>NC_064270.1:30344166-31573333 GCF_003254725.2 Canis lupus dingo | reverse complement strand
GTCAGTCTCCACGCACCCACTCTGTGCCGGGAGCACTTGTCATGGTTCTTGCAAAGGGGGAGCCACCAAAGCTCTGAGTGACCTGATGGAGGAGCAGGGTTGTGGTCCCCCCTCTGGACAGAGTGGCTGGCAAGGAACAAAGATTAGACACAGAAGCTGCCCTCGAAGCCTGAATGACGGTCCCTAGGGAGCCAGGACAGCTTCAGGGATACTAGGGAAAAAGCCCAAAAGGATGGGGGTGCGTGGCTTTCAAAAGTCAGCCCAGATCTAGGCATGGACTGGCCTTGGTGGGAGGGAAGCTGGTCATCCTCCGCCTGGAGGGTGAAGGTAGCTCCCTGGCTTGAGGATCCAGGTGGAGAGACGCCCCGAGCTGGGGACAGAGAGGAGCCGGAGATGGCTTGGGGCCGGGCCACCCCACGCCCTGCAGGACGGCCTCCCAGCTGCGCTTCCGGAGGCACCAGGGTTCCTGCTGCGGACGCGCCTCCGCACTGATGGCTCATCACCTGCGCAGCCCGAACGAGTTGGGGGAGGGGAGGCCGGGGGCAGATGGATCGCCCCCCCCACCGCCTCCCCCCACCCCCCACCCGGGTCCCCGCCCCCGCCGCGCGCGCTCCCCGGACCCCGCGGCCACACGGGGGCGCTGACGCCCGCCGCGCGCGTACCTGCGCGGATCCCGGAGAACAAAGGGCCCCCTGGGGATGGAGCTCGGCCTCCCTCACCTGGAGCCACCTGCTCCGCACCCGGCATCTGGCCCCCGCGAAGGAGTTAATTTTTTTGCTCAATGCTGCTCTTAGAAATCTGTTAAAGAAATCGCTCCTCCCTTGATGGCCTTTCTCCCCAGCTTGGGGACAAAATATAAGAGCTCTGGGACTCTAAAAGGGTTACTGGGTTTGTGGTTTTATGATGCGTCCTGCTCTGTATTCTCCGTCTCCTTCCCGGAGTTTACCAGGATCCTGGCAGCATCATTTTTCTCCCCTTTGGTTTATTAAAGTGAACTTCTTTTCACGTTTGGACCAAGTAGACACAGGCTGTGGGGAAATGGTCTAACAAACTAAACACAGAAATGCGGGGTGGGGGGGGCGGGTTGTGGAGGGGAGGGAGGAATGCACCGTGGAAATCGGGTCATTGCAAGGAAGAGAAATGTCCACCACGCAGCTCGGTCAGCCTTGCCCTAACACGGCTTTTTATTCTCTAACTTCAAAATATACCTCATCGACTAGGTGCAAAGCCCTGAGCTAACGTACCCGGCTGCCTTAATTGGGAAACCCCAAAAGAGGCTAAGTTACAATCACCATCAATCAAGTATCTATTGAGGGCCTGTGAGCACAAAAGGAGCTTAATAAACTGCCAGAGGCTAGCCAGGCAGTGTGCCCGGCCCTGGAACAGCAAGACGGGGGTGGCAGGCTAAGCTTTCTGGGTGTTATAATTTAGTGGTCCCAGATTAACCCCTCTCCCCCCAAACTGATGCCTGTGGTCAAATTCAAAGGGCTTTTTCCAAGGGCATTGCTGTCTTGGCTCAACCAGCCTTTCTCACTCTGGGTTCACGGCTCTGAGCATACAACTGTGAGTTCCTGAGGACTTGAGGGAGCAGGAGGCCTCCCAGAGAGGAACTGAGGCCCTCCCCCTACAGTAACCCCCACTGCTTCGAGTGGACCCCAGAATCAGGAGGTGATACTACAGACACCATATCACTGACGTTCAGTCAACAGAAATATTGCAGTTGTCCAACGAAGACCTTTCCTGGGAATGTCCAGTCCATGCTGAGGAGTGGAGTTCCTGCTCCTAAATTCCTCAGGTAGCATGATAAAACAGCAGGAATACATGGGAATGTGTGTGTGTGGGGGTGGGGGGTGGGGGGGGAGTGTGGGGCTTGGGAGGCAGAAGCAGTTTCTGGAGACCCTCCTAGTTAAGGAGATCCCGGAGGAGAAGAGGAAGTCAGGCGCACTCTCCAGTGACAATTGCCTGTAGTACCAGCACCACTCAATTTGGTGGCCCTAGCCACGGGGTGAAATGTGGTTGGTGTTCCTGAAAGGCTGAAGTGTAAGTTTTGTTTAGTTTTAATTGATTTAACTTGAAATAACCACACTGGCCAGTGGCCACCGTATCAGATAGTATCAGTACAGCTCTAGGTGGGGGCGGTGGGCAGAGGGTGGGAATGGAGCAAAAATTGACAATAGGACATCATTGTTAATCTCGTCTCAAATGCCCACATCGGCTAAAAGCACCTGCATATTTTCTCTCCAGTCTGCTGGGAGCCATTGTCCTGGTGGAGGTGGTGGTTGAGTGCAGGCTGGGGGTGGCAGGAAGGCACAGAGTCTTGCAGCCAAGCAGTGACATGCCATAAATTGTCCTTAAGCAGCAATGGGCCAGGGATTAGAGGACTTGACCCGGTAGATACCTACCGTTACCAGTAGGTGACTCCCCCTGGGGTCAACAGCAAGGTTCCTAGACTATGGTTTCAAAATACTTTATAGAGGATGTTGACTTCCTCTAACCTGGTTGCTGTTTGGTGATGGGTGAATGACAACTTTTTAGTTTCTCTGGAGGCAGCGAATGTTCAGCGCTTGGAGGGGCTAGAGATCTTAGACAAATTCATTTCTTTTTTTTTTTTTTTTTTTTTTTAATTTTTTATTTATTTATTTATTTATTTTTTTTTTATTGGTGTTCAATTTACTAACATACAGAATAACACCCAGTGCCCGTCACCCATTCACTCCCACCCCCCGCCCTCCTCCCCTTCTACCACCCCTAGTTCGTTTCCCAGAGTTAGCAGTCTTTATGTTCTGTCTCCCTTTCTGATATTTCCCACACATTTCTTCTCCCTTCCCTTATTTTCCCTTTCACTATTATTTATATTCCCCAAATGAATGAGAACATATAATGTTTGTCCTTCTCCGACTGACTTACTTCACTCAGCATAATACCCTCCAGTTCCATCCACGTTGAAGCAAATGGTGGGTATTTGTCATTTCTAATAGCTGAGTAATATTCCATTGTATACATAAACCACATCTTCTTTATCCATTCATCTTTCGTTGGACACCGAGGCTCCTTCCACAGTTTGGCTATCGTGGCCATTGCTGCTAGAAACATCGGGGTGCAGGTGTCCCGGCGTTTCATTGCATTTGTATCTTTGGGGTAAATCCCCAACAGTGCAATTGCTGGGTCGTAGGGCAGGTATATTTTTAACTGTTTGAGGAACCTCCACACAGTTTTCCAGAGGGGCTGCACCAGTTCACATTCCCACCAACAGTGTAAGAGGGTTCCCTTTTCTCCACATCCTCTCCAACATTTGTTGTTTCCTGCCTTGTTAATTTTTCCCATTCTCACTGGTGTGAGGTGGTATCTCATTGTGGTTTTGATTTGTATTTCCCTGATGGCAAGTGATGCAGAGCATTTTCTCATGTGCATGTTGGCCATGTCTATGTCTTCTTCTGTGAGATTTCTGTTCATGTCTTTTGCCCATTTCATGATTGGATTGTTTGTTTCTTTGGTGTTGAGTTTAATAAGTTCTTTATAGATCTTGGAAACTAGCCCTTTATCTGATATGTCATTTGCAAATATCTTCTCCCATTCTGTAGGTTGTCTTTGAGTTTTGTTGACTGTATCCTTTGCTGTGCAAAAGCTTCTTATCTTGATGAAGTCCCAATAGTTCATTTTTGCTTTTGTTTCTTTTGCCTTCGTGGATGTATCTTGCAAGAAGTTACTATGGCCGAGTTCAAAAAGGGTGTTGCCTGTGTTCTTCTCTAGGATTTTGATGGAATCTTGTCTCACATTTAGATCTTTCATCCATTTTGAGTTTATCTTTGTGTATGGTGAAAGAGAGTGGTCTAGTTTCATTCTTCTGCATGTGGATGTCCAATTTTCCCAGCACCATTTATTGAAGAGACTGTCTTTCTTCCAATGGATAGTCTTTCCTCCTTTATCGAATATTAGTTGCCCATAAAGTTCAGGGTCCACTTCTGGATTCTCTATTCTGTTCCACTGATCTATGTGTCTGTTTTTGTGCCAGTACCACACTGTCTTGATGACCACAGCTTTGTAGTACAACCTGAAATCTGGCATTGTGATGCCCCCAGATATGGTTTTCTTTTTTAAAATTCCCCTGGCTATTCGGGGTCTTTTCTGATTCCACACAAATCTTAAAATAATTTGTTCTAACTCTCTGAAGAAAGTCCATGGTATTTTGATAGGGATTGCATTAAACATGTATATTGCCCTGGGTAACATTGACATTTTCACAATATTAATTCTGCCAATCCATGAGCATGGAATATTTTTCCATCTCTTTGTGTCTTCCTCAATTTATTTCAGAAGTGTTCTATAGTTTTGAGGGTATAGATCCTTTACATCTTTGGTTAGGTTTATTCCTAGGTATCTTATGCTTTTGGGTGCAATTGTAAATGGGATTGACTCCTTAATTTCCCTTTCTTCAGTCTCATTGTTAGTGTATAGAAATGCCACTGACTTCTGGGCATTGATTTTGTATCCTGCCACGCTACCGAATTGCTGTATGAGTTCTAGCAATCTTGGGGTGGAGACTTTTGGGTTTTCTATGTAGAGTATCATGTCATCGGCGAAGAGGGAGAGTTTGACTTCTATTCTCCTAAAGCTGTTTGGAAAGATAGAAAGAGATGGAGTACTTCCAAATTCGTTCTATGAGGCCAGCATCACCTTAATTCCAAAACCAGACAAAGACCCCACCAAAAAGGAGAATTACAGACCAATATCCCTGATGAACATGGATGCAAAAATTCTCAACAAGATACTGGCCAATAGGATCCAACAGTACATTAAGAAAATTATTCACCATGACCAAGTAGGATTTATCCCCGGGACACAAGGCTGGTTCAAACCCGTAAAACAATCAATGTGATTCATCATATCAGCAAGAGAAAAACCAAGAACCATATGATCCTCTCATTGGATGCAGAGAAAGCATTTGACAAAATACAGCATCCATTCCTGATCAAAACTCTTCAGAGTGTAGGGATAGAGGGAACATTCCTCGACATCTTAAAAGCCATCTATGAAAAGCCCACAGCAAATATCATTCTCAATGGGGAAGCACTGGGAGCCTTTCCCCTAAGATCAGGAACAAGACAGGGATGTCCACTCTCACCACTGCTATTCAACATAGTACTGGAAGTCCTAGCCTCAGCAATCAGACAACAAAAAGACATTAAAGGCATTCAAATTGGCAAAGAAGAAGTCAAACTCTCCCTCTTCGCCGATGACATGATACTCTACATAGAAAACCCAAAAGTCTCCACCCCAAGATTGCTAGAACTCATACAGCAATTCGGTAGCGTGGCAGGATACAAAATCAATGCCCAGAAGTCAGTGGCATTTCTATACACTAACAATGAGACTGAAGAAAGAGAAATTAAGGAGTCAATCCCATTTACAATTGCACCCAAAAGCATAAGATACCTAGGAATAAACCTCACCAAAGATGTAAAGGATCTATACCCTCAAAACTATAGAACACTTCTGAAAGAAATTGAGGAAGACACAAAGAGATGGAAAAATATTCCATGCTCATGGATTGGCAGAATTAATATTGTGAAAATGTCAATGTTACCCAGACAAATTCATTTCTAAAAGGGAGACCTTAATTATGCAAAAGAGGGTGAGGCCAAGGAGTGCGAGTGCTTACGGGGCACGTTCAAGGACCTTCCCAGAATCGTATGGTTCTTGGCAGCATTGGGGTAAAAACCCAGGTCTTGGATGCCCTGGCCTGGCGCTGTTTCTACTGCACAATGTTGCTGGTCAAATACCCTGTGACTTTGGGCAGTGTAGACATTACATGTGGCTGGTTTGGCCAACCAGTGAACTGACCAATCAATTTTGCTTCACAGATGGGCAGGTGCCTGGTAAGAACTCGCAGCATTGGGTGAGGGGGGTGGAGGTGGGGTGTACCTGGGGGCAGTGTTGAGGCCAGAGTAAAATTTCCCCAATTATTCCCCCTCCCACTACTTTTATAGCAGTGTTTGCTTTTCTTGAACCAGAATGCAGTCAGAGTTCCGGAATTGCCCGTTCATTGCTCTTTGAGTAACAGACCTGGTTACTCAGTTTTATGTAGCAAATATGGGCAGATTTTTAAGCCTTAATTCCTCAAACACAATTCTTTAGAATTTTCCATTTCTGTTTGTTTTCATAATATCACTGTTAAGAGTCATTTTATGAACCACAAACTTTGGCCCTTACCTCCCCCCCTATTTTGAAGACTGCAAATTCAGTTGACGAACTATAGGTGTGTGAAAGAGGTATAACAATCTTACGTACCTGAACTTGAAGGTTCTTGGAAACGTTAATATCAACAATGGCCCTAACCAAATTCTTAAATCATTTAAAGTAGGCCGAACCCATGGTGAGTGGGTAACTGTTCTCTTGAAATATTAACATTTGGGGAGGCAATAAATTCTAATCAACATATTTCAACTCTGCACTGGGTTGAAACCACCTAAAAGAAGCCATCACCTGGCATGGATAGATGAAAATGGTTGACTTGAGCTGATGACGATTGCAATGAATCCAGCCCCATTAGGAGACCAGACTTTGAGTTTCTCTGCCCTTAACTGTGGTGAGACCTTGAGCCCACCACTACCCCTTTCTGTACCCCACCCTTCTCCCCTGTAAAATGTGAGGTGTCAACGTGATGGTTTAACACATACTTCCTCACCTTTGGGTCTGGTCTCCTTAGGAAAACCTATGGATGTCACGGAAGCCACTTGGAAATCAAATGAACTGTGTAAGCAGAACATAGGGGCAATTTTAATTCAGGTGCTTCTCACGTTTATTTTATTTATTTATTATTTTTTTTAAAGATTTTATTTATTTATTCACGAGAGAGAGAGAGAGAGAGAGGCAGAGACACAGGCAGAGGGAGAAGTAGGCTCCACGCAGGGAGCCCGACGCGGGACTCAATCCCGGGACCCCAGGGACACACCCTGGGCTGAAGGCAGGCACTAAACTGCTGAGCCACCCAGGGATCCCCCAGCTTCCTCATGTTTATAAAGAAATTCTTTCTTTGGGGCTGAATTGTTCACCAGTGTTAAAACATCTTCTATCTGACCTTACCCCTGCCTCTCTTGCCACCCCCACTGCTGGGGAGCACTGGGTACCAAGAAGCATCGCGCTGTCTTCCATTTGGATAATGGTTTGTAGGACTCAGGCTGCCTGCCCAGGCCACATTCCATCTCAGGAATCTCCAGGTAGGCACCACCAGGTCCTTCGGCCAGGGCAGAAGGTGAGGATGGGGAATTCAGAAGTCATGGCTCCAGACTGTGTTAAAACCAACTCCATAATAATATCCTGGTGGTGCCAATGGGTTCTAGACCCTTCAATGAAACACTTGAATCCTTCCAATAGACCCAGGACGGAAATATTAAGAATGGCTAATAATAATCATAGAAAACACGTTGCATTTCCAGAACCATGAGGAGTATTTAAATAAAAACAGGTTTTATCACACTTTCATTCACTTAAGCTTCTCAGTGACCCTATTAAATAACTACAAGATAGGTACCACCATTGTCCTCTTTTATCTGAGAAAATGGAAAACTCAGAGAACTTAAGTAACTTGTCCAAGGTCACACAGTCACTGAGCAGAGACAGCTGCACCTGGCCTATTAGAACCAAAGCTCCTTCACCTCAAAGTGAGGCAGGTGATCTGGAAAGACTTTGTCCCCAGGGAAGTCTTAGCTTTAAGATTCTGTTCTAAGTTTAGGAGCACTGCGGATGTTCGATATTCGATGCTGGGATTTATGATGTTGCTTGAGTTAAATGCCATAAGCTCCCTGAAGATGGGACCGAGCTGTCAGGGGATCAGGCCTCTCTCCTCCTCCCAGGAGTTAACTATGCTAAGCACCGTCCTTGGACTATTCTATATTTCTCCTTTCAAACGTTTCTTTTATGCTACGGACATTATTGAGATGTAGCCTAAAGAATGAAATTCATAGTTTTGCAGGGAGCTCAGAACAACATCAGAAGGGCTCATTAGCACTTAACACCAGCGGCCTTTATTCATCTAACTTTTCTATAGGGTGAAGGAACAGCCACCCATTAAAAAACAAATTATTAAAAAAAAAAATTCAGAATCTTTAGAGGAGAATGGCCCGTGGCTGTGAGGGCTCCTACCACCTCCCCCTCTCTTCCCCTCCCCTCTCCCATTCTCCCCTCCCCTCCCATAACTGATGGGTTAGCGACACAATTTGTTTCTTGAAAGTCATGGGGCATCGGAGTTCTGGTGTCCTCATTTTTCTTCCTTCCATTGATGTATCATTACTAGAGTGAAAGAAAGAAGGGCGTCTCGAGGGCTTTTGAAAAAAAAAAAAAGGTGGCTACTCAAGACATTTTGTAAAGGGGGAAAAATTGTGAAGAAAAGGGACCCCGGTGGGGGGTGGAGGGGTGGTGAATGTGGCCTTGTCTGGCGGTTCTTTCAGCAGAAACCTGGTGCTAGCGTTGGTAGTTCAGTGCAAACTGTCACCTTTAGTTCTCGCTGGCTTTTCTGCCCTCGGCCCTGAACCTCAACAGATTGGGGCTTATTTACCTATTCACACTCGGCCGGGGAAGCTCATTAATAGGCTTATTAGCAACACCATTCACGGGAGGCCATTGACAAAAGGGGTTCCAGCCACTTGAAGAGGGAAGAGAAAAAAAAAAACTGTCCAGAGATTATTTTCTCATTCAGAAGCCTCACTGGTGTGAAAGCTTTCCTAGACCCTCTGAGGTCACTTGAAGCCTAAATATGATGACAGAATTGGTTTTTGTAAAAAAAAGAAAAAGAAAAGAAAAAAATTCCAAACATGCTTTTGCTTCTCTCAAAACTGAAGAGTTTGCTGCTGTGGGCCTGTGGGCTTTGCTCCCTTAAAAATGAACACTCTTAAGGGAATAAGGGTCTTGTGATGGATTGGTGTCTTTTCATCCCTATAAAGAATAAATTCTGCAGACTGCATCTGGACATGAAAGTAGGTGTTCTGATTTGTCATTTTCGGCGGAAGCCTGCCTTTTTATTCAGTGTACATAAAGCTATTGATGAATGGGGTTAGGGACGATGGCTTCCTGCACCAGTAATTTATGTGAGAATGTGTTAACAGCATTTTCAATGGCTGACGGATAGGTCGCAGGCTGAGAAGGGAATCAGTCCCGAGACTCTTGATTTTCCCATCGGGGGAGAATATAAAGATGTAAGGGCCAGTGCCGGGAGCCCGCAGACAGTCAGCCACCCCGCTTCCTTGTGACCACGGGTCTGAGAACTGGAAAAGGTACTGGTGGGCGTGTTCAGAACCATCCAGGTGTGAGTGGGCAGCTGAGGCTCACCTGGCTGAAGTGTCAGTTAATTAAAAGGCTTTTTTTTTGGGGGGGGGGGTGCAGCTGGGTGGCTCCGTGGTTGAGCGTCTGCCTTTGGCTCAGGTCCTGATTCCAGGGTCCTTCATCTGCTCTCTGCAGGATGGCTGCTTCTCCCTCTGCCTATGTCTCTGCCTCTCTCTGTGTGTCTCTCATGAATAAATCAGTAAGATCTTATACATAAATAAATAAATAAATAAATAAATAAATAAATAAATAAATAGGCTTTTGGGACGGATCCAGGTTAGAAGACTTGACCTGGTTAAAAAACATAACCCAGCAGATGGACCGATAATTTTGCTTGAGATTCTATTATTTTTACTGTCGGATTTCCAAAATATAATTTCACAGCCATTTGCCCGAAGCATTTCAATGGAGTTGGTACTCCCAGCATATGTCATTTACATAAAAGTTTTCTGCGATGTAGTGTGAAGCATTATTTTCTCACGACCCGGCACCTTCAAAAAAAATTTTTTTTCCCCATCAATGTTATTGAAGTGCTCTATGTCGGTGACCCAGGAGCAACTGAATTTCTAAATGCTGGAAAAGTCGATTTTCCAGGTCAGTTTTGTACTCACTGCTCCATCTATCTCCAGGCCTCAAAAGCATTCTGAAGCACTTCTGGGCTTAATGACCTTTTCCAAGGAAAAATAATTAAGGTCTTTATCTATATTGTCTTGGACTTAAGCACCAAAGCTTAGGAGCTGGATGAGCGAGGAGAAGAGAAAGTATATTAAAAAATAAATTATCCCATAGACACAGCCACGTGAGAAAGGTAAATGGAAAATATGAACTTTAACCAATTGCAGCCTGCCATTCAGTCGAAGAATCTGATTTTGCAGTTGAAGAATCTAAGATTCAGAAGGAGGAACTGCTTTGCTCAAGGCCACACAGCTATTTATAGCAGAGTTGAGTCTTTAGAATCTTTCCAATTTCTTTTTATTGCTCCAAATATATATTACTACACACCCCCCTCCTCCTTTTTCTTTTTTTTTCTTTTTCTTTTTTTTTTTTGGTTGCAGTTTTTGACTGCCGGATTTCAAAGTCAGCCTCTGCAGATAACCAGCTGTGTGGCCCTGGACACATTACTCAACCTCTCTCCTCCCGTTTCTTTTATCAGAAACTGGGACTATTACTCTGCAGGGCGGTCGTGCCGAGAAAAATACCCTGCCCCGGGGGTGCCCTGCCCAGAGCAGGGCCTCCGTTTAGTGAGTGCTGGTTTCTTCTCTCACTGCTATTGTTTTTGCAGGACAGAAAAATGCAACGCCCTGCAGACGTTCCCAGGTTGCTTCCTCTCCTGCAAAAGTTTCAGTTGCATAAAATTTCCCCGCGCACCCCCCTCCGCCGCCGCCCCCCACGGCCGTGCAGTGGCTCCGGGGGCAGGGCGGGGCGGGGCAGGGCAGGGCAGGGAGGCAGGGAGGCAGGGAGGCAGGGAGGCAGGCATCCGTTTTTGGGGACTTGAACTAACACCAGGCAGCGCGACCGGCCGGCGGGGCCGTCGGTCCCCGTCCCCCGGGAAGAAGGGGCCGCGGCCGCACCTCTCGGGGCCGGGCTGCCGCGGTGTCGGGCGGCGCGCGGGCGTCGGGAGCCGCGCGGAGTCGGGGCTGCGGGGCGCGCGGCGCTGATTGGCCGAGCGGGCGCCGCCGTCCAGGAAACGGCTCGGGTTTCAGCGGGGGCGTGACCCGCGCGGAGGGGGCGGCGGCGGCGGCGGCGAGCGCGGCGAGAGCCGAGCGGGCGGGCGGCGGGTGCGCAGCGGGCAGCGGGGAGCGCGGCCGCCTCGGAGCTCGGGCGCCGCGGGGTGTGCGCGGCGGCTGCTCTGCGGGCCGGCGGGGCCGGGCGCCCCGAGGCCGCGGCTTCGCGGGCCGCTCGGAGCCTTCGCGAGTTGCAGCAAAGTTTGGCGGCGGAGGCGCGGAGGCGCGGGGGCGCGGAGCCTGCGTGCTTCTTCCTCGCGCTCCCGGACCCGAGGGCAGCCGGCGCCGTCATGCCCGCGCTCCTCCGCAGCCCGCGGTGCGCCTGAAGCCTCGGAGCCTGGGCGCGCGCAGGACCCGAGGAACGAACACTCCCCCCTTTTTTCCCCCTGTTTTTGGAGTTTCCCCCGACTTCGTCGCTTGCTCCATCCCGACTCACGCCGGGCGCGGGGACAGACCGGCCGCCGAGGAGCGTTGCCATTCAAGGTAATCGCCGCGTCGGGAGCCCCGGGGAGCCCCGGGGAGCCTCGGGGAGCCTCGGAGCATCGGCCGCCGGGGAGGCAGGCGCCGCGGGAGCCCCGTCCCCGGAGCGGAGGGCGCGGGGGGCCGGCACGGTGCAGCCCGGTCCCTGCCCTCCCTCCTGGGCTGCGCGGGGGCACGGGGGCGCAGGGAGCGTGCTGACGGCGGGCATGGCCAGGTCTGCCTCCCACGCATCACCCCCGTCCAGATGTTGACATCTGCCTGTGGCGCTGACACCCACCCCCCTCCCTGTCAAACTCCGGCCGGCGCGATCCCGCGACCCGGGGCGAGCTGGTGGTTCGGCCCCGCAGGTCCGGGGTCCCGGGGCGGGAGGGCGCATCCTCGGGGTGCCTCATTCCGGGGTCCGCGCGCCCTGTCCCACCCGGGCCGGGCGGGGGCGGGGACCCGTCTCCACCCCCCCCCCCCGGAGGGAGCCGCTGCGGGGGGGGGCGGCGACCCCTCCGTAGGGCCGGCTGGGCACGGGGTGGGGGCACCCTTGGGGCAGGAGGCCGCTGGGGTTCCCGGGCTTCAGGACCGGCGCCCCTCGCCGCCGCCGCCGTCGGTGCTCCTGGCGGGAGCGCAGCGCGCCTGGGGCTAGGGGGCGAGCTGGACCGACTTTTTCCAGCTCAGCCGGCGGCAGCTCGCGGGGGTTGAAAGCGCAGGCGAGTTCGAACTTGCGCGCTCGTCCTTGCAGCGCCGGAGCCGCGCCGGGGAGCCAGGCCGGGCCCCGGGAGGCGCCGGTGGGGCTCGGGGGGTCCCGGCCGGGCGCGCCCCGCCGCCGCCGCCGCCGCCGCTCCCCTCCAAGCCGCGCTCTCGCCAAACCCTCCTGCGGGCCTGCCTTCCTCCGGCCCGATTCAATAAAACCTAGCCTTAAAAGCCAACCTGCTTTCACACTCGGGGCACCCATTATGTGTTTGGTGTGAAACGCTATCAACATTTAAAACCCCATTGTCCCCCTGGTCCCAAATCCCTGTAAATCTTCTACTGGCCGCAACTCATTTTCATCTGAAAAGCCTGTTTAGTTTGAATAGAAAAGCAATCAGGCGCCCCTCTCCCTCTCTCTCCCTCTCCCTCTCCCTGGAATGTCAATTAAAATGCAGATTTCTCTGAGCTCTTTAGCGCCCCAAGAAGGGGGAGAAAAACAGGATATTCCAGGCCAACAAATGAAAGAAATGCTACAATGGGAGCGGACCTGCTGGTGGTTAGGAGTTCCCCAAAGCTGCTGCAAGTTCTCACTGGCTTGCTGGCGTTAACCGAGGGGTGGGTTGTCGCCGGGGTCAGCCTGTATGTTGTGTTTTTTTGAGATTTCGGTATGTTGAGGACCCTCCTCTCCACCCCCTCTCGCCTCCGCCGCCCAGATTTGACCCCTTGATAGCTCCCTCCATTACTCAGCTCAAAAGACAAGGGGAGCAGTAGGGAGGCTTTGAGCTGGGAGATAGGTCTGCCCCCTGGGGGGGACCCCGGCATCCCAACCTTGCTTGGCACTGTTGACTTTCCTGATGTAAAATCTGCCGGGAACAAAGCGCCCAAGTGCTCAGCGCGGCTGAGCCAGCAGAGGCCAGATCACCGCTCAGTGGTAGAAGCTCAGTTGAAGCAGGCGCTGCGTCGGTTTGCCTTCTTGGAGCGTGGGGGCTTTGGGGATATTTTGGCTAATTGAGGAGCCCAGCACAAACCTGGCACGGGGACCACTTGGCCCCCCAGGCTCTCTTGCTTGTCACTTTGCCTGTCTTTGGGGGCAGGCTTGTGCCCAGGTGAAAACGGACCAGGGGAGCGGGTGGCCGTCAAGAGCCAGCCGTCCATCATAGGGAGGGTGACAGCTCCTCCCGGGGCCCAGGCTGAGAAGAGAGTTCCCTTTCAAGGGGAAAAATAAACACGCTGGGGCTTTCACTGAGGCTCAGACTCCAGGAAGGATTATGGTATTGAAGGCAGGAAGCCGAGATTGTGGCCGCCAGCAGCCTGCTGGGCCTGTGTTCCCAACACCGAGCCTCGGGACCTAATTATCCTGCCTAGGAGGTCCCTCCGTGCCTGTGTCCACTCCGGTGAGGAGTTGTGCAGACCTCTTGCCTTAGACCTCTGCCTCCTAGAGGTTTGGGAAGGGGGCGGCCTGGGGCCTGGACCTGGTAGTGGCTAAAACTCAAGTTTCTGGTGCAAACTGATGGGCTGAATGAATGGGCTGAGATTTAGCTGATTTGGGTCACTGGCCAGCTTTCTCTGCCTGGAGCAGAGGAAGCCCCTCTGGGCTGGGACAGGTGGGTGATGAGGCCAGGGAAGCAGCCTGGGATGAAATCTACTAGGATTTAAGATTGTGCACAAAGTTGTGTCAGAGGCAGAATGTTCCCATGCATTCTGGAAATGCTTAGTAAATCAATGAGAGCGCTTGTGTACTCTCCTCCCACACGTATGTAGAAATAGATACGAGTTATCTTTTGAGGCTCTTAACTTCAAGAGGAAAGAAGATTTAGGGGAAAACAACATCCTTCAAGCAATCTGAAAATAAGAGGGTGTGCTCACATGCACATGCTTTCCTTGCTTTTCCTGTGAATCACACTGTTTCACATGTGCTCTCTTCTGAAGGCGAGGTGTTTTTTTTTTTTTTTTTCTCCTTTTCAGGAACTGGTTACAGCATTCTCTTTTCCCATTCTAATCCCTAGTCAAGGCTAACAGGAACAGTTTTTCTGATGTAGCTTCAGAGAGGCTCAGGCAATGATGAAATCTTACGGCAGGATTTGAAACATCAAGTTGGCATGCCAAAAGCCCGGGCTTTAGAGATTATTATATTAGAGGTCTCACCCTCAACACCCCCCCACCTCTCCCACCCCTCCCACCCAGATCTTAAAATGTAGTTCACAGAATCTGTGATTCTTTTCAGCTTTTCTCAAGTTTGTGCATTTCGGTTCTGCACCTAGTAATTGCGGATAATGAACACATTTAAAGTTATTTGGAATCCTTAAGCTTGGACGATTCTCTTTGCTTTTGGGTCACATGGGTGAACAGACCAGCAAGTGGAGCAGCACCCCCTGTAACATCTACTCTGAGGTTTTAGCCAATTGGTGAGCGTTTTGAAAGTTGTCGGCCCAATCACGCACCACGACAGTAATTTACATATCACCATCCTCGCTAATAAACACCTGCGTCAGTCCTCAGAGTTCGCACCCGCTCCTCTCCTTTCGGTAACCCAGCCTGTATGGGCTGAAGACATTTTCGAGGCCCGGGCTGCCAGTAGTGACAGTGGAAGGGGATTCAGGCTCTGATCCTCTTTTGGGAATCCGCCGCCTTGAATGTATTTGCCGTCCCGCTCATTCTCCGTAAGTGGCTGCTTGGTGAACGATTGCAATACGTTTCCGCATTGGAAAATGAATCCTGACCAGTGTAAACTGGTGGGGCTTTTTGGTAGCCTTCCTGGGGTCCCTTTTATTTCGCCGGTCCCCTTTCTTGCTGGGTACTACGGTGCAGCCCCAGGAAGAAGTCTGCAAGCAGCCGCCTCCGCCGTCCCCATCCAGCTGTCTGAAACGGCCCACTTGGCCTAAGAGAGGTTAGCAGGGCCGGCTCTGCCAACCCGAGCCTTGGTCACTTGCCTTTGTAGTTGCCCTTGAAACTAAGGTCACGTTGCTTCTGCGTTCGGAGGGCTGTGGAGGTGACAGCGGATGGCAGAAGAGAGTGCACTTTGCCTAAGTGAAGTGGCCGCTCGGAGCCGCGTCCCGGGGCTACTCTTTCATCTCCGCTTCTGAAAAGTCTGCTTCCTGGAGATCAGCCCGACCCGGGGTGGGCCGGCCTGGTGGGAGCACCCGCGACCCCGAGGCACGCGTGCATTTGCCGCTGATGCAGAGGAACTGCTGGCGCATATCTATTTGAAGAGGCCCAGAAACTGTTTTAGCCCCTTGGGTTTCAATGAATTGGCCTCGGGGAGGAGGATTTCACTGACTCGCCGACTCTGTCTCCCCTAGAGGCTGCAGCGGCTGCGGCAGCACCTTGGCTCCGTAGCCCACCGCAGGCTGGAGGCGTTGCTGGCGGTCCATGCTCGCAGAGGAGGTGTGCAGATGGGAGTGACGTCCACATGGAGATACGGAAGAGGACGGGGGATTGGCACCGCCGCGGCCATGGTCAGCTGGGCCCGCTTCGTCTGCCTGGCCGCGGTCACCATGGCAACCTTGTCCCTGGCCCGGCCCTCCTTCAATTTAGTGGAGGACACCACGTTAGAGCCGGAAGGTAAGTTGCTTCGCCCCACCTTTCGGGGTGCCAAGTTTGTTTGGGGAGGTGTCTGCAGAAGTGGCACTTTAGGTCAAGGCCTGTTTGGGAATCAGCTGCCCTTGCATTGGAAGTGAGTCTCTGTAGAGCAAGGAGAGGGGGCTCTCTTCTCCCCTGCAAGTCCGAGATTGCTGCCTGCCTCCTCCCCCACCCCCAACCCCTAAGTCAGAGATTGTGAGAAAAGGTTCCTTGCTGTGACACTGCAGGCAAAACGGTAGAGTTTGGTGGTTTCTTGGTGTGTGCGTTTCTCTGCACTGGGTGAGGGAGGCAGCCGGCACTTCAGCTTTTTCCAGTGGCCCGGGAGAGCTGTGGGAGGGGAGCCTGCAGGTGAATGCCATCTAGAGCCTTCCTGCAGGAGCATTCTTAGTGGAGGGAGAGTCTTGCTTAGGATGTAAAGAATTGCTGTTTTCCTGCAAAAGGAGCCATGAAGGGAAATTGCCATCATCTGAAATGCTGACGTTTTATTTTCATTGTCTAAGGAGAAAAAAGAGGCTTCTGAAGTTCACAGAGATGCTTGACCTATTACTTTTTTTTTTTAAGTCATTGTAATTCCCAATACCTAAGCAATACGTCACAGAAGCTGCAAATTCTGTTTTAGGTAAATTTGCAAGTGGAGGTGCATGGGCGTCTCCCACGTCTGTGAGAACTTCCAGATCGAAGAGGCCACACGCTGGTATTTCAGCTTTGGAAATTTTAATTGTAAAGGCAGAAAGCCAGTTGTGAACACTCAATGGGGCTGAATTACTCAGCTGGGCAGGTTTGGAACCTCCTTCCCGGGTCTTTGGGGGGAGACGACAGTAGCCAAGCCTCCACTTGGGGCGGCATTGAAATCTGTCATCAGCAGGGAATATTGGTAGCTGAGTTATTTTTCGAGTGGTAATCCGAGAATAAAACGGCAGATCCCAGCACTCATCGCCACTTAATGAACCTGTTTGCTGAGCGCCCACCTGGTGCTTGCTTAGCTTTGGGGGCCGCCGTGGGTCCTGAGTGGTCTGGGGTCAGCTCAGCTGTTCTGGCCAAGCACCCCGTGCCACAGGCCAGAGAAGGACAGAGAGCTGCTTGGGGACAACAGGGGAAGGAGGGCTGCATTCCCCTTTAGATGAGAGCACTGAGAAGGGGGCTTCCAGTGAGACCCTGCACACAGGTTGTGAAAAGATAGGTTAGGGTAGCTGTTTTCCTAAAATAGCTGTGATTACCCAAAGCGGTCAAGCACCGGTGAGATTTGAGGCTGGGGGGCCCTGTGTTACGCAGAGGCTTGGCGGCTTTACCAGAACAGGTGCGGTGATGTCACAGATGTCTCCGGGAGGGGGAGTCTGGCGAGGGTTTCTGTCTGTGGCACTTACAGGCTCCAGCTACGGCGATAATGGGACAGCCACCTTGTGACATGCGCTGTGACTTGAACACGCATATGATTTGCAAAGGCGATGTTTTTAAAGGGCTTCATGTGAGAGAAAAGGGTCCTGGTTTCTGAAAGTCATGCCTGTACTTCTTTAATTTTGCTAATAATTAAAATAGATGTGCTTCCTAATTGCTGGTTTTCCCTTGAGTGCATGGCTCAGCACATAGCGAGGCAGCTGAGCCAGGATTTCCTACCGGGGGAGCCCAGGAATGGCCCAGGTTAGGAAGAAACTGTCATTTTTCATTTTTACCTTCAGGGCGGCATTATTGGGAGTTTATCTCAACAAAGTGCGAAAGGGTCCTGGAGGACTTTTTTTTATCGTCCGTAATTACTGAAGAAAGTCTAAAATCTTCAGGAAGAAAGAGGTGGGGCAGAGAGGGGAAGAAACTGTGCACAGTGATAAAGTCCCCCCAACGGTTCTTTGTGTGGAAAAAAATCATGACCAACAATGGGAGTATTGTTGAAAGCAGGTCTTCCCAACCGGGATCTGTGGATACTCTGGGGGGTTGTGGGGGAGGGGGGTTTGCGAATTCCCCCAAATTATAGGAAATAACTTTGCAAAAGTCATTTCGTGCATTTTTCTGGGTTCACAGCTTCTGTGAGGTTTGTGTCCAGGGTTGTGAGACGTTTTAAACGGAAGATGCGGACCTGCAGAGGGGTGGCTTCGGAAAAGCATGCGAAACCCTGTACCCATTTGCCTTTCTGTCATCCAATGGTTTGCTAAGATGACCATGAAGGTCTTCATTAATGTTAAATGTATATTAATGTCCTTGGGAGCTTTTCTGGTTCCTCACCTCAAAAGGTCACCAGGAGATTTCAGGGTCCCTGGTAGCAGACAGCAGTCAGCACTCGGCCTGGCATCTCCTGAGCACCCGGGACACCTTATCATCCTTGTTCCCGGTGACATGGGCACATGTGTCTGCTCTGTCCCGTGGGGGCCAGGTGTGCCAGTTGCTACAACATCAGGAAATGTGGAGGCTTTGGGGGACAGCTGAGAAGAAAGTTCTAACAGAGAAGGCCCTTGGTGTCTGCAGGCAGCTGTGTTTGCTTTCTGTAGGGTCTGTGCTGTCCTGGTCTGCTAGCACCATATTGGCAACCCATTTGACTTCTTCCATTGCAGGAGTTTTGCTTTGGTGTCAGTCTAATTCCAGATGAAAAAGGAGTTAAGTGGAAGCCGACCAACTGACTGGGACCGCTCCAGTTTAGGCCATGGTCCTGCCGAACTGGGGGGAAAGAGGGTGGGAGGGAGGATGGATGGATGAGTGTGTGTTAATCCCAGTGTGTCCTGTGTGGCCAGTATAACGATAGCTTTGGGTAACATAAATTCAGCCTTAAACTTCTACTGTGCCAGGCCCCATCTTGGAAGACTTTTTGGTTTGTTAATTTGGAGGCTCATATTAGATGATGTCTATTGGGCTGGACCAAAGGAAAATGTGTCCAGAGAAAAATGCGAGTAAGTTCCAGGAAGGAGCCTGGAGCCCTAATACTGGAGGATCCTTTTGGAGTCTTCTCGGCTTTGTACAATATTATCCTATATCATCCTATCATATCATCTATCACATACCATTTGTCTTCTGGACACTGTGAAGTGATAACAGTAGGGTTGGATCTACTCAACTGACTTGACAAGAAAATAATCTCCAGGAGATTTTAGTTAATATCCCAGATTAAAAAAGAATATTTTCAGTTGGTCATTCATTTGTTGGAGGGGAATGGCTGAAGGCTATAAACTCAGTTATTGACTCAAAGGGCGGGGTGAGGGGGCAGTGAGGGGGCAGTCGTCAATGCCAAGTACTGTTCTGTTGATTAATATTCTAATTATTTAAAGAATAGTCAAGCTTGATTATCCTGGGGAGGAGGTGACTCTTTCAAGTTCTTTCTGACGTTGTCACCTACTCCGGTTAATTAAGTCCTTGTTGACATTAATGATATCTTTGTTTACACCAGCCCAGTAGGAGCTAAAATAAAAGGGCTTTTCCAACCCCAAACCCCTAATTACTTTCCCACCCTCCACAAAGTGTGATTCTGGAAAGCAACAACCTGGGAAGAAAGTAGTTTGCATTTTTTTCTTTTTTTAAACCAATTTTTTGGCCACCTTCTAAGAGATGATGCTGTCCCGGCCCAATGCGAGTTGGTCCAAAGCTCAGTGGCAGAGTGGGTGAGCGAAGGATGCACACGGAGAACTTTCTAAGTCCGATTTTTCCAGCATGGCTTAGTCCTTTGTTAGAAGTCTTGTACATGCCGTAACATCAGCCATACGCATTTAATTGCAAGTTAAAAGAAAAAAAGGATATATCCGCATACCAAGAGTGAATGATTTAGAATAATCTTCTGTTTTGTATTATCTGCATCTTTGTTTCTCAGTACGAGTGTTAATATTTAAGAGTTGACTAGAACTTGAGAGTTAGTCGAGGAACGAGGACTGAGCTCTTGGTCAGCTAAACCAAATGCAGGCTTATGCAGTTACAGACACAGTGAAGTACACATTCTTTATTTGTGTATAAAGTATTTCACAATTCAGAGACAAAGAACTGTGCTTAATATTACTTCGAGAGCTATAATTGGGCAAGCTGAGAGAACTGGCGTTTGTGTACTTTCTATACTTGCTCTCTGATCTGAATTCAGTGTGTGTGTGTGTGTGTGTGTGTGTGTGTGTGTGTGTTCTGTTTATTTTAACCAATCAAAACAGTGAATACCTACTATGGGGACAAGCCCCCCTTTCCTCCCCCCCACCAAGGAACCGTGAGTGGTTCTGTTCCAAGTCCTTGGGACCCAGCTGAGGGTGAGAATTCAGATAACCAGAGCCATCCAATAGGAGATGTTTCCAGTATCAGACTGAGTGAAGGATTAGTGGTTATGGAATACCTAGGCTCGCCTTTAGACAGGAAGAGTCTTGTTCAGTGTTCACATTCTGCATAAAATGTATCCAGTAGCCCTGCAGCCTGCAGTCTTCTTGTTTGGGTGTTGACTTACCCAGGGTAATTGTTAAAAGGCTACCATTCTTTCTCATCAGGGCCTGGCTTGATTTTCCATTTCTGTGGAAGCTGTCTGAATTTAGTCTTTCAAGGAGAACATGAGAAATTGGCTTTTGGGTGCCAGGTAGGAAGTACAGCCAGTGTGCTCATTGGATTCCGCTGTCCTGATTGGATTCTTAGCATGGTGACTTGCCTCGGTAGGCAACTCAGATTATTTTTGGCAAGTTTTTCAGGTGATCCCACAAACGATTCCCATCCGTTGGTTTTTACGTCACTGTGCGGAAATACCCACGATTTTATTATTTGTTTTCTTTGAGGAGGAGGGATGACTTTAGCCTCAGGTTCTGTATTCTTTTTATCTATTTATCTATTTGCTTTATATCTTTTTATCTATTTGCTGTGTCCACTTAGATTTAGCCATGGCTCTGCTTTTCCAGCTTTAATGGCACAGAAATGCTTGATGTTGCACACCCTGCCACACCTTTGCCCCAGGTTCCTCGCTCTGATTTGCCCTTGTAGAGGGGTTTCTTTTAATTGACGGTGACCCTGTTCAAGCCTGTACATGGCTGAGCAGTGAACCTGATGTAGGGGCTGAACCTTTGGCCTCCACTAAAAAGGGGAGTTGGTCTGAGCAGCTACACTGCAGCGTCGTCATATCCAAGGTGAGCATTGTTGTATCCAAGATGAGCAAACGCCTAAGAACACAGCTTTGACATGTTAGAGGCTCTTGGACTTGAGATTTTATAATTTTTATCTTTATTTTATTATTTATTTTTTTATTATTATTATTGTTTTAATGTAAGCTCTAGACCCAACATGGGCCTTGAACTCATGACCTTGAGATCAAGAGTCATGTGTTCTACACATTGAGCCAACTAAGGGTCCCGGATGTGAGATTTTAAAGCTATGTATAACTCATGTTCCATTTTGGGGAAAATGTTTATCTTCACACGAAGCCTTAAGGCTTTCTGGCAGCCGTGGAGTCTCCACAAATCGGCCACTTCCTTCTGCTTCCCCAGGTAGACCTGGAGTGACCCTGCTGGTTCAGCTGTGGCCTCCTTGAATTTGAGAATGTGTCAAGGGGAGGGAGGGTAGGGAGCCTGAGGCCAGGCTCTTTAATGACGTCTGGTTGAACAAGCTGTTGGCCACTTTACTATAATGATCCCATGTGTCTTGGAGGTGTCTCCTTCTGAAATTAACAAAGGTCACACTTTTCCCAAGTGTTTTTTTTTTTTTTTTTCCCCTTCCTTGCTCTGATCTGTGACTACTCTTTTCTAAAAGGCCAGGATAGAAAATCCAAAATGGTAGCCGGCTCAATGCTGTGTGATGCTTTTGGGCTTTCACTAGGCTTTATGAAAGTTATGTAACTTCAAGGTTTTACTATTTACATATTCATGCAAAAGGATATTTAATTATTGGGACAGACTGTGGTTGTGTCCTTGAAGTGTGTATGTTATGTAAAATAGGCATGCTTTAGGTTTTCCGTGATTTTGGTTCTGGGAAACTTTGCACCATGATGGAGTTGTAAGATGTTGGGTGTGAACCGTTGTCATTTATTCCACTTTGGAATACATAAGTAATTACGCCCCATTCTGGATTTTTGCCAGCTTCATGTGAATATTGAAAATCTCAGATTCTTTTTAGACTGAGTCAGGGAGCTAAGCTGTGACATATTCTTTCTTTTAACCCTTTGTCCAACTGAAGAATGGCGAATTCCAAGTCCTGTACGAATGGAATGCACATATTTGAAATTTCAGGTTCTAGTGAATATGTTTTATGAGGAGGTAAAAAAGCAGCCTATAAGGAAAGTTCTGATCTATTCAGGAATGAGGACAAGGGACATATTTATTTGTATGATTTATGTATCACCTTTCCTAGAAAGAAAGAAACTCTGTTCTGAGCTCTGATACTGAGAAACTCTCCATGAATTGTCATATTTATATTCTAACAGAAGAAGTCCTTTTTTGTTCTATGTGGTCTCTTTTTACATATGGCTGTTTACTGTTCAGGTGTTCATACATGACCAGTTGTAATGCTTTAAGAATATGTAGACCCCATCAAGGCCAGCTTGGTGTGTTGGGTGGGGAGCGGGGTGGGCAGGGGCCATAGAATGAAAATAGGATCTTTGCTATTTTCAGTATCTTTACTGTGATAAGTCTTTGGTTTAAACTCTTTTGGAAAACTCAAACTTCAGATTCTTAGTTGACAGTTAACTGGTGAAATTGCCCCATAGGAGTGTGCCTGCCTTTAAGGGCCACCTCTTTGTCTGTCAAGCCTCCTGGGTTTCCACCAAAACATGTTGCATTCCTAGCTGTGGGAGAGGTAGGTGCACAATTGATTATGGATCCTAAATGTTATGGATGTTTCAAATTTAAAATCATTCAGATCTTTAAAAGACCAAAAAGCCTCTATAAAATTAACTTAAAATTTTCAGCTGACATTGTTTCCCCCATAAAAATGAATGAAATAATTTTGAATAGCATGTATTGTGCTTTCTGGAGACAAGGAATTTGGCCTAGAGTTGGGCAACTCAGGCTTGAATCACTGCCTTATCTACTGATGCTGTGACCTTGGATCAGATAGATAATTTCTCTGAGCTTCCTTTTATCTAAAATGGTGCTGATAATGTCTATGTGAAGGCGAGATATGAAGATTAAATGCAAATAGACGTAGAATCCTTACTGTAGTTCCTGGCCTAGAAGAGGTGAGGTGCTTAGTAAATGCTACTTTTTTCTCTACCCATCCCCACTTTCTTGGCAATGTAAAAACCTGATACAGGATTAAAAAAAAAAATTCAAATGTTTTATTTCTTAAAGTGGGAGGGAGAAGGCCAGAGGGAGAGGGAGAGAATCTTATGCAGGAGCCATGCCCAGTGTGGAGCCCAGTGATGTGGGGCTCCATCTCATGACTCTGAGATCATGACCTGAGCTGAGACCAAGAGTTGGACACTTAACCAGCTGAGCCCCCCAGGAGCCACTGATAGAGGATTTAAAACTAATATTTCAGGTATAGTTACCCTGCAACGTACAATGATAAATCTGATGAGAGACATTTACCTTAATTATGATCCAGGCCCTGCTTTATCCATCCCTTGTTATTATCTTGGGTCTTTGTGAGTCTGGACTTGAGAAATGTGATCTGATCACTTTGCTGAGGGCAGTCCAGATGGTTCAGGGTTGACCTATTTTTTTCCCCATTGAAAAAACACAGTTGTAGCTCTGCAGTCATGGTGGGACCCGCGCTTTGTGGAGAGCAGTATATTTTGGCAAGGAGAGAGTTTTCAGTTGGAGGCCTCCAAAAGATTGTCATTAGGCCCTGTGAAGAACGATGGAGACTGGGTTTTGGGGTCAGGGGGTGGGGTTGGGGTGTAGCATGCTCTGCCTTTGCTCAAGCCAGTGAGGGGAGCACCATTATGGACTTCCTGCCATGTTTGCCCATAGTGACTTCCCCTGGACAGCCTGCTGGGCATTGCTTGGTGCACAGGTAGCTGGGCTTCCAGAACTTAGGGAAGGTAAGGAAATTGTGAGGGGACCCTACTGCTAAGGGAGAGGAACTGAACAGTCCTTTGCATTGTTACGCCCTGATGGGGTCACTTGATAGGACAGGTGGGGGTGTGAGGGGGAAGTGGTCAGTTGGATGGATGGGGTCATATTCTTTAGCCCATTCCTCGAGAGGATAAGGATGAAGATGGTAACAGTAACTCAGTACCATTTATTAAGTGCCTGCCATGTGTCAGACACAGTGCTAGCTAGGTACCTTGACCTGCACTGTGTCTCATCTTTTCTTCCCCCCCGTTTTATTGAGATACAATAGACATAGAGCACTGTGTAAGTGTAAGGCATACAGCATGATGATTTGACTTATTTATATCATGAAATGATGATCACAGTAACTTTAATATCTGTTATCTCCTCTAGACACACACAAAATATTTTTCATTGTGATGAGAACTCCTAAGATCTATTCCCTGATCTACAGGCACATGCACGGAACAGCCTGGTGATTACAGCTGTCATGCTTGTGTTATGTGCCTAGTGCTTGTGTTACAACTAGAAGTTTGTACCTTGTGAACACTTTCCTCCACCCTCATCTCTAATCTTAATAATCCAGCTGGCCCTAGGTACCCATAGTCCCATTTTATGGAGGAGACCCTTGACCAAGACTCTTGGAGATGAAATGTTTCTTCCAAGACCTCATTGTTAGCTTGGGCCCAGGCATTTGGGTGAATTTATTTGTGTCAGTCACCAAGACTTTATCATTGGATTTTCCTTCTTTTTCCTGAGCAGGAGAATCTTTTGTGGGATATGTGGTGGCTCCCTCGTTCTTTCCTAGATCTGTCATTTGACTATTAAACGTGCAAGGAACACGCTGCTGGTCAGTTGCACTTCTCCATTGTCACTTCTCCAGACATCCACATCTATCTTCCTAAAGCTATTTAAAGAAAAGTCATGGGCGATAAAACCTCTCCAATAATTACCCCTTTGTCATTCTTCTAGAATGGCCTCCAGTGGTTATGTAGCTTATTAGTGAAAACTCAACTCTTCTCCTGCCCAGTAGACTGGAGGGAGATGCTGAGAGTCCTGGTTAGTGACCCAGGCTGAGTCACACGGCAGGAGTCTGGGCAGGTAGGGCTGGCCGCCCTGGTATTTGCCCATTTTCTGGCAGTTTGCCCTGGCACTGCTAACTGTTTGCCTTTTTGGTTGTCACTTTGATAGTATGTCAAGCTTTTCTTCAGCATGTCTGATTTTCGACTGGGTCAAGACCCACCTGCGCAGACTGGTGTACCCGAGGCTCCTACCACCTGCAGTCAGGGATATGACAAATTCCAAGGCCTACCTACCTGGCCCTTATGATGTCAGAAACTAGGAAAGAAAAAAAAAAGTGGGAAAGGGGGAAAAAAATCTAAGAATGAAAGGCCAGAAGGAATAATACCTATACCTTCTGTTGGCTATGAGGGGCAGCCCAAAGGGAGGAAGAGGCTGAGGAGTAGAGGATCTTGAAAGCAAACAAAGTTCATTTTGGGTGGTTAAAAAAAGGTAATTTCTGAGACGCCTGGGTGGCTCTGTGGTTGAGCGTCTGCATTGGCTCAGGGCATGATCCCAGGGTCCTGGGATGGAGTCCCACATCGGGCTCCCCGCAGGGAGCCTGCTTCTCCCTCTGCCTATGTCTCTGCCCCTCTTTCTGTGTCTCTCATGAATAAATAAATAATAAAAAAGATCTTAAAATATATTTAAAAAGAACTTCTGAGTGGAGCTTGCTGGACATGGAGGTGAATTGGGGCTGGTTTTAGTCTGCTGGGCTTTGCAGTGAACTTGTACAGTGACTGCAGAAGGCCCAGGGGTCGTGGCATTGAGAAGAGGGCCTCAGTGTACGACAGAAGGTTCTGAGAACTTGGCCGGAGGAGACCGTGCAGCTTTCCCTCTCAGCCTCGCAGCCCTGGTGGGGTGACACCTCTCAGAGCCTGGCAGAGACAACAGGAGCATAATTGCCGTGGCTTCTTTGACTGTCCCCCCAGATATATTTTTTGAATCCCTACTGTGTGCTGGGTTCTGTGGGGAGAGCACGGCAAGCCAGAAGTAGTCTCAAGTGCTGTTGAGTGGGTGGACACAGACCTTTGTCACGTAACTACAAAAATGGGGCTCCAGTTCCAATCTGGGATGCAGGTGCCCTGAAGAGCAGCGTGGGGAGTCTCACAGGGAGGCAGGAACCCTAAGGAGGCCTGAGTGCTGCTGCGATGGGGGCCAGGGGCTCGTGTGAGGCTAGAGGAGGCCGCCCTAGGCTGGGAGGCCTGTGGGCCATGTTGAGGATTTTTCTGGGTCCTCTGACTATGCAGCTTCCTAAGGCTACTCTTCCTGGGGAGGTGGGCACCACCTTGATTGATCAGCATCCCCCCTGAACCCCACTTCAGCCCTAGTCAGTATCAGCCAGATGCTTCCTGCACAGCTCGAGAACTGTCCGGGGCTTGGCCCCTCTGCTGTCCGCTGAGGCTGTCCTGCCAGCCTTCACGTGTTGCTGAGAGGTGCTCACCCTTAAAGGTAGGGCCTGTGAACAGGTGGTCAGGGCTAGCTCTCAGCCTCTTCCTCGTGTGTCTTTTCTGGAGCTGTGGTTTCTTACCAGGCTAACGTGGAAGCAGGGAGATGGTGGAGGGTAGGGGAGCCCAGTGGACCTGGCCTGGGTAGTGAACACTGATTGTGGGGCCTCCCCTGATGACCCCCGGGTGTGTCCTCCACAGCAAGCCAAGATGCTTGGGGTCCCAGCACAGATGAGATGCTCTGGTGGGTTTTGCCAGGGGCTCTGCCTGGAGAAGCGGGATCTCTTCCAGGTTTGTTTTGGAGAAGGTTTTATTTCTATGCAAATATACAGCTTAGGGCCTAGGAGTAAGGTTAATAACCCTGGTGACACCTGTCTTAATTTGGAATTTCCTGAATGAATGTGGTTTCAGTCCTGGGGCACAGGGCACAGGATCGCCCTAGGGGAACATTTCCTTTTCTCTGTCAATCACTGGAGGAAAGTATCCCAGGGCCGTGGACCTGTAGTTCTTGGTCCTGTGGGGCGAAGCCCCCTGGGGATGGGCCCCGACCGCCGCGGAGGCTCCCTGCCCCCTCTGACTTGAGCAAACCTCCAAGAGGTCATTCGGACCCAGCTGCCTGCTAAAGAGCCCTCGGGCTATGAATCTGTGCCTTCAGCCTGAGCAGGATTTCTGCCCCGGCTGGGCCCGAACTTGCTGAGGCCTGCGTTGCCAGATCAAACCCATTCAAATGAGGAGGGCCATCTGTTTCCCCGTATGCAGCTGCTGTCTCTTCATTTGTAAATGGCCGGGATGCTGCTGGCTGGGGGGGACCGACCAGTCCTGGGACACAGCTGCAGACTCTGAACAAGTGTTGGAGCTGGGGTCCTGCTGAGAGGGAATGGTCCAGCCCTTTAAGTAAACTTGCTGACCGGTACCAGCAAAGGCAAAGGCTCCCCCACCCCGCTCCCCCCAGCTGAGCAGGAGGCGGCCAGGCCCTCATGGAGTAACTCTTATTCCACCCTCTTTGCCTTTTCTTTTGTCCCTGGGGAACTATACTCACATATCCCAGAGTACTCCCGGAGAGAAGGCCTGGGCGAAAATGTCACATAGGATTTGGCCTCTATCTGACTTTCCAGGGACTCGCAGGGCAAATGTACCCATTTTAATGTGTACCGTGGGCTCTTGATGCCCATGTCCGCACGTGACCTGGTCCCAGAGAAGCTTCTAGGAGCCAGGGGTAACTCACGGGAGTGTGGAAAGGTGACTTGCCACCCCCGAACTCTTGCTTCTGGAATGTGATCAGCATGCTGGCTTTGGGGCATGCTCTCTGGAAAGCCGGCCAATTACCCCACTTGCTGTAACCTGGCTCCTCAGGCTCGGGAGCTGTGCAGGGCTCGGCTTGGGCCCCTTGCCCGAGGGGTTTGCTGTTCAGGGTGGGTGACACCTGGCATGCTGTGGGCTTGTGATGGGGCATCTTGGGAAGGGAGCCCTGCTGGGGCTTCTGTGCCCTGCATGTAAATATCAGATATCCCCGATTTGTTGGATGGATGAACAGTAGATGCTATTTTAATAAGCAGCGGGCCTCTTCCCTCAGTAAAGCCATCAAACAGGTGTCATTGGTGTTGCTCTTTTGCAAGGTGCTTCGGGGTTTAGTTCCATTAGAGAACATTCTAGAAATCCCCACTTAGGTAACCTATATAGATACCAGGTGACAGATTTGCGCATTTGAAAGAAAACCTGTCTTTAGGTCTGAGGACTGCAAATCAGGGTTCCCATGTGGCTGGGGAGGAAACAAGATCTGCTGCTCAGTTAGGATCAAGCTGCAACCCACCTGGAGGCACCCAGGCTGGCCCTGGCCAGAGCCCGGGGAAGAGGTGCTTTTGCTCACATGTCCCATGTCCCCCAAGCCCCAACCTGGCTTTAGGATTTACAAAGGCTTTCCTAGGCGGCCTCTTGGTTTGTCCTCCATGATGACCTTGACCAGCAACAGGCTAGCCCGGAGGTGTTTTCCTGTAAACTAGGACTCAGGCTCCACAATGGGAAGTCCATGTGGCTTCATCACTGCAAAACCGGAGTTCAGACTTGTCCTTGGACACTGGCACCGAACTTCTCCCAGGGTGGGCTTTGGACCAGCCGCATGCATGACCACTATCTGGGAGCTTGTGGGAAATTCAGTAGACCCCACTCCACGTCTACTGATGCAGAAATTGTGGAAATGGGGGCCAAGGAGCTGTGTTTTAATACTCCATCCAAGTGGTCTTTTTGCAAAATAAAGTCTGAGAAGCACAGCCCTGATCCCCTCCCGCAAGAAGCTCAGTTGGAGAGGGTGGGTGGGGAGGCAGGCTGTATTTGGCTGGGTAGGTACAGATGTATAAACAAAGGCTGTAGTGTCTTGGAGATGAGAGCGGTGTTAGTGGGGATCAGGAATTTTCACAGAGGAGATGATATTCGAGCTGGGCTTTGAAGGCTAAATAGGAGCTTGCCAGGCAGAGTAGTGGAGGTAGGGTGTACAGGTCGAGGAGAGAGTGCCCATTAGAACAGACAAGTCTAGGATGTGAGGGAGAAGGTGGAGAAGGATCTGGGGCCTGGGCCAAGGCCTTATTGTGGATGATGTTCTTTGGGTTTCACTCTGTCAGAGTGGAGAGTGGTCTCTGCCTCCTCCCCCTCCTCCCCCTCTTCCCCCCCCTTCCTCTGTCAGATTTGCTTTCAGAAGCTTACTCTGGACCATGGCGGGGAGTTGTAGAGGTCTTGGCCTTGCTCTCTTTTCAGAGCTGTTTCAAAAAAAATTTTTTTTTTTTTAAGATTTTATTTATCCATGAGAGACACAGAGAGAGGCAGAGACACAGGCAGAGGGAGAATCAGGCTCCCTGCAGGGAGCCTGATGTGGGACTCAATCCCAGGACCCCAGGATCACTCCCTGAGCCGAAGGCAGAAGCTCAACCCTTGAGGCACCCAGGCGTCCCAGAGCTGTTTCAGAATTATTATTATTATTATTATTATTATTATTATTATTATTTAAAGATTTTATTTATTCATGAGAGACACAGAGAAGGGCAGAGACACAGGCAGAGGGAGAAGCAGACTCCCTGCAGGGATCCCGATGTGGGACTCGATCCCAGGATGGCAGGATCACGCCCTGGGCCAAAGGCAGGTGCTCAACCACCGAGCCATCCAGGCGTCCTTGTTTCAGAATTAACAGGAGAGCAGATGTGGGGCCTAATAGATGGAAGGCAGGACGGAGAAGTAGGGCTTGAGGGCCTACTTGGAGCTTGAGTCCACATTATGTGGTGATTCTATTCAGCAAGAGGCTGCAGGAGGGGAGCAAGTGGCAGGGCCCTTCCTTGATTTGGGTAGCACCTCTGTAGACATGCAGGTGATGTGCTCCCTCAGGCAGGTGGGAGTGGGAACCTGTGAGCAGGGTCCTGAGTGTCATTGACCTGGAGTGGGTGGGAAAAGCCGCAGAGATGGAGGGGAATGGAGTGTAGGGAAGGGACCACAGGAGCCAGGAGTGGGATTGTGCACATATTCGTAGATATAAGGGGTGTGGAAGGAGGAGGTCCCAGGAAGGCAAGAACTCCACCCCAGGGCTCTGTTCTTAGGAGCACTGACACATGCACATAAGCAGAAAACTGAAGGACACTATAGATGCTTAACACTAAACTAGGGTGTCAAGGGCACTAGAAATATAATAGAAGGTTCCCCTCTGTTTTCTTCCATCCCCATCCTTGCATGTTGAGAGCACCTGGTTAGGTGGCTTTTCTGTCTTTCATGCTGCGTCAGGAGCGGTGATTTCGGCTGGGAGGTCTTCCTGCTGGCGGATACACTCACGTTCTTGCTGCATGCGGGTGCCGAGCTGGATGCTTTTTGCCTGCTCTCTCTTTTATTATGTTCTTGGTTTGCAGGTGAAGAAACAGGAAGTGATGACAAAAGCAGAGAGGCTCCTCTCAGGTCACACAGTTTGTAAGTGGCAAATGGGGACTTAGGTCTGTGCTCACTGTGTCCTTTTAACATCTCCAGCATGTCCTTGTGTGAAGAGTCACCAGGGAGGGGACAGAGATGGGCCCGGAGCCTAAATGCCAGGGCTCCAGGAAGCGCTCAGGGACCAGCTATGGGAATTGAAGGAGTATCCAGTTAGGAAGGTGGCTTAACCCCTTTATATGAGGAACAGGGCTGTGCTGTTGTCAGGGCTCGGGGGTGCTGAAAACACTGTGGAGGCAGAGAGGTTTTCAGAGCCGGAGATGATGTGCTCATTTTAGAGGCGATACCTCTGCAAGGCCACTCCTGATTTTTTTTTTTTAAGATTTCCTTTATTTATTCATGAGAGATAGAGAGGCAGAGGGAGAAACCGGATCCCTGTGGGGAGCCCGATGAGGGACTCAATCCCAGGACCCCGGGATCACACCCTGAGCCAAAGGCAGACGCTCCACCACTGAGCCACCCGTGAGGTGCCCAAGGCCACTTGTAATCTTAAAGATTGTGTTGATAAATGATAAAGGTCAGGCAAATCCCATTCATTCCTTTACTCATTACCTTCTCCTGAAGCCCTTTTCCCCCCATTGCCCCCTGGTTCCCTTCCTGATCCAGGGAGTACAAACCGCCCCCCCTCCCCCAAGAAATGTCCTAGGATTCTGGGTCAGTCGGTAGGGCCGCCAGCATCATCATGCCCAAGGAAGCCCTGAAGATCTTGAGAAACGCCTGGCAAGTGTGCTTCCGGAAGGCAGGAGGCTCGGGCCCGATGACCAGGCGGTCGAGCACGTAGACTCCTCGTTGTACATCCGACTGGGGGGTGCGGGCTCCTGTGACATAACTTGTAGTGCCAGTTTCTGCTTCAGATAATCTAATGGCATGTTTGGGAAGTGCTTTTTGACCAGAGGGCTCAGTTTTGAGGCTCTTGCTCAAGCAGAGCTGCTGGGACCTTGATGCAGATGACCTCGATCGTACCTGCATCCTAGTGGTCTGGTGGAAACTGCTCTCCCGAACAGAAGACTTTGCTGTATGTGTTGTGACTGGGGAGAAAACCTTCCTTTGGGTGTCCCTCAAATATGAAGGAAGGTGACTTCCTCTGTCTCCCCTTTGGAGAACGTGACAATTAGCAGCCTAAAACATCGGGATCAAAAGGAGAGGAGCTGCAGACAACAAAACGGGGAGTGTGACCATTTCCACTTTGGGTCCAAATCTTGGGTGATGGTGATGACTCCGGAGATGAGTGCATTCCTAGGCACTTCGCTGTTTCTACATTTTGATTTTTCTCATGGGCACCAAACAGCATTTCTTTTCAAGCTTGGAAAGCTGTTCGCCGGGTATCTCCAAGATACAGCTAAATTATATGAGGGGTGTGCCTAAATATATAATTTTTAATGGTTACCATATTGGAACCATATGCCATCATCCCATCTGATCATGAGGAATGTGAGCCAGTCCAGAATTTCTGGAACAGGCAAGCTACTGTGGCAGAGGTAGCTATTAGTGGTTGTTACGGCCCCCGTGGAACCGACAAGGAGAGTTTTAAGTGCTGACGTGTGTCTCTAAGACACCCCGACAATTGGTCGGAGGGAGGAATCTGCAGCCTTCCAGACTGTTTACGTATCTGCGTTCCGTTGCCGTGACTTCCTCGTACCCCCCGTTTTTATGTTGGCAGTATTTCCCGAGGTAGGGAACTTTCATCTTTATATTGTGCAGCCTACTCGGCTCTCCCTCCTGCCTCTTAAAGAACAAGTAGTACCCATGCCTTATAAGGTCTCCGCTGGATGCCCCGAGTTTTGTCTTCTGCTGTTCTTGCGGACGGGAAGCTCTGAGGATGTCCGCGCCTTGGCTGTGTGTGCAGGGGTCTGCACAGGCCCCCGGGCTGGGGCCCGCAGGGGCGGCCGTTCCCGACGTCACTGGCCTCGGGGGGGACCCCGGTACCTTTATGTCGTCCCGTGGGTGCGTCTCGGCGCCAGGCAGACTGGTCTGTGCCATCGCCCTCCGGGGCTCGCGGAAAAGCTGTGCCGTGGTGCCCAGCGTCCTGACTCCCCAGACTCCCCGATTCCAGCTTGTAAAAATACTTGAGGAGTCCTGTCTCACACGAGGGGCTTGTGTTCCATTCCCGTGGACAGAAAGTTGGGTTCGGGCCAGTTACAGCTCCTTCCCCGGACCACAGCGTGGCCCTCCAGGCCATCCGAGACCCCGAGGGCGACCCCGGGCGAACCGGAACGGACGGGCTCAGCCGCCACTTAACTTCCACGTGTCTCGTGCCCTGTGACGTTGCGGTGACATTTGCAGCTTCAGTCTGTGTGCGGTGTCCTGTCGGTGATTCTCCCTCCTCCTGCGCGGCGGAGGGCTGTCTGGGAGAGGCCACCAGGAAGCCCGGGCTCTTTTACTGCTCTTGCCCCCAGGGCTGCTGTGACCTTCCCGGGGGGAGCCTGGAGCTGAGCCCAGCGGGGTGGGTTTGTCCCTGCAGCCTGCCCCCTGCCCACCCCCCCCCAGGCCTCTGCTCGGGCCACACCCCCGGGGGTGGGGTGGGATCTGATTCTGCAGTTTGTTCTCTCTCTCTCTCTCTCTCTCTGTCCCTTTTTAACCCTTTCTGGGGGATGTGTTTGGGGCTCAGCCACCCGGGACTATCGGAAATGCGGGGGGCTGCGATCCAGGGGTTGCCCCTGCGCATCCTCAGAGCCGGGTTCCTGTCTCTTAGCCACGATTATCCTTTTTTTTTTTTTTTTTAAAGATTTTATTTATTTATTCATAAGAGACACAGAGAGAGAGAGAGAGAGAGAGGCAGAGACACAGGCAGAGGGAGAAGCAGCTCCACGCAGGGAGCCCGATGCGGGACTCGACCCCGGGACCCCCCCGGGACCACACCCTGGGCCGACGCAGGCGCTCCACCGCTGAGCCCCCCAGGGACCCCCATTTGACTGCAGCCGCGATGATCTTGACATCGGGGAAGCCACCGTCCCACGGACACCCCACGGAAGGCTTAACTGGCGCCGTGTGACGTCGTGGTCCTCCCGCTGGCAGAAGCCGCCTTGTTGGCCCGTCGGAGTTGACGTCCGCGTCCACCCTGCGCGCCCCGGGCGGCCGAGCGGGCCCCCATCTGTTCCCTGTTTGCCTCCGGGCGCCATTTCAAAAACCACACGGGCAAGTTTATAGGCAAACGTTATAAAAAGTGACAGTCTGAAGTGCTGCTACGGCTGGCTTGGCAACAGCGCGTTACCTGAAATAGCTCACTGTTCCAAACTCCCTCCCCGTCAGCGGTCCCCAGACGGGCCTGCTGGTGACCCTGCGAGGGGTCCAGGGACGGGCACTGGGGCACCGGGGAGTCGTGAAAGTCCCGGCCTACCTGACTTTCACGGGATGTGTCGTCCCCCCACCCCCTTAGGCTCTAAGCACATTCAGCCGGGATTTGCTTCCCTGGGCTTACTTACCCAGGGGTTGACACCTGTGGCCTGTGGCTAGTGACGTCAGCTGATGCTGCTGCCGAAGCCCGCGGCCCCTGCCCTGACCTGCTGAGCGCTGGCCCCTGCCTCAGTTTCCTTCTCTGCCCAGAGGAGGCCCCTCAGCTCCCCAGGAGTGAGGGCACGAGGCCTTCCTGAGGGTGGGGATGGCACAGACTGCACGCGGGGGACACCGCTCGTTTGGTGGCAAGCTGCAGGAAATGAGCAAGCTGCTCATTTCTTACCATCCCAGTGGTCATTTTATGGAGAAGAAGCCTTGTGACCACCTGCTGCTGACACTTCTCAGGGTTTGAAACTTGAGGGCAGCAAGTTGACATCGGTGCACCCACAGTGTGCATGGGGTGCGTAGAAACCAGCACGGTGAGCCATCCCAGGGCCTCATCTCATCCTCTTGCCCTTTTAGGTGACAGTGACAAACAGTGTGCGGCGCTAGAGTGTGGGTCTGTGCTCGCTTTCTCACGTCCTCGTGAACTTGAACTTCTATCCTGAAAGATAGGTGGGAACGTTCCCTGTCTGTGAAAGAGTATTCGGTGTATGTGGAGCGGAATGGCTTCTGGAACCTTCCCCCTGTTGTGTTTTGGCAAGGTCAGATGAGGGACAGCATTGGGCTGTGCGCTCCAGGTGGCTCCCCCCCCCCCCCCCCCCCCCCGCAAGAAAGGTTAAAAGTAAGCTGTAGCACCAGGAAAAAAAAATTGAGGAAATGTTAATATGACTATAAAAGGTATTGTTTAAGCCTCCTGGGGAATACTTTGCCCTATGTCAACTGTCGTGTTTTACAGACCAGGCCAAGCAGCTTGTTGGGAGTCAAGGGGAGGCACCGGATCGTGTCCGTGGAAGCTGATCGACCTCAGTGGGAGGCTACCAGGGCATCACAGATGCATCATCGAGGGTGTCAGAGGACTTGGCTCCCCACAGAGCCGTGTCAGGGAGATGCCCTGTGCAGGTGTGGGCAGAGCGGGCAGGGAGCATGTGTGCAGGGTGCGGGCAAGAAGGTCACCTGTAGGATTCAGGCACAGAAGAGAAGCCCAAGCCCCCAGTGGCCTCTTGGGGATGGGCAGGGACAGAGTGGCCTCCACAGTGCCAGCTATTGGGGTTCCAGGCAAAGCACCCATGACCTTGGCACCTTGTCCCAAGGTGTGTTTGATGCAGGAGCCCACAAGCCGGGCGGGGGTGCTCCTGGGTGGTGTGGCAGTGCCTGTGTGTCACCCCTTCCCTCCCCGTGCTCACCTCCTGCTCCCTCCCCCAACGGGGTCTTTCTTTTGGTATTGTTTCTACCCAGACTTCTTCCACCCTCCCCTTTTTATTCACCTGTTCTTTCTCCCTGAGCCTTGCCTGCAGTCCTCCTGGTGGACAGCCCCCCCCTTCCCCCCATGAACTTTCTGTGACCTGATCCTCAGGTGAGGGAGGAGCCTGTGCTTTCTGAATTTCCTGTGTGGTAGTTAGGGGTTCAGCATTGAAGTCAGGTGGCTTAATCTTACGGGTGAACATTGTTCTTGATGTATTGGGGGAGGGGTTATTTTACTATCCTTGAAGCTTTTCACCCACCTGGAAAACTGGGTGATGGTTTTGACCTGGTTTTACTAGAAATAAAAACCACTTTTAGGAGAAGTCCTCTTCCATTGAGATGGGAGCCCGTCAGTAAAACTGTCCTGCGTTCTGTGGAGATCCACTCATCTAGATGGTCTCTGAGTAGCCTCTGGGAACAGTGGTGCTTGAGTCACTGCGAGCGCCTTCAGCCTTGAAGGGTGACAGCAGTTGTGCCCGTCACGGGCCCCACCAGTTAGAGTTTGGACAGTGAGGTTCCTGTTGGTTGTCTCGTTGGGTCCTCACAGGTGACACTGTGTTCTGTGGGCCTTCCTGCTTTTCAATGGCTGAGGGACCCGGGGTGGGGAGAGGAAGCAGGAACAGAGTGGAATGGGGCCTCAGGGCTCCATCCCCTTCGCATGCAGGGTGGCACCCGTGTGCCCAACAGCTCCTGTGGCCCTTGCGGCCTCACTGTGTCCTGTTCCTCCTACAACTGGCACCTCTGGTTTCAACGACACTTAAGTGATTTACCTATTTCCGATGACACAAAGGATTCTCAGTGAAGATGCATTCCTTTAGAGACGGAGAAATCATAACTCTACCTTTGCCAGGGGAGAGATTTTTCTGCATCATACGTGCAGGTATCTTGCTTATTATTATTATTTTTTAAGCTGTGTCAGCGCATTCCACTGCCTGCATGAGATGAGGGCCAGGGCAGAGGCAGGCTGGCCGCATGGGTCCCAGTCTTTCCTGAAGAGGGGATGGGGGAGCACTGAGGTTTGGGTCCAGCTTCTCTTGCTCAGTCATCTCCTGATGACCAGTTCTGGCTCACAGGAAAGCAGATTTTGTAATATTCTCAGTGACTTGCTGATGATAAATATTGGTCATAATCATAAACATTGATTATTTTATGACCCAGGCTAATCTGCTGTCAGTTTGTTCTAACGCTGTGGGTGCTGCTTGTTAAGTATTTTTGGGTTATAGGGGACCCAGATGACACCCGATCCTTGCTCTGACCAGCTCCGAAGGGGCGTCGGGCCAGATGGCCTTTGGGACACCATCAGTTCTTTGACTCCAGGGGCCAAGCTGAATTGCTTTTTCCTCCTCCTCTTCCTCCCCCGCCCTTCCCACGTTTTTCCTCCTTTTTCTTTCCTGCTCAGGCCTCAGAGCTCAAGAACTTTCTATCAGTCCCCCCATTTAGCTGCAGGAGGCCTTCTGTAGCCTCAGGAAGAGTGGCCCAAGGACCGTCCAGCAGAGTTCCCAGCAACATCACTTTGCCCGTCACTCCCTAGAGCATCCTCCTCTGAGCATCCCCTTAAGCAGGGGTTGGCCGTCTTTCTGTAAAGGGCAAGGCTTTGCAGGACATAGGGTATCTGTCACCGTAACGCATCAGCTGCCCAGGAGATGCTTCTGGAATGAACATGGCTGAGTGCCAGCGAAACGGTTCACGAAGTCGGGCGATGGCTGGGTTTGGCCTGCGGGCCGTAGGCAGCTCCTGCTTTAGAACGAGCGCTCCCCGACCGAGTGTGCTTGTGCCGCTGTCTTGCTGTGTTTGGCTTCCTGACACTTAGGACCACCTCCTGTACTTCAGATTTTTTTTTTTGGTGATTTTTAAAAAAAATTTATTGTCTGTCGTCCCCGCTGTAAGTAAAGTTCCGCCAGCGTTGCCAGGATTTCATCGTCCCTGTTGCATCCTGAGCCTCCAGAGTGAAGCGTGGCCCATAGTCGGGGTTCAGTAGGTGTTGAACGAGAAAAACAAACTTACTTGGAAAATGTAACCTGCCTGTGAGCTGGGGTTTTCTGCCTTTGTTTCCAGGTGTGTTGATTGTTGTTAAATTTGACTTCCATTTTCTTTCTTTCTTTCTTTTTTATTTTTTAAAGATTTTTATTTTTTCATGAGAGACACACAGATTAAGGCAGAGACACAGGCAGAGGGAAAAGCAGGCACCCTGTTGGTCCTGGGTCTCGATCCTAGGACCTCAGGATCATGCTCTGAGCTGAAGGCAGACGCTCAACCATTGAGCCACCCAGGTGCCCCTGACTTCTGTTTTCTTATTTTTTTGCTGGGATTATCTTTTTATGTCTCTGTCCTATTCAATGTCTGGGCCCATCTTGGCGTGTATGTGCTTTTGGAGACACCCCTTTGTGGGGCCCTCGCCCTCCCATGTTGGCTAGTGATGGTGGTGTGGAGGAGGATTTCTAGAACCAGATGCACACGGTCCTCACTGTTACTTCAACAGTGGGCCTAAGGCACAAAGGGACTTTATTCCATCGTTACATGGGAGATGTGTCCAGACGATACACGAAAGGACAAAACAGTTGCCTTGTGAGATTTGGAGGCAGCAAATGGAAGAGCTTCCCAGAGCGGGGAAGCTTGATGTTTCCTGGGCCTGGGACTCTGGGTACCATTCATAGTTCCCATTGTGAAGGATGAAAACCCATTCATGGGTCCTCGTGGGTCCCAGCCAGTGCCTCTAGCAACTCTCCATATAGTAGGCCTGTGGCTTTCTCTCACCTCTGCTTGCACACACTGCCTGGGTGCCCTCTTGTCCTGGGGATGCAGTCATGTTCAGCACGGACCCCTTCCATGTGTATGCTTTGGGGTGGGGAGGGACGCTCAAGGACACCTGAACTCTCCGTCTAGATCTTGCCATCTCCCTGGGAGTCAGGACATGGCTGTGTGATATGTGGTGCTTCCCCAGAAGCGGGCGAAGCTGGCAGGTGAATGAAGAGGGGAGATCCACTTCACCCCAGGCCGGGGGATGGATGGCAAACTCACATCCAGCAGGATGATACGAGCCTGGAAGGATGAGTTGGGTAAATGGGGAGATGAGGGAGGAAGGAGTACCACTAAAAGGACAAGAGAGGCAGAGGCCTGAGGAGGCTGGAACCGAGGATGTGTGGTGGGGGCCTGGTGGGCAGGAAGGGACCCAGCTATGACTGTGTTGGAGGGTCAGGTGTGCGGGGCTCAGCAGCTTCCATTTCTGTGCAATATGGAAGCTACCTCTTGGCTGTCTGGTGGGCGTTTTGTTCTTTTTGGTCTTAAGAAAAAAAAAAAAAAAAAACCCATGAGCGATCCAACTTACCTAGCACAGAATTAAGTCTCCAGACAGCAAAGTACTCTGAGTTTGAGAGTTTTGTAGAAGGAGCCATTAGTTTCCCTTGAGTTTGAGGCATTTCATGTTAAGAAACTCAGTTTTGAGATGACAAAGTCTAGCAAAAAATAAACAGGTGTGTGTGTGCGTGTGTGTGCATAGATGTAGACACACAGCCATGCAATCGCATCGAGTGAAAAAAATGGTAAAACACACGTCCTTATGAATTAAAAAAAAAAAAAAAGCCACACAAATAGAACTTCCCGGGTGTGACAGTTGCGAGCAAGCTTTGGATGAGCAGTCAACTGCAAAGTTCTCTTGTACGCTCTCATTCCATGCTGGGTGTCGGGTCCCGTGCACACTCGGTGGGGCAGCTTCTGCTGGGGGCCTCCTCTGGTCACGTCTCAGACGCAGCCCGCTCTGTGCACGAGGTTGCTTCCTGGCTTCCCGGGTACCATTTGCAAACCAAGAACTGCCTCTCGGAGGAATAAACTGGGCCGCCACTGACCTTTGTTGGACGTTCTCTCCTTTTCCTCCTTCCCATCTGTCTCCATCTTCTCTCTCCTACCTTTCTGCAGAGCCGCCAACCAAATACCAAATCTCCCAACCTGAAGTTTACGTGGCCGCGCCTGGGGAATCGCTAGAGTTGCGCTGTCTGTTGAGAGATGCCGCCACGATCATTTGGACTAAGGATGGGGTACACTTGGGGCCCAACAATAGGACAGTGCTTATTGGGGAATACTTGCAGATAAAAGGTGCCACGCCTAGAGACTCCGGCCTCTATGCTTGCACGGCGGCTAGGCCGGTAGACAGCGAGGCTGTCTACTTCATGGTGAATGTCACAGGTGAGTTGGCCTGCGCGCCCTCTGCTCTCTCTCCTCTGTAGCCAGTTTTCTGGGTCAAATTGTATCGGACAAGCAAAATCATAGCAGGAGCTGCTAATCGGATGCCACGCACAGAGCTTCATAGTTGAAGTTCTTTCCCCAGACCAGCTCAACCAGAGGGGCTGGTCGTTAAAAATGACACGATTCTCATGTGCAAAATAACATTCTACGTTTAAGGCAGTATGCTTTTCTAGAAGTAAAAACCCAGCTTTCTGCCCCCGTGCCCCCCGCCCATACTGCCTGGCATCCTTGGCATTTAGAATACAGGATTAAAATTCAATGTGGAAGATTTCCGATTCCGTTTGTTAAAATTTGAGTTTCTCTCCTTGATTTTTAATTTTTTTTCTGCCGTGCAGTTGGGGGGAACTGCACGGGCCCCCTTTGTGGCCGGGGTTCAAGGTTTGCTTTCAGAAGTTAGTAAACGGATGGAAGGCCACACAGGGGCTGAGTTTGGCTAGGGACTAATCCCCTTCTCGAAGGGGGATCCTGAGCACTGAAGGGTGGTGTTGGAAAGAATCTTTGGATAATAGCACAATCAGTGAGTCTGCTGGGGACTTGAATGTTGTTTGAAGCTGAAAACCCAGTTTCAATATATCCAACTTGACAGTATGTTTAAAGAACGTGAAAGCAGAAAGCCTGGCGAATCGTAATACAGACCAACTGTCACCACGGAGAGAAAATTTAAGCCATTAAAACCATCTTCACTAAACACGGTCTCAGACTTTTTGCGTGGGCTCCTGGGTTGCGGAATGCCCTATCCAGAAGAACTAAGTTGTACGTGATTGCAGCCTTTTGCCTTGCAAAAACACAACCATGGATATATTCTTTTGAATACAGATGCCATCTCATCCGGAGATGATGAGGACGACACAGATGGCTCCGAGGATTTTGTCAGTGAGAACAGTAACAACAAGAGTAAGTAGTGGCCGTCTCGGAAGGTCCCCGAGAGAGCAGAGCCTGGTGGGAAGTCCGGACTCTAACCTGTCGTCTTGCCCACTCTTCGGGATGCTGTGTCCTGCGGCCCTCGCCTTTCTCCGCTGTGTCTACTCTCCTGACTTTCTAATCTGAGAATAAACCAGTGTTACTGTACACCCTTTTCTACTGTTTGTCCTTTCTTATTGTGTCGGAAGCCCCTCTCTTCGGAAAGCAGTCACGATTTCTCTTTCCTCGATTTTCTTTTTCTCTCTGGTTTCTCACGGTTCGGTTCGGAGACATGACCCGAGTAGAACCACATGCCATCTTGGTTTGCTTTGACGGTCTGCGGCTTAGCTTCGTGGTTCTCCCTCCCCTGGGGGACATTGGGCAATGTTTGGTTATCTCAACAGGGGGAGGAGGGATGCCAGTGACATCCAGTGGGTGGAAGCCGGGGGTGCTGCTCATAAACATCCTGCGATGTACAGGACAGCCTATAACAAAGAAGGATCTGGTCCAAAATGTCAGTAGTGCTGAGGTTGGGAAACTGTGGCCTTTTTAAACATTACTGCGTGTCGAGAGGAAGTATGGGGGAGTGTGCCTTATTTTGCAGACAGTGATAGAGAAGCGAGTCTGCAAGTGCTGTTTGCTTTTTAAAGGCGGGTAATGCCGAGCAGTGACACAGGGCGGCCTTGGGGTAGAAGCACGTGGCCTAACTTTATCACTTCTGAGTTGGGTGTCAAGTACTTCAACTTCATGCCTCAGTTTCTTCAGCTGTAAAATGGGAATAGTAACAGTGTCTGATGGGGTTGCTACAAGGATTAGATGAGTTTGTATTTGTCCAGCACTCAGAAGAGTGTGTGAGTTTGTTCAATAAAGAAGATAAAACAGAGCCTTAGATGTATTTCCAATAACATGGCTTGCGTGCTCCCAAAGTGATCTTAACACTGGTCACCAGCATTCTTGGCTCAGGTGTTAGAGTCTACATTTTTTCAAAAGGATTTTAGTCAGTTCAATACATTTAAACAAGGCCTAAACAATAAGACAATTAGTTGCTAAAATAGGCGCAGAACTGTTTGAGGGAAGACAACGAAACTGATGCTGTTAGGGACCTGGTTAATGTGGTAAGTGGGGAATTGCATTTGTCCCCGAGTCTCCTAGTACCTTAGGCAAAAAGGGAAATATTTTGGTCTGTAGTTTTCATTGTTTTGGCAAGAGAAAACTTAGGACCTGGACCACTAACATTAGCATCATCTCTAAGAGCTTATTAGAAATGCATATGCCAAGGCCCCACCCCAGATGCACTAAATTAGAAACTCTGGGGGTGGTTCTCTTATACAGTGAAGAATGAGAAGCTCTGACTTAGGGATTCACATGTTGATGTGCCTTGAGCAGGAGTTTACTGTTAGAGCTCTTCTTTATAAAGCAGTGGGTGAGTGAAATGGTCTTCTGCTGTGATTTGTACCAACCCTCTAACAAAGTTATTATGGTTAGTACTTAATAATTAAATCCTGGTACGTCCTCACTCCCTATTAGTTCTTAGGCTATAGCAGGGGAGGCAGTGAATGACCCGGCTTTGGAGGTCCTGCTTTGGGCAGGCTCTGTGCTGGTTGCTGGCTCAGGCAGTGCCCCCCACACCCCCGACACCATAAGGTAGAGAGAGGTGCTGTTCCTGTTTAATTGATCGGAAATCCATGATTCAGTGAGCAGAAGGCAAAGCTACCATTCGCTTGTAGGCTTTGTTGCATGTCGAATCACAACAGCCCTCTTCGGGTCCCCAGGGTGACGACTGGGGTGCAGTGAGATGCTTGCCTGCTGTTTACAGCTCTCAAGTGGTGCCCCCATGTCAGAATCTGGAGGCAGCTGGGTTGTGTTGGCATGCCTGCGAATTGCATTGTCCTGGTCATCAGTACCGTGTCGGATAGCATGTTACCAGGAATACTTGGGAAGGAGTAACATGTAACAGCAAGGTATAGGTTACGTAACAAGTAGGCTGAGTGACCTGAAGCTCTTTCTGGTGATTGGGAAGGATTACCTGCCATGAACCTCCAGGTTTATATCCTGAACACTGCTCCTAACTGCCCCCAGTGCCTGTGCAGACGGTCCAGGGAGTGGAGCGCGCTTAACGAATGCCATGCCTTCACCCTGCGACCAGGGTTCTATGTAATTAGCTCTCGAATGACACCAAGTCCGCCCCGAGTTGGGTGCTCTGCAGTGATTAAGGGCTGGTGTTAGCTGTACCAGGGAGATACTGCTGTCGGGAACTGCCTCTGTTTGGTGCCTGTGAAACATTAGATGCGATTTAAAGTGATAGCAGTTCTTAGCTGGCTACTTGGCCTCTGCCATCTGTTAGTGTGATTAGGCTGGTCTGATTCACAGGTGCAGCCTGGGGCAGCAGAGATTAAGCAGCTGTGGCCTGTGTGGACAGAGGAATGCCATGGCCAGGGTAATTGGCAAGGCGGGGAAGGGGATGTTGCCATTAAAACAATTTTTTGCCACCTCCAGTGTCAAATGCCTGACCTGATTAATAGGGAAAATTGTAGAAGCACCGAATTCCATGCATTTTCAGCCACCTGGAAAACACCCATGTGTCCAGATCGATTCCTTTGGTGCCTTCTGATTGTCTGGAAATGCCACTGGGGTGTGTTTGAAAGTTCCTCTTCATTGAAGTTAACAAATGATGCTCCAGTGACCCTGTGCTGACAGGGACATTTCTGGGCTTGTCTGAAGTTTTTTTTCTCTTTTTGGGTTGCTAGACGTTAGTTCTGCAGCCGATGGTTTGAAAACTACATTGCGTGGGTCATTCCCTCTGCTGGTGTGCTAGATTTTTGTTTATCTAATTTGGGTGGTTAGCTGTAAGAAGGTAAGCTTATCTGCCTGGTGGGGTTCTTAAATTTTGTACAGAGTACAAAAAGCACCGTGGCCAAATACAATGGCAAAATTAAGCCCCAAATGACGGCAAGATTGTTGAATGTTGGCCATGAAAGTAGGTCTGATCTGATTTTCATAGGAATGTTTTGCAATACTCAGGTTGACCTTACAGACTCTCACACCATTGTACAAAACACAGCTCAGCTCAAAAGTGGGCTCCCCTGTAGAGATTTCCCCGCTTACACAAGCTGATTGAGTGGCTTGATTTTGAAAATCCACCTGTCCTGTTCCCTAGTGTCTCTAGCGTCACGGGCTGGTATCACGTTGTATCTCAGACCCGCCTTTCCTGGTAGACCACTTTGGGAGGCAGGGATTAGCTTGGATGTTGAGGGAATATTTTATGAAATTACAGTCCTCACATACATCTTTTACAGGTCTCATTACAAACAGTAATGCTCCGGTCTGATCTGCACATTAAGAGAATCAGCTGGTGTTCCCCAAAGTCTGTCCCATGGAGCTCTAGTGCAGAATAATTCCGTGCCAAAAAGGAGTTGTATTTTGAAGTGAATTTGAAAAATGCCTCCTACTCTGACCCTTTCTCAGGGACTTACAGTGTCCATCAGCTAATACAAACTCTGCAGTGTTCAATGGTAAAACATCTGTTTAACTTTGGCCTTACCCAGGGTTTTCCAAACTCATTGACCATAAGATCCTTTTTAAAATACAGCATTTATTAACATCCTGTTGTACATGCTTTGAAAATCCCTGCAATGGGCAGATTTGATTGACCTGACTTTTCTCTTGCCTTTTAAGTCAAGTTCTTCCATCACAGATGTGAAGGGCATTCTCAGGTCATATTTTAGCAGCTGACTAGCTGATGACCTCACACCTTACCAGCGCTAGACGTTTCCCTGAGCGGAACAATCCCGTGATGTCATTACAAGCCTGGCTGCCAGGAAATAATGCTGCTTACATATGCCCTTTAGTGAAACAGACTTTCTCGGACAGAAAGTTAACAATTTCAAATGCTAATTTTTGAAATGCATCCAGGTTGAGGGTTTTGAAAAGTTCAGAGTTTATATGTCAGCAGGAAAAGCATAACTTAATCAGTCCTTGCCTCCCCTAGGTACAGGTAGCTTAATGGGTTATCTGGCAGCCAATGAGTAGACACTCATGTCCATTTTTTTTTTTTCCTCCGAGTGATTTTTTATTACCCCAACCTTGTGTTGAAGTGATTAATGTTTCTGAAGAGCTTGAGACTTCGTTCTTGGGAAGGCCATGATTGACACAGTTCAGGTTAACTGCTGAACTAGAGGGAATTGATGGTGAGGCAGCTTTATCAAGATTTTTTGCTCCTGGAGTTGTTCTTTGAGTGAAGACATAGACAAGCGCAATTTTCTATTTTGGTTTCACTCCTGTTGAGACCTGCAGATAGATGCCCATCCTCCGTGTCAGGGAGAAAGGCATTTTTTTTTTTTTTTTTTTTTTTTTTTGGAACTTGCTAGGGAAAATGAAGGGACTTGGCTTGAGATTCCATACTCCTTTCATTGATAAACTTGCTGATAATAACATGTTACAGTTACCTTTGGTCTAATTGGGATTTTTACTTGGTAGAGATTATATCTAAGTTGGTGAATGTTGTGTTGCAGTTTCCAGGAATTGAAAATAATAGTAGTAGTAGCAGTAATAATAATAATGATAATTTTAAACTTAACCCAAAGCACACAGGATTCCTCAATTTTTTGATGTTCCTTTGTAATGAAAATTTCATCCTGAATTGGTTGGAGTGTTTTATCACACAAGCCAGGGATGGTGTTCAGTCTGGAAGGTTGGATTGAATTATCTCTTTTGGCCTCCCCTGTGGTCAACCAGCATAACCAACAAGTGGAGGGATGGGGGTGGGGGGTTTCTTTTGAAGGCAGATCCTAGGAGCTCCCACAGGCAGCTGGTCTCCCAGTGGGCTCAGGCATTTCTAATGAGGGTCACTTGCCTGGTTTGTTGTAATGTGTTTCTTATCAAGTGTCTCACTGGTCAGCAAGTTGTTGTTTTTAATGAGATTCTCAAATAAAGCCCGCTGCCCCCATAATCACGCACTCACTCACATCTCTGTATTTTGTTAGAGTTGTTTTCTCTTAGTGTATGCAAAACTGAAAACAGATGAACCTCAGTCTACTGGAAGGATGGGGGTAGAGCTCAGAGACATCCTCCCACCCCTACCCCAGTCAGGGTCAAAGCATTCAAATGTCCTGATTAGTGATATTTTTAAAGGCCCTAATTATAGACTTAAGACAGAGGCCTTAGTAGGGCTTTAGGGAGTTTGTGAGACTTAATCTAGGAGCTGAAACAGGCTATGTTTTTTTATTTTTGCATCAATAAAAATACAGTTGGCAGTCATCAGTGTCCACAGCTCACATAAATCTTGAACTTTTGACTTAATTACCATGGGAGAGTTCAAAGGGCAGGCTGGAATGGTTGAAAGAGCATTGCCCAGGGAGCTGGAGGCCTGGTTCTAGCCTCAGCCTGGCCTTGGCCATGCAACCTTGATCAGATCGCTTGACCTTTCTGGGTGACATTGATCACATCAGCCATTAGACCAGATGGTCACTGAGGCCTGTTGGTACAGTGGTAATGTGACTCTTTGTTTTTCCTTTAAACCGCTGGGCTGTGTTCTCTTTTTGATTCCAGAAAGAGAGGAGACCATAGATCTTAGATGTCAATATTGGGATACGTAGTGGGGCATGTAAGGGCTACTGTGGGGGTAGCCCATGTTTTCATTTGCATGGTCAAAAGAAACCCTCTAATCCTACCATTTGTTGACACAATCAATATCTGCCTAGAGAATACCTAGACATAATGTTAGGAGGGTGAGGGACCTTACTAGAACATTCAGTTCAACTCCCTCATTATATAGCTCAAGCTTTTAACATTTATCTGGCTGGTACATATGTCGGTCTGTCCATCCATCCATCCATGCATCCATCCTTCCAATAAACACTTGAGCGTCTTCTCCATGGGCCAAACACAACTTGAGCTGTACCCTCCAGGTGCTCTACTCTTGTTGGTCAGCAGACCTTGAAACGGATACATTTCAGTATGGAGACAGCCTGGTAATGGAAACACACATAAATGACAAAGAAGTGGCCCAGCGAAGGAATATGATGTATCTTCACTGTGAGGTGGAGGTGATGTGTCAAAGAGACTTCGAGGGAAGTTTTGTGGAGTTATACATCTCTGTTTAACCAGCACATCTTGAGAGACTACTGCTATATTAAAAGTAAAGTTTTATTAGCATTTTCACTAATAGACAATAACTGTATGGAAAATGATATTGAGTAGGTATAGTATTCCTTGATGGGATTATTTATTTATGTATGTATGTATGTATTATTATTATTTTTTTTTGGCTGAGTTTTACTGTTCCTTTAAACTCACTGTTAGTATTCAATGACTAGGAGAGCATCATTCTTCTGTTACATGTTACATTGGAAGATCTGAGAAGGTCAGAGCAGAAAGGACCCACATATACTATAGTTCAATTTGTTTACCTCTGATTTAGCAGAATTCATTTTTTTATGCCATCTGAGATTTATATCACCATTCCTTTTCTGTTGAGAGAGTTTATTTTTATTTTTATTTATTTATTTTTTTGTTGAGAGAGTTTAAATTCATTCCTCTTATCATCCCTAAGATGATGCCAGGGAAGAAGACCCATTAAGTGGGATCAAAGAAGACACTTCTTTGAAACATGTTGTAGCCTTTGCTTGCAGTTCCATCTTTTATGAAGTTGTTGAGGAAATGTTTGTACTGAACACCTACTATGTGCAAGGGTCATCTTGCTTTTGTAAATCATTGATTTGTGAAGTGAGTTCCTTCTCCAAATGAAAGTTAACACTGTTCACCAGCCACTGTATGAAAAGAGGCTGCCTCAGGTAGAAGAGCCTGGTCCTGGCCTCTTACCAACTGCTTTATTGTGCTTGGTGTATATGTGTGTGTGTGTGTATGTGTGTGTGTGTGTTGGGGGGGGCGGAGAGCAGTGGTGTCTGGCGTTTCCGTGTATCCAGACTGCAAAAATGGCAGGAAATATCGAATACAAAGTTCGCAGAGGACATGAGGCCACTGATGAAGGAAGCGCACCTAGGGCTAGTCACAGTCTCATTATTTTTCTAGACCTTCTCGATTGTTCAGACTTCACATAAAACTAGTTTATTTCAGGAGGAGCCAGTATAAAATAATTCCTCCCTTCCAGCATCATGCTCATTAAAAACAATTCGTGAGCTCAACACCTTCTAGGAAAGCCTAGTCACAGAAGTGTGTTGTCCCGTGTGATGTTAGCACTCAGCCAGAGTGGGACGGAGCAGAGCGTTGGGGTGGCCCATCACTGCCTCTCAGAACTTCGAAAACTTGACAGCTTATCTGTTGAGTCACTATTTACAGGTATTCAGGGAAAGAGAGTGTTGCAGATGTAGGTTTAAATAGGTAACCCTGTAGGCGGTCTGCTTCTACTCTGTTGATTGGCTCGTACACTGCCCTGCCCACCTTGCATCTCTGTGGCTTTTTTCTTCTTCTCTCTCTCTCTCTCTCTCTCTCTCTCTCTCTCTCTCTCTCTCTCCCCTCTGTGGCTTTAGATGACAAGCTTGGTGCCCATACTCTGCTTCATGGCCATGTGTCTATTTTGCACGAGCAGATTTTATAGGTGCAGTTTTGACGATTGAAATTTTACCGCAGGGAAGTGGCTTCCTGCCAGAAATTCCAGCAAAATTCTTTCACCCTTGTCCTTAAATCATTTCTTAGGTGCCAAGACAAAGGTGTTGGTTGCCAGTGTGCTGTTGCCACAGGCCATGACCGTACGGGCTCATGTGGTCTGGGCTGATCCCCATGTGGGTTACAGCCTCCCTGACAGCTTAGCCCAGTGAGGGAGGAACACAGCAACATTCCTAGTTCCTTTAACTAAATCCTACTTTTTAACATTTTAGGGAATGTAAAAATCCTGCCCCGTGGAATGTAAGCACATATCTGTTGATTTCTTTTATATAAAAAAGAAAAGACATTCCAAAGGATCAACTCAGCCATAATTGATGTTATCTCAAAGAGTTATTACATTAATATTTAGCTAATTCATATGAATAGGCTATTGTGTTTACTTAAACAAATGACATGAGTACAGACACCTGACAGCATGAGGTATGCTTTTCATTTAGGTCAGATTTATAAAAGTCTTTGTGTAGCGACAAAGCTCATTATTTATTTTGTGCTCTTAATGGTTTCTTTTTAGTGGCTGTGGCTGTGGATGGATTTTTCTAAGTAGAAGCTTTTAAAATGAAAGATTATTGAAATTGTTCCAGTATATGCCAGGCTCTGGGAGTCTTGTGATGAATAGCAATCAAGTACTCCCTGGTAAACCCTCAGAAGAATGAGTGTGTTCATGGGCATTTGACAGCCAAAGCCAATGGCTACCAAGTTGCCTACCTCATTGCAGATACAACTGGATTCAGAGGAAAGTGTGCAGCTCCGTTCTTATTCCCTTGGCTCTCCTCCTGGCTCCACTCTGGCTTTCTCTCCTACACATGACCGACCACCTCAGTTTTGTCTTGCTTGCACTGTCTTGGCATTGAGTAGACACCATCTATATCCTACCTTGATACTTAGATAAACAAGGATAAAGAAGATACAACATGCTCTTGTTAAGAAATCTCGGCCCCACCTTTTATAGCCAGGTTTCAAGAGCAAGGGTGAGGCAAACAGGATTGGATTTTTAAAAAATTTTATTTATTTATTCATGAGAGACATAGAGAGAGGCAGAGACACAGGCAGAGGGAGGAGAAGCAGGCCCCATGCAGGAGCCCAATGTGGGACTCGATCCCAGAACTCCAGAATCACATCCTGAGCCGAAGGCAGACGCTCAGCCGCCGAGCCACCCAGGCGTCCCGGGTTGGGTGTTTTGAATGCGTTTTTCCAATTTCTAATTCTGCCGTGGAAGTCTGGCTATTAAGAAGGGGATTGTTACCCCGCCCCCGGGAGCAGGCTGTGTCATCCACAGAATAGAGGAGACTTGTAAATCCACATCACAGGCACAACCCCTGTCTGGACCTGTTTGCCTCTGGCTTGTGAAGTGTGCGTGCTGCTGCTCAGTCTAAGCCTCATCAGCAGTAAACACAGTTATGAATCTGCTTCTAGAGTTCCAGTGTTCTAGAATGTTCTAGAACGTCCAAGGCCCTGTTGAAGTTTGTTTTAGGGAAATTTTGGCTACTAGTTTGCTGAGACAGAAACATACATGTGAAAAGTTAAATAGGTATACAAGATTTCTCTGGAACTTTTGGGCAGGTAATAAAGAAGGTGGTGTGCCTTTGGCCCGGGCTGGCTGTTCTGAACTCTGGTCTTTAACATCAGAGTGGCCGAAGGTATGGATTCTGACCCCTTGGAGCAGCTGGTTCTTACCAGCCATGGAGAGTAGGGGCAAAGACTGTGGGCTCTGGAATCGGACTGCTTTGGCTCAAATCTGCCCACACCTCTTCCCAGCTTTGTAGCTTCTCTGTGCGTCAGTTTCCTTGTCTGTAAACAAGGATTATAATAATGCCTTTCTCATCAGATTGGTGTCAGGGATAATATGTTAAACACGGGAGAGTTTTTAGAGCTCTGTTTGCAAATAAGCCCTCGGTCAATAGTGCTCGTTAGCCATTGTTGGCGGGCATAAAGAATTTATGGTGGTATTCTGGATCCATGCTGTGGTTCTTACTTAGATAAAATGTCCTTCATTTGGCAATTTAAAAAGTTCTCTCTTCTCTTGAGTTTAAAGATTTTATTTTTTTAAATTTTTATTTATTTATGATAGTCACACACAGAGAGAGAGAGAGAGAGGCAGAGACACAGGCAGAGGGAGAAGCAGGCTCCATGCACCGGGAGCCCAACGTGGGATTCGATCCCGGGTCTCCAGGATCGCGCCCTGGGCCAAAGGCAGGGGCTAAACCGCTGCGCCACCCAGGGATCCCTTCTCTTGAGTTTAAAGAATCACTTGTATCCAGGACTTTGCAGGCCATTTAGAGGGCTCAACCTGACCTAACATGTAATCAGCAGGAATCTGTTAAATTTGATCTGTTTAGATACACGATGATAGAATTAGGGCATCCACAACCACCGAAAAATCTTTTCTCCATTTAAAAAATTAATACCTACTTAGTGATAGGGTGCTGGGAAATTAATGATGCCTCCTTGAATCATTGATCATATCAGTATGGGAAGTAATATTATTGATTATCCTTTACAGCTTCAGTGGGTAAGTTGACTTGGCCTCAAGAGCGCACTTGGTGTGTGTATGTGGTCACTGTGTGTTTGTGACCACTTGCTAGGTGTGCTGATCTAAAATGATACATTTTGGAGGACTCTGCTGTTGTTAGTTACTGTATGTGTTGTCACTGTTTATAGAAAGTAGCATTTGAAAACATGATTTCCCCACGAATTTATATTCTGGCACCAGGAAGGAGGGAGAGAAGGTACCTCAAACACTTTTTTCCCCGTTAAGAGACACAGACTAACGAGCAGTGCATCTCCAGGGACCTTCTGCTGGGCCATCTGCTAGACTTCAGAAAATTTTTTTCCTAATGTAAATATTACCCAAGGATTTTTGAGGCTGTCAGCTCGCTCACATACAAAATAACATTATCTTCCCTGTTATGGAAATGAAGCTCTCCTTCTCTGTACATTGTAACGTTGTTTTCCACCCCAGGGGCGCCTTACTGGACCAACACAGAAAAGATGGAAAAGCGTCTGCACGCTGTCCCTGCGGCCAATACTGTCAAGTTTCGCTGTCCAGCTGGGGGGAATCCAACACCAACTATGAGGTGGCTGAAGAACGGAAAGGAGTTTAAGCAGGAACATCGCATTGGAGGCTATAAGGTAGAATGAAGTTTTCACAATGTTCTGTGTCTCCCATTTTTATTAATCCATTTTTTAAGGAGTTGCAAGGTAACAGGAACCAGAAGGAGTATTTAAAAAAAAACCCAAAAAAACAGTGATTATCCTAATTGGTCATTTCCATGGTTGATATTTTTAAAAAGTTTTCCTGGACTCGCACGTTCTTGAAAAGCATAATCTCCATTTGCATTGTTCTTTATGTGAGAAGCGTTTAATAACAGAAGGGTAGAAAGTTGAGAGTCTGTTTTCTATATGCTTTATAGTCTGTAAAACTGAAACTGGAGCAGAATCGGAGAAGAGTAAGGGTACTTGCCCTGATTGAGCAGGATTGTATGAGTGTGGATGGACTTGGTGTGGACGCTGGGTATGAAATGTTACTTCTTAAGAGAGAGTGCTTCTGTGGTGACAGAGGCGATCTCTCTGTCCCCATCTGCAAGGGTCTGGAGGGCCCATCACAGAATGTGGTGAAGTTTAGTCTCATCACTCGAGCGGGAGGTGGAAACGGACAACCATCTCCCTAAAGAGGCCTGTAAATGCTCCATTCAGGGTCTTGTTTATGCATTTGGACATTGCTGAGCATCCTCTGTGGCTGGCACGGTCCAAGGCGCTGGACGAGGCACAGCCCTATCTCACAGGGGTTCCTCGCCCTTGGGAAGGCCGACCAGACAGCTGTGATCTGAATGCGCCGAGGCCAGAAGAGCATGTTGTCCTGTGGATGTGCAGGGAGGGAATATGTTGGCTATCTGGGATGCCAAGGATGATAGAGGTCAGGAAGGGTTCCTGGGCTGAGTTTGAAGGAAGGGGAAGAGAGACCTGGATTCTCTACATTACTTAGCGTGGAAGGGGAGGCCTTGAGGAATTTAGTCTATGAGGAAGGCTTATGGAACTTCACTATGACATTCTTTGGTGTGTTTGGAAAGCAAGCGTAGGTGCATTAGTTACCTATTACTGTGTAACAAACTACCCCCACGGCGCAGTGGTTTTAAACAACATTTATTATCTCACAGTTTCTGTGGGGCAGGAATCCAAGAGTGGCTTAGTTGTGCCTTCCATGGCCAGGTCTGTCCTGGGACTAAGATTTCAGCTAAGTCTGGAGTCTGATTTGTAGGATCAGCCTCGGGGAAGGACCTGCTCCCAGACTCGTTCCTGTGGTTGTTGGATTCACTAATTTGCAGGTTGTTGGGCCGAGGGCTTTAGTTCCTCCCTGACTGTGGGCTGGAGGCTGCCCTCAGCTCCTTGCCCTGCAGGCCTCTTGGTCTGGTAGCTGGCTCCCTCAGGGAGAGCAGACACGAAGAGGTAGTGTGTGAACAAGACAAGTCACAGCCTTTGGTAACCTAATCGTGGAAGTGACCTCCTACCACTTTGGCTGTTTTCTCTTATTAAGCAGATCATTAGGGGAGGAGACAAATTCCCCAAGGGCATGAACATCAGAAGACCGGGGGTCAGGGAGCCATTTGGGCAATCTGCAGTGGGGCTAAAATAGATAGAGGATGCTCTAGCCCAGACTCCAGGTCCTTAAGAACCAGGTAGAAGAGGATTTCTTGGTGGATGAACTTCTCTGCTACAGCTGTGTCCACCACACTGTTGTCACTTGGGAGGGCACGTGAGCCCTGACCCCATAACTCGTGTGATTAAATGGGCCTCCTCTCCACAAAAGCATGCCCTGGAGCCCTTTCCTAACACACCATCCCCAATTCTCATCTTGAAAGTGTTGTTTGCTTCAAAAATGTTTGACTTTTGTTTTAACATTTGAAAATACCAGAAGCTGAAGCCTAGTGGACCACGGGAGGAAAGCCTATGAGTAAATTTCTAAGTGCGTGCATGGGGCAGTTTGTGCGTGCAAACAGATGTGAGGCACATCTGCTGCTAGGTTCGTGCCTTGGAAGCTGTGGAAGGAGACACAGTCGTGCCTGTCTTGCATGACTCCTGCTTGTTGGCGGGAGCAGTAGGCAGGAGGGTGCTTTGTCTCTTTGCTCTTAGATCAACGCTTACACCAGGCACGGTGAGATCGGAGGGTTAGCTTGCTCTTTTCTTTCTTTTTTTTTTTTTTTTTTTTTCTTTTTCATAAAGGATGATTAGACAGCGATTTCCTTAGGTGGGTGCTGGTTGGAAAGGAGGAGTTAAAACCACTACAGTTGTGGCCTCAGGACTGTTCTAAGAGGCACATGCTCTCCGAGAACATACTTGATGCAGTTCCAATGGTTCATTTCAATACAACTGAAGTATAAGATCCTGGTGGTTGATGAGTTTCCTCACTTAAGACAGCCTTGGAAATAAGGAATAAGAATTGATGAGCTCCCAGAAAGAAACTCCTGGTCTCAAAATAAATAGGACCAACATCATTATTATGGGTAAGGAGCTTTTTGCAAATCTGAATTAGTGATTATAAATGTGCTAGAAGACTAAGGGTGCCTGATGAGGAAATGCTGCTTGATTTTTAACAGGTGCAGTTCAATTTTAATTATCAAGGGCGATACTGCGCTAACGGAAGAGCACTGTTCTAAAAGCAGACCTTCAGTGGAATACCTTTAGCCTGTTTCCTTGGAGGTGCAGATGATGGAATGATTTTTCTTATTTCCCATTTGAGCCATTTCCGGGGTGAGAGAGAATGGGAATTTGAGTGCATGGGAACAAAAATCTCAAGTATTTTTTGCCTTAGGGGCACCTGGCTGGCTAAGTTGGTGGAGCATAGAACTCTTGATCTTGGGGTTGTGGGTTTGAGTCCCACACTGAATGTAGAGATTACCTAAAAGATAAGATCTTAAAAAAATAAAGTATGTATTTCCATTGAGAAAAAAAGAGCAAGTTGGGCAGAGTATTGACCTTTGGACTGTGGTATGCTGGCTTGCAGTGATTGAGGGCACATTTCTGGTCCTGCTGGACTTTCTCTGGAGAAGGGTCTATGGAAATGCTTAAGCACCCCTAGGGTGTGATGGGGGTGTCACTCCATCAAATGCAAAGGTGGTCAACCTGGGTTTAGGAAAGGGTTTTCACAACAATTGTGGCATTATTGGACATTGATTTGGGGATGCTGGTTCCCTCAGGAATCCATTGAGCTTCTGGGACTTGAAAGGGAAAGAGATTGCTCATCTCCTGGGAAAACATAGTTACCTAAAGCCTAAGCCTTACTATTGATGTGTTGGACTCACCACAGGTCCCCAGGTCTTGAGTCCTGGGTGGTCACAGAGGCCGGCAGCCCTGCTCCCACCATGAGTTCAAGCTGTCTGACTGGTGCTGGCCTCTTCAGGGCCTGACTGGGGCAGTTGGGAGCATGGTTGCTACAGGTGGGTCTTTGTTACCTACAGAGACTTCTGCTTCTCCCAACATTCGACCTGAGGGAATCAGGGTACAGTGCAGTCCCCACAAAGCAGAGACCCCATTGACATGTGGACAGCCTGATGTCCAAATGTCCCTCTCCCCTGCCTCCCATCCCTTTGCCACTTTATTTAACGAAGAAGCAAAGTGTCAAGTTTTCCAAGATATATTTTTCCAGAAAGCAAGACCTGAAAGTTTCCACAAACAGATGTGTGTTATTTCTGTGATTTTTTTTTTCCTTCATAAATCTCATTCCATAAACCGTGGTTGCTCTGTCTAGCTCAGCTGTCGGTCTAGCTCTTTCTGCATGTTTATGGATCAGCCACCTTGGCCCTTGTACACTGTGTTACAGCTTGTTTTGAAATGGTGTGCATATGGAGGCCAGTGAAGGGAGGAGGGAACAAACATAAACATCAAAACAAAATGAAAGGGAATTATGAAATGGGACAAAGCTCATTTTAATTAAAATGACCAATAGAGCTCTTTGGTATTCTGTGGTTCAGTCTGATTTATCAAAGACCTCATGCTGAGCCTTCTAAGGTGATTTAACAGTCATATTATTGTTTTCTTAGTATGTGGGCAAAGGCTGGTGGGATGTTATTATTTACAGTGATAAGGGTTGACTTGAAGCATAACTATATCTCCCTAATTGTAGTCATGCCTGGGCTCTTTCATCAATCTTGACTGTGGGCGAGTTGTTTAAGCTCTCCTTGTTTTAGGTCGCCTAGCCTTAATATGAAGTTTGGATGGATAGTCTTGAACATCTGATCCCTTCCAACTGTGATTTAGTAGCATAACCACCAACCATTTTTTTTTTTTTATCATAAACAAGAACACAGATTTTTTTTTTTTTTTTTTTAAAGAAAGCGGTTACCTTTAAGGCTAGATATTTCAAAGGGCTCTGAACAGTAATTACAATCTAATGCAGAAAAGCAAGAAGACCAAGGTAATTAGTAGACCACCTCAGTTCCCAACTCATTCCTAGGTAATGACTCAAGCATAGAGGGCAAGAGTAGTCTTAAAACTGCCTTGCGTGCTGCTAACTGCAGAAGAACCCAGAGAGATCACAGAACACAGCACCCCCTCAAGCTGGCCATGGAAGTGGCACCTGAGCAGGTGAGCTTCAGGCATCCTGGAGCTGAGAACTCCCATGGAGCCCCTGAGCAGAGTAGGGCATTGTAGGGTCTGTACTGTCTGTTCCCTGGTATGTTTCAGGTCCAAGGAGAGATGAGGTGAAACCCGTTTCAATCACAACTAAACTGGTGGTTTTGCTGGGTAGGTTAATGAGATTTACATTTTCCAGGTTACTTAGATGTCGTATTAGAGACTTTTGATTAAATGTTATGCCTAATCCTGGGTGCCTGAGTGACTCAGACGGTTAAGTGTCTGCCTTCAGTGCAGGTCGTGATCCCAGGGTCCTGGGATCAAGCCCCATGTGCCCCCCTGCCTGCTTCTCTCCCTGGTTTTGCTCTCTCTTTCTCTCTCTCAGATGAATAAATAAAATCTTTTAAAAAAAATGTTATCCCAAAGTGTGTTTATTTGGAAAAATCACTATTGATGTCCTTATCAATATATTTATATCTTGTTGAGCTCTTTTTCTCAGCCAAGGCATTTCAGCTTTGATCCCAGATCAGGCCATCTGTGATGAGGAAGCTGATATGTGTTGTTTTCAGCCAGCAGGCACTGACTGCTCACCTATCTTGTGATTGTACTGGGTGCCTCCCTCCCGTCTGCCATGGGTTTGGGTCCTCGTGCAGCCCAAAGAGGGGGGCACTGTTATTTCGTCCCTTTTACAGATGAGGCTTGTCACGTGGCTCCTCAGTGGCGGAGCTGCCATATGGACCCAGGTGGTTTTCCTCCAAAGTTCATGCTCTTACTAAACTGTTTTCTTCAAATGTGGTTCCATGTTTTTATTTAAAAAAACAAAAACAAAACAAAAAACAACTGTGATCTCTTAGAAACATGGAGGTAGTAGTGGCATCCTAAAGCACATGTAAGTGTCCGCCCAAGGTACACTGTTGGGAGCAAAGTGCAGCATGTAGTCCATGATCTGTGTAGGATTTTTCAAAATCGCGGTAAAATACAATATAAATTTTGTCATTTATTTTTCACCTGAAGCAAAACATTCTCCATTAAGCAATAATTTTCTCTTCCTCTTCCTGCCAATCATCCCCCGCTTCCCCGGCCCTGGTCCCTCTAATTTTTCTGTCTCTCAATTTGCCTGCTGCAGGTATTTCCTGCAAGTGGGATCCTAGGATATTTGTCCTTCCATCTGGGTTCAGATGTGTTGTAGCAAAAATCATACCTTTATTCCTTTTTAGGGCTGGATAATGTTCCATTATATGGATAGGCTCCTTTGATTTATCCATTCATCTGTTGATGGGATTTTCCCACCTGTTGGCTCTTGTGAATGATTCAGCTATGAACATGGGGGCACAGGTATCAGAGTCCTTGCTTGCAGTTCCTTTGGGTGTATACCTAGCAGAGTGATTGCTGGGTCATTGGGTGATTCTTCATTTAGCTTTTTGAGGAAGATCATGAGATTTTTATTATTTTTTTTATTTTTATTTTTTAAAGATTTTATTTCTTCATGAGACACACACAGAGAGAGTCAGAGACATAGGCAGAGGAGGAAGGGAAGAAGCAGGCTCCCTCAGGGGAGCCCAGTGTGGGACTCTATCCCAGGACCCTGGGATCACGACCTGAGCCTAAGGCAGATGCTCAACCTCTGAGCCATTCAGGTGCCCCGGTCATGACGTTTTTAGAGTTAAATTTGAAAGGCAGTGACCCTGCTGGCAGTCTGCCCTCCCCCCCCGCTCCCCCTTGCCCAGCCTCTTCCAGAGCCCCTTTCAGGCATCTGAGGACAGCCTTGCATTTTGTAATTCTCTTCTGACTCCTCTGGGAGACCCATGCATTGTTCACTGAGTGCAGGAAAGTTTCTGCAGTTGGGTGTTAGAGGGTCAGAGCTCACCTCGCCCTGTTCTGTGGACACCTCCTGAAAAGCAAACTTCGGGAGTTTAAGCATTAATCAGATTGGCATTTGCCTCCACATCTGCCTGGTGATAAGCAACAGTGAGTGCCACAAGCCCTTGAAACATGTAAGCTCGGTTTGTGCACACCTCCAGAGCCCTGGTTTAGAGACCCCAGGAACCTGCTAGAAAATGGGGTCTGACATGGGATAGTAGGGCTCTCTGCATCCTAATGACTACTGGCTTATGTCGTTTATGGGCTGCCTTTATAAAGGCCAGGGTTCAAAGGGATTGCTGCCTTTCTTTATAAATTGGGCCCTGGTACTGGTGAAAGGAAGTCTTGGGGGTATTGGCCATCACATGGGCATAGTATTCATTGACTTGGCATAGAGCAAAACTTTCCATCCAGCTTCTGGATGTTTATTCTGCTTATTATCGAACACCTAGGTATTTGGAAATGTCCAGATTTTTTTTTTCTTTTTTTTTTTTTTTGTTTTGTTTTGTTTTGCACTGTGGAAACCAAACATCCAGGTGACAGCCTGGGTCTTTGGCCTTTCACCTTTCACCAAGGTGTTTTGGTATCGTATCAAACTAAATCTACATTCCCAGTTGTCACCTGAAGATAGCTGGGGTTTAGACATGCACCTTGGAAGACTTAGGTAGCAGAGGAATTCTGAAAAAACCTGTCTGGGCCACCTTTGGTCTTTGTGACCACGGGTGTGGAATGTTTGTGGAATCCACTTTTTGTGTTAGGAGCAAAAGAGTTTAGGCCATTCGCTTCAATCTGCTTTGTTTCAGTATTGAAATGTTATTTTTACAAGTCTTTAGTGAACATAGTTTTGAAGCCTCATGCTCTCTAATTCTGTTCCTTGGCAGATGAAAAATAATGATGAATTCCACAAAGATTTGGCCATGGGCAGGAATGAGAAGAAAGGACTGTGCATGTGGCCGCTGGTGCAGGATTTCTCTCCTCCCTGGCCCTCGTGCTCAGTCTGCCAGAGAGTTCCAGACACGGTGGTTTTGCAGCATAGCGGTTACTACTGAAAAGGGGAGGTGGGGGGTGGGGAGCAGTTTTATTTTACTTTTTTGTCAACTGTGTGATTTCTGTTTAAATGCAAAAAGTGAAAATGAGAAAAAAGTCAACACATGCGTAATCCTACCACTTCATTATATAAAATGTACTGCTAACAGTTTAGTACATTTTTGTTCTGATTTTAGCTATGTTTAGACAGTCATGCTTATAAATTCAGGGCTTTAGGCACCTGTAGGGTTGTGTGTGTGTATTTCTATAAAACAGGATCCTGAATACACTTCTTTTTAATCCCACGTATTTCCCCCATCCCCGCCCCCCCGCTCCATGTAGCAATAACTACTAATGATATCTTACCAGGTTGAATTTAAGAATACCTTGCTCTTTTTAATGACTGTATGCTATTTTGTTGGAATGAATTAAGTACACATTCGTTCATATAGGATGAGCTGTATATTATTAATGACTCTCTTCCTGATGGGTTCATTTTTGCTGTTACAAACAGTGCTCAAAGCAACAGTCTTGTTCATGTGCCTTGAAGTAATCCTGCTGTTTTCTGTGTAGGCTAGATTTCTAGAAGTGGAATTAACTGGGTAGAAAGAAAAAAAAATGCGTTGCTAATTTTAATAGGCCCTGCCAAATTATTTTACAGGGAGGTTTTTCTCTCTGTTCCTGTTCTCACTTTGAGTCTCTGTCTCCCTACACCCTCACTAAGTACTCAATGACGTGGATCTTCCTAATTTTTGTTAATCAGCTGGTGAATAACAGTGTCTCATTATTGTTTTAATTTGCATTTCCCTGATTGTTAATGAGGTGAAGCATCTTTTCATATGTTTATTGGGGATTTACATTCCCTCTTCTGTGAAAGCAAAGAAGTGCCTTCTACCAAACTGGGACCTAACTGGCAGTAGGATTGTTGCACTAAGAAGATGAGGCATATTAAAAAAAAAAAAAAGAAAAGAAAAAAATATATATATATTGGAGAGGACGTCTTATGTTTTTGTTGGAAGGATAGAGTCTTTAGGTTGACACTGAATCGTGGTATGGAGATGGAGAACTTAGAAGAGAAACTCAAGAAGTCGTCTTTGTTCCCCATCTTGATAGAGTTACTGTTTGTACTCTTTGAGCTTGTCATTAAGCAACCGCTAATTAATGGTAGGATATCCCCTGTGAAAGTGTCAGACATTCCCACTGTTGGCAGCTTCGAAGGGTGTCCATTTGGAAAATGCCACAGCTCATAAAATTTGGGACTGGTGGTATGTCAAGTAATCAAATACTGGAATGATGGTGTAAGAAAATAAATATTAACAGCATCGCATGGGGCAGTATTGATCGAGTACCAAGGTCTCTGAAAGGGCAGAAGCACCTTGTTTGGTAAATGTGTCTCTCATTGTGAAAGCATTTTATAAATGTTAACTTATTAATATTTGTAGTGCATCTCCAGGAAGTAAATAATATTCAGGGAGCGCACGCTCTTGAGTGGGGAATCTTATGTGGAATGCCACAGCCCCGACGAGAGATTGGATCTGACCATATGATGCCCTGGGGTTAAAAACAGCAGTGGTATGCCGAGCGGCATATGCCAAGATTTAATGTCTTGGGCAGAGGCAGACGATGCCCTCCCTGGGCAGTTCAGGTTCAGCTCCATTTGGAGTGCGCTGTGTGCCAAATCTGGATCCAGGCGCAAGAAAGACATTGACAGTTTGGATGGGGTCCAGAGACAGGCACTAGTCATGATTAAGGGCTTACGGGCATGACATTTGAGCGGGGGCTCAAAGAACTGAATATTTACAGCAGGGCTAAATGCTGGATTACGTGGCTTGGTGACGTTAGGGCCTGTGGCTTCATCCCTAAGTTACTCTCCGTGTGATTAGCTCTTCAGAGTCCAGGAAAGTCCCATTTCTGATGCCCCTGAGAGCTTAGAGAGGGAGGGTCTCAGTGTGTGACCGTCTGCCTCAAGTTGAATCAAAGAGTTACTGCCAGCATCTTTCATGCTCTTAGCACACAGCTCCTGGGTAACACTCAGGGGGCTGGGATTTGGGCAGAGAATTCTCATTGCCCTGGAAGGCTTGGCAACCGGGTCTTCTCCTTCACATCGTTCCCTCTATATGCTGTGCATGCAAGGCTCATTCCTCCTAAGTGGAGACCTGGCCTCTTGGTTTGGTTCTCCTACAAGTCTACGGCCCGGCCACGAGCAGTGAGCACGTCTTCAGTGGAGAGGACAGACTCTCTCCTTTGGGGTCTGATGCCTTCAGATTGAGTTTACCGCCAGACTTTTCACCTGTGACAGTGAGAATGCACGTCCCATCATCAACCCCATGACATTCGATAGAAACAGTCGTCAGGGTTATTTATGTAGGGGAGGCGGTGAGAGGGTAACAGCGAGAACAAAGTGACTGTCTGCCCAGAACTCACTCTTCAGTGCTTGCACAAGAAGAGTCCAGCCCTCACCCCGTGATCCTGCATAAGACTGTCCGTGATGAGCAGTGGTCTTGGTTTTGAACTCAGCGTCAGGAACTGTCCTCTGTCACAGTGGCTCCCACAGAGCTGAACATCTGACGGGACACGAGTTGGGTGGTAACAGGCTCTGATAACCTCTTACCTCTGCTGGTGCCACTTTTCAACGTGGACAGCTGCTCTGCTCTCCCCCGTTTTTATCGTGGAGCATTCATGAGATGGTTTTCTTTATTCTCCAGTTCCTTGACTCACTCATGTGCTTGCAGAGGCTCTGCTGGCATTATCGGTTTTTATGTGATTAAGGCAGAAAACACTTGCAGTGCTCAGGGAATCATTCAGAAGGTCAGTTGAAATTCCTGAAATCATAGTTAAGACTAGTAGGGCCCTGGCTTTTTATTTTTTCTCTCCATTTCTTTAGAGTGCCTTGCCCAGAATACCTTTAAAACGTGATTTGGAGTTGGAGAACCGGCAAGATAAAATCTGCATTTTGACCTTAGTCAGGAAAAGTCATGCTTGCTTGAAAGTTTGAGTCTATTAAAATATTTTAAAAGCAAGGTGGGAATGTTAGAGTCTAGTCTGTTTGCATGTTGACAGAACTGTGGGTGGGAGTCACAATAACTTATTTTCACATATGCTGCTTATCTTTGAAAAGTCTCAAGGAGTTTGTAAGCAGATGGATATACAACTTAGGTTTCCTGAGGATTCATTGCTCCCATATTTGGAATTCTGAGTATATCTCTCAGGAATATGTAGCATCTATTTGGCCACTGCCAGAGATGGGAGGGGCAGACCTTTGTTCCCAGTTGAGACTTCTTGAGACTTCTAGACAGCATCTGAGGGCCATGGGGAAAGAAATGACAGGCTTGCAAACTGGAAGGCTCGAGGAACAATACAGAATCTAGCTTGTGGGCTCCTTGGGGGAATCACATTTGCTAAGGCTGGATGGGGGTGCTCAGAGCAGTGCCTGGCATATAGTAGTGCTCATTGGTGTTGGCCCTAAGTGGATCATTGGTGCTATGGGGCCTGAAGGTACCTAGTGGTTGGGCAACCTTTTAGCCCCTGTGCTCTGGGGCACTGATGGGGTCGCAGGCTAATGTGCAGGTTCCTCCGGCCATTTGGTAGCTCCTGGAGGAACCCTCAAACCATGACGGTGACTGACCCACTCCACGCACTTACGTATCTAAACACATTCGTATCCCCTTGCTAGACATTCACCTTGATGATAATGATCATTTTCCTTTGTCTCCATTCTGAGTACTCAGTATCTGAGGGCAATCTAGAATAAAGGTGATTCTTCTCTACCTTCCTTGTCTCCCCCAGCTTCTGGTTAAATCAAGGAAGCAAAGCACCTGATATTTTGTGCCAAGGTTGTGAAATAAGCACCTTTACTTTGATCTTTGCAGGTACGAAACCAGCACTGGAGCCTTATTATGGAGAGCGTGGTCCCATCCGACAAAGGAAATTACACCTGTGTGGTAGAGAATGAGTATGGCTCCATTAATCACACGTACCACCTCGACGTCGTCGGTGAGTGTGCTTCTCCCAGAGGGGCGGCTGTACGCCAGCCTGCTATAGCCTGACTCCTTTGACATCGTGAAAGTGAGTCTTGTTTCTCCCCGTGGTTTAAGGAGAGTTGGTCTTTTTCCTTCTTTCTTAAATACAAGCTGTCATTTGAGGAGGATTGACAATGTTCTGTTTCCCGATGAGCCATGTTTTATGCATTTTGTGTGATCCTCTTAGTTTCCTCGTGTTGGTTTCATCTTGTGCAAAATGGACATGATATGAAATGTGCTGGTGTTCTGGAAGCTGAGATTTACTCTGAGAAATGTTGGTGTCTTCAGGGAAAGGGTATAGATATGCTCTAGGAGAGCTTTGTCTTTTTTTTTTAAGTTCTTTATTTGAGAGAGAGTGAGAGATTGAGTGCAGGGGGGAGCGGGAGAGGGAGAGAGAATCTTCAGCAGACTCTATGCAAAGTGTAGAGCCCGATGTGGGGTGCAGTCCCACACCCCTGAGATTGTGACCTGAGCCAAAACTAAGAGTTGGATGCTTAACCTACTGAGTTACCCAGGCGCCCCTAGAACTTTGTTTTTTAAAAGAAAGACAACATGATCTAAAGAAGGGCAATTGTACTAGCCAGCTACAGAGTAAAGGGGAAGGTATCGCGATGCCTGAGCTCATAGCTGGCTGGAGGAAGGTCAGTGTCAAGGCGCCCTTCACTTCCATCAGAAGGAAGTCATTCAATACTGTAGGTTCAGCATTTGTTCCTAGAAACAATGTCTTCTGTGAAAAAAGAACTGTTATGTGGGGTTGTGAATACCTTTTTATCTAAGTGCTCAGATAGACTGTTTTAATTAAATATCTTAGGACCACATAGCCTGTTGTCCTGCTATACAAATTTCTTCCTGTCTTGCCTATTGTGATGGGTTTTGTTGTAACTGATAAAGGATGTTTCTCTGTCATGTTGGAAGGTTGGTGATACGTAGGGTGTATCTCACTGCTGCAGGAATGGTGGGCTAAGGTCTTTTCTTTGTATAATCCATTTTTTTTCTCTGTATTGTCATCTACCCGGACTCTCAGAATAACCGTCAGAATCACCACTTGACTTTGAGTCCTGGCTGGGGGTTAGCTAACCAGTTTGTCCTTCTCCACTTGCAGATTGCCAGCTCCTGCTAACGGTCTCCACTCCAGGCTCTCCCTGCTGGATTTTCCCTGAATGCGACCCTATGTAACTTCACAGATTCATGCCCACCCAACATGTCTATGAACAAAGGGTTTCCTCCATCATTTTCTATGCATGGGTCCCTACCATTATTTCACATGTGGGCATTTCTTCTCCTTCAAGAAACTATAAACTCTTTGAAGAGAGGCTCCACAGCAATTTGAATTTCCCAAAAAAAACCATTAAAAAACCTTCCAAAAGCTTGATTAACCAATTACATAGACTTTGGTTAAGTGAAGTTTTAGGTTAACTGAATATTAAATGGAAAACCATTTTGATTGTCTATCGTAAGTCCAATGAAATCCATAAGAAACTCTTAGAAAACATGAGATCGTGTTCATTTCCATGTGTATATGAGGATTCAGTGAAAAGAGTATTTGTGACATTTTATTTTTGTTATTCAGGAGCCTTAATGTGAAATTTGGTAGCCTTGACATTATGTAGATCCTGTGGACATTCATAAAAGACTGAGTTTTGGAACATTCTTTTTGCACAGAGGTGTTTGTGGAAGGTTTCTTAGTGGGAATTACTATGTACGGATATTTTACGAATCAGACAGAAAGAAGTAACACTCAAATATGAGAAGAGAACAGTGAACATTTATTTTGGCATTGACGTGCCATAAATCTATTGATGAAGCACACAACGTGGAGTTCACATTGGGCCTCACATCTCCTGAATTTGACATCAGAGTGTTTCTATTTAAGGAAAGAGAGATTTGGGGCTAAAAGTTCTAAACACTTAAATTTGAAACTAAGTAATTGATCGTGTGAATAAAATAATTGTGTTGTAGCAGTCGGCGAGGATTCTGGCTGTGGATAGGTCCACAGATTGTTCCCTGGGATTGGTTGGGGACCGTTCCAGGAATCGGGAGTCGGCTGAGATGCCATCTCAGCCAAGGGCTCTTGCTCATAGCAGGTTTTAGGTTGAGTTGTTATGTAAAACATTCAAAAGCCCCTCACCCACCTCTCCTTTGAGCTTTCTGGCAGCTCATCTCTGTGAAGCCCTGAAATCTCTCTTACAGTTTAGGGCTGGATTTGAATCGGGCTGCTGAATAATGGAATTGTGCTGTCTAATGTTAATCCCCTGGCAATCAGTCTTGTTGAAAAGAGCGAATGATTCAGTGGTGTAATGTAGAGGGAGCATAGAGCGTATGGAGTAATGCAGAGAAAGGCCCGATTATGTCACAAATTTGGGAGATTGCCCAGCCAGACGTGAGCCAATAATGACACAATGCTGGTTGGGAATATCCATTAAAGCTCAACCCCTAATAATTTTCCAAGCCTTGAACCTTCTTTATAAATAGAAGCCAAGAGTCAGTGGAGTATAAGACATTTTCAGGAGAGATGGAGGTGTGAAATACTCTCATCTTTGCTCAAAACCCCAGTAATTGCTTTGAGAAGCACTAATAAAATAAGAATTGAGTCAGCTCGAGAGCCTCATGCAGACTTACAGGGTTGGCAGGCGGGCGTTCTGAACATCTCAGCAAGTGGCAACAAAAGGGATTCGGGCTTGAACCACGATTTTCTGGTGGCCCACAGTCCAAGGGTAATACACCGCCACATGATAACAAGCTTCCCAGCTACAGCTGTGTTTCACAGAAAATCAGAGACTCTATCCCAGTGAAAGTGAGGTCCTGCTCTCGTTCACATTCTTCGAGGGTTTATTTTTGTTGCTATGATACATAGATTGGCGGTTCAGATATTACGAAGCATCAAAATGGGTGAGATCTTTTTATTGAAATTCTTCCTTGGAAAGGCATTCCCATAAGCACTTTAATGTAAAAGCCGTGTAATTTAAGTGACATTCTTGTGTTCTGGAATTAAACAGCCAGCCATTGTTGGGTGTGAGGGAAATGCTCTCGTTTATGGGAGCCCTTTTAGGAGCCTTGCTTGCTTGATCCTCATTAAAATTGACACCATTACTTTTCAGCCATTTACTTGCAAGGGAAAATTAGTGTGAAGCTCCGCATCTCAGTAATTGTGACTGTAATAAAACAGGCTCCCCCGAAAGAGCTGGCTCCGGGAGGTGGCGAGTCTTGGCCATCGTTCATCAGCGAATGAGGCTGAAGTGCTGGATTCTGATTGCTGTGCCACCAAGAAGCCGCAACCTGGGACACGTCCCGTAACTTTTGGTGTCACGGTCCTTGTTTCTGCAGATGAGAAGGGGCCAAGACTCACCCAGCCTTCGCCAAAGGCAGCCTGGTGTCCTGGGGAGAGTGGCCAGCCCGCATGCTGGGGCACCGAGTGAATTGTGACAAGTCGGTTAGCTTTTCTGAGCCTCTCTGTCCTCATCAGGGAAGTTGCAGTGATGGTACTTGGCTCATTCCTGTGATGGTGGTGTCTGTTTCCTAGGGGCTGCTGTGACAAGTGAGCACAAACTGGATGGCTTAAAACAACGGAAGTTTATTCTGTCTCTGTTCTGGAAGCCAGACATTTGAAGTCAGGGTGTCAGCGGGGTGGGTTCCTTCTGGAGACTCTGGCGGCGGCGGTGGCCGGGGGGGGTCTGTTTCACGCCTCTTCCCCAGCTTCTGGTGGCTGGTGCCTGCCCTCGACTTGTGGACATGACACCCCAGTCTGTGCCTCCCTCTTCCTGTGATCTTCCTGTCTGTGTGTCTCTTACAGGACACCTGCCATTGGATTTAGGGCCGCCCTCAATCTGGATGGTCTCATCTCAAGATCCCTAACTTAGTTACAAACACCTTCTTTCCAAATAGGGTCACATTCCCAGGCTCCAGCATTAGGACGTGGACTTATCTTTTTGGGGGGGGGGCACAGTTCAACCCACTATAATGGTTATGAGGAATCTGTTTGGGTTACCAGATTAAAAAAAAAAAAAGCACCAAATTGGCATCAGGTGGCCGACAACATATATCTGGTTTTCTCCCTTCAAATCGGGACTCTGGAGAGTTAGAAGGCATTTTTGTTTTTTTAAAGACTTTATTTATTTGAGAGATAAAGAGAGAGCTCAGAGGGAGAGGGAGAGGCAGGCCAGCGGGGAGCCCGATATGAGGCTCGACCCCAGACCCCAGGACCATGACCTGAGCCCGAAGCCAGATGCTTAACCAACTGAGCCACCCAGGCACCCCTAGAAGGCATTTTTAATAGCTTTTATTAGACTCCATCAGAAGTTTTGTTAAGTAAACTAGAGGCCGTGTTGGGACCGACAGAAGGGGCCAGTGGCTGCCGTTCACGTGTCCTGCTAGATTTATACCTTTGGTTAATGCGGTGGTCAAGGCCACCCCAGGACCCATCTGGTCACAGAAGAGGATTGTGGCATTTGAGAGTTCCAAGTACCTGAAGCTGGCCTCCACCCTCCCCTCTCACCCTACTGATAATTGAGGAACATCAGGTTTAGGGTGAGGGGGCAGGATGAAGGATTTATTTGCCAAGGACTTAACACCAGAGCCAGGGCCTCCACCTGAGTGTCCTGGAAACCTAGATTAATGCTCCGTGCACCTCACATGGAGGTCTCTGTTTTAGGTGTCCTGTGCTGTGGACCAGCAGGGACCCCTGCAAGACACTGAAAAGAGTGCTGCTGTTACCCCGCCCCATGCTCAAAACAACAGAGAGAGAGATGAAAATATTTAATGGACCGGTTGCTCCTCCTCCCTCCTAGAGACCCTTTGGCTTTGATTTATGAACTTTTTCTCCCTTTGGAGGCTCCAATTCGGGAATTCCAGAGACCATGAGATAATTTTTAGCTTTTCACCTGGCATTGGCTATTGCAGGGCAGAGTGCAGGGGAGGTTGGAAACAATGGCTCCGGATTTGCTGAGGCCGGCCATGCCTTGTCCTCTATCAGTCTGACTTGCAGAGGTTTGTCCTTCCCGGGACAAGAGCTGTAAGCACCAGAGCAGGTCTCAGTAGATGGTTGGGAGCCAGTCAACGGCCAGGCATCCCTCTGGCTGGGTCGGGGTTCCTCAGGCCTCCTCACCAGCCCTGACTTGCTCAGTGGCAGACCAGCATGGTGCTGTTGACTAGTCCTTGACAAAAATCTGCTGTAACTGGGCCCTGGACATGATGGGACGGAGCCTGAAAGCACGAAGGAATCTGTCCCGGTGCTAACCCACCCCTCTGGTGTGTGCTCACCAGGAATGAAGAGTCTTTTATTCCAAGCACAGATTGAGAAGCCTGGCTGTGGGGTTGACACCTGGCACTGAGCTTTTGGCAGCCCATCCTCAGTGGGAGAAGGAGAAATTGCATAAATTGCTTACTGCTTGGGGCAGCCTCTGTCCGCAAAGACAAAGCCTCCAGTGTGATCCCTGAGCAGAAGAGGGGCTGATGCAGGTTAGAGCCCCTCGAGCCACACTTCTCCAGGGTGAAATTTGGTCTCTTCTTTTTGGTGGTGGGCGGGGGGGGAGGAGGGGTTGGAACAAAGTCACATTTAAGTAAATGAAGATGTGGAGGCCTCATTAATTAACTGGTTGTTACTGAAACTGTCAACATTAGGATCATGCCTGTTCACTCGCTCCTCACGGAAGACACCTGTCTGTCCTAGTTTCCGTCACACCAGGGCTTCTAGGCAGAGCTTTTGTTTCTGTCTGATGAGGGGTGGCCGTGATGGTGTAGATAGTGTTACACTACATGAAACCGTGCACCCAGAGATTTTAACGCCTGGAACCCTTGACTCTCATGATCAAGAGTTGCCACACTTGTGCATTTCCCTGGCATCCACCAGCCTCAGCTCCACAGAGCCCCCGACAGTTCTGCACCTGAAGCCTCTGGTTCTAGAGGTTTCCTGGCCAGGCCTTATTCATCTTCTTGCTGCCAACTGATTCTTTCCCTTTCTTGCTCTGAGTTTAAGACTTGGTGTGTTTACCCTGATGTTGGACCTGTATGCCAGCTCTAGAGTTGTGAAATCTCATTTGGGGGGGAGATAGAAAGCCCCCTTGTTGACACTGGGTTGGGGTACCATGCCAGGTAATAGGTGCCAGTGAGTGCTAAGTATGTAACCTTGTTTAGTTACCTTAGAATCAAGGGATTGGGCAGGATTGAGTAGGAAGCAAAGTCCTGCTGCTGCTTTAGTGGCCCCAGAGCCATTTCTCCCTTTTTTCCCCACCGGAGCCACTGTGTCAACCCTCATGGGACTCCACCCCTTACTGGAAGCACCTCTAGAGGTTCTCATGGGAATTACATGGTGGAGGGGGTTCCCATTCCATTTCTAGCTTGGGTAGTAGCTCCGCGGCCTTGGAAGGTGTGGAACCTCTGAGCCTCAGTTCTGTAAAGTGGGGGGAATGACCTTGTCCCACTGTGGGGTGGGGTGCGGTGAGGTAGTAAGGGGCAGTGCTTTTAAATAGCAGAACCATGTGATGGATTGTTAGCCACTCCTGTTAGGTGGTCCCATACCTCCTCTTGGATCCCTAGGCTGAGGCACCTGCACTCAGCACAGCCCTGGTTAAAGGAAGTGGTCTGTCCTCTTCTTTCCTCCGGGACAGAGATTTCAAAACTTCCTTTGAGCTACTGTTTAATGAGCAGATTTTTATACCTGTTTCACAACAGGGATTCCAGGGGCAAAAGCTGGTCAGTGAGTGGCTACGTCACTCCAGATGTACTGACCGGCAAGTAAGTGCTTTCCCAAAGGACCAAAACCAGCCAGAAGTTTCCTCCTGCCAGGCGCTGCGAGCAGGTGGTGTCTTGTGTGCTCGCACTTGAGGTTGGGGCCAGACACAAGCCGACGTGGACGGGGCATGTCAGAACCTTGCGGTGTCAGCAGTTTTGCCACGTTCCCTACAAGCCATCAATTGCCCTCTGCCCCGTACTTGAGGAAGGAAGCCTTATTGATTGCTTGAATTTCTGGCAGGGGTCCCGGCCGAGGTGGCTGGGGAGAAGGCTAATATTTGATCGCTTGTCTCATCTTTGGCATTGAGTCTATGGTGTGGGCAAAGAGGATGTGGAAGTGTCACAGACCAGTTAGTGCCTTTTGTAAGAAGATGGTGTCCCCCCCCCCCCCCCACACACACACCCATACCTGGCGGTGTTATAGGTCGGGGCAGGGGCTGGACAGAAAGCTGCTGCTGTCCAAGAGTGGGCGAGTGGTCTTGGCATGAAAATGGAAGGCGCCGATCGTAGTCACGGTGCCCAGGATGAGCTAGAACTTTCTGAGATTTCTATCTGTGCGTGCTGAGTTGGAAAAATGAAGAAAAGCAGTTTAACATGTGACTTTTTTTTTTCCTTAAAGATTTTATTTATTTATTTGAGAGAGGAGAGAGCACAAGCAGGGGGGAGAGAGGCAGAGAGAGAGGGAGAAGTAGGCTCCCCACTGAGCAGGAAGCCTGATGTGAGGCTCCATCCCAGGACCTCGAGATCATGACTTGAGCCGAGCGCAGATGCTTAACCGACTGAGCCACGCAGGTGCCACTAATGCAGGACGTATTTTTTAGAGCTCGTGGTTCTTAATCTGGTGACTCCTGAAGCAAGTCCTCATCAGAGCTTCTCTCTAAACACGTAATACAGCTTCAATTTCCAGTCACCTTTATAAACCAGAGGACCCCAGTTGGGAAGTATTATGTCAACTTTCCTTAAAATGTGAATATAGAAATGCCGTGAGATTTTCTTTCTTTTTTCAATGATACTCCAACCAGCGTGCCTTTATGGACTCCTCCTCCCTCAGAACAGCCCACTGCTGTGTGCCCTGACTTCGTATTCAGGTATATTTTCACATCAAGGACCCGGGAGGCAGAATGACCTAGTATTGTAAGAAGAATGTGCTCCCAATCTAGGGAGCAGGCTTGATTAGGAAAGGGAGCTTCTGGAGTTCTGTCAACATCCTTCCACCATCTTTCCACCGTTCGTGACATCAAATGCAGGAGGAGGTGGGGAAGAGATGGCTGGGCACTGGGATTGTAATGGGATGATTTCTTGTTTCTCTTTCTGAGAAGAGAGAGGTGAGGAGGAGGTGAGAACCTCATTGGCTTGAGCAGAGTACTCTAGAAGGGACTATCCATGTTAACTCTATTGCTCTGATGAGCCCTTGGTCTGTGAAGCAGCCTGTAGTTGGCCTAAGGGCTGTCAGGCAGTTGACTGAGACAGGGACTCTACTCATGTCATGGCACAGAAGACCCTAATACTGCCACAGTGAGATGATGATAGATAGGGAATGGAGATTTCAGGATCTTTTTTTTTTTTTTTAATGTATTTATTTCTAAGACACACACACACAGAGGCAGAGACATAGGCAGAGGGAGAGGCAGGCTGTATGCAGGGAGCCTGATGTGGGACTCCATCCGGAAACTCCAGGATCATCCCCTGAGCTGAAGGCAGATGCTTAACTGTTGAGCCACCCAGGTGTCCCGAGATTTCTGGATCTTGATAGAACTATGTTTTCTCTCTCTCTCCCAGAACCTCCCCCTTAGAGGGTTCTCTCACATAAGGATTCCTGTAGGAATCCTTTCCATCCCAAATAAGTGTAGAGATCAACAGGTCAGATTGTGCCCCAGACATATTTCCCCTCATATCAGGTTGAAGGTGATATTTTTTTTTAAACTTTTTTTTATGATAGTCACAGAGAGAGAGAGAGAGAGGCAGAGACACAGGCAGAGGGAGAAGCAGGCTCCATGCACCGGGAGCCCGACGTGGGATTCGATCCCGGGTCTCCAGGATCGCGCCCTGGGCCAAAGGCAGGCACCAAACCGCTGCACCACCCAGGGGTCCCAAAGGTGATATTTTGTAAGACAGGCACTGGATAGTATCTGGAAGGATCATTTGGCAGTTGTGCTTTCTTTGAAAAAAGAAGTTAAGTCCTTTTTTTTTTTGAGAGAAAGAGAGAGAGTGCTTGAGCAGGTTGCGGGGGCAAGTAGAGGGGCAGAGGGAGAGAGAATCTTAAGCAGGCTCCATGCCCAGCAAAGAGCCAAAAACGGGGCTCAACCTTCTGACCCTGAGATCATGACCTTAGCTGAAACCAAGATTGGACACTTAACCGACTAAGCCACCCAGGTGCCCCTAAGGGAGTCCTCATTATTTTTGGGTACTCTGGACTGGGGCTAAAAAGTAAAGGATTCAGTCCTTTGCATTTACATTTTGGCCAACAAAAAGAAAACCGTTCTGTGTATGAAACCATCACTGAATGTTCAGTAGGGAGTGGGCTGGGTGGCTTGAGGCATCCCAGCAGGGTCAGACAGTGAGAAGCAGGCAGAGCCTTTCGTGAGCTGGGTGACGATTTGGAAGCTTCTTCTTTAGGTGACGCTTACAGCAAGGAGTATCAAGAATCACTTCTATTTTCACTGTCTGAGTTTGCATCTAAGAAAACAAATGAGGTTTTACCGTTTGACTTCTCATGTAGTTTGTACTAACGGGGAGGCATTTCTTGTTTGCCCAGATGGCCGAAAGCTTTTACTTCTGCTTGAACCACCCTGGGGAGCAAAATAAAGCATCTAAGAGATTAGTGTGATAGATTTTTCTAGACTTCCTCTAGAAGGAAGGCGTTTTCATGGTGGAAGGTGATTAACTTGTGAACCTTATTCTTGTAGATCTCTTTCCATGCCTGTACATGTTGATGATCTCATTCTTATTCGTGACCCGTATGTTCTTTGGTCATGGAGATAGTGTAATTTATTTAATCACATCCCCCCTGGGTGGGCGTCCAGGTTGTTTTCCAGTTACAAAAGAGGCCAGGTCCCTGGGTGGCTCAGTCCGTTAGGTGTCCGCCTTCAGCTTCAGTCATGATCCCAGGGATGTGCGATCCAGCTCTTGCTTTGAGCCCCCTGCACAGCAGGGAGTCCGCTTCTCTGTCTCCCTCCACCGCTCCTCTGCTTGTGTGCACCTTCTCTCTCTCAAATAAATAAGTAGTATCTTTAAAAAACAAAACCGAGGCTACCATGGCAGGCTTTGTGCACACCTATTTGTTGGCCACCCGGGTGACTATTTTTCTGGGATGGATTTCTAGAGGTGGATAACTGGATCCTCCTGATGTCAGTGAAACATTTTCAACCTGAAGAGCTTCATTTTCAGTTGTGCTGTCTTTGGGGGCTCCCCAGTGATTTGGTTTTTAGCTTCTTTGCAAATCATTTGAGAGAAAGTATTCTGATTTGGAGTCTAGCAGAAAGGTATGTTTAATTCCGGGACTTTAAAAAAACACTTCCAGCATGCTCTTCCCATGGAAGCAACCCAGTTCTGCAGACACCAGCTGATAATCGTACATTCCTGAAGGATGTTGCACCCCCCGTGGCAAGTGGCGGGGTGCTGAGGTCTTGTGCTGCGGCTCCCAGCGTGACCGCTCTCAGCTGTGTTTACCCCAGCGCCGTCGGAGCGCGCCTGGGGAGATTGACGTTTGAGTTTTACATCAGCGTGGAAGCCAGGCCCAGGCCCAAGACAGGGAGGGACTTTGTGCGGAGTCTTTGTGTCAGAACGGAGGAAAGCTCTCGGTAAACGCGACAAGATAAATACACGTGACTAATTGAGGAGGCAGGTTTTCCGTGACCCTAGAAATAGATCTTGTTCATTCTGTGATAGTGTCCCCTTTGCCTTTTCTCCCCTTAAAAAAAAAAAAAGTGGCAAAGTATATATAACAAAATGTACCATTTCAGTCGATTTTGAAGGTGTAGTTTAGTGGCATTAAATACATTCACGTGGTTATACGACGATCACCACCGTCTATCCCCAGAACTTTCCATCGCCCCAAAGCCACGTCTTTCTTGAACTAAAGGAAAGGCACTTTTTTTTTTAAGATTTATTTATTTATTTATGACAGACATAGAGAGAGAGAGAGAGAGAGAGAGAGGCAGAGACACAGGAGGATGGAGAAGCAGGCCCCATGCTGGGAGCCCGACGTGGGACTCGATCCCGGGACCCCAGAATTGCGCCCTGGGCCAAAGGCAGGCGCTAAACCGCCGAGCCACCCAGGGATTCCCGGAAAGGCACTTTTGAATCTAAACTTTGACATAACTTTGTGGTCACCTCAGAGTCTTCAGTTCTGGTTTAACTTTCGAAGGCACAGAGTTCAGGGTATGGTAAACATTTGGGGTGTAAATAACACACAGCCCTGCTCCTGTAATTTGCCCAAGAAGACCTAAATTGACACCCAGCTGGTAGAAGCCACTCAGGCCCCAGCCACATAATACAGTCTATGACATTAATTAGGGAAGGCACTTTGCCTACACCTGCTTTGGTCTTCCCAGGCCGCCCAGCCTCGGCCAGCACTTCACTCCGCTCTCCACCTCATCGAGCAAGCACAAAGGAATTAGTGGTGTTTTGCTTCTAGCATTTCACATGGTGCAGCCTCCATAAGTCACTGAGGGACTTCAGCGCTGGAGGGAAGACACTTTGGCTTTCCCCAAACCGGCTCGGTCTGCAGACGTTGCTCTCTCTATAGGAAAAATGTGTATGTTTTGGGGGAAGCTGGATCCCCACCCAGCCCAGTTCCGCAAGACTTTCAGAGTCAAATGTCCAGGCAGGAGGAAAATGAGGCTCAGCAAAGCTTAGGACGGAGAAAGAGCAACAAACCAGTGACCCTCTGCAAAAAGGCATTTTTCCTTGTTTTTTTTTTTTTTTTTTTTTTTAAGTTATTCTGGGTGCTCAGTATCCCAGGCCACTCCCATCTGTTCTAGAAGGTGACAGGCCCAGAATATCAGCTACCAGGTACTTGGACTCTCTAAAAGTGTGCTACTTCCTCTTGTCTTGCATCCAGACCTTACCTTTTCCCACTGATCATTTTTAATTCTGACCTCCTTTTGTGCTAGTTTCTAGAGGCTGGAGGAAGTTTAGGGGAAACAAAACTCAGAACCCAACTAGATCTCTCCTGTCTGTGCTGAGTGCATTAGGTAGAGTCTTGACAAGGCAATGAACTCATTCTACTAATTGTAATTAGTGTGAGGTCTTTGGCAGGTTATTGGGTTCCTCAGACTTCAGAGGGCTTTGATCGCCTCTTGCTAACTGGTTTAGTGCGTTTTTATGCAACAAAAGCAACCACTACCTACTCTTTGGAAAACAAGCTAGGCCGGGAATTCTTTTAGAAAAAGATTTCTCTGTTGTTTTCACTTGTCCTCCAAATCGTAGAACGTTCTTTCCCTATTCAGTGCCTCGGAGTTGCTAAGAAACTGCCATTTTAGAGGAAGGGTAATTAAATTTTGATTTCAATTTAAGGACAGGGCAGACAAGGTTCTCTGCACTCCTTAAATGAATGGGTGCCCCAGAGCAGGAGACGTGCTCTTTCCAGATCAATACTGGGCACTCAGTGTGATTCAAGTCTCTTGGTGTTTGGCTGCCGAGAGAACGGCTTTGAAATGGTTCTTTGTGGCCAGCTCTGCTGAACTTTTGGGGAGAAATGCTCAGGAGACCAATGTGTGCTGGGAAACCAGCAACTCTGGGCTTGATTAATTTATAGGTGTAATTTAAGAACCCGGTCTCCTTCTGATCCCCGGGATGCGTATTTACTGAGCCTGTAGACATGAGGCCTCTCTGCTCCACGGACGTTTTTTATGGCCTTTGCTATGTCAGAGCAAAAGTTGTAGATCTCTTATGAGCCAAGCATATTATTATGTCCAGAGGAGGACTGGCATGTTATAAAGTTTCAGTGGTCAATTAACAAAGATTTATTCTTTGTCACTCAGGTATTTTTCTCTTGCTCAATAATTACCTCTTGGAACGAAGCAGGCTGCTTTCTGCCTGCTTTTTTCTGTTTGTGGCTCCCAGCTTCAGGGCAGGACTTGAGAGGGTCAGTCCTGAAATTTAGACTTGTAGCAGCTGGGCCTTCTGCTTTCAGAACGTGGACTTGCTTGGAGCTCTTGACAAAAGGGACACACACACACAGAGAGAGAGAGAGAGAGAGAAATCTCAGGGGAGAGAATGTGTTTTTTAAAGCACTTCAGTCTGTGTTTACTACGCATCGATTCGGTGGAACCTCATTCCAGCAGAGCAGCCAACTTGCCCCATCGGCAGCAACCGCACCCTCTGGGCTTCTTTCCCTTCTGTCTCGAGTTGGAATTCGCGCAGGGGCCTGAGTGTCGCTCTGTTAAAGGTGTGCAGGCACTGTCCTCCTGCAACCTGCTCGCTCACAGTGTGTGTTTTGAAACTCGCAGTAAGTTCGCAGGGGTTGAGCTGCTTGTCAGCTTTTCTGCTTTCCATATATTTATTTCCCGGCCCCTGGAAAGAGAAAAATCTGTTTTCTATCAGATCTGAGAGTTAAACATGCCGTAGGAGAACCTTGCCTGAAACTGTCAAGGCTTCCTGGTGGAGAAGCTGTGATTTTTGGTATCACGAAGATGGCCGAGAGATGGGCCAGCTCGGAGTGTTATTTCATAATCCAGAGATAATTCACCGGCCTCTTCTTTTTATATCAGTTTGTTGCCCGGCACTTTGGGAACCTGAGGGGTTTGCTCTGCCCAGGGTCTGGGCAGGTTCCAGGGGGAGCACGTTGGCTGTTGGGGTGGGAGTGGGGGTCGCCCATCATCACCACCCTGTTCCTGCTGTTTTCCAGGGTCCCTTGGGGAGCTGGCCACAGAGGTCCCACCCCCCGTGCAGGAGCTGCCGCCTGCACCCTGCTCTCACCCCAGGGGTTCAGGAGTTCTAAGTTCCGTCATCCCCTTACTGCTGATCACTGTTCTTTCGGGTCTGGCCGACCCCAGGGGAGCGTGATCGCCCAAGGATTTGAGAAGAGGCACACGGTGCTCTGCAGATGCTGGCATCCCGGGACCCTTTCCAAAATGTTTGGGGCCTGGTCTCTGACTTGTTTAAGGGCAGAGAATAAGGTTGCAAAGGAAATCAGAGCCTGATGTGGAGAAACGAAACATGAGGCCTACTGACTTTTTAAAAACATTTTAAATAACATTCTCTAAGGTTTCATTTTATACCGAAGGCAGCTGTAATAAGTTTTTGGAAGACGGTGTAAGGTTTCGATTACAGAGCAATCCGACTTGCAGTTTTTGTACCAAAAGTGAGAAAGGGCTGAGGGAGGGTGGGGGGTGGCTAAGAGGTTATTTTGTATAAGGTGAGAAAATTTGAAAGGATACATTCAGGACTGCGAGTGGTAACATTTGGGAAGCTGTAATTTGCAAATGCAATAACATGAAACCATTGCAGTGGCCTTTTTTTTTGGGGGGGGGGGGATAGTCGGGATAGCAATGGCCTAACTTAATAACTGGAACGTAGCAGCACGCTGACCACAAGTAAAACAAGGCCGCAGCTCTGTAGTGGGTCCTGCCAGTGTTGCCCCAGTGACTATGTTCCCTGCTGCAGGCTGGCGCAGGCCAGAGATGTCGGCGGTATGAAAGCACTCATTGTTCCCAGGGCATCATTATTTGGTATTACATGCACAATGTTTGCTTGTGAAACGATTTATTGGAAACAAGTATGTTTAAGAAGGAGAACTTGGTTTGAAATTCAGTTGATCTGGCTTATGACATTTAAGATTTTATAGTACCTTTGTTTCTAAGAATAAATGCTGAGGTCCACTGTAAATATTTATCTTAAAACACACCAACTCACACACACAAAACTGGAGAACCGAGCCAGAGAAGGAATTGATACCGAAAATTCACTTTTCTATGGGAAAGCGTAAACCACCTCAGTACGAGGTACGTATAAAGGAGTGTTATTTTGTGAGCTTGGCCGGCAGCATCCAGCCCAGAGGACAGATCCTCCACACATACACCCCCCCCCCACCCCAACTGAGTCTCTTGGGAAGAGGCCTGGTGAGGACAGTTTGTGTCTGGACTTAACTCTGTTCTTCTCACGTGGATGGGGCTAGCCAGGATTAAACTGGACCTGTCCCTGCCAGCTGCAAGCCGGGTCCCCGGGGCATCCAGCTGGCTGCCAGACCAGACCAGGAGCCTCACAGTGGTCCATCTCAGGGATGGCGCGTCAGCCGAAGGGTGAGAGGCTTTCTGGTGATGTTTGAAGGGACCCTAGGTCTGAGATTTTCTGCCCACAAAAGTAGGACTTCTGGGTTCTCTGCTCAGCCTACAGGGTAATGTCGGGCAAACGAGTGACTTCTTTGGAGGCTCTGAAATCCTTATCTTTTTAACGTGAAAGTGTAGATGTCTGTAAAGTGATGGGAAAGTTCTGGAAGGAAAGGTGCTAAGGGTAACCCACTAGCTTTCTTTCTTTTTTCTTTTCTTTTCTTTTCTTTTCTTTCTTTTCTTTCTTTTCTTTTCTTTCTTTTCTTTTCTCCTTTCTTTCTTTCTTTCTTTCTTTCTTTCTTTCTTTCTTTCTTTCTTTCTTCTTTCTTCTTTCTTCTTTCTTTTCTTCTTTCTTTTTCTTTCTTGTTTTTAAAGACCAACAGGCTTTTGCAGTAAAATCAATTTGCACATGGTTTGGCTTGTGTCCAACAAATTCCACTAAATGATATTTTAATCTGAAAAGCCCAAATATAGAAGGGTTTAGATATCTATCATTGTAATCTACTGTTTCCAGCCCAGTGCATGGGGATACTCAGGTACAGGGTGGAGGCATCCTTGGAGTGTTGGGTTGGCTGAGATCTCCTTCTTTCCTTAGATCATTTTTTTAAAATATTTAATTTATTTATTCATGAGAATACACAGAGAGGAGAGAGAGGCGAGAGGCAGAGACACAGGCGAGAGAGAAGCAGGCTCCATGCAGGGAGCCTGACATGAGATTCGATCCTGGGTCTCCAGGATCAGGCCCTGGGCTATAGGCGGCGCTAAACCACCGAGCCACCAGGGCTGCCCCTTTAGGTCATTTTTTAAGGTGGGGGTTAAAGGCAGTGGGATCTGCAGGGTGGGTAGATAGATAGGGAGGCTGGCTTGTACATGCAGGTACGTGGGGATGGGATGATACATTGTTGGGTGGCTGGCTGACTGGTTATGTGTGGCTCTTGACCCAACTGCCACATAGGAAGATGGCAGTTGGCTTGTGATTCTAGTGCCTTTGTGGACAGGATCACGCAGCAGGCTGGTCTGTTAGCAGATTCTTGAGGACTCTGGTGTGCAGTTTCTCATGTCCCTTGACGTGGCTGCCTCTACAAGATTTTTGTAGAGACCACCTCTAAACCAGAGAGGAACTTTTTTTAGGTGTAAGACAAGAGGTGTCGTTTGTTGAGAACTTTTTGCCTAGAGAGAGAGAGAGAGAGAGAGAGAGAGAGAGAGGGGCAAGGCAAGCAAGGGTGGGAAGTCATTGCTAGCATACCCTCTATGGGGCTTCCTTGAACATGGCCTAGAGCACCACCAGGATTGGGCAATTGGTGTCTGGTTGTGTTTCTTTCAGTGCCACATCCGAATAAGGATTGTCTATTTGTGCATCTAGCATTTGGCAGGTGGTAACACGTAATATGTATCAAGGAGATGAATGGGTGAATGATGAATAAAAAGAGTGAATTCCATAGTAAGATGAATCCACTTGTTCAAGTCAGGCTGTTCATAACCTTGAGCTCCATCTTTCAGTTTTTCTTTTCAAAGCAAGAAACGGAGGTCTTGTCCGAGCAGCTTAGAGATATTTCTGGAGACACCGTGTATGGGAGCCATCGTGGTGTTCAGAGTGCCCTAAATCTTGTCCCCTGCCCTCCATGTTACGCTCATGGTCAATGGGAGTCTCTGATGTTATGCCACGTGGGACAAATAAAGGGGCCCCCTTTCCCCTGCCATTTGTCTTCTCGATCGTCAAAATAACGTCTTTCCCCTTGTTCGGTAGGTGGCCACAGACAACCAATAACTTGAGATATCAGAAGTTCTTCTCTCTGTTTTCTAAATAAGTATTCTTTTTACAAGGGTCGCGCTCCAGCAGTCTCCTTTGAAGTCGGTTTTGTTATGCATTGGGCCGCAGTGTTATTTCAAAGGAGTCAGCCAGCAGACTTGAGGCCTTTTTGGCTTATGTTCACGAGCAGCCTTCTGGACAACACAACTTATTTATTCGTCTCCCCCCTTCCCTCCCTCTCTTCCCCAGAGCGATCGCCACACCGGCCCATCCTCCAAGCTGGGCTGCCGGCAAACGCCTCCACCGTGGTCGGAGGCGACGTGGAGTTTGTCTGCAAAGTTTACAGCGATGCCCAGCCCCACATTCAGTGGATCAAACACGTAGAAAAGAACGGGAGCAAATACGGGCCCGATGGGTTGCCGTACCTCAAGGTTCTCAAGGTGAGGACTTTCTGAATCTGAAGGGACCCACGCCTGGGGTCTCCGCCGTGGACTTGGGGACAGGTTCTTTGATTTCCTGTTGGATCTGTGAGAAGATGATTCTCTTTCTTGGACCGGCCAGGAGGGAGTGTGTTAGGGAATTAGCGGATTATTGGGCTCACTGGTAAAATTGCAGCAGCGAGCTCTGGGGTGGTGGAGGGGCTCTTAAAGTGGGGGTCAGGATAATTCAACTGTCCGGCAAGACATGCAGACTTAGTGGCCCATCCATAAAAGTGGGGATTGTGATGCCGTTCCCCCCTACGGGGCGGCTGTGCAGAGTCCACCGGATGGCATGCACTGGGAGACCTCTGCAAACTTGAGGCACAGTACCAGTGTCTACTGTTAGGCCAATGTCGCCTTCGTCCGATGTCAGGCTCAAACTGGAGCAGCCACCGGTCAGAAATGATTTACATTTTACTTTTAAAAGAAATCTTTTAGCCTTTGAAATGGACTCCCATGTGGCTTAGACGATAAACTTGAAGAAAATGTTCTTGCACTGGTGAAATGTTGAACAAGGAAACTTTCTTTCTCCTGGTATTTCTTATTTGGTTCCTTGCAAATCCCCATTTAAGAGGGGCCTTGGTGATCACATCGGCCTCTTTAATTTTTAGATCTGTCTTGCTCTTCAGGACGGTGAGAGCAAGCAGCAGCTAAGTCCGTACAGCCTCTTCTTAGCCATTGCCTGCCACGTCTGCTGCATCTAGGTGCTCGTGGAGAACGTCCTTTAAAAGAACGGTCTTCCAGTAGAACCATAGGCAGCTCCACTAAAAACTCTCAACCAATGAGGTATTCTTCTCAGCTGAGAATGCCGATGATCAAAAGAGCTGGAAAAAGAGGACCAGCTTGCTAGGTATTGAGTACACCGTTCCGTCCCTCTCCACTGGGTCACTTCCTTTGCCATCAGTTGGCATATTTTGTTCTATCGAAACCCACAACCCTTGAAGGCAGCTGCTTAGACCTAATGGAGGATGTTTTTGTTTTTGTTTTTGTTTTTGTTTTTGTTTTTTTGTGGTATGTTGGTGGTGGGACCCTAGGCAGTGCAAAGTCCTTCCTGGTTGGCCGTTATATTGTTCTCCTGTGTCTGTTCCAGCACTCGGGAATAAATAGTTCCAATGCAGAAGTGCTGGCTCTGTTCAATGTGACTGAGGAGGATGCTGGGGAGTATATATGTAAGGTCTCCAATTATATAGGGCAGGCCAACCAGTCTGCCTGGCTCACTGTCCTGCCAAAACAGCAAGGTAACAATGTTTTGTGTTTTTTTTTTTTTTTTCTTTTTTTTTAAAAGAAGGCTGGATATAGAAGCTGAAAAGACTTGGTGCTTTGGGAGACGGCAGGCAGCTTATAGGATGACTCTGTGGCCTTGGTATATTTGTAATAATCTCTCTTCGGTGATGCGGCTGGTGTGATGCCAGCAGCCATGGAAAAATGCCCACGATGTTCAAAGTGCTTGCTCAGATTTTTTCTAAAGATTACACTCCACCCCTCCCCCACCCAGTTTTTAAGTGGTTCCTTCTGGTTTATCTTGTTTGGGCTGCACATTCCCCATCATTACTGCACATCATCAGCATTTTAAATGCACACAGGGATGCCTGTTGAATTTGGGACATTTGCATATTAGCAGAATTCTGATCGAATACCTTCTTCTGCCCCCAAATTGGTAGAGAAATATTGGCACTATGTAATTTTTCCAACGATATTTTTTCCTCGATTGCATAATTGAGGCATAGGAGATACTGTCCTTGACCTTGCAATCTCCAAATTGGAACACAATCCATTTAATGAACATGAACACTATTGAAGGCAACAGGTTGGCGTTCTTAGTTTGTCACGACTCACGTTCAAATGTTTCTATAGAAGGAAAAAAACAAACCCAATTTCTTTGCTACCATGATCATACTTCTGTTTTCTTTCATGCAACGTGAGTCTAAATGGTTACACGGGAGTGAAAATCAGTCTGCTGGCTGACACAATATTCCACCCTGGTTGGCTCCCACAGGGCTGGAAGGATGTGCAGGTGTCCGCTGGGGCGTGTCTCCAGGGCTTTGCTTTATAACCCAGTAATTCAGACAGAACCGTCCTTTTTTTTTTTTTTTTTTTTTTCCCCCAAGGTGGGAGTCTGCAGCCAACAGGACAGAACCCAGCTGGGGCTTTGGGTGCCATACTTTTGGAAAACCACCCCCAAATCCAAAGCAAAACAAAGGCCAAGAGAACGGATCTCTGTGGGTCGATTTTTCCATGCGTCTGATTGCATGCATGTCTAGGTGGTGAAGCCGGTGTGGTGACGGGCCTGTGGAGGCGAGCTGCTCAGTGTCGCTCAGTGTCTCTCGGTTGTGGGCTTTGTGGACGGGCTGCGATCGGAATCTTCTGGTGGCCAGCACCTGCCGGAGCCCCCGGTGCGATGCCTCATGGTTCCACGGCCCCCTCCACGATCATCCCTGTGTTGTCTAGCCTTTTCTCTTGCTTCCCTGTTTTCTAGGCCGCCGGTGTTAATACCACGGACAAAGAGATTGAGGTTCTCTATATTCGGAATGTAACTTTTGAGGATGCTGGGGAATATACGTGCTTGGCGGGTAATTCTATTGGGATATCCTTTCACTCTGCATGGTTGACAGTTCTTCCAGGTATATACTGCTCTTTCTCTCCATGGTTTTTTTCCCTTTTCTTGGTTGATTGCTATAAAATTAACACGGCTTCTGTTCTCAGAAATGGCCCCTTTTATCCTGGCATAAAGATTTTTAAAAATGTTGGAAATTATCCCCCGGGGATAAGAAAGTTGCCTTTGGAAATTCACTTACAATGAGATCCCACACTCAACGTTTATGATCAAGTGAAATTTCATCCCGAAAACCCAAAGGGATCTTATATTTTTACTGAGTCACTGAGTCGATGATGTATAAATTCGCCCATCGTGTTTCTCTTAAGGAAGAAGTTGAAATTACTTTGTAAAATTCAAAGTAATTTTTTTTTCTCATTTCGAATTCCATTTCATTAAAATCCCATATGTACTTTTATTACTTTGTTCCACTTTTCTCTTTTTAATGCTATGTAAATAGATGGATGTATGTTGAGGTACCAGGGGAGAAGCCCCTCTGCATGTAGGGCGTACAGAAGCAGTGTGTTACCTACCTCGGGAATCGGTGGCTTGCCGCATGTCGCAATAAAACGGACCCCTTTCCTGCAAAGCATGCTCTTGCCATCTTGGGCTTGATGTTATTTCCGCCCTGTGGGGAAATCGTCAGCAAAGCCCTGTTGCCTAAATACTGCTGCCTGTCTGAATCTTTAACTGACATCTCTGTCCTGGTCGAACTCTTCCTGATAATCACGTTCTACTTTGATGCGTCTGTCTCTGTCATTACCTTTGTGAAACTGCATTAGACTGGTTTGCTAGCTCATGATGTTCCACTCCAGTTATTAATTCCTGATTTTTTTTAGATTACAGTGTCTACCTGCATGCTTATTTTATATCTAGTAAAAAGAAATTGATCATTTCATTTTGTGCTGTGCTGCTAGGAGTTTTGACTATCTTGCAAGTATTTTTCCGATTAAAATGTATAAGCTTTAAATAATACCATCGCATCCATTTTTCCTTTTGTCGTGAGTCTGCTCTGTGAATATTTGCTTTGAGACAATGAGATGCCTCTTACGTTGAGCTTGCTTTTTACTTGCAGTACTGCATTCTGCAGGTGCCTCATTGGCCCTTCTTAACCAATTTGCCTGACAGTACTAGCAACTAAGGATGCAGTTCGAGGAAAATACTGTTTGGAAATACACTGCTTGTAGCTTGATGACCATTGAGGACTGAGGAGGGAGCAGATATTATTGGAAGTTGATCTAAGAGCATGCTACCTTAAGTAATTTTATGGCTACTCACATGTAATACCATTTCTATTTTTTCTTTAAGAGAAAAGTTATAGTGACATCAGTATAACCAAAAACATAAATCTTAAATGGTCATTGATTAAGGAATGTTACAAACTTTCCGTGGCACGGACACAATGATTCTATATTAAAGACGATTTGGTCTTTAAATCAAATGCATTTGTTTATTTAGTTGGATAATAGGCTGGACTGTATTAAGAAATTTGAAACCTTTCCGGACCAGCCTACTAGAGGAATATTTATTTCATTTCATATGGAAGTGTGTTCATGTGGGGTAAATCACCCTGTCACATCTTCCTCTGGAAGAGCTTACCCAAATAAGAGTGAGGTACCATCTCTTCCGATGGAAAAGTGGGCATTATTTATACTTAAGAATTTTTAGTTTGGTTTGCATCAGAGACTACCACAGAAGACAGTCCTTTTTTTGGAGATATGGTTGACTGTCCTGCTCTGCCCAAATGTCTGACAGAATGTGGCCTTGTAGCCTGCCCTTTGTGTCTTAGTGGCAGCCGACCTATCACAATGACTGGATTGCAGAGGCCCATTGAGGCTAGAGATAGCGGCCGCTTGGGCTCTGGTGGTCAAGTGAGGAGCCCTTGGTTACTCACCTTCATTTGGGAGAGGTGCATGGCAGGCCCATAGCCCATGCCATTTTGCAGGATGGAGTCATTGGGAAGGGTCATCACCTTGTGATTCGTTAGCTCTGCCAGTATGCATCAAGCCCATGTCCTAACCTTGTGGCCTGCTTACCTGTTCTTCCCCTGTGATCTTACACTCTAGCTCCTGTAAGAGAAAAGGAGATTACGGCTTCCCCAGACTACCTGGAGATAGCCATTTACTGCATAGGGGTCTTCCTAATTGCCTGTATGGTGGTGACAGTCATCCTGTGCCGAATGAAGACCACAACCAAGAAGCCAGACTTCAGCAGCCAGCCAGCTGTGCACAAGCTGACCAAGCGCATCCCCTTGCGGAGACAGGTAACAGAAAGTAGATAAAGAGTTTGAAGAAATTTATTCCTCTCCCATGCCCCAGCCAGCTCTCCTCGGGTCTTTTGCTCGGCTACAATGCCATCTACTTCTGTGAACTTCACTGTGCAAGCAATCCCGACGTGCCTCTCTAATCAGTCACTGGGGCCCAGAGAGTCCCGTCTCCCGCCTTGGGGCATCAGTGGGGTCAACTGAGTCAAGTTCTAAGGGCAAGAAAGCATGACAGTATGAGACTCTGGGAGCTAATCAGGTAGGACTGGCAATGACACGGGGAGGCAATGCCCTTGTGTGTTTGAGGCTCAAGTGCAGCGGTCTTTTTGAATCATAGACCATTTGTCCCCTGTGATCTAATGCTGTTTTTGAGACAGGCTTATGCCACTAGTTGGAAAGGGAGGGACTCTAGTTCTCTTTGACTTATTTTTTTAAATCAAGGTCAGAAACTTATGCTCTGGAGATGAATCTGAACTACTGCTTGATTTAAACCAGACTATGATGTCTTTCTTAACTGGGTTTTGGCTCGACCTCTCTGATTCTTAAAATAGAAATATATGCATATATTATGTTATTGTTAATTGTTCGCAAGTGTGGCTCTGGATTTGGTGGTAGAATGATTTTTATATTGAACGAGCAACAGATTGTTCTTAACCCCATGTCTGGTCTTTTTTGCTCACATGTGCCTCCTGATTGGGTTAATTTTGCTTTGGGGAGACAGGGCTTTAAACCAAAGCAACAAAGCTGAGTGGGATAGGATATGCTTTGCCTCCTTTCTCTGTGCTCGTGAAGGTGGAAGGGGAAGGTAGATGTGAACGGAAAGTGTTTACAAGTAAAGTGTACTGGGAACTTTGTTCAGGTAAAGGTATTTCTATTGAAAGAAGTGAAATGGCTAACTCACTGGCTCTGTTGCAGTGTGTGCTTTAGTAAAATTTACAGGGCATTTGTTAAAATCGCAGATTCCATAGTCTTAGCCCCAGGGATTCTGGTTCAGTAGACCTTGAATGGGACCAGGAATCTGTATTTTAAGCAGGTCTTTAGGTGATTCTGAAATGCACTCTGAGAAACTCTGGGTTAATCCCAGCGCAGTCCCTCCTGGGACTTCAGGTGGCGATGACATTTTCTGGATCAGGCATTAGCACGGATTAGGAACCAGTTGGCCAGCCGCAGTTTTGGCATGGCTCTGAGTGTTCTCAATCCAGCTCCAGCCTCTGAGCTGAATGGGTCCTTGTTGACTTCTTTGAAGTCATGTATTAAGCAGCTTTTTATTCTCTTAGGGGCTACGGATAGCATTTGGAGTGTGTGTCAAGTGCAGGTGATTGCCCAAATTGTGTTGGACCACTCCTGCCACCTAGAATGCTATTGTTACTAAAATGACACCACTATCATTCTTGGGGCCTTCTAGAGAAGCAGTGATGGGGCCACTTGCCTGACTCTAGTGGAGAGTCCAGTGTGAAGGTGATTCTTAACATGGCCAGGTGGGGCCCTTCAGGTGCTATGGCCAACCCTCCCCGCCCCTCCTCCTTTCCAGTTACTTCTGGGCCATTCTTCTAGCCACCATCTTGAGAACCTGACCTCGGGGAGCTGAAAAGGGGAATGGTTCCGATCTCTATTATTCATTTTTTTTTTTCTAATAGGGGAAAATGCTACGTTCTGGAGGAAAGCTGCAATTTGGTGTAGCTAGACCATTGGCCCATCATGATTTCATCATCTTTTCTCCTGCAACTGTTACAAGTGCTCTTCTTTTTACTCAAATATAAAAGACATAGCCGCCCTTAAAATCTCCTTGACTCAACCCCAGTCATCGTACTTTCGTTTCTCTTTGGCTGACTGGCCTTTCTTCTTTGTCTCCACATCGGTTGGGCATTCTTCCTATACAGAGGTCTTGCCCTGTGTAACCAAAGGGAACAGTAGGTTTTCTCCTTTGTTCTCCCTTTCTTCACTCCTTTATCATAATTTCCTGAGTGCTTGGTATAACCCAGGTTCCATGCAAGATATAGCCTGTCACCTTCACCAATGGTTCCAAGGTTATTTGGGGGTCATCATTTGGAATGTGGTTGTCTTGGGTTTTCATAGGGTCAAGTAGAGTAAGAGAAGCAGAAGAAAGTGGTCAAATACCAGTCCCTTGGAAGAAAACAGATCTCTGAGAGATTAATTTATTTGGGGGAATGTGGATACACCTCAGCTTCTCATATATGTCAAAATGGATGTGTGATTCTTTACAAAGAGCACACTCACTCCATCAGTAAGCACGGCCCCTTTGGCGGGGCAGGAGATGTCTATCAGGTATCTGGATAAAAGAGGGTTATTGGACTGTAGCTGGAATGAAAAGCCCCAACAGATATGTTGATGACAGAGAAAATACCACAGGGATGCCAGGCATGCCTTTACCTGGCGACAGGTGAACCTGTAATCAGATGTCTTGAAGATGGCTTCTTCCTAGTTTTTTGCAAGGCCACTTTTCATGCTGTATTTGCCCAACCTCCTCTACCACACAGGTAACTGAGTGTTTTCATGATGGAGTTGGAGGGTTATCTTCTTGGCCCTGACCCTCGCCCCTCCCCCAACACATACACACAACATCTCACTCAACTCAATCCATCATTGTTCTCTTTTTAGAACAAGAGGAGTTGTGTTTTTTCTTTTCCTTCTTTTCTTTTTTTCTTTCTTTCTCTCTCTCTTTCTCTCTCCTACTGTGAATTTTTCCTTCTTGACATTTACTAATTTGTACTGGACTTACTGTCATAAGATAGACATTTTAGGTTTTTTTGGTTTTTTTTTTTTTGGTTTTTTTTTGAGTCAAAAATACTTTTCTCTGGTAGCTAAGAAATTCCTTGTGTTCATGTCCCAGTGAGCGTGAGTTTTTTGAGGCTCTTTATGCATTTTGATGCTTGAGGAAAGAGAAAAGAACTTTTTGGTTGGGGGAGGCAGGTGGCACACAGCGTCTCTCTTTGTCCCTTGACAGGAGCTCCTCGTGCTTTCAGTGCTGGGGCTTGGATACCATGCCAGCCACTGGCTTACCTGCTCCTGCTCCTTTGGCATCAGTGTGATCAAGGAGGCCAGGAGGGCTAGGCCAGAGAGGGTGTCCTCATGAGCTTATCAGCTCTTGTGTAGGAGTCCAGGGCTGCCGGTGGACAGCCACAGTCACTGGGAAGCAGCCTGTGCACATCCGTGAGTTCGAGAGAGGGCCTCAACCTCTCGCGTGCTGCAACACATCACCAGTTGGGTATTGGTGGGAGAGATGTAGAGGAGGTCAAAGATGTTTGCTCAGGAAGCATGCGGTATTGCTGGGTTCAGTGGATCCGTTTTTTAGGGGGTACAGCAGCTTCCTTCCCTGGAACCAGAAGTTTCCATAGGGCAGGATGGAGATTTAACTCTTGCCATAAACAGATAAACCCATCTGCTGGGTAGGGGCGCACATGCATGCAGCACCCACTTGTACCGCCACTGGCCTCTGAGAAGGGCCCAGAGGGTGATTTTTTTTCTGAGACTTTAGTTTCATCCTCTTGGTTGCTGTTTTGGGTAGATCAAGATTATCTTTTATAACAGTGTCTTTGAGGCGAGTGGCATGTTCCCAGGCACCTCCAGAACGAGACAGAAGATGTGGGGGTACCGGCTGGGTGCAGGTGGTTCAGGAGCCAGTTCTTGGGGCTGCGCATTCTTGGTTATGAAACACACTGGATCCTGTGAGGAGGGAGGGTTCTACTCCTAGAAGCTTATTTGCTGTCTAGCAGCCAAATACCATGATCTTGGAACATTCTCCATGTTTTGGCTAGTCAGGTGGTCTAATGAAGCCTCCCTGGTTCCAGAACATACTTGGGTAATGAGGGCAGCTCTGGATGGCTAACTGGGTTCCGCCCTTCCATGTGGGTGCTTCATCCTCCCTGGCCTCCCCATTGGGCTGCTCCCTCCTCTCAGCCTTCCACAGACAGGGCAGTATGAGATCTGATTTGGATTTGGGCTACTGGGATCTTCTAGGAAGACCCAGCCTGTCCAGGACTGGTGGGTGAGCCATTGATCCAATGGGTTTATTCATGGGGGAGGCAGAGACCTGTTGGAGAAAAGTGATAAACCACCTCGTCTGATGACTTCAATTATGTTATGGAGGGAAACAGAATCCAACCCTAGAAACCCCTTCAACCTTTATCCCAGCCACCTGGTTGGAAGTGGTGAAAGCATTTTGTTTGGATGTCAAGGGGAGTGGTGGGCAGGGCTTAGAGCTAAAAGTATGTTAGCGCGGGGCCTTAGTTCTGGCTTGGGAACGTGGATCCACAGCCTCAGAATCAGGAATTAGTGTGGCCATTCGTCACCCCTCCCCTCTTTGCCTCTGCCTGCCCTGTTCTCTGTGAGGTCCCCTACCTTGGTCCTAACCCAGTGTGCAGAGATAACACTATTTCTTGGTGGCCCTTTAAAAAGAAAAGGGGGGAAAAAAAAGCCCTATTCCCTACTCCCTTGCTTAATCTCCCACATACACTGTAGAAGTATACAAAATGCACAATTCATTAAAAGCTTGATTTATGGCACGTGTTAAAGAGATTCCGGAGAGTGAGGAGTTGAGACTGCAAATACACAGTAGAAACGCGCCTGCTGGGATGGAGGGGTGCTTTATTTTAGGGGGCTCGCATTCATTCTTTATTGGTAATTTAATTATCACCACCAGTGGAATATTTTTTAGACTAGATAGAACATGTGATAGGGAAGATCATGATTTTGTGCCAAAAAAAAAAAAAAAGTGATAATTTAATAGTGCTGAGTTAGTCAAGGGGTTCACGGGTGGGCAGTGGAATTACTCGAGGGACATATTCGGAAGGAAAGACACTCCAGCAAGATGCAGCGTTTCATGGAGGAGTCGCCAGCAGAGGATGGCGGTGCCAAGCCCCGGAAACACGTTAGCTCTCGGCAGAAGCGGAGTGAAGAGAAAGCCAGCCACGGTTTACAGTCCCAGAGGGGATTTTAAAAGCTCAGTAAAAATGCATGGAGGTAAAATTAAGATATACCTCCATGGACAGAGTGACCAGATTCTAGTTTCTTATACTTCTGGCATCTTCTTACCTTTTTTTTTTTCACCCCCCCTTTGTGCAAAAGTATTTTCCACATTTGTGCCTTGAATCTAAACCTCCACATCGAATCTGGACAGAACTCTCCTAAGTAATCCTTTTTTGCAAGCACGATTTTCAAGTTTTCATAAGTAATGATAACGGCAGGGTTTGCCAAGGGTTTCTGTTTTAAAAGCTTTCACGTTAAAACCTCGTTGAGATTGTTTGGAGGGGGATGTGAACTTTTGCCATGGGTTTGTGGGCAGAGATTCCTCTCGGGTCATAGGCTAGCCGCAGAGCAGTTAACGTCCGGCTCAACGTTAAGTCTTTCTGTTCTTAAGCAGCCTCTAAGCCACATTCATCATGAGGACGTTCTCACGCACCAGCTCTCCCCCTGCCCTGGGACCGACCCCTGACACCCCGATCCTTAATTTCTTAGCTTTGCTCTTTCACTTGCTGGAGCCGCAGCCCATGCTGGCTGGGAGCAGAGGGTGTCCTCTTCCAAACCCATCAGGCCTGTCCTGTTGTACAGTCAGCCCTTAATGCCAGCGGAGCTTCGTTCTTCCCCGAGCACACAGTAGGACAGCATCACCCACACAAAAGCAGCTGCGTGCTCCAGATCTCCTGGATTCCCCAGAGGCAGGTGCCAGTCATAAACTCCCTTGGATCTGGGCAGCACAGGATTCTAAAAAGGTGCTAGGAAAAACAGTTGTGGTGTCGACAGCAAATACTAACTGAGCCCTTCACAAGGGCCCAGCTCAGCACTGAAGGCTTTATGGGTGTGACCTCATTTTACCCTCAAGGTCACTCTGTGGAGCGGAAACTTTCCTAGTTTCCTTTTAACAGGTAGGAAACTCTAGTTTAGGATGGATAAATGACTTCCTGAAGCTCTCACGGTTGGCCAGCATGGGAACTGGGGCTTGGCCCCCGACCTGCCTGGGGCCCCGTGTCATGAACAGGTAGCAGAGGAAAGGTACCATCTCGGGTTAGCTGCTTGGCCAGGGCCGGTCGCTAGGTGCCCACGCAGGAGGGTGCAGAGATGCAGCAAAACCCAGCCCGGTAGCCCAGGGAAAGAGGCAGGGGCCGTGTCCTCGTCATTCCTGACTCCTCGTAGAAGTCACTGTGTTTCAAGCCTGTGTGCTTTGCTTTTTCCCCCTCCCCTCCTGTGGCGGTTTCACCTTCCTCAGTTCTGATCCCTGCTCTTCTAAAAAATATTTTTATGTTAAAGAAGTGCTTCTTCTAAAATAAAAAAGAACTACGTATGCAGGGTAATGAAATTCAAGTGGCTTGGAAAGTTCTGAGGTAAGACGAATTTTGCCCCTTCCCTCAGCTGTGAGTCTGTCTTCTCTGAAGGTAACCACTGTTAGATGTCTTCTGTATCCTTCCTGAAAGTTCAGAAACAATGCTATGTTCCCCCCACCCCCCCAAGGGAAGGCTGCTTTCCCACATCAGACTCTCTAAGCCTTGCCCATATGAGCAGAGGTTTTGGAAGACCTGCTGTTTCACCCAGAACCCTGCCCCTGTTTTTTTCCCCATTGGGTTGCCCCTCCTCTCCACTGATGGCAGCCCATCTGGTACTGATAGTGGAATTCTGGACATCCCATGGGTCCAGTGGTGATAGACTACCCAGCTGTCCTTGCAGAGAGTCATGGCAGCATACTGTGCCAGACCACAGCCATTTGGGGTCTGTATCATCAGCGAGGCTGACTTACTAGTGTGGCCGCTCCTTGTTGCCTGTGATCCTCAGGTCCAAGTTCTCGTGGCAGTGAATGGTGATTTTTGCCTCTCTACATGGGAGAACTTTCCAGAAGACCTTCTTGTCTTTGAAAACACCAGCTTCCTTTTGTGTGCATAGCACACGGCCTTGATGCAGGACGTTAGGATTTGGGGAAACATCTTTGGCCAAACTCAGTCCTGAATCTTTTGTGTCTTCTCTATGGATGGAGCACAAGATGTTTGTGTGGTCACTGGAGACTGTGTAGATCTTGATGCTCTTTGAAAGGCCGGGTTTTGGATGAGTCCTACAGCTGAGTCAGTGTCGTGCAGTGTGTTGGGCCCCAGGTGGATTCTGGAGGGGTGTTCCAAGTTGTCTGTTGGCCAGGGTGGGGTCCCTTGCCTAGTCCCTGGTGTTAGTGGGGAGCAGGGGTGGGTTCTCTGGGAGTCCACACAGTTAACCTTTTGTGCTTTCCTCCTTCTGCCATTTTTTTTAATATAAGATTTTATTTATTTATTCATGAGAGACAGAGAAAGAGGCAGAGACATAGGCAGAGGGAGAAGCAGGCTCCCTGAGGGGACTCCACTGTGGGAATCGATCCCAGGACCCCGGATCATGCCCTGAGCTGAAGGCAGACGCACTACCACTGAGCCTCCCAGGCGTGCCCTTGCTTCTGCCATTTAAGTGTGTGGACACCTGGGTGTGAGGCCTCAGCCTCTTGGAGCCTAATCTATAGACAAGGTTCTCTCAGTTCCAAAATTAAAGATTCTTTAGCTTATTTTTAAGGAAAATGTTTATAGTGCTCTTGTTAACACTGCTCATACTGTCTGCATAGTAAAATTTAGGAGTGACTCCCCCATCAGAAGGTTGCTCAGAAATGTTCTCTTGTACGTTTTATTTTTATTTTTAAAGATTTATGTATTTATTTTAAAAAGAGAGAGAACAAGAGCATGGGAGGGAGGGCAGAGGGGGAGGAGAGCATCCTCAAAGCAAACCGGGCTGAGTGGGAAACCCAGTGTGGGGCTCCATCTCATGGCCTGGAGCTCATAACCTGAGCCAAAATCAAGAGTCAGGTGCTTAACCAACTGAGCCATACAGGTGCCCATTCTCTTGTGCAGTTTAAAAGGTAATAGAAATCCTGGATTAAACAGCACATACAACTAGATTTTAATACGGAAACCGGCTTCTGATTCCTAAACTGATTCTTCCCCCAGTTCATTCTTGGGCATCTTCTTGGGTTTCTGTTTGCCTTAAGGAGACTTTGGCCTTCCAAAGGAGAGAATGAAGGGATTCCAAGCAGGATGTTCCCTGGGAAGTAAGTACAGGTCTTCTGGTTCCCAGTGGGAATGGTTCAGGCTCTACTTTGTGAGTGGTGACCCCAACTAAGTTTATTCTGCGTTCCATCTTTGCCACCTTAATTTAAAAGGTGTTTGTCAGCACAGCTGGGGAGTCCCATTTACCAGGGCAGTCACGCAGGGGACAGAACCAGGGAGGGAGGGTGGGCCACCTTGTTGGGCCACGTTAAGCCTGAGGCTCCAACTTCTGTGAACTCCAAGTCTCGTTCATGGTTTTGAATAACGTAGTGGTCAAGCAGCCGATGATGGTACCAGGATTGTGAGTAATTCTCAAAATTAGTCTTCAGGTAGGCTCCGCGTGTGTTTTCCTTTACAGAAACCATCACAGGAAAGACGCTCTGTTTAAGAAGTAACCATTTTATCAGATGCAGATGGAAACAAGTGAGGGTGAATGAGAAAATTCGGGGCAGCCCTTGCGTGCTGCAGGTGGGAGAGGCGCTTTCCCACAAGATGATAAAGCAAGGATGTGGGGGTTTTTTTGTTTTCGCTTTTTCTTTTTTGCTCCTTGACTCTTCATCCCATACGTTCAGTCCACTAGTTTCTGAAAGCAAAATTAACAAGAGGTAGTTGATGTCCACCGAATGGCCTGGGCATCCACCAGTTCTCGGAAGGACTGGGGAGCAGCAGAGAACGGCCCCTGGTGCCTGGGTCTCCAGTTACCTGGAATTAAGGCACTTGGAGCTCCTGGCCCTTCACATTCAAATCCTAGAGCTGACATTCGGCTTTTCCTTCCAAAAGGCAGACAACATATTGAAGAGCTGATTTTCTAAAATGTTTTCATGGAGTTTCATAGGCACAGAATTGATTCACGATCTGAGCTAGTCTCCAGGGAGATTGATTGGTCATGCAGGGCTCTGGGACAGTTCTAGGCGAAAAGGCAATAATGAATCCCGTGGGGTTGATGCTCTGTCCTCAGCTGCTTGTTTTGAGGAATTAGGTCAGAAAGCTGACTTCTGTTTTGCTCAGATCCTATCTAAAAATGTTTGCAGACCTGGTCTTAGGAATGTAGGATGTGGGTGAAATCTGGTAGCGCCTAGATGGGAACAGAGGAGTTGAATCCAATGGTTTTGGTCCGAAATTCTTGACTTTGGCCAGCACTCCCACTTCTCTTCCTTTCTAAGAATCGAACATCTGGCTGGGCTTTGGCCGGCCGCCAAGCTTCTCAGGTGGAGCCAGGATTACACCTGTGTCTTTGCATTTTGTATCCAGGTGTCTGCTGAGTCCAGCTCCTCTATGAACTCCAACACTCCGCTGGTGAGGATAACCACGCGCCTCTCCTCAACAGCAGACACCCCCATGCTGGCAGGGGTCTCCGAGTATGAACTGCCGGAAGATCCAAAGTGGGAGTTTCCCAGAGATAAGTGAGTACTTCTATTGGACGCATCCTCAAATGGAATCTTGGTACAAATGTTGGATTGACATTTTCTTTTTCTGATCCTTAACTGCAAAGATCACGTCTGACGGTGGTAACAGGAGTGAGTGAGATTGTATTTCTAAATAGCCAATTCCTGAAAAAGGAAAGAATTTATTTTCTCTCTCTCTTTTACTAGCTCCTTTAAAATAGCAACTAGGCATGGCTAGTCCCCAAACTAGATAGTACCTGGTTAGTACTTTTTCACTTTTTTAGATAATTAAAACCCAGTCTCAGTTCCAAAAGGACAATATCCCGTTTGTAAAACAGATATATCATTCCAGCTTCTGCTTATGACATGACTGTTCTGTAGTTCATTTCTTTGGAGAAATTGGGTATAAAATACAAACGGCCTTAAGAATCTTCAGTCCATGTTGCTGTTTTAAGGGTTGTTAATGTAATATAGGGCTGCAGAAGGTTTGACTGTGGTACCTGCCATCAGATTTCCAGTGGTCCATATATTCTTCATTGGATGATGTGGAGGTGTTTCAGTCATATGCTCAAAGCACAGCCTCCAGGCCCTGTTGAAGGCATTACTGGGAGCTGTTTATCTCTTGATCTGGCTTCAGTTCCATGTATTTGGGCTCTCCTGGACTGGATTTGAATCTTGGCTTAGCTTGCCCCAGTGGCTGGGCAACCTTGATTCTCTGAATTTCGTTTTTGTAAAGTGATGATCATGGTACAGGCCTCCCAGGACTGAGTACAAATCTTAGCTCTTGAGTTTCCCTGTCTTCTGTTTTCCTCCCTGCAGTGGTGAGCTGGGAGCTCTGAACTGCAGACCTGACAACTTGGTGGCGCTAGGAGGAGAGTGTGTGAGGCAGATCTTGTGCTCCCAGCCCTCCCACTGCTGGGCGGGACCAGTTCCCAGACCTACCTTCTGAAATAAAGCATGATGGTCCTCGAAGACTGTTGGCTCACTTCCGGGGTACCACTTGTAGCCCCTCGAATTTGAACCTTGGGAGTAGTGGAAGGTGGAAATCACGGACTGTCCATCTACATCACATCAACCGGAATAAGCTTTTGCTTTGCTTCTTTATAGCTTCTCCTCCTGCTTTGTCTTGACATCTGTAGTATCTCCTGAGATTATGTCAGAGAGGTGTTTTGATTACAATAGAAGAGACTCATACACAAATTTAGAGGTACCAAGATGAGCTTTTCTAGAGACCCAAGTATTATTTTAAATTAAAAAGGTTTTAAAAATTTTGTATTGTTTTTTAAAGATTTTATTTATTTATTCTTGAGAGATACAGAGAGAGAGGCAGAGACATAGGCAGAGGGAGAAGCAGGCTCCCTGAAGGGGGCCTGTTGTGGGACTCGATCCCAGGACCCCCGGATCGTGACCTGAGCCAAAGGCAGACGGTCAACCGCTGAGCCACCCAGATGCCCTTAGAGACCAAGTCTGATGAGCTCTATTTGGGAGAGGTAGCTTACGTGGCCCCCTGTGATTTTGATTTCCCGCAACTCCACGCCAGTTTTGTCTCCCAAAGGCTGATTTGGAGATACTGGTGTGCACCATAAGCCAGGACCAAATAATTGTACAGGTACCTCTCTGTCAAGAGAGTTAATGGAGGTAATTTCCAGTGTATTTGTGTGCCCTAGTGAAAACATCATTCATTCATTCATTCAGGATTTGCTTATTGAACAACTGGGAGGAGGCATCGGAGAAAACAGAAAGAATGGTTTCTTTACCTGGAGAATGTGGAAAGAGAACGGAACGAGGTTGTTTCTCATGGAGTCACCTTGGTCCCAACTTTGAGTGTACAAGTAGGAGGGTTCGTGTGCACATGCGTGTGCATGCACAAGGCTGAACTCGGAGTTTTAAGAAATTATGCTCTCAGGATGCCTGGGTGGCTCAGTGGTTTAGTGCCTGCCTTTGGCCCAGGGCGTGATCCTGGAGTCCGGGATCAAGTCCCACATCGGTGTTCCTGCAGGGAGCCCGCTTCTCCCTCTGCCTGTGTCTCTGCCTCCCTCTGTGTGTCTCTCATGAAAGAATGAATGAATGAATAAATAAATAAATAAATCTTAAAAAAAAAATAGCAGTTACTGCTCTCTCAGGTTCAGTCCACAGTTTTTGCTGCTGTGACACTGCAGTCAACAGTGGAAGTCTGTATGTGCCTAACTGTTAGCTCCCACCTGGCAGGGGGTGGGGGTCCCTGAGTGCGGAAAATCTGAGTGCTAAGCATTTCAGAACAGAGTTGAGCACAAACGTAGGTGGAGCCGATTTCCAGTGAATGAAGGCTATTTAGAAGCAGTTTATTAGATTGGAGGCAGAAGTGGTACAAAGAAAGGATTGTTATGCTTGTAGTAGCAGGGCAATAGGACATAAATTAGCCATTTTTCCAATGCAAATGTTTATTTTCTGCCAAGATATGAAATTTAATTTTAGTTCAGGAGAGAAACAGAATGACCTCAGCACAGCCTACACTGCCCTAAGTCTTTATTTAGCTTTTGTAAACCATTGTGTACTTATCACAAATACGGTTTATTTACGAAGGGCTACAAAATACTTGGTTGCGTCGTGCTTAAGTGGAAAAAAGAACCCCACATTCATGAGTATTCCAAAGATTTCTCCATTCTGTCAGCTTCTAGGATATCCAAAGACAATATATGGCTATGAGTATGACATTGCATCGAGCTTTCTGAGCTTAGAAATACAGTTTCACTCTGGATTTTCTTCATTATTAATTTTGGGTAGTTCAAGAGTTTCTAAGCTGTTAGGTCAAAAAACGATTCCCCTCGATTTCTAGAATTTTCTTTGTTCTCTAGGGAAAAATTAGGGATTCCTTGAAATGTGTTTAAGATTCATATCATGTAACTTGGCCAGGAACATGACCGTAAAATCCATTGGTATTTGAATAATAGTGATTTTTAAAGACGTCACTTCACAGAGACAAAAAAATAAGAGCAGCTTTAACATTTTTTCTTCGAGACATTCTAAATTGCGAATATTCAACTGGCTCAAGATCAAAAGCTCCTCATTGTTAGCACTTAAGAACCCTGACCACCTCACTAGCAAGGATACCTTCCACAAAGAAAATAAATCGTGAACACAAATGTGAAATTTAATAGCTGTCCCGCCTGTAATTGACATTCTCTACAACGTCACTAAGAAAATACTCGAGCGCGTGTATACCCCGGGTCTCATTAGTTCCATATGATAAATGCTCCATGCTTTTGCAAGCCGCTGAAAGATTTTTATATTTAGTTCTGGAATTTCCCCTTCACCAGATGCTGTGTGCTAATCCCCTATTTACACATTTAGGCTGACGCTGGGCAAACCTCTGGGGGAAGGTTGCTTTGGGCAAGTGGTCATGGCCGAAGCGGTGGGAATTGACAAAGAGAAGCCCAAGGAAGCAGTCACGGTGGCGGTGAAGATGTTGAAAGGTGCGTGGGGAGGGGGACGGGGGACGGGTAGGGGTGGGAACAGGGTGGGAAGTCTTATCAAGAATGTTCCTTTTGTGGCATGTGAACTCTATCATGGCAGGGGGTCAGAGAGCACATAGTTGACCTAGGGGTTGAGGAGTTTTCAGTATAAATCAGCATCCTGGACAGACGATTTATCTTGAGCTGTGTGTACTTACAAGAAAGAAAAGCCGGTTTTGGTAGACAGTGGTAGCCTTCCAGATTGTCCTTCATCAGCTCCTTATAGATGACCGTGATTTTTTATTCCCTCTGTATTTGTATGTGCTTAGAGGTATCAGCTCACCTTGATTGGTTCATTTAGATGCCTGCTGGTATGTTGCATTTGGGGACCCGAGCCTTAACTTACAAATAAAGGAAGGTTGGCCTTGTGGAGGGAGTGAGGAGGCGAAGGGTGAGGGGGACACACCTTCTCCTTTGTAAGAGACTGAGCAGAATGGACACGGGGCTGGGAGAGTCCCTTAGAAAGCTAAAAGGGAAAGGAGCGGGATCGGTGACAGGATCGGAGGCCGGGCACGTTCTGGGATGTGTGAATAGTCACCCCGAAATGCGAGCATCACATGATGTTTGTGTGACGACTGTGCAGCTCTGCTTCATGCCGGTGTCCGAGGAGCTTACAGCTCTTCAACCTCTAACTTTCTCCTCCGCAATGTTCTTTTGTGAGCAGAGCTCCAGGGGACGGTTGCGTTCCAAGTCCTGCGGTAGGGCTCTTAGAAAGGACAGAGTTAAAAAAAAAAAAAATGGACAGAGTTTTCTCCGTGTGTCTGGGCAGAGACACCTGCTCTTGGATGGGGGTGACTGACTGGCTGTGGATTCTCCTGGAGTTGGGCTTTTTTCTGTTTCATGGGCCGCCATGCGATGGTCTTTCTGTCCTCGAGTGGGGAGGTAGCAGGGTGGAAATAGTCAAGAAGATGAATTTTTGTTAGCTGTTGAATGGCTCCCAGGGAAAACTTGGGTGTTTTGAGCTCCTCCCCTTGGGATTTGATGCCATGGAGGACTGTGTTCGCTCACCCCGTGTGTCTCAGCTCCACCTCCACCGACAGAGGTGACCCTCTGGCTTTTGTCCTGCGCGGCCAGGGCCTGCCTCGTGTGCCCTCACCCTCCTGCGGGGCAGGTGTGCTGGGCTGTGTGCCCTGCAACAGCCGACCTCAGCAGCCCCTGGCCACGTACCGGGGCAAGCGTGGGGAAGGCCCGGGCTTCTAGCCTCTTTTGGCAGAACTTTTGTTTGGTTTTTGGAGCTCCAAACTGGAGATCTGGGTGTTTATTTCTCTGGATATACTCAGGCTGGCCTTCCCTTTCAGGATGGAGAGGGACATTAGCCCCAGAGCCCTGGGAGGGCCCTGGCTATTTTTACAGCCAATGGGTGGCTCATAGCACAAGTACAGCCCTCCTCGGTCGCTGTGTGGATCTTGCCTTCCAGCCAATTGCATTGCTCTTCCTTTTGTGAAGTGAAAGAGCTTTTTTTGCAACATGGCCCCTGTGCATTTCCTTATTTCATTTTTTTAGTACATGCAGATTTTTCTATATTGGATTAACTCGAAGGGAGGCACATGGGAAAGAGTCTTGCCACTTTCTAGAAGCTACATGTCCATGAATGTGGAATCTAGCCTTTTTTCTTGCAATTACAGAACAGAGGTTTATAAGACTTTTATTTTTTTTTAGGTTTGGAATCACAGCCCCCCTTTGAGAAAGCCCGCCATGGAGGGCACGAATCTTTGCCTGCTCAAAATGCACGTGTACACACACACTTTTGTAAACAGTTATGAGGTGCCCCCTGAACCTGCCTATAGATTCTGTACGGGCTCAGATTAGCAGTATTTGGTCTGGAGAAAGCCTGTAGTGATTTGAGGTGCCTCCTTCTGCTTCTTCTCCTCTGCTGCCTCTTCCTTTGTGTTGTACTCACAGTTGCTTCCAGACACACGGTTTTTTTGAGGCAGCTTAGACCTGCCAGAGGATGGACTTATTTCACAATAAAGTTAAAACACCCCCACATTTGTGAGGTTTGCTGGAAAAGAATTGGCCTTAGCATCAGACGCCTATATGCTAGTTCTGACTTTTGACCCCATTGGCCCCAAATTAGCTATTTGACACGGATCAGGGCAGTTCCCCAGCTGGGCCTTTGCCCCCTTACCAATAAAATGAGGGAGGTGATTTGGAAAGTGTTTTCTGGTTCTAAAATTCAATTTCATGGTCTTTCAACTAAGTTTTTGGCAACTAGCAGCAGCAGCTGATGGGTGAGAGAAAACTAACTCGTTTTTAATTTACCTCATGTTTGTAGACGATGCCACAGAGAAAGATCTTTCTGATCTAGTGTCAGAGATGGAGATGATGAAGATGATTGGAAAACACAAAAATATCATAAATCTCCTTGGAGCCTGTACTCAGGATGGTGAGTAGGAGGAAAAAATGCTTTCATCTAAATAATTTACGCTTCAATGTTAACATCATTTTAGAAACGGTTGGACTCTTGGATCTTGCTCCTAGGGCACCTCAAGTGCATGTTTAAAGTTCTCTTTAAAATCCCCTTAGGAAGATGTTCCTGGCCGTGAACACAAAGGGGGCTTTGTGGCTGCACTGGGGGGCTGGGGAAAGGTAGGCGTTGGGTGACTTGGATGGGAGGGCCTTATAGAGTCCTTCTGTTCTTAGGGCCTAACCCGGAGGGTGCTGGGAAAAGACAGTCTCCTTGTTTTTGTTTTGTAGCGTTAAGAGGGGATTTCCCAAAATAAGACTATGGGGGTGCCTGGGTGGCTCAGTCGAGTAAACGTATGACTTGGGCTCAGGTCATGATCCTGGGGTCCTGGGATCGAGCCCCACATCAGGCCCTCTGCTCAGCGGGGAGTTTGCTTGTCCCTCTCCTTTCGGTTTTCCTCCTGCTCATGCTCTCTGTCTTTCTCTCTTTCTCTCAAACAAATAAAATCTTAAAAAAAAAAAAGGAGGTGGGGAAAGACCCTATGTTTTGGTTGATGAATCCCTCAAAATGATGATTGAAGAAGTCGTGTCTTGCTATGAGCAGTGATGGGTTACCAAGAATAGGGAAGGAGAGAGAGAGAGCGTGGAATGAAGGGACACTTTATCTTCCTTAAGAGAGAGAGAGAGCCCTGACTTCTCTTGATAATTAATGAACTTGAAAACGCCTCTCTTTGCCTCAGCAACTCCTGTTTTAGGTCTGTACCAGAAGTTGGGAGACTTTCTGTGAAGGGGGACTGTAAATATTTTTGGGTTTTGTGGCGACGACTCCTCTTTGCCATTGTAGTGAGAAAGCAGCCACAGACAATACAGAAGTGAATGGGCCTGGCTGTGTGCCAATACAATTTAATTACAAAAACAGGCGGTGGGCAGGATTTGGCCCTGCAGGCTGTAGTTTGCCAACCTCTGGTCTACGCCACGGAGAAAGGATTGCACGTGTGTGTAAGGAGGCAGACAGAAATGTTCGCTGTGTGCTGTTACAGCCCAATCCTGGAAGCAATGTAAAGGGAGATGAGTAAATAAAGTGTGGTATGTTTATAGGATAGGATACACATAGCTCTTAAAAGGAATGATCTAGATTTATTTTTATCAGCCTAGCTGGGTTCCACAAAGATAATAAGTCGGGGGAAAATGCTGCAAAGCTGTCTTTATTATTCATTTATGCGATTAAAAATAATAACATTTGTTGATACTTATATGTATGTAAAATCATTAAAATGAACTGGAAAAGGCAAATTGGTGATGACCATTGCTCTGCAGGAGGGCACAGGCGAGCACGAGAGTGATTGGGGAAGGACACTCATTGTGTGTCTGTTTCTCTAAGACTTTTGAGGCTCTCTTGACCCAAGTGTCTATTATCATTTTGGGGAGATTAGAATGCAGGTGTTCTATTTTTGTGTGTGCTTTTCTGTATGTTGAAATAAAAAAAAAAAAAAAAAAAGGACTGGGTTGTAAGAAAGAATACTGGGCTTCCCAATGGTAGATCTGGGCGCGTAGCCTCAGTGAGCTTGTCCTCTCCATCCACAGGCCCACTCTACGTCATTGTGGAGTATGCCTCGAAAGGCAACCTCCGTGAATACCTCCGAGCCCGGAGGCCGCCTGGGATGGAGTATTCCTATGACATTAACCGCGTTCCTGAGGAGCAGATGACCTTTAAGGACTTGGTGTCGTGTACCTACCAGCTGGCGAGAGGCATGGAGTACTTGGCTTCCCAGAAAGTGAGTCCTTCACATTCTCCTCAGTTGGGTGCATTCCAGTTAAAAAGGTCTGTGAAGAAAACAGGCAGTTTGGATGTGCTCATTTGCTAAATCAAGCCCTTGCATGTCCTGTACAACCTGGAAAATATGTATTGCGTTATTCACATTGGGGTTTAGTGAACTCTTCAAGAGCCGGGGCAGCCTCAGAAGTCTATAGTGACACTGCATAGATGGGCAGAAAAGATCTTCTCCTGGGAATTCAGCTCTCGGTAGACAACAGCTGGTTTAGGGGGTGCTACCTTTAATTCTGATGGGTTTTGGGGGGGCTTTATTTGCTTTGTGATGAGTTTTTGGACATAGACTTTCTTGTGTTTATGGTTTTCAGTTTGAAAGGGCATTAAATTCTAAGAATAAAGGTCAAGCGGAGGGATATTTTAGTAACACTGAGTCCTGGGTATCCTCTGGGTTTATTTTGTCTCATTTAGCGGGGTGACCCTCTGGTTAGAAGTTGGCCAGGTCCCCTGAGGTGAACTGTCTGCATTCCAAGCATGCCACTTGCAATGGAACTTTAAACATCTGAGTTATTCTGAAAGCAGTTAGACAGGTGCCCCGATGTCCTCTGGGGCATTTTGGATGACCCAAGGCACCCTTCTGTAGCTCACACTTCCGAGGGGAGGGTTACAGAACTTCCTCCTTGGGCAGAGGTGGGGTCACTTCCTACCTGCAGCGGAGCTGGATGCTGATGATTGGGCTCCCCAAAGAAGTGAGATTCTCTTGTGGGCATGGAGCCCTTGTCACTGGGGGGCCCAGCTGGGTCATGGCCATGCCCAGTCACGTGGGTGAGTGAGGCAGCCCATATCCGACCACGTGGTGTCAGGGATTCAGGGAGGGGTGGCTATACCTCAGCCCCTTCTTCTGTGGCCACATTAGAACATGGCCAGAACTACCACACGTTCTGCTTTTTGTTTTCTTTTTAGTTTCCTTTTTTTATTTGTTTCTTATTTGTAAGACAGTCCAGAGTTGAAGACTTTTTCAGATTCTTTTTCCCCCCTGGGAAAGCTCTTAATGCATAGATTTTAGAAAACAAATGGTTTTGTGTGCATATGCACGTACACAGGGGAGTCTGCCCACTGAAAGGTCTTTGACATGAGGAAATGGATCAGATCCAGAAGGTGAGACATTTGACAAGCCTTCGCTTCTAAATGTCCGTGTCATGAGAGACAAAAAAAAGCACCGAGGAAACTGTTCCAGATTAAGGGAGGCTTAAGAGATAGGACAGCTATGTGTCCACGTGTGACCCTGGACTGGGCCTTATTCAGGGTTGGGGCAGGCAGCTTTTATAAATTTTTTATTTTATTTTTTTATTTATCTATGATAGTCACAGAGAGAGAGAGAGAGAGAGAGAGAGAGAGAGGCAGAGACACAGGCAGAGGGAGAAGCAGGCTCCATGCACCGGGAGCCCGACGTGGGATTCGATCCTGGGTCTCCAGGATCGCGCCCTGGGCCAAAGGCAGGCGCCAAACCGCTACGCCACCCAGGGATCCCTTATAAAGAACATTTTTACGAACAACTGAAGTTTGAGTATGGTCAACATTAGCTAATACGACTGGATCAATGTTAAATCTATAGGTGGTGATCGTGGTCTTGTGTTAGGGTAGGAGATCTTTGCTCAAGTGTTTAGGTGTGAAGTATCAGTGAGGTCTGCAATTCACTCTTATTTTATTTATTTATTTGTTTGTTTTTAAAGATTTTATTTATTTACTCGAGAGTGAGAGCATGCACATGGGCAGGGGGGAGGCTCAAAGGGAGAAGCAGACTCCCTGTTCAGCAGGAAGCCCAACATGGGACTCGATCCCAGGACCCCGGGATTGTGACCTGACCTGAAGGCAGACGCTTAGCCAGCCGAGCCACCCCGGTGCCCTGCAGCTCAGTTTTAAATAGTTTAGGCAGAAAAAAGTATGTGTGTTGGGGGCTGAGATTGTGTGTGAAGAGAAAGGGCCAGCGTGACAAGCGATCCACGGACCTTCCTTGTTCTACTTCACCTCTGCTGTAGCTTTCACATATCCCTCGCTAAGACCCTGGGGAGCATGGCCTGCCTGCAGGCTGCCTGCTGTGACCCTCAGCCCGGGTCACTCTGTGTCCTTCCTGATATGGGAGCGGGGAAGTGGTTTTTGGACTCTGCATGGCTCAGTTACTAATAGAAAAGTGGTGGGCGAGCTGGCTTGGTCATTTTATTAATCCTTAAGTGAATATCCCTGAGCACTCTGGACTCTGGTGCCTTGTGCCCTAGGTCAGGCTCCCTTAGCGGGAGTTGTCCTGGACTTCTTGGAGCAGGAACCTCGCGTGACAGCAGGAGAGACCAACAATTAGTGTGGGAATAAAAATAAGTATGGAGGGGCACCTGGGTGGCTCAGTCGGTTAAGCGTCTGCCTCCAACTCAGGTCATGATCTTGGGGTCCTGGGATCAAGCCCGTAGCAGTCTTCCTACTCAGTGGGGAGTCTGCTTCTCCCTTTCCCCTGCCCCCTCCCCATTGCTCATGCTCTGTTTTTGTCTCTGTCTCTCTTTCAAATAAATAATATCTTTAAAAAAAAAAATAGGGAAAGGTTAAGCATGCTGTGCAGGAAACAAATTATGTGAGGTCAGTGTGGGTGGTGGTGGGGGGGGGGGTGGTTCGGGGGGCAAAGGTGGCTGGTGAGCACTCCCGCAGAGGGATAGCATGTGCAGCGTCTAGGGAGGGACACAGTGTGCAGAGAGCAGGGCGTGAGATGTGGCTGGACACAGGCCGGCCCTGCTCATTGAGGGCCTCGCAGACCCAAGGCCAAGGCCTCTAGACTGTTCCCCTGGTGCGTGGCAAGCCACCCAGGGAGAGTGATAGGATCAGGTTTGTGCTGTAAAGCTCCCTGGCTCTGGCGCTGCTTGCAGCTGGTGGGTTGGAAGTTGGGTGCTGGTGTTTCGGGCTAGGGCTTGTTGGCTCCCATGGGCACTGGAGAAGAAGACGGATTTGGATATATTTTGCTATTGGAATTGTTAGTGATTCCCAGCTTGAGAGGTCTGGTGGTGGTGCAGCTGATCAGGATGAGGAAGGCTCCCGGGCGGGAGGTGGGTGGGGGAGGGGGAGGGGAATAGATTCTGGTGGACAATTCAGGATGCACTTTGAATATGTGTGCGAGCTGTTCAAGGGCCCATGCCGGGCAGGAAGCGCAGGGCGGAGTGCAGCTCTGGGGGCTGGGTAAGACCTTGGGAGCCAGCAAAGGAAGTACCAGGGCTTGGGAGGTCATCTAGCAGGGGAGAGGCGGAGAAAAGGGGGAGTAAGAAAAACTCTCAATTCCTAGAGCTTGGCTCAAAGCACCTGATGGCAGCAGAGGCTGAAGGGACATGGTTAGGAGGCCAGGCAGGATGTGGTTCACAGGGGCACCAGAACGGGTTTCTGGAAGGCGGAGTATCTCTCTGCTCAGAATAGGAGAGAAGGATGTGCATTGCACCTGGCTCTCGGAGCCCGTGTAGAACCCCCCCCCCCCCCCGACGCCCCAGCCCTGAGGACTCTGGGGTCCTTCCTCTCTTGGAGCTGTTCAGTATAGTGATGAGGGAGCCAAGAGTCAGATGAACTTTGTGAAAGGGGGCAGATGGAAACCTTTGAGGATGACAGACGGCCAGTGCCCTTATTAATGCTGTGATAATAGCCACTCTTGGCATTAGTCATCAGCACTGATTTTTGGGAGCTCAACATTGACGAGGCCTAGGACAAGCATTTTACATACGGTATCCTCCTTAACCTGAGAGCACCTCTGACGTAGGTGCGATGTTAGGCTAAGGATGCTGAGGACCTTTAGGAGTTGCCAGGAAACCTTTGAGCCCGGTGTGTCTGCGTCACTGTCCTCGTTTCCAAGATGGGCACTCCTGGGTCTCTAGAGAAAAGTACTGGCCCCAGACCAGGCCCTTTGGTTCTCCACTCACCCACACTGCTCCGCAGCCTCCCCCCTGTTCTCGGGTAATCCCTGCCTCACCCCAGATGGAGGGGGAACCGGGAAGATGCCCTGTGCCAGGGCTTTGTTCACTAACGGAGTGGGCTGCAAGGGACAGAGCTGTTTCGTTAGGGCTTGAAGGGTTCCAAAGCCCTTTGCAGAAGATCGCCTGCTAATTAAAGACTTGGCACGGGTTTGAAGCTGGTGGTAGATGAAGATCTTAAAAATGGTCCCCTGCCTCCAAAAATGGAGGGTTTATTCCTGACCGTTGGGGATGAGGAAGCAGGGCAAGGGCCAGATTCGGGCCTGCTCACACTCAGCCTCCCAGCCGCTAGCGATGAGCTTGCTGGAGGCCTGCTTAAAAACTGTCAAGTGAGCTCTCTGGCTCATTATGATGGAATGCAATTATGAATTCGGCTCGGCAAACGTTTACTGGGTTGAGGTCCATGCTCGGTGCTGGGAATATAGGGATGAACGTATAGGGCCGTGTAGCCTGGGTGGCTCAGCGGTTTAGCACCGCCTTCAGCCCAGGGCCTGATCCTGGAGACCCGGGGTCGAGTCCCGGTTTGGGCTCCCTGCATGGAGCCTGCTTCTCCCTCTGACTCTCTTTCTCTCTCTTTCTTTCCTGAATAAATAAGTAAAATCTTTAAAAAGAAAAAACAAAAAACATACATGTAGGGCCTGTCCTTAAGCTGCGTGTGTGTGTGTGTGTGTGTGGAGAACCAGGGGGATGGATAATTAAAGAAACACGGTGATGTACACAGAATCCAACAAGGTAACATGGGGTATTTGAGCCTTCTATAAATCATGAAAGCTCTTCCTGGTTTTAGTTCAAAGCACACTAATTTTTCTTCTTCCCAGACCCCAAAACCAGTTAAAACTCATTCTAAGATGTTATGCGTAAGTGGGTGTTTTTTGTTTTTTAAAGCAGGTGCCAGCTTCCCCATCTGTAAAATGGGTGCAGTCGTACCCATCTCATGGGTTGCCATGGGACTTGAACTCGATCAGCCCCGCAGAGCACCCGTCACACTGTCTGGGCCGCAGGGGGAGTTAGTCGTCTTCCCTTAGTGACCCGTTACTCTCCACTCACTTAAGAAACGGATACCAAACGGGCTGAGGGCCCTAGTTATGTAAATGGGCTGCTCTGCGCTGGAAAACAGCTCCAATTTCTGCAGATGATGGGAATTTGGCTTGATGTTAATTATTTTCTTTCTCTTGCGTGTTGGTTCCAAGTCTCTTACTGTTCAGCCCCGAGGGTGGGCGTTAGTGTCTTCTAGCGTCGAGGGATGTGGGAGGTTGGTGCTGGATCCCGGCTCCCGCCAAGAGGATGATGGAGGTCGCTGTCGTGGTATCTCTGAGTCGGGCCCTCCTGTGCGGTGGGAGCCCAGCGTGTGGGAATCCAGATTCTTCTGACCACACAGCTTGCCAAACGCACAGAGCTCGTGTCGGCAGGGAGCATGCCGCCGGGAGAGTTTGGCCGAGGGCTTGGAAGTTCAATTTGAAGAGGCCTCCAAACTAGGAACATGGCTCCCGCCCCGGCCGGATCCCCAGGCGGCTTCTGGGAGCTCTCACATTTCCTGCTTCCGTTCTGGCCAAGCACAGGCCTACTTACTTGCACAGGCCTACTTACTTGCGGCGCTTTCCTGCTCCCCCTTTCCTGGTCTTCGCCCATCCAGGGGGACCACAGAAGCGTCTGAAAAACAAGGAATCGTTGGGCACTGGGCAGGAGCAAATAATCCCTAATTTCTTCTTCAGAGAGAGTTGGGCTCGCTGCCTTTCCCTGGCCATTTCGTGGCGAGCCTGTCTACGACCAGCCCCATTTCACCCTTGTCAGGTGGCCTGATCAGACCTCCTTCATCTAGTAGTTGACTGGGCCAGGAGCCTATGTAAAAGCATTTGGTAGGGATATTCGTTCACTCCCTTAGACCTTGCCTTTTCCAAAAATAGGGGATGATGATGTGGGATTGTCGTTACCATGTGTCATGATGAAATCTTGTTATATTGAGGTGTAACACTGTGCAAAAGTCTACCATTTGTAGAAAGGACAAAATGGGGAGTTCTAATGACTACGTCTTTCTTGAGACCAGAGTGAGTAACAGAACTATAAATTAGCTGTCCTGTAGTGAGCACGTCCGCATCACCCCCCCACACACACACCCCGCCCCACCCACTCAGGTGTTTTGCAGACCTAGGTTGGGCCCTTTGTGTGGGCTGGTGTCCTCCAGGCCTGGGCGTGGGTAGACGGGCGTTGGTCATGATATGAGTCGGGGAAGGACGTGGTCAGTTCTTTGAGAGACTCAACTTGTGGGAAGCATAGCAGGTACTGTAGGGCTGAGTTTGGAGGTGTGAAGACCAGTTAGGCAGGTGGTGAGGCTCTCCGTGGGGATGGGGGTGGGCAGTGGCGATGTCCTGGGCTCCGTGGTTAGCAGTGGGGACAGAGCTGGGTAGACAAATTGCAGAGGTATTTGGGAGCCAACATCAACAGAACTGGGGAGGAGTGTGCAGAGAACTCTGGTGACTACCTCTCGGGACTGAGAGAGACCAAGAGGGTAAGGATTAGGGGAGCAGAGACCTTGGATTTGAGGTGCCAAAGGGATGTCAATGTCGAAATGTCCCGTAGCCTGTGGAAGATGACAACGAGGGTCCTGGGAGAGAAGTTAGGAAAGGGGTAAGGATTTGCAGATCTTTTGTGTGTATCTAAGAATGGAAGCTCTGGGGATATGTGGGAATACACACAATTAATGGGACATTTCTCCTATTTCGAGGGACAGGGGAGGAGAGGAGCTAGATGGAGAAGGTGAGCCAGGAGAAGGGATGAGGGGGACCGTTTTCTGAAAGGAGCACCGTGTCCAGAGCTGCAGAGGGAAACATTGAGGCATCAGAAGCGCTCACTTAGGTCTGACATAAACTTCTGGAGGGGCAGGGATGGACTCACAATATTTGCGGACTGACCAGGAGGGAAAGACAATGTGGTGTTGGAGTTTAACCAGCTCCGTTGAATGTTTGGCTGTAAAGGGCAGGAGAGCAAGTGTTGAGAGAAAAGATTTTAGAATAATCTAGTACAGATCTCGTAGGAAGGACTCCGTATTGACAGTCGATGGTGCGTAAAAGAGAATTGGCTGCTTGCTGTAGCTTTGCTCTTTGAAATGATTGGGGCCTTGTTTTTTTAGTTACTTCTAATTAGAACAGAAATACCAGTTTTTGATTAAGATATATTTTCTTTCTCTATTCTTAGAAGTGAGTATGTTTTCCCCTTTACTCTTGAAACATTCTGAAATGTGTCCTTTCTGGATTTCAGTGTATTCATCGGGATTTAGCAGCCAGAAATGTTTTGGTAACAGAAAACAATGTGATGAAAATAGCAGACTTTGGACTGGCCAGAGATATCAACAATATAGACTATTACAAAAAGACCACAAATGTAAGTCCATGGCAGCAATGTGGTGGAAGGGAGGGGGTGGTGGTGGTGGCACGGAATGTTCCAGATGAAAGATAATACGCGCTCATTCCTCTGCCCTTTATCCCTGTTCTTTTGCCATACTCTCGACAAACTTCTCAATAAGCAAATTGAAAGCTCTATTTAAGAGACTTTTAGTAAATGGGAAACAGTCTTCTGTATAGAATAATCAGCACCCTCTCTGGTCTTCATCGGGCTCTTTGCCAAGGACTTCTCTAGCCAAGACTAGAGCTTGGGAGTTTCTGGATTAATCTTTGCCCAGAAGGCGGTCAGGGTGTGTTTGTGTGCTTGGGAGGTTGATAAGAATGAGAATCCGAAGAAATGGCATCTTACTAACCTGCCCAAATCTGTGCATCTTGCACATTAGGTGTAGGCCCCCTTGGAGCTTATTTCTGCTCTGAGGACTGAGCAGTGAAAAATCATGAGTCAGTCAGCTCTAAATAGGGCACAGCCTCTCAAGCCAGCTAAAGGAAACTGGTTTAATATAGTGGTTTTTACCTGTTTTCCACACTTGCAGGGGCGACTTCCGGTCAAGTGGATGGCTCCAGAAGCCCTTTTCGATCGAGTGTACACCCATCAGAGTGACGTGTAAGTAACTCCCGTTTCTCTCTGGCTTCTCCATCGGGTTGAGTTGCAAAAATATTGTATTCACCTTTCATCATTCTTTGCGGCCTGCCGTATTTCACATAATTCTAGAAGGTGCAGGAGCCAGCCCTAGAAAGGACGGATTTTATGGTAGGCTGGTAACCAGTGCTCTGTTACTAATCTGCCTGGCTTCAAAGTACATGGGAGGTGCAACTGCAGACCTCCTCCTGCTAGAGCGGAAGTACCGCCCCCCACCCTAAACCCCCCTACCCCAATTCACGGACGTCTGACTACAAGGCCGCTATCTAATTTGCTAGGCTGTTGGCATGTTCTTTGCTCCCTGAAAGAAGGAATTTTGAAACTTCTCCTACCCGAGGGTGGTTCGTCATACCTCATCATAGGTTTGCCCTTGTGGGGAGAAGCTGAGTGGGGCACAGTCTCTATTATGATACACTTAAAAATATTATCAGGGTTAGGCTCCAACTGATATTTTAGGATTTTAGGTTTAGAAAATAGGTTGGGACATGTTACCATTGTGGGAAACTGGGTGGAAGGTACAGAGCATCTCTCTGTAACTGTTTTTTTCCAAGTTCCTGTGAGTCTATAATTAGTCCAAAATAAATAGTTTAAGAAAAAAATCAGTGGATCTATTTTTTATTTATGTGAACGGGAGGCTCTCTGGGGTGGGCACTGATTCCGTTGCTGTCACAGCCGGTCATGTTTAGAAGGAATGAATTAGGAGTCCCGTTTTTGTAATGAGTCAGCTGCCCGCATTATGCTGCCACTTTTGCTCTATACAAAACTGGTTAGAGTTTCATGTCTCACCCTAAACCTGAATAGAGTCCGTGAGGCTGTTTTTCCAAAGCCACAGTGACATAGGTCCATGCAGGAGTCTTGGCTTGATTATATCAGGAGTTGTGAGTGTCCTGAACGAGGCTCAGAAAGCCCAACCGTGGGTCTCCACAGGGTCAGGTGCACATGGGACCCTGAGAGATGTTTTCAGTTTCTGCTCTGAGAAGCCTGTCTGGGGCACAGGATTCCTTGATCCTCATCCCAGCCTGATGCTCACTCCCATCGTGACCTTAGTAAGTCACAGACCTCTGTGTCCTCAGACGTTCCACCGGCCTCACTGGGCAGCTGTTACTCGCAGAATTTGCTTTCTGGGCTTAGTCTGTCAACCGCCCATACTGGTGGGTCACAGCCTGGGCAGGGTGGGGTCAGGCACCCAGGCTGGTGGAAGAGCTGGAACAGGAGGAGCATGAGGAGTTTTGCAGCTTAGGAGTGGAGATCCTCACATGGCTCACATCACACTGCCTTTAAGGCGGAGTAACCTCATTCAGTGTCCGAATAAAAATAGCAACCACCCCAAGCCTACACCCCCCCAAAAAAGAGGGATGGCTTCCCTTCCCTACTCTGTTGTCTGGTGATGGGAAATTCCGTGGGAACATGTCTCAGGTTGTCATCACTGTGGGGGGGGGGGGGGGGCGGGCAGGGAAGATACTCCTTCGGGGCAGGGAGGGGCACGTGGGATGACCTGCAGGAGACTTCAGGCCATTAGTCTTGGAACAGGAGAAGCGAGTGGGCGTTTGCTGTATTAACTGGGCACACTGAGGTTTTTGTGATTCGGGTGGGTCAGTAACCCTGTTTCCCCTCTTCCTTGCAGTTGGTCCTTCGGGGTGTTAATGTGGGAGATCTTCACGCTGGGGGGCTCACCATACCCAGGGATTCCGGTGGAGGAACTATTTAAGCTGCTCAAGGAGGGGCACAGGATGGACAAGCCAGCAAACTGCACCAATGAACTGTAAGGCCCGTTGTCTCTCCTGGTTCAGTGCGGGCCCCCATGCCATTAACTCTTCTCCTGACTTTTTGGGTTTCCCAAGGCTCCAGGCTTCCTATACAGGCCCCAGGAACCATTTTTGCTAATAAGGTTTTTCTGGGCCCGATCCCAGGACAGAGGTGGATGGCTACTCTGATGGCTGTAACTGCCCGAGAGGGAGAGCATTGTGGCAAGGTGTACAGAGTGAGCTTTCACTCAGGGCATTGGCTGCCAGGCCCCAGGGCTCCTGACTTGAGAGCCTGAGCCTGGGCTGATCTTCCCAGGCCCTGTGCTGTGCTATTATCTCTGCTCAGAGAGGCAGGGAGATAGATCTGGCCTTTTCTCCTACACAAGCTAGCAAGCCGTGGCCCTGCCCCCACCGAGCATAGCATTAAAGAACCAGCACGGCCTTTCTTCACTGCTGGAGTCGACCCCCAGCACGGCCAGTGGGAATGGATGCTTTAGAACTTGTTCGTGACCATTGAAAATTACTCTTCGGGATTAACGTTTCCCACATCTCTTCAGAGAAGCTAGTGTCTGGTTACCTATATTTTGCCCCTACACAGAGAATTAAAAATGTGTCCAGGTGCCATCCATAGAGTCCCAGATCGGACTGTAAAAACCATAAGCCAGTTTCTGGAAGAACCGAGCCCACACTTCAAGTGGAATTATGTTGTGTTGGTGACATACGTCTTGTGCAGTAGAACCAGTGCTTTGAAAAGGAGTCTCTCTTCCCAACCCCCCAGGATTAGCTAAGAGTGATTGTCCCGGAGACTGTGGTCTATTGTGTGTCGTTTCATGGGGATTTTCTATCCATAATCCTATGAGTGCTTTTCACTGTACAGTGGACATCTGATGAATGGCACATTTTATAGTATATTATATAAAGGTATTTATTGTGCTGCCTGTCATTCCTATTGCTTTTTCTAATATGGAGGGTCTGTCGAAACCCGTAATCAAGATAAGGCCTGGGACCCTAGGCCTGTCCAAGAGTTAATCAGGAAGTTAATGTTCAGCCCAGTGATGGCAGATTAATTCATAAAAACCTTACCTTAAAGTTGTGGTTTTCAAAAAAAATTTTTTTTTTTTAAACGGAAGAACCTTTGCTGCAGTCATTAAAATAAAACTCAAAGTGTCAGGGAGAAGAATGTGTCGTGGCTTCGATGGGGGCAGGAGTGGGGGGTAAGGAAGGGTGTGCTGGGGACAGACTGGAGACCCAAAAAGGCTTTTCCTGCAGCGTCCAAAAGTGCCATAAAGGTGTGAGACCACTGTGCTGTGTCACTGTCACAGGAATGCAGAAGTCAGCAGCGATGACATGTAGAAAAAATGGCTTTCCCGATGGCATAGATACTGTCCTCAAAGCTTTGGGATAAAGTGATGTTTTTGTAGCTGCAAGTGCCTTTCAGAGGAACCGAGCAGTGAATTTTGGGGGAAGGCAAATAACTGCCTTCTCATTTAGAAAGTTCTGATACATTTTCATCATTTAGGACCTATTCTTGTAGTGCCTTTTAGCGCTGGCTTATAGCCGTGTGCACCTAGTGCTTAGAAAATTAATTCACCAGGAAATCCATTTCCTCAGGTATATGATGATGAGGGACTGTTGGCATGCTGTGCCCTCACAGAGGCCGACGTTCAAGCAGTTGGTAGAGGACTTGGATCGGATTCTCACTCTCACAACCAATGAGGTAAGAACCCTCTTCCAGAAGCCTGTGGTCCTTTCTTGGGAGGCCAGTGCGGCTTTTTCAGTGCAACCTCCCCTGTCGGAGTCTGTGGTATAGATGATCATTTTTCCACAGGGGTCACGCAGAGTTAAAATATGTGTTTCTCCTCAATCTTGATTTTTCTCAGAACTGCATTTTGAGAGTCTGACTCATGAAACCAGACGGAGGGCCCTACTTGAGGCTCTCTGTGGCCTTCGAGTGGTGGGCCTCGGCTGTGGTCTGTTGGAGAGTCGGGAGGGAAAGAAATGTCCAACAGCAGCATTTGGGTTTGCACGTGAGGAGCTTGGGCTCTTGTGCTGGTTGGATTCTGAGCTCTAGTGATTAGTGGAGGAGCAGTTGGTGTTCCATTACTGGGCTCCATTGGAAGCAGTGAAGTTCTGCCATGACCCTCCTGTCTGGTAATGGCATGTGGCATGTGGTCTTCATCTATGTGTATATGAACGTATACACAATTTCCTATAATGAAGGACTTAGGTTTTTTTTTTTTTTTTTAAAGATTTATTTATTTATTTTAAAGAGAAAGAGCAAGAGAATGAGAGTGAGGAGAGGCAGAGGGGGAGAGAGAGAGAGAGAGAGAGAGAAAACCTCAAGCAGACTTGGCCCTGATATGAGGCTGGATCTCATGACCCTGAGATCATGATCTGAGATGAAATCAAGAGTCAGACCCTTAACTGACTGAGTCACCCAGGCTCCCCTGGACTTGTGATTTTTTTTTAGTATATGGGCTGCTGAAGTGAGCAATGGACTTGTGATTTTTTTAATGAAAACATGGACTTTTTGTTAAAATATTTTTCTATAAAAGATTTATAATCCATACCAAAGAAAGAAACGCTCTGTCACCCACTGACCAAATTCGACCGTGGTAGTGCTTCAGCATGTCGATAGAGTGGTCTCTGTGGTTGTGGAGAGTAGATGATCTGAGCAGGAAAGATGATAAAACCCATCAAGTTCAAAAAAATCCCAAGGAAAAAGATTGTTAATGAATGACTTTGAGAGATTTAATGAGGGTGTAGAGAGCAGCCTTCCTTCAAACAGGAAAAAAAGAAGTCCCCCAAACCCACCGTTGTCTTAACAACAAAAAGAGGTTAAGATCGTTTGAATAAAAATAATACATCTAACGTATTTTAAAATACATTTAATAGTTTTAGAAGGAGTTAAATAATCAAATGTTGTGATGGGAAGCCTTAAGCCAGCAACATTATCTTGTGCGTCTAACTGTAGCTGATAAAAGGAGAGATTGCATTTAAATGAATACAGCTGACCTTCAGAAGTTGAAAGGAAAGGAACAGTTCAAGGGGAAAAAAGCAACTTTCTTCTCTTGCCAAAATTGTTGTTTCTCGTGTAAGTTCCTTTAACCCTAGACTTGGAATCCACTGATACCCCTATTCTTTGCCCTATCAGATCTGAACATTTAAGTGGCTGCATTTAGAAACTGGGAAAGCACTAATGTTCCATTTTAATGGTCCTATGTCCATGCTCAATGCTCTTTATTTATATGCCTGTATTTAAAGTGGGCCCATTCATACTGAAATTTTCATCGAGCATCCTAAAATAAAAAAGCAGAATGCCATATTGTCTAACGGATATAAAAATCGAAGTTTCTTTCCTTCTGAAAATCATTACCATATGCTTGAGAAAAATGGTTCCATTTAGGACAAAATTTCATTTTTATCATTGTAAGCAAAAAGTTCTCTTTTGATGTGGTGGGCGTGTTTGTTTCCAGGCGTGTGGTTAATGCTGATGTTGTTGGAACTGACACATCCCCCATTCTGGGATGGGGACTCTTTCTCTTGCCAACCCTGGTGATGAATTATAGTGCTTTATATTTAAAAAAAAATTTTTTTTGGAGGGGGTCTTTCAAAATGTATAGTCGCCAACATTCTGTGGGCTCTTTTCTGATAACACCGGGGCTGGTTGTGCTGTGGTCTGCACTTTTTGCCTCCCCTCTCAGCAAAACCACACGTCCTGGAATGTCACTGGCTTCAGGGTGTGTGAGCAGAACAAGCCCAGTGAGTGAGCTCTGGGGAGGCAGCGAGACCCAGAAGTTCCTCAGTTTAGAAATCTTTTCCGTAGTTTCAGACCAAGGGTCTGTGAATCCCTTCAGTAAAAGGCCAGATAGGGAATATTTTTCTTTGTGAGCTAAATTATTCAGTTCTGCCGTCAAGGCAAGAAAGCGGTTATGGACAGTGCATACACGAGTAGTGCATCTGTGTTCTGCATAAAATTTGATGGATCCCAATATTTAAATTTTATGTGAATTTTATATCATCTTACTGTACTTTTAATGCCATGGGGTAGTATTCTTCTTTTGACTCCCCCCCCCCCCCCCAACCCTTGAAAAATGTTTAAAGCCATTTTTGCTCATGGGCGGTACCAGACCAGGCAGTGGACTCACCCCTAAGTGCCATAAGCTGGAAGATATGTTATCCCGGGTCACCCAGTGGGCTCTCTTCCCTAGCGACCCCAGCAGATGCTGGTAGGGAGCAGAAGAGCCCCTTTTGAATTTCAAACTCTTCTTTAAACAGTCCATTATGGATTTAATATACACGAGTATATCCGAACCTTTTCTGAACCTGTTTACATTTTCAACTCCGAGAGCTTCTGAGAGTAATGAATTACATCTGTGAAATTACCCGCTGAATGGAGACATATTCCCCTTAAATTATCCTAGAAACTGCAAGAGTAAAATGTAATTTGCAAAATAAATATTCATGGTGTCAACTATTTAAAGGGGGTCCCAGGAATCCCTAACACGTTACATTTTGCCGGAGCTCGGATTTGAACCCTGTGCGCGCTCTCTCTCTCTCTCTCTCTCGCTCTCTCTCTCTCTCGGAGGCATGTAGCAAGCTGCTTGTTTGGTCTGTGTCAGTGGACTTGACTGCCCAGCCTTTTCACGTTCCCTCCTTGCCACTAGTTTATTCATGATGGATCGTAAGAGAAGAGTTAAGGGCGGCAATCTAGAGTAAACCAAGGCGGGGGGCTCGAGGAGGCCTGCGGGAGCTGGGTGGGCCGGGTCCCTGAACCTTCCAAGGGTGCCCCTGTCCCATCTCAGCTCTGATAGAGCATCTCGAGAGCCTGCATTTGAAATAAAAGTCTTCTCTTCCCTTCTTTCAGGAATACTTGGACCTCAGTCAACCTCTCGAACCGTATTCACCTTGTTATCCTGACCCGAGATGAAATAAAACGTCTCTCTTCCCTTCTTTCAGGAATACTTGGACCTCAGTCAGCCTCTCGAACAGTATTCACCTAGTTATCCTGACACAAGGAGTTCGTGTTCTTCAGGAGACGATTCTGTTTTCTCTCCAGACCCCATGCCTTACGAACCATGCCTTCCTCAGTATCCACATGTAAACGGCAGTGTTAAAACATGAATGAGCTTGTCCTTCTGTCCCCACACGGGACAGCACCAGGGACCTAGCCACACTGAGCAACGGGGCCAGGCCTCCAGGAGCCGGTTGGCTCCGCTTGTATATATGGATCAGAGGAGTAAATAATTGGAAAAGTAATCGGCACACGTGTAAAGAATTTATACGGTTGGAAACTTATAATCTTCACCAGGAGAAGAAGAATGTTTCTGGGGCAATGGACTGCCATGGGCCACCACGCGCCCATGACCCGCTGTGGGTACTGGCTGTGGACCAGCTGGACTCAAGGCAAACCTACTTTCTTGCCTTCCTTGTGAATTTTGTAATAATTGGAGAAAATATATGTCAGCACACACTTACAGAGCACAATTGCAGTATATAGGTGCTGGATGTATGTAAATATATTCAAATTATGTATAAATATATATTATATATTTACAAGGAATTATTTTTTGTATTGATTTTAAATGGATGTCCCAGTGCACCTAGAAAATCGGTCTCTCTTTTGTTTTTAATAGCTATTTGCTAAATGCTGTTCTTACACAGAATTTCTTAATTTTCACCAAGCAGGGGTGGAAAAGTACTTTTGCTTTCAGGGAAAAAAAAATGGTATAACGTTAATTTATTAATGAATTGGTAATATACAAAACAATTAATCATTTATAGTTTTTGTTTTGTTTTTATTTTGTAATTTAAGCGGCATTTCTATGCAGGCAGCACATCGGACTAGTTAATCTGTTGCTTGGACTTAACTAGTTGTCAGATTCTTTGAAAAGAGAAATATTTACAGAATATGACTAATTTGGGGGAAAATGAAGTTTTGATTTATTTGTTTAAACTCTGCTGTCAGATGATTGTTCTTCTGCCACCAAAATGCCAGTAGTAAACAAACCCATCGATAGGAAAGTATTTTGTTTTGCTGTGCAGCTCTGTCATTGGGCCCATGGAGCGCGGAACTGGACTTCCCAAGACAAATGGTACCAGCGTTCTCTTAAAAAGATGCCTTAATCCATTCCTCGAGGGTGGACCTTAGTTGAGATGATAGCAGACTGTACTCCCCTCCGGCAGCTGGCCTTCTGCCCTGAGTTGCACGTTAATCAGATTAGCCTGTATTCTCTTCAGTGGATCTAATGGCTTCCAGATTCATTGGCGTTAGGGAAGCCTTTTAGAATCTTCACGTGTCATCGTCGAAATTGAAACACTGAGTTGTTCTGCTGATGGTTTTGGAGATACTTCCATCTTTTTAAGGGTTTGCTTCTGTCTAATTCTGGCAGGACCTCACCCAAAGATCGGGCCTCGTACCAACGTCAGACACGATGTCGCCGTGTTGTGCGTTCTGTATTTAAAGTATTGTGTTTTGCTTCGGAAACACCTACTCACTTTGCTATAGCCATGCAACATGAACGCAGATTACACTGATTCTACTTGTTACGAAATTGGAGAAAGTATTTAATAAAACCTGTTAATTTTTATACTGACAATAAAAATGTTTCTACAGATATTAATGTTAACAAGACAAAATAAATGTCACGCAGCTTATTTTTTTAATACTCGTGTCTCACCAAATGGTTTCCTGTGCTTGGAGGTATTGACTCAGTGCTGTTTGGTGTGATTGCATGAAAGGCAGAGCTGTGAAGGTCCCTCGTTTGCTACACACCGGTGACTTGCCACAGGGATTGCCCGGGACCAGTGGTACTTGGGACAGGTGAATCCAGTGGAAAATCAGGGGAGCTCTGTTGCTTAAGCTCTGGCTCTGTTGCTTCTTGGGGCCCCAAAGGTATCGTTGTATCTTTCTGGGCTTTAACTTCTAGAAAAGCAAACGAGAGATGGCGTGGGCGAAGCTTTGCAAATGGGGGAAGTGTCCTGAGGATGGCAGGTGCTGGGTGAGAGAGGTTCAGATCTGGATACTGGGGAGGGACCTTGAAGCCTTTTAGGCTGGCTCCTCATACACAGAGAGTAGAATGTGCCTCAACATTTCAAAAAGATAGCTTGAACAAATTCTAAAATAATTTGACCTATTTCCATGCTACCAAGAATCTAAAGAGGGAAATGGTGTCTTGCCTGCTAACAATGTGAACTTATGACTCAAGGTCCCATTATACCTGCTTGCCGGTCTCCGTATCAGGAAGGGGAGACAGAAGTAGCTCAAATTCATCCAAATGTCAGGTCTCAGAACTTGATGGTTAAAAAAGTGCCATGTTTAGGCTCTTTATGGTGTTTGAGGCTGTTACTAGTGGAGTGAGGGTCTTGCCATCTATCTGGAGGTGGCCTACTGTCCTGGTTCTGTGTTTGCCAATCTCTGGTGCTACCCACCATTTATTCACAGGCAGAGCAGAGTTATATAATCCCACCCAAGACAGTGTGACTTTGGGCAATAATTGAAAGCAGCTTTTTGTTGTTGTTTTTAAAGATTTATTTATTCATGAGAGACACAGAGAGAGAGGCAGAGACACAGGCAGAGGGAGAAGCAGGCTTCATGCAGGGAGCCCGACGTGGGGGACTCGATCCCAGGTCTCCAGGATCAGGCCCTGGGCTGAAGGCAGCGCTAAAGTGCTGAGCCACCCAGGCTGCCCTGAAAGCAGCTTTGAATCACCTGTGTACAGGGTGATGCTTCTGCAGCCCACTGGGCATTTTCGCTGGTGGGACTGCCTTGGCCAGGGTGGAGGGAGGACTAGCTGGTGCTGCAGTTTGAAGCCAGGCTCCATGTCTGCGTGCTTCTCAAGATCAGTGGTGCACGTTTTATGCCTTTGAGACCGAAGGGGCAGTTTATGGCTTTCTAGGAGATAATGTAGGTTAGAATCCCATGCTGGCTCTTGGCCATTTGGATTTTTGAATTATTTTGAAAGATTGGATATCAAGGGGAAGAAGGCAGTATGGTGCATGAGAAGAACGAGAAATACTTCTTTTTTGAGCCCTGCTCCAACTTAAATAGATGGAAGCAGGGTGTGATAGGATCCTGGAGCTTATGTGTGTCATCCATCCCCCCACCCCCACCATATGACCTAAGGAAAGCACTGGAGGTTGGTTGAACCACAGTGTGATTTGGCTTCATGAGGTGCATAGCAGTTCATTTACTTAGAACCAAAAGTCTCAGGCGTCTTGGTGAGAAGTGAGTAGTGTCTGGCTCTGCTGTCTCCCAACTGGGAAGGGTGCATTCAAGAAGCCATACCTCACAAAGTAGCTGGTGGTGGGCTGGGCTGGGCTGGGGAGGACAGAGGAGCAGGGTGGAAGAGTGGGGCCTTCCAGAGAGTTCTGTGGATTCCCTTGAGACTGGGTCCCCTTCTCCACTGCTCAGCCTCTCAATCCCTCTTTCCCTCAGGGAGCTTCCCACCATCAGATCTTGTGGAAAGGTCCTTGATCCCACACACAGGAAACTAAAACATGCAGTTAGTCAAACATCTGGCAGATTGGAACAGCCGCGGATTGAGGACCCAACCAACCAGCCGGAAACAAGTTGGTCTGCTAGCTCCTACTGCACAGCCGAGGTTCCAGAAGGCGAGAGTCCAGAGGTCTCTGCTGTTACTACAGATCAGGAACTTGTGGTTCCTGAGGGTCACCTGGCTGGGAATGGTCTAAGTAAGGCTGCAGCCTCATGGAGCCGATGGGGGATTCGGACAGCATTGGATTGGTTTACTCCTTAAAGCTGGGTGACGTTGGGCAAGTCCGGGATTCTATCTGGGCTGTGATTTCTTCGACTGTAAAACGAGTGATCACCAACCTTGTGGTCTGAACGAGGAGCTACCTCTAGGAGCTTAGCTCAGCTCTGGGATGCCGTAGTGTCCTAAGAATTTGTTTTTGTACATTTGTGTTTCTGTGGGTTTTTTAGTATATGCGCAATGTTACGCAACCATCACCACCACCTAATTCCAGAATATTTTCATTACTCCAAAAGGAAGCCCTGTACCAATTAGCAGTCACTTCCTATTTTCCTTTTCCCCTGGAGCCCTGACAACCATCAATCTTCTTCCTATCCATAGATTTGCCTCTTCTAGCCATTTTATAGGCATGGAATGGTACCAGAGATGGTCTTTTGTGTTTGGCCATTCTTCCACTTAGCGTAATGTTTTCAAGATTCGCCCATTTTATAGCATGTATCAGTACTTCATTCTCTCTTTTTTAAGATTGTATTCATTGAGAAAAAAAAAAAAAGATTGTATTCATTGGTTGGAGAAAGCGCACCAGTGGGGGGGAAGGGCAGACTCCATTCCTTTTTTTTTATTGCCAGATTATATTCTATTGTGTGGAAATACACATATTTTGTTTTTCTGTTCCTTGGTTGATGGACATTTGGGTCCCCACTTTGTGGCTGTTAGGAATAGTGCTGCTATGCACACTCAGGTACACGTTTTTGTGTAGACGCACCTTTTCCTTTCTCTTGGGTGTACACCTGGCAGTGGAATTGCTGGGTCATAGGGTAACTCTGTGTTTAACCTTTTGAAGAACTGCCAGGTTGTTTCCAAAGTGGTTACACTGTTGTACATTCCCCACTAGCAATGTATGAGGGTTCCAATTTCTACGTGTCCTTGCCAACATTTGTTACTGGCCATATTTTTTATTATAGCCATCCTAGTGGGTGTAAAGTGTCTTCCTAAGGATTTAATAGCTGAAGAGATGTCATGCAGATCATGAATCAAAGATACATAATACCTTACCGGGTTTTCTAGAGCAAAATGCTTTACTGCAAATAATTGGCCGGCTTTTGCACTCATAAGATGGCCAAGATGCTGAGGGGGCTTCAGTGGAGTGGAGGGAGGCTGAGAAATGGATCGTTCTCGTTCTCCTCTTGGCTGGGACAGGAAGGAAGCACTGCCACGTGATACGAAGGCGTAGACATGCTTTCTGGCTGGAATCCTTGACTCTATCTCTGTCCCGTGTCCCCAGTTTTATGAAGTCTGGTGAGCTTGAGCAATCCACTGGGACTGATTAATGCACCATTACTTATGTATGCGCATCGGAGCCCTCCTTATCCAGCCTGCGTTTTGATGTTATTTATTTTTTGATGTTTTTAAAGATGAAAGCAAAGTTTATCTTCTCTCACATTTCATCCCCAGGAAGCCTTGAAGTGACTTGGCGGGGCACGGGCTGCAGAAGGCGTCTAGGGCTTAAGTGACATTCTGGAAAGGGGCCTTTCTTGTGTCCTTTCTTCCTGAGGGTCCTGGGGGTTTTGATGGGCTGCCCAAAATTGCCTCTAAGTCCCCGCTCCGAGGTCACACGAGGTGCTGTAGGAAGAAGACAGTGGCTGTGAGAATGATCAGTGTTGACCACCTTGCCATTATCTGGGGACGTTTGAAATAACAAGCTGTGGGGTTCTTCTGATTTGCAAAGCTGAATCCTGGAGTTTGTTACCAGCTGAGAGACAGAATGGGGGGCTTAAGCTAACAGGCAGGTGAGTGAGCTTTCCTCCTCTGGCTCAGAACACTGCCTCCTCTGGGCCGTGTCTCTTTAGTTGCTTTCTGTCTTCTAACTCCCTCTTCTAGGGTGCCTAACCAAACCTTGCCTGAATCCCTTTCAAGTCAAAGTCCGCACCATGACGTGTTTGGAAAGGGACAGAGAACGCTGAGGGATTTATAAATTCAGAATAGAGGAGGAAATGTATTCCTGTTGTGTAAATGGATGACAAATACCTCTTTCTCAAATGATTGTTGAATTAAATGAGATTTTACCTGGGAAGCCCTGAACCCAGTGCCTGCTATAGCCCTCAAATGCTGGCAGCTGTTTATTTATTTATTTTTTAAAGATGTACTTCTTTGTTAGAGATGGAGGCCGAGGGAGAGAGAATCTCAAGCAGACTCCCTGCTGAGCATGGAGCCCAACCCGGGCTTGATCCCACAACCCTAAGATCATGACCTGAGCTGAAACCAAGGGTCGGGTGCTTAACCGACTGAGCCACCTAGGTGCCCCTTAGCAGCTGTTTATATCTATCACTTTTTTAATGGACACAGATATAAACGAACACAGATGTTGATCAACAGAAAAGTAAACCTGTGTGTATAGGTTTATAGTTAGCACTGAAGAAACTGATCCATGAAATTGCTAGACAATTGTGGATTTTATGAGGGCAATGTCTCTTCCTGCTTTGGTAAACACCATGTAAGTTTTAAGTCACTGAAAATGGTCAAAAATTTTTAAAATGGAATTATACTTAAAACATTCAACCTGTTATGTTCCCCTTTTATTTATTTATTTTTTAAAGATTTTATTTATTCATGAGAGACACAGAGAGAGAGGCGGAGACACAGGCAGAGGGAGAAGCAGGCAGGGAGCCCAATGTGGGACTCGATCCCAGGTCTCCAGGATCACACGCTGGGCCGAAGGCGGGCGCTTAAACTGCTGAGCCACCCAGGCATCCCATATGTTCCCCTTTTAAACAAGAATCTGCTCTATAAACACTGCCAGGCAATGCCCTGTATGCGCTTAAGGGACAATTCAACATGCGTAGAACTGTATGGCCCAAGCTAGCGGATGGTTGAACTACCATGGTCTGAAAGGCAGACCAGATCAGAAGCAAACGGTCAGGAGGATTTTTGCAAGGGAAGCTCCTCTCTAGCTCTGCATGTGATGTTGTCACAAGCAAATCCAAATGGGTTCCGTGACAAAAGGAAATATCACATGGAAAAAAACAGAAGAGGCCAGATGCAGAGTTCTCCTGGGGTTAAGGTTGTACATTGTTTAGGGGCTGTCCCACTGAATCTTTGGGAATTGTGAAACGAGTGTAAGTTACCCAACAGGGTTGGAGAGGTTGAAAGACACTCTGTTCTGTTCCGTGGGCACGTTCATTAAGGGTTCTGGTCGACTCCGGGCCTATCTCGTTCCTGCAGTGAGTGCGGGGAGAGTGGAATGGGAGATGGCTGGATAGTTTCTGCAGGATGAGAGCTGCCCTTGCAAACTATGCTGTGACTTGATTGCCTCTTCTGGAAAGAGGCTAAGTGTGTCTGTGTAGACACTAACCCAGCAGGAGAGGAAGTCACAACCTAGTTTCCTTCCTGGCATCGTCGTTACGCCCCCATGAGACTAGCTGCCCTTTGGTTGCTTTGTATGGGATTTAGATTTAATCAAAATGCAGAAGTCCTTCCTTTATTGCTGCCCATCACTCAGTAGCTGCCAGAGCTGTGAAGGAAAAAAAAAAAGGCAAAGTGGAGACATTAAATCACAAAACGGGCAGCGATATCACTAGGATTCTGGGTGTGGTTGGTGGGGGAGCTTTCCTGCTCTTGAGTAGGTCAAGGTGGACAAACTGTGGCCCACAGACCCAATCCAGCCTGCCACCCGCTTTTGTACTGCCTGTGAGCTGTAAGAAAGCGCTTTTACATTGTTAAATGGTTGAAAGAAAATAAAAAAGCGGGACGCCTGGGTGGCTCAGTTGGTTGAGTGTTGGCCTTCGGCTCAGGTCATGATCTTAGGGTCCTGGGATCGAGTCCTGCATCTGGTTCCCCGCTCAGTGGGGAGTCTGCTTCTCCCTCTCCCGCTCCCCCTGCTTCTGCTCTCTCAAATAAGTAAATAAATAAAATCGTTTTAAAAATTAAATTAAAAAATAAAAGAGATACATCTTGTGACACAAGAAAACGAGATAAACCTTGAATTTCAATGTCCATTCCATAAATATTTTTTGGATTATAGCCACGCACCTTCATTTACGCCTCATATGCAGCTGCTTTAGCACCATGACAGCAATTGAAGAGTTTCGGTGAAACTGCATGGCCCGGCAAGGCTGAAAATATTTACTGTCTGTTATCCTTTACCAAAAGGTTTGCTGACCCCTGGTTAAGATAACGATATACGTTAGATGCCAGGCTTCACGCAGGTGGCTTGTGAGCAAGGACAGTAGCAGATAACAGGGTCCTGAAATTGATGTGTTTGAGAATGGGGTCCACTTGAAAGAGAGGCCTGAGGGTGTGGATGAAAATCATGAAAAACACCCTTTGGCCAAGCAGGGTGTTGTTCCAAGTTCCTTTGGAGACAGTTAGTGGCCAAGGTGTTGTTCCAAGTTCCTTTGGAGACAGTTAGTGGCCACTGCGATGTGTCTAAACGAGCCTTCCTGGCGCCGTTTCTCCCCTGGAGCGCCGTGTAGCAACATGCCCAGTGCTCTTCCAAACAAGGTTGCCACAGAGATCCACAGACCGAAGGCTAAATAGTGTGGTTCTTCCAGAAGGAGGGAAGGTGAGAGGTTGACATTCGGATTTGAATGATGCTCGTTTGGCAGGGAGTAAATCTGATCTCTTCCAGCTAAGGAGCACCTTCATATCGCAACGCTCTATGCCTCGGCAGGGCTGGGAACACCAAGGTCAGGGGGCGGGATGGCCCTCTCCATAATCCCGTTGGCCCGGTTTTATTTTCCATCACTCTGGTGTTCTTGCGTGATTTAGGATCTTCATGGAAGAGATGGTGGGCACACATCCTTGTCCAAATTCTTCTCTGAACACAAAGGCAATCGCAGGACAGATCACGTTGGGGCTGCCCTAGCTCACCTGTAAGCACACAACCAGGTGCGACTTCTATTTGCTGCCCAATAACTGGAATTCAAAACATTTCGAAAGGTCAGGCTTGACCTGACAGGGCCACTTGCCCCATGCATCAGCACGCAACTCCCCCACGTATACAGATCCAGGAAAAATCTACATATGTGATAAATGCATACAGGTCATGGAGACTGGTAATAAAGACACGTGGATCTGGTTTCAGCGATTCCCTTGTCTTCTGAATGAGGGCTAAAGCAAATCAAACACTAAGTCGTTATTTTTCTGACCCGAAAGCAGGTGAGTTTAGTCAAGTACAGGAGACTCGAGATGAGGGGAAAGGCAGGATGGGTGTGCATAGCTGCTTGGGCAAGCCGAGCCTTTGGCAGATCCCCAGGGTGAAAGCCTAGACCCTTTTCAAGAGCTGGGACTAGTGTGAGGGAGAAGGCAAGGGTGTAAGGGGTGTTCCTTGAAAGGTACACATTGTTGGCCTGGCCTGATTTACATGGCACCTGTGGACACAAGGAGAACCCGAGAAGGGGCTCCCGGGCAGGGGCCGGGCGGGTACGTGAGGTTGTGTGTATGTGTGCACACGTACCCTTGTAGACTCGGCTTTCACAGCTTTCCAGAACAATAACAACATTCAGAATCCCCCCTGGTTATTTAAGATCTCCAGCACATCTTCGAAGGAGAGCTCAGATCAGCCCCACACCTACAGCAGAGCACGCCAGCTATCGAGGAAGAAGAGGCTGGTCTGGGTGGTTCCAGAATGTCTTCGTTGGATGAGTTGAGGGTCTGGAGTTGGCGTGGAAGGGGTTTGGGGACTTGGATAAATGACTTGGAACTGCTGGACGTAGCAAACATGCTCCTTTTATGCAAATCCAGTGGTTTGGTTGTTTTTGCTGCATTTGAGGAATTGGAGGTTGGCGGGGAGTGTCGCAAACTACCAAGCCACCCCACACCCACCCTGGCCCGCCACTCCCAAGACTCCTATTAGCCAGAGCAGTTTCCTTCCCAAGCCCTTCTCCCCAGGAGCCGGCCAGACCCCCCACCATCTACCCTCTTCCGACCACCCCACCTCCCCCACCCCGCAGGTAGGAAGGAGCATTGGAGTATCTTTCCTCCTCCCTTAAGAAGTCGTGCCTCACCTGTGCCTGGAGCCGCAGCTGCTGGACCCAGCTCCACGTGATGAGCCCAGGACCCCGTCTGTCCTGAAAGCTGGAGGACTAACGAGTCTGTGCAAAGGGAGGCTCCGGCGGAGTGTTTAACCTAGCTCCCACGAGGCAGGTGTTTGGACATTTGGCAGAGCCGAGGGTCATGGTGCCTTCTGGAAATGTGTAGTCACACCTGCCTTCCGGCGGGAGGAAAGGCCATTTGGGACAAGTTGCCATTAATTAGGTAAGGAGAAAGGGGGACAGTGCCTTCAGAAATGGCTCTGTAAGCCAGTTTGTGAAGTCACTTTGTCAGGGGACGACCTCGGGGACAATTTCCAGGCTCATTCTTTCATTCTCAACCAAACCAGCCAGTCAAGTTATGTACTAGGGGGCCCAGTCCTGCACTAGGGATTGGAGGGCATATTAGTTATTATTCATTAACGAATGGCCCTATAGGGTGCTATATTTTCCTATGGCTCTTGTAAGAAATTGCCACGGGCTTGGTGGCTTAATACAACCCAAGTTTATTCTGTGGCCATTCTGAGGACCAGAGTCCCAATTCAAGGTCTCAGCAAGGGAAGAATCTGTCTTTGCTTCTTCTAGCTTCTGGTAGCTCCAGAAATTCTTTGGCTTATGGCTTGTCACTCTGTCTCTGCCTTCACATGGCCTCTCCTCTTCTCCACGGTGGCTCTCTTCCTGTGTGTTTCTGATAAGGACCCTTGTCATCAATTTTAGGGACCACCGCATGATTCAGGATGATCTCATCTTGAGACCCTTAGTTTCATGATATCTGCAAAGACCCTGTTTCCCCTCAAATTCAGATTCACAGTTTTGGGGGTTAGGACACGGACATACTTTCGTGGGGGCCACTATTCAACATGCTACATAAGTGGAGGGTGAGGTATTTGAGACTTGACGGCACTCTCAAATAATTTTACAATCAGGTTGGCGGAGAACAAGGCTGGTACTCATGAACTAATTTGCTGGGAGCTTCCACTTAATCCAAGAGGTTCTATGTGCCAGGTACTGGCTGGACGTGAGCAGCAGGACCCATTCCCTCCCTGGCCCTGATGAGAAGGGAACTCAGCTGTGGGGGGCGGGGGGGGGGGCGGCCAGGGGAGGGTGTCTTCCAAGCATCCTCTCCCACTTCCCCATCACGACACTGCCCTGGGGCAGGTGCCTGGGGTCACTGAGCCTGTTCGCTGTCACCCGCTGCTGGGGCAGAGCTGGACTGCAAACCGCCTGCTGGGTTCCAGATCCCCAAGTCCCCTCCAGCCCTGCACCTCTGATGACTGCCCCACACTCGGTCCCTCTCTGATGGGCGAGGTCAGGGTGACGGGGGACCCACGCCGGCTTTCTCCAAGGTAGAACAGGCTGAGGGCTGTGGCCTCAGCTCAGAGGAACACTCGAGGGTCATTCTCCGGTGGGCAGCAGCGATAGGACCCCCAGCCCCGCCCACGGAGGGCAACTGAGCAATCTGCTCGCCTGGAGGTCAGTTTTTAAGGAGAGTTAGTCACCTGAGTTGACGGGCCAGACCTCAGCCAGGTCTCCGTGGAGTGGGCCGAGGATCCCTTGTCACCCTGAAGGTGGAAGAGGTTTGGGGGGGGTGTTAGGCATGGAAACCCAAGGCAACGTCACGCGCCCTGGGTGGCAACCAGCCACGGGGAGGTTGTCCTTTCTCCCTCTCCTCCTGGGTTTGTGTGGTCTCAGCTCGGGGGTGGGGGCTACACACCACGGATGGGCGGCTTGAACGGCAGCATCTTATTTCCCACAGCTCCGGAGGCTGGACTCCCAAGTCGGGGCTTCAGCGGACTGGGTTTCTCGGAAGAGCTCGCTTGCTGGCTGGTAGATGGGCGCCTTCTGTGACCTTTCCTCAGTGCCTGGGCAGACAGTGGGGAGAGGGGAGGAGGGAGAGTGGGAGGAGGGAAAGGGGAGGAAGGAGAGTGGAGGGAGCTGAGGGAGAGGGGAGGAGGGAGAGTGGGAGGAGGGAGCAGGGGGAGAGAGGAGGAGGGAGAGTGGGAGGAGGAAGCTGGGGGAGAGGGGAGGGGGAGGGGGGAAGGAGCTGGGAGGAGAGGGGAGGTGGGAGGGGGAGAGGGAAGGAAGGAGAAGGGAGGAGGAAGAGTGGGAGGAGGGAGCAGGGGGAGAGGGGAGGAGGGAGGGGGAGAGGGGAGGAAGGAGAAGGGAGGAGGGAGAGTAGGAGGAGGGAGCTGGGGGAGAGGGGAGGAGGGAGAGTGGGAGGAGGGGAAGGGGAGGAAGAGGAGTGGGAGGGAGCTGGAGAGAAGGGAGGAGGGAGGGGGAGGAAGGAGAGTGGGAGGAGGGAGCTGGGGGGAGAGGGGAGGAGGGAGCTGGGAGGAGAGGGGAGGAGAAGAGCGGGTTCATATGAACCCGCCAGTCCTACTGAATGAGGCCCCTACCCTCATGACTTCATTTACCTTCAGTGACCTCCTCCCTAAAGGCCCCATCTCCAAATAGGATCACGTGAGGGAACAGGGCCTCCACGTAGGAGTTTGGGAGGGACACAGTCCCGTCCATAGCAGCTCTTGTGTCCTCGTCTCTCCTTGTCTTCCCGGCCTCACGTCCTGGCCCTCAGACATTGTCCAGCAGAGACACGAGGGCTGGGTTCCTCCTCGGGCCACCGCCAGGGCCGTAGGCCCTAAAGGTCTCTCCAAGCTGGCGGGTGGCCTCCTCCCAAGCCCGGGCTGGCACCTCCCGGCCGCCCGCACAGAGCAGCGCCCAGGGACCCCCCGCCCCCGGCTTCAGGTGCGGTGGCACGAGGTCACTGGGCGAGCGGGCGGCCCGGCCCGTGGGGTGGGAAACAGGCCTTCGGAGCCAGCTCAGCCTCCCCAGCCACAGGGCCCTGGGCGAGCCCCTGGGTCCCCTTGAGCCCCAGGTTGTCCTCAGCGGCCTCGGGGCCCTAACACAGGCCCTGGCCCCGCCTCCCCGGCACAACAGTCACCAGGTGACTTTGGGAAAGCCCTGGGAGGGGGCTAAGCAGAACCGGGCTGAAGGGTAACCGTGAGCATGTGTGTAAACGAATAAGAAACCCCTGGATCTGGGCCACGGAGAAGACGCCTCCGCCCTGACCCGGGTTCCCGGCCGAGCTTCGGGCCCCCGGGGCTGAGGCTTGGGGCGCCGCGGTCAGTGCACAGGCCGTGGCCGGGGCTCCCTGCGGCACACACGGCACCGGCAGCCCCTCCAGCTCCTGGTTGTTGGAGGCACGAGGTTCTGGAGAAGCCCAGGCAGCTCATTCCGTTTTCCCTGGAGACACAGGCAGGCTTGCGAGGTCTTCTCTGCGGCCTGGGCGCTGCGGGGCCGGGGTGCTGGGGTGGGGGGCCCTGCAGACATCACAGGGGCACAGACGGTATCCTTCTGTCTTCTTTCACATCTGGGCTTCTGAAGGAAAATGCCATCAAAGAGAAAGGAGAAAAACTCACTTTCCAGGTAATGAATCTCATTTGTATTTGAGCAGATTTACGCAGGCAGGAGGGCTACTTGGCTGAAGGAAGTCCTTCGACACTCCAGAACGTGGCCCAGGATGGGGTTGACCGCCCACCGCTGTCTTCCGTGTCAGGGCAGGTGGGGAAGGCGCTGACGATGATGATGGCCCGTTTTTTTGTTTTTTTGCTGTTTTTCTTTTTTGTTTGTTTAACATGGATGCTCATGCATCTCTTTAAGACAAGAGATGCGGTATTTGGATTCCTAGGGCCTAGAAAAGGGTGGCCTTTCCTCCCAGAGACCGACCTCAGTTTGCCATGGCCTCCTACTTGCAGTGTGACCTCGGGTACGATGCCTAACACTTCTGAGCCTCCACCTCCGCATCTTCAAAACGTAGACAAAGAACTGGACCAGGGCTGATTGTGAGGATGGGGAGCGGTGGTGGAGCAGGGAGTCTCAACGCCTCCAGAAACCCGTGTGGGGTCCCTAAGGTGGGAAAACAGGTCACTGTATCCCTGGCACCTAGTGTGACTTCAGCGTGTGGTTTTTTCCTTCCTCACAAGAAATCACTGGAAACCGAGGGTGGTACAGAGGCCCTCATCTCCCTGAATTCACCATTAGTCCAAGATTGCCTCTGCGTTCCAGAACATACCTTTTACTCACAGGATGGCTTCTATCAGCCAAGGGCTCAGATTCCTAGGCTGTAGAAGGACGAGCCCTGGGAGCCCATGTTGTCAGACGCCCTCATTTCAGAGAAGGGGGAATCAAGGCCCAGAGACCAGGGCAGGCGGCTGGCCCCCTGACACACAGAGGAGTAGGTCAAAGCCCTAAGCCCGGAAGCCGCGTTTCCTGACTTCTGGCATCAAGATCGTGAACAGCACATGTGTCCTCTCTTTTCTTCCCTCCTCTTGATGTTGAAATTCTCCCTTGATAATGATCGGACACAGCAGAGCACGGATCCCAAACGGCGCCAGTGAGCTGGGCAGTGTTGGGCCTATGTTGTCTTTAAAATTTTTTGGAATTGTTTCTCAATGTTAAAATTCAGAAGATTTCACATAAACCTGCACATTTCAAGCTTCTCTTCGAAATTCAGATATTGGCGACATTGGCACTGCCCGGCCGCAGGTGCTGGAGAGGAGTTGCATTTGTTCCCTTTAGACCAGGCACATGAGCCTCACCTGGTCAGCCTCCACCTCGCTCCTTGATGCACCTGCCTAGGCTCGGTGGGGACCTCGGCTGGGACGTCTGGGAAAAAAAGTTGCTTACTGGGCATCATTAATTCTCCTCGTTCATCAGACATCATGTCTGGACAACAGATGGTTCCTGTTTTTCTGCCTCTTGGGTCTCTTGACCAGTTAACCTGGCTGCAGGTAAAAGCGAAACCATTAAGACGTCCCATCCCGTAATGGAGTTATTTCCCTAATGTCCATTTGAAAACTGCAAACTTTCCAGAAGAAATTCTTGCTTTCTTTCCCAGCTGACCTAGCTGTAAAGGAAAGTCTTATTTTCTTAAAGAGATCTTGCTGGGATGGTGTGTGGACAGGCTGGTCAGCGTTTCCATTAGGAACACTTTCCTGGGCTTTAAAACCCAGCCATAAAGATGTGTTTTGGACAAAATTGGTCCTCCCCCAGTGGAACCTGGGAATCTTTATTTCAAGGACGCTTTCAAAAGATCTTTCACTCTTGAAGTGCAAATATGTGTGGTTTGCGGCTCACTAGACCACATTTGGGGTTTGGATTTTGCTGTATGACATTTTTCCAACCTTTAAGTTTCAAGCCATCAAGTCCTATATTTATTTCCATGGTTAAAGTTGGTATTTTCTCTTTTTTTTTTTTTTTCTAGTGGGGAGGAGGGTTACATAAAAGGGGACTTTGTCTCTCTTTCCCAGTTGGGGTGCATGCTGACATGAGGCCTTGGCAGGGTCCTAGGGTGGATGTCTCCTAAGTGTGTTGATTTCTGCTAACCGACCAAAGTGAGTGGACATGATTCAATTATGAATTAAGGGGAGGGGTTGCATTCCCAGTAGGGCTTTGCCTGTTGCTCTCGTTTTGACGCTTGCCCGGCCTCTTGCAGATATTCAGGATTATCTTGATTGTTTTAATTATCGGGAAATGGGGCTCCAGGCTTGATACGATTGTCCTCGGGAAAATTCTGAACTCCGCTCTATATTGCTGGTTCATTTTCTTTTTTCAAGGATAACTTGACATTTTAAGTAAAGAGAGGAGGCCTGCATATGCAACTCACCCCATATGTCTCTATTTGTTCCATTCATGCCGGCCTACTCAAGCCTGCTCTTCTTCTTGGCTTTTCTTGGTCTTGGTCAAAACCATCCACGCCCTTCCTCCAAGCTGGAGACTAGATGCTACCCTGATTCCTCCTTCCTCTCCTTCTCAACATCCAGTTAGCTACCATTTCCTATCCCTTGTCCCCATAAAAATACCTTGACTTTGGCTCCCCCACCTTTCCACTTCCACACCACCACCTTATCTCATCCTCACCATCCCTTGCCTGGGCTCAGCCTCCTGAGAGCCTGGCCGTCTCAGTCTCTCTCGCCAGCCAACAGCCAAGCCAACCTCCAGCCCTACTACCAGTTTGAGTCCTAAAAAAGTCACATCTTATCCCATTCCATCCTCTTGCTAAAAAAGTTTAGTTGGCTCCTGCTGTCTCAGGATAAAGTCCAAACTGCAGCATGACGTACTAACCAACTTTCCAGACCTGTCATGCACGACTCCCTCCTTGGGAACCTTATGTTCCTACCACCCTGAACCCATTATTCCATGGACAACCAGTCCCTTTGCTAGAATCAGCATTCTGGTCTCTATATCTAGAATGGCTTCCCCCAGATTCCTTTCCTTGACAGATGGATTCAAGGCTCAGGTTAAATTTCACATCCCTTGGAAAACTGTCTGGTCTCTTCTAGGTGGAATTAGTACTTTCTTCAAAGCTCAGCAACAGGATTCGTCATAATGTATTGTGGATTATCTTTCTTTGGATCTTATCTTCCCCTACATCCTGAACACTTGGAAGAATAGTGTCTGGCCTATACAAGGTGCTCCATCCGTGTCTCATGAATTGAATAATCAGAGTTAATATTTTTTAATTAAGGGCTTAGCATGCACCAGGTACCATTTCAAGTGCTTTACACATTTTAATTTTCACAACCGCCTTTGAGGTATAAGCGCTTTTAGAATTCTGTTTGCTGACGAGACACCTGGAGGCACAGAGAGATTATGTGAGTGACTCAAGTCACACAGCCTGGATTGAATTCAGGCTACTGGAGCACAGAGCCTGCCTGCTGGCTGAATCCTGACATTATTCTGTTTTCTAGTAAATGAATCCCAAGTCAAGTGCCCTGATCAACCACCAGATAAATTTGAGGTGAGGGCCACAGGAGGCACTCAAACCCAGGATCCAGTTGTGGCCCTGAGATTTTCATCTCGGACTGCAGCCCAAAGGGTCCCTCCTAGGGAGTGTCAGAACCGCAGGAACAAAGGCAGAGACACAGTGACCCCCTCATCATCATCTTCATCATCACCCTCATTATTCGGGAGTCTTTCTGAGGTCAGGAAATAGACACGGTGCCAGTCAGGTAGCCCAAGTGTGAATGATACGTTTCTGTACATTTGTCCGGAACCCAAGCTTATACACGAATGACTCGGCATGACTGTACCGTGTGGCTGAAGTTTCCCTAGGAACACCAGTCAGGATCACCGAGGTAAATGCCTCCTTCCCAGAAGGATGTGGATGAGATTCAGCTGTCTGGAATGTTTAGGTACAGTCTTCCCTGGAGGTGGGGACCTGAACTCGGACTCTTCCCAGATCTGTTCCACCCAACCACAGAAACCTGGATCTGGTGAACAATGCCAAGAGTTGGCCTCTTAAATAGAGGGCCTACTGGTAAATAGCCAGGTGCTGGAAAGAACAGGAATTGGGAGCAGGTCTCACCTGGGCTCCCATGGTGGCTCCAATACCAAGGTAGGTGTCTCTCCGGCATAATTCCCACTTTTGATGCCTCTTCACAATCCCTACCCTTGGGGATGTCACAATCTGGGTGACTCTGGGGAAATGGATTCACCTCCTGGCCCCAGAGACGGAGCCCATGATCTAGGCAGGCCAGTTGGCACATTCTGGCTCCCCCGGCTGCAGTCATCGGTTGACTCATTGGACCTGAGGCTTTAATGAGTCCAATCAGTGCTTTTACTGCAGGACAGCGGGACTCCCTTTTCCCTCCGAATAACTTGAGGAATCCTGTAGCTCCGGAGGCTTGCTAAAAATGCAAATTCTTAGGCCCTACCCCTGACCTCCTGAATCAGAGTGTCTGAGCCAGAGCCCGGGGAAACAAGCCGTCCAGATAATCCTGATGAACATTCCAGTTGGAGAGCCACTTCTCTACTTCACTCAATTTAGAGATGATTAAGAAAGCAAAAACAAACCAACAAAACAGGTCCAAAGAGGCAAGGTGGCTTGCCCAAGGTCCTAGCTAGAGAGGAGACAAGCCCAGGACTAGAATTCAGGTTTTGCTTCCACCCACACCGTGTAAGAGGCATTTGTGTTTTCATTAAGCTGTGAAGCTATTGGAGCAACAGAAGCTTGCTCCTCATCTTTTGAAGGTCCTGCCCTACCCGGTCCTTCTCTCCAGAGATGAAAATAAATGTCATGCACTCTGAGGTTACGTGGGGTGAAGCCTCCCTATTACTCACATGTTTATGTGCCATACCGCAGACTCAATACTGGCTGCACTTAAAAGACAGTAGGGTCAACAGAGACCACGTCCTGCCCAACGAGACAGGTCCACCTTTGGCTCAAGACCGAGGGCGCGCTGGGAGAAAGGGGGGTTGCTGTCGCTTCTGGGGTCAAGCTGCTGGTTTCTTGGCTGGCTCCTTCCGGCATGATTTGGCTTCCACCCCACCCACCCCGGTGCTTTGCCACCCAAGGCTCTGCTCCATGTGTGTGCGAGGGTAGGTGGGGGTGGGGGCACGGCTGGTCCCAGGCCAGCGTCGTCGTGGCTCCGGTCTGAAAGTCCAGGCATACCTAAGTCGTCTCTCATGGCTCCCCAATGCCATATTAGGCTGCCCCCTCTGAAGGGTGGAATCTCTGACTCATCCTCCCCCTCCCCCACACCCCCTCACTCTTGCCAGTTTTGGCCAAGATTAGAATTCCCTCAAATCTGTGGGTTCTAAGGTTTATGCGCTATTGCAGTTTGGCAATTGCCTCATTTTTTGTGTCGAGTCAGAAAGAGAAGCACTTTCCCTAAAGGGGCTTGGGAAGGCTTTTCTGGGTGCCTCACCGTTTTGTGCAACCGCAAACGTGATGACTGCAGTGCACGGGACTCAGGATGAAGCTGACCCGATTTACATCCTGGGGTTAACGGATGAGAAGCAAGGAGACTTTGTCGTCCACACGACAGGGATGACAACAGTCCACCTTCCCTAAGTGTCCTGCTGGTGTCCAGTCCCAAGCGAGGCACTCTGTGCATTTTACTAACCGCCCCCCCCCGACCCCCACTGCCGATCCCACCTGGTAGGCACATTCCCCTATTTTAGGGATGAGGAAACCGGGCTTCAGAGAAGTCCAGCCTGGAGCCCGTTGCCACACGACTGAGAGGCAGCAGCACGACTGGGGGCTCTGGTCTCACCGGTGGTTTTGCTGCACCGGTGGTCCTGGTTCTCGGAGGAGGCAGGATGTTTGCTCTGCTGCCCCGAGATACATGGAGGTGTATGGCCTCTGTCCCTTCGCCCTGGGAGCTGGATGGTGAATTAGATAGGGCTGTTTGGATGTGGCCATCAGAACAGGACATTGAGAACATGGGCATAGAACCAGATGGAAGATGCAGGAGTTAAGGCAAAGGACAGGGTCCTGGGCTGTCCCAAGAGTCTTGGTGGAAGCCGGTAGATCATTCTTGGTGCTGCCACTGTACCAAGAGCCCTGTCAAGTCCCACTTTGGGTCTCGCTGCTCATGATGCAGATTCAGATCCAAGGAACACTTGTGTGGTGCACTCTGCTGGACTCAGGTGCCCGTCTCTTGGCTTGGGCAGGGCGGGCCATCTTGAAGGAGAGCTCATCAGATTATACCCAAGTTTCCAAAGGAAGTCAGGACTCTACCACTGGAGGCAGTGGACGTTGGTTTGGATGCCAGCGAGGCAGAGCAGCACACAGATGGGTGCTGGGGAGCCTGGGAGCCCTGATCCTCCTGGCTGTGGGGTGGGTCTTTCTCCTCTTCCTCCGGGGGGCCCACATGCATTTTTAAGCAGACAGCCCAGAAGACCTCGTCGTTGCGGGCCACCGGGTCACCCCGGAAGGTGGCATGGAGAGACAAGCCAGGGGTGGTGACAGGGCTGAGAGACGACAGTGCCAGAGAGCTCAGGTCCCTCCTTCAGCGCCCAGCCCCCATCCTGCTGAACCCCAGCCTGCAGGGGCTGTGGAGGGGTCACTCATGCCAATTCCGAGGGTCCTCTGCTCACTGTCCGAACTTTGGAGCTCTGGGGCAGGAAGGGCCAGGAGAGGACGAGCAGGAGCTGAACAAATCTACTCTCCCCCAGCCTGCTGAGGAGCACTCCTGGGGTGAAGAGGGAAGAAGCCACCTGAGGGCTCTCGGGGGCCTGAGCTGAGCTGGGTCTTAGAGGTGACCCGAGCCACATTTTTACTTTAAGAGGGAAATTGAACCCAGAGAGGGGAAGGCAGTGCCCAAGGCGGTCCCGTCAGCTCACCCACAGTGTCCTCCCAGCCACCGCCCTGGCCAGCCTCCCTTCCATTCCCCCACTCCCAGCCTGCATTTCTTAAGCACTTACTGTGTGGCAGCTCTGCGGACCCTCCAGCACTCATGATCCTACTCCCTGTACCAGGGAGGAGACGAGGACAGAGAATAATACAAAGCTGTAGGTGAAGGGACTCGGGGGGGGAGCACCTCTCTGGCCTCCTATGGACTCAAGGCCTTCCTTGCATCTTTGCAGAAAAGCAGTCAAGCCAGGATTTTCGAAAGAGGCAGAAACTGCAGAAGAGGCTGAGGGAAGTTGGGGTGTGGGCTCCCACACACGTGTGTGCATGTGTGAGCAGGCATGGCCGAGGTCTCCAGTTCTGTCTTTCTCTTCCTCCCTGTCAGGTGTTGCTCGCAGCTGGGCTTTTCCATGGGGCACCTGCTTCTAGGGCAGGTGGTGGATATTCATGGTGCTTTCTGGGGTCACATGTTCTCATGTTCTTGGCCAAAGTTATGAAGAATGAAGAATTTCATGCAATTTATTTATTTTTAAAATATTTTATTTATTCATGAGAGACAGAGAGAGAGAGAGAGAGAGACAGAGACACAGGCAGAGGGAGAAGCAGGCTCCATGCAGGGAGCCCGATGCGGGACTCGATCTCAGGACCCTGGGATCACGCCCTGAGCCAAAGACAGACACTCAACCACTGAGCCACCCAGGTGCCCAAGAATGAAGACTTTTAATTCTTGGGCAATGCCCTTCCCACCTGGGCCTTGGCTGCTGTTTACCCAGCAGCCTTCCTTGATGGCTATTCAAAACTTCATCCCGTCTCCCCTCCAAAGTCCCAGCTCAAAGGCCTGAGCACCCTGCTCCTTTCCTGCATCCCCGTCCCAGGATCCCTCTCTGCAGACCCAGAGTGAACTGCCCAGGGCCCACCCAGGCGGTTAGCACTTCAGTTGGGCTACTGTGCCTACTGTCAGGATACATGGCGAATGCACCCTCCCTCCATTGCCCCCCGTGTTTGCCCACCCACTGAACCTTTCTAAGCTCACCCCTAAATAGCACCGGCCCAGAAATCCTTTATATGCTGGTCGAGCAAACATCCTGCTTCCATCTAGGGCCATCAAATCATTAAACGATGCTTCCTTGAAATAGAATTTGGCAAGCACATGGGGACCGTGGCAACACGATAGGTTTGAACTTGAGGCTCAAGCCCCAGCTCTTGCAAGTAAAGGCTGTGTGACATTGGGCCGGCTCCTGAACTTCCCCGAGCCTTAGTTTACTGATCTGTACAATGGATAGAATTCTGATGTTTATTCTCACTAGGAGGACGTGAGGATAGAAGAAAAGAGTATAAATGTAAAAGGATGAAAAAAAATATAAAAGGATGAGGCGTATCTCATTGTATCTCAGAGCACTGAGCAAATATAGCTATCGTGATTGCATGGCCCCTTGACACAGCCCATTTGAGAAACGATACAATAATTCAAATCTTAGTGCCTGGGCCTCCTCTTTATGATAAAAAGGACGTGGGGGAAAAAAAGGAAAAGAAAAGAAAGAAATTTAGTAACCTGTGGTCCCTGGCTGTTTTCTCTTAAAGACAAAGTTACAATACCAGAGGAAAGACCTGAGAGATTTGAGCTGATGAGATAATTCTCCCAGGGGGGTCTGCGATCCTCTTCCAGGAGGGCAGGCACAGGTTATCACAGGGCACAGACAGGGGTGTTGACCTCTCTGTGTCTCCACCTGGCCTGGGGGGATGGCCTGCCTGATATCGCCTACGAGGTGTACCTGCTGCGGAGGCCAGGCGTGGGGACCAGGGAGATGGGCATCTAGGGCATTAGCAGCAGAAGCGGCGTGGAGGCAGCCACATGGAGGCCAGGCCGGCGAACGCCAGAACTTTGTCTTCTTTACAGAAACTCATTCTTTCCAGGAGCAGCATGGGGCATTCAAAACATTGTCGCCTGATCTGATTTCTATCCAAAGAACATGGTAACACTTTCCAGGACGGGGAGATCAAAGGCTCGACGCTATGGACCGCTGAGCTGTCCCCAGAGAGAAAAGGAGTATTGACACAAGGACTCCAGGCCCCCCGGGAGGAGGAGGGGCTGGTGCAGAGAGTCCCCCCAATACATGAAATGAAGATGAGATGGGGGGCATTTAGAGTTGGGTTCTTCCTTGTTTTTTTCCAGCTTTGGAATTTGGGATTAAAATCCTAACAGTGCCTTAAAGGATGAAATCCATCAGAACCCATGGTCCTCCACACTGTAGTTCCACCTGCAAAGGGACTTTGGCTCTCCGGACCTCCACTGGGTCCTCAGTAGTTGGGTGGTCAATAAATGATCAGAGTCCAGTGGTGAAGTGTGTTGGACTGCTTGGATTCGGATTCAAATTCAAATTTCCTGCTACCTGTGTGACCTTGGCAGATTATTCAACTTCCCCGTGTCTCGTGAAGTGCAGCTATAAATACACTGTACCTCGCAGGTTGTATACAAATGACATGATACCGGTAAACTGCCTGGCATGATGCTGGCCTGTGGTAAGAATCCAAAGTTAACGTGGAGGCCGTTAGGACACGGTAGCTGGGAGGACAGGGCTTCCCGACCTGTGACAGTCCGTGGGACCATGTGATTGGCCAATATAACATGTATAGAAGCGATCGGATCTTTGCAACTAAGAAGGCTTCATGTAGCTAGACTGCCTGCCCCTTTCTATGGCAGCTGTGGAAGCCCCGCGGGGGTGGATCCCTGTGCTCCCCACCGGTTGCAATGAGCAGAGGCCCCTGCCTCCCTGCATGAGACGCCCGGCAGGAGCAAGAGTTAAAGTTTTAGGAATTAAGCCTCTAGAACACTTTTTTATTTTTTACTGCATCACAGCCTAACTCCTCCTGACTGGTACAATCACTAATCATGAGTTGATCCTTGCACAACGCAAATTTGAACTGTGCAGATTCATCTACTTATGCGTGGATTTTTAATATAATAGTGCTGTGAATGTATTTTCTCTTATGATTTTCTTTCCTTTTTTTTTTTTTTTAAAAAAAAAGATTATTTATTTGAGAGAGAGAGAGAGCTGGGGGGAGCAGCAGAGGGAGAGAGAGAATCTCTGCGCCGAGCATGGAGCCTGATGTGGGGCTCGATCCCATGGCCCTGAGATCATGATCTGAGCTGAAACCAAGAGTTGGGCCCTCAACCAACTGTGTGACCCAGTACAATCTCTCCTTATGATTTTCTAGTAGTATTTTCCTCTCTCTAGCTTACTTTATTGTAAGTGTACAGTATATAATACTATGCACGAAATATGCGCCAACAGTTAAGCCATTAGGATTTCAGTTTGGGGGAACTATAACTCAAAAGTCACAGGCATATTTTTAACTGCTTGGGGGTCAGTGCCCGTCATCCCTGCATTGTTCATGGATCGAATGCATTTCAACTTTAGGATGCCTGAGGAAAATTCTCCTTATTCCACACTCACACACCTTCTCTTCTGGGAGGAGGCAGGTGATAGAGCCCAAGCTCTCATTCTTTAGACCTGGGTTTGAATCCTGCGTGGTGGTGGCTCTGCATGTTCGAGCAGACTGCTTAATTTCTCAGAGCCTCAGTGTCCACACATGACATTTTCCACTTGGTTTGGGTTGTGGGAGCTCCAGGGGCCGTGGGAGAAGTGCCTGGCGCAGGCTGGCAAGTCTTGTGTGTTCCGCACTCGTGGGCTGTGATCAGGTTTGCTAATAGCCCTTTTAGTATTGGCAGCAGCACATCACCTTCTCCAGAGCTGGGCAAACGTGTAATAATTGTTCAGAATCCTTCTCTGACCATTGGAGATGGGCTGACATCTCCCATTTGCTCCCAGGAACCACTCTCCACCCTGTCCCCCTGCTTCTGCCCCAGAGGCTAACATGTATGGATACACAAGCAGGCCATTGGTTTCCATTGAGTTTGAGACCAGAGGGAAGGAAGAAAGAATTTGGGATATTTATGTCTTCCATTTACATCTCTAGCTACCTCCTTGTGAGGTCACCTCAGACTGGCATTGCCACTTGATTCCAGGTTCCTGGTCCTCTCAAGGTGGCCTCACCACGTGAGGCTCCCCTGGGGTGCAGTGACTGCTCCTGGGGGGTGGTGAGGGTGCCGTTGCCATGGTCCTGCACTGTTCCTGGTGTTCCCCTCATGCCACCTCACAGCCCTTCTGGAACGATCCTACCTCAGTGTGCCATCTTGTTCCTTCTGAGACCCCAGTGATGCCTCAAGGCACAGCATCTCTTCTTTTGTCACTCCCTGTGATATTTCTGGTCAGTCTTGCTTCCCCTGGCCATGGCTTTCCACACACATAGCAGAGTGGCATGGCCATCTCTGTCTAGGCCTCATCTTTCCAGTTATGTTACCGACATGATCCTGAAGCAGAAACTCTCAGGTCTTTCTTGGGTGCCTGCCCAGGATGCCCTGGAGGGCTCTTGTCTGGTTGCACATCTGGAGCGTGTATAAAAACACAGAAGTCTGGATTCTGCGTCAGACCTGGTGTATCCAGATCCCTGGGCGGGACCTGGGATTTGGATGAGCAGACAAGGGATGAGGAGGAACAGAGAGGAGGGTTGGCAACTGCGTGTCCATGAGGCCGTGGTTGTGTGAGAAGCTTGATCTGGGATGTGATCCCTTTCATGACTATCTGCTGTGTGCAAGGAGGTGTCTGGGTGTGCACATGAGCCAGTTGGCTAGTCTGCTCAACGTTCCCTGGAGTGGCTCTGCTCACCGCTCCTTCCGAGCCTCCGTCATGCCATACCCCTGCGACAGCAGAAGACGAATGTCCTTCCCTCTGGCTCTTTAAGCCCCCCTTCCCTTAAGACTCCACTTGGCCTACCATTGCTTGTAGCTCAGAGAGGGGGAGAGGGCCCCTTTGGTTATGTTCCTGCACAGTGTGAGCAGAACATGAGCCGCCCACTGTGTGTACATTTTGAGAACGAGAACTAAGTTTTAAACTCTCTTCCTCCTCCTTCTCCTACTGCCTGTTGCCTGCCTCGTCTCTGCCAGGGACCAGGCAGGGTGCTCCTTCGTGTGTCAGGTCATTAATCTTTGCAACCTCCTCATGAAGTAAAACATTATCATCATCATTTACAGATAAAGCAGCCAAGGCTCTAGGTGTGTGTTGGGGGGAGGGTGGGAAGGGGGTAAATAACTCATCCAAATGGCAGAACTGGGTTTTCAGCCCAGGTCTGTCTGACTCCAAATCCTTTGCTGTAAATCAGTGGTTCTCAAACTCCGGTCTCGGGACTCCTATACTCTCTCTCTCTCTTTTCTTCTGCCAAATTTTTATTTAAATTCAAGTTAGTTAACATATAGTGTAGTATTGGTTTCAGGAGCAGAATTCCGAGATTTATCGCTTACATGTCACACCCTGTGCTCATCACAACAAATGCCCTCCTTAACCCCTGTCACCCATTTAGCCCAGCGGCCCCCCCACCCCTCCTGCAACACTTAGTTTTCCCTATTGTTCAAAATCTCTTATGATGTGCCTCCCTCTCTGTTTGTATCTTAGTTTATCTTTCCCTCCCTTCCCCTATGTGCATCTGTTTTGTTGCTTAAATCCTATATATGAGTGAACTCCTATGGTGTTTGTCATTTTCTGCCTGACTTGTTTCACATAGGACTCCTATACTCTCTTAAAAATTATTGAGGGTTCCAAAAAAAAGCTCTTTTCAGCATGGGTTCTAGCTATCGATATTTATCATATTAGAAATTAAGACTGAGAAAGACAAAAGCATTTTTTTTTCGCATAAAATAGCAATAGTAAACCTATCACGTATGACACATGTAACTTTGAAAATGAAAGTTAACAATGTTTTCCAACATGAAAGGATGGTGAAAAGTGGCATTATTTCACATTCTCCAGCTCTTTATTACCTGCCTTCAGAGAAGGCAGCTGGATTCTTATATCTGCTTATGCCTTCGATGTGTCACAATAGCACAAATCACATGGCCTCTGGAAAACACCATACACTGCTGAGACAATGAGGGTGAAAAAAGGCAAATACCTCCTGAGTGTTGTTAGGGAAATCATTTTGAACCCATGAACCCCCAGAAAGTTCTCGGGGACCCCCGCAGGGGTGCCTGGGCAATACTTTGGGAACCACAGCTCTAAGTTGGTAGGCTCTGCTTCCCGGCATTCTCACTGCCTCGGGGCACTGCTTGTCCTCAGCATCATCTGGACTCCTTGTGTTCCCACCTGTTGTTAGGTAACACGAGGGTTAGAATGTGGGCAGCCATCGAGCTTGGCTCTGCCACTGAGAGAGGCTGCTCTGGTCTAGCGAGTAGGCCTTGTTCTCCACACTGTAGAGGGACACGGGAGGTGCTGTGCTGCCTTGAGCAATCCTCACAAGAATTTGCTAGCTCAGCTTTATGACGCTCCTATAGCCTAAATGAATCACCAACATTTACGTTCAAGGGAAAATAAATCATAAATAAATTTGTATAAATAAAATATACAGATTTCTCTAATAAGTTTGGGATCAAAAAATATCCCCATTGGTTTGGGGGGAGAGGGTATATAAATAGGGAGAGCACGGGATTTATAGGGCACTGAAACTCTTCTGTATGATTCTCTAATGGTGGATGTAGTCATTACGCATTTGCCACATCCAGCATCCAGAGTGAGCCCGGATGTGAGCTTAGTTAATAATGTATCAGTATCAGTGCATCAGTTCTACCAAATGAACCACATTAATTCAAGATATTAATAATAGGGGGAAGGAAAGAGGGAGGGTCCGTGGTTAGATGGAACTCTGTACTTCCCAATCATTTTGCTGTAAAGTTAAAGCTTCTCTTCAAAATGCAACACAAAATAAAACATCAGCGCTGCCAGTCTGGATTTTAGCCAGAGGCTCCGTGGTTTGGGGGCTGGGATGGTTCTGCAGAAACCCCTGAGCTGCTGGCTGGCCTGACTGAAGCTGTACCCGCTCCCACATCATGACCCCAGACGAGCTGTCCTCTTGGGATCTTTCTCCCAGCGTCTGTAGCTCCAAAAGTCTACAGTAGCATCAGCCAGGCTTTGGAGGGTGTAATTCTGGTGCTAAGACTGGTAATTAGAGGATTGTGTAAAAGACTCCTGGCGTTGTTTAATTGCTTGAGAACTATCAGCTCCTCATCACGGGGATAATGGGCCCTCCGCATCCAGCACAGGGAAGCAGGCGCACTGAGCCCACGGCTGGGGAGCCTCCTGGAGGGGGGTCTGGGCGGGAGCCCCAGCTCTTCTCTCCAGGCCACTTGGGGCGGGAATCAGCAGGAAGGTGTCTGGTGATTGTGGGACGGGTTGGAGGACGTGGCTGGCCCAGGTGTGAGAACTGCTAGTTTATCGCCGACTCAGGCAGACAGGCCCGGGCTTGCTGTGACGCGCCCCCTGGGCCCCCACCCTTGCCCCCGCCCCAAGCCTTCTTTTAGACGGGTCATGTCGGGAGAATGGAACCTGTTTTTGCTGTCCTTGGTCCCTGGGCTTCGGTGGATCTAGGGCTGGGACTAAGGCGAGGCCAGAGAGGCGCCTTGGGCACGGGTTTCAAGGAAATGCAGGGAGGGCGGGCTTGACACCTGAAGTGGGGGGCTTTGGCGCCCTACTGCTGGCCTGGTCCCTACAAGGTGCCTTACCTTCAGGCTATTTTCACCTCCAGGCGGATCACCTGACTTCACCACACCTGAGTTCCATGCATTATGAATCCTTCTCAGTGCGATCTCAATTTCTTCACCGGGCACCCATCTTCCTCCCCAGCTCCTTCCTGGCTGGCAGTCTCAGGAAATGCGCTTGAGTCTGGAAGGTTCTTTCCACAGTCCAATGAGCACACAGGCTCTGAGGGGGGAAAAGTGTGCTTGGGAGACAATAAGTGGTTGTTCTGAGTTTGAAAGCGGAGACCCTAGTGACGAGGCACGGGGGAGGCTTTCTCAAACGCTTTCATGAAACTGTCTGCTTTTGGGTGGGGGGTGGCAGGGGTGCTGATTGTCAGGACAGGTGCTGCATGACCCTCTCAAAGAATTTGTTTGTTTGTTTGGGGTGGTTTTTTTTTCTCTTGGTTCTCTCTTTGCTCAAACTTAATTAGTGATATTATAACTTTCAATTTAATCATTGACCTAAATGAGTTGCATTTTTATCTCAGCAGGAGTCTGGCTGGGCTGAAAGAAGCAGCCGTGGCAGCTGAGTGAGAGGGGAAACTCTTAGTAGAGTATTTGGGCTGGCAAGTGACACCACTTCTGCTCCGAGATAAGATGGAGACATTTTCAAGCTATGTCTTAAAATCATAAAAAACAGAGTCTCCTGCTGGAGATAAGATATATGTTGGTGTGGAGCATCTGGGAGCAGTAAAAGAGGAAGGTTATACCAGCATTACTGAGATTAGTGCTGAAACCAAGATTATAAGTAATTAAGGTTTTGAAAGTTTTGTCCAGGTGCACAATAGACGACTCAGTATCTTGGATTCCTGAGCTGGGGTCAGGTTAACTATTAAAAGAGGACAAAAGTATTTCCAACAAACGCTGCAGGTTGCTTAAAGCCTATATGGCACGTCTGCTGCTTTAGCAGGTCCTGCTTTGAGCCTTACCCCTTTTCTCGGCTCTCAGGAGATCTCATGTTGATTCATTCCATGCTTAGATTAATGGTGTTTTGCTCACGTGTGATGTGAAATTGGCCTGCTCATTCTCTCCCGCCCCCCGGGATGGATGTCCCTCACCGCGATGTTCACTGTGATCAAACAGACTCAGGGCTATAGGATAAACGGGGACCGACGGTCATTGCATTTCTTCTCCGCCTCGAACTGCCTCTGCTAGGACTAAGTGCTGGGTCTGCCCGGGAGATTTTGGCTTGCTTGCTTCCTCAGGAAGAACGGATTGTGGAAGCATGCAAGCCCTAACTGTCATATACCTAGAATCTTCCTTTTAGGCATCCTGAGGATGTAATCACATTTTCCCTGAAATCATCTAGAAAAACACAGAAGAACATGCCCTTAAATAACTCCTCAAACTGAATTTAAAACGTAAATTCATTATTTTGAATTATTCCATAATTGTCCCTTCTCTATCTCCTGGTCTCATCTTGCCTTTGAGTGGGAAGTTTCCAGAGCTGTACAGAGTGCTAAGCATCATCTGTGCTGGCCCCTCTGTATCTCTGAGGAGACACTTCATTCACAGAGGACAACTTTTCATCTGGTTTAAATTGACGTGGAATGACTTCTCTCAGGATCAGAGGGTTTAAATCCTTTTTTTTTTTTCTTTCTGATCTTCACAATGTCTGTTGACACATGGATAGAGAAAATGTGAGCCACACACACAGTGGAATATTATTTAGCCTTATAAAAGAAGGAAATCTTGCCATTTGTGACAACGTGGTTAAGTCCAGAGGACATTATGCTAAGTGACATCAACTAGATGTAGAAGAACAAATGTTTCACGACTTCACTCATATGTGGGATCGAAAGAGTAGTCAAACTTACAGAAGCACAGAGCAGGATGGTGGTTGCCAGGGTTGTGTAATGGGGAAAATGGGGAGAGGTTGGTCAAAGGCTGCAAACTTTTAGTTATGCAAGATGAGTAAGTTCCAGGGATCTAGTGTAGTGTATGGCCACTATAGTTAATACTTTTTTGTGTGTATTTGCATTTGCTAAGAGGGTAGATGCTAAGTATTCTCACCACACACACACACACACACACACACACAAGTAACTATGTAAAGTGATGAATATTTTAATTAGCTTGATTGTGGTTTCACAATGTGTATGTATATCAAACAACTGTACATCCTAAGTATATATGATTTTCATTTGTCATTTATATCTCAATAAAGCTAAAAATCTTTTTACAAAAAAGAAGTTTTACCAATCATTTGACCAAATGCATACCATAGTCATCAGGATTCTTCACATTGCAGGTGCCATAAACCTGCACCAAAAACAGACGCTATCCAAAGGGTGGGGGGGTAAGCCCCAGAACTGAAGAGCCACGCAGCTGCGGGGTCTCAGGAACAGACTAACTTCATCCCTATGTGCCAAAATGCTCCCCGCCTGTCTTTGTCTTAGGAAGAGTGAGCTAGGAGCAACATACAGTGATGCCATGACCAACTGGAACCTTCAATTAACCAGAAATATGTTTTTTGTCCAACGTTAGGGGCAAGTAGAAGACAGTCTCAGGGGCTTACTTTCTGTCCTACTCCTAGTCTAAGTTCCAGAGGGAATAAATATATGGCTTCATCTCCCATCACTCCCGGATGTCTTTTACATGCCTTTTTATTGTGATAAGATACATATCACAAAATATGTACTATTTTTTAAGTGCAAAATTCAGTGACACCAAGTACATTCACAGTGTTATGTAACATCACCACCACTCATGATCCTAAACAGAAACCCTGTGCCCTTTAAGTAGTAATTCTCCATCCCCTTGGCCCCCGCCCCAAGTATCCTCTCTCTGTCTCTACGGATTTGTGCATTCTAGATACCTCATAGGAGTGGAATCATATGATATCTGAACTTTTGTGTCTGACGTATTTCCCTAGCATAATGTTTTCAAGGCTCATCCATGTTGTAGCATCTGTCAGTTTCATTCCTTTATATGGAGGAATTACGTACACACACATATATTATATATATAATAATAATTATATATATATAATATATAATATAGTAGAATATGTATGTATTCCACTCATCTTGTGGCACTTGGGTTGTTTTGCATCTGGGCTGTCATGAATAATGCAGCTATGAATATTAGTGTACACCAAATGTCTTTTGGCAGTGCTGAATATTCATTTTCATAAAAATGAGGTATTCCAAGTACAACAACCAAAATTAAGTTTCCCATCAAAATGGAGGCTCTGTGGAATCATGGAGAGAGGATGAGCTCCAGAATCCTATAGACTCATCTTTAAGGTTCGGCTTTACTGTTCCTCATCCTTGATGTTGGGCAAATTATTTAAGCTCTCTGGGTTCTAGTTTCCTCATCCAACAAATGACTGATGAAAACGGCTGAAATGGACATTCCTGGGCTGCTTTGAGAAGTCGGTGCTTCCCAAATTCACTTAGTAATCAAGAAACGGCCTATGACACTTTTGAAGAACAGATTTCTGAGCTTCAGCCCGGAGCCACTGATTTAGAAAATCTGGGAGTGAGGTCTGGAGGGCTGCAGCTTTACCAAAATCTTCAGGTGATGCTCATGAAGCCACATTTAAAACATCACTGAAATCAAGCATATGAAGCCAACCCCTCACTCAGGACTGGATACAGAGGTGGAGCTGAAGAAATGCTAATCTTCCTTCATCCATTGGACCTATGAAGAAAGGATAGAGGATGATTGTATTTTATGCAACAGTGACCATTTCGTGTGATGATAACAAAATTCAAATACTAAGTCGTTTCTGAAGAACTCACCGGTCACCTCTAGCTGTAAGTGGTGTCGACAGTTCAAGTTATAAAACCATCCACTTTGTTCATTTATTTTTTTGCAAAGATTTTTTTTATTATTCATTTGAAAGAGAGACAGAGAGCACAAGCAGGGGGAGAGGCAGAGGGAGAGGGAGAAGCAGACTCCCCGCTGAGCTGGGAGTCCTATGCGGGGCTCCATCCCAGTTCTGGAGATTATGATCCGAGCCGAAGGCAGATGCTTAACCATCTGAGCCACCCAAGTGCCCTCACTTTATTCATTTATATCTTTGGTTACGCATTTGGGTACAATTGTGTCGTGTGCATTTCAGATCTGCTAATGAGGGTGCTGGGGCAAGGAGGGGCTGGAGAAGAAGCCATATCATGCTATGTGGCAGAGGGAACTCCTTAGAGACAGTCACACAAACCTGAGACCTCAAGAAACAGAGGTGAATTTGTATCAGACAAACCAGACTGATGGTTCTTTCTTTCTTTTCTTCTTTCTTTCTTTCTTTCTTTCTTTCTTTCTTTCTTTCTTTCTTTCTTTCTTTTCTTCTTTTATTTTTTTTGGGGGGGTTATTCTTCAAATTATAAAAGAAGTGGACAGAGGGAATGTAGTAGATGTCATTTGTTCCAGGTTCGAAAAAGCGTATTTGTGTCTTATGATATCTTATGAGAAAAATGTAATTCAAATTGGCTTGGAGATGAGAGCTGTCAAATAGATTGAAAACTGGATTATAAACCAAGACTAATGAGAGCCTGCAATGTGCACAAAGTTAGGGATGAGGTCCAAGAGAATCACTACAAGGTCTTACAGGGGAGGTAAACAGCCTATTAATTAAGGGAGCAGATGGTAGTAAATTGGGAGATGTTTCAGATTCCAAGGACAGAGAAAGAAATGAAAGCATGGGATCTGTATTGGTTAGTTAGAAACCCCGGCACGAAATCAATGACAGGAAAGTAATAAGAGCCGCAGGTAGTCTTGGGAGCGAGCAGGATTTGGAATACCATGGGAGTTAGAGAGAGACTAGAAATGTTAGTGGAATGACTTAGAAGCTATTGGAGAAAGAGATTCGTGCTGCAGGAGCATTGTTACAGGGACTCAGCAGGTTGGCTTGGGTACATGTGGTAACGAGTTTCTGGGTAAGTGTGGTCTTAAGATCTCCCCAGTGAGCATTTGCAGACAAGGAAGTTGTCTGAGTAAAAGGAGCTAAATTGCATATAGATTGAAGAAGAAAATTAGTGTTGGGGGGAAAACAAAACAGGCAAATGAGATAATCAGTGTGATCTGGTCAGCCTAAGAAGGCCTAGTGGTGAAGTAGATAGATGGCGGGCTTTGGATCTCTCAGACTGGGGACCATCATTGACTTCCATTTACCTTCACTTAATATGAGCCTGTGTCCCCATTAATAAAACGAGGATGTTATTTCCTTCCTACAGATATTGTCATCTGGATGAGATTTGTCTATAGGTCACCAGGAACATTGAAAGTGTTGAACACATGCAGGCTCTTCCTTGCGCTACTTGCATGACGAACATTGTAGTACGTTACTTGCAGGATGGGGTGGTGAGAGGTACTTGGGGAAAGTTTGGGAAGCAAATGTCCTCATTTCTTATCTTCTACATGCAGAGAAGTTGATTGCACTCTGTTCTTCTGATAGTGGAGTCATATCTAACTCAGGGGTAAGATTCAAAAGCCATCGCATGATGTGATGAAGGATCGCACAGGGTCAAATTTATCCTTGAAAATCTCCAAAAGTGCCCATGAAGTATAGTACTGTGCTGTCTTTCAAAAAGTTCCCTTAAGCCAGTTTTCCTCCAGTTTTGGAACTGATTGGATTTTTTATTTTGCGGTTTGGCCCCACATGAAGTTGTTGGCTTGTACTTTGGGCCATGATATACAAAAACTGCTTATTTTTTGACATGAAAATGGCACTTGGCATGGTAGGACACTCACACCAGAGGGACACCCAGGAACGGAGGCAGGGCTGGGGATCCCAGTTCATGCTGACTCCACACGTGTGCTGGACATATGCAATTTTGCCCCTTTTGTTCTCTCTCTGGGCCACTCTTAGAGGATGTCTTGGTCTATGCAGGCTGATATGCAAAATTAGCTGAGTGGCTTAAACAACAGACATTTATTTCTCACTGATCCAGAACCTACACATCCAAGAATAGGATGATGGCAGGTTCTGTATTCAGTGTGGGCCCGTTTCCTGCGGCATCTTCTGGCTGTGGTCTCATGGGGGTGGAGAGAGCAACTCTAGCTCCTTTCTCTTTATAAGGACACTAATCTCTTCATGGGGCCCCATCCTCATGACCTCATCAGAACCTAATCACCTCCCAAAGGCCCCACATCCTAAGACCATCCCATTGTGAGTGAGGGCTTCAGCACATGAATTTGGCGGCGGGGTGGGGGATGGTGGTGGTGGTGGTGGTGGTGGTGATGGTGCAAGCATGCAGTCCAGAACAGAGCTGTGTTTGCACCTTTTGTGAGCCGAAGCAACTGCACTGGATCAGACCGGCTGTCTGGCAGTCAGTTTTGCTTGTGGAGAAAGAAAATGTACACAACACGGCTCCACGTTGGTCAGCTTGCCAGGTCCCTCTGCTCAGCTGGTTATGATAGATTCTCTGGGGATGTATCAGAGGGTGTGAGCCCCAGCCGGTGCTGCCTGCTGCGGCCCAGCGTGAGTGTGGGAGAGTGGAGGCCGCATGGCCAATTGTGCACCCGGGTAAACAAGGCAGACCAGCCTTGGCAAGGCCTCTGCTGGAGGCTACACTGCCCTTGGGGGAGGGTGTATTATTCCCCGAAGTCTGGAGATGGCCCAGGTGTGGATCTGTTTCTCTGCTGCTACTCCCACAGTGGTGGGTTATCTTAAAACTTGGTCAATCAGGGACACCTGGCTGGCCCAGTCATTGGAGTATGTGACTCTTGATCTAGGGGTTGTGAGTTCAAGCCCCACGCTGGCTGTAGAGCCTACTTTAAAAAACAAAAAAACCCCAAATAACCTGGTCAGTTAATGTATTTATTTATTTATTTAGTTAGTTAGTTAGTTAGTTAGTAGTCTGCACCCAGCATGGAGCCCAGAGCAAGGCTCAAACTCACAACCCTGAGATCAAGACCTGATCTGAGATCAAGGGTTGGACATTTAACCAACTGAGCTACCCAGGTGCATTTAAAATAAAGTAAATGATACCATGGACACCTAATGTTCTGCAGTGGTATACTTGCCTATTTTTTTTTTAACTTAAAAATATATCTTGGGGATTATTTCGATTAGTACAGAAAAGACTTCTTCATCCTTTTTTTTTTTTAATTGAGGTAAAATTTATATAACCTAAAATTTCTTGCTTTAATCATTTAACAATATACAATTCAGTGGCTTCTGTATATTCACAGAGCTCTGCAGCCATCACCACCAGCAACTAATCCCAGAAAGTATCCCCTCAGGATGAAACTCATAACTATTAAGCAGTCACTACCCAGCCCCCAACAAACCTTGATCTTCCTTCCTTCTCCATGGATTTGCCTATCCCGGACATTTCATATACGTGAAATCATACACTATGTGGCCCTTTTTGTCTGCTTCCTCACTTGCATAATGTTTACAAGCTTCACTCATATCGTAGCTGATGTCTGAACTTCATTCCCTTTTAATGCCAAATCACATGCCATTGTATAGATAGACCACATTTTGTTTTCCCATTCATCCACTGATTGACATTTGGGTTGTTGTCACTTTTTTGGCTATTATGAATAATGCTCCTATATACCTTCATATATAAAAGTTTATATGAACAACTGTTTTCAAGTCTCTTGGGTATCACCTAGGAGCGGAATTGCTGGGTCACACGGTATTTCGATGTTTTACTTTTTGAGGAACCATTGAACTATTTTCCAAAGCAGTTGTATCATTTCGCATTTCACTAGCAGTGTATCAGGGTTCCAAATTTTCACCTCCTTGCTAAACACTTGTTTTCCATTTTTCTTACTATTACAGCCACCCTAGTAGTGGTGGGAAGTAGATTCTTGTGGCTTTAATTTATATTTCCTTAATGACTAATGATGCTGAATATCTTTCTGTGTGCTTATTGGCCATCTGTGTTTCTTCTTTGGAGAAATGTCTATTCAGATTCTTGCCCATGTTTTTTTTTTTTTTTTCCCATGTTTTTAATTTTTTAAATTGGGTTGTTGCTTTTGTTGTTGTTGAGCTGTGAGAGTTCTTTATATATTCAGCCTATGGGACTCTTATCAGATAGATGATTGGTAAATATTTTCTCCCATTCTGTGAATTGTCACTTCACTTTCTTGATAATATTCTATGATGCACAAACATTTTTAATTTTGGTGAAGTCCAATTTATTTAGTTTTGTTGGTGTTGGTTGTGCTTTTAGTGCCACGTCTGAGAATCCATTGCCAAATCCAAGATCATGAAAAGTTACTCCTGTGTCTTCTTTTAAGAGATTGTTTTAGCTCTTACAGTTAGGTCTTTGATCTATTTTGAGATAATATTTGTATATAATGTGAGGTAAGGATCCAACTTCATTGTTTTGAATCCTTTAAAATATATGCATAGCAATCTGTTCCATAATTTATTTGACCAGGTTTCTACTCAGATATTTGGGTTACTTCCAATCTTTCACCACTAAAAACAATAATACAATAAGCATTCTTGTATTTAGTCATTTCCTACATATCTGGGCATATTCGTAGGCTAAATTCCTAAAAATGGAATTGCAGGATCAAAGGTTGATTGCCTTATTGCTCTCCCTAGGGGCTGAGTGGATGGCTTCCAGCACTGGATGAGGATATGTTTCTCTACATCCTTGCTAATCTTTGTAGATCTTTGCCAACCAGATGGGTAATTTTAATTTGGAATGTTCTTATTATGAGCAGGGTTGAACACCTTTTAATATATCTTAAGAGCCTTTTAGAATTTCTTTGCTATGAATTTTTCATATCCTTTGCTTTTTTTCCCTATTGGATGATTGTTCTTTTTTTTTTTTTTAATAGGAGTTATTTGTAAAGCAAATGAGGCTTCTGTCTGTAATATGCTCATCATTTACCTTTTAGCTCTATCAGTGATGTTGTTTTTCTTCTCCAGATAATGTGCTTCACTCTTTTTAAGATTTTTGAGCTAAGTGACTACTTAAACCAGCCTTCCCTACTCCATTATTGTAATATTATCTTCTGGTGTTTTTATGATTTCAGTATATTGTTTATTTTTGGTATAACTGGAATTTATTTAGTTATATGGTGTGAGGTAGGGATTCACTTTCCCCTCTAGGTAATTGAGATGGTTGTTTTTGAGGTCAGATATCCTTAGTTTCTCATAGCAAGCAAAGCAGTAAAAGTTCAGTCGTGACCTGAGGGAAACCCTAATCCACTTCATTGTTTGGTCCAGCCTGGAAAGGGGCATCTCTGTGCACTGGAACCAGAAGGTGGCTCATTCTCAGCTTTACCTGCTTGAGGAAGCATGGAGCGGTGGTGAAGAGCAAGACTCTGGAGGCAGGCAGACAGTATAGAAATGCTGCTCTCTTAATACCTAGTTGTATGACACTGCTCAAACTTTCAATCTCTCTATTGTGTTTTTCCCTTACCTGCAAAATAAGGATGGCAAGAGTACCTCTCTCATAGAATGATGCTGAGAGCCCTGCAGGGAAACTGCTCAGCTCAGTGCCCGGCAGGAAGCGAACACAGCAGAGCTGGTGCTATCATCATTGCTACTGTGGTCATCATCTGGACACTTAATGGTGGCTCCAACTGCAGGGCTGCCCTTTCCGACATCAAGGGGCTGGCTGTGGGCTCTTCCACCTGGAGTGGCACCATCATTTCTCCAGTCTTCTTCCGGAGGAGCAGATGGTGACCTAGGCCATCTTTGGGGGGGGGGGGTGGTTCTGAGTTCTTTTGTGCCTTATGCATTTCTCAGTCTTTAAAATTAGATAAACTCAAATAAAAATATAAATCAAATATCACCCTCAAGGGAGACGAGATCTCACAAAGGGTTAGTACCAAGCAAGCTTGGTGATTTGTACGTAGTAAACTGAGGTTTAGAGTGAGAAAGTGAATAAATAACCCCAAATGGATGATTTTCTGGTTGACCAGGACCCAGGGCCCTGCTGCCCTAAGTAAGGTTTTGACCACACAGGCACAGCCCCTGGCTCCACTGTCATCAGATTGCGGTGGCAGGGAGACAGGGCCCCAGGGCTTGCTTCAGTCACCTCCCTCCCCAAATTTTAAAGATGGATAATACAGCCACCTTCTTATTTAGGGAGATGGCATCATTCTCAAGGAAGGTCCCTTGGCATCACCTGCTGCAAGATCACTTGGCACCACACCTAGCCCTCTTCTGTCTTAGAAGTGTCTGGGCAGTGAGAGACCTTTAAGCTCTTACAGACTGGAGCTGTGTTGTTTCCGGAGTCTCAGGTCAGTAGTTGGATTTCAGTAACCCCTACTTTCGGTTATTTTGTGACCTTTGGTGAGGCAGGTACTGCTTTCTCTTCCCAGCCTCAGGGAAGGGAGATGCAATTCAGAGAACAAAAGAAGCAAATTCTTGCCTTTTGAGTTTAAAAGAAGAAATAGATGAACAGATAGGGCCTCCGTGGTTCTCAGGTCTGGGAAAGCGCCCCCAGGGAAGAAAAGAGAGTTTAGGCTCTGGTGGGTCCTTCAGAAGGGACTCCAGGCTCCCATTGTCCTTGGGTAAAGGGTGGCAAATCCCAAAATCCCAGCTGGGCTGGGCATTTGAGTTCCGGGGGATCTCTGTCTCACCTCACCCAGTGTATCTGGCTCTGGACTAGAGAATACTGCGTTTGGGAGGCTGGCCTGAGGTTGCTTTGCAGGAGGTCTCTGATCTGGGGGTGGATTTAGTTTTTATGGGGCTTGAAGCTTAAGCAATATGGGACCCTCTTTATTATTTATTTTCTTAAAAGATTTTTATTTATTTATCCATGAGAGACACAGAGAGAGAGAGGCAGAGACACAGGCAGAGAGGCAGGGACACAGTCCTGCAGGGAGCTGATGCAGGACTCTATCCCAGGACACCAGGATCACAACTTAAGCCGAAGGCAGATGCTCAACCACTGAGCCACCCAGGTGCCCCTGGGACCCTCTTTAGGACACAATTCAAAAGGATGAGTTCAAAATTAGGTATAGGCGAGATTTCTTTTGGGGGTGATGAAATGTTCTGGAATTCGATAGTGGTGATACTTGCACAACTTTGCAAATATAACTAAAACCACCAAATCATATCCTTTTAAAGGGTGGATTGTATGGTATGCGAATTCGATCTCAATTAGAAAAATACGCTAAAAAAAATTAGGCACAGGGTTCTAGAAAAGCCAAACAAGAGAGGGCCCCAAATGAAGCTGCGTTTGCCTGAGTCTTTATGCACCCCAGTACGACCAAGAGTGGTGTGGACGGAGGGCCAGCAAAGGCAGTCCTGCTAGGAGCTGTGGTCTGGGGACAGGGCCCCCTTGCGGACCAGATCTTCCCTCCTCCCTGGCCTGCCTCCCATACCAGGGCCTGAGTGAGCTTCCAGGAACTTTTATACAATCCTGGAGGAAGAGTGGGAATTAGCGGTGACAAGGCTTCAAGGTTGTGGGATGGCACCAGGAAAATAAAAACATATTTCCTGTGCTCCTGACTTGAAAAACTGAGGGTAGAACCCGCTGTATGTGTGCAAACCCTGGTTTGGAGGAGCTCAAGGAGGAGGAGTCCCTCAGGCAGGGCAGGTGATGGTGGAGCTGGGAGGGCCTACAAGCCATGTCTTCTGTGCTGAGAGTTGGGGGGTGTGGGGGGCGGGAGCAGGTGGGGTTGGGTCTCGCCAGAGGGGACCCCGCTTTTACCCTCTATAGTGTTGGGTAGAGAAACAACTGCAGTCTGGGCAAGCAGACGAGGCCCTTTGGAGGCCAGGGATATGCCACTGTCGTATTTATAATCGGATCTTTGTTTATCTTGAATCAGACCGGGCTCTCTGCATAACTTCTGTTCCTCACATTTTGAAGATTTGGGCCCAAAACACATTTCAGGGAATAAGGAGAAAGCTCATGTTTGAAAATGAACCAGCAAAATAAATCATTGTGTTTCTGACATGATGCCCATTGAATACTTTTCAATTCTTAGCTTTGGCAGCCACGTTTGAAAAAAGCACACACACACACACTCACACACTCACACACTCACATACACACACAAAACCTATCACATAATTCTTTCTGAAAGGCTCATTCAGCAGGCCTATCCCTTTCGGTTCCCAGCCCCCCCTTCCCTTTCCTTCTCTCTCCCTCTTTTTTTTTTTTCTTTTAAATCAGCCCCTCTGGTAAGAGGGCAAGTGTACATACAGTCTTCCTTTGTGTTTGTAAAACAGAGCCATATCAGTTGAGCAGTAATGATAACATTTGTAGTTATGCAAGCAGAGATAACAGTAATCAGATCTCCTGCTCTTGGCAAAAACCAATGGCCACAACCTCACCATGGGGTGGGGTGTTCTGCTGAAAGGGGAGGGGAACGTGTCTGTGTGTTTTTGTTTTACCAAAGCCCCCAGCACACTTTTTCCCCCAGCATACTTTTTCCTGCCAGAGGCTCTCCAGTTAAAGCCCTCCAGAAGTTGTCCAAGGAAGGGGACCCTACCCTAACCGGAGATCTGAAGTTCCCCTCCTTCCTCAGAGTCTCCTGGCTATTCCCCCAAACAGCCCCCCAACCCCAGCATCAAATGATTTAGGGCTTCCTTTGCTTCCCAGCAGGTAATCTGACCTCTCTATATTGGAAGGAGTAAAGGCTAATGTATTCACTCAAGCAGAGGCCTGGGGAATGGCTGAACCAGAGCATCAGTTTGCAATGCCATTTGGATTTTTTTAAAAGAAAGGTGTTGTTCTGGAGTTGCCCTGATACCTTCCAAATCTGATTTCCCTGAGGGGGTTTCTGTTGCACTGTTACCCAAACAACATGCAAATATATTGATTTCTGGGAATTTAGACGGTGGCAGAGGACTAGAAGCTGCAATTGCCAACGTATGCCAGGCCAAAACCGGAACCCAGGCACGTGTGGGTTTGATACCGTGGAGGCCAGGATCCTCAAAATGTGAGCTCTGTTTGGGGATGGTGAAGTGAACTCCTTATTAGGTGTTGGGTGTCTGAGCTTCTCTGCTGGTTGGTTTCTCTTATTTTGTTCTGAGGTTGTCATCCAGTTATTCTGGGGAGAAGAAAATAGTGTTGAGTTCTCCAACTAATGTCTCCGTGTGGCCCACATGCCCCATCCTGGGGCAGTTGTCAAGGGACATATCTCAGTTCTTATCTGACCCGGGTGGGGAAACGTGAATCCACACCAATCACAATTTTCAACAAAAGGGAGACCCAACTATTTCTCTCTTCTGTCGGGAGGCCTTCCTAATTATGTGTAAAGTGAAATGTGGGTCTCCCCACTTTCCTCCTGGACACCTGAAGAACTACTGCACTTTCTTCCCACCTTCTACTCATCTCTACTGCCCCCCCCCACACCCACCCTCCAAGAAACCCCAAAGTAGGAATCATGAAAAGCAGCAACAGAAACCATGAATTGCTTGGGAGTGGGGATGGGTGGGGGGGGGAGTGGGGATAGGGGGGTGGGGAGTGGGGATGGGGGGACCGACATAAGGGAATACGTTTTGTTTGATTGATTGATTGATTGATTGATTGAAGTTCGATTTGCCAACATATAGTATAACACTCAGTGCTCATCCCATCAAGTGCCCCCCCCCCAGTGGAGTCTTCTTTTTTTTTTTAAGGATGCATTTCCCTCCCCGTCTCCAGACATAAGTGTTTGAATTAAAAATTATACTTGGAATGCTGTGCAGATGTTGGCATTTGCAAACCAAATACTATTGGCCTGAGGGTTGCTAGGCAACCCGTGCAACCCAATCAGCGTGGGCTTTTACACGAAATCTGTTCCAAGAGACCAAACCAAGCACCCATCCCTGCTGTCTGGTGCAGGGGGCTGAGGCGGGGGCTCTCCGGGGGCCTCAGTTAGGAGCTCAGCTCTCCTGGCTTTCTTCGCCCGAACACGCATTTTAATTTCACTGTGTCATTTCTCATTATCTGTCTGCACAGAATCCCCTTTTTGGTTTTCAGAAATAATTAAGTAAAAAGCCCTTTCACTCACTGCATTTTTGGCAGCGATAAAGACATTTGAGGCATTTCAGACCAGGCGGGGGCCGGTATCAGAGCAGACTTTGAAGATGTTCGTTAAAGGCGGTTCTGACAAACAGTGGCAAACAGACCAATTAACCCTAGAATCGAAGTCCTGGCGGCTTTAAACTCCCTTCAAAAGAAATTAGCCCTAATGTTAATAAAGTGGGTGTTAGACCATTTCAAAATACCAACTTCAGCAGACTGAGTCCACTGGAATGGAATTATTACGTTGTCTTGCCAAAAGAGGAGTCTTGGGCTGGTGTGAATTTTTGTTACAGTTGCTGTCTGGAAGTTAGAGAAGAAAGAAAAAAAAAAAAGTCCAAACCACAGTGGGAACAAAACTTCCAAGCGGGGTAGTATACAGGTTTGTTGAAGAAATAAAGACCTTGCTGGCTTTGGGAAAGAAGGAGAGTCAGGAAAGGAAGTGCCCAGAAGTGTGTCCTCCGATGTGGGGATTTGTGGTCAGAATCAGGATTATGATCAGGCCTCCGGCTCCCCAGTGATAAGCCTCACTAATACTTCTCCCCTGGCGGAGGAGGACGGGTAGCTTAGCTGTTGATTCCTTATTGATTTTTCAGATCTCACGGGAGACAGGCCCGGAGCGTCAGGCCCCGCAGGTAGTGCTAGTGAATTGTCAAGACCCGGGGTATCTCTTTGTATTGTCCTGACACTTGCTCATAAGAGAAAAAGGAAATTATCCGCCTGGGCGATCGTTTTCATCGGCGGGGGACGGTACAAGTTGATTTTTGGTTATATTTCCATTTTTGGCGCTTGCGTCTTCCTTACCCTGGTCTTTTTGCTCAGAAGAGAGAAATAAACCTTTTAATCCATGTATTCTCCGAGGAAAGAATATTTGCAGTCTTGTCCTGCCAGCAAGAACTGTGACAGCGCGGGGGAGGAGCCCGCAGCCCCAGTGCCCGTCGGGCAGGGGGAGAGGGAGCAGTGTCCCTGGGGTGGGGGCAGCCTGGGGGTCTGAGCCCTGGTGGGACGAGGCTCTACCCAAGCCCTTTCCGTCCAGGTGTGGGTGGATGCGGCCGGGGCCTGGCTTGACAGGTCTGAGAGGGAATCAGGGCTCCGTTTCTGCAGAATGGTACTGAAGATCTATGCTTGCCCTCATCCCACTCTCCCTACCGTGCCCAGCAGTTTCCAGGGGGGGATCCCAGGCTGGGAGAGGTGACTTGCCCAGAGGCACGTGATTATTGAGCACCCCACTTCTCTGCCTTTAATTGGTTTCAACCTGCTGGGACCCAGGATTTCGTTGGAGGTTGGTCACGGAAGGGTCAGGCTCCCGGAGCCCTGCATGCTGCTCGGGGCTCACGCTGGCTGTGGGTTGGGGCTGGGATCCCGCCGGGCCAGGGCCACTGGGATGGGGTGAGGCTGTGGCCCGGGCCAGGCAGGCGGTCGAGGCATCTCCCTCCACACCGTCTCCAGCTCGGTTCTATCTCCACTTTCTCAGGCCCTGCCTTATCTCCCCCAGATAATGCGCTCCTCTCCCGGCTGCCACATTCTCTGGCACCCAGCAAGGATGAAGCACTGACTTGGTGGGGAAAGGGAAAAACCCTCAGTGCTGAGCACTGACTCTCTTTGTTGCTTTAAGAGGCTCCTATGTTGTTTCTCCATGTTAATCTAGGAAAAACAAAGTTCCTGGGTTAGTTTATTCACTTGGGAGAGCTGGGGTAGTTGTCCCATGGGGGGGAGGGGGCGGCTCTCCCTCTTTGCTTACCCTGTGGGTGATGCCCAGTTCTCTGCATAGAGGATCCTCAACTCAAACATCCAAAGGCAAATTCCTCTATTTAGCTAAATTCTCAGTTTAATGTCTAGTTCGAACCTCAGAATTGGCAGAAATCCAATCAGTCAGCATGGGGAAATGTTCCTCTTTTCTTGGGGTTGGGTCTGAAAATCCAGCAGGTGGGGGGTGATGAGACCCCAAGGTGATGAGGCTGCAGAAGCCAGGCTTTTACTAGCCACCTGTTCATACTGACTTCCGCTGAACTGTCCATCATCCTCATTCCCTTCCCTGAGCCTCCTCCAGGTGTCATGCTTTTCTGTCAGGGCACCCAGAAACTTCTGCTGCTCTCACACTAGGGGCAGGGGACTTTTCCGGGGATTGGGGGATGAAACTGCTTACACACGGTGCAGTCATTTTCTTACTGGAGTTGAGCCATGTTCTTGGGGGCTCTGCCTAGGAGGGGGTGCATAGGTCCCTCCAGTCCAGGGTTCCAGAAATCATCCTTGAATTTTCTCATTTTCCTGCCACACTTGAATCTTGGGGTGGGGAGGTTGTAATTTGGGACTCCTTCTTAGGGACCTGCTATTTTTGACTCTCCCTCCCTCCCAACTTGGGAATGTTTTTTTCATAATTGAAGCATAATTGATATTCAATATTGTATCAGTTGGAGGTGTACAACATAGTGATTCAACTTTTGTATGTGTTGGCAGATGACCGCCTCCATAGATTAGTTACCATCCATCACCATATAAAGTCAATACGAGATTATTGACTGTGTTCCCCATCCTCTTCATGACACCCCCATGACATATTTATTTTTTACCTGGAAGTTTGTATTTCTTGATCTCCTTCACCCATTTTGCAACCCTAGTCTTCCCCTCATCCCCCATCCGCTTGGGACTCTTCATCCAGTGTGAGGGGCAGGACTCATCTTGTTTCTGTGCAAACTCCCTGTTTATGCCCTAGCTTGGTCCTCTTAGACCTCTGCCTTCTGGCTGAAAAAAAAATCACACACACACACACACACACACAAAACACACTTTTACTTAGATGTAATTTACACATCATAGAATTCAACCATTTTAAGTATATAGTTTGCTGAACTTTTGTAAATTTATAGGGTTGTGCAGCCATCACCACAACCTAGGTTTAGAAATTTCCCATGACCCTAAAAGGTTTCCTTCTGCCCATTCATAGTTAATCCCTGCTCATCTATGGTCCCAGGCCACCACTGACCTACTTTTTGTTTCTATAGTTTTGCCTTTTCTAGAAATTTCATATAAGTGGAATCATACAATATATAACCTTCAGTATCTGGCTTCTCTCTCTCTCTATATATATATCTATGTATTTATCTATATATAAAATAAACAGAATATTATGTATGTACAGAATATACATAAAATATATGTCTCTATATTTGTCTGTGTATCTTAAACATACATATACATGTGTGTATACATATACATGTATATGAATATTTTAAACTTCCTGGATGCCTGTGATTCACATGATCTGCAGATGAGGGTTGGGAAACACGAGTCTCCATTTAAGAAATCTGGCCATGATTGGAGGCTATGGGTCTGGTGGTGGCTGGCAGGGATGAGTTGCTGGGGAACTTGTTTGATCTAAGGCATAAGAGCCTTGAGAGGCTTAAACACTGTTAGAAGGGTCACTAGTGAAGGAGAGGTTGAAGATGCAGGGCGGGTGCTGGGTGATGAGCTGACCGATAGCATGGGTCTTTAAGATGAGGAAGAGGCTAGAGCCCAGATCTTGGGGAAAGAGGCTCCCTTTGGGTGGGAAGAGGGATGGTGGGAAGGACAGGCAGGTTTGGAGATTTTGTGGACTTTGAAGACATTCCCCTCTTACTAAGTCGTCTTCTTTCTCTGTTACCTACCAAGAGTCAGGAGGGTATAGTGTAGATGGGAAGTTTGCCCAGAATGCAAGTTTGAAAAAATTCTTGCAGAGACTGGAAAGTTGAACCATTCAGGGACTCCAGGCAGAATGAAAGACCCAGGTGGTGGTGCTGAGTGTGACTTCATGATGGCACCACCCTGGGTATGCCATTTGCTCCAACTATGCTCTGTGGTCTGAGTGCGTGTGGGAAGAAGCCAGCATTGGGTGGATTTGGTGTTTAAGTTTCACCTGGTGACAGAGGTGGAGGAACGGGTGAGGAATGTAGGTTGTGGGTAGGAGAAAGCGTGAATAAAGCATTGAACTCAGGTTGAATATGGAAAGCAGTGGAAAGATGGAGAAAAGTGAGGTGGGTCTGGGACCCACAATGGGACCCACTGAGGGCGAATCAATGGGGTGCTGAGAGTCCTTGAAAGAGAAAGCCGAAATGAAGGGAAGCTCCCATCTCATCTGGAATTTGTAATCAGAGGGGGAGCCTCCTGTGGTGAAGGCCATCTGGTGGCTGAATGGGAGTGAGGAAAAATGATGGAGATGAGGGGTCAGGTATTTGGGGAGACGGGTGTAGGAGGGCTGTTCATGGGCATGGCGAAGCTTCTTCCAGGTAACGGGACTGCAGTAGAGAGGGAGTGTGCTGGAATGACCGGGGGGCTGTTGGATGGGAAGAGGCAGCAAGGATGGAAGGTGCAATTAACCTATTTACCTGAGACCCCTCAGGTAAGGTGGTCTGAACACCTCGAGAGGGTCAAGTTGTTCTCAAGAAAGCTGTATTGGGCCTGGAAGATGATCAACCTTTATTGGAGATGATGCTGTTGGGAGCAGTGGTTTCAATGGAGACCAGGCCTCAGATAGGGCCAGCAGATCCCAGCTGGGGATGAGTCGGAACTCGCCGGCACCTCCTTCCCACCTGTTCAGGCAAATTGGGGTGAAGAGGAGAAACCAATCACAGGTGTAATCTACCCTCACAGTTTCTCTAAAAGGAACAGCTCATCCATGTTTTAAACCACTTAGGGCAATTGCCTGTTTCCCCAGCTACAGTAAGGAAAGGAACTAAAATTACCCGTGACGCTTTTCTGGTCCAATCTGTATTCCACCATTCAAGCTTCCTCTCTGTTGTCCTGAATTCCTGCTGTGTGTGCTGCCGTCCGAAGGGCTGGAGGTGGGAATGAATGATGTGCCTTCACCCAACAGGATGGGCTTTCACTATCCTTACTGTTTGCATAGGTTTTTGGTGGTGGTCACTTGTTCTGATGAATGATATAAAATAACCAGTGGAAAGTCTTCTTTATGAAAAGGGCAAAACACCCCACCCCCAAAAAACCCCACAAAGAAATCTTTGTTTTGTGGAGGATAAAGGCTCCATTTCATCCATCTAATGATTTTTTATTTCTGAAGGTTGCATGCTACTTAATGCTTCTGTTTGTCCCTCTCAGATCCTACAACCTTAATCTTTCCTGTATATCTCATAACCTCCCAGCATCTGAAATCACCATGTTGCCTGCGACTTCTAGACAAGGGAGAAATAACGATTTCGGTTGTGTGGGCTAGTCCACCACCTTTCATCCAATGAATCCATGTCCCAGAGTGACTTTGTGATGGATGGTGAAAACCTGTTCTTCCTATGGTGGCCCCAGGTCCAGCACACTTCTCTTAAGTGAGCATCGCACTGTGTTGAGTGAGAGTACATGGCTCAGAGGTAGGTATGTAGTTTGATTCTATGTGACTTTTACCTTATGCTCTGACTTTGAAGCACAGATTGTAAATGCAAATCCATTGCATTTTTTTTCTGGGATCAAAAGATTCCACTGAGTTCTTGAGTGTTGTCTTATAGACATCTTGAAATGGGGCTGTTTTAATGCATGTTGAATGAAAGAATACAGGACCCTTCACTGAGTCCCTACCCTGGGTCCATGGTGCATATTTATGGGATTCTCTGCCTGGTGCCCTCCTGTCCTATCAACCTGGGGCATGGACGCACCCCAAATTCTTATGACTATTGCAGGGGCTAACATGTTCTAGTGTGACCAGCACTGTTGGCCACTGTCAGGTGGTATTGGGTAGCCGCTGACCCAGGCTGGGCCAATCAGTCCCTTACTTTTGGATTTGGGAATGGATGAGGGTGGCCAACTTGTCCCAGTTTGTCCAGGACTTTTTCAGTTCTGGCACAAAAAGTTCCATGTCCTGGCTAACCCCGCCATCCCCAGTTAGTCGCCCTAGGCTGGACAGAACATTAAAGCCAGTTTCTCTCCATCACTGAAGCTCTAAATTAGTCTGTAGTGAGGGAGAATGTGCTGATGTGTGTGGAAGCCCTGGCAGAGAAGGGAAATGGAGAGATACTAGCCTCATCTTTGAACTTAGTGTGTGCCCTGTGTATGAACCCTCCTCACAGCCCACTAACCACTTAGTGGCATCACACTTTTTGCTCATTTATGTTGAATGGAGCTTTGTCACCTCAACCAAAGGAAGCCTGATGGCTGAAATGCTCTGTTCTCAAGCTGTGCTAGGTCTTTCCTTCTCATTTAACCCGAGGACAACCCCTGAGCTAGACGGTAATGTGAATTTTTACACACAAAGAGACAAAGGCTCAAAGATTTCAAGGGACTGAGGGTCAAGTTCGCCAAAGTAGAAAGATATAGAATTGGGAGTGACATCCAGGCCCAGAGACTTCAAGTTTGGGGTCTTACTGTCACACTGTGGCTGCTTTTGCCATTGATGCCTGAATCTGTTAATACTGGCCAGTCTGACATCTTATTCTGAACACCAGCATGTCTGGAAAGGGGCAAGAGACTAGTTTACACACATATTAAAATCCAACTTGCCCTTTATGATGGCAGAAATCTTTGGTGGCAGCTAATGGTTCTCTCACATTTGCCCCTCACCAGCATTTTACATATATATGAGCTAATTGAACCTCTACAGCAATCCTATGAGTTATGGACTATTTTATCCTCACTTTATAGGTAAGGAAGCCAAGATGCAAAGAAGTTAAGTAATTTGCTAATAAATGATAGGGTTGGAAGTAGGAGTCCAGGCAATGTTGTTCAGGAGTCCCCGTACCCCCATCGCTTCAGGGCATTTGATGATCATCCCAACCCTGAAACCAGGTTAGGAATCAGGTGTGTCACTTCTCTGGCTCTTGGTGAGTGTTCAGTAGTGAGGGGTACATCAGTCTAGGTCCCCCTCTCTAGATGTATCAATCACATTTCAGTTACAGAGAATAGAATCAATTCATGTTGTTTAAGCAAGAAGTGTCTTTGGTTTTGCTATGTTTCTCCCAAAGTATTAAATGGCTTACAGAATCGTGGAGAAGGCTGAGGAAGCAGGCTAGGTTGAGCATCCAAGGACCAATCTCAAATCTGGAGTGCAGAAGACTGCCAAAGAAATATGGGCTCTTCTATGAAAAGGAAATCACTGGCTCCTGCAATCCAGAAGCCCCTCCAAGCAGGAGGCCACCGCTGCTTCCACCAGCTCCAGAACCGGCCCATATGTGCCATAATCCACAGCAGCAAAATAGATGCCCTTACACTTATGAAGCTCGAGACCTAGCACGGCTACAGGAAAGCTAAATGGCTCTAAGGCTACGCTTACCAGTAGAGAGAGTCAGTAGAAGTACTACTTCCACCTCCTTCTACCTACTTCTACTTCCCCAAACATACATGCTTGCATCTGATTGGCTGAGACTAAGTGACATCTGCAACCCTAGTTGCACAGGAGTCTGGGAAATGTAGTTTGTAGCTTTCTAGCCTCTACCACTCAAGTAGGCATTCTAAGAAGGGGAGTAGAATGGTGTTGGGTACCAGTGGTCACTGGGTACCAATCTGCCACCCTAGGGCTGCTCTACTGGCAGGGCTATCTGCAGGATGCTGATTGGAGCTTCTGGGTAGAACTACTAATGTTCTGGGTGCCCAGGTGAGGAGTAGGGGATGGGCATGACTGAAAGCCAAACTCTCCTAACCTCCTCTGCCTTTATAGAACTGTGAGCACGTCCGCTGGGCAACATGCCCCCTCTGGGAAGCAGCCTTCTTTGCATGTCTGGTGCTAAGTGGAGTGGGCAATGTGGCATGGTTTGAGGCACTCTGGACAGAGGTTCTGGGTACCCTTTGCCACGGACAACGTGTGACACTGAGCATGCTTCTTCTTTAGTAAATGAGGGGACTGGTTGAGGCCTCTCGTCGCACTTAACAACCTCTAAATTTATAAGAAACAGACTCACTTGTGGTCACTTCATTCCAGAGCTACATCGAAGAAATAACATATTTCTTTTCAATATCAACGTTGTCAAAACCACAGTATCTGGGTTTGCCTGGTTTCTGGTAAAACAGTGGCCGTTAAAACTATGTCAGTGCAGACGTGGACATAAATAGATAATAAATCCTGATAGGTATATAGGACTGCTATATTTGGATTCAAACCTGTTAACCCTCACAAGATAAAGCTCAGTCTGATGGCTCAGCTTCCAAACTGGGCAAAGGTTCAGAAGTGAAACGTTTGTGGATTTCATTGCTAAGAAAACAGAAAGTAGGAGCAGTAATCTCGAGTGTCAACACTGATGCTGAATTTTTCTGTTGGAGTCCAGGCCAAAATTGGTCCCCTAGTCTTTGGCCTTGTGGAGGTCAGCTGTGAATTCCTAGTGTGAATAGCCTGACATTTTAAGGGCCTAGGGCCATTTTTTAAAAAGCTGAATATTCATACAAAGACTAACGTGTAAGGGCCAACATTTAGCTTCTGTTTAAGAATTCCTAGCAGTCAAAGTGACTTTCCTAAGTATAGGCAAGCCCTAGTTGAAGAGAGCCCAAATATGCAAATTTTTGATCAGGGGCTTTACATGAGAGTATTTACATGGAAAAATCTCTAGTATCATAGCAGTTAGCTTCCTTCTGCATTTTACATGAATAAGTCACTCTTGACTCTCCAGACATCCTTCCTTTCCAGAGCATGAAGCCCCCCAGTGCAGGCAAAGCTCTTCTCCAGGAATGTGTATTTTTTTGGTTGCTTGTGATAGTTGCCATTTATTTTCTGAATTAAGAAGCTCCTGAGAACAAGAGGGAAGCTTCAGGGTCATCTCGCTCAGCTCTCCAGTTGGAGAGAGGCAGTCGGGGAATGAAGTCAGAGTAGGAGAGCCTTGTGGGGGATCCTGACTGCCAGTCCTGCCGCGTCCCTCTGATGCTGTTGTCCCTTGGCCAACTGTACCTCCCACTCACCTCTTGGACACTGAGTTTCTGCGGTTCAATCAAGTCCTCCCCAATCCCTCTGCATCCCCCAGTTTTTCTGTCTTTCTTAAACAATGTGTATTGTGTTTCCTGGGAAGATTTTTCCCTAGAGGATCAGCACCTTGGACATTTGACTCAGTTGGTTTTCGCAGTTGTCCAGCTTCGCTTAGCTTCTGAATCGAATTGGTGCTTAATTGTTGATTTGTCATTTGACCGAATTCCCTTCTCTCTTCTCTCTATCTGCCTCCACACCACTCCTGGAAACGGAGAGGTCTTGGCCGGGCCAGGGGTGAGGAGGACACCTCCATTGGTGTGAGCAGTTTCTCACCCAGAGGAGCCAGTGGAGGAGAGGACAAACAGAAGGCTGTAGGTCCTCCAATCAAGGAGCCCCTGGCAGGTGTTGAAGGTAGGAGAGTAGACTTTGACTAGAGATAGAAGAGCGCAGCCTCAAAGGCCGGGCCAGGGAGCTCAGCTCCAGCAGGATCACTCCTTTATGTTACCAGAGCCAGTGAGGGACTCTTGGCCTGGTGCACAGGCCAAGATGAGCTGATGGCATCTATTGTGATGTTAGCGTGTGTGTGTGTGTGTGTGTGTGTGCGTGCACATGTGAGCATGTTTGTGCAGGGACCTAGGAATGGCATGAAGCTTAAGACACTTTCCTTAGTGATGGTTCCCAAACCATTTGGAAGCATTCAAGACCCATGTCACACAGCAGGCCACGTAGTAAGTATTAAATTTTGGTGGATAGAGAGCATGCTGGTAACGAGGGTGCCCAGATCTAGCCCTATGCCTGCTCCGTAACTTGGCCATGGGGGTCTCCGTTTGCTCTCTTGTAATGTGAAGGGATGGGACCGAACAATTAAAAACAAGACAAATTAGAAAAGAAAGGTAACGCTGTTGCAGGAGTGTGCACAGAACAGGCGAATTTCTACAAAGCAGACACTTGAATTTGTGGTGTCAGAACCACCTGGGTCCAGAAATAGAACAGTGCCAGCACCCAGAGGAGACCTTGCATCCCCCTCCAGATCATTCCCACCTTTCTCTCCAGAGGCAGCCACTGTGGTCTCAACAGTTTGGGAGTCTCTTTCCGCCGTCACACGGAGTAACTCTTGCCATAACTGCCACGGACAGAAGACCGCCAGGGCCCTGGCCACAGCTCTTAAAAACTGCAACTCTGTTGACAAAATTCTTTCACATCTTTTTTTTTTTTTTTTTGAAGATTTTATTTATTTATTTATCTGAGAGAGAGTCAGAGAATGGGGAGGAGAGGGAGATGGGATCTGAGGCAGACTCTGCTGGGTACAGAACTGGATGAGGGGCTTGATCCCCTGACTGTGAGATCATGATGCAGCCAAAACCGAGAGTTGGACACTTAACTGACCGAGCCACCCAGGTGACCCCCCAACCCCTCCTTTAATGTAGTTTTATAACAACAAGTATGTGGGGCCTGGAGTTTTCCTTTGGCCATCATCTTTTCTTTTTTCTTCTTCTTTCTTTCTTTCTTTCTTTCTTTCTTTCTTTCTTTCTTTCTTTCTTTCTTTCTTTCTTTCTTTCTTTCCTTTCCTTTCCTTTCCTTTCCTTTCCTTTCCTTTCCTTTCCTTTCCTTTCCTTTCCTTTCCTTTCCTTTCCTTTCCTTTCCTTTCCTTTCCTTTCCTTTCCTTTCCTCTCCTTTCCTTTTCTTTCTTTTAATAACTGAGGATGATCAACTGAGTTTCTGTATCTGTGCTCTCCCCTGGGTCCTTGCCACTATGTTTCTGATATTGTACTCTGGGTCAGAAAAATTCCTGCTTTCATCCCAAAGCTCTGCACCAAGTATAGAGATATTTTTTTCTGGTGCAAAATTGAGTTGGGTGGGTACATTATGGTACTAAGCTGTTCCTCAGGGCTGCCAAATTGTGACTTGGCTTGTGTACTTATGCCCGTAAAAGGTTGCCTTAAACACAGAAAAGGGCAAGCATCATGATTAAACACATACACGTGCACGCATGCGCGCATGCGCACGCACACACACACGCCCAGAAAGTGTGGCCACCGGCATAATACCCACACGATGCACCCATTCAAACGATGTTTGCAAAAGGAAATGGATTTGAAAATTCTTTGAATGGAAAAAACGGGGCTGGATACTGTTCAGAGACAAATTTGTATGCGAGGTTTTACTGAAAAGCTGGCTTCCAGCAAAGCTTAGGATCATTTCGCTGCGGCTTTCACTGTGTTAGAGGTTCCTAACCTCTTCCAGTTAGTGACGCAGCTGGAACTTCTGATCGCTCATGGGGGAACGAGTGACCTTTGTCTCTTTCAATCCACCCATCAGCTCAACCTTGTTGGGTCATGCCTACCCATGGGCTCCCTGCCTTGGCACCAGAGTCTATCTGCTTGCATGCCCACACAGGTACACACACATACACGTGTGCACACGCATACTCCAGCCGCCTTCGCTCTCTCTCCATTCCAGCCAAGGATACTTCTGCTTAGCAATCAAGACTGGTCTGCTGGTTGGAAAAATGTTGAAGATGATCCTAGGGGTTTCCTTCTGACCCCGAAGCATGGAGACATGTTTGTAATGAACTGAAGCTCACACTCCATTTCCTCCCTGCTAGGGCAGATACAATTTTCACCACGTGGTGCCTTTCATGGGAGTGGATCACACGTGGAGCTGGAGAAGGTGATAGTTGTGACTTGAGGGGCAGGGAGGTGCCCGGCTCCTAAACCTGTTCTCTTTTGTCCATCCCACCTGCCTGTCACAGTGACCAAAGTGTGCCTGCTTTGCTCCACTGCTAAGGGCTGTGAAAGATTTTTGGTCATCAGGAGTTTCCTATTAAGAAGTGTGCATCCTGGGACGCCTGGGTCACTCAGTGGTTGAGCATCTGACTTCAGCTCAGGGTCGTGATCCTGGGGTCCTGAGATCGAGTCCCGCATCGGTCTCCCTGCAGGGAGCCTGCTTCTCCCTCTGCCTTCTCTGCCTCTCTCTGTGTGTCATGAATAAATAAATAAAATCTTACCAAAAAAAAAAAAAGTGTGCATACCAGTCTTTATGGACAATCCTTTGTAGAGATCAGACTGGTGAGGAGCCATGGAGAGGGGTGGCAAGGGGCTAAGGACCACTTTGCTCGGTAAGACCCAGGTGGAATGCTGGACTTCGGTATCACAACAAGTAAAAGGGGACATCCTCGTTCCAGGCAAGCACCGGTGACAGATGGGTATGGTCTCCCACCCGGCCGTGAATTCACTGGTAGTCGGTTTGAGTCTTTCTGGAGGCTCCATTAGGTACTGATGACAGTCGGTTGAGGGCCTCCCATGGGTGGTGTCCTGCCTGTTTGTCACTTGGTGCTTCTATTTCTCCGTGGTGAGAAAGAAGGCACAATCCCGGACTGGCGTGCTCCCAGGTACAGACGATGACCCGTAGGGACACACCACACCTTGGTGGGTGTCCTTGATCTGCACAGAGGAGCGCGCCTCCCCCAGGCCGCGAGGGAGCTGCAGAAACCGGGAATCCACAAAGCCACGCAACCTCCTGAAAGGCTCCACACAAGCCCTTACAAAAACATGCAGATTTTTAGCAGAGGTAAAGCCTAGTCGTTCTCGAATGTGAGTCCACGCAAGACTGCAAACGAAAATACAGGGTGAAACCCGATCAAACCTGGCCCCTCTCTCCCGGGCTTCCTCGGGGCGGAGGAGATGTCTGTAGACTGGAAAATGTAATTTCAAGGGGGCCTGGAGAGAGACAGCAATAAAGACCCGGGTGTTTTATTGCCCATTCTGAGGGGGAAAGGCTTAGGAAGTGCCTTCCTTAATGGATGAAATGAGAGATGGTTCTAGAGGACGGAGCTTGATAAAAGGAAGGCGGCCGAGCTCTCCACGGGAGGGGCCGTGCTTCTTGAATTAGTTGGACTCCACGAAGGGGTTACTGTAAGAGGACTCGTGGGCTGTTGGAGTTTCTATTGATCCGCGGCGACAAGCAGAGATGAGAGAAGCCTGGGGCTGGTTATCAGCTGGATGGGGGCGTGCTGGGAAGTGCCCGACCAGTGGCTCCGACGGGGGTGCACAGAGGCCCCATCTGCAGGGCCTGCCCATTTCCGTGGTGTAAATACCCTGGCCCTGAGGGACTTCGGGTTCCCAACGTGACGTCACGGGACACTGGACAGAGACACAGGGTGCGCTCTCCTGGACTGGGGCGAGCTGGCTCCAGCCCAGCCCAGCCCTGCTTGAGCCCCTCCCTGCCCCCCTCCTCCCCCGATCAGGGGTTTCTCTGGTGTTGATGGGGGGGGGGTGAGGGAGCGGGGAGCAGCTGGGCGGCTGGTCCTTCCCCAGCCAGGAGCTGCTGGCCAGCTGCAGGGTGGCAGGCCAAGCCTCGGGCCGGGGAGGAGAGCCAGATGCAGGCCCCTCTCTCCCGAAGCTGGGATGTCAAGGTGTGATGTTTGAAGATGATTCCCGAAGAACCTGAAATGGCTCAGAGAAATTCCAGGAAGCCCAGAAGATCCGGAGCAACATGGGATACGCACTGCAGAGGGTCTTTCGGGGGTCGGGGAGTGGTGGCGGGAGTGCCCATTACTTGAAATGGACTCTTCAGGGATGTGTGAGCTGACGCCAGGGAGCGGGATCAACGGGGGTCGCGGGGTCACCCCTCTCTTGGGCGGCAGAGACTGTTTGGAAAGGACCGGCCCTGGCTTCCCTTGGAGCTCCTCTCTGCACTCCATATGTCTTGCATTTTACAAAAGAGCAGCCCTGAATTAAAATGCTCTGTCCTATTACCCCAGAAGTACAATCATACTTGTCAGACCAAATGTGCTATGTTTAGGCCACTTATGAGGCACCTTTCCTTTGAGTGTAGGGTTTCAGTTCTCCGGGCTGAGGAGTACTGGGGAGCTGCCCTCTTCCCTCACCAGAAGCCATGCGAGTCCCTTGACCCTTGGATGCGGAGCAGCCCTACATTTTGAGGGTGTCTCAGGGGAGATTTTGATTGGACAAAGGTTGCTGTAGCTAATGATAAATAAATTATCAGAAACCTAAGATACAGCCATCTCCCCAACACTAAACAAGAAGAAGAAGAAGAAGAACAACAACAACAACAACAACAAAACTACAAAAAAGGGAAATCTGTGGTTTAATGGCTTTTTCCTGTTTGCTATTTTTCTCTAATTGATCCCATGCTTACAGGACACTTATGTCTTTTGAATCTAAAGACGAGAGAGCTAGGAGGTCCATTATGCAATTTATTGTACATGAATTTTTTGCTAAGTGCTGGAAAAATGAGTAAGAAAATGAATAAGAAATAAGAATCTCTCTCTCCTTAGGATCGCCTCTACTGAACAAGGCTTCACTATAGGAGGATTTCCATGGATGATAATGGCCAGTAGATCTAGTGAATGGTATCCATGCCAGCCAGGCGCCCTTCTAGAAGCTCTATGAGCACTTGCATTTCATTAAAACCCTTTCTATCCTAATTTCAAGTTTGGCGATGAGGAAAGAGAGACACATAGACAACATGCAGCATGTTGGGGCAGTTGGCACTTAGGTCAGGAGGCAGAGGGGAGCCACGGGCAGTGTTCGGTCAGGGTCATGATGCAATCAGAGCTATGTTCCCAGAAAGTGATGTAGAGGAAGGTGGATTGGGAAGAGAGACCATGAGTAGTGCCCGCTCCAGTTTCAGGGTAGAGGTCACGCAGGTGGAAGTAGTGGGAAGGGAAAGGAAGTTAATAGGATGTGAGGAGTCTCATGAAGAAAAACATGAATGTCAAGAGGAAGTGTTCTGAAAGGCAGGATGGTGAGCCCAAGTAGAGCTTGAGAGGAGGCAGGAAGAAATGGGTGTATTCTCCATGGGTCTCTGGTGTTTCCGCACATCTGTGAGCATGGCCACTGAGAGTTCTGGTTTCAGACTATCTTCTCAAGGGTGTTTGTCCAGCAGATAGCCTTGGAGGCTGGAGGTAGTGTTGTCCTCTGGAGCAGAAGGTAAGTTCGTTTGCTGTCCGGTAAAATAATGATAATGTCCACCTCGCAGGTCAGGCAGCTTGCTGGCAGCCCATCCACAGCTCTCCCGCCTGCTGTGCCGGGAACAATAGCATCCTTAGGCTCTGACCCAGGAGTCTCGTGTCTCCTTCCAACATTCGTGAACTGGTGGCAGGCTAATGAGTCAGCTTGCAGCTGGGGTGACATCTCAGACCCTTCACAGCTCTTGACACATGGCAATAGACATTTAGGTCTAGGAAGGCCAAGGTGACTTGCTCCACGATGGAGCGAGTTGATAGCCAAGATAAGACTTTTTATTTTTTTAAAGATTTTATTTATTTATTCATGAGAGACGGGGGGTGGGTGATGGAGAGACAGAGAGAGAGAGAGAGAGATGGAGAAGCAGGCTCCATGCAGGGAGCCTGACATGGGATTTGATCCGGGGTCTTCACGATCAGGCTCTGGGCTGAAGGTGGCACTAAACCGCTGAGCCACCTGGGCTGCCCCCAAGATAAGACTTTGTCTGAGATGCTCCCAACTCCTTCTCTAGAATTTTCTCCACTGTTGCATGTTGTACCTTGGCTTCACTATAGGAGGATTTCCATGGATGATAATGGCCAGTAGATCTAGTGAATGGTATCCACGCCAGCCAGGCGCCCTTCTAGAAACTCTATGAGTACTTGCATTTCATTAAAACCCTTTCTATCCTAATTTCAAGTTTGGCGATGAGGAAACTGAGACACACAGACATGGAGTGCTGGGTCTGAAGTCACGTAGCCTGGTTCCTGAATTCCTCAATCACCTCCTATGCTGTCATGGGCTCATCAAAGTTGGAGAGTCCCATTTCTAGAAGTGAGCAAGGACAACTTTCAGAGTTTATATTTGCACTGGATGGGTCATAATAGAGAGGAAGGCCTACAATGTCTTTTGATCGTAGAGTCATGATGACATCCAATAGGATTATTGTGGTTTATAAATATGTATGTATTTCATTTCTGATTTCCTTCTGAGCTGAAAAAAGTGCATATCAGTAAGTTGACAGAAAATATCATCTGTGGAGAGAGAAAGGGGGAGAGGAGAGGGTCAGGAACACAGGCCAGCAGGGACAATTCCCTCAAGCGAGAAGGAGTAGGAATTCAGTTTTGGCTTTTCTTCTGAGTCATACCTAACATGTCCTGGGCTCTTACTGCTTGCCAGTGACCATGCAAAGCATTTCACATGTATGGTCTCATATGAACCCCCGGGACTCTGTTCATCTTGCCGATTTTACTGATGATGAAACCAAAGGCAGAGAGGTAACGTCAGACGGCAGCTATATGTCATAAACCAGGATTTAATCCCATGCAGCCTCCCTTCAGAGTCTGTGCCCTCAACACTGCCTTGGCTGTGTGATCAGGGAAGCCTCCATGGAGGAGGTGGTTTCCAAAGACTAAGCCGACTTGTGGTAGGAGAGTGGAGAGGGCATCCAGGGTAGAGGGAATAATGCCAACAAGGGCACAGGTAGGTATCTGATTGACATTGGGTAGTGGGGGCTAGAGTCCGAAAGAGGGCTGGATCACACTGGGAGAGTGAGAAGCTAAGGAGGGGGCTTGAGATGGTTTTCAAGGAGGAGGAGCATATAATTAATATGCTATAATAATATAATTAATGCTGCTGTTCAAGACATCACAAAGTGGCCAGAAGACGAGGACCTCAACTAGGCTCCAGGTTGGTTATGGAATCCTGCCTCTTGCTTTGTCCTGCCTCCCTCCTTGCTCGCTTGCTGTCTGTGTGCTGCCAGCTGTGGGCCCATTAGCCAGGAATCCTCTGTGGTCTCCAACAAGGCTTACAGTGCTTCAGCCTAGACTATTAGGTCTGAATGTGTGCCCCAGGTAGATGGAACCTTTGCTCGAGGCGCAATCAGCTGCTCCACTCGGGAAGGTACCCCTGCAGGTGATCAGCTCGTATCTGAAACATTATTCCAAAGGGCGCTCTGGCAACGTACCAGCTGCAGGGCTTCAGCCGTACACCTGCAATCAAAACCAGGGGCTTTTGTCACTAGCGTAACAGGTGAGGAAAATGACTTTCCATTTGTCCCCACTGTATGGGGATTGGCCTGCAGCATGAAGCCAACACATCCCCACTTGTGTGAGCACGTAGAAGAATGCACAGGGAGTCCAACAGTCTATACCCTTTGGAATGATGCCCCGGGCTTGATGTGGAACCAGCCCAGTCCAGCCAATGCTTCGGAGGATCTTTATTGCCCACGTCCAAAGCTTGAATATTTGAAACATTGACCTTGAGTGACATCAGCCCTTCATGCAAGTGGGATTGAAGCACCTAAAAGGGGGACTGCTGAGATGTCCTCATGCTCACAGAACAGGAGACCATTTTTGTGCCAGTTTTCTAATAAATGTCTGTGTGTAGAGCAGATTTGGTCTGGAATTAGTTTCCGTTGTAAGCTGGAAGGGAAGTCATGGGGAGGAGAACATAGCCCACCTACGTCCAATCATTGGAGGCTACTGATATTTACCCAAAAGATCCTGATCATTGGGAAGGACCAAATTCGACTCGTGTCCATTGGGCACCCTCATGGAGGAGGCAGACATGACTAACATGTTTTTCTTATAGGTAAGGAAACTGAGGCACAGAGGGGCAAGCCAGCTCATCCCAGGCCACATAACCAGGAAATGCTCGCTCCAAGATTCCAAATGTCAGCCTCACTTGTTCTGCTAACGCAAAATGTATCTGTCATTCCTTCCTGGTCATGAAAAATTAATCTGTAGGAAGGAAAGAGTGGAGATTATATATGTGGAGTTGCTATTTAAAATCCATGACAGTCAAAGGTCTGTATTTTTAGAATTCATTGCCGGGGGCAGGTGAAATCATGCATAGGCCAGGCCCAGCCCTGTGGCTTCACTCATCCCTTCCCACTCTAGGGGATCCAAATATAGTTGTTTTTTTTTTTAACATTGGTGCCTTTCCCTCCGGCTTATTCTGATCTGATTTTAAGGGCAAGGAAAAACACTGAGCCTGGCTTGGGTAAAATTGGAATTCACCTGCCTGGTATTTTTTTCTTCTTATAATCTAATATTAGTCTTGGTTCAGAGAAGGTGGATTGATGAGGCCGGCGTGGTAGAGGTCTCCAAAGAACTGATGTCCCTTTTTCCTCAATAAGGCTTAGACCAATTAAGCTTGGTCAGAGCCATCCATGGAAATTCCATCCTTCTTTGCTGATGAGTCATGTATGGGGGACTGCAACCCCATCCTAGCCAATAATGGGGCGTTAGGGGAGCAATTTTGGGAAAGATTTCCTTCCTGATCAAAGGTAGGGAGCATTATGATGAGAAAGTGCCTTTGTTCCTACCCTCTTCCTTCTTGCTTGGATGGGGCACTGTCATGTGAGGACACGATGTCTGGTGCTGAAGCAATCATCTTGTGACCTTGAGGGGGGACCCACCAACATGTGAGGATGACAGGGTAGAAAGAACTGGGGTGTTTGGTGGTGGTGTTGAGCCACCTAACTAATTCTGGGGAGGCTAAACCTTCAGTTTCCCATATTGTTATATGAAACTAATAATTTAAGCCACTTTCAGTTGGACAGTCTGTTAGTGTAGCTAAAAGACTAGTGTAGCTTTCCTAACTGCAAGATTGTTAATTAGTAAAGAACAAAACAAGGGAAGAATGACTAATTCTCTGATGGAAGACTCAACCCTGATGTTCATGAAATACCCTGAGAACTTAACTAATCCCATATTCATAAATCTGTGATAGGCCCATAAAATGTGACAAAGTATTATTAAAAAACTGAAGAGACGCCTTGTCTACCTAATAAGAGATGTTCTGTTTATAAGTAACTGAAAAATCAGTGAAAGGAATCTACTGGCCCCTCAAGTGAACGGTGAGAAAGTAAGCTTCAGATATGGCTTGATCCAGGGCTTGATATGGTGATGCTATGAAGCCCTAGTTCCTCTTCATCACTCAGTTCTGCTCTTCGTAGAGCTGACTTTATGTTCAGACTCCAAGCAGCAGCAGAAAGGCTGTCACCAGCCTCGACGCACATTCTCCGTTGTTTAAGTCCAGCCGTGAAAGGAGGAGTTCCCTCCAGGACACCGGCAGGACTCACTGTTTTGGTGGCCCTACCCGGGCCATGTGTCCCTGAGGGAATGCGATGCTTTGACTTAGGCCCTCGTTGCCTGCCTCTCCTCAGTACACGGGTAGAGGCAACTTCGCCTGAAGGTCCAGAGGCTGAAAATGGGAAGAGGCTGCATTTCCAGAAGAATCTGGGGACTGATACGGAAGGTGAATGAATGTTGAATGGCCCAAACTGGAGATGTCTTCTCTGCCTCTGCAGGTCCTTTAAAAAGTCTGCTTCCTGCTCCAGTGCCGTCGATCTCTTCACCATTCTCATTTTTAAACACACACGTGCACACACACGCATACACACACCCAGAGTGAAATGCCATCACATGCACATTACCAATCACCTTCCTTTTCTGTGTCATTTTTCTTGACATTTTTATATGCAACAAGCAGAGAACACTCCAGCCTATGGGAAGAATGAATGCAGAGAGGTCTTCTCAGACCCTGCCAGCCTCATAGCGTACCTAATTAAAATGCATGCCTTGGAGAATTACAGCACAGGGCACGCAACCTCTAGTTTTTCTCTTGAGTGATTGGAAGCATAAGCTCACGAAGTGACCAGGAGCTACAATGATGAACGTTTTACTGTGGGTGACAAAAGAGCTTGGAGGAAGACAAATGCTGGAATGACCCTAGTTGTGACTCCATTTATCACAGTTTAGCTGGAAACAATGGATGCTCTTTCCTGGACAGCTGTAACAAGGCCTAGGGTGCGTCCGGGGGAGGCCACTGAGACCCTCCAAACAGCTGCTGAAGGCAGCGGTGTCACCCATCCATTCTGCAGTGTCTTCTGGAATGTGGGGTCTCACACGGGGAGGGAGATAAGCCATGCCATTAGGGGTAACGCAGATAAGGCCCTTTTCACTTTCGTGGCTATCAAAGTATTTGTTTGTACTAGGTTAAAAGAAAAACCAAGTTAGCGTGCTGAGCTTTGATCTTATGGGGTTGTTGCTGAAGAGGGGGCCCAGGCGAGCTGCTCTCTGCATCCACTTTGCACAGGCCTCCCGGGCCACCAAGTGTAGCACCCAAGTGTCATGTGCATGTGGCAAAAGTTTCCTCTTCCTGAGCTTGGGGTTCCCTTCTCAGCTCATGGGGTTGTCAGCGGAGTTCAGCTCCTTGTGGCCGAGGGGCTGAGGCCTCTGCTTTCTTGCTGACTGCCCTTGGGGGTCCTGAGTGCAGAACCTGGTCATGCGGTCGCCTTGAGGGTGACCTCCCTCACCCTGCAGCTCTCTCCTTGAAGGGCGACTCTCTCTCCAGTCTGCTGAGATGGAGTTGTACACAGTGATGGGATAATAGGAGCGACTGTTCCATCCCCTCTGTTGTGTAATGTCATCTCTTCAAGGGGGTGGCACCTCACGTTCAGTGGTCTCACTTGCCACGGAGGGCAGGGCTCACCCTGAGCGAGTACAGCAGGGGGTGGGAATCTGGGGACCATTTCGGAATCCTACCTCCCTGAATTTCTCCCTGTGCTGGTCGATTTTGTGTCGTCAGCCCAATGGGGCCGGAGTGGGGACACCCAGATGTTTGGTTAGCTGTTATTCCTGGGAATGTCTGTGAGGGTGTCCCTGGAGGATATGTATCCACAGACACGTCTCTGTATATGAGCGATCCCATTGGCGCTCATGTAATTATGGAGCTAAGGAACCTGGGCTCAGGAGGGCTGGGGGTACAGATTCAGTCTGAGTCTGAGTCAGAGGGCAAGACCGATAGATGTCCCAGCTCAAAGAGAGTCATGTCCAGGGAGAAAATTCTTTCTTACTCAGCCTTTCATTCTCTTCAGGCCTTAAGGTCTCCCCAGTGAGGACCACCCATGTGGGGAGGGCAATCTGCCTTACTCAGGCTACTGGTTCAAATGTTAATCTCACCCAGAAGCCATCACAGACACACCCAGAATCATGTTTAACCCCCAAATTTGGCATCCCATGGCCTGGTTAAGTGGACGTTATAAAATTAACCATCAAAGGGACAAATCTCTCTCTCTTTCTGTACGCACACACACTCTTTCTTTCTCTCTCTCTCACTATTCTGTTTTTCTGGAGAATTCTGACCCTCCTTCCTTGTGTTCATTCACCAGCTACTCCTTTCACGTCCCATGCCACATGTCATGCTAGGTCCTGGACGTGCCGAAGTGATAAATTACATAGAGACCTGCTTCCTACCTTTATGACATTTAGACTAAATTGAAAGATAATCACTGGGGGGGCATTCCTAGGCCAGGTCCTCCCTGGCAGGATCTATGGAAACCAAGATGAATCCGATCCCAGTCCTGCCCTCATGGCATTTACCACCACAGGGCCAACCTGGCGGCAGTGTTCCACATGTGCCGTGGAGACGGGGTGTGTCTGCTGTGCGTGTGGGGTGGAGTGGGGACTGGTGATGGTTTTCCATTGAGGGGATGGTGGGAAGGAGGGATCTGAGAGGGGCAATGGGGCCCCAGGGGATGTATGGGCAAACATGTGGGTCTCGCTTCGATTTTAGGTAGCACGTATAAGACAGGCCTAGCACTGTTTCCCAGAGGTCCTTTTAGATTTGTGTAAGCTTGAGCAGGTCAGTTGTCTGTCTCATGGTGTGCGGGCTTCTGGGGGTTGTGATGCAGGGGTTGGTGGGCAAGACCCCATCGGAGCCCCCCTGGCACTGCCCGGGCTGGCCCTGGAGGAGGAGGCCGTCTGATGGGCAGGGAGGGCAGAGAGGGTCCTCTCTTGGAGACGCAGGTCAGGAGCTCTCCTAGTTTGCTACCTTCCGAAACCAGAATGTGTTTGTGTGTGGCGAAGTAAGACCTGAGTCCATTTGGAGAATTTAAAACACGTAGCCCACAAACTCATGCCAGTTCAAATGTGAAAATGTAGATTCCTCGGCCGGGTATACGGTTTTGACCTGAACGGTGGCATTGGCTCCGGGCCGAGGTGGAGGAGGAGAGGACCAGGCCCAGGAGGGTGAGCCCTGCTTGTCGTGGCCGAGAACCACAGGGACAGCTGGAGGAGGAGGGACGCCTCTCACCCCTCCCCAACCCCAGAGTCCCCTCCGCTTTCCTGTGGACCCTGGCAGGGCTGGCAGGGGGTCTGCTGAGCCCAAAATCAGGCCTCTTCTTGGCTTGTCTCCTCCCTCGAGCCGCCTCCTGTCTGCTTCCATCCCTGGGGGTCTGTGTTGGGCTGCTCCAGGCTCATTTCTTTCTCTCTCTCTCTCTCTCTCTCTCTTTTTATCATGGGATCATCACTGACCCCATCACATCAATATGATATGAGTTTCAGGTGTACCAAGTGATTTGATATTTGTGTATATCGGGGGAGCGGCACCGCAATTAGTTACCATCCATCACCATACTTGGTTACTCCCTCAGCAACTTTCAAATATACAGCACGGTGTATTGACCATGGTCGTCGTGCGCCCTGCCTCACGTTACATCCCCAGGGCTTACTGATTCTAAAACTGAGAGTTTGTACCTTTAGGTGCCTTTCACCCATTTTGCCTGCTCCCCACCCCCCTCTCTCTGGCAACCCCAATCTGTTCTCTATCCATGAGCTTGGCTTTTCTTACTATTGTTGATGGTGATTTAAGGCTCCATTCTTGTTGATTTTATATTTATTTATTTATTTATTTATTTATTCATTTTTTTTAAAGATTTTATTTATTTATTCATGAAAGTCACACACAGAGAGAGAGAGAGAGAGAGAGAGAGAGAGAGAGGCAGAGACATAGGCAGAGGGAGAAGCAGGCTCCATGCAGGGAGCTCGATGTGGGATTCGATCCCGGGTCTCCAGAATCACGCCCTGGGCCAAAGGCAGGCACCAAACCGCTGCACCACCCAGGGATCCCCTTATTTGTTTATTCATAAGAGACACACACACAGAGGTAGAGACATAGACAGAGGAGAAGCAGGCTCCTTGTAGGGAGCCAGATGTGGGACTTGATCCTTGGACCCTGGGATCACACCTGAGCCAAAGGCAGATGCTCAATCCCTGAGCCACCCAGGCATCCCTTGATGATATATTTTTTTAAAGATTTTATTTATTTATTCATGAGAGTGAGAGAGAGAGAGGCAGAGACACAGGCAGAGGGAGAAGCAGGCTCCAGGCAGAGAGCCCGACAGTGGGACTCGATGCTGGGACTCCAGGATCACGCTCTGCACCAAAGGCACTAAACTGCTGAGCCACCCAGGGATCCCCAGCCTTGATGATATTTAAAATGAAGCAAGAGAGACACACACAGAGCCTTCCTGCTCAACAGGCCCTACGGGAGTCTGGCCTGATCCCATGTGCTCTTCTAGGGCTCCTAGGGCTGGGTGTCTTCTCTGAGTGGGCCCTCCTGGCCTCTCTCTCTTTGGTTCTTATGAGAACTAGAAGGAGAAAAGGCATTAGAGCCAGATGATCAGAGTTTAGACGCCAGCCCTGTGATTCGCTAATGTCTGGGTGACCTTGGCTAGTTGGTCATGTGTGTGGAGCCCTTTCGCTGTCACTTGTCCCAAAGGGGGTTAAGACTGAGTGAGACAATGAGCCCAAAGTGACGATTATACCAGCCCCTCTCCATCTGCTACAAGGCTGAGAATGATGTATATTGGATTTTTCCAACAGGAGCATCGGAGCTGCATGGTGGGCCAACACCCTTTGGGCAGCTGCTACTAGGTATCATTTCATCTTAGGATCAGAAAGTTCTCCAGTACCTTCTGGCCTGTTACTTGGCCAGGGTGTGCCATTGGTGAGAAATGGAGTCATCTCCTCCTGACAGTGAGTGGTTAGCAGAATGTAGATTATTCTGAGAGCAGGATGTTTGTTGTGTCTGGGGGTGATGCCCACATGGGCGTGTAAGACAAGTGGTGTGCTTCAGAGTGTGGGCTGTGGGCTAGCTCTCAGGCTCAGATCAAGATGGTCAGGGCAGAGCTGGGGCTGTGGGCAGAGGTTTACTCTGACTCTCCAAGGGCAATATCCATTCTCTTTTACCCTTTATCTTAAACCATGAAGTCTTTTTAGATTGCTTGCCTCTCCTGGTCCTTAAATATAGAGTTTGGTTTTGCTTGTCTGCTGCTTCTGGCCGAGTCAGGGGTGGGGATGGCTGGCAAGAGCTTTTTGTCCCTTGGTCTCACACTACTGCATTTGTAATGGACTGTGTTCTCTTTTGTCCAATAGACTTGAAACTGTTGATAACAGTGCTTGGTTTCTCTGTAATCACCATCGAACACTATTTCAGAGCTCATCACATGTGAAGCCCTGCAGAAAGTCTCAATAATGGCACCCAGGATGTTGGAACAGGCAGGTCCCAGAAATTGCTGTGGCTTGGTGTAGACGCAGAAGGCTGAATATTGTAGACATTAGGTGCATGGCACTTCATGCAGCCCATTGGAAAGCATAGACTCAGTTGGGCTTCGTGGGTCTGTGGTCTGTGCTGCCACCAGGTTCCCACACTGAGAAAAGGCTAGTACTTGGTTTCGTCCTCTGCTTTCATCATCTTGAGATTCTGGATAATTTTTGAACAAGCAGCCCTGCATTTTCATTTTGCAATGAGATGTGCACATTTTATAGTCTGTCTTGCAGACTGGTATTTAGTAGCTTGTAGCATTCAGGTAAATAGCACGGGGAAGAAGGGGGCAAATGTGTAAAATATAATGAGTTTCTTTCTTTCTTTCTTTCTTTCTTTCTTTCTTTCTTTCTTTCTTTCTTCTTTCTTTCTTTCTTTCTTTCTTTCTTTCTTTCTTTCTTTCTTTCTTTCTTTCTTTCTCTTTCTTCTTTCAGATTTGTTTATTTTAGAGAGCAAGAGTACAAGTAGGGGAAGGACAGAGGGAGAGGGAGAAAGAGAATCCTCAAGCAGATTCCCCACTGAGCGAAAAGCTCCACTCAGGGCTTGATTCCAGGACACTGAGATCATGACCTGAGCCGAAATCAGGAATCAGATGGTTAACCAATCTGAGCTATCCAGGCACCCTTAGAATGAATTTCTTTAGAAGTTGAAAGCTAAGTGCATTTCTGACGGTGGAAGTCCCTGGAGTCCCATGGGCTTGGAGACAAGCCACTGAGTTCTCCTACCCAGAGTAGTTGATTCTGGGTAAAAATTCAACAAATGTACAGCCAAACACTGTATTGGCAATAAAAAGATGAGTAGGACCAAAGAGTCCAATGGGGAGGATAGACCCCTCAAGAGAAGAGTATAGTGAAGAACAATGTGGTGAGTGCAAGGGTTGTAGGAGAGTAGAAGAGCTATCTCTAACCCCCACTGGGCCAGGGGGGTGGAAGAGTGAAGTTGGGGAAGGCTTCTTGGAGGAGTTGATGCCAGAACCAAGTCTTGAAGGGTTAAGAGAAGCCAGCCCGCCAAGGGTGGGAATGTGTGTGCATGTGTGTGTGCACACATGTGTGGACAGGGAAAATACTCTAGGCAAATGTAACTGCATGAGCAAAAGCACAGAGGTAAGAGAACATGGTGTGCAAGGAGCTCTACGAGCATCTTGTAGCCCACATACTAGAAGGTAGCAAGAGATGCAGCTGGAAGAATTGATTACAGGGACGCTTGTAGCTTTGCTTTGCTGACTGAGTCACTACCCTGTCGATGGTGGGAATTATCTACATTGCACAGCAAAGGAAATAGACTCTTCAGAGAGGTGAGCTACCTGCTGGAGTTTGCATGGTTAATTAGTAGTAGAAAAGGTATGCAAATCCAGGTCTGGCTGACTCGCAACTAGATTTGCCAGATTTAGCAAAGAAAAATGTAGGATGTCCAGTTAAATTTGAATTTCAGATAAACGATGAATAATTTTTAAAGCATAAGTATGTCCCATGCACTATTTGGGATATACTTAACCTTAAAAGTATTTGTTGGTATGTGGAATTCAAATTTAAGTGGGCATCCTGTAGTTTTCTTTGCTAAATCTGGCAATCCTTTTCCCAAACCCCTCTTCTTCCTATTCCATGATAGTCTACCACTGTTAATGCTCCTCCATCCAAGGAAGGTTCCATGAAAAAGGTGGAAGATAATACAAAATATGGGATGAGGAGAAAGGAATGTCCAGAATTTTAAGAATTGCCATTTAAATAGATATCTAAAAATTTAAGTCCCCCCTGGTTTTCTATGCCATTGGACTAGGACTTAAAGTAACCAGTGCTAAGTTGTACCTCTCCATTATCCTGAGCGCTAAATGAGAGATTCTCCAATTTCATGCACAGATGGGGAGACAGAGAAGCAGGTTCTTTGACAACCAGGATTATTTTGTCTTTTTTAATCTATTATATTTCAGGAGCTTTAAAACCTTTAAAGACAACCTCGGGTGCCAGTAGAGATGTCACTTACAGTTTTAAGCATTTTCTATTGTGTAGAAGAAAAAGAAGAATTCTAAATATGGGAAGACCATACTTTCCAGTGCTCCAGCCACTTTAAATATTCTTCAAAGAAAGTGCCAACAAGAACGAGAAGGAGGAAAAGTTTTTTTTTTTTTGATGTCTCCCTTATTATGTTTTTGCCTTCTTAAGATCTTAACATGCCTGTGTCAGATGCAAGTAGCTTTTTACTATCATCTTGAAACGGAATCATGAGACATTTACTCTAGAAAAATGTAGACTATTTTTCTTCTTCTGTAAGTAGAAATAGCACATTATGGTTAGCATATGTGCCTCCCCCTTTCATGTGCTCTTTTTGATTACGTGTCCTGTCTCTCTGGGTCTTTGTAGTTGAAAAGGTGAGGCTTTCCTTATAAACACTGGAGTCCTGCAGACATGTCTTGGGCGGCAGCGCACTGAGAAGCGTGTCTCCCTGTCCTGGCTGGTGTATAACGTCAGGGCTACACAATTTAGGAGGGTGTCTAGGGCAGTCCCATCTCCAGGCTGTATCCCATCCATCTCTGCCTTGCTGCTATGCACTGACGCTTTTCCCCTTGTTTGGAGTCATCTTTCACTGGGGCAGGAGAGCAATGACTCTTGGATTCCTGTCCCCGGTTATGTCAACTTGAGGGACACTCTTAAGCTGCTTGCAGGATTCCTTTCCTTTCTTGTAAACCAGGGGGAGTGATAGCCACCTCTCAGGTTGTTGGGAGCATTGAACCCCACATGCGTGGTGGCTTGGATTGGTTTTCTAGGGCCGCTGTTGCAAATGGCAGCCAACTTAGTGGCTTCCAACAACCAAAGTTTATATTCTTACAAGATCGTGAGGCTAGAAGTCTGAAATCAAGGCGCCAGCAGAGCCAGCCTTCCTGAAGGCTCTAGGAGAGACCCTTGCCTTGCCTCTTCCAGCTTCTTGTGGGTCTGCATATTCCTTGGCTTGAGGATGCATCACTCCTCCTCTGCCCTCTATTGCATGGCCTTCTCTCTGAGTCTCCGAGTCTCTGAGACTCTCTGAGTCTCTAAGGAAAGGACACCCTCATGGGCTAAGGGCCCACCTTAATCCAGTATGATCTCATCTCCATCCTGACCTCATTTACATGGGCAAAGACCACCCTATTTCCAAATAAGGTCCCATGCAGAGGTGGCCGTGAATTTTTGGAGGAAACAGTTCATCCCACTCCACAGCTTGTTGTGCAGTGCTGGGCTTTCAGAGACTGGAAGTTCCCTGTTTCACCTTTGCCGTCTGGGCACACGTTAACTTCGCCAGGGTTTTATGTAACTCTCTCAATCCCTTCTAAAGAATAGGCTATTTACATAAGGCCTCAGAAAACGTCTTGTAGTCACTGGCCAGGTGGTTCCTGCCAGCTGGTCTGTGCCAGATGCTGGGAGCCCGGGGCTAGGTGCCCACAGTCCCAGCCTTTTAGGAGCCCATGGTCTAGAGGAGGGCAGTGACATGTAAATAAGTAATTACAATACTCCTATTTATTAGGCTGGTGTGAGCTCAGGACTCCATCCAGAACAATGCTTCCAGAGCTGTTGGCGTCGCACGTGGTTCAAGGAGCCAATCCTGGGCTGGCTCTTACTGCCTGCTTCCCGGGCCTCACCCTGCGGCCTCCACTCTGGGGTTGCCAGGTTCCTTACAGGTTAATCTCAATCACTGCGCTCATCTAAACCCTTGTCTACTCTCTGGTTTTGGCCTTTACCGTTGTTGGAAGCATCTCAGCTGGCTTACTGCAATTTCATTTTTTTTTTCCCTGGTGATGAATTTCTACACCTCTTTTCAAGAGACAAAACAAATTGTTTGTTTAACCTCCTCAGGAATAAGTGGGCCAGGGGGTGGCGTGGGAAGGGAAGCACACTTATTATTCTCTTGGGCAGACCTTCTCGGGTATTTCCAAAGAGATTCCTGACTGACTCACCTTCTTTAACTTTTTCCATTGGGTAGATTGATATGCATATTCGTTTCCCCCCACTTCCTCCTCCCATCCTGTGCTCTCTGATTATGCAATATGGCCATCATGTCATTTCATACTGCTCACTTTTGTATTTTTAAGAGGTTGCTGCATGGGCCCCAGTGGGCACTCAAGATGTCATTAGTTGACTGACAAACGACTGTCAACATTGGTTGAATGGAGCCCCGGGTTATGTTAGATGTTTAGGTCTGTTTGGCAAGGCTTGGAAGAACGAGTCTTTTGGGCAAATTACCCAGGTGATGGTTCACCAAACCAGTGAGTACATTGGAATCACATGGGCAGAAGGCCCTTGCTATACATAGGAATCTCCACCCCTTTCACCCTGGAGATTCTGATTCCTTATGGCCAGGAGGAGGGCCCTGCCATGGTATGTTTTACAAGCTCCCCCAGGTTCCTGACATGTCACCAGGTTTGAAATTCTGATGCCCAGGGGGTACCCCAGACCCATCACATCCGAATCTCCAGTGTGAGTGCCAGGCATCACCTGCTGGGTTTGAAAGCTCCCCAGGTGATGCTAATGTGTAACCAAGGCTGAGAACCACTGCCCGTGCTCAGACTTGCACTAGCAGGCAGGTTAAAAACAGATGCTAGGCCCCATCCTCAGGCTCAGGTGAGACGGACACGGCAGGTCTGCAGTGCAAGTTGACACTCAGGCAAGTTTCCTGGTGCCTCTGCCCCCACTGCTTGGCTGAGACCACACTCTGGGGACTGCGGTCCTAAAGCAAAGTCGCTTTCCCCAGGTGAGTCGCGTCATTCCTCCTTCCTCGTCCCTGCCTCCCTTCACTTCATCCTTCCTCATCTACTCAGGGAGAGGATTTCTCCTGTGGGTTTGCTGGCTCCCTGCTGTTGTCTGGCATCAGGATCTGCTGGGTTTGCCGAGGAAGGGACGCCTGCTTTTCCTGCATGCCTGGCTTTGGGTTTTCTTTCTCTGGACATCATGCTGGGTATAGGTACGGTGAGTTCTCGTGCAGCCAGATTCCCCTTATATCTGCTTACTGTCCCCAGAGGAAGGGGCTGGGCTGTGTCCCCCAGGCCCAGTGGGGACGACTCTTAGCACAGCTCAGAGATCTTGTCCAGATTGGGTGCCAGGGAGCAGGTTGTGACAGGTATGGGACACTGATGGCAATCCGGGGGCTAGGTGGTGAAGGGAAGGTGGGGCGCCCTGGGCTGCAGAGTCCACCAACCTGGAACTGCAGGAAACCAGGAGTACAGGAGCCCAGCATTCGTGGATATTTTGCAGGCTTTAAGGCAGGGAGAAGGCGCTACAATCTGGATCGAGATTTTAGCAGGCCTTGCTCGCCACAGGAAGGAGTGGTCTCTCTCTCTCTTTCCTACCCTAGAGCCGATGATGTGCCATCCAGGCCTGTGGCCCAGGAGCCACTTAATTTAATGGACATGATCCCGCAGTAATAATAGAGGCTTCTGGAATCCACCCCGCTCTGCCTGTGGGACAAAAGCAGTAAATGTCAAAAGCTGCCCTCCCAGTGGGACATAAGGCGCTCTTTGTTAAGGGCCCAGCTTATCTGTGAGCACTTTACAATCTTAAGGCAACACGCCCACTCCTCCTGACTCTTTTTCTTGGGCCAGGTAAGCCTGAGCCTGAAGCCCTGGTGGAGTTATCTGTTGAGAAGGTGGACTGTGTTTAAGGGGAGGGAAGGATGCCTGGGGGGCGCATGGCCAGGAGGTGAGCCATTCCCTTTGAGGGACAGGTAAGGACAGTTAAGGACATTGGGGTGTCTCTGGGCTCCCAGGTCATGGTGCATTCAAGGATGTTTTGCTCAGTTTTCTATTCTGCTGGGATCTCAATGTCCCTTACAGTGGCCATAGCTAGCATATGGCACCCTGTGCCGGCTTGGGCAGAGGATCTGGCTTTACTGTGGGAGAGCCCTTTCATCCTGAGCCAGCAGGGAGGAGAGCTTCCCAGAAATCAGGCCCACATTCCCTTCCCTTCCCTTAGAAGAGCTGATACTCAAGGGGAATGGCTTTAAAGGGCATCTCTCCTTGACTGTAAGAGATCAGTCTCTCTGCTTTTCCATACCGTCGTCCCTGTGAGCCAGTGAAGGATGGAAGGATTATAAACAACTCGATGTAGTCACTTAGTCCCCCTGTAGACACCAACGGGGGCTGGCAGGGGCCCAGTCTTGTATCTGCTACTGGTGATGCTGAGGGAGGTGGAGAGATGGGATCTCTCTCCCTTGGACAGTGGTTCTCAAATTTTTGGTCTGAAGGTACTTTAGACTTAAAAAAAAAAAAATTGAGGCCTTCTAAGAATTTTTGTTTGAGGGTTAGATCTATCAATATTAATAACCACATTAGAAATTAAACCAGAAATCTTTAACATTTATTTTTCGTAACTCATTAGAGAAAGGCTGGTATATCTTAACATAAATAACACTTAACGGAGAAAATTATATTGGCTTTATTCTAAACAGGTTTATTAACTTTATGCACATTATGTCACATCCTACAAACTCCCTTTGGTAATTAAATTGCAGGGCTCCCCTTGTTTGTCTTTTTCTCAGGGGTCGCTGTTCTTCACCACCTAATGCCTCATGTCATGCTAACCATTGTCTCAGATATCTTGTCTGGGTTTTTTGTTCTTTCGGATGAGAACATAAATCCGATCCCTGTTACTCCATCTTGATTGGAATATCTGGAGAATTTCAAAAGCATGCTCATGCTTAGATCCTAGATGTGGGGATTCTGATTCATTAGTAGGTTTGAGGTGAACAGTGAACATTCAAGTTTCTGAGTTTAGAAAGCAAAAATCATCACAGTTTGGGGTGCCCAGCCAGCTCATTTGATAGAGACTCTTGATCTCAGGGTTCGAGCCCCATGTTGGGTATAGAGATTATTTAGTAAAATCTTTTTTTAAAAGTCCTAACAATAGCAACCAACTAACATTGATGATTCTTCTGCATTGCCACACCCCCCGCCCCCCCAAATTGAGAACTCTACCAAGCCTGACAGTGATAATTATTGTTTATGGGACACTTCCCATGCAGCATGTGCCATGCTAGCTCTTTACACATTTTGTGTGATTTCATTTTTGTAGCCAACCATTAGCCAAGGTATTCTTATCAGTATATCACAGAAGAGGAGATGAACACTCAGAATAAGGAGGAGAAAAACCTTAGTCTTTAGTCTGGCCAGATTTCTAATCCTGGTGAAGTTTTTTTGTTTTTTTTTTAACGATTTTATTTATTTATTCATGAGAGACACAGAGGCAGAGAGAGAAGCAGGCCCCATGCAAGAAGCCTGACGCGGGACTCGATCCCGGGACCCCAGGATCACATCCTGGGCTGAAGGCAGGCGCTAAACCACTGAGTCACCCAGGGATCCCCCCCTGGTGAAGTTTTGATCCCAGCTCTCCCCTATCTGCAAAGTGTGCACTCCGATATTTGACCAAGGAGGCAGCTGCTTTCAGAATCATTTTTATTCCTTATGATGATTTACTGGGCTTTACTAGCTCCATCGTTGTGCAATTACTTTGCTGTTTAGAGATATCTTTTCCTTTCTTGGTTATTATATTGTTGTTGTTTCAGTCCTTTTAAAGAAAAAATTAAAGGAACAAATATTAAACACAAACAGAAGAACAGTTACAACATGTGTAAGAAATAGAGCATGACCGTGAACTCACTAGTCAGCTTAAAGAGTTGAATGCCTCTTTACAGACCTTTCAAGTGAGACTAAGATGCTTTGACTCCGTGCATGGATCTTGAGCTGCACCACTCCGATCTCTAGTTGTTCTCATCTTTATTTCGAGCAAGCTCTCCAAAATGTTTTATTTAATAAGGTTCAGAGATCAGGGCCCCTTAGACTGGGGCATGCTACCTCACACATCCCAAGGAATAGATTTTCTCAAAGGAATCATTTAGCTGTTTGCAAAAGAAGGAACAGTCTCGGCAATCGTGTAGCAAAATGCATAGTTAATAAAAATGGAAATACCCCTGAGGGAAGAATGGAGCATGTGTTGTAGTCTCAGGGAAGCAATATCTCATTTTCTTTGCCAGAACTCAAAAACTGCTTAGAGATTGCATCAGGGACTTCTCTACACTGGTGTTCCAGCCAAAACCCAAACTGCCCTTGACCACCTCTCTCACAGAAGGTAAAACGTGGCATCTATTTTCTTTATGCTTCTCTCCAAAGAAATTTACCTGTAGGCACCATAAGTGTAATGACAGCCGTGTTACTTTCTGGATGACACCTACTCTCCCACGCTCATGGAGTGAATTTTGTTCATACCGTGAAGACCTACGGTTCCCATGTGTGGCAGCTGTGGCATCCTGGAGGTGCTGTGGGAGGAGGTCTTGGAGTCAAAAGAATCCTTGAATTCATACCTACACCAAAGCTCAAGTGCTCATGTCCAACTAGTTATCAGATACACACAGGTGCTTTTAGAATTAAAAGTGCAAATCAATTCAGTTTCTGAATGAATGGCAACTTTTTATCACACTTCTTTTTTCCCCCCCAATCAAGAGATTAAAAACTATTATCAACGGGGGTTTGTGAAGTATTCTGACATTGAAATGGGCCTCGTACTCAAAGTTGAGGATAGCTGGACTATATCATTTCTCACCCTTCTTGTCCCAAATCGTGTGATTTTTTTTTTTTTTTTTTGTGACCTTGGGACATGGCCTCTGTTTGTTCTGGGCTTTTTGTACTTTCAATCCCTAGGATTCTATCTCTTGTGTGGGACTGCATCTTGGTTTTATTTTTTGAGCAGGTTATTTCCACAGATGGCAGGCAGAGGTGCTCTCCCAAAGTTCTCTGTTTGCACCCCACCATGCCTGAACCATTGTGCCCTAGTTAACCCTCTGTGGGTTTCTGTGTTCTTCTACTCAATCATTTCATAATCTCCTAATTTCCTGACTGTAGCATTTTATCCATCCTTCCCTAGTTCCCCCCAAGTGGCCTCTGAACTGAAATTATTACATCACTCCTTCTCCCACCACATATTAAAATGTCTCCTAGTGCAAATGATCTCAATTAGCTAGGGGTTAGGAGGAATGCAATCTGATTTAATAAATTCGTAAAATTCATGCAGATGTGACTGAGAGCCCCATAGGAGACTCATCTCTCCACCCCAGTCATATTATCTTTTTAAAGGGGGATACTTATTAATCTAAATTATCCTTTAACTTGTAACTTTCAATAGTAAGAAAACAAAAAACCCTGAAAAGTATGGACACCTGGAAATGGAAGAGGAGATGAGCTCATCAGACAGGTGGACCCATCTTGGCTGAGAGTCTTTTGTCAAGGTCAGCATCCCTCTTTCCCCTCTTCTGTCCCCTTCATTCTTCAAAAACCCTACAAGTGTTCACAGGTGCCAATAGTTTTTTATAGTGGCTCACCTATCAGGGAGGACGGAGGAGGAAAGAACAGCCGTAGGTAATGACAATAGTAATAGATTTTTATATAATAATTTGCTTGTGTGAACCCAGGACTTCCTTATTGTGAGTGGGAGCAAAGCAGTCATAATGATGAAAAATTAATGTTAAAGCATGCCTGAAGATGTGAATATTCCATAGCACTTGTATTCTATATTCATTTAGAAGATTTGTAGATTATGGAGCTCTTTCCTATTCTGTGTGAAACAGGGAACCAGGTGGATTTGGGTCACTAAGTCTGATTTCTAGATAATGTTTATCCCAGAAGAGTGGCAGCGGTGGGAGGTGGGTGGAAGGAGAGAGTTTGGGTAGAGGTGTGGGTGGGAAGGGGTGCTGTATAGTAAGAAGCTGAGTCAGAGAGGTGAGGGGGGGGAACCTGGGCATCATGAATCCTTGTCTACAAGAAAACAGGGCTGCAGCTTCTACCGGAGACCTGGGACCAGGCTTCTGGTTTCCAGCAGTGGATGGGGTATGATAAACCAGAGTCATGTCACTGGAATAAAGATTTGGAAACCTGGAGCAGGTCAGGCTGAGGAGCAAAGCAAAACTCCAGGATCAGAATGGAGGAGCCATGGAGATGGTGGGGACAAGGCTACTGGAAGCACAAGCATTCCTACACCGTGAACTCCATATTCCTGGTCAGCCTAATGGAAAGCTTGACCCAAAGCCAAGACCCTTGTGGATGTGGGGCTAGAGAATGTTGGCATTACTTGTCACGACTCAGGCTTGGTTTGAAAGGATTCTAGCTTTTATAGAGCTTGGTCTGAGGAGCCAGCAGCGGGAGCAGACATTTAGAGTATAACCTGGTGTAACACGGTTACGGAGTCAGTATGAGCGAGTTCCAAGGGAATTGTGTGAGACCAGGAAAAGGTAAAGGCTAATTCTGCCTAGAGGCTGTTGGGAAAGGTTTTTGTGAGGGAAATCTCTGCCAAGCATTGAAGAACACGGAGAACAGGTCGAAGAAAAGGCATTGTTGACAAAGATTTGGGGAGAGAGGTAGCTCTGGTCCTGCCAGGGCATGATGGAGAGAGTGAGTGTGCTGGGAACTGGGAGGGCAAGGCTGGGGGTTCCACTGCGGATGGGGTGCATTTATGGCTGTTCATGTAGATTTAGGATTGTGCCCTTTCCTACTCTGAGTGACTGCAGGAGACTGGATTTGAGCAATAAAAGTTTTATTCCTACAGAAAATTCTTACTGAAATCAATTCTTTCTCTGAGGAGCTCTTGTCCTTTTAATTGGAGAATAACATTCAGAAACCAGTGTCTGAATGCTAAGTGTGCTGGTTGCTGCTGCAGTGTCTGCATGGAGCAGTCTCAGTAGACACAGCTAGGAAATCTGTGTTTTAACCCACACGTATTCATGCGTCTATACTCTAGTGTCTCTCTGCAGCATTGATGTAATACCATGGGTTCTGTGATCTGTTTTTTACTCACAACACTTCTGAGATCAAATCTATGGGTTATTTTTTCCCCCAACTAATGAATAATCCAACTCTCCAGGTGCCAAGGGGGTGTCCTACAATTTAATTAAATTCTGATACCAACTACCTGGAGTTTGTGCAGACCCCACAGGTTAAGGCTCAGTCTTATAAAACTCTCCCTCACTTTGAATCCCTAGTCCCAAATCTGGGTCTTTGGGGCTTCTGATAGATTGGCTATAAATTTAGGATTTCCCATGACCCCCTCCTTAGGTTCCATAATTTTTTAGGATGGTTCACAGGACTCAGGAAAGCACTTACAATTCCCAGTTTATTATAAAAGCTGTGACTTAGGAACAACCGAATAGAAGAGATGTTCAGGGTAAGAGTGGGAGGTGGGAGGTGGGCTTAGAGCGTGCATGTCCTCTTGGGCAGACCACCCTTCCAGCACCTCCATGTGTTCACCAACATAGACACTCTCCAAACCTCATCATTTAGGGTTTTCTAGAGGTTTTGTTGTGTTGATGTGGTTGATTAAATCATTGGCTGTTGATTAACTCAATCTCCAGCTCTCTTTCCTTCCTATAGTTTGGGGGGTGGGGCTGAAAGTTCTGACCCTTTTATCTCATGGCCGGTCAGTCGCTCTGGCAACCAGCCTCATCTGGAAACTAGGGGCCCACCAAGAGTCCCCTCACTAATAGAAACTCGGGTGTGGTGTTACGAACAACAAAAGATACCCCTCTCACCCCTTAACACTCAGGGAATTGCAGGTGTTTCAGAAAATCCTGTTCTAGGAACTAGGGATAAAGACCAGATATATATTATTATGTCAGTCTCCAGGTTCTCACTAATACCTCTAACTCCGGTCCAACACCAGGGGGTTTATTCTAGCCTTCCCTCTGCCTTTATTTAACTTTTTTCTCCAACAATAAGAAACTCCCTCTTATGTGTTCCATTGGCTCACTTCTAATATGCCACATAGTTATTTGAAATTGCTAACCCATATCCCTCTGAGAAACACATTTACTAACTAGATTACAGCATTTACACACAGTTCCTTTTGTCAATAGCCTTACAATATCCAGTCAAGATATTTGTTTTCAAAGTGACTTAGCTGAGCTCTGTTCCCCTCCATCCATTCTGTGTGGTTATGTGGTTTTATTTGTCATACAGTTAGGCTCATTTGTTGCTGTTTATATTCAATTTGGATTCCTAGCACATTTTGGTTGGTTTTATTTTTATTTTTTTTCAGGATGGGGAGGGCATTTGAAATATTACTGTGACTCTCACATTGTTATGCAAAAAAAAAAAAAAAATCCAGAGGCTCTGGGTGGCTCAGTTGGTTAAGCATCCGACTCTTGATTTCAGCTCAGGTCATGATGTCAGCATCATGAGATTGAGCCGTGCAGGGGGCTCTGTGCTAAGTGGGGAGTCGGCTTGAAATTCTCTCCCTCTGCCCTGCCCCCCGCCCCCCGCTCTCTCTTTCTCTAAATACATCAATAAATCTTTAAAAGAAATACAGAGGTATCATCTCTCCTTGTCCCTGGTATGCCAACCCCTCCTTCCCTCCCTCCATGTTTTCCTACCTCTTTTGTACCCAATCCCTGGTAACCAGGCTCTTTGGTTTCTAGTTTAACCCCCACCCCCCACCCTTAGTTTTCTTTTTTCCTTACAAATGCACAAATACCTAAGCATATATTTTCTTATAATTGCTTTTATGGGTTGAATTGTGTCCCTCCTCCCTAATTCACATGTGGACATCCCTGTCCTCCCTCCCCCACCCTGTGTACCTCAGAATGTTACTTTATTTGGAAATAGGGTCATTGTACATATAATTATTTAAGATAAGGTCTTTAGAGTAGCTGGTCATCCACTATGACTGGGGTCCTTATATAAAGGGAAAATACCAACCCAGACACACAGGGAGAACCCCATGTGGTTATAATAGGAGCTCAAGGGTGCAAGAGTCCCTGGCTCTGAGGGGCCCAAGCAGACCAGGTTTGTCACTTACTACTGACCTAATTAATCCAAGGGCAGAGATGGATGATGGTGGAACAATAAGCAAGTTTATTTCAGTGAGGGCCAACACTGGGGAGACAGTAGGGCTAATGTCTCAAAGACTGTGTCCAAAGTGCTGAAAATACTTCTAGGTTTCTGTAAGGAAAATGTGAGACAAAGTCAGCAGACATGCAGGTGGGCAGTAAAGGTGATGTTGATCCTTGTCCTGGGGCCAGTCATGCTGGGTCTTGCTGGTGTCAGGGCAGTCCTTGCTTGAGGGGCTAGCTTCAGTTCCCATCATGGGATGCTTGGCCTTCAGGTCCTTTAGCCTGGGTTAAGAGAGAAGCTGGAAAGAACTTAATAAGAACATAGAGAAGGAGGTGAGAATAGAGGTGCTCAAAGTCCTCTTTCATAGAGATGAAGGCAGAGATCAGGGTGATGCTTCTGTGAGCCAGTGAAAACCAGTTTCCTACAGATGCTGGGGGAGGGGTGTGGAGCAGATTCTCCCTCATGGTCCTGAGAAGGAACCGACCCTGCCCATACCTTGATCTTGGACTTCTGGCCTCCAGATCTGTGAGACGATTCATTTGTGTTGTTTAAAAACTACTCGGTTTGAGGTATTTTGTTAGAGCAGCCTTAGAAAACTAATACCTCCTTGCTCTTTTTTTTATACACCAGGTGTCATACTGTAGGTACTCTTGTGCATTGTTTGCCTACATCCCAGGAATCGGCCCATATAGAAGCTGCATGCATTTTTTTTTTTTAAAAAGAAAACGAGAGCATGCATGCAAGCAAGGGGGAGGGGCAGAGGAAGAGAGAGAGAGAGAGAGAAGTTTAAGTGGGCTCCATGCTCAGCATGGATCCTGACTCAGGGCTCGATTCCATGACCCTGAGATCGTGGCCTGAGCCAAAATCAAGAGTCGGATGCTTAACTGACTGAGCCACCCAGGTGCCTCTGTCTTCATTCTTTTTAAAAATAATAGCTGCATAATACTTCAGTGAGTGGATGCACCAAGTCTACTCAACTACTCTCCTCTGTATAAGCATTTAGGTTGCTTCCAAAATTTTGCAATTACAAATGATACTGCAACTCATGCCCTTGTATGTATGTAGTCTTTTTTTTTTTTTTAATGCATTTTTATACTGTTGGAAGTGTATCTTCAAGATGGATTGCTAGCAGTGGGACTGCTCGGTAAGGAAGGTTAAGTCCACATGCAGCTTTGTTAGGTAATGCCAAATTCCCTCCAGGAGAGTCCCACCAATTTGCATTCCCACCCAAAGTGTGGGAGGGTACTGATTTTTCCCACAGCCTCCTGTATGGACTCTGTTGCCCTATTTTGAAATTTTTACCAGTCTGACAGGTGAGAAATAGTATCTCAGGAACGTTTTAATTTGATTTTCTCTAACTATGAATGAGTTTGAAATTTTTTTTAATTTGTGGATCATTGTTATCTTTTTAGTGAGTTGTCTATTCATGTCTTTTCTCTTGTTTTTGTATTGAGTTTTATTCCTTTGCTCCACAAATTTTAAGGCTTCTTTATATATAAGGATATTAGCTTTTTGTCAATGCTGTATATTGTGGATTTTCTGTCAGTTGATTTTGCATAACATCATAAACACTTTTTTAAAACTTGTATTCATCCAAATCTGTCATTTTTTTTAATTGCACCTAGGCTTGGATCATAGATAGAAAGCTTTTTCCTGTGCCAAGACTAATCCTGTTTAATGTCAGTTTAGATATTCAGGTAGAGCATCAACAGAGTGGATTAGGCCATTGGTTGGAAGTGGATTGCACAGTTTCATGGGATCCGTGCATAGTCTAGCCAGCCAACTGAAGCAGACTTCCAATTATTTATAACTAATTTTTATAACAATTTCTTATTCACATACCCAGTGAGCAACTGCGTATGATCCATAGATGTTCATTTATCAAGAGGCTCTAAGGCATGACATTAAGTCCCAAGGGGCCACAGTTGCCTGAACTGGAAGGCATGTTCGGCTTTGGGTAGGACTTGTTCCTAGGGGTAGATGAGTGAGTTCTCCTCTGTGTGGGCAAGGAATTGAGGGAAAGGATTAGTTGTCTATAGACAGGGAAGATTTAAAGGTGTTTTTTTTTTTTTTTTTTTTAAACTTTCAGTCTCTAAGTCTGGGGTTATAACTCTGAGAATATGTTAAGCTCTACTTTCTTAAAACTTTTTTTTTTTTTAATCTCAGCAGTTGACAGTCAGTGCTCTCTAAATCTCTTCTCAATCTCCTAATCATCTTCTGCTTCCTCCCTCATCAAATTAGTGAAGCCAGATAGAGGCACAGTTTCAGCAATTGAACGTGTTTCAATTAGGTCATTGGTGTGGTTCGTTCGGTAAATATTTGTCTGAACTTCCAGGCAGAGTGTGTGTGTGTGTGTGTGTGTGTGAGAGGGGGGGCGCGCATGTGTGTTAGTGTGCATGTGCATTCACACATGTGTGCACATGTGTATTTTAACTGATGTCTGTACCTTACCAAGTCCAGTAGGAACCTCTGGGATTGGAGCCTGCACATCAATATTAAATAATTTCCACCAAGGCTTCCCAGGTGATTGTCATATGCAGCCAGTGGTGAGGATAACTGTTCTGCATCATGTTTTGCAAATGTAATCTTGTCAGCCTGCATGCAGACTCAGTAGATCTGGGTTGGTGCAGAGAGGATGTCTGCGATTCTGCATTTCTAACAGGCTCCCACAGGAGGCAGATGCTGCTGATCCCTGCTGCACTGAGTAGCCAGGCTAGACCACACCAGAAAGCAAGTTTGTGGTTGTGTTTGTTGAATAGTTTCAGCTGTTAGGACTGAGTGACTGGTTGTCTTCAGGCGGGAGGACCCTTCCCTAGAGACGTGCTTTTTCCTTTTTTTTTTTTCTTTCTTTCTTTCTTTTTTTCTTTTGTTAATCCCCAAAGCTGAGAAAGTCTTTACCCAGGAGGCTTGAGGCTATGGCTCAAGTCTGTGAAATGCAACCCCATAGAAGGTGTAACTCAACTGTGTAATCCATACTGGTGCAGCCAGCAAGCTCTTTTCAGGAATGATATCTATCCTGTTTCCCTTTGTTGTTGCTCTGTGGAGTCTGCACTATTATGAACCGTGTAATTGTAGGTTGGAAGAAGCTCTGCAGTCCACACCGTGGAGCACATGTTTAGGCCCTCTACAAGATGCTCCATCCGCCACCCCCCAACCCAACTGGCAGCCAAAACAATGGAAGTTTCTCCAACAAGAAACAAACCCAGGACTGCCCTCATTTGATTCTTAGGATGAGCCCAATGGCAGCTCCTTCAAACAGCCCTGGGAGCTGTTCTGCTAGTTTTGATCCAAGACGTGATTAGTGGTTAATGGGCCTTGAAAAGACATCTTTATTTATTACTGTTGCAGAGCACTGTTGCCTTGATATTGATCTTTTCCAATTTTCTATTTTGTCCTTTGAAATGCTAAGAACCCAGCAGGACGACCCATTGCCTGCAGCACTCACTTTGTTTAAAGCTCATTTCCTTTTGCAATTAATGTAGTGATATTTCATTGTAATTGTTATTTGGTGCGCTTTTCTTTTAGACCAAAGGCTTGAAATGAATGAGGACCTGCCATTTGAAAGGCAGGTGGCAAGTAGAGGAGAGCCTATTTTGAAAATAAATTCAAACTTCTAATGAGGCATCAGGACCAGATTCCATCAGTGTGCTTATCAAAAAATTGTAATTCTTCATATAACACTGGGGAAAAAAGTTCAGTGTCCTCATTGGGAATCTTAGAAAGCTGATAGTTTTGTTGATCAGAAAGTATATTATCCAAAGTATTTTTTAGGAGGTCAATATTCATGTTCAGAAAAGAGGAGTTAAATAGTATTGTCTATTCAATGGATAGTGTTTGTATCTTTGATCCCTTTGCCCCTATAGGGGGACATATGGCTGAATGACACATTGCTGTGCTCTATGGACTGAGTCTAGGGGAGGAAGCAAGTAGATTAGAGAGGCAAACACCTCGCAGGAGCAGGTGGGGTTCTAAGGTTAGTCCGCAGACAAAAACTGCATAAAGTCAAACCAAGACAGAGTTAGAGGTCATTTCAACAAACCCCCCTCAAGCCCAATGTCCTTTGGCTTCAGAGTAGATTCCCTTCTTTCACTTATGCTCTGGCTAGAGAAGTTGGCTTGTTTCGGAACCACATGGCCCCAGAAAGTATGGGTCCTTAAATGCCAAGATGATTCCCAGTGAAGAAAGATGCCCACGGGACAAAGGCATGTATGTGTGAGCAGCAGATGTGTGTGTCTCCCCCTGAGACAAACACGCCTAGTGAGCGGACCAGCAGGTGGATTCTTGTGAATTCCTATATGTACTTATGTTCGATGCACAGAGCTGGTGGGAGGTACTTGATATATGTTGTGATTCTGGTGTATGAAGCCAGGAGGCCTTAGAGATGCTGGAAGGACCTTGGGGGAAGGAGAGATGAATTCCAACCAGGAGATGGGGGGGAGGAGTATTTTGGAAGCAGTGGAGATGGGAGTGAGGCTTTAGAGGAAGTGTAACTTTGGCCGACAGAGTGTAGGGAGCTTGAGGCCTGGGTGGAAAACACAGAGGATGCCGAGTCTGGACTCGGGGAAGCAGATGTGGGAAAGTGTGGGTGCACACCGAGGGTGATGCTGTATGACTTTCAGGAGGCCTTCCTCCTGTCAGGAGGAGTCTCTATTCTGTAGGTGGTATTAGAGTGAGATTAGGGTGACAAGATCATGGGCAGCAGGGAGATAGAACTGGAGTAGCAGAGCTCAGGGAGACAGAATTCCTGAGTGTCGGTGGTGGGCTTCTCAGAGGCCTGCAGGGGAAGTAGAACAGAGACTCAGGGAGGGGGTGTGGGTGACCAGAAGGGGCAGCCTGATGGCAGGGGGGGCGTGGTAGGTTTGGAAGGACCTGAAGATAAAGGGGCAGTGGGCTATACCAGAATCCCCAAGAGGTAAGAGGTAGCCATGAGTAGTTTTAAAAAAGCACATTCAGTATATTTTATATTTGGAAAAAAATCAAGTTTTAAAAAATATTTTATTTATTCATGAAAGACACCGAGACAAAGGCAGAGACACAGGCAGAGGGAGAGAAGCAGACTCCCTGTGAGGAGCCCAGTGTGGGACTCCATCCCATGGCCCCAGGATCATGACCTGAGCCAAAGGCAGACACTCAACAACTGAGCCACCCAGGTGACCCCCAAAATTGATTTTTTTAAAAAAATAAAATGACACAAAAATGGGGAGCAGAATGCTAGAGTCATTCGAGGTCAGGAGATGGGGAGGGAGAGTAGCACATCTTACTGGCTGGGCACACCGGTTTCTGCAGAGGAACCGGGCAAATCTGAGAGCAAGGGAGAGGCCAGAGAGAAATGATTTTTCCCAGAGAATCTGGTGGGGGTGAAACAGGAATCCTACAAGGTGTGTGATGTCTGTACTGCTGAGTTGGGCTTGAGGGTCTGTTCAGCGAGGGGGTTCCTAGTTTTGTGCACGGACCCCCCCTTGGCAACCTCGGAATGGTGTTCTTAAACGCATGAAACAAAGTGCGTAGGAATATATAGGAAATGAATTATACCAAAGTAAAATGACCAAAATAGTTAATATATGAACTTTTAATCAAGACATTGAATAATAACTAGAGGCAGGTCCACCCCATTAGTGTAATTTTGCAATAGGGATGGATATAAATAACATTTTGAGACCTGCAACAACTTTAACGTGGTGTGGAATATTTTTGATTATCTCATCTTAACTAATATTGCAGTGGTGTGTGGCCTACCTTCATAATTACAGGAAGTGCCCAGTCTCAGGTAGAGGTCAGGGAAAGCTAGAGAGGTACGGTTTTTCCCATCTTAGTTCACAGACCCTGTGGATTCAGATTAAGATCCCCTGGAATCCCACAGCTAGCCCATGCCGTTCTCTGAACTCTGGAGTGTGAGAGTAGAGACAGAAATAGTCAACCATCACTGCTCATGGCATTGAGTGGGTGAACCCAGAAAGGTAACCACCCTCTTGCTGGATCCTGGATGGTGGGAAGGTGAATTCAGCAGAGGTTTGTATGGGGATGTGGGAGGGCCCTGAGGAAGACGGCCCTGGGCTCTGAATAGAATTAGAGAATTGTGCCCCTCATGGCAACTGTGCAAGCCTTAGGGGCTGTAGAACAAGGAGGAGCTCTAGGCATGTCCTGAGGCACGCAGAACATTCTAGAAGGCCATACACATTTAATACAAGGACCCATCCAACATTTGGTATAGAAGATTTAGTTTTCATGGAGTCTCAGGGAAGAGCATTGCATCTCTGGATTTTTGAGATAAGTGAAATATTTTTTTGATGATCATGCTCTCATTCAGTAAACCTCACCCAAAGTCTATTTTGGGTGCAAAAACATCATTCGCAGCTTGACTGTCATTAAAGATTCCCTCACTTAATGACCTGACACCTCATTAAGGATGTGAGAAAATGTCAAGAAGACACTTGTTTTCAAATGACTATGACTATTTTCATTTAGACTATGGAAATGTAAACTGCCATTATGACAAGTGACCATGGTTACCGCTGAGCCCATTTCTGTTGACTTGCTGAAGCAGGCTGGCCCCACAAGGCTCTCATTCCTCAAGAGGATGGCAACTGTCACTTGGGCCATAGTGGAAGAAGAGCTTGGGGTGACTTGAACTGTTTTCTTAAGAGCTAATTCCAAGTTGGCCACTTGGCCTGACCATGGAAATCAGACTCCTCTTGTGTTTTTCTTTTTTCTTTTCTTTTCTTCTCTTCTCTTTTCTCTTTTCTTTTCTTTCTCTCTCTCTCTCTGTCTCTCTCTTTTTTTCTTTTCTTTTCTTTTTTTTTTTTATAGCACGGAGCTCACCACAAAGCCATGATGTGTAACCATGTGGATTTGATGGAATTCAAAAGCTGTCTGAAAGTCCTGCAGATAATGCCTGAAAGTTTCAGAATGTGATAGGAGGAAAATGTGTCATCATGCTTACAAATCAGTGTATCTCCCCCTCTTTTGTTGTGGGGTGGAGACGGCAGGAGAGATCTATGCACTTTGCTGCTGCACCTTAGCAGACAGGCTCCTAAGTCAGATTGTCCCCGTGTTGGCCTTCTGGTCCTTGAAAACGGAGCCCCAAACCACACCAAAGTGTGACTCTTTTGTATGGAAATTTCAAGCTCTTGGAGAAATGCGCACTTTCTGTTGTGCTCTCCTTTGTCTTCCAGAGTCTAAAGAGCAAAATTATTGGCCTTCCTATGAAGAGTCAGCTGGGACTTAGTGTCCGGAAGCTTGCTGCCTTCAGTGGCTGTTGGCAGGATTTTGTGATGAAGCATATAGGCTGTAACAGTTTCGTGGTGGTTTCCTGGGGCAGGTGCAACAAATCACCACAAATTTGGTGGCTTTAAACAACGAAATTCATCTTCTCACAGTCTTAGGGCCCAGGAATCCACAATCAAGGTGTTGGCAGGATTGGCTCCTTGCGGAAGCCCCCAGGCAGACTCTGTTGCATGCTTTTCTCACAGCTTCTGGTGTCTCCTGGTGTCCCTGGCTTTTGGCAACATCCCCCCAATCCGTTTCTGTCATCACATGGCCACCTCCCCTGTGTCTGTGGGGGAGCTCACTCTCCTTTCTCTTATTGGGATGCCAGTCACTGGAGTTAGTCCATGCATTTGGACACCGTAAATCTGGTGTGAGCTCATCTGGAGATCCTTAACTTCATTACAGCCACAGAGACTATTTCCAAATAAGGTCCTATTGGTAGGTGTCAGGAGTTGGGACTTAGTATCCCCCCAAAAGATACATCTATTTGACCCAGTAACTCACAGAGCCAGTAAGATATGGATTTGGAATTAGAGTGACTGGTTCGAAGCCCAGCTCTGCCACTGTGAGGCTCTGCAAATTATTTAAACTTCTGAGCTGCAATTCTTCATCTGTCACATGGAGATAATGGTGGCAGACTTGTAGGTTTTCTGTGATTAAGGGAGCTAAGGTAAGGCACATACCTGGTACAGTGCCTGAGACCTAGAAAAGGGCCCAATAAATGGTGCCTATTCTTACTGTTTTTAAGATTAGAGTGTGGGGCAGCCCAAATTTGGCTCCTTACCTGGTCCTCGTGTGGAGCCGTGGTATTTGGATGTGATACGGCTACTATTTGGATCTTTCCAGCAGGTTATAAATGTGAAAAATTGGCATCATCTAGACTAAAAGTTGGAGCCCCTGCCCTCCCTGGGGTAGTTGCTGCTACCCTTTCTGGTGCTTAGGAGTGGGGCTGGCCATGGAGCCTAACCCTTGTATCAATCTAGACCCAAGTATGGAGCAGACTGTAAGGAAAATGAACCTGTGTACTAAACATTAGCAGGAGAGACAGTGTCCAGTATGTGAAAACTCAAATCCTCAGTTGTGACTAACTTTCTATAACCTCCCGGTAGATAAAATATAAAGAACTTGGTCAATAGTTTACCCTATTTGGTTATAGCTCTGTGAATGGAAGGGATGAAGGATTTTTTGGGGCTAACATCTTGATAGGATCATCAATAGGATTTTGCCACTATTACCAGCTATGTGACCCTGGACAAGTGACTTAACTGCTCTGTGCCTCAGTTTCCCCACTTGTTATAGAGGAATAATTAGAGGACCTTAATGAAGGCAAAGCACTTGGGCCATATGGGATGGTTATTCATCACAGTGTCAGGATGACCATTTTACATCTACCGAGGGAGTTTTTGCTCACTCTGGTTTTAAAAAGTCAAAAAGAGACCCAGGTTTCATGTTTTCTCAGATCCCATTCCCACGAATCACTTATTTTGTAGGCTGAGCATGGTCAGAATTGATAATCAAGTTTTCTGGATTCGTTTTCAGGTAGAACTGATAGGCTAGGGTAAATATAGTCAGTTATGGAATCTGGGGCTGAGGGGACTAAGAAAGTAGAAACTCTCATCAGTAGAGACATTGTCTTGTTCTAGGCTGGGAAAACAACTTTGAAACTTGGCTTTAAGTTGGAGCTTTAAAACACTTAAAAACATTTTTATTCCTTGGAAAAGATAAAAGAGCACAGGAAACAATAGAACTATTACTTCTATGTCAATATCAAAAGTAAATATTATGAAATTGGCTTCAGATCCCATTAAAAACTAAAGGACCAGTCACAGATGTAGCTGAAGTTTGGTCCTTTCTCCATCTCCCCTCCCAGTTGACATGTTATATAAACGTCAGCTGTTGTTTCATATTGATATGGCTGCTATTATTCATGCCTCCAGACAGCAGTTAGGTCTTAAAATTGATACGGGTTATTCTTGTGTCTGTTTTCGAATGTTCTTAACCACGTGTGTACGTATCCATAACAATAAATATGTGCTTTAAAATTTTATCTGAATGGTGTTGATACACGTAAATCTTGTTCATTTGAATTGCTAAATGGAGTCCTATTATATGATTAAAACATAGTTGAGTTACCCCTATGCTTCCTGAGGGGTGGTTTGGTTGTTTCCACTCTTCCACTCTTGCAGAGCTGGAGCGGACAGCTTTGTACATGGTACATGGCATGCGCATGTGTGACCACTATCTGTAGAGGTGGAATTCGGGTATGTAGAATGTATGTGTAAGGAAGCACTTCTTCATTTTATTTTAAAAAAGATTTTATTTATTTATTCATGAAAGATAGGCAATAACACAGGCAGAGGGAGAAGCAGGTTCCCTGAGGGGAGCCTGATGTGGGACTTGGTCCCAGGATCCTGGGATCACAACCTGTGCCAATGGCAGACACTCGACGACTGAGCCATATTTCTTTATTAGGTACTCACAAATTGTTCTCAAATAATTTTGCCTTAGTTTGCACCTTTTTAGACTGGGAAGGTGGTAGCATTTAAAAATAACCTTAAGTATTTCTGTGAAATGGCTGGAACGTGTTGAGGAAGCATGCATTTTAGCAAACTTTGAACAGAAACACTACAAATCTCGCATTCTTGACTTTCAAATAGCATCCTAACTTATTGTCAAAAGTAATGTATGTGTGCCCATATTTTTACACCCTAGCTTCAATACGTTGCACCCATAATCCAAATCTCCAATTGCTAGTTTAGAATATGTTTTTCATTTATTGCTAAGATGCTAAATACCCCACACGCTTTAGTAAATTCTTTCAGTGTTTGACTTCAAAGAGAGAAGTGCTTCATATTAACAAAACAAATCTGGATTGTACGAAGAGTTTAACTCTTTCACAGCAAAGCTGGAGGAAAGGCGATAGGATGTCGAATACAGCTAGATAGAAAGCATTTCAATGATGGCCAGACACTATTTCTACTTCTAAGGAATTTATAATCTAGTTGTGGGTGATAGACTATTAAAGGTAAAATGATTAAGCAGTGGCTTTGTAATAATATATTAGCAAGTATGTGGAGGACATGTTTTCCATATTTTATGATGGAGGAAATAAGGACTGAAAGAGGTAGAGCAGAGTAGAGTTAGCTTGGAAGGATCTGGTAGGAAATTAATGGCCAGAGAGGGAAATTCACGTAGCATGATGGAAAATGCCATTTATTATCTTCACCTCAGTTGATTAATAGGTCCTGGTGATGTTGAGTGATTCTAAATCATTCACCTAAATGAAGAAAGGAATAGAACACCATTGGTGTTGACTACATTTCAAGGGGGAAGCTTGCCTTCTTTCACTAAGTGAAATCAATGGGCTGGCTATAGCCAGAGTTTTTAACTTCCCTTTCAACCCTGGAGGCAGATTTCCTGCCTGTGAATTATTGCCAGGGCATCTGAGTCCATCCCCAGAACCAAGTTGTAAACCTGAAAGAATATCTTGGCCATTTACATTTTCAACCCTTTTCAACAACCTGTGTGGAGCTCAAATGTCACTTAGAATTGAGAACAGAGTCCACATTTGCCAGAGGAACATGGCCAATGGGGCCAAGAAATGAAGTGATGCCAAGCTGGCTGCCACCCCAGGAAGCTTGGTCTTTGGTGGTATCTATGCTTGGGGACTTCTTGGGAATGGGAATGTGGCACCAAGATGTTTCTAGGCTTTCTTCCAGAATCGGAACAAATGTTCTCTTCAGCATGTTAACGTTTCAAGGTGATCGGTGATGAGTTTCGTATCACATTTTGCTTTCTAGAATTTTCTTTGTGTACTATCATGTCACTTCTCTGATTGAATCTTCCCGTTGCTTTCCCACTACATGTGTAGCAGGGTTTCTGAATGTCAGCACTATTGACATTTTGGGTCAGATAATTTTTTGTTGCTGGGGTTGTTCTGTACCTTGTAGGATGTTTAGCAGTATTCTCGGTCTCTATCTACTAGATGCCAGTGGTGCCAACTTCTCCACCTGTAATTGTGAGAACCAAGATTGCCTCCAGATATTGCCAAATGTCCCATGGGGGACAGGATAGCCTCCTGTTGAGAACTATTGACTTAGAGGAACATCTGAACTCCTTTCCATGGCCAACAAAGCTATTAGCTTCCTCTTTGACATCTCTAGCTGTCTTCTCTGATTCATTATGTCCCCCTGTTCTTTGAACCAAGATCATTCCCTCAGTTTCTGCTTGAATGCTCTTTGCTCGGATCTTTGCATGGCTGGCTGGCTCCTAATTATCCTTCTTTCAAGGCTCAAGTCTGGGGCCTTTTCTGGCTTTCCTATCTAAAATCACCTACCTTACCACTCTATTCACTCTCTATTACATCCCTCTATTTTCTTCATTCTACTTGTCCCTATCAGAACAATCTAGTATATTCCAGTATTTTCTTGTTTATTACTTATCTCCTGATAGACCACAAACTTCCAAGAATAAAAGCCAAGTCTATCTTGCTTGTTACCATATTCTGGAATGTAACACCTCCTTGGCATTCAATAAATTTTAGTTGAATGAAATGATGAAAACGGTTGGCTAAAGAGGTAGACCAGATGACCACTTCCATACCAGGTTGAGACCTTACCTGAAAATGGTGCTGAAAGTAGGTTGAATGGGGCTAGACTTGGCTGAATGATTTTTTGGGAAGTGACTTTAAGTTTTATAAACTCCTAGATTCCGGCAGACCTCTTCCCTTGCTCCCTGCCATATTGCCTCCATTCTTATTCGCAGCTCCCGAACAGATCATCGTCCTGCTGAAGGCCAGAGGTCACTGCCAAGGCCTAACTCATAAACTCAACTGGTGATAGGTTGGCACAGGGGCAGGTTCCAGGTCCTTCCCAAGCTCCCTCTTCTCCCTGGTTCTTCTCCACAGATAATTCCCTAACTGAGCTTCAAGCTTACAGCATGAAGACCAGTGAGGTCATCGTTGTCCGCTTGGAACTCTCAGAGGTTCGAGCCAGCGTGTGGAGGCTGTGGCGTAGGCTTTTCCACACCAGGCGGAGGAGGCCCGATGGCTTCAGGTCGAGGTGCAGAAGTGGGGCAGGCAGAGAGTCGCGTTAATAAAAGCAGCGAAAATGAAACGGGCGGTGAAAGGGCTCGCTTTTATTTTGTTTTCACACATTAGGTTCTGCTTATAGCAGACAAGTACCAGTGGAAATGTTCTGAAAAGAGCCTTTGTGTAGGAGCTGGATGTTGCTCCATCAGAGTTGTCATTTCAGGAATGTCGCCAGATGTATTGACTTACTAGCAATTGCTTTGGTGCCATCTGGCCTCATGGAGGCCGTGCTTGGGATGGAAAAAGCTGAACAGAAGAAATGAAATTTGTTCATCATGCCATTACCCTTGCTGCTTATTTAAAGAAGGGAAAAAATGTAACTTCTTGGCAGGGGGGGATGCCATTTGAAAATAAAATATAAGGTTTTTAGGAGTAAGAGTTCCAGAACTCCAAAGTCAGCCGTGATGTTTACACAGAGACTTGAAAGCTGGCCCCCCTCGCTGTCATATTGTATATATATGTTTTGTTCAATGTAAAACTTCTTTGCGACCCTACTGTTCTGTAGGTAAAAATGTTAACCCCTTGGATCCCGAGCATGTGAGTAAGCTTTCTTTTAATGCTGCTTGGAATGTCACCAGTAAACTAACCCTGTGGCTTTTATCCCATGACAGGGATTTCTGCTTTATCGCCAGCTTATAGTAAATAGCTTAGTTGTCACCTGGTATAAACTGTTTTCCTGCATAAAGGGGACTCTCCAGGCAAATCAGATTCAAATTGCTTTTTCTCCACTTGTCCATGATCCTTCTCCCCGTCATAGTGAAGGTTTCTTTCTGGGCATTACATCTATTCAAGCTGGCGTTGAGTAGGCTGATTAACATATCAGACATTTGAATTAGTAGGGTTTCTGAACTATTAGTGGTGACAACACTGTTGTAAATCCAGAGCCATCTACATAATCTGCGGGATTCAGTGTAAAAGGATGACATGGGACCCTTAATTCAAAAAGTATTAAGAGTTGGGGTGCTTGGGTGGCTCAGTGGTTGTCTGCCTTTGCTGAGATCGTGATCCTGGGGTCCTGGGATGGGTCCTGCATCGGGCTCCCCCCAGGGAGCCTGCTTCTCCCTCTACCTGTGTCTCTGCCTCTCTCTGTGCCTCTCATGAATAAATAAATGTTAAAAAAATTTATTAAGAATTACAGGATGGCGATAGCAAAGCGGTAAGCCAAGCGTGGTGCCCTTCTGAGCACGAGGCCCGGTGTGAACATGTAGATTACACACTCACAAAGCCTGTATGTGTGTTCATTACTCACCTTTACCCTTGTGTGAAGTTTCTAGGACCCATCCCTGTGACTCCCTCCGTTTCCTCATTCTGTCCCAATCATCCTGTTGGAGTTGGCTCACTTAGCCTTAAAAGTTCAGCTCAATTTCCTCCTCTTCTCTGGGTCTGCCTGCCTCCTCCCCAAGCCTCTATTCCCCTTTAGCATTGTACATTTAATTCTTGTTTCTAACCTTTAATTCTTGTTTTTTCCCTGAATAAAACTAATAAGTGCCTACTATGTGGCAGCCACCGAGGATCCAGAGTTGAATTTTTAATTCATTTTTTTCACTCAATTTTTTTCCCCCATCTCCTTCTCCCTACCCTTATCCTTACCATGCTGACTCAGATAGTGCTATCTAAGGGGCAGATAGTCTGAAGGCAGGGATTTAACCAAAATTACAAATACACAGCTGAGAAAATAGCCGTCGCCACGCTGGTGTGATTTTTATTAGTATGGGCCGTTAACGAAGTAGGAAGGTAAAGCATTGAAGGAAGTCATGATGTAAACTCAATGAATTTTGGATTTGCTAGTTTAATTCTTAAAAACAATAGTTATTGTCTCCATTTTATAGATGAGAAAACAAAGTCTCAGGGAATGTAAGCTAGGTCATATAACTACTAAAAGGCAGAACCAAGATTTGAATCCAGGTGTCATTGACTCCCAAAGCAGCTCTGGCATTTTATTTATTTTTTTAATTCATAAGAGACCCATAGAGAGAGGCAGAGACATAGGCAGCGGGAGAAGCAGGCTGCCTGCCTGCGGAGAATCCGATGTGAGACTCGATCCCAGGATACTGGGATCACAACCTGAGCCAAAGGCAGATGCTCAACCACTGAGCCACCCAGACACCCCCAATGCCATTTTTATTGATGAGAAGACAGTAGGCAGTATAGAACAAAGCCTGGAGTTGGAGGCCTGCATTCTGTTCCCAGTTTTGTGGACTCCTGAGGGTGTGACTTTGGACAAAATACTTGGGTGCGTGCCTTAATGTCCCTTCCCTGTAAAGTGGGCTCTATGATCTCTCCTAGCTCTGACATTCCAGTCTTCTAAGGAATGTATTGATGGGCTAAAGATGAATTTAAACAGAAATAGGAGATTAGTCACTGGCAGGTCTTGGTATTCTGGATTCTATAGGAGAATAGGGTAAGTGATTTGTGGTAGATAAATGAGTGCTTTTCCTTCCTCAATAGTTTATTTAGAAAACTGTCCCTCTGATTGGAAGCACAGATGTCTTCTCAAGCCAGCTGGGCTGGCTTTATCAGGGAAGACCGAGACCAAGAGCCGTCATCTTGACAGAAGGGCCAGACTTCTTTATTTACTATGGTGCCAAAGGATGAAACCAGGATAAATGGGCAGAAGCTATAGGACCAATGCCAACTCAGTAAAGAATGAGATGCTTTGGCCTCTGGTAGGGAAGTCACCTGAGGTATGGGAGCAGAAGGTGGCCTGTGTACGTGCGTATGTACTTTAAACATTTGATAAGGAGCTATTTTAAGGACTTGAAGAGCTCTGGGATTTTTTATTTTAAGAGCTTCAAGAAAGCCCTAGGGACAAGTAGATACCCCCTTAGCCCTGCTAGGAGCTCTAAATAATCTCTATAGGAATAAAGACTCCCAATATTATAAACTTATAAGCAAAGAGCTCTTGATAAGCCCTTCATGACATAGACCCCAACAATAAAGACAAATGTGGAAAAAGATGCCTGAGGATTCCAGATGGAGTGCAAAGCCCATTCCATCCCATTGTTCCAGATTTATGATCCTTTCTCCCCCCATGAGCTGCAGCCTATTTTGTGCTGTCAGTGCAGTGGTGGGGATAGTGTGGGAAGGGAGGGAGAGAGGTTTTACCTTCGGATCTTTCCCTGCCTGCAGTCCTATCAGCAATGTGGGTTTCGTGTCCTGGGGCCCTGTATCTGCTGGGGGTAGGTCCTTAGGCTGGGAAGTGATGCATGCTCCTGGCAGGGATGCAGGGCCAAATTTCCCCGGTCTCTCCAGTACAGTTCCTCAAAGTGACACCAGGCCGTCACACACTGGATCATACGAGAAAATGCGGTGGCCTGGAAAAACTGGGCCTTCCATTTCAGATCCAATAAAATGGAAAATCCTCTCCATGTGTTTATACTCTGGGTAATCCCAGTTCAGGTGCTTCTGCTGGAGCATTAGTGGTTAGGGGAAAAAAGTCTTCCTTTGGTGCCAGGGTCAGATGACTCTTGTTGGCTGGCGTGTGAAGTTTGCTCACATGGAAATGCCCAACTTGATGGGGAACGGTCACTGTGAGGGTCTGTGATAGAAGTAAATCCCTGCAAGTGGGAGGGCTTGGGATGTGGGGGCCAACGGCAATCTCGCCTGCTGACCAGGAAGGCTTCCAAACTTTCTCTTGTGGGAAAGTTGTTTTATGATTGTTGAATCTTTCCTGATGGCACGGTATAATGAGTGTGATGGAACAGAACAGAACAAAACTGTAGCCCGCCTATGGCCTCATGGACGTCAGGCCCTGTCACAGTTGTGTCGGTGGGCACAGTGTAGGACACAGACTGGATGCACCTGCAAGTTGCCTTCTGGCACAGCTTGCCATGCCTTTACTGTGGAGCTAAGTGGGCAGTCACCACGTAAAGGGCTTTGAAGCCTGACTCCTCTACTTACTATGTATTTTTAACCAGTCATTTGTAACCTCTCTATTCATTTTCCTTGTTTATAAAGTGGCAGTGATAATGGTGGCAGCCTCAGAGGGTGATATGAGCATTGAATCTGTGTGTGGCACTGTCTGGGCCATGTCCAGGGTTGCATATGGGCTAAGAGCTCAAAAACATTCATGTTTTTGTTCATTCCGTATTTTTTTTAAAGATTTTATGTATTCATGAGAGAGACACACAGAGAAAGGCAGAGACACAGGCAGAGGGAGAAGCAGGCTCCATGCAGGGAGCCCCACGTGGGACTTGATCCTGGGTCTCCAGGATCAGGCCCTGGGCCGAAGGCAGCGCTAAACTGCTGAGCCAGGGATCCCTGGGTGGCGCAGCGGTTTGGCACCTGCCTTTGGCCCAGGGCGCGATCCTGAAGACCCAGGATCAAATCCCACGTCAGGCTCCTGGTGCATGGAGCCTGCTTCTCCCTCTGCCTGTGTCTCTGCCTCTCTCTCTCTCTCTCTCTGTGTGACTATCATAAATAAATAAAAATTAAAAAAAACAAAACAAAACTGCTGAGCCACCCAGGCTGCTCTCATTTCTTATTTTTTAAAAAATATTTACTTATTTGAGAGAAGGGGGGTGGGCAGGGAAGGGAGAGGGAGAGAGAGAACCTCTAGCAGACTCCCTGGTAAGTGCAGAGCCTGGACCTTTGACTCGATCCCATGATCCTGAGATCATGTCCTGAGCTGAAATCAAGAATTGGAGGCTGAACTGACGGAGCCCCCCATATGCCCCAACATTCATGTTTTATTATCCACATCATGCTATTTGTCACAACCACACCAACCCTTTAAAAATGAAAGTGGCAGGTAGGCAGGAAGCCTTGTAAGTTGAGAATTTGGTAGTTGGGTCCTAGGGGTCCAAGTTGTGGGCCACTTTAGGACCATAGAAATGCCCTGCTGGTGGGGAGGGAGGAAGGGGTCCAGGACTGTGCTCAGAGGAGCTCTCTGGGGAGGGCCCTCACTTCGGTCCGTCTTTAGTGTATAAAAGTGAGCTTCCGTCAAGCACCCAAAACCCGAGGACATCACCTGACCTTTATCTAAATCTCTCGGGTTTGCAAATGGAGCTTTGCTTTCATAAGAAGGCTTTCTGGAACTTCCTGCTCTTGGTCCGGCAGCACCGTGAGAACAGGCCTTCCCTGTGTATTTTGGCAGGGGTTGGCCGGAACAGGGAAACAAAGTGATGTGCAGAACTCAAGAATAATATGAGTGAAGTGATACTCTCTGAATCTCAAAATTTTTTGTTTGGGTTCATTTCAAATTTGGGGCAAAGAATCATAGGGATGGTTCCCCTGTACGCAGGGAGGGCTCTGCTGGTTACATCTGGGGAGTTATGCGACCCTCTCCTTCATGTGTTAAGCCTCTACGTCTACACAATGGTTATTGAATCATTTTTTCTCTTTCTCTCTCTCTCCCTCCCTCTCATTTTTTCCCAAGTAAAATCCTTGTGTTTCTCAATTCTCTTAGAACATCCAGTGGGAGTTCTCAAGGAGACCCACGTAGAGCGCAGTTACAGAGTTGGTCTTCTGGAGGGACTGACCCTGTTTCATTCTTTCCCTTCACAGAGCACACAGTGAGCCACCATATTGTTCATGGGGGCCTTGTCTGAGTTTGGCTGATAGAACAGTTATGAAATGTTTTCTGGGGTCTATTTTTACTGATGTATATTCAGGTCAAATCTATAATGAAACCGTGATGAAGTGGAATTTACAGTAGGTTTTGACTCCTGGTGTATAGCACTTTAGAAAGCTTTTTCCGAGAAAGTTTAAGTGAGTCAGTCTTTTAGGTATTGATTTATCATTTTCAATGAACCCTCCGAATTTTCTAAGCATTGGAACACTGGGTGCTTCCCTTGGTGATAAGAGAAGAATGTGCCCTTTATTCAACACAGATGTCTGGAGTGTCTACCATGTGCTACGAGGAGTGTTTCCTTTGTTACTTCTATATAGAATGTTCTCCCTCAACTACCTAGAAGTCTTAAATTCTAAGTGAATTTCCCCCTGTCCCTTAAGGCCCAGTTTTTAAAGCTCACTTCCTCTGAGAAGGTATCGCACATTCGTTTCCTGCTTGGGTGCTCCTTGGAGACTTACCTTCCTTCGAGATGATTCTTTTTTTTTTTTTTTTAATTTGTTTTTTTTATTTATGATAGTCACACACACAGAGAGAGAGAGAGAGAGAGAGAGAGGGGCAGAGGGAGAAGCAGGCTACATGCACCAGGAGCCTGACGTGGGATTCGATCCTGGGTCTCCAGGATCGCGCCCTGGGCCAAAGGCAGACGCTAAACCGCTGCGCCACCCAGGGATCCCCTTCGAGATGATTCTTACTTCAGGTTCTAGCACGTACACGCTTCTCAGCTTGGTATTCCCTAGAATGGGGGGCTTCTTTACAGCAGGAAACTTCTCTTTTCCCTCCTGTCTTCACTTTGGACTTCCTAGGTGCTCGGAAAATATTTTATTGAATACATGTTAAATGATCTTCCAAACATGAGTCGAATGAATAGATTGTTACCTTCTGAAAGGATGGGTCATCTTAGTGATCGAGAATATAAAGACTCACACCGGACAAGGGGCTTTGGCTGCCTCTGCAGAGTGGCCTTTGTCTACAGACTTTGTGGATCTGGTGAGGCAGCAAGTCAACCACTGTGCCGCTCAACACACATATTGCCTCTCTGCAGTGGTGAAGGTGGTCTGCCTGCCATAACGCTTGCTGTCATTCAGTTTGGCTGTGTGCTGAAAGAATTAGTGGCTGAGTTTATTTTCCTATTGGGTGGTCTGCAACACAGATCACCACAATGCGTAAGCCCCAGCAGTGGCGTGAAGTATGGACCTAGAAGCCATTCCTGCATTTGGTTAGCATAGTCTCTTTCCAGTGAGCGATGCGTAAGCGAATTCCAATCACATTTCTTTGTGAATTATCCTGAATCCGTAGTAGGTCAGATTCAAAGTAATGACCTTTCGCCATGACAAATGAACAAAACCAATAGTCAAGGGGCTGGGTGGAAAAATTATGCTCTTTAAAAGAAAGAACAAATTCCTAGATTTGTTTTTCATTTCTTTACCTTAAAATTTTAATATTTTTTTTTGCTATTTATATTACATTCAAGAAAGAACGAGAAGGAAGGAATGCATGACTCTCTCAAGGTGCTGTGTTGACCACCTCTGAGATCAAAGCCCTCTCCACCCTGACCCCCGCCCAGAGCTATTTTTCTAAGCCTGCCAGGAAATTCCTCAGACACCCTACATGACAACTGCCTGACCCTGAGACTGTCCTCACTGGGGGTGACAGGCTGATTCAAGCCTTACCCAGATACATTCTGTGGTCAGTTATGACCTTGACAGTGGATTTTAGAAATGAGGTAAACCATGCTTTCAATCTGTCCAGCCATGTTGGCTCACAGGCTCCAGGACAGAAGCCACATCCTACACTGGCATCTGCAGGAGTCCCAGAGAGGATAGAGGACATTGGGCAAAGTGGGCAGTCCTTCAGAACTTTCCTGGCCTGGCCAGATCAGGACCCTGTGTGGCCCCGCTCAGGTCAGCCCTGTGCCCTCAGCACTTTCAGGCTTGGCAGGTAGCAGTCCAGGGTTTCTGCAGACTGACCTCAGCCTGGAGATTGCCCAGCACCAGCACCATAATTGGGGAGTTTTGCCTTCATGTGGCAAAGCAGACTAAAATATCAAGTAATGTTATACAAGCATATATAGTATATCTGAATTTTAATAATTATAAAGATCTTATATATATGTAGATATATATACCTGCATGTACAAAGTACATACATATAGCTTCGGTGTAAGATTTTATTTAAAGCAATAATTCTTTGCCTTTAGAAAAAAATTTAAAATCACTGTTATATATAAAAGAGCCTTTTCTTTATCCATCTGATGCTGTAGTGCCTCTAAGGCATTGGTCTCTGTTCTGAGGGTGTCACTGTCCTACATGATAAGGACTACTGTTGTGTCCATTTTGCTAATGAGGATATGGGTTCAGAAGAGTTAGGGTGCTCCAGCTTTCTAGCTGAGTCTGTACTTAGCCCCACACTTGGTGACCCTCCTGGTTACTCCCCTCCATGTGCCTGGAGCCCTGGGATGAATGGCTTCATCTCTCCTGTCCCCGGCTGCTCCGCCCTATGCTCTCTGGGGTTTTCTTTAGTTCTGCGGCCTGAGACTCCGAAGTCCCCGTGTACCTGTGACACTGGGGCAGCCAGCGAGGAAGTCTCCAGGGTGGGGATCCGGAGACCCCACAGCAGATGGGGGTGTTGGGCCTCAAGCTGGACTCTAGGCAGCCCTGACAAAGGCCAAGTGGCGATTAGATGATAATGGACGTGGGCCCCCGGGGACTGTTAGCCCCTGAACCAAATGTGGCACAGCGCTCAGACACCCAGGGTCTCTGTGTTCGATCACCCATCAGCAGGACAGGAGAGACAGCAGCAGTGGTGCTTTATTTGAACTGCAACTTCAAACAGTTATGTTTCTGTTGAATTTACACCTACACGGAACGATGCTCAGAGATAAATGATTGACTAACTGCTTAGTCAGGTGGGTTTATAAGCTGCCTGAGATTTTATTAAAAATCATAGCAGGTTTTATGAACCTAATGAAAAAGAAAATAGGGAATCAGTAAGCGTCTCACCCATTTTCCTATAGAAGGGATCACTTCCATTGTTGCAATCAGCGGCCTTATGGGGGCAAAAAGATGATGCTTTTAAGAGAGAAAGAAGCCTTTAACTGGTATATTTTTTCAAGGCTCTCATGATCAGAAATGTCTTAGGATGACTTCTGTGCATTAATATAAGTTTTGTGATGTTGCTGCAATAGAGAGCTACACAGAGCATGGCTTTTATTGTAAACCAGCGCACTGCCCCTTCCTGTGTGACTCTTGAGAGTTTGAAATTGTACTCCAGTGTGATTTAGGGGAGAGGGTTGCAGGGCTCCAGAGAAGGGAGTTTGAGGAAAAGAGAAAGTTGAGATTTACTCTTCAGGCGAACATCCCCTTCCAGGCACTGTGTGGAGCTGGGCTTGCCCCCACAGGAGTCGCTCACGTGGCTTTGGAGATCTTTATGTAGCCTCGACCCGACCCAGTTTGAAGCAGGAGCTCAGGGAGGCCTCAGGGGCTGGGGAAGTCCCTGCAGGGCTGGCCTGGAGAGCTTGTGCATGGGGAGGTGATGGACAGATGGAGAGGGCTTCACAGTAGTTGATACCACCTTCCTGTTCATCTGGGAAGTGCTCTAGTGCCACTCAAGAGCTGAGCCTTGGAGCTGGGTATTTACTAGAGGGACAAAACCCTCAAACCCCAACAATTACACTTGTATATAAAAGGTGCCACAGAGGAGTTCAGTAATGGGGAGGGCAGAGACTAGCTGGGATTCGGTGAGCTGGGAAATCATTCACAGACAGGTTGTGGGATGTTTGAGCTGGACCTGAGGGGTGAGCAGGGTTTGAAGGATACGGGTAGTTAGGAAAAGGCATTCTGTCTCTGGTCTAAGGACTGAAGATGTATTTCTTGCACAGAAAGGGGAAGGGCCATTTGATCCCTCAGGCAACTTTTAGGTGTGGAAATGAGGTCAGATGAAGGGAACTCCATGAATCCCCTGTTCTCGAGCAGCTTCTCCAGACTTAAGCTGGCAGCCCAAATCCTCCTTTGATGGGAGGAGGGCAGCTAGCTTCCACTGTGCCTGTCCCCTGCTATGTCCTTCTGCGGGTCGTCCCTTCCCACGCTGTGCCATGGTCTGTGGGACCAGTAGCCTATGGCAGAAGTGATAGCAGGTCACTTCTGAGATTCGATCTTAAAAAAAGACCAAAGTTCCACCTCGGCTGTGTTCTCATGCTCCCTGGATCACTTGCTCTGGGGGAACCACCTGCTATGTCATGAGAACACTCCTGCAGCCTATGGAGAGGTCCATGTGGTAAGGAATAGAAGTTTCTAGACAAAAGTTTATGAGAGACTTGAGGCCTGATAACAACCTATGTGAGCCTGGAGACAGAGTTCACACCCTCCCTCGAGGCTTCTCATGAAACTGCAGCCCCAGTCAACGTCCTGGCTAAAGCCTCATGAGCGTTCTTGACCCAAACCACCGGACTCGGCTGCTCCTATGTCCTGACCCAGAGAAATCTGCTATAATCAATGTTTGTTGTTTCAATCTGCTAAATATTGGACTAATTAGTACTATATATTAGCACTATGTAATTGCTATATAGTCCCTTAACTATAGCAATTATCTATTGCTGTATCTATATAGGTAAGGTTGCCTTCTTACATTGCCAGTCACTTTCCTGTTCCTACTCTCTAAAGTCTACACTAGGAATATGGCTGTTTGGAGTATTGGTCTTGGATTTGGGCAAGGGATGCTTTGTACCAGCCCTGTGTGTCAGTGGGTCATGCTCTGGCCACCTTCCAGTCCCATGTCTTTCCTTGGGCTAAGAACCTGTAGGCGCTGAGAGGACTGCAGCCTGCATTAGCTGGTTTCCCCACACGGCAACCATCCAGATACCTGAGACTCTCTGCCCAAAGGTACCCAAACCTGGCCTCATCCCTGAGTGGACTTCTTAATGGGTGATCTGTACTGCTAGAAATAGACCCAGGTCTGTGGGTTGCAAAGGGACGGCTATTCTTGAGGATGTGTGTAGATCTTGGATGTGTGGGCTAGAATGTCCATATGTGTGCTCATGGAGACCCCCATGGCTCTTCTTCAACATTCTGTCCAAAAACTAAGAAAATTTTAAATTTGAACCTGGCCTTATAAGTCACTATGAAGATACATTTGTCAAGTTAGGAGTCCAGATGGGTTTTATTCAACAGTCTGTGACTGTGATCTATCACTTAAATGTAAGTATATGGATCTCCATTTTTTTCTTGTTTTGAGCCCGATAAATGTTAAAGTCAGTTATGGCTACTTGTTTTCAAAAAAGATTTGTAGAAAATAATTCTTTGCAACCAGAGCTGGTCAACCTCCAGGTAAGAAAACCTTTCTCTTAGAATCTAAAATAAAATGGAAATGAATCAAGCTTACATTTTTATCTTTAGCTCTATTTATCTAAATAGGTAGTTAGATTACCTATTTACTATCCATCCACCAGCCATCTACCTACCTACCTAAATACCTAAAAGTATCTTTCTCTTTTAGGACATTTTTTTCCTCTAAAAGATTTTTCTGCTCTATACAATCCTTTTTATTTCCTATGTGGCCACCTCTTCTATTTCCCTTGGGACATTCTTCTTAGGGATTGCTTTTTAACATTCTGCATATTGGCCAAAGCTGTTAGACACACTGGTGAATTTGTGGGATTATTGGATTTCGGAACTCAGTATCTCTGTCATTCCCAATTAGAAGAAAACTTTTGACTTCTCTACCATTTCTCATGCTGGAAAAATGCTTCCTTTTCGACCTGTTCTTCCACTGTAGTCTCTCCATACTAGTTCAGGAGGTGACACATTTTAGTGACAGAAGAAAGCAATGGGATCTAGATATATCTGTTTATATTTTGTTGACTTGTGAAGCTCTTTGTCTAAGTTATTTGTGTGTGGGAATTCTAGCCACTGGGGGGAAAGATCTAGAAAGGGAGTCCTTCTCTGTTCCAGCTGGAACTGGGACCTTAAACATAAACCATATTGCGTTTGAAAATGGCCTTGTAGCTTTATCATGCTCCTAGGAATCTTATCGCATTCTTGTGTTCTAATGAAATCCAAAAGAGACTGGCTGGCCATTAGTAAAATCAGTGACCATTAAACAATGCTCAGGTTACCCAAGCCATATCTTTCCTTCCCCAAAGTATGTGATAGCACCATTTTAGTAAATATGATACAGGAAAGCAATTTTCAAGTTATTTCCTGATATCTAAGTACATTGAATAATCTACAAATTCAGGATTGTTTTGGGGTTGCTTTCTCAATCAGTATATATGTATTTATGTTCATGTACATGTACCCATGTGTGAATTAATATTTAGAAAGACTGACTTTTATTCTGGCTAGGTCAGAATGGGTTTGTCTATGAGAAATGCTGGTTCTCCCAGCAGTTGTAGCATCAAACAGTCAGCACAGACGGAGTGTTCCAAGTTATCAGTGTAACTCTAAAAGACACGTTTATTTAATCCTGACTCGTAGGACTTAGGCCATCAAGACCCTCCTTCTCCTTTGCCAGCAAAGTAATTGCTACCACATTTAACTTTATGAATGTGGTGCCATTTCCCTGCAATTGTGGTTAACTAAGGAGAAATCCTGAGACACATAAACCTTGGTTTCTATGAGACATATACGTATGTCATTGAAATATGAGAGCTCGCCTTTACAATGGTATCCTTTTAGAGAGCCAGAGTTGTCCGAGGCTCCTTGGAATGGTTCTTAAAAGACTTTGGCAGTGCTGCAATCTTTTCTTTCTTTTTCTTTTTTTTTTCTTTTTTCTTTTTTCTTTCTTTCTTTCTTTTTTTTTTTTTTTTTTTTTTTTTTTGAAGAGTGGGGCTACAGATTGGGGAAGAAGGCAGGCAAATGGGTTGGGGGAGTGATTTTGTTTTTGTTTTTATTTTTTATTTTTTGGTTAGGAATTTGGCATTATTCAATGGAAGCCATTTAGGCCCATTTTTAGGCAGGGGCCTTAGAGTCTGACCACATTTGAAACACTCACCCTGTAAATTTTCCAATTTATTGATGGGCTTCCAAGGAGAACATCTCCAAAGTGTATTGACTGATGACAATTGGTATGTTGCGATCAAAGCCTCAGGGTTTGGTCTGTTGACACCTAAGAACATTATCAGAGGGAATATTGAACTGTCAGCAGCAGATGTACCGGAATTATTTACCAGAGCTCTAGGGAATCATAGGGGACTAGAAACGCAATCATCTGTAGAAAACACAACATTTTAAAACTAGCTTCCAACCTTCTAAAGACTTTGGCCTTCCTGGTGGTGGCCATCTTGAACGTGTAGTTCCAGGGAGGCCATTGACTTGCCTCTAACCGTGGCTCAGTTGCACGTGTTTCCTGAGTGGGTGACAGTGGAGCAGCCATTTCCACATTTGATTTGCTACTTATTTGAGTTTCCCAAAAGAACCATAAAATTCAGGAAATAAACAGACACCAGGGAGAGCATTTCTGCTCCAACATACACATGTGTATGACCTCACATCCGTGTGATCATATTTTTGGAAATTTGGAAAGCACATTCATAATAACTGAACCCTCTGTGTGTCTCTGAGTTTTCCAGCCAACATAGAATGCCCAGGTAATGTGGGTGAAGTCTGTCTTCTTTCTAAATGTGTAGGTTAGGAAATTGAAATAGAAACTATCTGCTGGATAGAGCGGGTGAGTAGGAGGAGCAGCTCAGGGTGTCCGAGTCAGGTTTGGGGTGCTGTCCTCGAGTCTTCCATGCTGCACATGTTTCCTGAGCACCTTCTACCTGCCAGCCCCTAGGATGAACAAAACAAAGACTCCCACTTTCACATACCTCCCATCCTAGTGGGGCTGTCCGACTTCAAACGCACACTTGCACAAGCATGACTACAAGCTGTGACAACTGCTACTACAGCTAAGGGCAGGGTGCTCAATGGGAGTGAAACTAGGGAGCCTTGTTTAGATGGTCAGGGTTGGGGGGGACACTTAGGGATGTCCCCCTCCCACGAAGCAACATTTTTATTAAGGTTGAGCCACAGTTGGTCAGGGAAGAGAGAGGAAAGAATTTATAGGCTGAGGGAAGGGCATGTACAGAGGCGGTGATGTAGGGAAGCTCTTGACCTGTTGAGTCTCACCTGGATCCCGTGGGAAGGCTGTGGAGAGAGGGTGGGGAAGTCAGAGGGTTAGGGCTAGGATAGGAGGGCAGCTGAAAGCAACATGCCTGTCTCAGGGGAGAGCCCCACGTCCCATCTCCACCTCCCAAAGGATGGCACTACCTTTCAGTTCCTGGGGAGGTTCTGATTCAACTTTGCAAAAACAAAAATGTCCCTAAGGCAATTTAATAAAAATATCCCCCCTCTTTACTGCACTCAAACAGGATTTCGAAGCCTATTGTTGATATAAATCGCTTTGTGGAGTGTGTGGGTGGAGGCCTTTTGTCTGAACATCTCATAATCCCAGATCTACCATTGACTCTGCAGGGACAGCCCCCAGAAGACCAAGACTGTAGAAGAGGAGTTGATCTTCCTTTTTTTTTTTTTAAGACTTTATTTATTTTATTCATGAGAGATACACACACACACACAGAGAGAGAGGGACGCAGGCAGAGGGAGAAGCAGGCTCCATGCAGGGAGCCCGACATGGGACTCGATCCCAGGTCTCTAGGATCAGGCCCTGGGCTGAAGGCAGCGCTAAACTGCTGAGCCACCCAGGCTGCCCTGGAGTTGATCTTCCAAGAAGATTTGCAACATACCTATTTCCATTTTGTTTTGATGTACTTGTTCATGTCAATACATTTCTACAGATATTCTTTTAGTTATTTTGAAATACACGGATTTCAGAACAATAACAAAATAGTTGTTTAAATTCTAGTGTCAAATATCATCCTCGAACTTTTCGGACAGAAGCCTTCCCTGAGGCCATTATCAGAGAAGAGCTCAGTGAGGAACTAGGAATAAAATGCAGCTCCACATAACTCCCCACCTTTTCCACCAATGTGGCCAGGCCCGGAGGGAGCTTGGCCACATCACCCAGCGAGAAGGAATCACTGAGAAGTTGAGTCTCTGCATTGTCTGCCATATGATGGGATAAAAGAAAATTTTATTCTGCCAAATTTCCAGAATGATTTTAAAAGGGACAGAAAATTGGCTGTGAAGAACTTTCTACTTGTCCATTTGACAAATCTGTAGCAAATGTTTGCTGTGTACCACACACCGGATTGGGTTTTCTAAGGGACTTCCCCACCCAGGAAAAAAATTTCACCCTGTCTTTACAGAACTTACAATCTATTGAGGACCTAATACCAAAATTCTTCTATCCAAAAAGTAGCATTAGGGAAGTATCACATGGGTAGTTCCAAGAGAAAAGGCTGCCAGATTTCAAAGGATATAGAGATACTGTGGGCAGGGGGATCAGGGAAGGATAGGGAGGGAGGGCAAGGAATGTCAGTGAATGCTCATAGGGAGACTGGAGGAAGGGAAGGACCATGGTTGGGAGAGAGAAGTATAGAAGCCATAGTGAAGGGGGATATGTGGGAGAAACCATGGTCTTATTTCATGACAACAATCTGAGCCTGTATTTTATTTGGAAAATGGCTTCTGGAGAATGGGCAATTGCATGCAGTAGATGCAGTGAAGATGTATGAAGGAGAAGCTTGTAGGTCTCCAGTAAAGCTCTGGATGGGGAGAGGGTGGGATCAGTACCGCAGAGGCCATGTCTTTGTTGGTTTCCTACACATCTATTGACTTTTTTCTAATCCTAAGAGTCATGCCTATGCAATATAAGAACAGGGAAAATAGAGAAAATTGTAAAGAATAAGAAGAGCCTGCAATCCTGCTGTGCCTAGATGACCTCTGTTAGCATGGCGGGGTATACTTATACAGGCATGTGTACATTTATACAGCCATGCACATTTTTTAGGAGAAATATGTTCGTAGTACTAAAAAAAAGTTACAAGTTTTGCTGAATTGTATAACATGAGTGTTGTTTTATGGTTTCTGAGAATATTATCTTAATGGCTGCAGAGCATCTATGGAAAGGACATGCTGTCATTTCCTTGCCCTGCTCCTTTTTGTTAGGCATTTATGTAACTTTTAAATCTTTGCTAATGTCAATAACCACGTGATAAACATTCTGGAACATAACATTTGTTTTCACTTCTTGTTATTTCCTTAGGATAAATTCCTCCATGGGTAATTACTGGGTCAAGCGGTATAAACATATTCTAGGTCTTTGGCACACAGTATCAAGTTGTTAGGGCCCACTGGTAACCTGTTCTGTGTGGGGAGTAAACATTGCCTCATTTGGTTAGCTTGCTTCTGTCCCAGGGATACCATTTTTATGCTTTTCTCCCAAATATTTCAAACCAGGGATGGATTCCAATGTCCAAGAGGGCGATGGCTCTGCACTCATGAGAGAGAACTATCTGGAGTGATGGGTAGACAAAATGTGGTATATCCACCCGATGGAGTATTATTTGACTGTAAAAAGGAATGAAGGACTGATACACACTATAATGTGTATGAGCTTTGAAACATTATGCTAAGTGAAGGAAGCCAGACACAGCAGATCATGTATTGCATGATTCCATTTATATAAAAAATGCAGAATAAGTAAGGAAGTGGGTTAAGGGGGAGTGATTGCTTCTTAGGTATGGAGTTTCCTTTAGGGGTGATGACAATGTTTTGGTGGAGGTGATTATTGCACAGCCTTGTGAATTACTAAATGCTACTGCATTGTATGCTTCAAATTAGCTAAGATGATAAATTTTGTAATGTGAATTTTGCCTCCATGGAAAAAAAGTTACCTGGTATATATAATGGCTCCGAAAAACAGAAAAGGGAGCTTAGTAGGGACCTCAAGGGTCCTCTTCATCTGTTTTAGTAAATCTGGTCCAGGCAATCTGAGAAGCAAAGTACACTGCTTTTGGAAACAGAAGAAACTAGATCAAAGCTTTGATTCCAGGGGACAACTTTTCTGGTAATTATCCAAGTAAATTTAGATAGAGCACATTTCTCCTAGCATTTAATTTCCTTCAAAGAGTCTTTCTAATAGGACAAGATCTAGTTTTCTCAAAGGTTTTTTTAAGACCACTGGAAGTGCCAACATTTCAATATGGTGGTGGGGTGTGTTTAATGTAAAGACGATCCCCAGAGTCCACGTTACAGACTTGCTTGTAGAAGTTCATCTTAGTAAAAGTGCTCCCTGGTTCTTTAATTACTTATTTTGTGAGGGAATGAGTTATTAACTATAAAGTTGGCCAGATAGAGTCTCTGGGAATTAAAGTCTGAATGTAAATTGATAATTAGCTCACCTGGCCTCAATTTTCAGAAGCAAAATATATTCACGTATCTCTGTAAAAGTTGCCAAGTATCTTGCTCATTGGAGCCTCCTAATTATGGGGAAATGGCATTAATCTCTTCCTCTCACTATCTCTGAGATTTAAGATTTTTTTTATGACAGTTTGGCTTTGGTTATGCATTAGAGCTGATGTTTCTGAATACTTAAAGTTATTGATATAAGGTAAAAATATTTTGTCTGAAAAAGTGAAGAAGGAAAGAAAATGTTTAGAAAATTTCAATCAGAAAGTAGCGATGATAGAAATGAAATTTCCATTAGCTTTATTAACAAAACCTGAGGGACCTCTGAAAGGCATTTTAATAGAAAAACCTAGCTTGAGAGACTTAAAATTAGACCCCAAAGATGAAGAAAAATTAACCCCTTCATTGTTATAGTTATTAGATTTGGGATGGAGAAAAACCTGTGCCAAAGATGAGCACTCCCAAACAAGGATCCATCCATCCATTCATCCATCATCATCCATCCATCCATCCATCCATCCATCCATCCATCCAATGAGCATTTGCTTTGTAATGTCTATTTGCCTTGGATAATGCTAAGCCACACTGATATAATGACTATACAAGAGTTTTTGGCACAAGGGTTCTTATTGAGAATTCAAGGCGTGCAGATTAGTAATACTGATACAAACCTGATAGAAATATGCCCTATCATTAGCATAATGAATGCTATACAGAGGGAAAATATGCTTACTTGCTGGGAGATTTGAGATTTCATAGAGAAAATGACCATGAAGTTGCCCTTGAAAGGCAGATGGCCATTCACTAGGCAAAGATGAGACAGGGCATTTCATGGGGGAAGCAGCAAAGTATACAAGTAGTAGGGTGAGTGGGTAGAGGGATTATGATCTGTTTAAGGCATGATGACTGCTCTCGTTTGGCTTAAGCACAGATCCTGAAAGAGGAGAGTGGGGTGTGAGACCCAATGGGCAGGGGTATACCAGAAAGGCAGGTGGAGCTGGATGACAGAGGGTCATGGGGCAGAAATGGAGGATGGACATTGGAAGAGGTCCATCTGGTTGGGTGTTCCGGGTCTTCTCTTGTGGGGTTGGGTGAGGACACTAACTGTTGCCTTGATCAAGCCACTTTGCTATACTTGTCTCTCCTTTCCCTCTAACAAAAGCCCTTACATGGAGGGAGAAATATGACATGTTCTAAGAGCCCTTAGAAATCTTGGACTTAAAAGGCACTTTTTAAAATTTAAAAATAAAACAAAGCACTTCTCATTTTATTTGGAGCTGTGATTCTGTGGTGAGTTGAAAGAAGTAAACTATTCTCTGGCAGCACATTCCCCTCTAGCATCTGAGGATTTAAAGCCAAGTGCAGAAGAGCTACATTGACACCTAGGGAATTTCATCGCAAACACCTTATTTTGCGGGGAGGGGGTGGAGAAGGTACACACTGGATCCTGGAGAGGGTCCTAATGTAGATGGGGGGAGGCTTCTTGAGTACAGAGAGTAGGAAGAAGCACCCAGAAGGCATGTGGGGGACCATAAGGAGCCTGGGCAGGGCGGAAGGTTGATACCAGTGGTGGCAGCAGGAAGACCATCAAAGCAGGCAGTTATCAAGACCAGGGCACTGTCTTTTATTTCCAAAAAGGCTTTTGTATAAACCGAGAGTCTTTAAAGGCAGTGGTATTGTAAATAATGTCCATGATTGCCAACGAAGGACAAGTGAAGAGCTAGATTGATGGTTTGGTTTGCTTGGGCCCAAATGGGATGACTGGCAGGTCCTTTTTAAACTCGATTTAAAAATTCCTATTTGCCACCCATGCCTCCATCCTTCCTTCCATCCCTCTATCCATCTGTCCATTCATCTCTGAAGACTGTATATTATAATGCCCTCCCAAGTGAAAGTATCATTGTGTGCTTGCTGATCCATTGTCCTTACCCACACTCCCACACGTCCCTTAGACTTTCACTTACATGAGAGTACAGTGTCTCTGTCTTGTTTACCTGGGAAGCTGCCTGGCACATGGTGCTGGTGCTAAGTAAAAATTTATCAAATAAATTCATTAACTCATTATCATGCTTGAATTCATTCACCGCACATTCTATACCTACTCTGCTCTAAGGATTCTACTAGATTCTGGACGTATGAAAATTAATAGAAGACCTACTCTTTGCACCCAAGGAGCTAACAGTGGGTAGCAGGTAAAAGAACACAGCAGAACATTTGTTTGGTAATGGTTCTACAGATAGAAGGGAAGAAGAAACCACCTTTATCTAATTCCCAGGATGCACTTGTTATTGTGCGTGTTGTCTCCACGAGATGGATTTTTCTCCTGTCACCTTTGTAAAGCATGGTCTCCATGCCAGTGGAAGAAACCAAGGCTCTGAGAGAGTGTTATTTCTCTCTTGGTAGTAAAAAGTATAAGAGTCCCGGAGTGCGGGGGCATGGTTCATTCTATTGGGAGACAGGAGGTAGAACTGGTCAAGGGTGACCCCTCAAAGGAGGTGACAAGTGCACAGAGACTTGAAGAAATGAGTGAGATTGTACTGTGAAGGGAGAGGAAAGGAGAGGGAGTGGGGGGGCCTTTCTGGTGCTGCTTTCTAGTAGAGACATGAAAGGGCAGCATCAATTTCAAATAGGAAAGTCGGTAAAATATAGATCATCAATAAATATGGCCCACAGACCAGTGCACCTGGCCATGAAAAACAAGCTGCCTTCCCCCTATGCACCTAACATTCTGTTTCCGTGGTGTCTCTCATGAGACCAAGAAATGACCAAATTGCTGTTCAGCTGCTTTTTAAGGACCAGAGGGATGATGAAGAAGAGAAGACCCATTTGTCTTCCCAGAGTGGATTATGGTCTTAAAGTTAGCAGGCTGAGTCAACGTTCTCAGATGCTGGTGCCTGCCACCAACAGATTCTATTTTCCTTAAAGGATTCCTTATCTTTCAGAATAGAAGGATACCCAAAATGTTAGCAATTCATTAGTTTCCTGTAGCTCCTTTCTGCTTTGGACAGTGGAATGGACAGTAGCCTTGCTTTGGTGTTTAGCTATAAAATATACAGCCAAACAATCTTTTTCCTCCCCTGCCATCTCTAAATTATATGGGTCATTGCCTTGCCCTCAATTCCAATTTGACAATCCCACTCTGGTGTGAGAAGAGACTAACAGTATCAGGTTCCTTTGCCCTAAACAGTTAATTCATCTCACATGGTCGAGTGGCTCATTCCCAGGAAGTGCCTGCCCAGGCTCAACGCAGGGTCAGCCCTCACTGTCACTGGGGGTGAGGACTATGGGTGGCAACAGATGCCCCTCCTTCCTGCTCTTCCCCCCCCCACTAAGAACACCAACTATTCTGATCATTAAAAACAAAAAGGAGGGGAACTGAATGGGAAAAAGTAGAGAGGGAGATAAACCACGAGGGGCTCCTAACTCTGGGAAACAAACAAAGGGCTGCGGAAGGGGAGGCAGGCAGGGAGATGGTGTAACTGGGTGACGGGCACTGAGGGGGGCATGTGATGGGATGAGCACTGGGTATTACACTATATGTTGGCAAATTGAATTTCAATAAAAACTGAATGAAAAACAAATATTTGTTTCACATGTTCCTCTTTTGTCATTTGAATACCTGACGCACTCTACCGTTGTTAGTTAAAAAAATGGAACCAGTATCAAGAATTTGGAGAGGCTTGATGATGTTATATTTGTTGGATGAGTCCCCCAAATTGAAAAGAGAGGAATCAACGTAGGATTGTCACTGGCAGATTGAAAAATCCCAACCCCCCAAGACAAAGCCATCTTTATGGCCCGCTCTCCAGGTTCTAGCTCTGCATATAAACGTAGATCCTCCAATATCTCTCTGCTCCTGGCAGCGGCTCAAATTTTACAATTGTTTTACTGAGGTGTCCATTGGTATTAGGCTCTGCTGCTTTTGATCACTCTGATTCGCTTTCTCCTTCTGAACTGCGTTTCTGTAACCAATTTACAGGACTCCGTATTCGATTTCAGCTGCCCCATGGCAGCTCACGCGGACAGCGCAGCCCGACGTTAGAATTCCTGGTGGCTCTTGCTCTCCTTTAGCCACCGAGCTGGCTTTTGTGTCATCGACTGGCCTCCCAGGTCATTCACAGGCTAGCTGATTACAGGCAGCGGAAGGCCCAGATAAAAGGGCCCGGGGGTCTTTCACAAGCTCACGTCTATTCACATCCCAACAAACGCACCCAGCAGAGTCACCCCAGTGTGGCCCTCTTGGGGTCTGTTCAAACAAAGAGAAAGGTGTCAGTAACCCTTGAAGAGTATCTGGCAAAGGGAGTCAGCCAGCCTTGGATCAGTGAGACGACGAGCTCTCCCTTTGCTCTCAATTTTCTGGGCAATCAGACAAAGCAAATTGACTATTTTTCTTTTAGAATCAGCAGGAATTTTGTAACCTGACAAGTGATAAATATCTATTTCTCTCTCTCTCTCTATTTAATAAAGACTTCTTTGCCAGAGGGAAACTCCTGAAAATCAATAATGCATTTATTCCCGGTTAACAATGAGGGTTTAGAATACTCTCAGGACCTATCGACTGTTTCCAACTTTACATTTGTAAAAACGCAAGTGCCAACCCAACATTAACCCAACATTAACCTTCACAAAACCCCTTCCAAGAGGACCCCTAGATGCACCCTCTTTTTGTGACCTGCACCCCAAAGAAGGGCTTATGGCTTTGGGGTGGTTTGTCTCCCATTCACATGCTGGGGCTATCTCCCCATTCTCCCTCCTCTCCACCTCTCTCGTAACCAGAACTTCCACAAGAGATGAAGCAGGATCTGCCCCTCACCCCGTCCCCTTGTCTTTCCCCCTGTTGGGATCTGCAGCTCTGGCCAAGGGCCTTGGGGGGTAAAGAGCATCAGCATCTCATGCCCCCCTCCTGCTGTCCTCCACGCTGCCTCCTGGGAGAGCATAAAGAGATAATAAAGATGCCACAAACATTTAGCTCCCTTGACCAAACGAGTCCAGAGGGAGGCAGACACCCGACTTTAAAAGCCTACCGCCAGGACAGGGGCTTCAGGACAGGCTGGCTCTCTGCTTGTCCTATGTTCCGTCCTGCAGAGAGGGCGTGGAGCTGCTGGACCTTAGTCCCTGCGAACCTAAACATCCCTCCCACGAACCTAAACATCCCTCCCACGGCATTATGTGGGCCGCATGCCTGAGCCTTTCGGAGACAGAGGCGTGTGGGGCGGTGGGGATTGAGTAGTGGTGGGCGGGAGCTGGTGCTGGGGACAATGGGACGGGGGCTTTGTCCACCTCTCAGCTCTTCTCCTCTGGCCTCCCCAGATTGGACCTAACAATGGAATTGCGGGAATGCAGGAATCTAAGCAGCTTTGCCAGGGGCTTTGCTTTCTTGCTTGAAGCCTTGTTTCCAGATGGGAGAAGTTGTAGAAGGGGGTGAGGGAGGGGGTCCTTCATGTAGAGTAATCCCTGTTAGGCCGCACCAAATGGGTGATGGTTTTGTCAGTGAGCGGTGGTCACGATCCTGAGTTTCTGATTTTCTTCTGAAGACTGGCACGAGCTCTGCCTCTACCCCAGCAGGCTTGGAAAGATGTTGCTTTGAAGCTGAATTAAGTCTGAGATCAAAACCACTTTTAGTCATCACTCAATGTGGGCAAAATTAAAGGAGTGTTGGATGGCCCCAAATCATTCTTATTAAAGAGCTGACACTCGAACTTCTCCCGACCCAAGTATTTGGGAGGGTGCAGGGGCCCTACTGGGTTATCTGTGTTTGGGTTTTCAGTGAGTTTAGCTTTTTCTCTCTTCACATCCAGTTTTGATTTGAGAACTGTAGAGAAGCGAGGTTTCAGATTAATTCCATTCATACGTTATGCTGGTTGGTGATGGGAGAACCGCTGAGGTTTGACTTTATTTGGAGAAGTAGACCCGAGACTTTCAAGGTCTCTGCCTGCATGAAAGTCCCCAACCACAGTGGAAATTGGGATGAAACGTATAGCCCTGCTTCTGATGTGTTTCCACGGCTCTTTGGTTTGGATGGAACAGAAAAACCTAGAGCAAATAGTCTTTCTGAGGACATAAACTTCCACTTCTCAAATCTTTCCAACCTAGAGAAATGCCAAAATTTTCCAGCCTCAAAAAGCATATTCTCATTCAGATCTGCTCAGAATTTGCTTGAAGAACTATGAACTTCTTATCTTTGGGGGGGGTTTGCTGCTCCTGGTGAATGTAAAAGTTTATTTCAGAGATCTCCGTGGGGATCACATTGCCTGCAAGTTACCTCTAGCAAAAGCTTAATCCCAGTTGACGTAAATTTTCTGCTTCTGGGCAGCACGTGTCAGTGAGCGCCTGCCCCAAGACTCGAGAAAGAAATTTCTTTCTACTGATAGCTTCAACCAGGTGGGATTCGGAGGCTAAATCGTGTAGAAAAAGAAACCAGACAACACATTTTTTTAAAAATAATCTGCTATTTTTGGTTTATTGCTGTTCTCATTCTTTAGCTCCTTATTAAAATTTGATTTATAATTCCAGTTGCATTTTCCGAAAGAAGGGAGTTGTTTTAGGGGCAAGTTGGAAAACAAATCCAACTGGGTCGTTAGTTGAATAAGACATTTGCCAATAATGAGACAGAGTCCCTGAAAACAAACCCCAATCGCCCCCAAGCCAGGAGAGTGCTGGGCCCTGGTGGGGAAAGAGGGTCTGCTCTGGGCTTGCCAGACCCCGTCTGGCTTAGCAGGTAACACACCGGAAGTGCATTTGAAGAGGAGCTTGGCCAAGCTGGAGTTGGTGGCCGAGAGGGCCTTCAGCCACTTGTTGTATTTGGCTTCACCTGCAGCGTGGTTTAAATGTTGAAGGCTTTTCACTGAGCATGGGCTCCTAGGAGTCCCCAGGCCTCCCTCTTGCCTTACACACCGTCCCCATCACTCACTGCCACCCCTTGCCTGACCCCTGAAGGCATCTGTGATCCTGCTGGGCACAGTTCTGGGCATTGGGGATGTATGCCTGTGGACGGACAGGACAGGGAAAGCCCTTTGCCATCACAAAGCTTTCATTCTAGGAGGGGAGACAGAAACAACAACCCAACAAATAATTACCCAGATCACTTTGGATAGTGATGTGTGCTCTACAGAAAACAGTAGAGATTAACTGGCTAGGGAGGTGATGGGAAAGAGACAATACATTGGGTGGTGAGGGTGATGTTGAGCTGGGCCCTCACTCTGAAGGAGTGGCGTTCCCGGCCCAGGGAATAGCAAGTGCCAAGGGAAGGAGATGGCACAGGAGTCAGGACAGGGTGGGAGATGGGAGATGATAGCAGAGCAGTGGTCTTCGCTGGCTGGGACACGTTGTCGAGGCCATTGGGGGAGCCTGGAGTTGGCCCTGCATGTGGTCCCCAAGGTTGGAGGAGGTACCTGTTGGTATCCCTCCAAGTGTGATCCCGCAGCTCTGGCTGGCACCTGCCTGGGCTGCAAGAGACTGGCCACCAAACTCAACTGTGCAGAGGTGTAGTGGCTGCAAGTTAGTGCACACACAGTGGAGGGGACAGGGATGGGGCATGGAGGAGCCAGGGTGACTCAACAGGCCGTGGGCAGCACCTGATATAAAGCCCCGCTGCCCTGCCTCCCTTTGCTGCAAGCTCCATACCGGGTCTTCTCCCCACATCGCCTCATTATTATTCACTTAAGTGGGTGTGATCTGAAAGGGAGCATTGTTTCAGAATCAATAAGGGGCTGAGTCCCGAGCAGCACAGTGAGTGTCTGGGCTTCAAGTACCTCCTTATCACCAGAGCCCAGCAGAGGATAGGTCCAAATAAAACACATTATCAGGCTTTGTTGACTTTCCAGGTCCAGCAGCTGTATTAATGGAGCTCTTTATATCCCTTCCCATTATGAACTGGGTTTTCTCACTTTCATTTCTCTGGGAACTTCTAAATAAAGCTCTTGCTGGAGAATGCCGAGGGTGTTTGAGTTGGATAATTGTGCAGAAACTATTTGCTCAGTGGAATTCATGCTTGCAGAGTGGGGGGAACATGTCGGGAAAGACCACCCCCATCCTAAGGAGGAGGAGTGGGGGTTAATTATTTGTGGCTTTCCATATCATATTTAAATGTATGATGCTGGATGGATGCCCTTCGCATTGATGTCTTAAGAATCTTTTCCCTAAATCTACATGTCTGCAATTAGAAACTTGAATTTTTTTTTACATATATATATATATTTTTGCATTAGGGTCCTAGTAAATGTTCATTGAATTTAGCCTGTGGGTGGGTATATGATACTATAAAATTTTTGAGAAGATTTAGATTATCAGTAGCATACTATTACTTGAAATGCATGGAGCAGGGTTATTACCACTGCCAGGAGGAAACTTGTAGGGTAGATGGCGGGTTCAAGTAGTACTGGTCCTACCAGACTCAAAATGAGCGTGTTTAGGAATTCTCTTTCTCCTATCCCGTTTTATAAGCCTATAGGCCTGATCTTCCCTGTAAGGGTATTTTGCTTGGTCTATAAACTATTGAAATATTTTCTCACTCAACATAAAAAGATTTGAAGGATAAAATTCTAATGTCTAGGTTCTCTTGAAATATCAAAAAGATCTAATAGTACTGTGTCTACCCAAGGGCCTGTGCTCACCCCAAATCCATAGTCCCCACCACTCCCTATTGTCTTCCTGCCTCTGAGGCTGAGTGTCAGCTTATAATGTATCATAGCATTGATGTTTACCTTTAGAATAGAGAAATATTTCTCTGGATCCATGTCTTTTTTTTTTTTTTTTTTTAGTTATTTGAGAAAGAGAGAGAGAGAGAAAGGGAGAGGATGAGTGCAAGGAAGGGCAGAGAGACAAGAAGACTCCCCATGAGCAGGGAGACTCAGTCCCAGGACTCTGAGATCATGACCTGAGCCAAAGGCAGATGCTTAACTGAGCCACCCAGGTGTCCCTGGACTCAAGTCTTTATCAAAAGTGGGCCTACAGAAAGTTATCAGATAGCTGAACACTTGGCAAAACGTGCAGGGCTGTGTGTTTCATATGCTGATATACAATGGCCAGGCTCATTTGAGTTGCTTCCTGGACCCCAGGTTCACTTGCATTTGTCACCTTCACGCTTAAGTCTTCTCTACTTGAAGTCACCTTCACTGCCCTTTCCTATAGCTCTCAGCCTAAGTATTGCCTCTCCACTCTCACTCTCTCTGGTTCCTCTGTTGGAGCAGGTGGTCTTTCTTTGGGCCTTTATCACAGCACCTGCCGTTGCTTTCTTGTAATTACACATTTAAATGTCAGCTTTTGACTTTAAGTATTATGAGGTCAGAATTATATTCACTGCTATATCCCTGACTGTAGGACATAGTATATGTGCAATAAATATCTTTTTTGAAAGGATGAAAAGGGCACGTGGGTGGTTCAATGGTTGGGCATCTGCCTTAGGCTCAGGTCGTGATCCTGGGATCGAGTCCCGCATCAAGCTCCATTCAGGGAACCTGCTTCTCCCACTGCCTGTGTCTCTGCCTCTCTCTCTGTGTCTCTCATGAATAAATAAATAAAATGTTTTTTTAAAAAATAAAAGGATGAATGATGTCACTGTAATCTGGATTTTGAATAAAAATAAAATGCAATGTCACTTGAGTCCTTGTAACAAGCCTTTAAATTCATTATAGTTTCAATACAGAGTGACTGCTTTGGAGATGAATTGCTCTTCTTTTAACTCTAGAGCAGAAATTGATTTGAATAATTGTCATAGGTTTAATTCTAGTTATGTAATACATGTTAATCGGGCACGATGTGCCAGGTGCCGTGCTATTCCCAATGCTGCAGATGTATTGGTCTCTCATGAAGTTTACTCCAGGGACACTTGGGGGATGTGTAGATAATAAGAATGTGAAAACAAATAAGATAAACTCCAGTATTGATAAACACTGTAAAGAAGCTAAAACAGGTGATTGGACATGAGATGATTAAGGGAGGTAAGTGGAGATAAGGGGCTCTCATAGCTGATGTTGGCAGAGAATGCCTTTTCCCTGACCTATTTGAACTGAAATTCAGATGATAAGAAAAAGTGCCACCCTTAGGAAGATCTCGGGGAAGACTGCTCCAGTTATAACAAAGAGCAAGTACAAAGGCCCTGGGGTAAGAGCAAGCTTGGTGTGTTTGGAATAGAAAGATGAGACTGATGAAGCCGGAAGCTACTGAGGAGCATGGTATGGAGTGAGGTCAAAAAAGAAGGCAGGGGCTAGAGCAGGGAGGATCTTAGAGGCCACGGTGGAGATGGATTCTTTCTGTTCCAAGGAGTGCTGGGCAGACTCCAGATTTCTCTTACCAAGAGAGATGGGTAGAGTGGTGTCCTGGAGAAATTGTGGACCTGAGAATGAACCAGACCTTGGTTTGAACCTCCTCTCCATCTCCCCCTAGCACAACCTTAAGCAGGTCTCGTTTCTCAGAGTCCAAGTTCCAGCTGTAAGATAGGATTAATGTGTTCAATATGATTTCTTCATTTGCTTGTCCCTTCATCCTACAAATACTTCATTTCACCTGGGCAGCAGACCCCTGGGCATAGCTGTGGGAGTAGGACAGGGGAGGTTTCCCTGTCTTCCTGGACCTTCCAGTCTATATGGAGGTAGCAGTCAATCAACAACAAGCCATATGCCTACAATCACTTTAGGCCGTGGTGAGTTCCATGAAGAAAAGCCCTAGAAGATAGATGAGGGAGACTGGAAGGGGGTGACCTGATCCAGCCAGTTGCCTGAGTTTGACTTTTGAAGATTCTTAAGGATCAGAGAAGTTATGCGACTTGCTCAAGGTCACACTGCACTGAAGAGGCAGAAACAGAAATCAAAGCTTGCCTTTCTGGTTCCATAGTCTTAGGTTTTTGGAGATGCTTACATAGTGGTTGGTTTTATTCCCCCGGAAGTAGGATAAGAAATCACTTATTTTGTTTGGATGACTTCTATCAGAGAACTGAGAATTACTGCCCAAACCATCCTGGTAACTGTCCAACACTGGGCTCCCCTGTGCACACACTGAATTATGAGGCTGCGAACATGACCTGGGGCCCAGGACTCAGTGAGAAGGCCTGGGGCCCTGTTTCCATGGTCACCACCAGCTATTGTCACTTCCTGGTTTCTGGGGCACTTTCATGCTTACTCTCCATTTGATGCCGTGCCAACCCTTTGAAAAAGATGCTATTGATCTTGTTTTACAGATGGAGACAGTGAGGTTGTAAGGAGTAGTTGTGTGACCTCCCTGAGCTGCACACATATCAGGTGGTTGGAACGGGACGTGAAAGTGGTCTTCATGGTCTAAATCCTAAGCTCATTCTACCTGCCTACTTCCCAGGGTCCTTCCTACCTCTGTGTATTCTCCTTCTCCCCTAACATGGGTTCCTAGAAGAACACTGGAGAGGGGCATGTCCTCCGTAAAGACATGTTGATTGTAGGAGTTCACTACTGTCAGTAGGATCCCCTCTCAGCTGTTGAGCCCACTGTTTGACTTGAATCAAGAACTCATACTTAAGAGTAGTATTTGGACACGTTAAGCACCTTCTAGTAGGTGAGGGAAACTTTTGTTCAAGGAGCCTTTCACTTGGTAGCAAACGCTGCTTTGGTCTAAACAGGAAGTTGGTCCTGGTTTGAAAGAACTTACCTTATTCACCACTGCTATAACTCTTGAAAGATGTGCCATTATTGTATTTTGAAAGCTTGAAACAAATGAAGCAGATTCTGCAATGTGTGTGGTGGGGATTTGGGGGTGGGGTGGGCCAGGTGGAGTCCCCTCAGGAAAACATTCATATGTTCCTCCCACTCCCAGGTTTCCAGGCACAAACTCTTTCCAAGTTCCCCTTTGCCACTTGCTGACCCTCCCTGTCCCTTAGGAGGCTAATCTACTCCCTGTCCAGGAAATGTGGTGTTTGGTAAGGCTGTCTCAGACCCTTTTAACGCCTTACTCTCTGCTCTCCTCCTGAAGCACCCCATTCTTCCCCACAGCTACCATTTCTACCCCTGAGTAGGTAAGTCACAACCTTCCTTCTTCTTCCTTTCCTTTCCTTTCCTTTCCTTTCCTTTCCTTTCCTTTCCTTTCCTTTCCTTTCCTTTCCTTTCCTTTCCTTTCCTTTCCTTTCCTTTCCTTTCCTTTCCTTTCCTTTCCTTTCCTTTCCTTTCCTTTCCTCTCAAATATCTGCTTGATGTCTTTTCCTGGGTCTCTTGAAAGAAATGCAAACTTAACTGGTCCAAACAAATTTGCACTCCCCTTATTGTTCATCTTGTGTTTTCTATCTCAGTGAGTATCCTACTATCTATACCAACACATAAGCTAGGAAGTGGAATTTGTTGTTTATCTCTACCCCATATCTAGTTTGGCACCATCTTGCCTTCTAAATAGTTCTGGTACACACGCAGTTCTCTCCATATCTACCGTTACCATCTTAGCCCAAGCTACTCGAGGAACCATCTTCTCCTTGCTCCCATTCACCACATAACAGCCCCACCAGTCCTTTCAGAAGGCAGATCTGATCATGGGACCCCATGGCTTAAAACTCTCCAATTTCTTACTTAGTATAAAAATGGAATTCCTTGATTTGACCTACAGGGTCTTGTTGAGTCTGGCATCCTTTCTCCTCTGCAGATTCATCTTAAACTATTACCCACACTCTCTCCTCTCCAGCTGTGTTGGTCTTCTTTTTTGCCTATCACACCATAGGCTTTTTTTTTTACACTCTTCCTTCTCCCGAGAATCCTCTTTCACTATTTCTTTGCTTACTGAGTCACTTGTGGTTACCAATTTCTTATCACTGCTTGGGCATACCTTTCCCAGGTAAGAAAGGCTGAATTCCTTTCTTATAGACTCTGTGACCCTGTATTGCTATTTTGTAGCCCTTCTCATACTTACAACTTAAACTTTTATTCTCATAATTATTCACCTCTCCAGTAGCCTGTGACTTTTGTGAGCACAGGGATTCTGCTTCCTTTTGCCCCCATCACCAATATAATAGTTGGCTTTGCAGATTGAGTAGAGGTTTCCTGACCAGGAGCAGTCAGTATATGCCAATCCCCTAGAAGCGTTGAGGGCATGGTTGTGTCATTTCCAGGTAGCTAGGTTGGAATAGTTGACCAGAATTGCCACCACCACCACCACCACCACCACCACCACCACCACCACCACCACCGTTACCATCATCACCATCACTACTACACTACTATCATCACTACCACCACTGTCGTCGTCGTCGTCGTCGTCGTTGTCGTCATCATCATCATCATCATCATCATCATCATCATGGTGACCTTAATCCTGGTGCTACAGTAGGGCTAGTTGGTATTTTCCTATTACAGGACATAACCAATTGCTCATTGGTTCTTGATGAACATCTAGAGTTCTGATGATGTTGCCTCAGATATTGATGTTACATTGTTTGTTAGTTAATCTTTTTAATGAAAAAAATAAAGCTTTTGCTTTAGACCTCAGAGAGATTAGGTCTTCAACTTAGAAAACATACAAATCCTTCCAAAAGTTAAGAATTGGGATCTCATTTATTCATTTAACAAATATTTATAGAGCAGCTAATGTGTGTGAGGCACTGTATTAAAGGCTGGGAATACAGTGTCCTCATAGAACTTTTATTGGAAGGAAAGAAGCAATAGACAAATTAAAAAATATACATTAGGAATGTAAACAGTATAGTGAAAACAAAGTAACATAGCAGAGCCTGAGGGGGCTATTTTTGATTACATAGCATATTAGCTTTTTTAAAAAAAATATTTATTTGAGAGAGAGGGAAAGAGAGCATGAGCAGGGAGAGGAGAAAGGGATGAGAGAGAGAGAGACAGAGACTAGCAGACTCCCTGCTGAGCATGGGGCCCTACATAGGGCTCTATCCCAAGATCCCGAGATTATGACCTGAGCTGAAGTCAGATGCTTAATTGGCTCAGCCGCCCAGTTTTTTTTTTTTTCTTTTAAATGTAACAAGCATCATTAGTATCCCATTGGCTTAGGATAATAAGGATTTATTTTGAGTTTCCTCATTTATTTATGGGCCTTTATTCACTTTGGACTGGTGAGTATCTGAGCATACTCCTCTCAGCAAAGCAGGTGGTTGAGGGGAGACCTGTAGTAGCTCTTGGGGCCTCGGCTCAGACCTGGCTCACTGTCACCTCCACCCACATTTCTTTGGCCACAGCCACCCATGTGACCTTATCAAGGGCAAGAAGCTGCTCTGCCAACAGTAAGAAGCAGTGAGACGGCACCTGGCATCTGTGCAGGTATTTCATCCTCTTCCTGGGGAGTGGAGAGTTGGAGCAATAATCTCACCCACCCCAGAGAGCTTGGGAACGCTCAGAGTAGGTGGCATGGAGCTGACATATAGAGAGAAGGAGCTGTCTGTGGGATGATCTTGAGGAGGAGTCCAGGCACAGGGCCCAGCTGGGAGAAGGCCCCAAAGCAGAATAGGCTTGGAAGGTTGGACAAAATAGAAAAGAGGCTAGTGTGGCTGGAGGGGCAGTAAGAGAGCAGCTTGGAGAGTAAACTGATGCCTGGTCACATGAGGTCTTGTAGGTCATGATGAGGGTTTGGGTTTGGTGGTGGGAAGAATGGGGGTGACATATGTACTTTTATTGTCTTTTTTTAAAAAAGATTTTATTTATTCATGAGAGACACACACACACAGGTAGAGAGCTAGGCAGAGGGAGCAGCAGGCTCCCTGTGGTGAGCCTGATACAGGACTCGATCCCAGGACTCCAGGATCATGACATGAGCTGAAGGCATATGCTCAACCACTGAGCTACCCAGGTGTCTGTACTTTTGTTTTCAAAAGAAAACTCTGGCCGTAGGTAGCATCTGTCTTGTGGCAAGTGGACAAGTCTGGCAGGTCAGCTTTGCAAACCTTTGAGAAGGATGCCCTGAAGCCCCAGAGGCTTCTTCTCAAAGGCTTTAAAGGCGAGCCCAGGGAACTACAGGACAACACTGCCCAAGCTCTGGCCTTCACCCTGTTGTCGAGTGTGGACTCTCTGTTTCTGGGGCTGCACCTCCCCAGGGAGTCATGACTTAGCCTGGAAAGGAGAATTCAGGGTGGGCCCCAGATATGTACAGCACTCTGACACAACCTCCTAATTCAGAGCAGAAGCCTCAATGAGGAATCACTTTAGAAGAAAGGCTGTGCTTTAATTTATTGTTTTTTCCCTAAAGTTTAAACATTCTCTGCAATTGAGTGGCTGTTGCTTATGCATCTGACTTATTTAGGCAATTTGCTATTGTGTGTGGTCCGATCCAGCCTGTTTCAGTAAAGTGTATGTTAGACGCTTGGAAATTGTCCAGTGGGCATTGTGTGTGTGTGTGTGTGTGTGTGTGTGTGTGTGTATGAAGGGGGTGGAGGAGAGAAAGAGGAGGAGGAAAGCAAAGAGAGAGAGAGTGGGCAAGAGAATTTTTGACTAGCAACTCAAGCATGATGTTCACAGATGAATAGTATACATTTAATTGAAGAATGGATTTTTTTTTTAAACTTTGGCTATTGTCAGTCATATGGTAAGCACACTGACATGGTTTAAATTAGTATTGTGGAAGCAATATACTGCAGAGGAGTGCGTGACTAAATTATTAAAAGCAAGCCGTGAGGACCAAGCACGAAACCATCTCAGCGAATAGAGAAACTGTATATGGAGGTTTTTTTGCCAGCTGTGTCCCTGGTCATTGAGCACAATGTGTAACAGTTTGCCCAGGGACTATTTTGGGAAAAGCAGTCATTTCATTAAGGGGACAGCTTAGGTTTGAAATTTTGTTTGGATCGCTTGCCAAGAAATCAGCGTCCAAAAATTAAATATGAAAAATGTTAAGAGAAATGGAAACTAAGGCAGGGAATTCAGCTCACCCAATTTTAACTCTTACTAACCTGTGAGAAAAGAATATTGCTGAGTAATTATACTATGTTAATAATACATAATTTGCTCCTACACTGTAATTTCTGTCATGCTCTTATGGTTAAGTGGAAATATCAGGAACTTTAAATGCAAAAGAGCTAAAGTGAGATCTTGGCTTCATCACTTATAGGCAGTATGAGCTTGGGCAAGTCATCTCCCTTCGTTGTGCCTAACTGGCCACATCTGCACACCCATAGGAGTTCTGAGAATAAATGAGATCATGTTGTGATCATGTTTTCAAAATTGCAATTATGTGCAAATATGCATTATAACTTTTATTGAGCTAAGGGTCACCAGTGAGCACCACGGTTATGAAGAGTTAGCAATATGAACTTCAAATTTCAACATTTTTTTTGTTTTCTTCTAAAGATTTTATTTAATAGAGAGTCTGTGCACAAGTTGGGGGGAAGAATAGAGGGAGAAGGAGAAGCAGACTTCCCACTGAGCAGGGGGCCTGACACAGGGCTCGATCCCAGGATCCTGGGATCATGACCTGAGCCAAAGGCAGACGCTCAGCAGACTGAGCCACCCAGGCGCCCCAGGATTTCAACATTTCTGAAAATTCCTGAGACTACTTAATTGAGTAATCAAAGAAAAAAGCTGAGGGCAAATATTTCAGCTCTGACTCTGGGAGACTGGATTTAGAATATGGTGGGAAGCAGATTGTGACCAAAGGCAAGGAAAAATAAAATGAGAACAAATCTGCAACAGGCTTAAATCTGATGTTTCTCTGGACTTCATAAACCAATAAAGTACTTTGAGTCCCTCATCTTGTTCTCATTTCCACATATTATAGGTCCATCAGCTTGGGATGATAAACAGTGCCCTCAACAGAGAGAAATATCAGATGGCTAGGGACAGCGACAGGTGAGGGGTACTAGGAGGGTGCAGGATGAATCCCTTGCAGCATGGACCTACAGCGGGATGATGTCTCTAGGGCAGGTGCTCCCTATCCCCCCAATTCACATAGGAGCCCAGCCAGGCTCCCAGCCGGACATAATTATTCAAGATCTGTTTACTGTATTCAAAACCGAATGAATTAATGGAGATAAAGGAGGAGCTGTGGACCTAGAATTAACTTTGGTTCATTCTTCAAGTCTTAGATCGAATCGCACCTCATCTGTATGGTCTTCCTCCAGGTAGGTATCTTTTCACCGATTCTTAGAGCTTCTACCCGTGTGGGGTATGATTTGGGCCTCTCTTTACTCATGTCTTGAGGTTCTTTCTTCACTCAGTTCAGTTTTTTATTTTTCCTGGAGTGTTGGCTGCATACCTGGGACTGTCCTTTGCACTGAAGACTCAAAGAAGAAATGTCATCTTCTACTATCATTGAGTTCACAGCCTGAAGGGAAGATCAGTATAAAAAGCCAATAACCAGCATTTTTTCAAAGAAGATATACAAATGGCCAACTAACTCATGAAAAGATGCTCAACATCTTTAGTTATTAAGGAAATACAAATTGAAACCATAATGAGCTACTACCTCATACCTACCAGGATGGATATAGTGAAACGAACAGACAATAACAAGCGTTGGCGAGGTTGTAGAGAAATGGAACCCCTCATACATTGCCAGCAGGTATGAAAAATAATGCAGTCACTAGGGAAAACAGCTTGGAGGTTCCTCAAAAGGATAAATACAGAATTAGCACATGATCTAGCAATTTTACTTCTAAGTATACATCTTAAAGAATTGAAAATGGGTGTTCAGACAAAAACGTATACATGAATGTTCATAGCAGCACTGTTTGTGATAGCCAACGAGAAAGGAAATCACCCCAAATGGCTATCAACTATGAATGGATAAACAAAATGTGGTGTAGAGCCATAAAAGGGAATATTATTCAGTCATCAAAAGGAATGAAGTATAGATACATACTTGAACCTTGAAAACATGATGCTTGAGTACATGAGTGAACCTTGAAAACATCAGGTTGGGTAAAAGGTTTAAGACACAAAAGCCACCTATTGAATGATTCCATTACACGAAATATCAAGGCTAGGCAAATCTATAAAGACAGAGAGGCAAGTGGTGAGCAGGGGCTGAGGGGAGGTGAGCAGGGGGCAGGACTGCTTAATGGGTGCAGGCTTTCCTCATAGATGAAAATGCCTAGAATTAGTGGCACCATTGTGAATGCACTTAATGCCACTGAATTGTATACTTTAAGTGGCTAATTTTATGTTATGTGAATTATACCCCAATAAAGATAAGTTAAAGGCATCAACAACTATTGATGGCTTAACAAGGGCTGTAAGAGATGTGTGGCTTCTGCCCCGAGGTAACATGGTAGAGAGAGACTGCCTCTGGGGCATCAGGTGGGCAGGTTGGCCGAAGAAGGCAGCTTCATCCTTATCCATGTAGCATCCAGGAGAGTTAGGGAGTGTGCTGTAGGCAGAGGGAGCAATGCAGGCAAGACAGGGAAATCTGAACAAACATGGTTTATTTGGGGAACATGAATCTTCTTGCAGGGCTAGTGAGTAGGACAAGCTGGAAATAGTGTAATGGAGGGGGGCGGGGAGCCAAGCATTTATTGAACACTTACTATGTGCCAGGTGGTGTGCTAAGGGCTTTGCCTCAATTAGGTCATTTCCTCCTCCCAGTAACATGGGTTTTTGTCCAGTCTGACCCGTGATGAAACTGAGCATGCAAAAAAGTGATTTTTCCAGTGTTGTATGGAACCTGTTTCTGTATGACTACATGAAGAGGATGTACAGAGTCGGGAGTTTATAAGAAGATGAGCATGAAGCTCCATCTCTCCTGATTAATGGCACTTTATAAGATGTTCAAAGATGTATCCAGGGTGGTAGGAGAAGCTTTGTTCTTGTAACCAAATGTAAATGCCCTTTGTATTAGCATTCTCTAGATATGTGTAGACACACACACATACATACACATATGTACATGTGTAGATAATGGAATATAGAGATATAGATAGATGTGTATATAAAGTATATATTTAGTGTGTGTGTGTGTGTGTGTGAATTAAGAGATTTAGTATAAAGAATTGGCTCATAGTTTATGGAGACTGAGACGTCCCATGACCTGACATGTGTCACCAGGAGGCTCACGAAAGCTGGTGATAGAATCAACTCTAGGCCTGAGAACAGGGGTACCAAGGGAAGGAGATGAATGTCCCAGCTTAAGCAACCAGGCAGGAAGGGCCAAATTGTGTCTTCCTCCTCCTCTGTTCCGTTGAGCCCCTTAATGGATTGGACAATGCCCACCCACCTGGGGAGGGCAAATCACTTTCGTCAGTTCACTGATTCAAATGCTAATTTCATCAGCAAACACCCCCACAGACACACCAGGAATCACATTGAGCCAAATATCTAGGCGTCCTGTGATCCAGTCAAGTTGACACATAAAGTTAACTACCACACACATGCTATTGATCTCTTGTGTGTTAGGTTATAGAGACAGTTGGAAGATTGTGTTGCTTTTTTATTATGGTTTTGAAAATAGTTAAAATATGCTTAAACATATCAGGACCCGACTTTTGGGGGTAGCTTGGGTTCAACAGCACACAGTTTGAACACCGCAGCTCACATTATCAGAAGCTATTTCGCCCTGTTCAGTCATATCACGTGCGCCTCCTGTGTCTTTGAGCAGATCAATATCTTCCTGTGGCATACTTTTATTACATGTTGCATGTACCATGTGGTCAAAAAACAGTTCCATCAGCGACAAGCCTGTCCTCAGAGCATTGCCGTAAATCAGACGTGATGAATGATCGTTTGTCTGGTTCATTACATATTTCTGTAATGTCTCTTTATGAGCAATTTCATTTTTCACCTTTGAAACTGCTGGAAAGTTCCTTATAGTTCTACATCCCTTATTTCATCTTTAAAAAAATAAACATCTCACCTTAGAATAATTTTAGATTTACAGAAAATCTGCAAAGACAATAGAGGTCTTATGGATGCCACACCCTGTTTCCCCCACCATGAACATCTTCCAATAGGGTGGCCCATTCATCACAATGAATGAATCAATACATTGTCATTAAAGAAGTCTATACTTTATTCCGATTTTCTTTGTTTTTACTCAGTATCCTTTTTCATCCCAGGATCCCATCCGCGACACCACATTACATTTACTTGTCATGTCTCCTTAGGCTCCTCTTGGCTATGACAGTTTTTCAGAGTTCGCTAGTTTTTTTATGACTTTGAGGGGTACTCGTCAGGCATATTTTGTAGAATGTCCATCAACTGTGGTTTTCCTGATGTTTTTCTTATAAGACTAAGGTTATGGGTTTGGGGAGGTAAAGTGCCAGGTAATCACATCACATCAAGGGCACATACTGTCAACATACCTTGTTATTACTGATGTTCAACTTGACCACCTGAATGAGATAGTATTTGTCAGGTTTCTCTACTGAAAGTTACTCTTTTCCCTCCTTTCATACTGTCTTCTCAGAAAGGAAGCCACTATGTGCTGTCTGTAAGGAAGGGGTAGAAAGTTATTCTCCATCTTCTTGAGCTTTATGCTGTCTTCAACTTCTTCTCTTTTCCATTCTCAGTGAAAGAGAGTATTTAGTCAGTATAAAATGAGAATTATATATATGAACATGGCTGTATTTCCCTTCAGCCTTATCTTAAGTCATAGTTTCTCAACAGTGGCACGTTTGACATTTGGGGCAGGATAATCCTTTGTTGTGGGGCCTTCTTGTGCATTGTGTGATGTTTACCAGCATCCCTGACCTGTACTTACTAGATAATGGCATCAAGATTCCTACTCCTTGCCCCCGTTGAGAGCCACCACCTTATAGTACATCAACACTTTGATGGCACCGTGAAGAAAGAGCTTTCTCAAAAATTAAAAAAAAAAGTTTAATATATTATTCCTTCTCCAGGCATAAAACTGTTATACTCCAGTAAGAATGTTCCCATTCATGAGTTAAACTGGATGGAGAACTCAGGAAACACATGTATTTATTCAGTGCCAAAGTGCTGTCTAGTTCCAGGGGTGGCACCGGTACAGGGGCATAGCACACAGAGGGTGTTCTCATAACATGCAGCATTGAGTGGTGCCTCCTGGAGTTGTGCAAGGCAGTGGCCTCAAATTTGCAGCTCTTAAAGGCCATACCTAACTTCAGGAAGGCAGGGAAGGGCAGTTTCACCACGCCCCTGGGAGGAAGTGACTATATATTAACAGTCCCCATGACCTGCACAGCTTTGAAATACCACCCCCCACCAAAGTACTATCATGACTAAGCTATTATTGATGAATCAGTATATATAAATAATTCATGGGTTGCTTTCCTACTTTGATGACAAGTTTTCAAAAACACTTTTTGAATAAAACAAGTATATTAAAACACCCAGAATTTTTTTTAGGGAGAGGAAAGTACACAAAGAGTCATCACCATAGTAAATGTTCCAGCCAAGTCTAAACCAAATTTAGGGCTTGGTTGTGTCTGGATTGCATCTTGTCCATGCCTCCTCCCAGATATACTATCTACAATAACTTAATATCTACCCATATTGCAGAGGGTTCTGGAATCAGGGTGTTGTGTGGAGGTTTTTGTACATATATATCTCTGGGAGGAGAGGTGGAGATTGTAGTGACCACCATTTCCTGGCCTGCCTTCAAGGACCAAGAGTTCTGAGCCCTGGGGAGAGAGAAGGTTGCAAATAAATAACTGAAGGAGCGGTCTTAACAAAATACTTTGCAAGATTCTGGATATAAGAGTAGTTCCATGTGGGTACCTTGATGTGATGATGATGCAGCAGTATGGAATAGAGAAGAGGACATGCCTCCTCATCCTCTATAGGTAGATATGCAGGGAAGTCCTACCAAAGTAAGCATGGCATCATCCTGGGAGTAGAGGATAAAGGATTATGTGCCTTCCTCATGTGGTTTCATGGGCAGTGGGGACTTACAGGGAGACTGGAGTGTAGAAATCAGTGAGGTGCTCCTGTGGTTCCTGCAGAAGTAACCAGGGAAGACCAAGGCAGAAGGCTCATCTCTTACAGACAAGCAACTGAAGTTTCAGAGCCAGAAGAATCTGGGCATTAATTTGATGTAGTCTCATTTATATCCAAAGGCTTGTGAGGTCTAGGGAAATTCCAGTTACGTAAGGATTTAAAAAAAATGTTAAGGAACACACAGAGGGGAAGGACTGGGCTAAACAAGTTGGTTAATGTGAAGATCTGTGAAGTGCATCCATAGAAAAAAGATGGATCTTTGATTTAGGTGTTTGTTCTCCTTGAGAAGAAGTTTTTGTTTGCTATTAAATCACAGTGTTTGGAGTGCCTGGGTGGCTCAGTCAGTTAAGTGTCTAACTTTGGCTCAGGTCATGATCTCAGGGTCCTGGGATCGAGGCCCCTTTTAGGATCCCTGCTCAGTGAGGAGTCTGCCTGTTCCTCTCCCTCTGCCCCTCCCCCTGCTTGTGTGTACTTGCTTGTTCTCGCTCTCTTTCTTTCTCAAATAAATAAAAAATAGAATCTTCAAAAAATTCATCATGTTAGCACTAATATTGATATGTTAAAAATATATACTTAATAACTTGGTTTGATTACAGTATTCTGAAAGTATGGTTTAGAGTGTGTGTGTCTGTAGAAACACACCTATAACTACCAGTGAGATATATTGCATCCCAGTATGCATGTGTGAGATTATATACTGTGGGCATGGCTTGACTCAGTGAGTATTTCCTTAATGTGTGCCTTCTACTTAGAACTCCTTATGAACAGAAAAGCCCTGCTGTTTAGAGGAATGTGGTGTGGTTCTTGGGTCAAGCAGCATCCTTCGGCTATTGTCAAGCAATGAGGTGGATCACTTGTTTCCTGGGAATGGTGTAACATTCCCTTCTCACCCATAAAGTTTCCAAGGCTAAAGTGTTGTTTGTGATGATTTGATGTTCATTCATGTGGTAAAGTTTATTTTTGTTAATTGCCTGTGAGTCAACATCTATACCACGCTCTTCCAGGAGAAAGCGGCCCACTCTCTAGTGTACACACTTTCAAGTTTCTTTAAATAAAGAAGGAATTGCTTAGAGAAGCACCTTTGAAGTCCTCAACCTCCAAAAAAGAGACTGCTGCGTGTCCCCAGAACTATCATCATGGACATGCATAACAACACAGAACCAAAATCTGAGACACGAGGGCACCTGGGTGGCTCAGTTGGTTGAGCCTCTGCTTTGGCTCAGGTCACAATAACGGGGTCCTGGGATCCAGCCCTGGGTTGGGCTCCCTACTCAGCAGGGAGTCTGCTTCTCCCTCTTCCTCTCCCTGCTCATGCTCTCTCTCTCTTACTCTAAGTAAATAAATAAAATCTTAAAAAAAAATCTGAACCTGGTTAGACCTACAAGCTGTTAGGCTAGAGGAAGAAAGTAAGAGCACAGCTGATGAAGCTACGCCATGGTACTTTTGTTTTGTTAAATATAAGTGGTTTGTGTTGATAACTTAAAAAATGGACAAGGGTAAAACACTATTGTTAATCCTAATAAATAGAGTGACTATCAGAAGACAAAAATAGAATGTACCACTTTCACACAAAGAGCTTGATCCTATCCAGTGAAAAGCAGGAAAGGTGAAGGAAAACCAAAAGAAAGCATGGTAATAGGGGAAAAAAATAAAATAAGATGGTGGAAATAAATCTTAATGTAGCAAAAAGTAATTACAATGAAAATTAACTCCCCAGTCAAAAGACAGAAATACTCAGATTGGATATAGAACATAAATGTGGCAATATTTTTTCAGTAAGAGAGTAGTGAAAGGAAAGGATCTGGCTAGACTAAGGACAAAAAGATAGAAAAGTATATATATATATTAGAAAAATGTGAACCAAAGAAAGCTGTAATAGCAATGTTAATATCTGATGAAATAGGACTAAAAGGAAAAACCATTAAGGGTGAAGAGGGATGTGATATACCTACAAGTGTTACAATAGAGTAGGAATAATTAGTCATAATGAATGTAAATTCACCCAATAGCGTCACCCTAAAATATACAAAATGGCAATTGAGAGCTATGGGTGGAAAGAGTTAAGTCAACAATCGTTGGCAGTAATTTTAAAACAGCTCTGTCAAACTGATGGGTTAAGCAGACCAAAGATAAAAAAGATCCAAGTGAGACATTAAGGTGGGAAAATAATAGATGTGTGAAATTCGATGCCCAACAAATAGTAAAGGTACACTTTTTTTTTTTTTTTTTGAGACTGGATCATTCACAAGTGAATGTTTACTAGTTTACTATGTCACCCAGGAAGTTTCTGATTCCAAAGAATGCTATTTAATGTAGAATGTTTTCTGATGAAAACATAATAAAATGAGAAACCAAGATCAAAGAAAATTAAAATATCTCATATATCTAGAGCCTAATTGAGGTTAAAACAGAAATCATAGGGGAAATTATCAAATACATAGAATTAAACATTAATTTATCAAAATTTGTGAGATAGCTAAGGTAGCATAGAGAAAAAGTATAGCTGCAGATACAGTTATTTGAGAACAAGAAAAACTGAAAACAACTGATCTAAAGATTCTTGAGAAGAGGTTGGAAAAAGAGCAAACACAAAAAAACAAGGGGACCTATAAGAAATTTAAGAAATATCTAATAGAGGAAATTAATAAAACACAAATCTGACACTTTGAAAACGCTGTAAGAGAAGCATCCTCTGGCCAGACTGATCAGGATAAGGAGAGGATAATCAAATAACAAAAATGCAGAATGAAAAATGGGGAAATAAAGTAGATAAAGCTGAGGAAAAAAATGAATATTAGGAATAACTATAAATGGATTTGAATACCTCATGAAATAGGTACTCTTATGGAAAAATATTACAGTGCCAAATAGCGTAAGAGAAACCGAAAAAAACTGAATAGATCGATAAGTAATAATGACATTAAAATGGTAATCAAGCCCTTTCTCCGACAAAAGCCCTAGATCCAGTGGTTTTATAGGCAAGTTCTACCCAACATCAAAAAAGTTAGACAACTCTGGGGAATAGAAAAAGAGTGAAGGCATTAGAAATCATTTTATGATACTACTGTGTTAGTCACCTCAAATTTTGTCAGGATCAGTACAATGGGCCATTTGACATTTAAGTACAGGTATAAAAATGCAAAGTGAAATATAGGTCAAAATATAAAAGGGTAAAAGTAATAGATGATCATAGAGAATTTAGCCCAGAAAAGCAAAGATGGTTTAACTTCAGAAAAATGTATTGCTACATTAATCCAAAGAAGAAAAATTGCTTGATCATCTCAGATATTTGAAAACACATTCTTATAAAATTTAACATCAATATATGATAAAGTATCTTTCATATGATGTCCAGAAGGGCACTTCCGTAATTTGGGAAAGATTTATGCCTCTGACCTACACCAATAACATACTTAGGAGAAACTTTGGACTCATCCACATTAGGATTAAGAACATATGCTGTTGGTTTTAATGCAGTATCAAAGGTCCCGGACAACTCTATAAGATAAAGCCCAAACAAAACAATGACAGTCTCATGACTGGAAGAGAGGCCATTCAATTGTCATCTACTGATGGATGATATGATCTAAAGAGAAATCTGTAAGCTTCACCAGAAAAAGAATAAGTTAGCTCAGAAAATGTGCAATTGTGTCTTTCCATACTACCAGTAACTAATCAGAAAATAAAATAGAAAACAAGGTGCCTTCATACTGGCAACAAAATTTTAAATTGTCTAGGAGTTAATAAAGAATATATATAATATCCAAAGATAATATTTTAAGAAAATGACTAAACGGAGAGCTACTCCATGTTTCTGGAGTGCTTTAACATTATGAAGATACCAGTTCTCTCCAAACTAATGCACATTTCAGTGATCCAAACCAAAATTCCAGTTAGATTTTTTAAGGATGTGCCAACATTAGTCTACATAGAGAAGAATGTGGGTTGATGAATAGCTATGTCACTTTAGAAGAGGAAGAAGGCAGACTTCCATTACTAGTTATTAAGACACAGTACAGACACATTGAAATAAAAACAATGTATTATTGGTATAAGAACAGAGAAGTAGAATGCCTGAACAGGGAGGTCATATAGACTGATACCTCTCTCTACATATAACAACTTGATAGGATAAAGGTCACTGGGCAATAGGGCAAATTACTTAATAGAAGGTGTTGAGAAAATTGGCTCTCCACAGAGATAACAAAGCTAGATCCCTGCCTCACACCCTATATAAAGTGGATTCCGGATGGATGGAAAGCCTAAATATGAAATGTAAAATTGGAATGCTGATAGGACAACACATAGGACCTAGGGGAAATCTCTCAAAAGAACAAAGCCTTAGGTGAGTATTGATGTTTCTGATTACACAGAACTTAGAGTTAGATTTTTAAAAAGACAACATAGACAAATTAATAGATAAGAGATTAAGAAATTGCATCTGCAATGTCTAAGACCAAAAGAGACCAAGACACAGAATATAAGGAATGTTGCCAATAAACAAGAAAAAAGAGGAGTCTACAGAGAAACTTGGACAGAGGATACGAATAGCAGTTCACCAAAGGAGTAAACTGGTGTTGCTGACAAATATATGAAATGATGATCAAACTCAGTTAATAATCAGAGAAGTATAGACTAAAAGACTAGAGTAACATTCTATTCCCATTTTAATTGGCAAAAATTTTACTCGATTTAATTGGATTATGTGGGGGTTGGTGGGATATGGGGAACAGGATGTCGTCTTGATGGGAATGGAAACTGTTCAGGCATCCAAAAACAGAACTGCGGCAGCGCTCACTCAAATGATGTATGTATTTACCCACTCATGGGTAATCTCAGAGAAAAACCTTTGCATGAATCCAGAGGAAGACAAAGATGCAAATGTCTGATGCTTACTGTTTGTAGAGTTGATCTGTGTGTCAGAGGAGAAACAGTTGGTAAAACGTGGTGGGCAGATATCATGAAACCCTACGAAGTCCCAAAGTAATGTTCTCTTTGCAGCAGGGATAGAGCTTTAAAACATAGCGCTGAATTAAAAAAGGACAAAAAAGTGTTCACAGCCCATTGCCACTTATGGAAATTAAAATATACACATACACAACACAGTTTTGCATTTGTTACAGAGATACCTACAAATTTGAGAATACGTATTAAATACATTGGAACTGTTGCCTGGGGGTAGGTGGGGGTGGGGTGGGGTGAGGCATGAGAGCCAGAGAAGTGAGAAAAAACAAAAGGCAATAAGGCAATAAGTAAATGAGAGTGCAGACTTGCCTGGATGGATGCTAATAATAGCCTATGAGCTGAGGTATAAGATAAATTCAACCATCTGCCTCTGAAATCCAGAAAGCAAGGCAAATTAACTACATTTGGAAATTTCTGACCATGTGTGTTTTCTCTTGTTTGCCACCAAACATGGGCAGCTTCAGATAGGTGGTTTTTAAGCTTTGAAGTCACCCTTGAAAGCAAGAATTAAATTTCCGGTGGCCGCAGTTTGGAGGAAGCAAGTAGTTCACATCCTGAATCTAGAGAGGGCCCGGCTAGCGCTCCTCACCTGTCCCCGCACCTGGCTTCAGCTGGCCCTTCCACTGTAGCCTGTAGAAACATTCCATGGAGGCCTTCTGTTTTCCGAATCAAGGCCTTGGAGCAGACGCCTCCCACCCCACACAGACTTCCTAATGGATTGAAGCCCTCCCTCCCATCAAGCCGCATCGGTTATATTAGCAACTTTATGGTCTGATATCTGATCCCCTGACAATCCCACCAGGCAAATGCAGGTTGTTACAGGCAACTGGGACCTCAGACAATGTCCAGGTTTCCCAGATAATAACTTCTCAAGATTTATTTTTTTCATTAAGAGGCCGTTAGATTCCTTAAATTTTATTTGTAACATGGTACAAAGCAGATTAATTGAATGTCAGGGACTTTCTCCTCTGAGGTGGCCTTTGTCCTCTCCTAAAGTAAAAATACAGCCCTCCCCCCACCCCCATCGGCCAGCCCATCCACCTCCTGCCTTAGGTGTAGGTGACAACTATCCTGGTATATGAGTCCTCTTTTCAGAAAACTCGTGGCCAGAGTTTTTTCCCACTTTCATTTGGTCCCCCTCACAAGAGAATTCTCCTTTATAGCGATCCCACATCCTCCAGGAGACAGATTTCAGTTATTATTTCTGTGAAAACACAGAGCATCTGGAAAATATCCTTTGTTCAATAAATGCTCCCGAACCTAAGCGTATTAATAGTTCCCCAAGCGGTCTTTATTGCTCTCCCTAATCAATTTTTGTTATATCAACCTTTCTGACGGTGATAATACTGGGGAAGGTTGTAATTCTAGGTACTTAGCACATTTCCTAATAATAACTCATTTTGTTATTCTGCGCGTACGTGGGATTTACCGTAGTATACGGTTCACCTGGGGGACCCCAGTGTTCTTCCTCTGGGTGTGGTGTTGACTCGGTCTCCGTCATTCCAAGAGGATTAGTAGTAGTAGGTGGTACTTCCCAACAGGTGACCCCTCTCTGAAGTTGTAGAAACATGCCATTAAGGTCAAATATTCCATCTATTAAAAGTATTAATGTTGCTGTATCGTAGGTGACAAGTTCAGGGGTCACGGAGGTTGGGGCCTTTAGTAAGTGCACCTGTGCTACATGGACCGTGGGCAGAATAAGTGGGAATCTTGACAGTTTCCAATTCCCTTGCTCTTGAGCACATCTCTGTATCTATGCACTTATAAAACTGTACCTGTGTTTGCAAGGCCACTTGACCTCTGATTAGTTGGATGACCTTGAATAAAGGAATGGCTAGTTGGCTGGTCTCCCTAAGCCTCAGCTTCCTCACCTATGAGACAAGAATGTCTTCATTCACTTAGCAAGCACTCACTAACTACCTCATATGCATGAGGTACTGTTTCAGGAGGTGGGAGTAGAGCTGCAAAGAAGAGAGGTCCGTGGGTGTGGTGAGAGGGTGCAGTTGATAATCTCAAAGTGGGACTGGAAAGTCCATGGGAACTTCATGGGAGAATGTTGTGGGAAAAGTACCAGGGTACCTGGGCGTCCAGACAGGGTGCATGGGAACGCATAGGGTGGTGGGTATAAACACTAGTCTGTGCAGATCTCCCACCTGGCATCTCCCCCCACCCCTCCCTTACTTCACTTGACCTGAGGAAGGCCCTGGGATCATTTTCCAGCAAGCATCAGGACGGTCCCCGGCTGTGGTTTCAGGTTCATGGAGATTAGGGGGGCTGGAGGGAGAAGAGGGTAGCATTCCCCAGGTCCATGTTCTTCCTCGCCTGCTGTCCAGGCTCGTTGAGGCATTGAGGATCTTGGACAATTCTCTTTATCTTGGTCCAGGCTCGGCTTCCTGAGGCCAAAGTAGGGGACTCCATTGGGGCCTCTCCGGCTGAGACCCACTGCCATGCTAAATTCAAGGAGGCTCTCGTCTGCTTCATTTCTGTGGGGCTCACACTTTAGGAAGGGAAGATGCTACTCTGGTGGGTGGGACTGAACTGGCCTTGGCCATTCACTGTGGCCTGGACCAGTCCTCATCGAGCCCTGACTTTTCCTCGGCATCATACAGAAGCTTGGCTCGCATTCCCCGCTTCATAAAACTACTTAATATGGAGTCACTTGATAGACTGAGAATATTTCTGGTGCTATACTTTGTGGTCCTTTTGGAAGGGACTGTGAAATATGATTGAAAGGCACAGAGGAGGAGGGTAAAGAGAAGCGGTATGGCTAAATAAGTCAGCAGAAATCCAGTTTGAATTGGTGAACCACTCAGTAAAGTGAAAGCCAAGACATTGGAAATAAATCAAAATGAGCAAATACATTTTTATATTATCCTTATTTAAATATTTGTTACATCCATTACAACGCTGAGTCCTAGTGACCTTTTCCTGGGGATGGCGATTCTTGCATTGTTGGCTTCTGTTTTCCTAAAGCAAGTAATCACGTGAACTCCCTGGCATCACTCTTGACCGTGAAGCCTGCAGGGTAGATACGTGGGGGAAACTAATGCCTTCTCCGGCTGCCGATCTGTGCCGGAGTGGGCTAAGTCTATGAGCCCTAAAGGCCTAGCAAGCCAACACAAACACACCAATTCCCCTGAACTCGTCAAAAGGAGTTTAGCTGGGTTACAGAAAATTCCAATTATTGCTCCTGGAAAACATGGTCAGGTCTAACAGTTCAGATGTGTCACAACAGATAGGCAGTGAATGTTCCGTTTGAAAAGAAGAGAAGAAGAAGAAGAAAAGAACCCCCCGAAATGCTGACTTTCCTGTAGGAAGTAAAAAATGTTACTGATGTGAAACTGTTCAGCACAGAGATTTTCATGGTGGGTATCCCAACTGGTACCTGGGATGGGAAGAAGGTAAATTCATTAACTGGATCGTATTTCAAGCCTGAAGAGGAACGTCCTACATGAACGTGATTTAACAGCCCAGAGCCACGTGGATTTCTTGAAGCAGCCGTGTCAGACATGCAAGTCAAGTTGGGGCATGAGTGACCTCTAACATCTAAAGGAGTGTTTACTCCTTGTAAGTTTATCCTCCAATTTTTAAAAAATAGTGTTTGCTGACATACAGCCTTCATTAAGCTGCCAGAGACTTAAGATAATAGCAGGAAGTTCTGCTCAGATAAACCCAATATGGTAGTGAGGGAAGAAGGGGCCTTAGTCAACTAAACCATTAATGGATATTTGAAATGCCTTCATAATGGGGCGCCAAGGCAATCCACACATTAAAATAAAGAAGAAACCCCATCTTATCTCATTCCATGGCTCTTTTGGGGGCCAAAAGCTTCTCCCTTGAACTTACTCTGTTTATAGATGGCAAGGAACAAGGTTTATTTGAACCGGTTTTGTTTTGAGTTTGTGTGGGTTTTTCCTCTCAACTGCAAAATATATTCTTCAAGTTCCTGCATCTCTGAGCCTGGTTTTCCTTTTTTTTGTAGCAGTGCCAGAGTTTATCACCACTCACTTCTGGATAGTGTTAATGCTGCAGTCACTTCCTGTCTGCAAAACAATCGTAACATTCACCAGAGTGCTGGGTGTTAAGGCCACGTGGGGGATTGTTGCCTGAAACGGCTGAAAAAGTTTTTAAGAAGTCAGTGCAAGATGCTGACACTGTTTATAGAGAAATATTGTTTTAGGTTCCACATGCGCCCATCAAATAAAACGGGGGGAATAAAGCACACCCGTAAACAGACCAAAAGGAAAACCCAACTGTTAGCATTTACCCAAGAGCACGTTATGGGACCATCCCTCCCTTGGCCTCACTGCAGCGAGAGTTAGTCTATAAGGAGTGGGTGTTCCAAAGAGGGAAGTCTGATCATGGAGAGCAGGGGCTCTCGTACTTCAGCGATCATCCCCAGCAGAATTGATGCGAACATGCATCGTGGGGCCCGGCCCCAGAGAGAGTCTCTGAATGAGTCAGGTATGACTGGTGGGGCCTAGGGTCCTGAGAATTTGCATTTCGAACAAGTTCCCAGGTGATGCTAATGCTGCTGGTCCAGGGGGTGCATTTTGAAAACTCCTGGTATCTGTGAGGTCAGAAGGGAAGGGGGCTGAAATTCCTTGCTTGGGCTTAAGGCTTCACTTCTCTCATCCCATGAAAAGAAGAAAACATCTCATGAAAGATAATTTTGTTGTTTTCAATGTGAATACAGACATTTCTGGCTTCCTGGAGTGGATGCGTTCCCACAAAGCAATGTACCAATGAACAAAATACGAGCGAACGAGAGATCGTACGAATGAACAAAGTACACATGAATCTTATTTGCTTCTATGATGTCAGGGACTTGTGACCTTAAAGTGGAATTTGCTGGGGAACGCTAAGCAGGAGCCCCTGTGTAAGGAAGCGGCTCGGCGTCACACTCCTGGCATGCTGGATTGGTGCTGTATCATTTTTGTGGTTCCATGTGCTCCCCTCCCAGCCTCTTGGCACCTTGTGATTCCATCTCCACCCTTGGCACTTCCCTCATCAATAGAAATGTCTCCTGTTCCCGTAGACTAATTCTGCATGACGCACTCTTAGAGGACAGCTCCTCTCTTGTCACCTGAGTTGTTAAATGCCTGGTGTTGGTCAAATTTAATGTCTGACTTCATCTGTAGAAACTGCTTTAAGTCTTCAGGTTATGGAAAATAGACCAGTGCTCTAGTTTATTGATCCCACCACCCCCCTTCCAACCCCTGTTTGAAATTGCCTCACATACACACACACACACACACACACACACACACACACACACACACGGTTGAAATGTGTGAGGCTTTTCATGTACCAGGGTTTTTAAGCGGGAACACATAGATCACGTAATGGTGAAAGCAGCAGAGAATTTTGCGGCCTTGTCTCCTCTGTTCAAACTGGGGAGTTACTGGGGACATATGGAAACAGGAAACAGGACGTTTGCTTCCAAAACTGGGGGGTGGCACTCGTGAATCATTTCTTTGGACAGGTTTTAAAGGAATTTGCAGAATGTAAAGGATGTGCTATCTTAATGATCCAAAACATGTCAGAGGTGTCAGGAATACTTCTCCTGTTCAGTATAGGATTGAGCTACAGATAAACTTGCAGGTGTTGCTGCCTGAGGCTTAGAAATTGGAGAGGATGGGAAGAGGCAGGCTGAGCTGGAGGGGTAACTCGTCCGGTACAAGAGGGGCAAGAAAAAAGAGGAGAAACAAGGGTTTTTTTTTGTTTTTTTTTTTTAAATCACTCCAGGGTTATGTCTGTGGCTCAAAGACTTATCAGTCTTTGGAAGCTGCTGGCATTTCTAAAGAAGTCAGTGATTGTCGTCTGGTCCCCTCCAACTTCATCTCCTTTTCTCCCTGCCTCTCCTCGGCCTGTCCCTTTCAGAGTGAGGGCTGCCTTCTGGCCTCCCTGCCCCTCCCCTGTGGGGAGGCACAGGTGACAATCCTCCCGCGTTGCCCCAACCCACCTGCTCTAAATAGGCTCCCCCATAACGCCCCGGGCTCCCCTGTGCTTCCTTGTAAATGTGCTCTAAAGGATAATTGTGGTTTCTCAGTTACAAGCTCGATAGGAGGCGACAGTTTAGTGGTCAGTGCAGCTGTATTCGGAGTTAAAATTATCCACGCTTGTCTGCACTCAGCTTACCCCACGGCGCGACTCTACCTTTTTCCGGCTGGTTTAGCCTTCCCTGCCCTGAGGGTGTGCAGCCTGAACCCCCTTGGGCCTGCTCAGAGATCGGCTCCCATTGTCATGGGGAGGCTGTTAGACCTCGGGGACAATGACAAGGTCTGGCCAGGTCAGGATGATCTCTGTGATGAGTTGCAAGAAACCAATGTTTTTCACGTGGCAAAATGACCACTTGTTCTCCTCGTAGGAGCAGCAGTATTTCCAAATTATATTCTTTCTCTGGGCTGGTGCCGCCCCAGTTTTCCTCTAGGTCTTGCTCCAGGTAACTTCTCGGTATTTGAGCCTCGTTGTGCAGTCTTTTGGTGAAGGAGACAGAGGGAGTGGACACACTAGTAAGGGACCTGGTGGATCCGTGGGTTATCCGGAACTCTGTGGATTCCAAAGAGGTCATGTTTTGGATCAAAATGTGCTTTCTCTCTCCAAGGCTCTCCCAGGAGGAATATTTTCAGAACTTGCAGAGACTCCAAAGTTACCATCCGAATGCTTTTCCTCATCTTCCCCATTCATCTATCTCAACTATGTTTTTTTTTATTTTTTTGAAAAAGATTTTATGTATCTATTCATGAGAGATACAGAGAGAGAGGCAGAGACATAGGCAGAAGGAGAAGCAGGCTCCCTGTGGGGAGCCCAATGCGGGACTTGATCCTGAGTCCTGAGCGGAAGGCAGACACTCAACCACTAAGCCACCCAGGTGTCCTTCAACTATGTTTTTCTGCCAGAATGCAGTGTATGTTTTGATCAGGAACTGAGGGACACAAGGAACAGCCCAGGCAGGAAGACTGTGTAGACGTCAGCTTGAGTCGGGGAGGCCTCTGCCATCTGGCTGACCATATTTCCTCCCTGGCTTTATCAGGACTTTCTGTGCAATCTTCTGGAGTCTATAGATGAATGTAGCCCAGAATGTTTCCAAATGTTTGCCCAGGAAGCAATTTTCCAGTATTTTCTCACTTTCTCAAGAAATCACACCACCTCCAATAAATATCAGTTTTGGATTGCCTGGGTGGCTCAGTGGTTTAGTGCTGCCTTCAGCCCAGGGCCTGATCCTGGAGACCCGGGATTGAGTCCCACGTTGGGCTCCCTGTATGGAACCTGTTTCTCCCTCTGCCTGTGTCTCTGCCCTCCCCCCTCTCTATTTCTCTCATGAATAAATAAATAAAATATTAAAAAAAAAGAAGAAAAAATCAGTTCCTTGAATCATAACACATACTGTGTGCTCGAGGTTGTGCTAATGGTGAAGATAGAGACATGAGCCTGGCACCTTCTACCTCTCATGGAATTGGCTTCCTGGGACTACGGGCTATGACATGGAAGGGTGGACAGGGTACACTGGGAAGACACAGAGGAGAGGGACAAATCTATTTCCAAGTGGGAAAGCACGAGTGGAAAATCTCTGAGAGAAGACGAACCAGGAGCTGTGTCATGACCAATGAGGAGCTGTTGACCCTGGAGACAAGGAGAGAGAGAGTGGCATCTTGGGTGGAGAGCATGACAGGCCAACCCATAGAAGCACAGAGCCAGCTGGTACATGCAGGGACCGCCCTGGGTGCCATGCTCACGATCACATCTTCCCATTTCAGTTTGGGGAACTTAAGTCACCAGCTAGGATTCATGCATTTAATGGCAGCAACCCCACCCCTGCCCTGCCCTGCCCTGCCCAGGAGACATTGGTATCCTCTTTTGAAGCAAAGAAACCCAGAGTCTCTCTAAGGCTCACCTGTAAACTTGTGAAAACCCAAAGTTGGGATGCATGTCATCCCCGACCCCACCCATGCTGGAACTCCACGGAAACCGCCCTTGTGTGGGACTCCCTGGGCTTCTGGCCCTGCCCGTGTGTGGGGGCAGCTGTGTGGGGGGCCGATGGCAGTGGCAGCAGTTACCATGGCAGCCGACGAATGAGTCCTTCACGGCCTTGATCACGACGTGCCTTGCCAGAGCCTGAGCCCGAGCCTGTCTCTGCACAGTGAGAGCTCGGCCCCCGTTCTTGCAGATTTAATAGCTCCTCATCTATTTTTCCAGTCTTCATCAGCATGCTTCCATGTAATTGTCTCCACATCCCACTGCCACTTTCTAGAATCTTTCCTGCAGAGGAAAACCAACACACCAACCCGCCACTCTGGTTAAGCGTTGGCAGATGCCTTGTAAAGTTTTTATAAAACATACATTAAGCAATTTAGCTGAAAGCCTGTTAGAACAAGCCATTTGATTCAAATGAACTATCTGCACTGAAGAGGTTTTGCCATATTTACACTATGTCTTTAACTAGTTTCCTTTTAAGCCAAAAAAAAAGAAAAAAAAAGAAAGAAAGAAAAAAAAAAGAAAGAAAGGAAAAGAAAAAGGAAGGGCGAGTTACTTCTGAAGATAATGACAGAAATATAAATATAAAGGGCACAATTCCTTGCTTGAAAATATTTTCCTGGAGCCACATATGCTCTGCATCATATATACAGAAGATGAACGAAGAAGGAATATGCAAGCCCTGAGACCTAGACCTGCTTTTGCTTCTGAAGAGTACTCCCTCATTTTTGTGCAACAAGGTGGTATTAGATACAGAAGGAAGGAAAGAAGAAAGAAAAGGAAAGAAAAAGAAAAGAAAAAAGAAAAGGAAAAGAAAAGAAAAGAAAAGAAAAGAAAAGAAAAGAAAAGAAAAGAAAAGAACCCTGCTTTGTGGTGGTTGAAGACTGGCCAGGCCATAGAACCTAATAAGAGACAGAAACAGTGGGTACTTGCCACATGTTTGATTTTTCAGTCCTGGGTTGATACTTCACTATAATTCACTATACGTGAGAAAAAGAATCATTCAAAAATGAAAATCTTAAGTTTTAAGTTTTGTTTTTTTTTTCTTTGACAAGATAGCTACCCCCTGGAAGCCATATTATCCCATAGATCATCTAGTGATTAGTCAGTGGCAGCAGAAGCCCTGGTACAACCCCAGTGACCACACACTCCTGGAGTTAAATTTGGCCCAGAGATGGATTCGCTATTTACGTAGAAAGGCAGTGGTGATGGCGTGGATGCTGGGTAACGATTCTTGTTATGTTTCCTATCAAGGTGTGTATTTAGCAAGAGCTGCCTCTGTTAGCGGGAGGCCATCGATCTCTTTTTGAGTTTATACCAGGGACAGCATTCCAGGCAAGCAGCCAGTCGAATAGGGGTCTGTGTTATACAAGGTTTTGGGACCCAGGGAAGCATGTGTATACGGAGATGCGTATTTCTGTAGGTATATACTCACAAGCCTTGTCGAGCTGTAGTTCCCCTGAAAGCTGGGCCTTAGACAAAGACTTGCACACAAGTGGTTTATTTGGAAAGTGATCCTAGGCAGCAGGGGTGAGGGATGGAGTGAATAAACAAAGGAGTCCAAGGCAGTAAAGGGTTATGGCACTGAGTTGACCACTGTGTGGGCAACTGGTGCTTCATCCCAAGGGACCTTCTGAGGAGCTTAGGACGTGCATCACACAGGAACAGAGGAATGCACTGGCCCACCCGCTTGTGCCCAGTACTGGCCAAAAGTAGCCCCAAGGATTTTAACCCACTTGCACCTCTTGGATATACTCCAGTGTTCTGGATCCTTCCCCAGGGTCCTAGAGAAGCTTCAGAGGGTGAAAACTGTGTGGTGTGGGGCATGGTGAGGCACCATCAGGCTGCCCCGGGGGGAAGCCAGCCTGAACCTGTGCTGAACTAGTCATCACAAAGGTGCCTATAGTAAGAACTCAACTGGAAAGTTTTGAAGAGACACACAGGTGTCTGACCCCGGCCTTAGTCTAACTGATGCCTTCAGAAGTGTGCAATCACTGGGGTTGGTGAGTCGGTGAGTCTCTTCATTCTATCCTGCCCTGGTCCAAGGCTGCAAATTAGTTGAAGAAAAACACCCTGCCACCTCCCCTGGTCTGGGCGAGGCCTTGGTTTCCCTTGTTTCTTGGGCTCTTTTAGAGGGCTGTTCTTAGCCTTGGCCTAAAATAGAAGGGATCCTTTCCTCATCTAATGCTTTTTAGAAATCAAAGGATTATTTTCCATGGAGTGAAAATGTACAGATTTCAAGTGTTCATTTCTATCAGTTTTGATAAATGTCTGTGCTTATATAATCCAAACCCCTCGCTAGATATAGAGTATTTCCAGCATCCCAGAAGCATCCTTCTACCCCTTCCCAACCAACCTCTCCCCACGCACTCTAGAACCAACCACTGCTTTGAGTTCCATCACCATGTATTAATTTTCTCATGTTGAAAAAACTCCATATAGGTGGAATCATCTAGTATCTTTTTACTGCCATGTAGCCTTCCGCAGTATGAATCTACCACATTTTGTTTATCCATTCTACTACTGATTGACACTTGAGTGGTTTCCAGTATGTAGCTATTGTGAATAAAGCTGCTACGGACAAGTCTTTTCGTGGACATATGTTTTCATTTCTCTTGGAAATTTCTCTAGGAGACTGCTGGGTCATAGGATAGCTATATATTTAACTATATAACAAAAGTGGTTGTAACATTTTATACTCCCACCAGCAATGTATTAGAGATCTGATAGCTCCGTATCCTTGCCAATATCTGGTGTTTTCTGTCTTATTCATTTTAGCCATTGTGGTGGGTATTAACAGTATTTCATTGTAGTTTTAATTGACATTTCCCTGGTGACTTATGATGTTGAATACTCTTTCATGTACTTATTGGCTATTTGAATATTTTCTTGTTGAATATTTCTCGGCTAATATCTGCTTAAATCTCTTGCTCATTTTTTTAATTGGGTTGTTTGTCTTTTTCACTATTGGATTACAGGAATTCTTTACATATCCCAGAATCCAGTCTTTTTATCAGGTCTATGTGTTACACATGTTTTCTCCCAGTCTCTGGCTTGCCTATTCATTTTCTCAGCAGTGTCTGGTTGACCAGCAGAAATGTAAAATTTTGACTTTGTTCAATAGTTGTTTTTTTCTTTGATGTTTAGTACTTTCTGGGTCCCCTCTAAATCATCTTTGCCTATTCCAAGGTCATAAAGATGTGCTCTTAAGTTTTTGTGCAGGAGCTTTGTAGTTTTACGAGGCATATGCTGGATTGTTCTGAACAGTCTGCGCCAACTTACATTTTTTACCAAAAAAGTTGGTAGTCCTTTTCATTACCTACGAGCACTGCTGGAGACGCTACCTTGCAGGCTGATGAATTGTGGAGACCTCTAAAAATCCAGACTACATTTCCCATATTTACATCAAGCTCCGTCCCTGAGATGGTATGTGAGTTGGGTCTGGGATGGAGGAATGGTTTCTATATTTTTCTATATTTATTTTGGTGATGCTGCTTAGCTAATCCCAGCCCGCATATGCCTGTCACCACACAGACGGTCACTCTGCTGTTGAAACCTGACTTACGTTAAATGCCTGTGTTGACATTTCTTTTCTTAAATGAATGGGCTTTTTATTTAACTGGTGGCTGCTGAATTTGTGAGGGCTGCCATCATTAAAATGATGTTTGTTTGAATTTGGCAGAATGAAAAATTGGACTTATATTTACTTTTTTTGTTGTTTGTTTTTGTTCCCAAGGCTGTTCTCACCACTCACCCCTAACAATACTCTTTTGATTTTATGAAGAAGCCTCTGCAAAACAGAGTGAAATGCAGTAGAGGTTCATGGCATGTTCTGGGCTTCACTGGTGGGGAGCCCCTCTACTCTCCAATGCTTGCAAAGTGAAGACGTTAAGAGGCTCCAGATTATACAGACACATTAGGAATGGAGGTGGCTTTTTTGAAATTGCACATTAATTATACAGATTGTCACTGAATACATTAATTAATAATTAATTATTAATGTATTCAGTAATACAGTAATTAATACATGGTCATTAATTTATGCATTCAGACAGCATTTTAACTTTTGCATCTTCAGGGAAAAAGCATGAAATCAGAAGTTTCCAGTTATAGTCTGGGCCATGCTACTTGTTATCAATATGACTTTCAACACGTCATAGATCCTCTGCGAGTCTGTCTTTTCATCTGTAAGACATAAAAGACAATAGCTAGTGTATTAAAATGAGCTAAGCTATATTGAAGTCCCCAGTACAAGTCCAAATCTTTGTGGCTTAGTCATTAAATCTACCTTTTTTCTTGGGCAACATTTAATTCTTGAGCATCTCATGTTGGGCCTCAGCCTCTCTCTTCCACCTGGTGACTCAGAGGTCTCAGATCCTGTCATCTTGTCCTAAGCCATCACGGGGCTTTCAGAATTGCCACAACAGTGGCGGAGACACACTGCCTGCTAACTGGCTTGACTTGGGAGTGACACCCATCATCCCTGCTCACAGTCCCTTGTGAGTCACAGTCCCCTCAAGGGAGGCTGGGATGTGCAAGGGAGCACATTCCCATGTTAAATATCAAAATTCCACCAAGTAAATGGGAAGATCTAATTGGCTTTATTAAGCGATTCATGCATAGGGCAGCATACCATCTAGCAAGTAGAGGGGAGCTTCCAGTGGTTGAGCACATCTTATCTGCCATTAAAAAAAAAATTTATTTGAGAGACAGCATGCATGCAGGGAGGAGAGGCAGAGGGAGAGGGTCTTCAGCAGACTCCTCTCTGAGTGCAGAGCCTGAAGCAAGACTCGATCCCAGGACTCTGAGATCATGACCTGAGCTGAAATCATGAATTGGATGCTTAACTGACTGAGACACCCAGGGTCAAAGATCCTGGTCTTTGCCATTTGTGCCTCAGTGTTCTCTGATGCTTGGATGAGATTACAGATGAAAGCACATTATAAATAATTTACTCTCTTTATAACAGGATTATATTAATTTCTATTTCATCCAAGATGTGCCGATTCAGATATATTTGCTGGCTTTTGTATACACTTAGCATTTTTTATCGTTGCCTCACTTCAGGACTTTAGCAGCTAAGACTTTTTTAAAGGCTGGTTGGCAAACACGTTTGTTCCTCTCTGACTTTTCCTACCTAAACCCATGGCCACCCATCACTTGATGAAACTAACGAAGTGAAAAATGCACTGGGATGAGCAGAAGATTGGAATTATAGAAGGGTTTTGGGGGAGATTCAGGGGGCTGTAGAAATATGAACTAGCTGCTTACAAGCCTGGCCAGTTCTGCTTCAAGGACCACCAAGATGCCTCCGTGAGGAGCAGCTGTGATTTGCATACAAACTGCTCACCCAAGCCTTCCTCAAGTAGCTTCCACAAGACTCCTAGCAATCTTATTTGTGTTATTGATTTGTTCAGGGAAACCACTCCTCAAAGAGAGTACAGAGGCAGGCTTCAAGCAGCCAAAGCCAAATTATTAGCATTCTGGAATGAGTGGAATCTGAAATAATGAGGTTTTATTTTACTTTGCCCTGGAGGTTTCTACATCGTGTTGGGAGAGGAAAAAAAAATATTTGTTTTCTTTAAAAAACACCACTTTCATTGTGTTCAAAGTACACTTAGAAAACAAGTCAATACAACAACCTCATGGTACGATGGGACTTGTTCTGTTATTAATTTCAAGGCATTTATCTTAAAAGAACTGTGCTGTTCCCTTTCCTCCCCTCCCACTATTTGGCTCATTTAATTTTGAACTCAGGGCTTATAAACATGACTGCAAAGTCACTGTCTTTGTTATTAATTTCTTGTTTGATTTTCTAAAGCTCTGAACCATGAATTGTGCATGTGAAGTGTGTACCCAAAGTCTTTTTCAGGCAGGGAGATCCATATGTCAGTGGTCACACACATGGCCTTACCTAGGGAAGCCTCCACAGAGCCCATTATAACTCTTGCACTTGTTTTCTTTCTGCACCACATTTGTATAAAACACTGCACATGGAAAATGTGTTCTTAGCCTTGGAACGTGAGGGGTCTTGATTTTCTTCCTGCCCTGGCATCTATTCCCTTTCTTAGGTGACATCCTTCCACCTCATGTGCAATAATGGAGGGACTTCCCGTTGACTTCCCATGGAGGTGCCCTGTCTTGTCTTGGCCAAGAGATGAGCATGTGACCAAGCTAAGCCAATCAGAATTCTCTCTTGGGGAAGTCTGCATGTTGACCACAAGGATATAAGCTGTTAGAATTGATTCTTCTGGACACTTGCCTCCTAAAGAAGTTGCCATTATTTCCTGCTACCTGAACTTCTGAAGGTTCTCTGATACTTTTCTCCCTGATACTTGGTATGTATGTATGTGTGTATGTATTTTTAGGATTTTATTTATTTATTCATGAGAGTCATACAGAGAGAAGCAGAGACATAGGCAGAGGGAGAAATAGGATCCCTGCAGGGAGACTGATGCGGTACTTGATCCCAGGATCCTGGGATCACTACCTGAGTCAAAAGCAGATGCTCAACCACTGAGCCACCCAAGTGCCCTCTGATACTTGGTATTTAATACTTTTCTTTAGTTCCATGTGCTCTTCCATTCCTTCCCCCAAATTTCTTTTCTTTTTTTTTGTTTAGATTGACCCTTTTTGGTTTTCTGTTACCTGCAAGCCAGAATTCCTTTTCAGCGTAATTATTTGCGTTTGCCTTAGAATCACAGAATTTCAATAGAATGGAACCTTAAAGATAAACTCAAAACATATCAAAGTAGATCCAGAAGGTTGGCTGAGCATCTTTATTCATTATAATTTCATCTATTAAGAGTGGTGAAAAGAACCATTGTATAGAGCTTGAAAATATGTTTGTCCCCTGGGTCCTCTGGTCATAATATTTAAAGGAAAAAAGAATCCTCTTCGTTATAGACTTACAGACTCAACTTCTCAATTGACATGGCCACTTGTGAGTCTCATAGACACCTTAGTGCCAAATTGCCCAAAACAGGACTCAATTTCCCCCAAACTTGTCTTCAGAGAGCCACAGAGGAGAATTCAGGATAAGAAATGGATTCTCATTTTCATCCTGTTGCAACTTCTCCCCTGACATCTTTACTAGAAAGATGATATCTAATAGAATAATTTAGAATTGTATTTTTTAATAAGCTTCTAAGAGCATTTATCTATCTATCTATCTATCTATCTATCTATCTATCTATCTATCATCTATCTATCATCCATCCATCCACCCACCCACCCACCCATCCATGTAACTACCTAAAATTCTTCATTATAATTATGTTATTAAATTTGGACAATAGAGAAGAAAAAAAAATCTGACCGAATCCTGGTACTCAGAGAGAGCTCCTATTAACATTTTGGTGTGGTTCCTTTCTTGTAGATTTTAATGTTCTATTACTAATAGCGCATGTACCTTTTTAATCTGGCTTTTACTTAATATTATATAACGAGCGGTCTGTGTAGGGCAATACAGGCTTTATAATCATCTTCCAAAGGGCTCTATGTTATTCTATTAAGTGGCTTTTCTATATTTACTCAGCCATTTACCTTCTGGACATTTAGACAGGTTGAGTAAATATAGAATACTCACATTTTATACCTACACTTGCCCTGATAGGACAATTAAGACAGCTTCATGTTCTGCTTTGGTGAAGGATTTACAAAGCATTCGCAGGTCATTTGGTTCTTTTGTTACCAGAGACAAGATGGCTCGGATATAATATAATATAATCGCTTGTCACAACACAAATATCTGAAGTCATAAAACAGTGGAAGACTTTTAAATCCAAATTTGATGCTCGTCCTTAAAAGTTGGAAAGAACAATGACTTTTTTTGTTTGTTTTACTCCTAGCCTCTAGAATTGGTAAGATTTTAATAATTTGTATTTAATTTCTACCACTAAGTTTATTGGGTTTAAGTTTTGGATCTCAATCTCTTTGGATTTACTTTCTGCTCCTTCCCCTACATTTCAGCAGAAAGTGATTGTGTTTGGGTTTCCACTCTTGGAGGGCATTCCCTGGTCTGAACTGTTTTCATTTATTTTATTTTAACATTACAAAGACATTTCCAGTTATATTTGGTTTTGCAATTCATTCCTCCCTCTGTTTCACAAAAACCATAAAACCCACATTGTCTAAAAATGCTGTGTTGAGCAAAATGGATTCAGTCCTCCTTGGAGAGCAGAAAAGCATGGAGCCAGTATGTGTTATAAACATTTCCAGGGAGATTGCCTCTTTCCCAGAATTGGTTTTAGACAAAGGCTGCTGACCAGTTGTGTGATTTCATTTCGGGTTGCTGACCCCGGGCCTTACTTGAACTTGTCTCTGGATGTCATGTAGGCATCTACCCACATTGCATCCATGTCCTTTTAGCTCTCAGTTTTTCAGTCTCTCAGTTCCTGCTGGCTTGGCCCCTGCCATTATTTTTTAAGGATCATAGCCATGAAAAACCAAGGCTTCAGATTTTTGAATGAAGGTTTCTAATGTTAAACTTGGTGGTTTCCTGTCACAGAAGCACAGACCCTGTGGATTCTGATCACTCTGCAATGCGGATCTTTCTCTTCCGGTTAGATTAAACATCCTCATTCCCTTCGATTGCAACATTTGATCTTCCGTGCTCAGAGTCTGCAAATTCTTTGAACAGTTTATTTTCAGCAGATTATAACTAGCCTTTCATTTTCCAATCTGAGGAAGACCAAGTGGAAAGTGTGGGTTTTCTGTGGGATTTTTTTTCCTGTTTGCCCTCATATTTAATTGAGGACTGTGATAGATGGAACTCAGATGGAGGGCTTTCTCATGCAGGCCCTTGCTTCCGGTGGGTCCTTGTGTTTTAGATGTTATTAGACTGAATTCTACTTCCCCTTATGAACTTACAGGTATTAGCACCAGGCCACCGTGTCAATGGCAGTTGTGGTCTCCACCCAAGGCTTAGAAGAGAATTTTGAAAGAACCTAAGTCTTGCTCACCCTACAGAGACTACTTCACAATCATCCTTACTGCCCTCCATCTTCTCCTTCCCTGCCCAGATTTAAGGAGAGAGAGAAGAAAAGGGAAGAAATATGTGGTAGGCATATTACTCATCTCACTGTATTCTTGAGTAGGAAGAACTGTCTATTCTTTAGGGAACTTAGGTAACCAACAGGCATGGTCTTTTTGGAGGCACCCGTGCATTTTGTATCCCCTTGGTGCTTACTCACAGTAGTCTTGATATTTTTGCACAAGCCTGCCTTCTCTGCTAAATGATGAACTAGCTGTAGAGAGACATCTTGATCAGCAAATGTTTACTGAATGTCTCCTGGGGGACCCTGTGCTAAGAGAAGAGGTGTCTTCCTAGTTGAATTTGAGGATGTTCACAGATATTCCATGAGTTGTCTTCCCTGGCAGCCCCCTGTATTAGTTTTATGGGGCTGCTCTAATAAAATTACCACAACAGATGGCTTAAAACAATGGAAATTTATTTATTCTCTCCCAGTTCTGGAGTCTGGAAGTCCAAAATCAAGGTGTTGGCTAGGCGTCTTTCCCTCTGAAGACTAGGAAAGAATCCTTCCTTGCCTCTTCCAGGTTCTGGTGGCCTAAAGCATTCTTTGGCTTCTCACTGTAAAACTTGAATCTCTGTTTCCATCTTCACATGACCTTCTCGTCTCTCTGTCTCCTTTTCTGTCCCTAAAAGGGCACCTGGCATTGGATTTAGGACCTACCTGTGTAATCCAGGATGCTCTCATCTTGAGATCCTTAACTGAATTACATCTGCAAAGATCTTTTCTCCTGAATAACATTCACAGATTCTAGACATGAATGTATTTTTTTTGGGGGGGGGGGCACCATTCCATCTATTACACCCAGGAATCTAAGTCATACAGAGAAAGACCGCATTTCAGAGGTTTGCAGTCCTCATCTGAAAGATGGATTGGATTTTGATTCTCTTAAGTAGGTAGTGAAGAACTGGGACTGTGTCATGCCTCTCCCTTCGATTGCATCTCCTTTTCCTCATTCACAAAGAGGAGGTGTCCAGCTTGGACTTCTTTTTCCCTGCCTTTTGTTTCTGGTCTGTCTTACTTGCTCTGACCTGGAGCCTCTTCCCAGAGGAACAGGGCCAAACATCCACATTAGTTGCTGATTACTTGTGTATGTGCAACCAAAAATATGCTTTCTTACTTGACAATTCATTTACTTAGTAACAAGTTAATTATTTACATAGAGCATTTGAAAAAAAAAAGTCTTTTCTAACTTCAGTCAGTATTTGAACTATCCCAAGCATTGATGAAAGAATACTGTCCTTCTCTTTTTCAAAGATGGTTCTTGTTTGTTCTGTGTCAAATCAAGGCCCCATCAGCAGTGAAATTCTAAGTACACCCCAGATGCAAGTGGGCAGCTTCTTTGGAGAAGCTATTACCTTTTGTTTGTTTCCCACATCACTTTACTTAGTGATTTTTATTTGGCGTAAGTCAAGTCCTGACAGTACAGAATCAACCATTAAATGGGTTTCCAAAGGTGTGGTTCATGAAGAATCCCCTGGAGCCACCTGGGGCCCCGCACTAGAAATAAACAGACCTGAGTCTCCCATTTCACTCCCACTTGAGAATCTAGGCTTTAGTTTTTGAGACTATGAAGGGGGAGGCTAGAACTGTTTGGAGTTGGAAGACAAGGATTCTGGCCCCTTTGTTGATTGGTGAGTGACTTCACATTTGTCACTTCAACTTCTCTTCACGTCGATGTCCCCCCTCTCAGTTTGGTCTAAAACTACCAACCCTCCTCTAGTTCTGAAAACCCAATTCTTCCTGTGACTCTACGGTTCATTTCTAGCTCTAAAATTAAACTTCTACAATTGGTATCTTTATTACTCACAAAATTAGTTCAGAAGTAGGAAATAGATCATCTATAAAGTTATTCAGCATCCTCTGTGTATTTAACCCTTCTCTACAAAGCAGAATTTGTTGTAGGTTGCAGCTTGGTGTTCAAGTTGCTTTGGATGGAAAAAAAGTCTTGGGTGTCTTTCTCTGGGACTTAGCTACCTCCACCTCTTCATCTGGGTCTTTCATATCCAAGATGGCTTCTCTGAAACAGAAAGTTGTCTAAAACTTTTGTGGGAAGGCAATGATGTTAATCAATATGTTCACACCAACAGCAGCCCAAATGACTTAATGTAATAAAATTGGTTGGCTTATTCATACAAAGTCTCACGTAGATGTCTGGAGGCGCTGCTGGGGGGACAGCCTCCTCTCTAAGCTGTGACAGAGCTTCCCTCCATCACTGGCTTTCACTTCTGAGCCCATGTTTATGGCTTGGATGAGAGAGAGAAAGGGCGAAAGAATACAAACACATGCACAAACATGTGCACACGAAGATGACACTGGAAATCGTGTGGTCCCAACAAAACTGCAAAGGATGTTGACAATGCAGACTTCTGTGTAGACAGGAAGAGGACACAGGTTTGGTGAGCACACAGGATTATCTCTGCCACAGTAATTCTACTTCCTACTTCGGAGGGATGGAAAAGAAGAGGCCAAATGATTACTCTTAGCCCTCATGGGATAGCTGGGTAGATCTCAGAAGAAAATTTGTGGTTTCGGGGATCCCTGGGTGGCTCAGCGGTTTAGCGCCTGCCTTTGGCTCAGGGCATGATCCTGGAGTCCTGGGATTGAGTCCCACATTGGGCTTCTGCGTGGAGCCTGCTTCTCCCTCTGTCTGTGTCTTTGTCTCTGTCTCTCTCTCTCTGTCTCTCATGAATGAATAAATAAAATCTTAAAAAAAAAAGAGAAAATTTCTGGTTTCTATTGTTCTCCTGAAGACAGACATTGACCCATGCTTTGTCATCATTTTTTTTTTTTTTAACCATGGAAACATTATTTAACCCAAGACTGTGTTTTTATTCCTAAATTTGCATCATGTGTTGTCAGTACCTCATAGGAAGAAACGAGAAACAATTTGGGTGACTGACAGCCTCTACTCTTTGAGGCTTATACTTCCTTGTAAAAGGGCATCCAACCACATCTTAAGACTTTGGAAGGGTAATAGTCATGACAACAGTTAACATCTATTAAGGGCCCACTATATACTTAGCACCATGGTAGGCACGTGTTAGACCCACCTTGTTTAATTCTCTCATTGAATCTTCAAGATTTACCAAGTGACTTAGAAACTGACTTCTAAGGCTGGGTTTCCACGTTACTTTGAGGGAAAGAACAATTATAATTCCTTTTAAGGTGTTCCCCTTGAGAACGACAATCATTTGGATGGATAAGTTCTGACGGGTTTGTGAAAACACTGGTCATATGACCATAAAGTCCCATCTCAAGTGACTTGGTGGGGGCCTGGGGCTGGCCTGTCATCACTTCTGCTGGCAGATGGAGTTGCCCATCTGCTCTTCATTTTCATTGTTACTTGCTCAGTCTGAAAGCTCGCAGTCAAAATGTTAGACAGATCTCCTTGTCCATCTAAGTGGACAGAACTGTTTGTCAAAGATGGAGGGTGTCAGTATTCTCTTAGGGTATCTTGGGGTCTGTTTTGGGGAGCTGTGCTCTGGGGGATCCTGACTGAAGAGCAACTACAATGGTTGGGAAACATAGTATTAATGTGCCCAGACACTTTCATGGATGAAATTAGCATCTCTGGATATCCTTCCTTCTTCTGGAGCTAGTGGCTAGATGTACTTCTTATCCAGCAAAAATCCTATGCTCCCTATGCATTACTTTATCCTAAATAAAAGTATGTGGTTAAGGAATGTCTGAATCCTTCCTTCTCTCCTCCATAGCTCTAGAGATGGCCCTAAAGATAAACTTCACAGGGACTTTTGTGGGGCTGGAGTAGAGTGAAGAAAGAGGTCATTAAGCTGTTATAATGGAGACCTAGTCTTTAGGGTACTGGTAGCACAAAAGATGTGCTATTTGGGATGAACATTCAAAAACATTTTTATTTTTAAATTATTATTTTTATTTATTTTTAAATTGAAGTTCGATTTGCCAACATATAGCATAACACCCAGTGCTCATCCTGTCAAGTGCCCTCCTCAGTGCCCGTCACCCAGTCACCCCATCCCCCCAACCTGCCTCCCCTTCCACTACCCCTTGTTCGTTTCCCAGAGTTAGGAGTCTCTCATGTTTTGTCACCCTCTCTAATTTTTCCCACCCAAAAATCATTTTTAGAACAGGTTTCTTTTTTTCTTAAAAAAAAAAAAAGATTTATTTCTTTATTTTTTTATTTATTTGAGAGAGAGTGAGTGAGCACGAGTGGGGGAGAGGGGCAGAGGGAGAGAGAGAGAAACTCAAGCAGATTCTCCACTGAGTACAGAGCCTGGTGTGGTACTCGAACTCAGGACCCTGAGATAATGACCTAAGCCAAAATGAAGAGTTAGATACTCAACCAACTGAGCCCTCCAGGTGCCCCAAAAAGAGGTTTTCAAGAGAACTTTATGCCACCAAGACAATGGAAGACATTTCCTCACACCTCAAGTACGCTGTCTAGTGATGCCAAAGCCCTTGCTGTGTAAAGGTCAGGTCAGAATCTGGACCAATAGGATTTTTAATTATGGCCTCTGTTTTAATATGTCATTAGGATTTCTGATGAAAATGAGCTAAAGCAAAGGGTCTTTTAAGGTATAAAGTAATAGGTTTTAGGTCCTGAAATACAGTTTTAAAATTTCTTGGTTCTACTCAAGTGTCCAAAAGGAGAAGGGAAAAGGCAACTGGGAAAATGCTTTGAAGCTCTTTTAGGAGAACAGGGCAGATTTGCACAGATGCTCTTCACTGCGTACACACACACACACACACACACTCCCCTGGGGCCTTTCAGCTCATGGATTAGGCCATGGTGTCTTCATGGTACAGCCTCGGACATGGAGCTGCCAAAGGAGGTGAGCTCTGTCTCCTATCCATTCATGAGGTGCCCAGCTGCTGGGCTGGGGGATGTGAATATTCAGTAGATGATTAAACAATACAAGATTCAAGAACCGCCAGAGCAATTGACTTCACTTGACATTTTAGGAACATGCGGTTTGTGAGGGTGACATAGATCTTTCTCTCTGTTTTCTGATCATCTTTGGTCTCAGGCCTCGAACTTCTGTGCTCTGATAACACCATGGCCAACAACCCCATCTCTGCAATATGTATCCTGGCCCTGATATTTATAGGATAATCAAATTGAGCCACTAAACAACTATATAGCATGCTAGTAAGGTTTTTTTGATTCGAAAAGTCTTTTGCTAAATAACCACAATAGCCATAAACTGCTAGAGATAGGTTAATGATGATCATAAAATTTATTATTGCAAGTATCTGTTATCTTCTCAAGAGACGCCCTCTCTTTATCACAGTTGGGCTGATTACATTTCCATGGTGAACATTTCACTATGGCCTGTGCTTCACTCAGGGTCCCAGAATTTGTCAAGAGCTGAAGCCTGTCAGCTGGGAGCTCCTTTTGGGAATTTGATTTTATTAATACTTTACGGTTAGTGGCCTTTAATTAATGTTAAATGAAAATGGGATTTTAAAGCATTACAGGAGACTTTTTGCTTGGGTGTCAAAATAATTTATAGTGATTAATAAGCTTCAAATGACCATCATCAGAGATCGTTTAAATTCCATTTTGATGGTAAGACATTGATTGGAATATGTTTATAATTAAAAGAAAAATGTGTCCCTGGTGATCTTAGCAGTAAGAAATGTAGCACTTCTACTGAACAACAAGTGTGTCCTTAAGGGGCGGCTGTAGGAACATGCAGGAGCTGTGTTGGTGGCCTGCCCTGTGTTATTGTGGGATTCACTACGGGATGCTGGAATCAGCTTTATTTATCCATCCCCCTTCCCTTCCACCCACCCCACTCAACACACACACACACGCGTGCGCATGCACACACACTCCTATTCTGGAAAAAGGTGGAGTTGTAAACAAATAAAAGCTAACATTTACAGAGACTTTGTCGGGTGTCAGATGGCATGCTATTTATAGGCATCGTCTCATTTAATTCTCAGAGAAACTCCACGAGGTAGGTCTTATTCTATTTTACGAATAAGGAAACCAAGGCTCACAGTGGTTAAGGACTTGCCCGAGATGTTCTGCTAGTCAGTGACAGAATGGGACTGATAATAGGGGTTTTCAGAATTCAGAGTCAGTATCTTATACCGGTTTTCATGGGTAAACAGAAAAAAAAAACAAAAAACCTCAAACCCCAGTTTTCCTGCCAGCAAGGGTCAGTGGCTGAGAGTCAGGAAAGGTCTCCAGCTCCATAGGGAAGGAGGGCAGGCCAAGGGATCAGGGCAGAGGCCTCGGTGGAGGGAGAGGCTACATCACTGGCCACTGAGGCCCAGGAGCTGGTGGTTGCCCCTCCTACCTGGTGCTCCTGGGCTGGCAGCTGGGGGTCAGCAGGGAGAAGCCAACTGCTGGCAGAGGGCTGTGTTTAGAAAAGATAGTCCTGACTCCACTCTGTTTCATAAACATTGTTCAACATGTTTATTATAATGTCCTCCTGTCCCGAAGGCGGGGGGCATGTTGATCATGAGTCTTTCGATGGTCTGGGTATGCTTCTCTCTGGGGTGTGGGGTATTAGAGTGCGCGATGGCAGTATCAATGAGACTAATACACCTGAGCCCCTCTGTGGGCCCATTATGTCCATAGCACCTGGCCCATATAGCTGTGGGGGCCCCCTTATGGGGGACCAGCACTCTTACCCAGTTTCCCCCATAAGGGGTTTAGAGCGCTTCTTACAGCTGTCATTTTCCATCAGTAAATGTGATGCTTGGTTCCTGTCTGCCTCTGCCTCCCATGGCTGTTCACTAGGGTGCCACCAGGGCCCAGGGTGCCGGCTGGCCCTCAGGAGTGGTGTCCTGAGTGGGTACATGAGTGATGATCTTATAGGCCCTGGGACAGCCTTGTGGGGGGGCCCTTGCTGATTGTAGGAACCTCAAGGTCAGCGGATGCCCTCTCAGCCCCAGGTCTAATTTAAACAAAAGATGTTGGCCAGTTACCTGTGGAGGGTGGCCCACAGACGTGGGTCTTTCCGTGTGTCACACGTTGGCCACGACCTCCACTCACATCCTATCTGTGAGGACAGGAGCTGCTGAACTTCGGAGCTGAGAAGAGTAAACGTGGCCATAGAAACTGTCTGCTTGATTGGTTGAACTTTATCGTGGACCTTCCTGGAGACCATGGGATCAGGAACTGGTTTCTCCAGGTCCTGATGGGTGGGGAGGTCGCTAGGACAGTTCACCCTTTGATACCCCTGCCCTCCCCACCATGCAGACTGCACCCCCTGTGCAGTCTTTTCCTCCCATGGGTATTAGTGTGAGTGTCTATCTCAGTGTGTCTAGGAGCATACATGTCTGTGCACATGCAACTAGCTTTGTGAGAATGTGTGCACATGGGTGTCTATCTATGTATGTGTTGGCTGTGAATATGTCTGTGGTAGGTGAGTATACATGGGTGAACATGTGTCTGTGTGTGTGTTCATGGCTGTGCAAGTGACCGTGTTTGTGGCAGCGTGTTTACTAGTGTGTGCATGTGTATGTCTGTATGAACGTGTGGGGGTACACTGATGGGAATGTACCTGGCAGGATGTACAAGGGCATCTGTATGTATAAATGTGTGTGGGTGTCTGTGACACATGTGGTAGTACATTGGTGGGAATGCACCTGGCAGCGTGCACATGTGCATCTGTTTGTACGAGTGTGTGTATGAGGGTGGGAATGCACCTGGCAGTGTGCACATATGCATCTGTATGTACCTGTGTGTGTGTGTGTGTGTGTGTGTGTGTGTTTGCAGCGGTGTGCAGGTGGGAACACACCTGGCAGTGTGCACGTGTGCATCTGTACATACGAGTGTGGGTGTGTTTGCCTGCACAGCAGTACATGGGGGGAACACACCTGGCAGTGTGTGTGTGCATCTGTACATATGAGTGTGGGTATGTGTTTGCCCACACAGCAGTACGTGGGGGGAATGCGCCTGGCAGTGTGCGCGCATGCATCTGTATGTACGAGTGTGTTTGCACGCGCAGCAGTATGTGGGTGGGAATGCACCTGGCAATGTGCACATATGCATCTGTATGTACCAGTGTGTATGTGTGTGTTTGCACGTGCAGCGGTGTGCAGGTGGGAAGGCACCTGGCAGTGTGTGCACGTGCATCTGTACGTACGAGTGTGGGTGTGTGTTTGCCCGCGCAGCAGTACGTGGGGGGAATGCAGCTGGCAGTGTGCGCGCGTGCATCTGTCCGTACGAGTGTGCCTGCACGCGTGGCCCCGCCGGGAGGGAGAAGCGCGGGTGCTGTGCCCCCGTCCCTGGCGTGTTGATGTTATCACTTCGGCTTCCCGAGTCTGGCAGGAGACGCAGAATTAAACGCAGACGCTCTGGTGCCAAAACAAAATCGTGAAAGATTTGAAGCCCCCGTTCCCTGAACTTGCAGCCTATCAAACTGGGAACAAGCCCGGCTTTGTTTCATTTCCTGCGTCGAATGGGGGTAGAACAGTCTGGAGCCGCATTGGTTCTGATAGTGGAGCTGACTCAAAGCCAGGGAATTTAAAATTGCTGAAACCCCAGGCAGAGTGGAGACAGCAAGATGCGACGGGAGGGCGAAAAGCCTGTGTGAACAGGGGAAAGGACACGGTTGCCTCGAGCTAGGAATGAGAAGTGGTGACCTGTCCTTGGGAGCCATAGAAGCATAAAGAGGCAAAGAAACGGGCAGAGGTAGGGCTGTCCCTGACCCTGCTTTGCCCTAGGCTTGGGGTCAGGTGGGCGGGACTGCCACTAAGCACCCAGGAAGCGGGGTCCGGGTGAAAGTGTTCTTCTGTCTGCATTTTATTTTGTGGCCGGGGAAACAGGGTGCAGCTGGGAAGCCACCTCCCCAAGCCCTAGGGAACCTGGGCCTCGCAGACTCCTGGCCCAGTGCTCCCTGCGGGGGCCCTAACAGGTGAGAGCCAGGGCCTCCTGGGGGTCTCCTCACATGCTCCAGGCTGCCTTGCCGTCTTGTTATTTCGCCTTCTGAAAACAAGTTGTTCCCTTCTCTCTGGAGCCTCTGATCTGGAACCAGCCTTACCTGAGTTTTCTGGTTTTCTGGTAACAATAGTGTTGGGCAGCGTGACATCGATCAGGTCACATTTTCACCAGTTATGACTAAAGTGTTTCTTTCTTCTTTTCTCCCTTTATCCACCCCAAGGGAATCGATGACACTCTCCTCCCAGACCTGTAGCTGCCAAGGTGGCTGGCCTGCAGGTCAGGTGTGAATATGGGGTTTGTGGGGTCACACCGGGCCATGGGAGGAATAGAGCGGAGGCGGCAGTGTGGGCAGGGGTTAAGGGAGAGTCATTGTGCTGCCAGGGTTGGGCATCTGAGGCATCTGTGTCCTGGAGTCTGGCTCAGACCAAGCCCATTAAGTGTGGATGGTTACCCCCAAAGCAGTGCTCCTGAGAGCAGGTTGGGACCAGAGCCTGGTTTCTACTCTTGCACTGAGCCTCTTGCATTAGAGAATCAGCAGGCCTGGGGGATGGGATCTCCCTTGCTCTCTACCCGTTCCTCCACGCTCACACTCCTGTAATGGGCACATCTGTATAGAAGACCAGCCTTCCCAGGAAGGGGCTCTTCCTCAGTCCAGAGAGCTGGAGGCTGTGGGCTTTTCAGCAGTGACAGTTAGCCACTGACCTCATCACTGTCGACTCTGTGCCAGAGGAGCACATTAATGGCCATTAAAGCCAAATTCCTAATCTTCCCAGGTTCAAATGACAGCTCGTCCCTCTGTTATCTTTTGCCAAGAACACTTTGGATAACAAATCTCCTTTATTGGGGTTTGTGAAATGAAGTGGGGTACATTTGTGCAGGAAAACACTTTGTAGCTGCTAAAAGGAATGGGGCAAATCTATACAAATCAAAGATAGCCACGATATTCTCCACTCTTTTTACTTTGATAAGTGAAAAAAGCCAGCTGTAGAAAAGCAGGAATTGTTTGATTCCATTTTCATTGCATAATGAGTGTATATGTCTGGAAAGTCATATACCAAACTGCTAATAGTAGTTATCTTGGGGGAGTGGAGCTTAAGAACTTGTGATTTTTACTTTATGTGTGTCTTTGTTCTCTATTGAGCATAAACAATTTTTTAAATTAAAAGATTTCTTATTAATATGGCAGTAAATATACTGTCAGTCTAAGATGACAGGAGTTTGTGGTGAGGCCTTTATAGTGCATGTGGGAAGAATATGAGGGTTAAGAGTTTAGGAGACCTGGCTTTTCTCTTAACTGGGGGATTTTTCATTTTTGTGCCATAGACCTTTTTGACAGCCTGATGAAATCTTTGGACCCCTTCTCAGAACAATGCTTTAAATACATAAAATGAAATTTTATATATATATATATATATAAAGGGAAGCCATGTAAAACACAATTATCAAAACATTAAAATACCAGATTTGTGATATAGTAATATATGTGCATCTTAATGCATCAAGATACAAGATCTAGCTGAAGTTCTAATAACTACTATGATTTAGCATTAGCAACCGAGCATTCATGATATTTTAAGAAATCTGTAATGAGTGAATATTACATGAAAATATCTCTGATTGTCGTTGGTGACAGAATCAGATATGCTAATACTACTACGGTTTGTGGCTTTCCTTCATAAATGAAGGAAATGCTAAATTACAGTTAGAGGTAGTGAAAATGAAGATGTCACTTTTCTCTCCATCTAGCACCACAGACTTGTGTTTGAATTTTCCAGGTTAAGAACTAATGCTCTGGGCAGCCCCGGTGGTGCAGCACGCTGCCTTCAGCCTGGCGTGTGATCCTGGAGACCCAGGATCGAGTCCCGCGTCGGGCTCCTGCATGGGGCCTGCTTCTCCCTCTGCCTGTGTCTCTGCCTTTCTCTCTCTCTCTCTCTGTCTGTCATGAATAAATAAATAAAATATTTTTTAAAAAAAGAACTAATGCTCTTCACTAGCTGTGAGATACTGAATAATATTATTGCCTTTCTGAGAGTCGCAGGCTCCTCATCTGTAAAATGAAGGGCTTAGTTATGGCAAATGCATCTTGTCTTACATGTTAATTGATTAAGAATGACTTGGTGAGGAGTCGAAAATGTTACTGAGATTGCCCCTGAGATCATTTGGAAAGGATGCCATGGGGGATTGGCGATGTCTGCCATGGGCGCTAGATGAAAGAGAGAAGTATGGGCGTGTGTGGCACAAATTTCCATTCCTGGACTAGATGAGCCTGTGGTCCCTTCCAGTTCTGATATTCTAATAAGTCTGAAATCACTTATTCTCTTCTGATTCTAATTAAAAATATCTGCCGTACAACAACAACAGCACGAGGAATGTTAGTCCGTCCTGAGGGATTTGCGTGTGTGTGGCATTGGCACGACTCTACCCCTGTGGACCTAGTCTTCAGATAGACTTTTCATTAAATGAAATTGTAAGCATTACCTCCAGTTCCAATGATAAAATGGGTACTGGGAACAAATTGTCTAGAAAGAAAACAAGAATTAGTAAACACAATCTTACAAATGAGCCATCTGGAGATTTATTTACATAAGAAAAGAGGAAAGCCTTGGTATTTTCATGCTGGGGTTTATTTCTCTTGCAAGTAGCCACAGGGGTGTATTTATCATGAACACACATCGAGCTTTTTAGCAAAGATTGCTGAAAGCATGAAAAAAGTGATACTCATTTGGTTGGTTACTTGGGGACCGGGTAGAAGGAGAAGAGACAGAGTAGGAGCCACCAAAAAGAAAAAAAAAAAAGTTTTTGAATGAATTTTAGCAGATGGGATTTCAAAATAGTTACAATGTGCTCACACCCTGGTTTTGAAATTACACATTATCCCCAAAGTGCCAAATGAGAACAATTTTCCCATAACAAGGTCAAATTTGGAGGCATTAAGCCATCAGGCAAATGCAGAGGGACTGCAGAATAGTGCTTGGGGCCTCAAACTTTGACACAATTTGTTCAGCTGTGGGGAGAGTGGTCTTTCCACCCCAGGGAGCCCCCCTGGGTGTCAGACCAGCTCTGCAGAACCACTTAACCCCCTCTGCTAGCTTGTACCTTTCCCCACTGTTCCCTCAGGAAGAGCACATGGAAACAGCCCTCTCTTCCCAGGGGTTCCAGCCACAGGACCTGTCCTCCCACCCACCAGGGGTGTTCTTCTGTGGGAGGAGGACGATGCAGGGTAGATGAGAGGGATGAGCGTTGCCCAGAGGTGGTGGAGCTCACCACATCCCAGTCCCATGTTGGAGACCACACAGGCCCACGTTATGTTGCCCACCACGCTCGTGGAGTGATGGTCTGGGTAAAAAATAGCCTCACTGTGTCTGGACAAGCACTGTTTGGTCAATAAAATACAAATTAATAAGACAACAGTCGGGCTGACTTTACAGAAAGATAACACGCTGCTCCTGGACTGGGCTGGGTTGTAAAGTATCTTACATGTTTGCTCTGGAAAGTGTATAGCTTAGGGCGGCAATTCTTTATAGGGGCAAGAAGAGGCAAGCCTGGAAGGGCCTACCAGGTCTGCGGCCCCAGGGCTGCTGGAGTCAGAAACAGCTGCAAGAAGGATGGGAAGTGAAGCTTGAAGAGTGAACATAGCTGGAAGGCACCCAGCAATTCAGAGCCATCAGCACAGAAGATAATTACCCGCTGACAGGTCTCTGATGTGTACCTGGATGTGTGTGTTTGTGTGTGTGTATGTGTGCGTGCGTGCGTGTGCACAGGCTCTGATTAACCATGTCTCTACAGGCAACATGGGGGCATATTCCATACTCCAGACTCACCTGGGCAAGAGGGGAAAGGACTGATAAATAAAGATCCAGAGCCCCTAAACATTTGCATTGTGAACAAATCGGCAACTAAACCTGAACATGTGGAAGATGCAAGGAAAAATAAATCTGAATTGTGGGAAGTTTCTGGAAAAGGTAGGTACAGAGCAGTGCTCTGGGTCAGTGCCTGGCTTGAAGGAGATATTTCTGAAAAGGTTTTAGAACTGCATGATCAGTTGACCAACTACCTGAAGAGAATGATAAAAACAGCCAATAGGGGGGCACTTGACGGGATGAGCACTGCGTGTTATTCTGTATGTTGGCAAATTGAACACCAATAAAAAATAAATTTATTATTAAAAAAAAAAAAGAACAGCCAATAGGGATGGCAAGTACTTGGCCAGGTTCCGGGGCTAAGGCCCTCCACGGTTCATCTCACTGTGGGCGCTCTTTGTGGATCTGTTTTTCAGATGAACATTTTGAGGCTGAGGCTTTAAAGCTACTGGAGGGCTGAGATTTAAACCTACACAGCCTGATTCTAAAGCCTGCCTTCGTAGCAAAGGTGACCTTGACCTTACTGAAACAACTGGGAGGCTATGTGAGGTGGGAGGAGCACTGGAGTAGGAGACCCCAACTTACGAAACTGAGGAGCACCACAACACGGGGCAAGTCATTATTTTTGGTACACTCTTCCTGTTGTCATCGTCATTACAGGGTCGTTGTGATTTATCCCCACCAGTATGTGGATTGGATCATAAGGGTGTAGCATTTTGGGTTTTGTTTTTCATATTCTCAAAGGGATATTTAGAGGGCTCTGAAAGTAAGTTCAGGCAATAGTGAAAATGGCAGGTACTCACAGACCATGGTTGTATGTTTGGTACCCAATGCCGATGACACACAAGCAAAGGTACTCTAAATTTAAAATGCTCTTAAATGAATTTGTATATTGTTCTTTTGACATCATATCCATGTATTTGAAAACAGCTACGTATACACGAAGGAGACAATTAGGATGATTTAAGGCACTGATCATGCTTCCCGGGCAAGCACGGTTAGGAAGATATGTTTCAATCAATCCTAAAATGAGAGAGGAGTAGGCACTTTTCAAGTGACACAAGGAGCAGCACATGGGGCTCTTGACTTTCTGTGTAATCCAACATCATACCGCGCATCCAATATGACTCGTTCAAGGATGAAAGTGGAGCTCCAGGAAATGGCAGTCCAATTTGACCATTTAGAGTGTCGGCCTAGGAGTCTCTCAGGTGAGGTAATGGGTATGACTTGTTCTATCAAAGTCATCCCAGAAAACATGGCTTCAGAGGCACGCAAGCAAAGGCGTAAGTTCAGAACCCTGTTTTCCACTTCCAGTTCCCATCATTGAAAATCTCCACCGGTTCCTTTATGATGGCAGTTGAGGGGAATGTGATCTGGGGAGAAATGAAGCTTGCAGCCCTACTGATGAGTTACATAGATGCTTTCTCCCCAGGCTCCCACCTCCAAAAGCCGAATCGGCTCTGCTTAATTCACTCTTGCTCTTTCAGTCTTGATGCCAGGAGCAGCAAATTCCACAGGCACTCCGTAGGGGTTTATCTGATTGTCCCTCTCAGGGACTGACATAGTGTAACTCATTGCTGATGGAAATGAAAGGTATCGTAATACCGATATTACGCTACTTTTCCATGAAAGCCCTTAAGTAAGAATCATGCTTATTTTCCATTCATCTTTTTCTTTCTGAAATTTGTGAAATTTAACGGGAACAAATTTGTGTTCTCTCTCATTGTAGAACTCGTGGTGCTGGAATTTTCTAACATTCCTGGTATTTTCAACTTGAGTGCCGAATAGATCTTTTTCCTTAGGAAAGAATCAGCTCGTCGATTTGCAGATCCAGAGACAGGCGATGTTTTGTCTTTCTATGTCTTGACACATAAATACCTACCCGTGAAAGGCAGAGGTGTTGGTGGTTTCCTCTCACTTCTACTAGTATGTGAATGGGATTACGTTATGAGTGACAATTTTGTCTTCCTTTGCAAGGACAATATTGTGCATCTTGCTAAGTTTCCAAAGAGAGCACAAGCGGTAAGGATTCAATAATTATTGTGAGGAGAATCTAGTAGGCTTACAGTTCCAACTTGTTTTGGGGCTCAACTTCTGGAAGACAGCCTACAAAAATAGCAATTTACAGGGGGAAAAAAAGCAGGTCCTGAGGCATTTGGTCGGGGCAGACATTAGTTCCATTTAGGGTTTAAACCAGCCCACAGTTAATTGTAGGTCTCTTGCATTAGCTTGTAGGAGCAGTAAAAGCATGTAATTCGAGCTAATCTGATGGGCAAATGAACTGGGTGCTTGGTGCCAAGTGAGACCGTGAAACAAAAGGACACATGTGTTTTCAGGAAAAAAAAAATAAAAAAAAAAAACACAAAAAACCAACACAACATAGTTTCAACTGTTGCAGACGTGAAACTCTGGAGAATTCTTTGGGAGGTTTGTCATTTTAGAAAAGAACCTTTAGGGTACAGTGGATGAAGCTTGGGATCTCCATGGCTCTCCCTTGGGCCGTGAAGCATGTGCCCTGGAATCATTTGGGGGCAGGTTTCAGAGAATATTTTTTTCCAACTGATTGTCAGGCCCTTCTTTAGAAATCCTTTCTTTCTTATGGGTCTTTGCATTCATTTTACTTACATTAGAATCAGCCCAGGTCCCATTTCTATTGATTCTGATTTAAATAGTTTGGGGTGGGGCTCTGAAGTCCTACCTATCTAGAAGTTCCCCCAGAAGAATGCAATGTAAGATTGTAGTTAGGATTAAGAACCCGGGATCTAGTAGCAGATATGGCTGAAGGAAGGTGGGGGTTAATGGACACAATTTAAGCTACCTGCGAGGAAAGTGATACAAAGCCAACTGTGAGATTGTAAATGGATACCTGGCATTTTGCCATGATGCCATCTTGTTGGTCCATGTTGCGGGATTTGTGTTCCTGGGGAGTTAATGCACTGGTGGTTTTTCTAATGTCATTCATCCAAAGACCAACTTCCTCAAAGCATAAATGTAATGTGACATTAAATCAGACTGCTCTCATGTGCTCCATGCAAGAGCAAACCCTCCAAAGGAGATGATTCTGAACCCTATTTCTTAAATCCTGAGCCTCCAATGGAGCTCTATTATGTCCTTTTCTTGGGAGGACTGCCCTCCTGGGGTCCAAGGTGTGAGTGCCTGTTGGTAAGCTGGTTTTCTGTTAGTCAAATAATCAGGCAGTTGAATTGGTTAAGCCAGAAATTACCCATTTCAGCGAAAATGTGTTAAACCACTAGTTTAAGAAAATGGGTTAAATCTGTAGTCAGTGTGTTTTGAATACATTTTGCTAATTTAAACCAATTTCCAAGGTAAGAACATGTGTTAAAATCAGGCATATTGATTTTACTATTAAAAGAAAAGCTTTGTAAGAGTAAAAATATTTAATACTCAAATGTGTAATTTGAGTTAAATTGCAGGAGTAGAATCCTCAAAAATTAGAGGCAGAAAATTAAATAGTAGCTCAAACATAAGCTATTATATATCTGGAAAATGAAAACAATTAACATCCTACAGATTGATAAGGCTCATCAGAAAAAGCACCAAAGGGGCACCTGGGTGGCTCAGTTGGTTAAATGTCTGACTTTGGCTCAGGTCATGATCCCAGGTCCTGGGGATTGAGCGCCACATTAAGCTCCCTGCTCAGTGGGGAGTCTGCTTCTCCCTCTGCCCCCCCCCCTTCACTTGTGCTTACTCTCTCTCAAATAAATCTTTTTTTTTTTTTTTAAAGAAAAGGCACTAAAAAGAAAAGACAGTTTGTCTAATGCAGACTAAATATTAATCCACATTGGAGAAGCAATAGGTATATTGTTTTTGTACTCCAGATGTTTATATGGAGAGTGGAAATTGAGTAAGTAAATCGTTTACAAACTTAGAAGTTGTGATCTCCCGGGAGAGCATAACATGCAACATCGCTCGTGTCCCCAGGCATGCAGTTAAGGATCTTAGGGCAAACTGGGTATGGGAATTAGCACGGCAAAAGTGATGTCTTAACAGGCATTTAAAATATTTACAAAACATACATATATAGACCGGAGCTCTGTGAGTCAGTAACTCTCATAATTTTGTGAATGTTTCTTATTCACATGACTTTCCCAGAAGGATCTGAACAACTGGCCTAAGGGCGGGGGGGGGGCTCCATTCTAGGACCCAAGAGTAATTTACCCCTCCTTCCCGCAGTTAACAAATAACCTCGTGTTCTGAGGACACTCATGGAACATTTATGGAAGTAGAACTCTGTGTTACTCAGGGCTCCCCAAAGAATCAGAACCAATACAATGCATCTGTCTGTCTCTATCATCAAGCATATTATGTATTTATATGTACTGTATGTACATGCATGTGTATAGCATTATATATATATATGTATTGTATATGTTTATATGTACTATATGGTTATTTAGGATCGTGTGTGTGTGTGTGTGTGTGTGTGTAAAGAGATTTTAAAGAATGGCTCATGTGATTGCAGAGACCAGGAAGTCCAAACTCTGCAGGAGATGTTGCAGATTGGAGACCCAGGGAAGAGCTGACACCGCATCTCTGGTCTAAGGCTGCCTGTTGATAGAAGCCCTCTTTCTTTGTGGACCTAGGTCCTTTTTTGGTTAATGACTCTTACTGACTGGGTGAGGTTCACTGCATTGTGGAGTGTAATCTGCTTTACTCAAAGTAGACTGCTTTAAATGTTAATCACATTGAAATACAAACACAAAAATCTACAAAATAACCTTCACAGAAACATCTAGAATAATGCTCAACCAAATATCTGGGTATCATGGTCTAGAAAGGTTGACAAAGAAACTTGGCCATTACGAGCAGGCTCTTTGTTGTGTGTAAGGATTCTGAGTGGTGGGCTGACTGGCCCACCTGGCTTAATCTCCCTCACCCTGTCATCCCCAGAGAACGCTTGATGGTACTGTCTCAGGTCCAGCCAGTTGGTGGATGGGGTTAGTTACCAGGTGAGGCTCCACAGACAAGGGAAGGGGCTTCTGACCTCCTTCACATACAATTTCCTCCCAAGAGATGGAACGGAAACTTATTGAGAAAAATTAGCAGTGCATGCATAGCATTCAGGAAGCAGAAGGATCCTCTTCTTTGACTTTCAGTGTACAGAAAATTATTCTCATTTCCAAGTTTATAATGGAATCACGTTTTGACTCAGCTAAACCATTGTATTTCCTTTCCCTGCATCTTGACTGGGACCAGGAGTGGGGGGTGTCTCCGATGGCTCTTATTTTAGCATAAATAGGACAGGTAATAGTGTAGTTGGTGGTAACAGAGCAAGTTGATTAATGGAATTCTCATAAATTTGTATGATTGACTTAGTTTTTTCTAAAGACTATAAAATGATATTCAACAATTTGGAAGTATGGAGAAAAAATGATTAGGCCCACTAGATGAACACAATGATTTATGCTTTCATGTGGACACTTCAATGGCTTTTTTATCTATATACATTTGCTTGCATGATTATCATAGTGTACATATATTTTTATCCTTTCCCCATTAACATTATATCATAAGTACATTTCCATGTCTTTTATAGTCAGTTTTTATGGAGATATAACATTCCATCAAAAGGATGTAGAATAATTTAATTAACTAATCCCTATTGTTGCTTGTTGAGGTTGCTCCCAGTCTTGTGCTGTTATAAATCATCTTGCAGTGGTTTGTTTTTCTTTAGTATAAATTCCTAAAAACAGGATCACTGAGCCAAAGAACATTTCATGGCGCTTGATGCATACTGCTTTTGTTGGGTTTGATTGGATTTTCTGTATTTTCTACTTTTTTGGTTTCTTTGATAATGACTTACATTACCACCGTTGGTTTCCAACAATGACCTCTGCAGTGAAGGTGACTCTCAGAGAGCCATCACAACTCCGATTCCTGCAGTCGTATCTCTCTGACAAAAATATTCTTCAAGGCTAAAAATGTTCATACCTAGTCTTAGCTTGAGAGAGATTTATAGCTCGGAAAATCTGAGTACAATCTCTGCAGCCATTTTTCAACCAAGAGTGGAAAAAAAACCACATTTCACACTTAAAAAGCAATTTGGGATTTATTTTTGGTTCTTTGATAATTCAGGGAGACTTTGTAATGCTTGACATCTCATTGCCTCTCAACATAATTGAAGACGAGCTCCAGGTTGAGAAGTTTAAGGAATAGTTATAAGAATTTGGAGCAAACATTTTAGAAGACAGAAGTTAATGGTGCCATTATCTCAAGAAAAAAAAAATGGTGCCATTATCTCTTTAGGAAGAGATTCACCTTTTTAAAAAAATTTTTCATTGCAATATTTGGGCTTTCATATTGGACACCAATGTTCTATTTTGCTTGGTGGGGCCTGGTGGATTTTCATCTCCATATAAGGAAGTAATCATTTAAAGAAGTAAATTAAAAAATCGGTGTCAGGCGTGGTGCTAAACTTAAGTCTGAGGAGTGAATTATTTATATTTGGGGAAAATTGTTTATACTGGAACCCAATAAGTTTTGGATCTCTCATATAAATGCAATCATATGCCAGGTGGCCCTTTGCAACTGTCTTCTTTCCCTTAGCATTATGTTTCTGAGGTTAACCCATGTTGTAGCGTGTGTCAGACCTTTGTTCCTCTTTTATAGGTGAATACTATTCCATTGTACAGGTATGGCACATTTTATTTATCCATTCATTGGTCGATGGACATTTGGGCTGCTTTATCTTTGGGGCAATTATGAATAGTGGTGCTATCCATGTCTATGTGCAAGTCGTGAGTGGATGTATGTGTTCATTTCTCTTGGATACACGCCTAGGGGTGGAATTGCTGAGTCATATGATAACTTTATGGTTAGCTTTTGAAGAAACTGCCCTTATGTTTTAGTGGCTTATACCTGGAGTTGGACAAAGTTATGCTTAGGCATGCTGGTGTCAGTATGGGTGAGGGGCATGACCCTGACCCAGGGTCAGACAGTAAAATAGTAGAGAGGAATGCCTCAGACTAAGTAACTTTTAACGAGGATGACGATGGTTTTTTGTAATAATTTGTCCATTCAAAACAGTCTTCCCTTCAGTTGTTAAGCATATTTATTTGAGTAACAGTGAAGACTTAGTAGGGCAATAGTGGTCTGAAAGATTCAATGTAATCCATTTATGAAGCTTCCTGTAATGTTAAATGCCCCATTTACTTTTTTTTAAAGATTTTATTTATTTATTTCACGAGAGGCACAGAGAGAGAGAGGCAGAGGCATAGGCAGAGGGAGAAGCAGGCTCACTGTGGGGAGCCTGATGTGGGATTCCATCCTAGGACTCTGGGATCATGCCTTGAACTGAAGGCAGATAGATGTTCAACCACTGAGCCACCCAGGTGCCCCCCATTTACTTTTCAGGAATTAGTTTTCACATCAGAAAGCAAATACCATACCCCTTAATCCTTCCAAATAAATACCCTTCTAACAAGTCTCTGAGTCTGCCTTTGGTTCAGTGCACCAATGTTGCTTCCTTGAGACCCCAATGAGGGACACCATGGGTTCACCAAATGTTTGAATTCTCCCTGGATTCTGCTATGTGTGTGAAGGTTATAATAACATTGGTTTATTTTATGTAAAATCCCTTTAATAACATGGGAGGCAGTGTTTTGGGAACATTTCTGAAACCGACATTTGATAAATTGAAGAAGATCTACGATAAGCATGTTAATGTTACTGTCAGATGCTTCATTTTTCACTTTTAAATGTCTGAACACGCATACTTTAGGAATTTGATATTAGCCTTGGTACTAAACCCAAAATGGTTAATTCACATGAACGCTGGCCACGAAGATTCCTTTTCCTCTTCTTTAGGAGAAAGATGATATTAGCTCGTGTAATTATATCCCTAGGTGGCATTAACCACAGAATTGAAGGTTTGGCTTCCTTCTGGCAAACAAACCTCGGTTTTTGACTTGACGCTCGCACAGCTCACTTGTATAATCATGCTACATGTGAAGAGTGGAAATTAGAGTCTAGGGTTGCTGATTTATATTCCATGAACCGAGTTTTCCCGTGCCAGCCCAGAAAAATCTTACCATTGCTGAAGTGTTCAGTTTTTCTGTGGCTTCTACAGACCGTGTCAGTGATCCAGGAGGCAGATTTTGGTACATTCCAGCACAAGTTCTAATTATGGATGTAATGATTGGTGAGCGTTTAAAGCAAAAGCCTAAATACCAAACATGGACCTTCTTGTTTTTAAATTAAGAGGTCAGCAACCCAGTGTCAACAGTTTTAGACAGCTTGGGTCATACCTCGAAGAAATAATCAAAGTCAGCAAGAAAAAACAAACCGAGACCATTCCATTGCTTATAAATGAAGGAATCCAGTTGTCTTACATGTTGTAACTGACGCGACCTGACATGTTCTTTTTTTTTTTTTTTTTTTTTTTTAGTCTTTGGGTTTTGAATAATTGCTTCTTGCAGAAAGCCTATATTTTCTGTACTCTGTGGTTGCCAAGCTGTACTTGACTTTTAAAAGAGAGTCAAAGGAACGTATCCTTGTGAGAAATTGCTGCTTTGTGGAGTACAAATGAGAGGTTTCGTGATCTTTGAAGCTAGGAGGGCCAAATCCGGCTCAGAAACCCCATCGCCAGGCTGCATTTTATATTCTTTGTTGCTTTACTAAATTGGACTGTCCTTTTGCTGGAAGTAGGGGAAAAAAGATGTAGCGGAGAGTTAAGGGTCCGGCTAAGTGATTCCCCACCTGGCTCAGAATGCAGGAGGTTTTCCCTGACTGTTGTGGTCTAGCAGTTGGGCCCAATGGCCGATCACTCCAGCCCTAGACCAGTGGTTCTCAACTGGGGACAATTTGTCTCCAATGGGACAGTGGCCAATGTCTGGAGACATTTTGGCTGTCATAACTGGAGTGGAGTGGTATGGTAACTGCATTTAGTAGGTAGAGGCTAGAGATGCTGCTAAACATTCTACACTGCACAGGACAGGCCCCCTCCCCACCCATGACATATTCTGAGATATTCTGCCCTAAATCTGTAGCACCAGGTGGAGAAATGCTGACCTGGAGGGATTGCTCTTAATAGCAGGTGTGAAGTTTCCTGTTCCACTCTTCACAGGGGGGCGGAGAACAGAAAGAAGATCCAGGGTCTTCCTTCCAACAGAATGTTCTCTTTGTCTGGCACCTCATTTCTTGGGACTGGCTTTAAAGACAGCGTTGGAATAGTATGAGACAGGAAGCAAGCCCCCTACCTGTAGGAGGGCTGTGGCGCCGGTGGAAACACACGGCTTCTTTCCACACTGCTCCATAAGCCAGGGGCAAGATCCTACACGCCTGGACATATTCTCTTTCTTTTTTGGACAATCGTTTCACAAAATCCTTTTGCCGCAGGTTAACTTTCTTCTTCTTTGTTGTTAAAAAAAAAAAAAAAAAAGTATTTTGTTGTTGTTGTTGTTTTTTGTGGGTTTTTTTTTTTTTTTTTTTTTTTTTTTTTGGTGAGGAATTCTCTAAGCCTTCACCTTTCTGGGAAGGGAAACACATAGACACACACAGTAGAAAGTTGTCCGAAGTCACCGTAACTTCTAGTCTGTTTGGAACCTCGCTGACATTTGAATATTTCTACGTCAGCCACATCTGCAGTTGAACAAAACCACTTTCATCAGCTTTCTAGAATCAAAGTGTCCAAGCCTTCTGGGGGCTGAGTGTAGCCTGTAAAACAGCGGGCAACCCAAGCTGGCCCACTCCCGGGCCTCTGATGCCCCTTCCCACCGCATAAGCACTGCTGATTCTTGGGGCAGCCTCAGGCAGGAGAGTAAAGGAAAGACATTTGTATGAAGGTGTTCATGTTCTAGCTGATTACTCTCCTCTGCTTTTCAACTCAAGGCCTAGAGAGAATGACGTAAAGCCGAAGGGGTGATTACCCACCATGGTTATTTCTGATAGGCCAGTTGGGTGGGGTGGAAGTCTTGAGATCTGGAGATCTTTCTGTCCATAACACACCCAAAGTGAGCCAAACCTCCTTCGCTCCATGGTCATCAGCAAACACTTACTGCGCTACCCATACCTAGCACACATCACCATGAAGAACGGGAAATTGCGTGAAGCCTGCTTTCTGCCCTGTGCTTTGTCAGGATATCTTATTTGATGTTCAACAACAACCCCAGGAGTGGAGAGCTTTTACTATCTTTGTTTTACAGATGAGGAAACTGAGGCTTAAGAAAGCAAATGGTCTTTCAAGGTCACAGAATCTAGTAAGGAGCTATGCCAGAATTTGAACTTGGCTGGAGTATTTTCTAGATTCTATTACATAGTAGGAGCTCAACAAACATCCCCTGAACTGGAATTTTATCCATACATGAAGTCAAGGCATCTATGGGCACGTAAGTTATAATTTCAACTCAATATGCTGAACAAACCAACAATCAGATCTCAGATCTAAAGCGTGTATGAGATGGTCAAGGAGAGTCTGTCCCTCCCGCGTGTCAAGAGACGTATCTTGGAAGTGGGCACATCTTGCTCAGTGAGTGATTCTGATGTGTAAATGTCCTTTTCCTTCTTGGATCCTACATGCAAACCATCTGCTTTGCCATGGTTCTCAGTTGAAGAAACGAGGATCTGTTTCAACACTGGAGAAAATCCTGGTCAGGGTGCCTTATGGAGACATGACCTGTCCCGTGAGACACAAGGATGGTCAAGAGCTGTGCTGTCCAGTACTTTAGGTGGCTATGAGGCCCCCAAAAATGTGGCTAGTCTGAGTTAAGATATACAATAGGTATAAAATTCACGCTGGCTTTTGAGGACTTAGTACAAAAAGGTAAAATATCTCACTAGCAATTTGTTTTTACATTGATCACATGTTGGAATAACTACGGATGTGTTAGGCTAAGCAAAATATATTACAGAAAAAAATGTATTACAGAAATCAATTTCACCTGTTTCTTCTTACATTTTGAATACAGCAAACAGAAAATTTTAAATTACCTATGTGGCTCTCATTATGTTTCTTTTGGACAGTGGTAGGCAATTTAGTGAGTTTTTAAGGAAAATATGATTATATGTGCTAACTTTATAACCTGACTCCCCCCACCCCGCATGAAAATTCAAGTCCATTATAATTGTCAAAATCATCCTAGAGGGCAGGTGTTGCATTTTTTACAAGTGAAAAATACAGCGTTTTGGTGAGGTTAGATAATTAAGAGGTAATTCTTGCAACCATTGATGAGTGTACCTGGGAATTGAATTCATGTCTATTTGAATTCAATCCTGGTTTCTCTTCCTTGTAATCTGTGAAAAAGATAATGTGAGAGTAAAAGGGAAGGAAATGTGACCATCCTTATAGTCAAGAACACACTGAAGCCGCATGCTTGGTGAGTGTTTTCTAAGACCATCGCTACTTCCTCAAATGCAGAAGGTGTACAAATTCAGTGACTTGAGGGTTCTGGTTAGCTGGTCTGCAGTCAACCCAGTTTCATGGAATATTTCAATTTTAAAAGTTTCTTATAAAAAGTAGAGAACGTAAAAGAAATAGCAGCTTTAAAGATGCCAACTTTTCCTCCTGTTTTGTGATATAACTGATATCCAACATCGTATTAGTTTTAAATGTACACCATAAGCATTTGATATATGTATATACCACAAAATGATCACCACGATACATTAATATCATTAATGTTGATACCTACCACCTCACAGAGTGACAATTTTTTTTTTCTTGTGATGGGAACTTGTAGGAGCTGCTCTCTTAGCTAGTCTGGAATATACAATAAGGTGCTGTTAATCATAGTCACCATGCTGTACACTATGACTTTTTTTACACTATCACCTTGTAGAATGAACTTATGTCTGCAGCTCATTCCCCCTGTATTCTTTATTCACCATCAGAAGGACTCTTTTGGGGACTCTGTATCAATTTTGCTTTTGTTCTATGGGAGGTTAGTAGTTGGGAGGGGTTTTTAGGTGACTTCATCCTGGTCCCCATGCTGCAACCTGCCTAAAGATGTGTGTGTGCCTACATAGCTCAGAGTACAGCTGAGATTTGGCAACCATTCACTTTCTACGGTATAGACAAAGTGGGTGGCCCTTATTTGTTTCTCCCTTTCTTTTTCCTTCCTTCCTCCCTCCCTTCCTTCCTTCCTTCCTTCCTTCCTTCCTTCCTTCCTTCCTTCCTTCCTTCCCTCCCTCCCTCCCTCCCTCCCTCCCTCCCTTCCTTCCTTCCTTCCATCTCTAGCCAAATGTGAATAGAAACTAGCTTTTTGCCCTATAATGTTTTGGATTGGAATCTTGGCTACCAATCAGAGGATACCCACCTACCAGTCCCTCTGTTCATGCTTAATCTATTTTATGATGATCCATTGCTCTGCCTGAGAGTCGTGTTCCCCAGACAAGTCATGCAAAGCATTGGGGCTGTTAAGCCAGGGGCTTTCTTCTTCTTCCTTCAAAATATGTATAATTTTTATTTTGGAACAATTACAATTGAGAGATTAGAGAACATGTTTGAGCACGACTAGTAGCACAACCCGCAGTGTAATAGGTGAGCGAAGGCCACAGAAGCAGCTGGTGGCAGATGTGAGACTAGACTGGGGGTCTTCAGCTGTTCACACGGCCAAAGTCTGCCCTATTTCTAACGTGAGTGGTGGTACTGGGTTGGCTGGCTTCAGGCCACAGCCGGACTTTCGGAGTAATGTCTGCAGTGATACAGTGAAAGTCATGCCTGTCCCTCTGGCATATGTCACTTAGCTCCAAGTTGCTACCTAACGTGACAGATGACCAAACACAAAAAGTGAAAATAAACTCTGCATTCCCGGTCCTGCCCAACCTCCTGGGACCCAGATCAACATCTCCAACCACCTGACATTCCTGTCCGAAGGTCTGGTAACAAGGAAAAAACACTTAGGACGTGCCAGAGCTTGCTCTAAATGCTCCCTACGCTTGAACTCTTTTCATTTTCACAGTAGCCGTGAGGTAATTACTATCATTATCCCCATTTTATAGATGGAGAAACTGAGGCATAGAGCAATGAATAAAATTGCCCAGAGTGATGCAGCGAGGCAGGGATCTAAGCCAGAATCCTGAGTGCAGGCAGAGGCGGCGTTAGTCTTTGCTGCAACCGCCACCCTGAGCTGCTCACTCTGCAAAGCCCTCGGATGTATCAGGTTCCAAGCCGATTACCTGTCTTCACCCTCCACCAGCCACCCCCCTTCCTGTCCCACTTCCCTGAATGGTTTTGTCACTCCCCTTGCTGGGAGGCGAGGGTGGGGGGGTGGAGGCTGGGGGTACAACCCCCTGCCACCGTCATGTCCAGAAAGCACTGTATGTGTGACCGGCCGTGACTGGCCCGGGGCTTTCCAGTCCCTTCTGATCCTCTCCATCACGGTAGCCAGCGTGCAGCTCCGGTGCTGTTGCAGCTTTGGATCATCAAGCACGAGGCGGAGGGACTTAGCACAGCCAGGCTCCAGCCTGTCCCGTCCCATGGAGAGGCGATGCCCGCCACCCGTGAGAGCCCCCAGCTGCCAGCCTCCTCTCTCTCTTCACCCCAATCCTTCCCATTTGGGACATAGAGTCGGCCTCGTTGGGGAGCAACCCCTGGTGCTGATGTCAGTGCACACCGTGCCCCCAGCCACGCAGAAGCCAAAGCTCTCAAGGAAGCCTGGAGTCTGTGTTTTTAACAAGTTCCCCAGGTATTTCGATGGGCAGCTTGGTTTGGGGGTGGCGGCTTGCTCGCTGTCCCATCGGGCCATTTGTATCCGGCCCAGACACCCTCATTTATTCTCTGCTGCCGTGGGTTAGCACGCAGCTCTGAGGGTGTGCTCGAACCTTCCACCCATGCTGAGCAGCTCTTCCAACGTCAATTCCAGCTGCTCCCCCACCTGTACCTTGTACTCCAGCTGCTTCCAATCCTACACCTTGGGGGGCAGGGGCCGAGGCGTACAGGGGGATCATTGGCCATCTGTGTCCTTCAGCCTACAGGGGGGCCTGTGCTGAGACCCTGAGTTTCCATGGACTTGTGAATGAGCGTGGGGGACGCCTGTCTGGTCAGACTAAATGATGTCTGGGAGCTCTCTAGGTCCTGGGAACGCGTGTGCTGAGCATAACCCCTTCTCAAGTGGTGTTTAGACATCAGTTTTGATCACTGTCTATGTTGTTTTTGCTCAGGGCCCAACTCCCTAAGTGGAAGAGAGAGTTTGTTTTAAATTCCATTACCGCAAAATCGAGGGGTGTTGCATTCGTAGGCTCAGGATCTGCAAGGAGCAGGCCTCTCCTCTCTTAAGTCCTGCTTTGCACTCCGCACACATTCTGGACTCGTCTCTGCCTGGGACACTTGCCGCTGCTGGTGTCTTCTCCACTCCTGGGGGACGCAGGTGTGACTCTGACTCCCCGACACTTCCCACGGCCTTTCTCGTGCCTCTGGTGTCACTTGTCAAGGCCTGGGCTTCGTGACGCAGCTCCGAGACACTCTCTGAGCCTCGGCACATGTGGAGATCCAGGAGGCAAGCTGTGACTGGCTCACAGAGAGGGGACCCCTGCTCCTGCCTCCTCCTTGTATGTCACATCTTCAGACACTAACCCAGAGATAGGACCCCCTCTCCTCATGTACCCCTTCCTCTGGGTAGAAAAGACAGGACACCTGAAATCTGTGCATCACATTATCTCACTTGTTTATTCCTGAAAGGGATTGTGACTCATCAAATACCCAGGTCTCTCGACCGTCGCACGACTTGCTTTCTGCCTCAGAGAGTTCCTAAGTGAATGCAGTAATTCTCCTGCCTTTTAATTTACTTTAATTTTATCTTTATTTATTTTTATTTTTTAAAAGATTTTATTTATTTATTCATGAGAGACACAGAGAGAGAGGCAGAGACACAGGCAGAGGGAGAAGTAGGATCCATGCAGGGAGCCTGATGTGGGACTCGATCCCAGGACTCCAGGATCACGCCCTGGGCCAAAGGTAGACACTCAACCGCTGAGCCACCCAGGGATCCCCTATTTTATCTTTAAAGGTTATTTATCTATTTAAGTAGTCTCTACACCCAACGTGGGGCTTCAATTCATGCCCTTGAGATAAAAAAATCTCATCCTCTTCCATCCGAGCCAGTGAGGCACCCTTCTGAGTGCTTTTTAGATCCATGCTGCCTCCACTAAGTAAAAAAAACAAAACAAAACAAAACAAAACCCAAAAACCCCTCATGTCCTCTTTGGTCATTGGTTGAAGTAAAAAACAAATACAACTGTTGTGGCTAAAAATAAATCAAAGCCACAGTAATTTTATTTTATTTTATTTTATTTTATTTTATTTTATTTTATTTTATTTTATTTTATTTTATTTTATTTATTTATTTATTTATTTATTTATTTATTTATTTATTTATTTTAAAGCCACAGTAATTTTAGATTGGGCTTAACCTTCCCAGAGGCTCCCCCAAATGCGGGAAGTTTCTGAGGGCTACAACCTGGATTTGCATCCTCTTCTCCGTGGCATCCAGAACTACGAGGAACTGTCATGGCCAAAGTGACCATGCCAGGCCCTGGTCGGTGGCTGAGGGAGGACCACTTCATTTTCTAGGCTGCCTTTCCCCCCCAGACAGACTGGATTAACGTAAACTCTCAGAACAGTGGTCTCCTGTCTATCTACTGCCTGTGGGTCTTTGTTCTACTCTCTTCATGTGTTTCTCCCAACTCCCAACTAGATAGGAAGTGGCTTGAGGGTAGAGGTTGTGACCTTCTTCTCTTTTTCTCTCTCTTTATCTCATAGAACCTAGCACCCTCCCCTGCATATCTTGGATGCCCCGTGCATATGTTCAGATGATTAGAAAAATAAAAATGTAAAAGTTGGTGCCGGAATGCACCAAGATCCTGCTCAATAGGATTTTGGCTGCCTTCCTTTGAAACAACAAAATGTATATTGTGCCTTTTTCTTCATAATCTTCCCATTTCCTTAGCCAGGAAGGGGTGCAACATGTCTTTGGTGAGACAGGTTTGGCCCTGTGATGCCCGTGGGTGGTGGCTCTCTTGCTGCTGTGATTTTGGATCTTGAGCCAAGGCTACCTCATTGCTCTCAGGGACCTGGCTGCTGGAACCTCCCCCAGCTCCTTCAAAGGGAGCGGCTGCAGAGAGGCAGGGTTGACCTCATCTCCTTGGGCAGGGCTCGGGATATCCCTCCAGAGAGGGCTGCCTATGACCTTGGCTGTGACTTCTGGCAAGACGGACTACACTTGTGTCTTATATGGGCCATCCATGCTCCAGGGGGCTCCCCATGGGTGAGGAAAAAAGATAGGTTGGTCCAGCCAGGGCTCTAATAACTAAAGCAAATTGTCTTTGGCTGCTATCAGCTGCTGAGTTTTATGGCAATGAAACATCCCATACTGAATACTATCTTTGGAACATTAGAAGGACCTCACCTGGTAACCAGGGCTGCGGCTGCTTGACTTAGTGTCTGAGACCAATAACATCCAGTGTGGGTTACGTACCAGTTACTATACAATTTAATTTTAATAATCCCTTGAGATAGATATTATTGTGCCCAGTTTACCGTGCAGGAAACTGAAACTCAAATGTTGGGCAATCCCCCCTTGAGTCATATCCCTGGTAAGCAGCCGATCTGGGGATTTGAACCCATGTCATCGTGACTCCAAAGATCTTGTTCTTTTCTGGATACTTGACTACAAAGCAAATGAACTCTGTAAACAATATCACAGAGAAAATAGTTCATCCGTGGCAAAGCAAATGCTTCAGCAGCACAGAAACAAAATTTATTGCTAGCCAATTGATATATGAGTTACAAATCAGATTGTATTTTCCATAAAGCATTTCCTAAAGGAGTTCTATGTGGCAGTGATGTTAGCAAAGTATGAATTATTTTAGTACTTGAGAGTTATTAAAGTACTTGTCATGAAAAATGATTACTTATCAGACTTTCTTCTAATTCAGACTGGCAGTTTCCTGGAAGCAGACTGAGTTAGCATTTACTATTGCTAATTCATCGGGCCACGAAAAACAATCAGTTTGGCTTGCCAATATGCTAACTTAGTCCTGGCTCTATTTATCAAATATGCTGATGGTTGTAGCTCCCCCCCCCCCATCAGAATTAATCTAGGCCCCTTCCAGCTTGATCTCATCCACTGCTTTACTAAGCTTTTGTCTAGGACATGCCTGGCACCGAGTATGTGCTCAACGAGTATTTGTTGAATAAATGAAGCAATGTGCTCATTTGTGGCATTAATCAAAATGCTGAGCAGGACAGGGCTGAAACGCATAGCTCAGTGTGTCCTGGGTTCCCGCCACATCCACACATGAGCTTTGCTACAGTCACCAGTGGTTGCTTTACTCCTAAACCCAGCTCTTCCCCTTTATCTCCATCCTTTCTCCTCGGTTAGGGTCCAGGACAAAATTGTCATCTTAAAAAATAATTTCAAACCACCCTGTCTTAACTGTCTAGTTTTGTCTGTCTGTCTTGGGTGTCTTGTCTGTCTCAATGTTTTGTTCTCTTTCTTCTCTGGTTATCTCATAAATCACAAGGTTTTTCCCAGCCCCACTGTGGAGTGGTGGGCCCCTTCTCTTCTCTCTTTTCTCTGTTCTCACCCCACTATGGGCTCTGACCCATCCACAAGACTTCTGGGACCACGCTAGGGTGATGGCTCCCAAATCCATCTCTCTTCTAAGGTTTGGAAACATACATCCAACCATGTACGTCTTGAATGTCTTCTCTGGATTAGAAAGCTCTGCAGAAGGAATATTTCTAAAATCAACTTCTTAACTGTCCCACCCGAAACTTGAGCTTCCTTTTATATTTTCTAAATTGTACCAAAGATATCACTAAATCTAATCTAGAAACTTCATAATTGTTCAGCATGTGGCTCTCTCTCCTTCTCTGCTCTCCTATCACCATCTCGTTGGTCATGAAATCCTGGAGATTCAATCCCAGAAATGTCACATGAAGGCAGCCCTTCATCACTTCATCCTCCTCTTAGCCAAGTTCTTCCTGACAGGCTGCCAGACAAGAACATCACGTGACAGCAGAGTGGGCCTCCTTTCTCCAAACTGAAGGGAGCCAATGGTTGACCTTGTTTCTCCTCCAGTCTTGTTACTGATCAAAGGAGCTCTTGCATGACATGTTCTGTGACCGACCCATGAAGATGTGGACTGTGCCAGGCTTCCAATTGGGCCGAAACCATAAAACAGACTGAGACACTGAAGCAGGTGGGCATTTCTGGGCTGGTCTCTCACCTCCTGTCCATGGTGTGATCCTCAGGCCATGTCCAAAAAGAGATGTAGACAAAGGAGAGTGCCAGAGATGCCCATATCTGCTGCATGGAACCCGAGCCCTTATCTCTGGAAAATGGTCTTCCTGACATAACATTGTTTCTTTGGTTAAAACCACTGCTTGTTTGATGAAGGGTATGTAAATTAGTGTGTATGAATGTAAGTGTGTATGAGTATATGTGAGTGTGTGTGTTTCAATCAGCATATTCATAATGAGGAAAATCCAATCCATATGGCCTGGGAGAGACACCAGATCAAAGTAAGAACCAAAATTTAATCTATTAGCAAAATCCAGGACAGAATATTTGTACCTTTAAATAGGAACCACCGAAAACATTCAGTCCTCTGCTTCAAAATCTCAGTTCTCTCCCTGTCGTCTATAGGACTGAGTCTGACCCCTCATCCTAGGGTCAAAGCCTCTAATGTTGGACCATGACCCCCTCTCCAGGCTGAGCTCCAGCTGTTTCACCCTCTGTAGCCACACTTTGTCTTTAGACAAGGAATGGCTCTCAACTTCGTGCGGTGTCGCATGTTACATCCTGTCCTTTGAACACTTTGCCCTTCTTTCCCACCTCCTCGTTCAACTTTGCTCAGATATCAGCCCTGCTGTGGACTTGCCCTGGTTCCTTGTCAGACGAAATGTAGACTGCCCCAGTTAAATTTGAATTTCAGATTAACAACAAAATAATTTTTCAGTATATGTCCAGATAATTTATTCATTGTTTATCTGGCATTCAAAATGAACGGTGTGTCCTGTAATTTTTTTTTTTGCCATATCTGGCACCCCTACTTCTGACATTCCTCCTGCCTCAATCTTCCCACAGAACACTGTACACAAATCTCTTAAAGTTCTTCTTACATTGTGGTTGTTGCCAGCCATCTTCCCTACCAGAATGTGTGTTCCTACGTCAAGAGCTATGACCGTGTGCTCACTCACTCAATGTTTTTCAGTCATGCCCCATCTCCCAAGCACTGCTGGGTGTGGGGGACCAAGGCTGGTATGATCAGGGCCCTGCACCAGAGCTCGGTTGGCAAACTACAGTCTTGGGTGAGATCCGACACACTGACTATTCTGTGCGTGCCATGGACACTGTCCTGCTCAGTCATTTATATATTGTCTGTGGCTGCTTTCATGCTACAACAGCAAAGCATGTGGCCTCTTGGCCCGCAAAGCCTAAAATATTTACTATCTGGCCCTTTACAGAAAAAATTTGCCAATCTCTGTTCTAGAGGATCTTACAGTCTAGAGAAGACAGACGTAAACAAATAAAAGCAAGTGCATCTTTCATCTGAAGCCTTGTGTATATCAATGTGTGGTCTGGAGACCACCTATCTGAGAATCACCTGGGGCTTCACCCCGCCAATCCTGATTTCTGAGCCCAGAGTGCCCTTAAACAAGCTTTCCAGATGACTCTTCACATGGAAGTCACTGCCCTGGTGCCTGCCATCCTGTCTGGTGTGTGTGCAGCCCTGACATATGAATGGGGAGAAAGTGTTCATTGATTGTTTCTCAATTCTATTTTTCAAACAAAGCCACTGGAATTGTTTGTTACATAAAATCACAATTTTAGCCTTTAACTCTGTGAGTGCACTTAGCAAAATTTATCACCAGTCCAGGCGCAGGGCTGCTGGCTTCCTTCAGAGAAATGCATGCACAGACTCCTCAGGTGACTTGAGCAATGTCTTCCCTGTCCAGAGGGAGCAAGCAGCAGCTGCCTGCCATTGACGCATTGATGTGGATGGCTGGCCATCCTCTACTTCTGTCCAGATCTACTGCCAGGGCTGACCTGGATGGCATCACCAACAGTCACATTATCAAAATAAGTTAGCTGGTTCCTTCATGTCCCCAAGCTTGGAAAATGCTCTCTCTTTGTGGTGCAATGTGATGGGCCGACAGAAAATAAATAAAAGTGAATTCAGTCCATTAGTATTTGGAAAGCAAATGTTTCCTAGTGAAAATAAAGTCTGTGACTATATGTTGAGACAGATGTTCACACTTGCTACCCTTGTTAGAGTACTTAAGAAAATAAATTCCAGATAAGAGAGCCAGCCATGGGCATTCCTGGGGCCTGCGTGTTCCTGGCTCTTCAAATCCTTGTGAACAGTGTTCGGGGCACAAAGGGAATAAGATGTCAAAATAATTTTCCTGACAATTCCACCTAAATTTTCTTGTTATAGCCAAATGAGCCACACAAATGGAATTTTTTAAAAGCTGGATTATTTGTATAATTAGTTACTTTAATAACCCTCTTTATTTCACATACGAGGAGGCAGGCTGAATGTTCTGTTGATGTGTTGGCAAGAATTGGAGGTATTTGGACTACACCTTATATGGATGGCCGTGAACTTGAGCAGTTTGCACTTGTTTCTGTGTTTGGGTTTAGGTGCAGCCATATGAAGGCATTTAACTGCAGTCATCTTGAGATAATTGAATTGTCTGAGCTTCGTTGGAGGCCACCAGCTTCCCTGGGATAGACATCAAGTTTTCCTCTCCATTTTTCTTATTTGATGCATGAGTTATTGGTTGTAGACATGTTTATGTGAATGGTTGTTAGACCTATTTTAAGGGACACCTGGGTGACTCAGCGGTTGAGCATCTGCCTTGGGCTCAGGGTGTGATCCTGGGGGTCCTGGAATTGAGTCCCACATCGGGCTCCTTGCAGGGAGCCTGCTTCTTTCTCCACTGGTGTCTCTGGCCTCTCTCTCTGTGTCTCTCATAAATAAATAAATCTTAAAAAAAAAAAAAAGACCTATTTTAAATAAAGTGCCATTGCATGAGCAATTTGGTTTCCGGGTATTTAAGTAACTGAGAACTACTCTCTCTCCGACAAAATTAGGAGGAAAAAAAACCCCTCCCTTCCCCCCAAATATTAGTGGACTTACAATTTTTGCATCTTTTAAAAAGTGCAAACCATATAGGTAATCCTGTACTTTATGATTTCTTGGATAAATATATTCCATGTTTGTTGAATTTATTATAGTCCAAGTAGTTTATGCTAGTCTACATCCCATACATGATCTTAGTTGATATAAAAACTTGTCTATGCCCAATTATTATATTTTCATATTCAAACACCCACTGTGATTTTTTTTCTCTTTTAGATATATTCTTAGTGACTTAATGTTTTTCTGTGGGCTTCTGTCACTTATAGAAACACACTAGGGAGGGAAAACTGAATTAAAAATTGTCTTGTCACATTGTGTAGAAAGGGTCCTTAGAACTGGTTACTAATTGCACCAGCATGGGGCTTATTAGCCAGTTAAAGCCCTATGCAGATAAATTTTTAAAGGAGGCCAAATAAATTTTATTTGCAAATCTGAAGTTTACCAAGAAAACAAATAATAAACCCTCCCTTATGTAATCGTGATGAGAAGGGATCAGGTGTTGTTATACATCTAAGACACAAAGTATACATAAAAAGCAAGCCCTCCACCATTCAGCTGTTTTTTATTAATAAACCTCCATCCATCATAAATCGCTGGAAAAGCTGGCCAGATGTTTGAAACTCACCCCCCTTGTCACCTAGGTCATTCCTGTAGGAGTTACAATTTAGTTAATTTCACTACTACAGTAGCTTGATATAATTAAAGACTCTGGAAGGGTGTGTTTTAAATGCTATTAAGTCATTAAGGGTTTTTAGGGGACCAGGAATGTGCCTTCATTGTAGTAAAGAGGGCAGCATTTTCTCCACACAAAGAAGCCAATGATCCGTATTTTAAAAAGCAGGAGTTAAAGTACCTAGTGATGAAATGAGATTCTCAGACATCAATTATGGAAATCAATAAGGAACACTACAACATACACTGAGCTTTCTTTGCCCTTTCTTGATAGAAGGAAAGACTATGGCAGAGCCAACAAGACTGTGCCTGCTTTAATCAAAGCAATAAATTCTCTATGTCAGAACTGCATTTTTAAAGCTCTAAAATTTCCTTTTGGTGCCGAAGCCTGTTTCTGAGACCAATTTACCTAATTCCTGAGAACAATAAAGGCACAAGAAAGGATTTTTCCCGCTGAACCAGTTTAGAACAACATATAGAAATTGCTCTACAACTCTTTCAGCAGCTCAGTCCTGCGAACAAAAATAGGCAGTTGGAGGAAGGCAGGGGCTTACTGAGAATCTACACGAAACCAAGTTGCTAAGACACACAAAAATCATAGTGGCACCCGAGTGTATTTAAATGGGTTGAGTGGATTGGAAAGTGAATCGTTCTGAGCCTACTTTCCTGAAGCTAGGCCCAAACCACCCGTGACCACGATGCTTGGTATCCTGCTGGGTGGGCCAGATGTCACCCTGGGAACACCCCCAGCCCCTGGACGGGCCTTTGGTTCTCTTGGGCCCTTTTAGTGACCCCTCAGGGAGCGCCATTCAAGGGTGTGCTTGAAGACCTTCCACATGCTCTGTGATTGCTTATTTAAGTTTGGCTTTACTATGTCAGTACTACAGCAGTTAACAATCAGATTCAGAGACAAATCTCATAAATCAGGACAATGGCCTCACAAGCCCCCACTCCCTTCGATCTGGTTAACTAGGAGAGAATAGGGCAGTAGAAGAAGGTGTTGAGCTACTCTCCCAGAGCTGTTTGGGGAACCTCAGAGTTGCCACCCACACATTGCAACGAGGTGTTGAAGAGAGATGAAGAGTTGGGGTGGTTCTGTGTGGGGGTCGTATTTTGCTAGACTGTGCTGCGGCCACAAAATACTTGTTTGTCCGAATCTGGAATGTTTCAGGCACTTTGAGGGAGCCCGGGGTAAGGGGAAGAAGCAAGAGGGTCGTGCACATTCGAGGTCAAGAATGTGGAATATGCCGTGGCCAAAGCCTGACTTATGGTCACCGCCCCCAGGGAGATGTCTGAAGGGTCCTGGCAGTTGGGTTTTGGCGTGGGGGTGGTGATATAGGCTATGAATTACATCATCAGGCCTGGGAGGCTTCAGCATAGCAATCACGGGGCACATATCTGAATGAAAATCCAACTGGACCCGGGACTGGCTTCTGCATAATAAGGGAATCTTGTCCCATGGGTACTTGGCCTGGGGCTAAACCGCTTCTTGGACATGCCTGTTTGGAGCTGTCATGAGGAGGAGCAGCCCGGTCTAATTGGAACCTTGATTCCTGACTTGATCCAATTAGCGTGCCTGGTTTGCTGAGGTCCTTTGGGGACTAGAAAGGATTCTAGTGACCAGCGGCAATGGAAAGTTCCTGTTTTGAGCTGGAAGGAAACCAGATGTTGAGTATGCGACTGACTGTCAATGTTGATCCCGGTTCACACGAGGATGGCTCCTTGCAGATGTGTGGGCTAATCAAAGCCAAGCGGCTGTCTGGTTTTCAATGGGCCTGTCTGGTCCTTTTGCCTAGGCCCCAGCCCCCACTGTAAATGATGCAGCCTCTAAATAGCTTAATTGTAGCTTAACTTAACTATTCTTCCATCTTTTCCTGAGCACCTTCTTGGGGCCAAGTATTGGGGATACATACAAGGCAGGCTTCTCCCTAGAAGAGCTTTGGCCCGCCTCCTCAACCTCCTTGCACCACTCCACCCCTTTTGTGCTGCAGTCACACAGGCCTCAGGGCCTTTGCACATGCTGCCCCTCTTCTGGGAATGTTCTTCCTCTTGTTCATCACACAGCTGCACCTGCACCATCGTTCAGGGGACAAATACCTTTCCTGAGCACTGCTTCTAGAGTAGATTCCCTACTCAGTGACCCAACAGACAGCCACAGTAATGGTAACTATTACATCTTGACTTTATTCATGCTATTGTTTTCTTTGCAGCTTTTACCATAATTTGAAATCATTCTGCTATGTTCGCTTGCCCAGTAGAGCATGTTGGTTAAAAGTGTGAGCTCTAAGTCAGCCTGCCTGGGTTCAGATTTTGACTCTGCTACTCCCTGGTTCTGTGTCTCAACTTCAATGCCTTGGTTTCTTTGTAAAATGGAAATTGCAATAATACCCAATAAACAATAAAAAATTTCTTTTTCATGTCAGTTCAATGAAATCTTTTAGTTCATGGTTCCACATTTCTCTTACTTTGAAGCACGGCTTAATAAAACTCTAACATAGCAATGAATAGAGACAGACTGCATTAATGCCCAGACCTCCTTGACTCAAAAACTTGCATTTTTAGGCTATGATTATTAAAATAATTACATATCTTTATTAAGTGGAACAATTCACAACTATAAAATATGAGGAGATTTTACTTGCCTGTAAAGCATATAAAAACAGTTCAGTATTAGGAAAAGACAGTTACCTTCCAAGCTCACAAAGTGTAGCCTGAGATTTACATGGTCAGTACACTCATATGTGTAAAAGAATTGAATTCAGATGGTTCAACCTCATCTCGAAAAAAGTGGCCATTTCTAGGATTTAATCATTTGCTAGTTCAACATAATGAGAGGAGACCAGGTAGTTAACACATCTAAAATAGAGCAGGTGTTAATGACACAAATGAATTATTGTAAACTGTAGTGGGAAATATAATGAGTAACTTAAAACAGAAGAAAACAATGTCTTTTTTAAAAAGTAGGGAGCATTGAAAAAGAAATGTAAAAAGCTGTTGGCAGTAGGTAATATTTGACAAGAGAAGGCATAGGTTTTGAGTATTTTTGAAAGGTGAATCTTGCGGTGGGGAGTTATTTAGTTAAGAGTCAAGTATTAATTAATGTGGTTAGCATGTAATAATATGGTGGCTGTGGTCATGGGAGAGACATGACACATTTCCAGTACTTTAACTAGGAATCTGGAACTTCCTTTGTTCCCTAGTGAGAACGTTTTAAATAATCCATGTTGTGACTCCTGAATGGCATGTACATCATCACAGTGTTAGATAATAGGGAGATCCTCATACTCTCTTTCTGCCATTAACACTCTGGTAACCAATACAGTTGGCACTTGGTGTTTTGTTGAATTAAGTGGTCTGGTTAACTGAATTACCATATGTACCCTGTGCCGATTCTGAATGGTCAGAGTCTGTACCCAATAAAATTCACAGGACATTAAAGCTCTGCTGAACAGAATTTCATTTTTAACTTGAAAATTATACAAGTGGTTATAATTTTTTTATATTTACCATTCTGAGAACCAGTAATCATTCTGATGATGTAGCATTAGTTGGTAGCTATTTCCAGTTGATGAACTTACTGGACCAATCTATTGTCCCCAGACTGGTTGTAGTATTAATAGTGATAGAGTAGTTGCCACTTGGTGAGAGCTTTTCACGGGTCAAGCCCTGATTTAAGTCCTTTACAGGTTGACTCATTATATCATCATAGCAGCCCTTAAAGAGAAGTAGCAGCATTTGCCTCATTTACACATGGTGAAATGGAAGCCCAGAGAAGTAAAGTAACTTGCCTAAAGTATCTCTTTCTCTTTGTTAGTGGATGTGTTGAGATTAGAACCCTGATAATCTGGCTCCAAAAATCATGTTTTTTAATTGTTATACTTTACTGATCTTTGGTGTGTGGCCATTTCGATGGGGGTATGTGTGTGGGGAAGTTGATAAAAATTACTTGAGTGTTACAAAAATGTGAGGATGATGGGCATATACCTATTTTCACATGATATATACATGTATATATGTATGTATATGTTGGTATGGCCCAGACTTTCACCTCAAATGGGTAAGATTAAATTTTTCCCTTTGACTGGAAATTCAGTATTAGTTATTAAAGCCTTTGGGTTAAGTGTTTCTCTCCTCAGGTAATTTTTTAAAGTGAAAAGTCTCTTGGAGGAGTAACAACTTATTATGAATTAAAACTTCAAGCGTCCCAGGATAATTAGTTTTTCAATTGGATTTCTTTTGTGACACACTCTCTAAAACAGAGGTATCCTGAGACCTCAGATAAACACTTCTGAATTTATTAGGCTGAGTCTCACTGTAATGTTTAAAACTATAATTAAAAAATTAGAACACTTACAAATTAACTCTTGGTATGGGCTATAAAATATATCTTGTATTATAAAAGAAAAAAATTCATCCTCACTCAAAGCCTGTTATGCAAATGTTTGACAACTTATAATGCATATCAATTATCACTACCTTCTTTACATTTCTTTGAGTGCTTTTAAGCACATTTTTTATTGAAGTGGAATATATATAGAAAAGTGGAAAAATCATAAGGGCATAGTTTAGTCAACTTTTACAAAGTGAAGACACTAATGTAATCAGCATAATTATGACTAGTACCTAGACTGAGATTTAGAATATTAATGACACCTCAGAAAGCCTCCTTTTGCATCAACCCAGGTATATCCTCCAGAGTTTAATTATTCTAACTGCTATTGCCATCAACTAATTTTGCCTGCCTCTTAATGTTCTAGAATGGAATTCATACAGTAGATCCTCCTTAGTATATGACTTCATTCTGGAGGTGAAATTTTGCCATGTGTGTGAATATAACAATATATTTCCATTGCAGTAAAGTATTCCATTTTGGGGTTTGTATTCTATATGTTAACTAATATATACACATTCTCTATATCTATACCTATATCTGTATCTATATCTATAGTCAAGTGAGTTCATTATTTTGTTAAAGTCTCTTATGTTCTCACAGCTATTTTGTCTGGTTGTTCTATCCGTTACAGGGAAAGATGTTATAAAGTCTCAAATACAACCTCTATTACAATTGACTATGATTATGAGTTTTAATATTTCTCTCTTTAGGTCTTTTGATTTTTGCTTTATATATTTGAAGCCTTGTTATTAGATGCATACAGATTTATAATTGTTATAACTTCCTTTTGGTTTGATACTTTTATTATTATGAAATAGCCCTCTTTAATGATGTTTCTTAAAGTTCATCTTGCATAATATTAATATACTACTTTTTTTGGCTGACTTTTACATAGTATATTTACTATATTTTCCCGACATTTGCTATAAACTTTTCTATGTCCTTATATTTAAGGTGTGTCTCTTATAAGATAGTGCATATATACTATATTATAAATAATATGTGCTATGTATTATATATAAAGATAAATATTTTAATGAAAATATGTAGAACATTCATAATAAGTGTGATTATTGATGTGTTTGGATTCCTATCTTTACTATATGTTTTCTCAACTATTTTAAGTATTTTTTAAGGTTAAAAAAATCATACCATGATTCCTTCTTTGTTAACTTATGACGTGTATATTCTTTACTCTTCTTTTGGTGGCTAAGGCAAATATTACAGTATGCATCCTTGACTTAACTAGAATCTAAATTAGTACTTTTTCTCTTCCAGATAATGCTAAGATCTTTGAACATTTTAAAACCTATCCCCTTTCCTCATTTTTACTATTGTCATGAATTTTAATTCTACATGTTACTTTTTTAGAGATATTATTATTATTATTATTATTATTATTATTATTATATTTAGGCTTATGCATTTAACACAAATAGCCCTTTCCATTTTTCTTCATTTCTTCCTTCATTTCTTGGTATCCATCTGGGATCACTATTCTTCTGTCTAAAAACAAAGCAGAATAAAAATTTTTTTAGTATTTTCTTTAATACAGGTCTGTGGGTGATTAGTTTTCTTAATTTTTGTTATTCTATAAATGTCTTTATTTTGCCTTCGGTTTTTATATTTTTTATTGAAGCATAAATTACAGATAGTAAAGAGCATATATCTTAAGCTTATAGCTTAATTCATTTATTGATAGATAGATAGATAGATAGATAGATACCTGTGTAACCACTACCCAGATCAGATATAGACCATTTACAGTATCCCAGCACAATTTTTGTTCCATTCCAAGTCAATATTTTCCTGGACTTAACCATTACTCTGACCTCTAGATTTGTAAGTCAGATTAGCTTTACCTATTTCAAAAATTTTAATATAAATGGAATCATATATTAGGTATTCTTTTGTTTCTTCCTTCTTTTGCTTAATGTTGTATCTGTGAGTTTCATCTACGTTGTAAGCATAGCAGTTTTCATTGTTATTGGTGTATAGTATTCCATTATATGACAATTACCATAATTTGTCCTGTTTCTGATGCATTGTTTGGGTTGTTTGCTGTTTTTGGCTGTTGCGAAGAATGCTTCCATCAATATTCTTGCTTTGGCTGTTGCTGAGAGTGCTTCCATCGATAGTCTTGCTTAAGTCTTTGGAAAGAACAGTGTAATTCTTTTGTGTATGTATCTGCAAATGAAAGTTCTGGGTCATTCGGTATATGTATATTTAGCAAAAAAGAGAATGTAACTCTCCCCACCCCATATGCTTTAAGATTTTGTATTAGTCTTAGGTTTTAGCTTTTTTCTTGTAATATACACAGACGTGATTTTTCTTCGCATCTATTCTACTTGCATTCATAGTTTTGTTTGGTTTGTTTTTTTTAAATCTGTGGCCTAGTGTTATTTTTTAGTTGTGGTAAATTCCCAGCCATTTTGCTGGGAAATTGCTCAATTATTGCTCCTGCCCCATTCCTTTCTTCTCCCCTTCTGAGATACCAAATACATATATTTTAGACCTTTTATTATGTTCCAAATGGCTTTTATGCTGTTTTCTGTACTTTTCAGGCCCCCTTTTTCTCTTCCTTCCTTCCTTCCTTCTTTCTTTTCTTTCTTTCTTTTCTTTCTTTCTTTCTTCTTTCTTTCTTTCTTTCTTTCTTTCTTTCTTTCTTCTTCTTTCTTTCTTTCTTTCTTTCTTTCTTTCTTTCTTTCTTTCTTTCTTTCTTCTTTCTTTCTTCTTTCTCTCTCTCTTTCTTTCCCTTCCTTCTTTCTTTTTTCCTCCTCTTCTTCTTCTTCCTCCTCCTTCTCCTTCTCTCCTCCTCCTCCTCCTTCTCCTTCTCTCCTCCTCCTCCTCCTTCTTCTTTCTCCTTCTCCTTCTTCTTCTTTTCTCTCTCTCTCTCTTTCTCACTTTTTTTGTTTATTAAGCAGGATCCATGTCTAGCATGGAGCCCAACAAAGGACTTGAACTCACAATCCTGAGATCAAGACCTGAGCTGAGATCAAGAGTCGATGCTCAACTGACTGAGCCACCTGGTGCCCCTTCTATTATGTTACTGAGTCTTCTAATTCTCTACTTCTCTGCCAATGCCTCTATTAAGTTCTTAGTTTCAGTTATTTTATTTTCTAGAATTTCCACCATTTTATACATTTCAGTTCTCTTCTACTTTTGTGAACATTAATTACAGTTATTATAAACTTTGTGTCTGAGAACTCTAATATCTTGGTTAACTGTAGTCTGTTTTTATTGTGAATTTTTTGTCATGGTTCCTTTTGTTTTTTGGTGTAATCAGTTAATTTAAAATTGTATGCATAGTAGTTCTATTTCTATATGACCTTTGCAGAAGCATTGCATTATGTTATTTTCCTCCAGGGGGAATACCCTTTATCCTTGGGCATGTATCAGAGAAGCAGATTATTTCAGTTCAGTCAGGAAATAAGCTGGTCCAAGCCTGGTGTGGAGTCTTTGTAATGCTTGGTCCTCTCCCGGTTTGCTCCTAGTCCCAGGATATTAACCCCTGGGGTTTCAAATGAATGTCTGAAGTGTTTCCTAGATCCCTTACTCTTTGGTGGGTCTAGAACTCAATTTTTTGCCTTTTCATCAACTTGAAATAGCTAAAAATTCTGTTCTGTTTTTAAGTGCCTTAGCTTGCTTGCTTGATTTATTTATTTATTTATTTATTTATTTATTTATTTATTTATTTATTTATTTATGATAGTCACAGAGAGAGAGAGAGAGAGAGAGAGAGAGAGAGGCAGAGACATAGGCAGAGGGAGAAGCAGGCTCCACACACCAGGAGCCCGACGTGGGATTCGATCCCGGGTCTCCAGGATCGCGCCCCGGCCAAAGGCAGGCGCTAAACTGCTGCGCCACCCAGGGATCCCCCTTAGCTTCTTTTTTCTGTGCAATTGGACCAGATAGTGCCACTAGAAGAAATCACTGAGTGTTGGGTTCAGCCTTCTGCACCTTGCTGCATCCTGGGATCTTGCCCCCTTTACCTGGTTGCTTTGTCGACTCTGAACTCCAAGTTCTGTCTCTCCAGATTGCGAGATTGACTAAACTCTGCTGGTTTCTCTCTTAGCAGTCTCTTTCCTCTTTGCTTCTCAACTTCTTCCTCCATGTCCAAAACTGACAAAAGCTCCAAGGAGACAAGAAGTGTGCAGAAATTTGGGCTCACCTCAATAAACTTCCCTTCTCTCTGGGATGTGCCTTCTCAAGTCCTGGGTGCTTTGGCCATCCTCTGATGCCTTTGAACAGATGGTTTTTGTATTTTACCCAATTTTGCTCTCTCTGAGATCTACTATAAGCTATTCCATAATATCTGGAAAGCTTTTACCTATTTTTGGATTTTGATAAACATATACTATGATCCCTAAGCAACCCAAAGTATGAGAAAAAAAGCGATATTCATTAGCATAGGACATGATAGGGCTATCTTTATAATTTTTTCAGTATCTCTTATGATGCAAAATAACTTCTGGAAGGACTTAATGTAAAATAGTGATCTTACTACTATTTATGTTAAGATACAAAAAGGAAGATTAACATGTTACTTAAATATTCATTTGAGTGAAAACCGCCTGGCATCTAGAAATGCTCCTGTTACCACAATGAGGTCACTGGTGCCGGAGGAGATAGCAGCGTAGCTGAAGAAATCACCTCTGTCTCAGTTCTGCCATAGGCAAGTGGGCTATGGTTTGGGCACTGATAACATTTATAGGCAGAGGTGAGCTCCGCTGCTTGGCATCAGTGTGGCCCTTTCCTCTGCAAGGTGAGCATCGCAGGGGCCCAAGAGGTCGATAGCTGCCAATCACTTCCACAGTCATCAGAAAGACAAGCTCCATTTTAAATTGGCAACATTTTTAAAGCTGTCAAATAGGGGCAAGAGGGGCAAGAGTTAAGTTTTTCATCTTCAGAGGGCACCTCCCTTTTAAAAAATGCCCACTTCAGATTTATTGAAGGAAAAAAGTGGCCACTTTCCCCTTGCTCCCATTGTTTTGATAAATATTATGGACTTACTATGTGTGTTCAGGCGCTCTGAGGAAGCTAAAACATCATGCATAGTAACTCTAGCCATTTTGCACACTAGGGAGTAGCCAAGACTTAGCTCACAAGTCATAGCAGCCTTCTGTTAAGGGTGAAAATGATTGTTACAGAAGGTTAACAATGGGAAGTTTGCCAAGGGCGTGACCTGGGAGATGTGGAGGTACTTGGGAGAGCTTCCTGGGGGAGGAAGTTCTCACATTGATGCCAATGGTCAGCAGTTCTTACCCACTTTTTCAGAAATGAAGCAGTGTCCACTTCTGCTTCATAATTTCCACTGGCTCTTTCTTCCTCCTTCAGTTCTGTGGTCTGAACAAGATTTGACAATGAGTGCCACTTTAGCATTCTGTGGTTTATTCCTGGGCAAATCTATCTCCAGTACAAATGGGTGTTATGGGATGTCTTCCCGGGCTTTCTTCCCCTTTGGACCTTTGCCATCCAGAATGAACACTCACCTGCAAACAGCCCCGGCACTACTCTGCGACTTCCTTTGGCAGTCAGCAGTTGCCATAGGATGAGTGTAAAGGTAGAGGCAATCAGAGAGAACCAGGACCTGAGCTGCTCAGGCGCCATTGTTCAGACCTTTGAAGGAGTTTCAACGAATTAGTAGTGTTGAGAGAAAATTCTTTTTAATCATTTCCTCTCTTTTTCTTGTTGGCTCTGTGAATTTTTCCAGAAGGCGGTGGCCAGAACTTTATGAAAACCAAATGATATGTTATTTGAGAGAAATAACAGATAATTGATTCAGAATATCAATTTATCTTCTCTCTGTAGTTCAGTGGAGAGGGTTCCCTCCCCCCACCTTGTCCTTGAAATCCAAAGGAGGTTTGTTATTTAAGGCTGATGTTAATTTGTCAAGTCATTGAGCCTCAGAAATAGTTCTTTTAATAGGTCAAGACTCTGGAGGCATCCCGTGTGTAAAGAGAGAGCCACCAGTAGAACATGAGAGAGGCAGGCTTGTGAGCCCATGTGGGAGGCAGAGAGACTAGTCCCCTCATTGCAGACTCCATTTTCCAAGGTCTAGTCCACCCTTGAGTCCAGGACAGAAATCCACATTGTTCAGTTTAATTGACTACTGGAATTGATTTGCAATCTTGCACATGATTGCCTGATGATCTCATAAACCTCACAGGGCCCCTAAGTGAATGGCTCCCAGCTCTATACCCTGTGTTGGAGAGTGGTTAGAATGAGGGCTGCAACACTTGGGAAATTTTCAAACCTATCATCATCTCTATCTTCTGAGTATCAGCAACCTCCCCGGGAACCTTTGGGGACATGATAGAAAAATGAGAGCAGAGCGTTTAGCCATATTGGGTTGATGAATACCCAAAGGATGGTATTAGGGTCTGAACCCTGCTGGAGAGAGGTCTACAGAGTATGCACACAGTACAGACTTCAGTCCTTGCATTTGCTCTGGATGACATTTTAGATGATGATTAAGAGGAGGGCATCAATGGCATGTGCAGACTAGAAGGGCTCAAGGTTATTCTGTAAAGGGCCGTATAGTAAAAATATTAAATTTCCGGGCTCTATGGGCCTTGGTTGCAATGGTTCAACTGTGTTGCTCTAGTTTAGAAGCAGCCACAGGTAACATGTAAACAAATGAGCATGACTATGTTCCAATAAAACTTTATTTTTGAATGCTAAAATTTAAATTTCATATAATTTTCACTTATCATAAAATATTATTCTTCTTTGAATTCCCCCTCTCCTCAACCATCTACAAATGTAAAAGCTCTCTTTGCTCATGGGCTGTACAAAAGAAGGTGATGGGCTGGACTTGGCCTGTGGTGGTATATATAGTCGGATCCCTAGAGGGATTTCTACTATTTTGTTTCTACTATAGGTCCCCAAGAACCTTGAGCAACTTGAATGATGGACCAAATCTAATGAAATAAAATGTGATGGGACTCATTCATTCAGCAAATATTCATTGAGCATCTACTATATGTCAGGCACTGTTCTCATCACTGACAACATAATAGTGAATCATATAGTCCAAGGTCTTGCCCTCAGGAGCTTGTTGTTTTGTACTCAGAGGACAACTAGTCTTTGTAGCTCAGCCTGGACCCCTTGGTGCTAAATACTTCTTGCCTTATGAGACCTAGATAAAACTCTACTCAGGCTCAGAGAACCAAATCCACAAATACAGGGTGAGGGCCACTTCTTGTTCAAGGGTCTCAGTTGATTCCATGTGAACCAATAGTGTGCGACAGCTGAACTAAAGACAACATGATCAGAAGCTGTGTTAACGGAAAGAAAGGTTTTAAAATCAAGATGTCCTCTTCCATCTCTTCTCTGGCCTGGTTAGACCCTCCTTTGATATTGCCATGACAATGATGTGATCCCCTCACTCCATTGCTGTTTATTGAGGGCTTACTTTGTGTCAGACATGAGACTGAGCAATAATTTCTCAGGGATGCTCTAATAGGTGAGGCCTGGGCTAGATGACTATGGAAAGTCTTCCCTTTATTCATGATGCTATGGTATAGCTAGGAGAAAAAATGAATTCACAGAGATCTGGAAAAGCATGGGGGTTATGAAATCACAACTAACTGCTAAGAGTGCCGACACCAAGCCTCTGTGATTGAGGCTGATATAAGTGCAGAGCTGTGTCCTCCCACTACAAGTAATTCAGGGTTCTTATTGGCAACAGAATATTGAGCTGAACAGGTCCTGGTTCCACCAATTTCGGCAATTTCTATTTTCTGGTGAGAATATTTTAGGAGCAGAGAAGGCCCTAAATTATCTGCTAATGAAATTATTTATTATTATTTAATATTATGTATTTAATAATATAGAATTATTATTTTATGTAATTATATATTTATATAATTATATATTTAGCAATATATAATCATATATTATTTAATAATTTATATTCCCTTTCCATTGTGTAGTGGATAATAATGTTCCTAATTATGGCTTTGAGGCACTAAATATATCATCAGAGTAAATAGGGTTTAATATCTTCTTAATATTAAACACATGAGGGGCACCTGGGTGGCTTAGTGGTTAAGTGTCTGCCTTCGGCTCAGGTTGTGATCCTGTGGTTCCGGGATCAAGTCCCACATCAGGCTCCTCACAGGGAGCCTGTTTCTCCCTCTGCCTCTTTCTCTGTGTCTCTCATCAATAAGTAAATAAAATATTTAAAAACAAAAACAACCCCCCCCCACATGATATTTCAGTTGTTTTAAAGATGTACCATTGGGATGATAAATCTAACTTTTAATTTACCGGAATGCTTTATTCAACGACCCATTTCATCTCTAGCCACTCTAAGTAACAGATGGTCATTCTCCTTGTGAATAGCTGTAGAAAGGGGTTTCTAGGAAGTAGCCACTACTTGCCCCGAAAGATTCGAGGCACATTTCCAACTCACAAAGTTTCTGAAGGAATTGGTGAAGGATGGGTAACTCCATTATTTGAAAAATATGACAGATTTTACCCATTCTAATATACATTTTTCCTTATCTCGTATCATTTTTGAAATCATGATGCATCTGACAGTCACTAGTGTTTAGAACTACTCATAATTGTCTTTGCTCTTTCTTTTCATTTCCTTCCTCTTCTCTCTCTCTTTTTAACCTCTCATAAAATAAAAGTGCATCTTTCAATGAGCAGCATTTTACATTGATGAGATACAGTATTTTTAAATAAATTAATCTACTCTGCATGGTGGCAACTTGTGGTGGCATTGTAGGGGTTGGGGTTTGATGGCCATATTCTCCATCATGCTCATCCCAAAGTTACTTTAAGTTAATGATAATAATGTTAATATTAACATGGAAAATGAATATTTTCTCAACCTTATGTAAAACATGAATGGAGCACTTGGGTGGTGCAATCAGTTTAGCATCTGACTCTTGGTTTTGGCTCAAGTCTGATGTTGGGGTGGTGAGATGGCTCTGTGCTCAATAGGGTGTCTACTTGGGATTCTCTCTCTCCTTGCTCCTCTGTCCCTCCTCTCTGCTCACATGCATGTGCATGTGTGTGCATGCTCTCTCTGAAATAAATGCATAATTTTTTTAAAAGGACATGAGTAAAAGCATCTTTATTTATATTTATTTGTAACAAAAATTGTAACAAAAAAAACCCAAAACCACTATATTTTCTGTGCATACCCAACTTTATATTTCTGTCCCCCATAAAGCCAGAGTGCTGACCCAGGGCTTCCCTCAGTTAAAAAGTCAATGGTGCCACTCTAAAGGAGAGGCCATTTTATTTCAAATATATCTTTGCATTTTTGAACAAAACAGCCTCTAAAACTCTTTTTCTTCATCAGCATACTTCCTTGCAATGCATAAAAGAGGCTTGATACAAGTAATATTTTTATTTTAAAGCAAGTTTATTTTTTGGTCAATTGCTAACTCATGGACTCTCTGGATATGAGTTCCCAGCTACTCTTTTCATCTAAATCAGGACCAGGAGACTCACTGATGTGCTTGAACTTGGTGGTAAAAAGATTATTCTGCACTTGAGCTAGAGGTAAGAGAGACCTCATTCCTCGTGTTAGATCTCTGGGAGTGAGCAGCAAGGTTGGTGTGACTAGGGATTTAAATGCTTTCGACACATCTTCCTTCTGTTTTTCATTCTGGGTAGTTCTTTTCAGAGTTCAAAGACTCTGTCTTCGAAGGCCCTAGAAACCCGGTGATATATGACTGTCTCTACGTTTGTCCTACTTTCTGCTTTTAACAGTAATCAAGCCTCATTCCTCAATTTAATTTGGCTAAATGGGGGCTTGGATTATAATTCTAAGGGTTTTCTTGTGATGTTGGGAAACATCACAAACACAACTCTTTCTTTGCCTTCACAATGGAGGGAATAAAGAAGTTGACAGGCTTTTATAGATTAAATTATGTTCTTTGTCTTCGTCTTTTCTTTATGTTTGAAGTTATTTTGTATAATTTAATAAACATCCACTTTCTTTTCTGCATCGGTGGTCAAAAGCTTTGTGTAGGAGTAAATAGGAAATAAAAGCTGTGTCCATCCTGCTAGCCACACAGTCTGCAACCATCTATCACTTGCCTGTGTAGCATTTCAATGTCTGGTTTGGGGAAAACGCAAACAATACAGATTGTTAACACTTTGGTCTGTCAGCTTTTCTAGCTCCAGTTTTGTTATTAGGCAGCTCCCCACGATGACAAACACAGCAAAAAATATGCAATGAGTTCAAATGGAGATACTAGCATTGTTTTGGATCTTGTAAGTTTTACTAAGCATTCCAGGTAAATTTTTGCACGAACATTTGGTCAATACTTATAAGATGTTTGGGGGCATTTCATTAAAAAAAAAAAAGCAAACTATAGAGGGACCACTCTTGCTCACCCTTCCCAGGGTCTTCATGAAAATATCTCTAGTCTGAGAGGCAGATAAAAATCAGTCCATGGACCTTTACTTGCATCACTTAAGACCCTGTTCATATACATAGGAGCTGTTCCCCTGAACACTTTCTGCCAGGAAAAGATTTCTTCTCCACTGGAAACTGAAATGCTCTTTTTAGCAGACAAAGAATCATATGACCTTGTCTTTCTCCCTTCTTTTTTCTCTGTTTCTCTCTCACTTTCTCCCCTTTCTTCTCCCTCACCTCTTCTCCCTTCTCCTCTTCCTCCTCCTCTTTTTTCTCCTCTGTCTCTGTCTCCCTGTCTATCTCTCTCTAATTTGGCAGCCAGCAGCTCAGCAATAAAATCATTTTATCTAAAGAATCCCCCCACCACAATATGTAGTTTACAAACTCTATTTAATTCTTACTTTAAAAAGAAAATTCTTCTTCTCATAAAAGTATTATTTGTTGCAGAATGACTTTTAAAAACCCTGAAAGTATAATGAAAATGAAAATCATTCAAATTTCCAGTTCTCAAATGCTAACGTTTTGGGGTATTGTTTCCATCTGTTAATTTTTCTTGACAAAAACAAAAAACAAAAAACAAAAACTTTCTTTGCTCATTTGAGATTAATTGGTAATGTATTTTGTATTCTGTACTTTTAACAGATATTTTAAGTCTTTCTATAGGCTATTAAAAACATTTAGAAGTGCAATTTTTGATGGTTGCATACTATTCCACCATATGGTGATCATATTTCCCTGACCATTCCACTTTGTAGGCTGTTTAGGGTGAATCTAACTTTTACTTCAGTGTGAATTAATTTATAATAACCACCTCTAGGAATAAATCATTGTCAGTATTTTATTTCTCTATCTTTTCCTACCGCAGGAGTCTGCAAACTTTTTGGTATAAGCCCAGGTAGTAAATATTTCAGGATTTTAGGGCCATGTGGTCTCTTACAACTACTCAACTCCTCTTTTGCAGAGTGAAAGCACCATATGCAAATGAATGGGCACATATGGGTTTCAATAAAACTATATTTCCTAAAACAAGAGTGGGCTCTTGGAGCCATAGTTTGCAAGCTACTGCTCTAGTGTATATAATTTGATGCTTATGGGTTTCAAAATCTTTTTAAGAATTAGATGGGAAAAAAAAAAAGAATTAGATGGGTAATTATAAATCCATTGCATTATTCTCTCCTCCTTGAGTCCTTTAAAGTTAATATTTTCAGCTCACTAATAGCAGTCCATGATAGCTTTGAGAGCAGAGGTGTGGTTCCTTGCCTGTGGCTCTTGTGGTGGGTCAGATGGGCTATCTCCCAGACTGTAAAGCCCCAGGGGAACCATCTGCTGGCCTTGAGCAGCTACACTGCTCCATTATTTACCCTCATGTCAGATCTGTTGACAAAGTGACTCCAAAGGGCCTTGCTTGTGTTGGCACCTGCCTTTGCCAGACCATCGCTGGTTCTCGCCTCCAGCCAGTAGGTAACAAGCCAGAAAACCACGTGAAAAGAAAAATGTTATGAAACTAGTCCTATTGTCTTCCCAGGGCAAAATCCTCCAATTCTTGGTGGTCAAATCCTACTTTCCCAATCTTGGCTCCTTTGAAAGCACAAAGTGAAGCAAGTTGAATAGGAGAGTTATGGAAATTGTCTCTCATATCTGATCACCTCAAGCCCCCTTGTAGCTGTTGTGTAGGGTATTCCTCAAAGGGAGAGGATTCTTACGTGTTTCTAAGCACTGCCAAAATGCAGTGTATGGGAATTCTCTTGCTCTAGGAATAATTGAAAGGAAGCTCAGAAGTAATGGCATTTATATATCTTCATGGATGTAAGAAGTGCAAATGGATGGTGTTAAACCCCCAATCAGCCCACTTTCTTCCAAGGAAGAAGAAAACTTTTGTGTGACTGTGCTGTCCATTAGGGTAGTGTGAAATGTTTCCTAAAACACTAGGAGGTAGTCTCTGAACGTGTCCCACCATTAAACCAACCATAATATTGAGTAAAAAGCCAGACCAGGCTTTCGTTTTGTAACTCGAGATGTGATCTTTTTAGCCTATATCAGGGTTGTCTCAAGTTCCCTGGCTGTGAACTTCAACTACGTATAATTTATTGCTCATGAGGAGGAGCTAATTTGGAGTTATTATATTTTGTCTTGAAGCCGATATTTGAGGGAAAAGTAGAATCATGGCCCACCCACTCTAGGCATTTGCCAACGATAGATTTGCTTCTTTATCCTTAAAGTCAGTTGTGGAATTTTAGAGGGGAGAAGACAAATGCTGGTAGAAAAATGTTAACTTAATAAAACAGACTAAGATCAGATTTCTCTCTTTCTGGCCGCCTCCCGCCTGGAATCCTTTTGTTGACTTCTTGAAACTTCCTGTGATTTATAGGACCCCTTTCCTGTAGGCTGAATGCCTTTTGATTAAGAAGTGAACCACAGCTCTGAAACCACAGGGACAGCTGTTGTTTGAATTATCCAGAACACTAACTGCTATTTTCCACTTTGGTGTGCAAAGACGTTGTGTTAGTGCTGAAAGTTGCCCCAAGTACAGGCAGGCATTGCATTGTTCTAGACAACCACGGCTCCCCATTTTTGAACACTTTGACCCACAGAGGTCTTTAAAAAAGCAGGTCTTTAAACTTCCTAAATGGATGGGGATGAAGAGAGTGGTATTCTACCTTGGGCATTCTGGATTCCCTCCCATCCTAAAATTCTATGAGTATTTAAGACTCTGGAATCCTGTGAAGAGCATCTCAACTACTTAGAATGATGATCCCAAAGGAGGATTAGGGGGACCTCTCTTCCCAGAGGGTCCTGTCAGGGTCTGGCATGGTTAGGGTAGTGGTGGACATGGGTAGGGTATGTGTTGTTTGAAAACAAAACAATAATTACCCCTGTTGGTCAGATGTTTGATGTAGTTTTGATTTCAAATAGCATTAAGAAAATGTGACATTTTCATTTGTCAAAGAGAGGCACAGGGGATGGTGGGATGCAAAGCACTCATGTGAACCATGACCTACAACTGAGGCCAGATCCTACAATTGGGGATGGGCATGGTAAGATGGGACTGAGCATCTCTGCTCTCAGCTCTCCCCTTAGGTCTCCAAATGTGCATAGAACTGCCAGTGTGGGAGCCCTTTCTCTGAGATATAGCACACTATCAGAAGAACTCAATAAATGTACCTGTGGCATCTGGAAGGGGAGACAGAGTGAGGTGCCCCCACCCAGGAAAGTAAGAAGATCACCATGTTATCCTGGGGCTTGGGAAGCAAATCACAGCAACTGGGATGTGAGGCAGGTAGGATTTGATAAGGAGGGAGGTCATAATGTAGCACCAGGTTTGGCAAACTACAGCCCCCGGGCTTCTCTAGCTTACTGCTTGTTTTCACAAATAAAGTTTTATTGGAACACAGTTCTCGCATTTATTTGCACATTGTGGCTGTTTTTGCTCCACCATTGCAGACTTGAGTTATTGCAAAAGAGACTATACGACCTAGAAAACAGAAAATATACACAATCTGGTTCTTTATAGAAAACATGTGTGTCAACTCCTACTCTAATGAATAGGTCCCTGTCAGAGGAAGATGTCCCAAATGGCCTTGAGATGGGAATACCAGACATAGTCAGGGAGCACATGAAAGCACTGGGTCCAGGGGCAAGTGGAACACAGGAGAGGAGGAGAAGCTTGCTGTGTGTGACAGTTTTTGTTTTGTTTTTCATTCCATTGAGTTCTTTTACTTGTGCTTCCCTAGTTGTACTTTATCAAGGTTTAGTAGCAAGGAGTGGTTGGCAGGGTGACTGTGGGCAAATTCATCCCTTGTCTATTTGCTGGCATCCACACATCTGCGGTCAGTGAAGATGGAATCTAGCCTGGAACTTGTGCAAAACCCTGCATTTAACATGACTACAGGGAGATTGGGTGACTCATACACTGAGGTCATCGTTCTGTTTGAAAAGGAGCAATGGAAGGTGAATAGGAATAGGAATGTCCCCCATGGTTACTCTCTGAGTGTCCCAATCAGGAGCCCCACACCTGTTCAGCCTCAGGGAGCTGACAGCTAGGAGGCTGGCGTGGCTTGTGGGAACATGCTACTCCTCAGCCCCAGCCAGCATTGCTCAGAGAGGCAGGCACGCACAGGACCTGTGAACTTCGAGTGGAATGGAACCTGTCTGGAGGGTTCCTGGATAACACGGGCAGGGGCCCCATGTGGAGTTCTCAGGATGCCCTCCAGTGAGCCCCACCAGTGTGATCAGTTCTGAAGATGCCCTTTCTTCCGAGTGTGGGCTACAGAGGGGAATGCACAAAGACCAGAAGCATGTTTTCTGGGCCCACTTCCTTTTAACTGATTTTCTAGTACCATCTGGTGAAATGCAGCAAAGCACCATGAGAAGGAGGCAATCATTCTTCTCTGGCTCCCACAGCATGTGGAGTCACTTGGTGCTTCTGTGCCAACAGAAATGAGTCCTCCTTCCTGACAAAGGCTTGGTGACCTGAGGGATGGGTTGGGGATGTAATCCTGGTGAAATTCTCCTGTTTATTCCTTTTGGATTTTTCTAGTTATATTTGTGGGTGCTTCACAGTAGAGCTTGCCAAAGGCCGTTTTTTTTTTTTTTTTGACCCAATAAAAGGGGATGCAGAACTTCGGCATCTCAATTCATATTACTACTACCTATTTAGCTAGGGAAATGTGATGGGAATTGGAAGAAGTATTTAAATCTTAATTTTGTCTGAAGATAGTCCCCCATTTCCCCCAACTTGTAATCTTATTCTTTCTTTAAGACAGGAGCTCTCTATCCATCCAGTAGTGTATTCCTTAAAGTCTTGTGGAGTTTGAGGCTGCATCAGCATCTTCACAGCATCACCTTGCCTGCCTTCTTTCTGGCAAATTCTCTCTTGGGAGAGGGGCACTGTGGTCTTGAGCCAGTTTTTCTGTTGAAATGGGAACTCTGGTCTGTGTCATCTATGCTGTCTGCCTTCCTTTTAAAACTATGGTTTTATAGTAGCTCTATTTGCCCAGGGTTAGTTCTGGGACTGGTCCCTGTACCATATTGGGAACATGTCATCTGTAAATCAGACCACTTGGTCTTGGCATGTCTATATCCATGTAGATCCTGGAGCACCCTGTCACTGTCCTCTCCCCAACTCTTCTGTAGTAGCTATCCCATTCGAGTCCTCTTGGCATAGAATGTCCTCTTTTTTGTGTGTGTGTGTGTGTGTGTGTGATAGGTTATAAGCCAAGGCAGGTACCTGCCCCAGAGATCTTCTAAGGGTCTGGCCGCTAGGGTGAGATGGTATGGCAGGAAGCACCTTGGTCTAAGAAATAACAACCACTTTCCCCCGAGATCCATTTTCTAACTGTTAGAGGTTAGAGTGAGTTGCATTCTTTTCTGCAAAACGAAGATGTGGGTGTCCACCTGGCCTATTCCATAAGACTTTTGAGCACTCTTGCTTCTTATAAGATACATTGGTGAAGGCATAAATGGCAGGGGAACAGAGAAGAGAAGGATGTATAGACAGTTTAATGGCAATGACAAAGGAGGTTAGTTCTAGGAGAGGCCCTGAGGAGGATCCATACAGGGAGATCTGCGTCAAGAGCCAGATGCTGCTGTATCTGGGTGAGATTATCATTCCTTGAAATATGTGGGCAATATAGTTAAGCAAGGTTAAGCAGAACTGGTAACAGGTGCTCTTTGGTGCTTTTATTGTTTTGTTATGTGTGTAACACTCTTCGGTCAGAACAAAATAAACACATAGCCTGGTTATTTAATAACAAGGAAAGGCCACACACCAAACCGGGGTGAAAAGACAAATAGAAGAGGAACAAATACTCTCCTCTGACAGGTGGCAGGTACCGAGAGGGGCAGGGTCCACAAGGGTATTAAAGTGAGGGGTTTAGCTGCAATAAGGAACTTTCCAAAATCCAAGTCTGAAGCCAAAGGAATTGCTGAGTGTTGAACCCGTCTGACTCCCCATCCCAGTGGGAGGGGGTGAGGCGAGCACATCCACAGCCAGGAATTCTCAAGGCAATGGCAGCCCTGACCATGGGTGGGAAGGTGGTGGTCCCATCCATCCATCCAGTTTGGGGGAGGTTCAGATGAATTGCCAAATGAGAGGGGATCAGAGGGCGCCTCCAAGTTAGGGCGTTTAAGCTATGGAGCAGAACCCTTAGTTCCAGGGAGTTAGGGTGAGCCAGGAGAAAAGAGGGTGGAGCCAGGAGAAAAAAGGCAGCCGAAAAGAAGGTTGGCTGCTGCCTTGAAGCAATGCCAGATTTGTGACTTCCTTCTGTGGGCCAGCTGGGCACAGAGCAAGGGTCATTGGGCAGAGCATCATGTCTTGAGAGCCTCCTGAATTTCTGTTGTTTGTCTGGGCCTCAGCAATCATTGGTCTGAAAAAAAATGCTGTCTTCTTGGGGGAACTTTAAAGAAAAAAAGTTTGATTATTTTTTTTTTCTTGTTCTGTGATCTGGAGGATTTTGAAACCCTAAGTGAAACCCTAGTTACACTTCCATGAAGCTGGAAATTCATGCAGGGAGGGGATGCTTAAGAATCCAAGAACGTCTTCTTCCTTTTGCCCTCATTTGTTACGGAGCGGATAAAATAACTTCCAATCCACGGATGCATCTCCCATTTTTCTTTGGTCTTTATTCTTCTCTCCTAATCTCCTTTAGTGTCATTTACACTTGCTGTTTGAATTGTTTTAGAGCTGTCTTGGTAGGAATACAAGCTCCTTCAGAAGTTTGCCTTGAAAGTTTATCTTTGGAGTAACTGGAAACAACTTCCTTTAGGAGGGGCATAGATACACATAGAGAAAAGACAAGGCAGGTGCTTCTATTTTCATTCTACAGGCCGGGACTTGGCAAAGGCCAATGCCTCATTCCCATATACAGCGTGATGGGGGACACGTCTAAACCAGTTCTGATCACTGTGAGGCTCTTGCTTCCCACAAAATGGGCAGAAAAGTGAGCCAGGGACTCTGGGGGTGGGGTTCACAGTTGCTCTCCATGAATGCTCACAGGCCCAGGAGATGGGGAGCCACTGTGGCTCTAGACACCCAAACATTTATTGACTTGAGTTTCATAAAAGGTGAAGAAAATAGAAGCAACCTAGAACCTCTGCATAATCTTATTAATTACCATCTCCTGACTGCTTTTCTTCTCATCAAAGGAAGGGATCTGAGAAAGCAGGTGGTTTAGATGAGTTTTAATCAGAGTTGGACATAAAGCCACGGTCAGATTAAGCAGTCACTGACTTACTAGTCCAGGTGGACAGCAGTTAAGGATTAGTAAAGTAGATACCAAACTGTGAACAAGGCTCAGTCTGTTTTCAAAAGTTCCTGCAAATTACCTGTCATATTTGCTGAAAATACAGTTTAAATCCCAGATTCTATCCCTTCCCATCAGCATTCCAGGGTACTCTGGCATTCGCGCTGTCCGGGAAGCTTGAGAGATAGTACTTTAACTTATATGCAAAATTAAGTAGACAATTTGGAAAAACAAGAACTTGCTTCAGTGTTGACATGCTTGATTCCTTGGGGTTACTGGGAGGACAGGGAATTGTGCGCTTTCTCTCTTGCCCCAGCGTGTTGCTGCTCATGCCTCTGGCTGAGGGAGACACACAGATATGTCTGTGTAAGATGGAGGAGGGATATGCAGATTCCTTTCCTTCGATGTCCTTCATATGGGCAGCTGTTTGAGAAGTTAAATCAATATCCGATCTCTAGATCATTCCCCCTGTTCCTTCCCTATAAGACAAGATCCCAGAGATGGGGATATGGGGAATAGAAACCCACACTTGGGCTCCACCTCAGTGGTCTGTTCTGGACCATCTTGTCCAGATTCCACGTGGTGGGGGGTTGCTGTGCATAATGAAGAGGGTCTGCACCCTTGTTCAGCCATTGTTCCTTTTACAGATAGGTCACCCAGTAACCCCACAAGGAGGGCCTCTGATGAGGAAGGAAATGGGTGGGGTCCCATAGGGAGGGGCTCTGATGAAGGGAGATGGAGGAAGCTTGACCACAGAAATGACCAGGGAGTGTGATGGGGCAGGGCAATGGGGTAGTGACGATGTCTTTTGGAGAGGATGGTTGGGGGGTAATAAGGGGGTGCTGGTTGGGGTGGGACCCATGAGCAGGTCATGCAAGACGAGGGAGACCATTAAGGGGGGAGCCACCAGGGAGGAGGGCTTATAGGGAGCATTGGACCTGGTTATTTCCAAGATTCTAATCATAGCAGTCCCAAATTCTGTCAAAAGCTTCCCTGTAACCACACCATTATCTTTTCATAGAAGGTGATGTGAGTGATAAAATACTTCAATCTCAAAAAAGGCCTGCAGTGCCTCACTGCCCTACCACACGGCCTGTCTAAAGTGCCACCACCCACCGTCACCTGGTAGAGCTTCCTCTAATGACAGGCAAAGACCTCTAAGCAAATGAGTTCTGTGAAGCCTGGAGTCTAGAAACTGAAACGGAATGTGACGGTGACCATCATACACGTGGTGGGGGAAAGCGCACAGATCTCCAGTGTGATGCTGGGTAAGAAAACTCCCCATCTTGCCCAATCACACATATTCTCAAACGTTTGTTTATTTTTGTAAGATCACGCACAGAGTAGCCAGCGCACCAGAATACTTTCAGATGTTGTTTGCCATTTCGACTTTTTGGAAGTAGATTTCTGTCTAGAGTTGCACTTTCTGAAGCTCAGTCCCTGTAACAACATGGTTTTTTATCCATGGAATAACAAAAGGGAGCCAATAACAGTTCATTAAAAATGACAAATGATTCTTTTTCACTTAAGACTGATGACTATAGGGGCGCCTGGGTGGCGCAGTAGGTTAAGCATCCAACTCTTCGTTTGGGCTCAGGTCACGATCTCAGGGTCATAAGACTGAGCCCCGTGTCAGGCTCCGTGTTGAGCCTGGGTGTATAGCCTATCTCGGATTCTCTCTCTGCCCCTCTCACCCTCCCTCTCTAAAAACAAAAACCAAAAGAAACCCAAACAAAGAAAACAACAAAAGGAGTGATCACTAAAAAATAGGGATATAGTTCAATTTGACTTCATATGAAATACTTCTGAGGATAGTAAAAAAAGCTGGTAGAAGATATTTTGGATTGTAAAAATGGTATTTGACTGTCATTATCATGCTGCTGCTTTAGGAAAGTATTCCTGTTTCCACCACAGAAAGGTACTCTGACTTTTATCCCCTAAGACCTGAGTTTGGGCAATCAGGTCCTTGGAGCATGTGACAAAGTCTTGATGGAAGCTGTAGTTAGTTTTCATGAAGCTGCGTGATGCCCAAGCAGAATCCTACAACCCCCACCCCGTCAGTAGCCACCTTCCCCTGTCCACCTACAACTGCCCTCAACATGGACACCTCAGACCTGATCATTTGCTCTGCTCTTGAACCTTCTCCAATCCCCCTCCGAGAACAAGTTTACCAGCCTTTATTTTTTGGTCTCTATCCCATGTCTGGCTTCCCACCCCTGAATACTTTCTCCTTTTGCCATCTACACACTCAGCTCCCTGCCAAGTTCTGAAAACCATCCAGCCTTGACTCCATCCTGATTACTAGTCCAACTCTAATATGAATTATGGTTCTATCAAAAGAGTTCTCTGCTCCTTAGTCATCCCCTTGTGCCTTGATTGGCATGAAGCCTTGTTCTCGTCCTTCTCTCTCTGGAGGTTGGACCAGGGTGAGAGGTAGTGCAGGTCAGCTGGTGTGCGCTAGGCTAGGAGCCTGTCCTCTGAAGGCCTGTCAGTTAGCAGCTCTGAGCAGAGGAGAGTCATCCTAACAGTGGTTGACTGAGGACTGAGCGCCAATACCTCGGGTGTTTCCATTTCCTTCCTGCATATTCTGTCCCTGGCACGGTCCAACCCTTGTGGCTGGGAGCTCTTGACTTTGACCAGCAGGCTCAGCACAGCCTCAAGCCCTCACAGCCAGTCCCAGCCCTGTGTTTGGGTGAATGGGTGGGTGGGGAGACTGGAGACCCAGGTTCCAGTCTTTGGAGTCCAAGGATGCTGCCTTATGTCCCCATCAGTTCCTTGTTTACGTGAGTATGGACATCCTACTTTGAACTGGAATATTCAAATGAACTGTTCCCCTGCCTGCTCCCACACCTGCTTGAATTACTGACCCTCTCAGACCCTCAGAGACAGAGTTTGGATGTGGGCCACTAGTGCCCTTTTGTCTGGTCATTATTATTCTTTGCCCAGGGCTGGGTGACCACCTGGAAAGGGGTTCTACCCCCAGGGGCTAACAGAGGCTTCCAGGGAAAAGGCTGGGCCAGGAGGGGAAACCAAGGCTGGCTGGACCTGAGTCCATCTGAGGAAGGGAGGTGGTGGAGGAACAATCTTTGACATTGGGGCAAGGGTCAAGTGTGAGGCTCAGAGTAGTGTTGAATCAGAGCTTAGTGACATGGGAAGGTGGAGGGGGGTGGTCTAAGAGGTGAAATGATTTGGAATAAAGGCTACAAACAAAGATGAAGATGCAGAGAGTGTATATTTATTGAGTGCTGACCTTATAAAGGAAGGGCTGTCTGGTGCATTGGGCTTATGGGATTTCTCACTAACGCATCTTCAGATTTGGATTTACCATTTGACCCACGTTTAGTGCTCAGCATAGAGCCTAAGGGGAGAACTCTTGGAGATCTGATGCCTTCTATTTGATTCAAAACATAAAATTTCTTCTATTTTTCAAAAAATAAATCCTTTTAACAGTAGGCTTTCCTCTACACAGTGTGATTGAGAAATCTTTACTGAACTCCGTGCTGACTTTTGACTCTTGTGTCATCCTGGAATGGGAAGTAATCTCTCTCAGTCTGATTTTTGCTGACAGACTGGGAGCATGGCTCCCCTTGGTCCTTTTGTGGCCACAGGGCTGAAAAATCCCCCATCAGGTTTTAAGCAGAGGAGGTGGAGGATCTTCCCTGCTTCTTGCCAGATGCCTGCATCTGCCAGGCATTTTCCTTGGGCAGCATCGTGGGAACGGGGAGAAATCTCAGCACCTCTGACGCCGGGAGGATAATGGAGCTCTTGATCATTTGAAGAAGTCTCCAGAACGGCTCTTGCCAAAATTACCTCATGAAAGGCGGCCCTGTAGACTATGCTGCTCCCTCAAGCCCTCCTAATGATGCCCCCCTTGACCTTTTACCTCACAGCCCCATGGTGGCCGAGTGCCACCACTTGTCCATTTACACCCTAACCTTGCTATGTCACAGGGAGTCATGGTCTCTCAGGGAAGGCAGAAAAACAGGACTAAACGAGAGGAAGAATGGGGCAGGTGAACACCCGAGCCATGTCAATGAACCGTTCCCACTGGGTGGCTCTGTGTCTTATATCCAGAGCACACATACCCCAGGAATGTGAAACCCACTTCTTCCTACCTTTTACCAGCCTGGCTCACTCTTCTGTTTCAGAATCCAACCATCTTGCAGCAGTTTTAACTTCTCAGTCAGTTCTACTTATGTTTAGTGTTTTCCCCAAAGGCAGCACGTCATGAATTTATACACCTGGTTTACAACTGGCATCTTTTTTGCATGTGTTCAAGGTTGATACATTTGTTCATTTGTCCACTCATTCAACAAAGATTTGTGGAGAGCGTGTTCTGTGCCAAGTGCTTTTCTAGACTCTTGAGATATTGTGGTGAGTAAAATCATTGTCTCCCCAACTTGCATCATCAAAAAGTAAAACAATCAATAACTTAGGCGATTAAAAATGTGACAAATGGTGGGAGAGACAATGTGGGAAGCTGGGAAACAGAGGGGCCTAGTTAGTGTGGACAGCTGGGGCAGGCTTTTCTGAAGAAGGGACATTGAAACTGAGATGTAGAGACTGAGAAGGGTCCAGACAGGTGAGCACTTGAGGAGAGCATTGCAAGCAGAGGGAACACAATGCACAAACAGTTAGGAGAGGGAAAATACTTGATGTGTTGAATTCAAGGGGAGCCAGTGGGCCTGGAGCATGTCTTATCCAAGAGAAAAGCAATGAAGTGTGAAATTAGAAAGGTAGGCATGGACCAGATCATGCAAAGCCTGTGAGGGTAATTTTAAAATTTGCCCCCACAAATTTGTTGGTCCTCATCCCTTCAAAAAGTGGATCCTAATTCCCATCCCGTTAAGTGTAGTCTATACTTAATGACTAGAATGTGCTGGAAGTGACAACGTGTGATGTTCAAAATTAGGAGAGAAAAACACACTGTGGCTCCCTCCTCATGTGCTCTTGGATTACTTGCTCTGGCTGAAGCCAGCTGCTATATTCTGAAGATACTCCAGCAGCCCTACTAAGAATACACATGGCCAAGATCTCCCACTGACACATGTGGGTGCGCCATTTTGAAAGCCGATTCTCTACCCCTGGTCAAATTCTAGCCAACACTTTGACCACATCCTGATGAGAGACTGAGCCAAACTTTCTAGCTGAGCCACTCTTGAATCCTTGATTCACAGAAATTATGAGATAATGAATGTTTGGTGTTGTAAGCTGCTAAGTAAGTTTCAGGGGGTAGTTTGTTAGGCAGCAATAGATAACAGAGATTGGTGGAAGAGTTTTGAGCAGGGCAATTACATGATAAGATTTATTCTTTTGAAAGGATTGATCTGGTTGCTGCATGAAGGATGATCTGGAGTTGGCCTAAAGTAGAAGAGATGAAGCTGAATCGGTCAAAATGCCTCTGGCTACAAGTATCTGAAATTCTCAACCCAAACTGACTTAAATAAGGATATGTATTATCTCATCTTCTTAAGTAGCTTGGGTGTGGGGTGGCTCTCAGGTTAGTTAATGCAGAGGCTCATCAGCATCACCAGGATCCTCACTCTTTGTGTCCCTACTGTGCCTTTGTCCCCAAGCTAACTTCTCTTTTGGGGACCAGAGGGCTATTTGATTCTAAACGTCACATCTAGAAATGACAAAGTCCAGTTGAATCAAAGACCATCTCTTCCTAAATGTCTTTTCTTAGGAGTGTGGGCATCTTTCCCAAAAGCTCTTTTTCTCAGCTGTATCATTGATCAGAATAGGATCGCACATTCATGGCTGATCATTTCCTGGCCAGGGAATGACCAACATGATTGGCTCAGACTAGATAGTATGGTGACCTGGAGTAGAGTTGTGGCAGTCAGATGGAAAGCAATAAATGGTTGAGATGTATTTTGTAGAAACCTGGAGGAATAAAAGAAGGTTTTTGGCAGTGAGCAACTGGGGGTGTAGAAATACCTTTCTCTAAGCTAGGAAGCCTGGAAAGGGAGCTTTGTGCAATGGGTGAAATAGTTTATTTCCATGGGCAGGGCTCATCAGGCCCACTTTGTGAACTGTCATATACCTGAAGGATACAGTATATTCACCTCAAAGATGGATTCACTAGTGATAAATGTACTAGCACGGTTGCAGGCTGGCTAGGGGAGTACAGTTCGTGAGGGAAGCCTTTCTAACGAAGCCATAAAGACTGCAGTGGTTTCTTTTCACTCATAAGTCTTGCTTTAGTGATTATTCTTCAAGACTTTAATTGATACTGTAAACCATAGCTTAGCTTTCATTGGGTGTCCTTGGGCCATTTTCCCTTCATTGGACACTTCCATTAGCTCTCTTGGCGGCCAGACACACTATCTTCCAACTTCCATGAATAATAATAATGTGAGTACTTGTCTCTAGGTTATACTTTCTATTTTTAAAGCTCTTTGTCACATTAATGGATTGATCCATAAATGTATAAAAGCTATGTAAAAGAAACATCCTCATCACATTTTCATACCCTGTATTATTTTAAGTGCAGTTAAGACTAAAACTCTAGGTGACAACTTACTTTGACAAACATTTATCGAATACCTACTGTGTTTGGGCAGTGTCTTAGATGTTCAGTCAAAACTATTGACTGCTGAATGGATAGACTTAGATGTACTTAGCCAAGGAAGTGGTGTTAGGGCTACGGTCCATAAAAAATGGCATTTTTCTTCTTTGGCACAGTTTCTTCTTTCCAGAGATGATGGCAAAAATCACCTTGGCCCTTGATTCTGGGAATTTAAAAGAAAACTGCCAGAGATGAGATCTGTTTGAATCTTATTGGGTGCAAATCCAGTTTCTGTGGAGGGTGGAAACATGATGTCTACCGAGGTGCAAAAACATTAAATCAATTTGAGATTTGGGGTCCTGAGAATGAGCTCCAACAGCCTGAATATAAATTGCTGTGACATTGGGTTTGCCTGTCTGGAGGTTCCATACTTAAATCTGCAAATTAACTGAATACATTCCATCCATCTTGATGTTTTTAAATTTAGTTTTCCTTGACTTGTTTCCTACTGTCTGAAATGAACTTATTATTTTTTTTTTTTTTTTTTTTTTTGAACTTATTATTTATTAGTTTTTGTTTTTAGCTGTTTTGTGCTGATACTCTAGCACTTAGAACAGTGCCTCACACAGAAAATTTACCTAAATATTTATTGTGTGAATGGATGAATTGCTACTCTTGGTCAAAGTTTTCCTGACCATTTAGCTCTCCTTTCCTGGATTTCAGCTGCCCTAAATATTATATAGTGAGTTCTTCTTGTGTAGGACTTAACTGTTTAAAGGCAGCAACGAAAATTGATACTGGACTGTAAGATTCTTGCATCTAGGGACCAAGTCTTGTACTTCTTCTAAAGCTAACCTCCCTAAATGCAGATGAAGGGAGTCCATTAGGTACTGGCTCAAGGTGTGAGGCAGGTAGAAATTCAGGGAGGGCCCTTCTTCTGCCCATCAAATCCCCAGTATCAGCAGACAGTGGTGGCTCATGCAGAGAACATTAAGTCTAGTTTCCAAAATAAAATCACCAGCTTCAGGAGGTTGATTCATTTCTAGGCGGTGGCACTCAGCTCTGCAGCTATGTGGCTTTGTGTGCGATTGAGTGGTGTCATAAAATTGTCAGTGGTGTATGTGGCTTAGAACCGAAATTGGCTGCCAGTTCACACCCTCAGGAAATGCATAACGGATTTAGATTCGTGTGTTTTTAAGAAAACCAACAACCAAAAAAGATGTGGAAAACGTTAAGCTATAACATGTGCTCTCCACCCATGAAGAATGAGAACAGACACTGATGGCAAAGAAATTGCTGGGTGGACACAGTTGGAGGCAAGAACTTAGGACAGATTTTATCCTAACAGAATTCTGGTTGCCGTGCTCTTGAAAGTGTGTGAAAAAAAATCAGGATAAATGTAAATCAAAATTAAGCAGATACTTTTGTTATTAAATATCTTTGGGACTACTGAGCTCCCACTCTCTGCATTCCATAAAGACAGAGCTTACGTGGTCTCCCAAGAGGCATTAAGTTTAGCGGCATTTGCCATTGATGAGTGGTCCAGGACACAGAATGGTTTCCAATGGCTGGATTGCCAGTGAACTGACAAGGTTGAAACATGGTACGGGATTCCCATGGATCTCACTCTCTAGAGAAACACTCTTTGGAGAGAGAGCCAGGATGGATTACTACAGTTACTCTGGCTATCTCAGGCAAATTAACTTCTTGAGGAGCTCAGAGATCTGTGAGAATGGCTGTTGGGATAGCCAAAAAGTATATGAACTCATTTGAGACTTTCAGAAAATTTGTAAAAACAGTACAGTGAGTTTCAATATATCCCTTGCCCAGTTTCTCCTAATATGACATTAGCATGTTATAGAACTGTAGTGTAATGATCAGAACCAGGAGGTTAGGGACGCCTGGGTTGCTCAGTGGTTGAGCGTCTGCCTTCAGCTCAGGGTTTGATCCCAGGGTCCTGGGATCAAGTCCCTGCATCAGGCTCCCCACAGGGAACCTGCTTCTCTCTCTTTTCCTCTCTCTGTGGATCTCCTGAATCTATCTATCTATCTATCTATCTATCTATCTATCTATCTATCTATCTATCTATCTATCTTTAAAATAAAAAGAACCAGGAAGTTAATTGTTGATCCTCTACTGTTAACGATGCTAAAGACCATGTTTGAATCTTGCTGAATTTTCCACTAATGTGCAGAACCTCCCCCCCACCCCATTGCATTTCCATATTCTTTCTGCTTGGGCTCCTCCAAGGTGAAACTGTTCCTCTGTCTTTTGTCTTCACAACCTTGACTCTTCCAAAGATTACTCATCAGCTGCTCCCCAGCTTAGCCCTCAATTGGGGCATAGCTGAAGTTTTCCCACGATTGGAATGAGGTTGTGCATATTTGATGAGAATTCCATGGAAGTGATGTTTTACCCTTTTCAGAGCATCCTATTGTGGGGTTCCTGCTTGGATGCACCTTGTTACTGGTGATGTTTACCTTGACGTCTTCACCGAAGCCAGCCTTGATGCTGGCTTTCTCCACTACCTTTTCTTTCCTAGATCATAAATATGTTGGGGGGCGATCTCATGAGACCAGGTGGATTCTGTTTCTGTAACTTTTCATCTTCTAATTTTAGCATCCAGAGTGTCTTATCTGTGATAGTAATTATTATGGAGTTTGCCTGTTATTACCATGAATTTTTCTGGTTTCTTTTGTCCTTCTACGTTTATTAATTGGGATTTTGTTCTAAGGAAGACCGGTCTTTTCTCCCCAATTGATTAATTAATATAAATAAGTCAATATGGACTTAGGATATTCATGCTGTTCAGTGAGCTATAATCCAGTGATATCCTTATTTATTTTGTGGTTCAAGTTGTTTCAGCCTAAGCCATTAGGAGCTCCTCTGGCTTGGCTCTTCTGTTCCATCAACAAGCCCTTATCATGTTTGGAGCACTCCCTTATTTTCTGGCACCACAAGATGTTCCTGGCTCATCTTGTACTTCTTCTGCCCCAGCCCTGCAGGCGCTGGGTGACTTTTAAATAGGAGTAACTATGGAGTATCAAGTCATCATTCATTTAGCCTTAAATTCAGACCCGCTCTATTCAGAAGTCAATGAACAACTAGGAGGCTTGATGGCCTGTCGTATGGTACCTGAAATCTGTCAAGGTATACCAAACAAGAATTTTAATAATGCACTAAGACTTGAACCCACTTTTAAAGTTTGGAGATCGATTTCGCAGCACAGATGAAGGAGAGAGCCTGTGGCATGGGAAGGCCTGGGTTAGGGGCATCTCCATGACCTCTCTGTCTTGGTGTCCTCACACAGGGCACACTGCCACTCCACAAAGGGACCAAGTCTGACTGAGCCTACCACTCACAGACTTCCTGTGGGGATCAACTGAGCCAAGCGTGAAAATGCTTTATGAACTGTAAAGTGTTGTAAAAACGAGAAGCGTTAATGTCAGTGCTCCTATAACCACGTATTCATTATAATCATGGTGGAGTTAGAATAACTCTAAAAGATCATTTGGTCCAACACCTGTGCTTTACAGGGAGCAAAGCAGAGTCCAGACAGGTGAGCTGATTTGCCCATGGCTCCAGGGTAGAGCTGAGGCTAGAACTTAATCCCTCGTCATGTGTTCTCCCCCTCACAACATCTACAGTTAAACAACTTTTTAATCACCAAACCAGGGAGGAACTGCCATGACTTTTTCTTTTTAATACCTCCTTCCTTCTACAATAGAATTCAGGTGGACTGAGGGAACACATTGCCAGGGTTAGCTTTAGAAATGTTGCTACTTTAAAATTTTCCTAAAAAATAAATAAGTAAATAAAATAAAATAATAAAATAAAATAATAAAATAAAATAAAATAAAATAAAATAAAATAAAATAAAATAAAATTTTCCTGTATTCATTTTTACCCCTGAGCCTTAGCTCTCCAAGTAGGGTAGGGTTACTTCATCTCTGTAAGAACCAATGCAAGATAAGTTATCTCTCTTCTCAGAAAACTACTCTCTGAACCTGGTTCTGGGAAGTGATTCCAAGTCGGCTGTTGGAGGGGCTCCCGTACACGGTGGCAATGACTAGGTGACACTAGATATCTGGATATTTAGAAACAGGGAGGTGATTGCCTACGTGTTTTCCATTTCTATTCCAGATGTTCAGAATCATGAAGACAGTCTCTGTATCTAGAATATCAAGGAAGAAAAGGTCTTTTTAAAAAGATTTTATTTATTCATCAGAGACACACAGAGAGAGGCAGAGACATAGGCAGAGGGAGAAGCAGGCTCCCTGTGGGGAGCCCAATGTGGCACTCGATTCCCAGACGCTGGGATCATGACCTGAGCGGAAGGCAGATGCTCAACCACTGAGCCACCCAGGCACGCCCCCCAAAAGGCTTTATTTTAAAAATCATGTGTGTTTTCAAAGTATCTCAGAATATGGCTTTTTGTTTTCTTTCCTGAAATGTTTGTTGAGAAGGAAATTGAAAAACTTTAGAAATGTTTGCTTCATTGGATCCCAATCTCAAAATTTCCCATTTAAAACCACAAGTGGGCACCTTTCGCCCTTTGGTGTTCAGTACCCATCTTTCCACTAGGCAATTGCTTTCCCATCCTGTGTAGATCTGGACAGTTATTAGCTGTGATGTCCCACATTTCCTCTGACTGCAGATGTGGATACATGACCAGGACTTGCTAACCATGGCATCTTTGTCCATGGTCATCATGTAGGACTGATCATAATATTTGTACTTCTGGATCCTGCTATACCCGAGCTGGACCACCAGACTTCAGAGTCAAGTAAACCAATAAGTTCTTCCTTTGCTTCAACTAACTGATTGGGTTTTTGTCTCTTGCAACTACCAGGGTCCAGACTAATCCCAGGTCCTTTTCTTGGGAACTGTCTATTTTCCCTGCCTATTGAAGGCAACCAATAAATGTATATTGGAGTACATCAGGAACCTATAGCACTGGGCGTTTTAGTCCAAATATGTGAGCCTGTGGTCTCGACCACTTTTTTTTTTTCCCCAATGGCCATTTGTCAGGGTACAAGAGAAAAATGGAGGGATGGAACAGTTTATTTTTGAATTATCAGCAGAGACATAACTCAAAGAAGAAGAAAGACAACTAAGGTATCTGAATAATTCACAAACTGGATAATTAGCCTGAATGGTGAGCATCAGCAGAAGTTCTACTGCTCGGGATCCCTTTGTTCAGCCAGTAGTTACAATCTGTCTCATTTCATTACATCAGATTTTTAATGAGAAGGGAAGGAGGAAAAAAAAAAAAGACACTCATTTGTTGAAGCTCTACTACTTGCCAGACATCAGCCTGGGCGGGCAGGACCAGCTTCACAGGCACAACCCATGGAGTCCCACCGGGCTTTTGTGTTAGAAAGGACCTGTGCTTGGTTTAATGCTCTGCTGTCGCCAACTTGAAGTTCTCAGTAACTATAAACAACAAGTCCCATAGTTTCACTTTTCACTAGGTCTTTGAAATTCTGTAGCCATTCCTGTTGAAAACCTTGCTTTCTCTCTACCAATCCTCATTATTAGCCCAAGGGCACTGTGTCACTTACCCTATCTTTCCAGAAGGAGACCCAGGGTTAAATGATTGGCTCAAGGTCACACCGCAGAGCCAGGATTTGGACTTGTGTGAGTTTGGCATGAGAGCCTCTGAGCTTTCCTCTGCCCACACACAGATAATAAGAGGGGTCCTGCATTCAAGGACCTTCATTTAATATCAGGCAGAGAACATGGAAAGCATGAGGTTGCGTGAATTCGAGGATCCTCCAAATATGGGTGATGGGACTAGAAACTTCTCAAGTTCTTTTTATTCATTTATCTGGTCAATAGTTTTTGAAGGTCTAATACTGGTCCAGGACTTTACATGCATCTATTTATTCATTCAATAACAGATGTTCACTGAGCTCCTGCTCTGTGCCAAGCCTAGTTGGAGGCTCTAAGAATAAGTCAATGAAAAAACTCAGCAAGATCCCAGCTCACGGAGATTATGTGTGTAAGACACAGAGTTGTGGGGGGTGGGGGGTGGGCAGTGAGAATTGACAATAACTTCACAAGCAAACCAGATAACGTAGGATGTGATCATCACAATGAAGGAAATACGTAGGATGTCTGAGACAGCATGAGTAGAGACTCATCTCTCCCAGGAGTACGTATCTATGCTGGACCATAGCTGAAGCATTCCTTCGTGGGGGAAAACCAGCATAAGCAGCTTTTGGGCAGAAGCAAGGATGGTAGAAAAAGTCCCTGGAGCTGCAAAGAACTCATCAGCTTGCACTGACCCTCACGAAAGCTCATTTTGCAGATGAGAAAACCAAGATGTGAGGAGGTAAGGAGTCGTGTCCATGTCCTGATTAGTGGGAGACTGAGGATTACATTCTGTCTCCAGAGGCAGTGCGACGGAGCACTCCATTCTGGCCTCCTTGGAGGAACATGTGTTAGATGGTGGCAGGCCTTGGAGGAACAGGCACACAAATCTGAACCAAGACCTCTCTGACCGCATAAATACTTACTGCAAATTTGTATCACATTTTCCAGTCTTCTGGCTTTTTTAAAAAAAAAATCCCTCAGTCCAGTTTGTTTCCCAGAGGCCCATAAATCTGAGTAGAAGTTGCAGTTTAATTTGGGGTGGCAGTGGGCATAGGCTTAAATACATGATCTGTTGCTCCTCAGCTGAGGTCAGTGTCTCTTACCACAAATTTGGGGGTTCCAGTATCCTGACAGATGAAGCTCCTGGCTCCAGTAGAATGGCCAAATGTCAGCCTGGACCCACCTGCAGCCAATGGGATGCTCAGGGCACCCAGCTCTGACAAAGGAGTGGACCCAGGACACTCTCAGATTTGAACTATATCCTCAGAAAGCTCTCCCTCAGTCTCTAAGTGGAGTCAGAAGCTCAGCTGGGCTGATGATAAGAGTGATGTAGCCACATTTCACCACAAGAATGACCAGAGCTCCATCTTGTTTTAAGTCCAGTAGAAGGAAAAAAAAATCTTTGCATTCATTGCCTTGTCTGAAATTGCTTTGGCTGGATTTTAAAACTAGTAACAGCTAATAATTATTATCATCATGGATGTTTAAACATAAGATGCAGTCACTTAAGTAGTTAAATATTAACAATGATCATACAAGAGAATAAGATGATATAGACCTTCAATATGTACTTGTGGTTTAGCTAAATGCACTAAAATTTGCATTTGTGCTTGTTTCAAATCACTAATTTCAGTGCATTATAATTAATTATTGGGCCATATCATTGCTTTATTGCTTTTGGCTGTAAGAGTTATTAAACAAAAGCAGGAGCAAAATGTGATTTTTAAAGTATGTCATAAAAATCTCCATATCATAAAGCAAGAGTGGATTCCTGAGCATAAGAATTGCTATTTTTGATAGTTTCATTAAATATTTGGCATTTTAAGTTACAAGGCTGTCATAATGACAACAGCCCGAAGAATAGCCACTTCCGACTCTTGACGTAGATCAAGTCAAGAAGGAAGCCCTGAAAGTCGTATATGTGACTCGTCTGGCACTAAGCTGTTTCTCTTTTCTGGCATTATTTGTGGGCAGGTATGAACTAAAATGCCAAGTGTGTTGGCAAGTACATGGTCCAGTTTGGGCTTTGCAAAGATAGAAGAGGTGCTTGTGTTCGATTGTGTTTTATTGGGGTCGGATGAGCGGCCTTCCTTTAGGAATGAACATTTCTCAACATCCCATCATAGACCCCATCTACGACATGTGTAGTTCTAGGGGGCGAGGGGTGGGTGGACGTCAAGAAGTAATATTTCGAAGGTACTTTTCTTTCCCAATCCCCTCTCACTCCTGCCAAGGTACATGCTTGTTATTAGAAGGTCTGCTTTGCACGTGGGTGCATGGTCCCTGATGAAAAATCATTCAAAACTCACCCCTCGTGAAGGGATCTGGGCACCTGCAATCAGTGACACTGGCCACTTTAGGGGTGACACCTCCAGGCAGATAGCAATCTTATTTCTCCTCCCTCCCTATCTGGGGTCCCTCAGGCGCCTCACGGCCTCTTCCTTACTGCATCCCACATATTTTGATGCTACCCTGCTTTTATTTTGCTCTGTGTTGATAGTGTCATGGTGACCTTCTTGCAAATTACCACTACTTTCACTTGACCCAAGTTTCAAGTCATTATACCTCATTTGGCTACAACGATGGGCTCACACCAGACTTCACGCATGCCTGAGCAGTCTATAACGGCTCAGATTTGCTAGAAATGTCTGGTGGCTGGTTCCAACACGTGAGAAAGGGGCTCGCCCCGTGCCCGGCCCCAGTGCAGGTCATTGTTGAATAGGACATATATTCTTTGTCACCATCTCGTCTCTCAGCAGAGGGAACACACAGAATTGCTCTGAAACCGGTTCCCCAGCGGAAACTGGAATGTTCGGCTGGGCTTGCCCAATTAGCCACTTCAGGGAGCAAATCGGCAAGAACAACAGATTGGGGCAAAAATGATTTTCCTCCCTATGCCTTAAGCTTCCTTCTCTCTCTCCCAGAGAAATGAAGGGAGAAGGGGGCAGGGGCGGAGGAACGTGCAGTAAAGAATGAGGACTCTTCTCGTCCTGCGCACCTGAAAACACACCTGCTCCCTAACTGCACAGAAACCCGCTGTGCTCAGCAGCCCCGGCCACGATTCCCAAGCACCTAACGGGCTTTGTGCCTTTGCAGAATGTCCCGGTTCATTCTCTTCAGATGATCACAGACTGAATCGGGATTATGCCCAGAGTGATTCTTTCCCACGGACTCTGCTGGGCCTGGGATTGCCAGGTCATCCCGTGTCCTTGGTGCACATGTGGACGGTACCCACGTGCTTTCCGCTCCAAAGACGGTAGTTTTCTCTGATTAAATCATGTTCCCTTGGCTTTGCCAGTGAATGTCCAGGCAGGGACGTGGGGGTGGGGGATGCACCCTTCTCTCCACCCCCCGCCCCAACCCGGTCCAGGCCATGCAGAAGTTTGTGTTTCTGGGTCAGTGGATGTCTTTCCTTTGCCATGCCTGGCAGGCAGCCTTTGGTGGAGGCTGCCTTAACCCTGACATGTTTGGTAACTTGAGAAAGAGATGGAGCAATCAGTTATCTGCTTCGGTATCGCTCAGCAAGCCTCGAGCCCAGAGTGGCCGTCTTGAATTGATTGCTCCAGTGACACAAGTCAGAAGCTAGCTCCGTGCCAATCCCGCCTGCCAGCAGATGGCTCCAAGTGAGGTCATTGTTTTGACAGTTTCACAAAAGGACCCCAAACAGCCCCCAACAAACCCTTACACTGATTGGATTATCCAGAACGTTCGTGAGATGAAAAATGAATTTGGACCAAAACTTTGGAAATGTGAAACACCACGGAGGGTCTCTCTCTCTCTCTCTCTCTCTGACTCCTTACATCCAGGGAAACCCCAGCTGAGGCTGGAGAGTATGGTTCTGATTCCTTCTCAGCCTCTCCTCTGCCCTGGGTGTTGGAACTGCTTGGGTGGCAGTGATGATCTGATTAGGGGAAGATAATTATCCCACACCTCAGTGATTGCAGGCTCCATTGAGAAGCAACTTGGCAGCTGCAGGCTGATATTCTTGGAATACCGTGTTTTTCACCAATTCCAAGAGTGGATGTGTAGCAAGTCACGTGACTCCCCACCCCCCACCCCCAGTAACATTAGAAACTCTAGAATTAGAGCATCCACTGGGACTACTTATCATTCGGGTTGGGAAATTGGGCAGGCATGTATCCTTCCAAGTTATTTTCTAGGATGACCACTGTATCTTGGCTTCCAGAATGTGCATCCCTTCACAGCAACACTCACGTCCTTAGCACTGACCCAACTTAACCGTGTCTCTCCAGCTTGCTTCCAAAGAAGGGACATCTCCCTGTTTCAGATCTGTGTGCTCGTCAGAACTGAGGTCAAGAGGGGTCACATTTCCCTCCTTCCTCCTGATGTAGCAGAAAGAGCATTGGGTTAGAAGCATGTTTCCTACCCTTAGGTTCTAGTTCTGGAAGATGGTGAGTGCAAAAAAAAATCAGACCTGGGGTTTGTGTCGGTTTCCTACAGCTGCTAGAGCAAAGTGCTGCAAACTGGAGGTTGAACACAACAAAAATTTATTCTCTCCTAGTTCAGGAGCTGGAAGTCGAAAATTGAGGTGTCCGCAGAGCTGGTTCCTTCTTGGGGGCTCTGAACGGAGGCTGAATCTATTCTCTGCCTCCCTCCTGGGGGCTGCCAGAAACCCCTGGTGTCTGGCTCCTGGAGGCATAACTCCAGCCTCTGCCTCCCTCTTCACAAGGCATTTCCCCCCACGTGCCTCTGTGTCCAAACTTCTCCCTTCTTCTAAGGATGCCCGTCACTGAATTAGGGCACCCTGCTCTGGCCAGATCTCTGGCCTGATCTTTGCTAATTTTATCAGCAAAGACCCTATTTCCAAATAAGGTCCATTCGCAGGTACTGGGGTCGGGACGTGCACATGTGTTCTGGGAGGACGCATTTCGTTCCACTACAGGATCTGATTCGCAAATCCATCCCCAGCACATGCCGCCCTTTGCCATCCATGTGCTTTTGGCAGATTGTGGGGTTTCTTAGCCCGTTTTGTTCCCTGTGGAATGAGAACCCTGAACTAGGCGATCTTGTGTCATGCTCGCTGGCATGTACTCTTCTTTGGGTACATGTTCTAGGACATCTTGTTGGGGAGCGACTCAAGTTTTAAGTGTGACCCTTAAGTGCTTTAAGCACTTCACTCCCAAACTGGACAATGTTGGCCATGCGAGCTTAAACTGAAATCCATCAAACATTGGGTCCTTAGACCCATGCACGGAATTTTATCACAGGCATGCAGGGCACAACGTCGGAGGAGCTAGCACTTAAATATCTCCATCTCCCCCTTTCCACGGAGGGCTTAGAGAAAACCCCGTGATTTCAGGACAGGCCAGGGTCAAGCAGCTTGCAGGTGCTCTGGGGCCAAATCACACCTGAAAGCAACAGCTCGGGTTCACGGTGGCCTAGTGACACTGTCGCTCCAGGTCCCTCGACCCCCACACTGCTCTGTGTTTCACTCTATGCAGTGATGCTTGTTTCTTCAGCATCTTTTCTCATTCCCAGGGGTGCAGGGCCCCAACTCCAGTCTCTCAGATGACTTCCTTTTACACCAACTGTTTCCACCCTCACTCCCTCTACCAGCCCATTATTCATCATGGTGCTTGGTTTATTCTAGGAGCTGTTCTCCAGGCACATGTGAGCTGGGACTGTGAGTGTGAGGTGTGGGCCACAGAAGGGTGACTTCCACATGGATGCTTTCTTCAAGGAGCTCGGTTCTACAGGTGAGATGTCAAGGCATAGGATGCCAAGTGCAAGGATGGAGACATGCCCAGGCAGGTGGAGAGTGCAGAAGATGAGCACCTAACCCAGCCTGCAGCCCAGAAAGGCTTCCTGGAGGAGGAGACACATGATTCAGGGGTAAGAGGGAGCCGTCAGTGAGTTTGTTAGCAGGGTGCGGCATTCCATCCTGGGTGGGAGATGAACAGACAGGAGGCTGAGTGCTGTGCGCATCTTGTTGTCAGAGTGTGAGTCCTGTGCTCAGACTCACAGGTCATGAAAGGGGGGACAGCTGTGGAAATTGCTTCCTGCGGCACTTAGAACTGATTATGAAGGGGAGGCCAGGCTAGCCCCAGTCTGGGTGTGTGCCACTCATTACTTGCTGAAGTGTGCGTATAGCACAAAAGAGTTTAAAATGCATGCAGTGATTGGTCTTTCTCGGTCTGAAGGCACTCATCGAAGAGTGTTGGTTTGCTTCTGGATGTGGTAACAGGGAGGTCAGTGGGAAAGCCGGATGCAGGGGTCCAGCGTGCCATTCTAGTGGTGCACAGATGTGAAAGAAGGGCAGCCTGTGGGGGGGTTGGGGAAACCTTAGAATCGTCTACCAGTTAAGACTCTGCTCCAGGCCTTTGTTCAGCGGGCCTCCGAGGGTCAAGCCTGTCCTTGACCCCATGTCCTGGGCAGTTAATCCCATATGGTTTGAAGCCTCCTCTTCCTTGGAGACCCCTTAGCTATTCTGTGGGGCTCTACTCATCCCCATTCCCCCTCTGTGTATCCCTCTAAAGCCCTCCAGGAGAAATTAATAAGCATACCCATAATTGGCATTCTCTTGGTATTTTGTTAATAATAATAATAATAATAATAATAATAATAATAATAATAGTCTTACCATGGACAAGACTGCCCAAACTTTGTGCTTGACATAATGATAGTGTGTATGCACATTTTCTCTTATAATCTACCTGCAAAGCCTTTGAGCATAAAGCTCTCACGTCCACCGCTTTGGGGAGCATGACTGGGGACAGGCCCAGCTGCTACCATCTGTGGCCCCCACCACATTTACGCTGCTGCTGTCAGCCCCCGGCTGGCTGATTTTGGCAGGGATACGGACTGAAGTGTGGGTCTCCCCTGATGCACAACACTGACTCCAGGGTGTCCTGTTGGCTTACTGAGACTTTCTTAGAACTGTACAGGGGCTAAGACTCTTTCTGCCCATCTGCCCTCCTTCTATCCCCATCTCCTCTGCAGGGGCAGCTACATGGTGATCTGGTGACTCAGCCCGCCGCCTCCACCTCCCTGGCCCCCAGGAGCTCACCACCATAGATAATCCTATTATGGTGTCTGCTTCTCAAGGACCCAAACTAACCATCTCCCAGCCACGCCACCGGGAGGGCACGTTTCTCCCCACTGCCCTGAAGTGGAGACTGATGCTCAGAGACGTGGTTCAGCTGGGATTTGAAACCAGGACTTTCTGGCCGCTCTATGTGACCCCTCTACCCTGCCACGAGGCCTTGTCCTCCCTCAGCCCTTGTTCCTTGTGGAGAGTTGTTTCTGTGTTTATCAGATCTTCCACCAGCTTCCATGGCTTATAGGGTCTTGGTCATCTTTGGAAGTCCAGTTCCTAGCTCAGGGTGCTACACAGCAGGTACTAAATAATTGTTTGTGGAATGAATGCATCCAAATATCTACTTAGTGAAGCTTTCTGGCCCCAGGTCCTCCAGAGAGGTGTGCTTTGTCCCCTCCTTCCCCATGGTGATTGCTCTGTCTTTGATCCCCACTGCATCTGCAATGCTCATCAAAGTAGACTTTACTGTTCTCGAAGCGTCCATGTGTTCTTTTTTTGGAACTCCAAATAGAGGCATTCAGAGTCTATTCTTTAAAGGCAGGGATGGCGTCTGCTTCTTTAGTATCTGACACACCTACCAGCTGGGGGCACCTAGTAGACATTTGAATCAATACTTTTTGATTGACTTTAGTTCATTAATTTTTAAACTTTGTTACTCATTTTCCCTCTGTTCCTACCCCCACCTCAACATAGAATATTCAGCTCCAAAGATCTTTCAGCTTCTGGGATTTGTTCTCTTCAGGTTTATCTGTATGCTCTATGACATCCATTCTCAATGGGGGTGATATTGTCCTGAAATGGGAAAAAGTTAGTTCTTGGAAGATAAAAAAAACTTATTTTTTTAAATGTATAAAGCACAGATATACATCAGTATATAAACAGATGTACAGTTTATCTGTGATATTAAGATTTCCTGGGAAAAAAGATTCTGGAATAACTCCCCCAAAATATTTCATGGAAAGTGATTCAGAAAAAGAAAAAATTATAAAAAGTTCCTGGTGGGGAGGAAGGTAGGGTGACAGGGCAAGAATGAAGAAAAAAAAAAAAAAGACCGAGGAACACATGCCGAGTAGTTAGATGGGACCATGGTACAGGGACCGTGTCTGTCTTGTCCACTAGAATGTTCCTTGGGAATCCAGCGCAGTCTATGGCAGAGAGTCCATAATCTTTATTAATTAACCTTTATTAGATAATTAATTTATTAATTAATATTTATTTATGGAGTGGATGCATGATTGACTGAGCTGGGAAAATTTTTGAAAAAATTGCTGTATATGGATATGTTCTACCCTGGAGTAGCCAATCTGATCAAATGCCCATCACCATTTTTTCCTTTCCTCTTTCTCTCTTCTTTCTTTTCTTTTTCTTTCTTTCTTTCCTCTTTCTTTCTTTCTTTCTTTCTTTCTTTCTTTCTTTCTTTCTTTCTTTCTTTCTTTCTTTTTCTTTCTTCTTTCTTTCCTTCCTTTCTTCTTCTTTCTTTCTTTCTTTCTTTCTTTCTTTCTTTCTTTCTTTCTTTCTTTCTTTTTCCTTCCTTCCTTCCTTCCTTCCTTCCTTCCTTCCTTCCTTCCTTCCTTCCTTCCTTCCTTCCTTCCTTCCCTCTCTTTCTTTCCAGAAGATATTTTTTAGAGCAGTTTAAGGTTCATAAGAAAACTGAGAAGAAAGTATAGATATTTCCTAATGCCCTCTTCCCTGACACACACATAGCCTTCCCCATCACCAGCATCAGTCAGCAGAGAGGTACATTTATTACAAATGATGAACCTACAGTGACACATACTCAAAGCCTATAGTTTACTTTAGGGTTCACTCTTGCTGTTGTACATTGTATGCATTTGGACAAATCCTATAGTTTACATTAGGGTTCACTCTCTCTCTTGTACATTGTATGCATTTGGACAAATGTATAATCATATATAAGTATCATTATAGGATCATATAGGGTATTTCCATGCCCTGGCAATTTTCTGTGTCTTGCCTATTCATTCCTACCTGTCCCCACCCCTCCAAACCTTTGGCAACCACTGACTTTTTTTTTTATTGTATCCATAGTTTTGCTTTTCTCAGAATGTCATAGATTTGGAATAACATGGTATGTGGGCTTTTCAGACTGCTTTCTTTCACTTAGGATATATATTTAAGGGTCCTCCATGTTTTTTCATGGCTTGATAGCTCGTATATTTTTCCAAGCAGGGAAAGAATGTACAAAGGCAAGACATCATTAAAAAGGCAGGATGGCTATGCTTGGCTGTGCAGGTTGTGCATTGCCTATGGGCTCTACAAGAATTCATGGAGTTTAAAGATGGCAGGTCTGTAATCTAAATTATTAAAAATTTTCTGCCTCTACACAAAGTTATTTTCAGGCTGTAGCCTTTTTTTTTTTTTAAAGATTTTATTTATTTATTCATGAGAGATGCAGAGAGAGAGAGAGAGAGAAACAGAGGCAGAGACACAGGCAGAGGGAGAACCAAGCTCCATGCAGGGAGCCTGATGTGGGACTTGATCCTGGGACTCCAGAATCACTCCCTGGACTGAAGGCGATGCTAAACCTCTGAGCCACCCAGGCTGCCCAGGCTGTAGCCTCTTAATTAAACGGCTCCAAACATCATGGCCAAGACTGCAGGTGAATGGAGCTGAGTGATGGAAGCCAATAGAAAATCTCTACTCCATATATTTCCTTATTTATCCTGATTCTCTTGGCACATTAACCTGGGCAATAGTTAAAATTATCAGAATAAACATAATATACAAGTAGTATGCCCTTAATTATTATTAATTATTTTTGCCCATACTCAGGGTACTCTAGGCTATCTTAGCTCCTGGGGATTTTAATTAGATATATTCAACTGAAGAGGCTGAAATGTGTTGGGAGACTTCTGTGTGCGTGCGTGTGTGTGTGTGATGTAACCCCACTACTGTTGATACTTAGAGTGGATCTCATTCATACTGATCCTGAGTATGGCAACATCCTTTGGAACTTAAAAAGCTAACTTTCGGGGCTCCTGGGTGGTTCAGTGGTTGAGTGTCTGTCTTCAGCTCAGATTGTGATCCCGGGGTCCTGGGATTGAGTCCTGCATCGGGCTCCCCACAGGAAGCCTGCTTCTCCCTCTGCCTGTGTCTCTGCCTCTCTCTGTGTGTTTCTTGTGAATAAATAAATGAAATCTTAAAAGAAAAGCCAACTTTCTAAATGAAGTTATTTATCGACCACTCCTCCAAATTCAATGGCATGGTAAGAAAAAGGAGAAATAAAAATATATTTATAAAACATAAAATGTACCCAAGGCTGCAGGGCACATTTGCTGGCACTTTCAGACTACAGATCTAGATCTCAGGACAGGATCCCTGTTATGCTGGAGTTCTCGATCAGTCTGGATTTTCTCAGGAAAATGGAACAAATCTAAGTATTCCAGGAATAAAGGGCTTTGAGCTGGGAATTAGGATCTGATTGAGTATTGGAAGAGCTAGGGTTACAAAGGTCAGAAAAGCTGCTGCAGAATATCAGGAAAGCTGCAGCCAGAAGGGTGGGGAAGTAGACACTAAAGATCTCAGGCTTCTCAAAGGCTTCTAAGGAAACTAAGAATTCTGCAGAAGCTTCTACCAACTGGCTTAGTCTGCAGTAGCAGAACGGGTGATTCACAAGCACTGGCTAAGAAGCAACTGTGGATCTCCCATCTGCTCGCATGCCTGCTGACACAATCTTCATAGAAGAATGGCCTCTGCTCCTGGCAGGTCTCATTGGCAAACCTTGACTTGGAGCTGCTGGAGGGAGGGATTCTGGGAATTGTAGTTTCCCAATCCTTTGAAGGATGTGGCAGATGATACCATGTTAATAAAAGGCCATTCACTTCAGCTGGTCCCCAAGGTGGGCTTTTATGCCATTTTTCCTTCTGGTGCAATGAGTACAGGCAAATTTGACTTACAGAGGGCAGGTCTAGGAGTATCCCTTCCACATGGCATTTTCTCTTCCAGCGCCATGGTCTCCCCTAAACATTCTCCTTGCCTCCCTTCCTTCTTAATCCTGTCACCAGGTGGCCCTCATCTACTTGCCTTGGGTTTTGCTTAACTCTTCACTGTGGGCTGATTCATAAAGTGGTCACCCATCTTTTCTTCTGAGAGGATGACTGATGCCTTGCAAGGTACCTAGCCTTGGTCACATAGGGCCTCAGTAAACATAAGTTCCTTTCTTCTCTATGCTAGATATTTGGTGGTTTTTTAATTAATTAATTTATTTTTTATCTGCCATGTTAACCATTCATCCTTCTATGGGTCATAGCAGCTCCATTAATTTTGGGAACCATCCCTTTTCCATTCTACAACCATGTGTCCATGTGGTTTAGATAAGAGTGACCACTGCTTTACCTCCTTTCTACCTACCCTACCACCGGCTTCAGGAATGCGTGTATGACTTGGATTTGGCCAATCAGTGTTTCTCATTCCTCAGGTCCTTAAGATTAGCTGAGAGATGGACTGTGATTTAGATTGGTCCAGTGAGAGCCAAACCTGGAAATAGTGTGGGAACAATTGTGTGGGAGAGAGAAGCCCACTCATCTTTTTTTTTTAAGCCTGGGTGATTAAGGTGGTGAAATGTAAACCATGAGATATTAAAGTCCTCTTTGTCTCTAAGAATCAAAAACCTGCCTGAAATGCAGCCATCACAGAGGGAGTGCAATCTGGGGTTGGAAAGAATCATGACAACTTTGTGGGGTTCCTAGATTCAGTTTAGTCTAAGGCTTCTGGACATTCATACCTGTGGTTAAGCCCTTATTCTTAATGTTCAATCCACAGTGATTTTGGGACCCGACATAGACATTCTGGGGGAAAAAAAAGAGAAGGTTTCAGATCAAGAGTAATGTAACTGCAGGCTGTATCAGGAAAAAGAGCAGGGGCATGTTTAAAGTTGATTTATTTATTTATTTTTAAAGATTTTATTTATTTATTCATGAGAGACACAGAGAGAGAGAGGCAGAGGCAAAGGCAGAGGGAGAAGCAGGCTCCCTGTGGGGAGCCCGATGTGGGACCCTATCCTGAGACTTCAGGATCATGCTCTGGGCCGAAGGCAGGCGCTAAACCGCTGAGCCACCTAGGGATCCCCTAAAGTTGATTTAGAAACAAAGTACCAGTACCATAGATCACTGGTGCTTTTCTCAACCTTTCCAGAATCTTCCCAGAGTCTGTCCCAAATTCTTTTTTTTTTTTTTTCCAAAAATCTTTAAGCATCTCTATGCCTGTTTTAATAAAATTTGCTTTATTTCAAACCCTGGAATTTCAGAAGAGTCATATATTATGTTCAATATTTTTTGCTCTAATAATTAACAGTATAAGTACATGCGAGGAAATGATTCTACATCTACTAAGACAGTATTAGTATTTTTCTATGTTTCAGTGGCTTTTATGTGCTAAAAAATAGGAATCCTTACTAGTGTTTTACACATTATTTCTAACAAAATGTATTCAGTTATGGAAACGCTATAGTAGTCTTGGTGATTTAACCTGTGAATATAATTATCATGTATTACAGTGTTTTTATTAAAGTTTTTATTTCAAATAACTGGCCTACAAATGAATTTTTAGTATATAAGCTTGGAGAATTACTTGTTTCTCTAGTTTAGCATTTGTTATCACAAAGGCCTTAATATATGTAAGCTATGTACTAAAAAAATGCGAGTTCAATGTAAGAAAAAAATCTTATGTAGAAAAACCAAAATTAGCATGCTTTTGTGCTGTGATAATAGAAGCCCAATGTCTGGGTCAAGAGAGGTGAACCTCTGTGCTGGTCAGACCACACAGAGCAGTGTGGGATATGGTCAACTGCATGGTCAAACCACTACAAGGAGCTCTGCTATGGAGCCAAATTCTAAGGATTTTGATAAATGAGAACAGTCTAGAGGAGAGTGGTGGGATACTGGGACATAGGAAACCCCAACACATAGTCGAAGGACCCAGTAATGTTTAGTTTGGAACATACAGGGCTTGAAGAGAGCACGTGGTCATTTAGTAGGTGATAGGTCTGTTCATTCTGTGTGGTTCTGAGGGCTGAACCAAGCCAGTGAATGGTAGGTGAAGGCAGACAGCATATAAATATCTAGGGATGGTCACAGTTGGAGGGGTTAGCCTGAGCGCTTAGCTCTCAGAAGATTTGGCTGGCCGAGCGGTTAAGAGCTGTAGCTCTGGGATTAGATGCCTCACCAAGATGTGTGACCTTGACAGATTGCTTATTTGGAAATTAGAACAATGATAATACCTACCATAGGATTGGGTATAGGGAATTAACTGAGATGAATGTGAAAGTTTGCAAGATAATGGGCTATGATAAGTGCAAGGACATATCTAACAGATTGCCAAGCATAATAGGTACAGTTGTCTAATGAGTTGTTTGTTGACTGAGGGAATGCATGAAATGAATGGATCACTCCTAATGTCTCATCCACCGTAATTCTGATGCCTCATCAAAAATAGTAGCATTTAGGGGCACCTGGGTAGCTCAGTCGGTTAAGTGTCTGCCTTTGGCTCAGGTCATAATCCCAAGGTGCTGGAATTGAGCCCCACAAGAGGGACCCTGCTTCTCCCTCTCTCTTTCCCCCTGCCTCCTCTTCTCTTGTGTGCTCTCTCTCTCTCTCAAATAAATCTTTAAAAAAAATAGCAGCATTTAAAATAATTTTTTTGAATAGCATTTTCTTTTTTGGGATATACATCAATTCTATTTTAATGGGTTTTAATATATATAGTATAGGTATTATATATAATATATAATTCATAATTATATACTATATAACATGTACAAATTATAAGTATATAAATATATAACATAATTATATACAAAGTAAATAATTTATAAAATATTCTAGATGTATGTATTATGTATATATACTTAAGAGTTAAGAAATATAGAAAATCAACAAGCAGGAAAGAAAAAAATACCCATGATGATCTCATCTACTATAAATAACCACTAACATTTCCTTTGATTCTTTTTCTATGTCTTTGTTTACATTGTTGGATCGCACTATGTACAGATTTTGTTTCCTGCATAGCGTGTTTTTTTTTTTTTTTGGCTAAACATTATGTGCTTTTGGTGTTTGTTTATTCATTTACTCCTTCAATCTTGAGCATTCACTGAGCACCTACAGTGTGTTCAGGTGCAGAAATAGAGACAAACAGGCGATCATTCTTGGCCTGCATTTGCCAACCCACCTGCTAGAGGTTGGGTTCCTAACAGTGAATAATGGTGATATTAAAATTTATAAAATTAATTAAAACCCCTGTTTTTACAATATTTATTGAAATGCTTGCCCCTAATGTGTACTATCAACAGTTAACATGTTTCTTTGTACACTTGGAGTAGAAAATCTTCCCCAAATAATCAGTTCCTATGCCTTTAACAGTGCTTGCCCCCCTGCCATAACCACCCGATTGCTCGGAGCTGCCAATGTGCACACTGCGCTACTAGACACGTTCCCAGACGAGGCTTAATTAAATCCTTTAATTATTAGCCACTCACCACATTTGCATCATCCCCTGGTGCTTAGCGGCAGAATCACAGAGGGGAAGGAGCCAGCCTCCTGTCTGTCCAAATTACTGCCTCATTTAGAATTTTATCAGATTTGGGAAAGTTGGAATTCTGAAAATTTTTTTGGACTCATCAGCATTTAGCTTTGTGCGAAGCAAGTCTTTACACTTTGAAAATGCCCTTTATCCAAATCGATAAGTTAAGCCCAGACTTCAAGCTGTACCCAAATATAGATGAGCTTAAACTCATTGGTGAGAGTAGCATTATCAAAGGTAACTGGAAAGTGGTATAGCTTTGTCTGAAGACCACAACCCTTTGCCATTATGGAACCTCATGTCTAGTGTGTGCGTGTGTGTGCGCGTGTGCATATGTGTGTGTGTGTGTGTGTGTGTTTGTGATTAGAACTGTAAAGGCAGTTATAGAGAGAAAGAATGGGGAAACCTGAATTGAATTTCTGCTTGGCCACTGGTTAACTGATGACCTGTCATTCCACTCATATGGGTCTCAGACTCCCAATCTCTCACATAGACCTGCTCCCCGGGGATGGTGCAAGGATGAGGGGAGGCAATAGAGAGGAAAGCACCTTTTAGGTATAAAGAAAAAGAGAAAGGGTGGGGGGTGAGTGGCAAGAAGTACAGAAGCTACAAGGGGACAAGAAACCCCCACATACCTCTGGTCAGCAGCAGCTCTGACCATGTACCTTGTTTCATAACCTACCTTTAATACCTATTTTATCTGTGGCCCTGGACCAGGGTTGGGAGGCAGGATTGATGTTAAAATCTCCATTTTAAAAGAAATAGGGGTGGTGGAAGGGGAGGTGGGCGGGGGGTTGGGGTGACTGGGTGACGGGCACTGAGGGAGGCACTTGATGGGATGAGCACTGGGTGTTACTCTATATATTGGCAAATTGAACAGCAATAGAAAATAAATTTATAAAAAATAAATAAATAAATAAATAAATTAATTAATTAATTAATTAAAATAAAATAAAATAAAATCTCCATTTTACCAAGGAGGAGACATGTCAGAGTGCCTGCGAGGACCACAGACTGCTCCCCAATGTTCATGCCCTCATGAAATGTTTCAAAGCAGGAAACAAAGCAGAGCTGGTCAGTCCAGGCTGCTCTGTCCTCTTCCTTCCCAAGAGGAACCAGGAGGCTGAGCCCTGGTGCTGGGCTGCAGGAAGGTCTGCCTTTTCTTTGTAGGGGGAAGCACCTCAGTCCTCCTTCCTCAGAGTCCTCAGATGTTGGAAGGCACAGCACCAATGGCTGCCTGCAGGAACCTGGAGACTGGTGAAGCAAAAACTCTTTCATGGAAGCAGAGAATGTATTTGGCAATACGAAGAACAGAGATGGTGCTAAAAAATATTTTTTAAGTAAAGGGTTTCATGGAACAGATACCCCATGGGTGTTCTTATCTCTGATGCCTTCTTTGACCATCCTATCTAAAGTAGCCAAGTCCTTCCCTCCTGCAGCTGACATCTGGGTCTTCTCCCCCTCCCCACTCTTGGCATAATTTTTCTCCTGAGCACCTGTCACTACCTACCTGACTAGAAGATTTTTGGTCTATTTGCTTATTGTCTAACTCATCCCCATCCCCCCTTTCGAGAAGGCAAGCCCACGAAGGCTGGCTTTACTGTATTCCCTATAGGACGCCCACCCCTAGCATAGTGCCTGGGGCATGGTAGGTGCGCAGTAAATATTTGTTGAATAACTAAATGAATGTGAGCATCTCCTAGAAACTTCTGAAGCTTGTAGGAATCTGCCTTAAAGACTATTTATACAAAAAGATTTAATTAGGAATGATTCTTCTCTGGATAAGATGATGTGAGAACATTAGCCCAGGCTTGTTTTATATCCTACTTAGAAAAGTGGCTTTTTGGGAGGCCTGGGTGGCTCAGTTAGTTAAATGTCTGCCTTTGGCTCAGGCCATGATCCCAGGATCCTGTGATCAAGCCCCAAGTCGGGCTCCCTGCTCCGCGGGGAGCCTGCTTCTCCCTCTCCTCCCTGCTCATACTCTGTCACTATCTCTGTCTCTCTCTTTCGAATAAATAAAATCTTGAGAAAACCCCTGAAAAATAAAAAAAATGGCTTTTCATGAGCACTCTTTACGTGGCAAGGGCACTTAGGATTTAAAACAAAAACAAAACAAAATAGTGAATGGGACATGACTGTCCCCAGACTCCGGGTGGAAGAGATGAGTAAGCAGATCCTTAGAGTAGAATGTGAGATGATTGGTTTGTTCAAGCTTCTGAGAAAGTCTGGAAGGAAAGCAAATAACTTACCCAGAGTGGTTGGGAAGTTTTAGAGACGGGATGAAGACAACTGAAGGCATTCCAAGCAAGGAAAGAATGTACAAAGGCAAGACATCATTAAAAGGGCAGGACGGCTATGCTTGGCTGTGCAGGTTGTGTATTGCACAACTCCAGGTGTGTGTGTGGCGGGGGCAGGCGTTCATATTGTAGTCTCTGTGCAGTGTGGCGGCTCTATGAAAGGATCAGGCAAGTTCAGAGAATAGAGAGAAATGCAGAGAAGCTGGGAGGTAGGGTGAATTTAAGGGAAATGAGGGAGATGGCCAGAGGGTATGATGGGAGGGCCTTGTAACAAGGTGAAGAGCTAGAAGCTTCCTCTCTAGGCCATTGAAGGCTAATGGTACAAAAGCCAGAGATTAGGAGGCTCAAAATCACACCTCGGGCTCCCTCTGCCTGTGTCTCTGCCTCTGTCTCTGTGTCTCTCATGAATAAGTAAATAAAAATCTTAAAAAAAAAAAAAAAAAAGGCTCAAAGTAGCAAGCTCTGTTCTGGGAAGGATAATCAGGATAATCAGGATCACCTTGTGCAAGCAGGTGATCCCTCTCCTGAGTGATTCTGAGCTAAGGAGAGCTACTGAGTACAGCTGTGGAGCAGGTGACTTGGAGGTAGAGGCAACAGGAGGTTCAGAGACCCATAGTTCTGAGGCTCTTCTCCCCACGATCGAGCCCCCAGAGCAGCCCCCTCACCAGGTGGTCCACAGCCTGCGTCTGGAGCCCTGTGGCTGGTGCGTCGCAGCGAGCTCCTTGCCAGGAGCCGGGAGTGGCGGGAGTGGCCCCTCTTTGGGGTGTCTGGTTGCCCGGGGACTAGAACTCAAGCTTGGAAGTCGGAGGCAGCGCTCTCAGAGCCCTGGGAACTGGCCAGCGGGTTTTAGGACTGGTGTCCCTCGGGAGCTGGTGGGCTTAAACGCCTTCATCCTCCTTTCTGAACCAGCCCACTCACCATCTAGATCTCGCGCTCCTGGTCTCAACATTCTTGTTCTTGAACTTTGCCGGATCCTCTGGTCCCTTCAATCTCCGTGTTTACCCTTCTCATTTCTCTTCCTTCTTCCTTCCTTAGGCGCTGCTGTCCAACCCTCGATATCTTTCTCTTCTCATTTCATACTCTTTCCCTGCCTTCTCTCACCCTCCCTATGTCTGTTCAGGTAGGAGTGACTCACAACACCCAGGATCTCTCGTGCCTGAGGCCAGGCCCCTTTCAACAACCTCTTCTAGAACTTTCCATCTGGATGCCTCTTGGCCACATCAAGCCACCTGGACACCGACCCTCCTGAAGGTGGAACTCGTTTCCCCTTGCCAGTCTGGACCTTCTCCTGGGTCGGTCCTGACACCTCCCTCCCATGAGCCCACGTCGGAGCCAACGGCTCCTCAAGGTGTGTGTTAGCTCTGCTAGGCTCCCTGGTGTCCAGCCTTGCCTGTGCCCCTGCTCTCGGGTCCCCGTTCCTGGCCTGGATCATGCTGATGTCCTGGGGTGGGCTCACCTAAGCCTTCCTCGATGAGCTGCCTGAGTTGCCTCTTTAAGGCTCTGGGTCCTTCTGGTCCCTCTGGAGAGACTGGCTCCGGTGCCTACAAGAGCTGGGACCTCTGGCTCCCACTCGGGGCCCACAGGCCGCCCCTCGGGATGCGCCCCTTGGGATGTGGCAGGTGGCTCAGCACCGGCTTTTTGAACTGCGGCTCCTTGGACTTGGAATGTGTGTTTGGCAGTACTCTTGAGTGCCCCTTGCTGCCCTCCAGTGAGGACTGGTCCTTGAGGGTCCTGAGAATGGGAGCTGGTCACCCCCACTGGCCTGACCCCCATGCCTCACTCCCAGACCAGCAGACACATCAAGAGCACAGATACTGCCCTATTCAGTTTTGTAGGGCATATTTTTGGCAGTCCGTTCAATAAAAATTGAATGCTTAAGTGTGCCATTCTCTTGCTTGAAAGCCAGATTTGTAGATCAACTCGGGCAGATGATGCCTCGGCTCCAGACAGCAGCCTCCTTATGGAAATGGATGGAATTCAATAATTTCTCTCCTTCCAGCGTTGACTGTGTAAGAATTGATTCAATAGGATTCCGTATCCGTGATAAAGAAATATCTGGCTTGCATGCTTCTTTATTTCTTCTAAAGATTTATCATTAAAAATTGCAATTTAAATGTATACGTATTTAGAGCACACCCCATGGCAGCTGGCAGGCAAAGGCAAAACCCTGAAGAGGCAGCAGCTTGGTTTTTAACGAAAGCATGTCACATGACCTCGTTCTTCTGAGTCCTTGGCCCTTAGATCATCGTTTGTGATGACACCTTGAAAAGGGAAATGGTTTTCACCTGTAAGAAGATGGGGGCAAGAGGGACAAGCAAATGAAGAAGAACCAGCGCTCTGCACCAGCAGCCCGGCCTCGCTGGATTTTTGGAGGCCCCCTAGGATGGGATGGTTGTCCCCTTCCCCACCCCTGGCCCCGAGTCAGCACAGTTTGGGGGGTTGGGTGGGGTGTTGGGGCCAGCCCCCCTTTGGCCGATGGAGCTGCCACTTAGGAAGTCCACACGGGGTTGGGCTTGACTCCTGGCCCGAGCCCCGACTGCGGGGTCCTGGCAGCTCCTGAGCACAGCCTCCCCTTGGCATCACTGCTGCTACCCACGGCCGAGAAAGATCTAGAAGCCCCTGTAGTGCTCTTGGCCAGGATGGAGGGTCCAGGAGCACCCGGCGACAGGCCTGACAGCAAGGCGTGATTCCTTATGTGCAGTCGACACACAGCGCCTTAAAATGATTAACTCGAGGAGAAGTTTGACACCGTCCTGAAATGTTCCAAGGCTGCAAATCGCCGTGCTTCTCTTCACACTTGTGCTTCCAGATGCATTCCGCTTTCCCCATCCAGGTCCAGATGCACAGCGAATTGCACCTTACGTTTGGAATTTGTCTTCTCCGGCCCCCACGTTACGTACATCTCGGGAGCTGCTGATCTTAGCTTCTCATCACCCCATATGTCCTGAGGGCTGTGGCTGGGTTCCAGAAGCAGGGATGCTCACTCATCCAGGCCAGGCACCCTGGACCAAAGGGAGACGATCCAGGGGCAGCCCCCCAAGCTCCCCAGGGGCTCCTTCCATACAGAGTCCCAGCCTGTGACGTTGTTTGAGACCAGGATTCTCTTCTCTTTGAAATAATTTATTTTCTCTTTGTAGCAAGTGAGCAACCTAAAAAAAAAAATAAAATAAAATAAAAGGCAAAAATCCCCTTAAAGAATCTTTACTTTCAGTGCCTGGGTGGCTCAGTCAGTGCAGTGTCTGCCTTTGGCTCAGGTCATGATCCTGGGGTCCTGGGATCGAGTGCCGGGTCAGGGGTCCCTGCTATGTAGGGGGAGTCTGCTTTTCCCTCTGCCCTTCCCCAGCTCATGCTCATTCTCTCTCTCAAACAAATAAATGAAATTTTTTTTTTAAGAATTTTTACTTTCACGTAGTAATCTTCTCTTTTCTGACAATTGTCAGAAATGATCATTTACTAAATACTTACCAGGTACAACTGTGGGTTTTCTGTCCTAGATTCACAGTAGATTGTTTCCTCCCCCTTTGGGGGGGGGGCGCTCCAGGAACAACCATGTCAGGGCTCCCGTCCTGATGGGACATCGTGTGATAGAGGCAGGTGTGTACAGACCCTCATTATCTGAGGATACTTGGCTCTAGAAAAAGTAAAACCACTTGAAACCAAGACCAGGGGCAGCTGGATGGCTCAATGGTTGAGCGTCTGCCTTTGGCTCAGGTTGTGATCCCAGGGTTCCGGGATCGAGTCCTGCATTGGGTTCCCCACATTCTCCCTCTGCCTGTGACTCTTTCTCTCTCTGTGTGTCTCTCATGAATAAATAAATGAAATCTTAAAAAACAAAAAACAAAAACAAACCAAGACCAGAATGGCTATAATAGGTAATGAAAGCTAAGGATGCTTAAAACTAGGAAGGTAGGTTTACTTTACCTTGGGGTAAGCACAATCTATGTTATCGGGCATCAAGGACAGATGGAATGTTGGGGTGCATGAGGCATAATTTTTTCCGACAAAATTACCTTGGGGTACCAGCCCCTTTCCCTTTATAAATGACCTTCAGAGCACTAGATCACAAAGATCATTTTGGCAAAATTGTAAGAGGCCATCCCTAGTTCCTCCTGAGGCCTTCTTTATCTTTGGCCATTTATATCTCCTGCCTCCACATCGCCCCTTGTGTCATCACTCTGGATGACCTCCTTTTCTTTTCTTCATTGTTCACTGGCCCTGTTCTACCAGCAACTTACCTGTCACCGAGGTGGGCTCTGATCTGACTCTTCTATTGTAATCATGCTTTAGCCTTATATAAAAATGATGATGCAATGATACAGTTTTCTAATTTTATAGTCCCTTTTGTCAGTTTGCCCATGAATATTTTTGTGCTATCACTTTTCCTTCTCCGTGAACCCCACAACAGAGAGGAACTAAATGCCAATGCCTTCCCCACAAAAGGGATGAGAGAGCAGAGGGAGTGGCTTGAGCTAACTGTGAAGTCGGTGGGCCGGGTTTGGAGGAGATGTGACTGCATTTGGGTCCCTCAGGAGTCTTCAGAGCCTCGTGCGGGTCCTCATCAGTGTGGGCCTCACGATTCCCTGCAAGGTCAGAGGTGATGCGCCCATCTTACAGGTGAACCACAGAGGGTAAAATTCCCTCGCTCAGGGGCACGTGCAGGTCACTGCCAGGGCTGAGATTCCACGAAGGCCTCTTAATTTTAAGAGCATTTGAGGGAGCCTGGAAGCTCAGGTGAGCGCAGAAACCAGAGGGATTCCCGGTGAGGGGGCCCCAGGTGGAAATCAGCTGGGATGCATTGAATGATGAAAATTCAAACAAAATAGGAGATAGGGAATATGCAAAAGGAATTTTGAACTTTGTCAAGTGACTGGGCTTTTAGTATTTTGTGGAAGAATCTGGGCAAGCTGCTGAGACACTGCCTTTATCTTCACTTCCCCAACTGTGGTGAGCTCCATTGTCCCCAGCCCTTATCTCCCGTAACATAGGCTGGGCAAACTCTTGAAGTTAAATGGAAAATGCTCTTTTTTATCCTGCAGCAACCAGCCTGCCAGATAGCATCTCGATAAGGCACCCAGGCCCTTTGGAAGTGCTTTGCACACAGCAAATGGTTTTTGGCAATAAAAACCGACTGTCAGTGTAAAAAGAACTTAGAAAAAAAAAATCTTTTGAATTGTTATTTTTCCCCGAGGCCTTAAAGGAAGAAAGAAAGTTTACTTAAAGGGGAATACTTTTCCACAGACTGTAGTAGCTAGTAATTTGGGCCTGTAAAATGGTATTCCAATGACAACCTGCCCCGAACGTCTTGAAAATCACTTTTGACCCAGAGAACAGGCTCCAGGAAGCCACTGTTGATATATTTAAATGAATCCAGCTGGATTACTCTGATGTATTGATCCAGGGGATGTGGTAGGGAGTCTGGGGGACAATGCTTGAAGTCGATCCAATGCATTTTGAATAAAAGTTTATTTTATTGCCACTTTTATGAAAAGCCCTAAGACTTTTAAGACCGTAGCAGTGGGAACAGTGGGCTGCCTGAGGCAACCAGCTCGGCTCCTCCAGGTACCTCCATCGGTGGGTTGAGCACAGGCCCTCCCCAGGTGCCAGCTATTCCTCTGTTCTTCCCTTTCAGGGACCTGGATTGGAAAAAACCAGGCATAGCTCAAGCTTATAATTATTTCCATGAACATCCCTTAAAAGTTTCTGGATTCTGGATCTTCCAGTGAAATCCTGGAGTCCCCTCCTCTACTTGCCTTCAGAAGGCTGGGTGGGACCTTGTCTCCTCCCCGGCTGGCCTCACGTTCTGCTGACCACCATCAGTCCTCCGGCCTCCGGAGCTGCCAAGGCAGCCCCCCACCCCACCTCCCAGGCTGCTCCCAGTGTCTTGAGAAGGAGCCTGTGTCAGGCCTGTGCGTGTTGCTCAGGCTTCCTGCAGGAGACCATGGCCCAGACCCAGGCCGGGCAGCCATGCTGAGCCCTTCATTTATCAGCTTGGGACAGGGGGAGTGCGCCACATGGGCCTCCTGATGGCCAGGGCTTTTCTTCTCTGTGGACACTGTCAGCCATGGGGAGTGGAGGGAAACATAGGGCAAAACCTTGTCTTTCTCAATATGCCAAAAAACACAACCACCCCAAAACAAACAACCCAACCCACTTTGGACAGACCACCGAGATGTGATGAATATGAGGGCTGGGGTGCTTGTGAGCCAAAAACAAGTTGAGAAAAAGCAGAGCTGTGAGGGAGGCAAATAATTGACAAAGACAAAAATGGTCTTTTGTGCAGCCTGGAGGAAGCCAAGCGGGAAACCGTGGCTGATGAGTTGCCCGGAGCAGGAGCGCCGCCCAGACCTATCTGGCCAAGTCCTACATTCTGGATTAATCCTTAGGAAAGGAATGAAGCCCTGATGCCACTGGGGTCTGGAAGAACTTTTCAGGCCTGGTCCTTCAGGGATTCTTGGAAGCAAACGATTTCGTGTTTTCTGATGTTGGGACGTTGGTTGGAAGGACTGTATTCTGAAGAATCCACCGTCACTTGGGGGGTCGATGGTCCCAGGGAAGGTGCCTTCATGGAGGAATTTGCAGTCCCTCAAGGCCACCATCAAAACACAGTAGAGTATAAAATGTTGCATTCCAGCCTTGACGTGGTCATCCGGGTAATCAGAGTGTGGCCTACATCAGGCTCAGTTGCTTTCAAGGAGACCCGCTGGCATGGCTGTAGCTTTGTCTTTACAGAGAGATGCAGTAAAAAGAAGATTGATCCTTTTTTCTCAACCTTCCATTATTGAATTTGGTGGCTAGGAAGGAATTTTAAGTAGTTATGTTTTCCATAGTTTTTTAGTCTAAACAGAAATCATTACTTTTTGGACAAACATGTAATGAATCCCGCCATGTGTCAGGAATTGTGCTAGATGTGGAAATTGTTGCTCTTTTCTCAGGACTGTATTGTCTATTGAAGAAGATGGATACGTAAATAACTCCAGTGCCATGTGACAAGTGCTTCTTAGATCTGTGCCCTGTGCAAGCAGACACCTTTTCTTTTTCAAATTCTTCAGTCAAGGAGATTGCTATTGTCTTCCTTGGGAATACATGCAAGTATGGTAGCAGGCCCAGGGGGCTTCACATATATTGGAATCATTTCTAGGCCTCCTGTCTATGGCTATGGGTTTATGGGTTGATGTTGGCTCCTCACCTGGGCAATTTACATTCTAGCTCTCTGACATTTTATTTGTCACAGTGGACCAGATGGAAAGATGTGGATGGACTTTATGAACGCACCCACCTCTCAGCTTACCTGGGTGGAGGAGGCAAAGCTAACTTTGGGGGATGCTTTTAATGAAGTATCAAGGAATTCCGCCTCTACCAGGGATGTTGCCCTTAATAACTCCATGGTTAGCTTTAGATTTTCTCTCCATACGTTGAGGAAAAGTGTTGACTCTCTCTAATCTGTAAAAGAAACTTTGTTGCTCAAGGGAAAGATAAATTTCCTGGTTGCACGGATCTGCATGGAATTTCATGGTCAGATGGGGCTGAAGTTCATTTTTCTTCTTTCTGCCATTTTGGAAGTAGCCCAAAGTGAAACCCAACTGAGATACATCAACCAACATTTCCACCCTTGGCCGCAACAGGAAGGGCCTTTGCCAGGCACAGTCCTCTCTAGGAGATGGATCTCAGGCAAAGCTGTGCTGCCGCAAAGCACTACCCATCCTGATTCTCAGCCGCCTCTGCATTGGCATTTCCATAGTTGTGCTGAATTGGACGTGGAGCTGTTCTGACCCCCTTCTCTTCTCGGCTTACTGCAGATGGCTATGGTATCATGGTATAGAGAGGGGAAATCATATCTATCATTCTACACCAAGCCTTCCAAAAATAGAGGCCAAAGCATGTCCCAGGAAGCACTGGCTTATCCTTTAAGTTTCCAAAGGAAGCATCTGTAGTCACTTCTTAGTTAATTGTGAAAGATTCTGGCTATTTCAGGTCACTAGTGATGGCTTCAGACCTGTAATCTCCACTGCACCTCCTGATCTCGAGTGAGGAGCATCTCTTGATTGTCACAAGTGTGTTCTTTCCTAGCAACAATTTTGTCAGGGCTTTATTTGATTGTTTCCCTAACAAAAAGCCTAAATGTGATTTCTGAAGATATCGTAAGATTATTGAGATTTCCCTGTGGAAATTTGAGAAGGCTGCCTTAATTGACACCAGCAAAACTTTTGGCACTGGGGATTTGTAGCTCCAGCTAGGAGCAAATGAAAAGCTTGTCTCTGCTGTAAGAATTTCATTTTTGGTGAATGGTCCAATTCATACACAAAGTCAGAAGCTAGAATTCCAGGGGGATGTTTCCATCTTTGGTTCTAATTGATTCTTTTTTTTCCCACTGCCTAGAGATGATTGAGTGTGAAACTTTTTATATAAGGGAAATAGCATGGTGAGTCTTTCTAATGCTGTTTCTCTGAGGGAAGTTAAAAGTGCCGTGCAAGCATTTAAATGCTACAGCATTTTATGAGGTAGAACATTTGTGAGCATTAATTATTACCAAGGCTAATTAGATATCATTGGGTCAACCATAAAGCAAGTTCAGAGGCTATTGTATTCATCAGGGAAACAAATCTTTGGTAAAACAAAGTGTGTGGCGACCATGACTTGAAGGATGGATGGTGCCACTGCCCTGTCCAGAGTCAACTAGAGCAATTCTACTTTGGTAGATATTAAATATTGGGGTTCCATCTACCTTTAAAAGGAGTTCTACATAAAAATGTTTAGCAAAATAGTTTGCTACAGAGTATTCCTTCTGTCCTCCCCTAATTTTTGTGTCACCTGGTTTCTCTTCTAAGGGCAGACACCCACTTTTATTTTATTTTATTTTATTTTATTTTATTTTATTTATTTTTTTAAGATTTTATTCATTTATTCATTAGAGACACACACACACACACACAGAGAGAGAGAGAGAGAGAGAGAGAGAGAGAGGCAGAGACACAGGCAGAGGGAGAAGCAGGCTTCACTTGGGGAGCCTGATGTGGGACTCGATCTCGGGACTCCAGGATCATGCCCTGGGCCCAAGGCAGGTACTAAATCGCTGAGCCAGCCAGGGATCCCCCATTTTAAAAATATATAATTAATTCTACTCCCACTCATTGTTGCTCTCTTTAATACCCAGCCCTTTTAGCCAGGTCATGTGGCTGGGGAAGCGTGGCTGAGGTCATACTGGGGGAGGGTGAGACACATGATCCTTGTAATTTGATCAGCAGGCAGGTGGGCTCTATGTATAGACTGTACTTTGCTAACAGAAGTGCCCAGCCTTAAGAGAAGAAAGAGACAAAATTTCCCCTTACAAAGAGATCACCATCACCTGACAGCTTTATTCACTGATAAATTAGCAGGATATGACTGTACGGAACCATATATACCAAAAGGTTTTGACCTCCTCAAAATTGTAACCTTTGGCAAGGCCTCACTTATTCCAAAAATGCAGCCAGTTCTCTTTACGAATTGCCCTCAGCATACAAGCCACTAAAATTGTTCTTAGGGGGAGTGCAACACAGCTCTCCGATGATACACGTCAGATTTGAGGGGACCCACCAGAAATCACAACACAGAGTCAAATTGGGTGAAAGAGGTGGTCATTAGCCTGGATAATGACATTTTAAATAAAAATATATAAACACCAATTTCCTCTTGGGATTCATTAACTGGTTGTGGAGAACTTGTATGAAATAAATTAATTCATTCTCTCAAATCCCTGCTTATTGAACCTCTTCCCCAGGCAAGTAATTTCTCTTTGGTTACTACCTCTCACTGTTCTCCAATTAAAAACACTGCCTCTTAACTAATGTTACCCACTGCTGTAGAGCACCTTTTCCAGGCCAGTGCCTCAAATGAAAATCCAGGTATTGCTTGAAGGGGTCTCAAACCTTTCTTTAAGCTGCCATATTTAAAATTCAGTCTCCAGGAACTCTGCTTGCATTCCATAGTATTTGGGAGGTTGACCACAGTCTACAGTTATTCTGAGCTATTTTTAGAGCACAAGCTTTGCCAGCATATTATTTACATTGGTCAAATTAGATGGCTACTTGCCAGTGGCCCCTTTCCCTTCTGAAATGCTGACAGCATCTTTGTTCTGTTGCTCCTAGGAAGACCTAGGTTCTCAGGGGCATGCATGCTATATCTTTGCAAAAGAACAATAACTAAGCATCTGCTTACATAATCTGTTCCTTTTTCTCAGAAAGAGCCACAGATACAAGCTGAACTTTTATCCTTCTTTCCCCCCTCCATGATAGTAATCATATTGCCAGACTCCTAGGGCGTTGAGTAGGTTCACCAAAACAGAGCAAATTCTGGGAGACCAACAAGGACGGCAGTACAACACCATTCTCTTTGTTTCCCTTAGAACTGTGTTCATATTGATGGTTTGCTTTAATTTTCTTGCTCGTAAAACTTGCTGGTGAGACAGGGGCCTGCTTAAAGCGTTGGGAGGGTGACAAGATTTTCAAACTCACAGGGGTGAAATGAGATGAGACTCATGGAAGCCCAATGCACAGAGCCACAAAATGGCTCAGGAACATTTTCTAGCTGACCAAGTGTTTAAAATATCAAACTGGGAATGTTACCCAAAGTTTCAACACATTTCAGTGTATTGTACACTCTGCGCCATGATTAGTCATTTCAGAACAGCTTGAAAAATGGCACAAAGTTCAGCAGATGACCCAGTCACGTTAGAGTAATAATATAGCCTGAAAAAAATTCCTCTATGCCTCCCTCTTTCATGTGAGAACCTTATTGTACTTTATAAATTTGACTTTGTTAATCTTCACAGTTTCATTGCGTGGTTGACACGTTTGCTAGGGTTTCAGATCTCTCTTTTTTTCCGCCCTTAGGTAAGTGTGCAATATCAAGGCCTGCCTCTCAGAAAATGGATGCAGTCCTTGACTTTTGCCCATTCTAATATGATCATTAAGTAACCCTGGAGGAAAATGGAACACTTTGAACAAGCGATGTGAAGCAGATGTAGCTTCAGAAGAAACATTTAAAAATGTGCATTGGATATGACGTCTTTTCACATTTCAGAAATCGCCAGCACAGTGAATTGTTTAAAATATATGAAGTGAGATTTAGCAGCTGGGGAGCACTTGTTTATCTACATCATAGTGTTAAATCCCAATAAATGTTTTGAACAACGAACTGATATGTAACATTACCAAATAACTCTTTCTATTAAATGAACGTTGTTAGATCTCAGGGCCCAGCTGAGTTTTGTAATATCAAAGGATTATAGGCCACATGTTAATCCAGGATAACATACAATCACATAATTGTTATAGCTGTATTTCAGAAGTTGTTAACTTTAGTATGCAACTTTATTTTATACATTACGGTGAGATATGTCCTAAGCAGGGCCAGAGAGCCTTGAGTTACAGATTAGAACCACTTGCTCCAGTCAAATACATCAATTGAAGGGAAAGAATCAGAACATCTAGTTGGTGTTTTGCAATCAGAACTACCTGTTTGACCAGATATATTGCTTTTTATGCTGTTGTGTTAGCTTGTTATAAGTCAGGTCTAGCATGGTGTCTCAGATTTTCGTTCTGCTGGAGACCGTAAGAGGGTCAGATCCTGCAGAGCTGATTCACTTCAATTCATATGTGGGCCCTCATGCGGTGGCAAAAGTTTATCTTGCCAATCTTACTTTCCATGGCTCTTACATGAAGATTATGAAGTCTCCTCCCCTGGGGCTTATTATATCATGCGGGCACTGTACCCTAAAAATTGGCTAAGAAAATAAACATCACAGTAACTACTGTTGACAGCAGGTATGAAGCTCAATCACAAAATCTGGTGTGAGAGATGTAGCGTCTTTTTTCTTCTCCTTCTGGGTTCATCTTTTTACCCTGGGTTTTTGCCTAAGGGTAGAAGAGGCTGATGCATGTCAAAGGGGCATAGGTGGGCATGCCAGTTATGGATGTCATCTCTCCACATGGGTACCTGCTGATTCCTTCCTCGTGGGGGCTGGTTCTTGGTGACCAGTCCGTGTAGCCCTCCTTCCTTTACTTACATTCCCATCTACTAGGCCACCCCACATCCTCTGGCTCCCTCTGTTGTCTTCATACTGCCCTAGAATCCTTTTGTGGCTTCAAAAGCATTTAGGAAACAGAATATTTGTGGGGCTAAGTCCTCATCTGCCTAGAAATTGCATGCTGTCATTTCTTTTCTTTTAGAGCCATTCCCAGGAAACAGGTCATAGGTGTCCCCTGCTCTTGGATCCCCCAAACTTAACTGGGAATTGACTCCTTCCTGGGACTGGATGGGGCGATGGAGCAGAGGACAGTCAGAGTCTTTATTCTAAGCATTTCGGATGTTTACCTTCTTATCTGACTCTTTTGGCCCCAGGAAATCCTTTTCTATTCTATTCTTGGGGGTATTGTATTATTACTCATGAGTTATCCTCCTTCATCTCTGTCCGTACCATGAACATTTTTCCTTCCTCACATTATCTAAGATTTTGAAGGGAAAGGCAAATTGAGGGCGAGAGAAGGATATACTGAACAAAAACATTGCTAAATATTTCAAAACTTTAAGCTATCACACATTTATGGTCACTGGTAGGCCAGGCACTATGCTGTGTGCAAATATTTTATCCCATTGTCACCATTTATAAAAAAGTCATCTTTAGCTATAAAAATAAGTGTATAGGCATCTGCCTGTGTATGTGTATGTGTGTGTATGTGCATATTTGGAAATCTAAGCTCAGAGAGGTTAAGTAATTTGTCCCAAAACCAGTAGGCAGGGGAAAAATAAGATGTGAATCAGGTGTTTCTGATTCCAGAGCCCAGAATCTGTCCCCTAAAATAGCGGAATCCCTAGGGAGTCTGATGTGACTGGTTAGAAAGCAGCCTGGGCATGGGGATTTTTTTTAAGGTTCCCAATCCTGGTTGAACACAATCACTTGGAATTGGGAACCAGGGCCGTGAACCACATACTCCACAGGTCCAAGCTCTGTTTCAGATCCATCACACCTTGCTTGATGCTATCTATCAGAGATGGATCTTTGGTTTTTATTCCTCTTTGTCTCTGAAAATTGAACGGGCATCTGGAAAGAAACTATAGGCAGAGGAAGCACATATGTCATTGGGATTTTGAGCCACAGCATATATTCCTTACTTTGTATCTTCTTGTGCCAAAATGATTCCTAAATGCTCATTGGGTAAGATGAACTTCTAGTCATCTCAGAGCGCAATGGGAAAGGAAAACTTTAAATGTTTAGATTTTGATTTAAGCTCTTCAAACAGAGAGAGGGACTGAGGCACAGAACTCCATGATGCTGCTTGGAAAATTTGTTTGAAAAAAATCTTTCTTTGGAACATTTGCTGAGAGTGTGGGGGAGCAGGAGGGCTATTTTTACCACTTCCAATGGAACTCATAAATGATCTTCTTCCAAAAGGGCTAATTTCATAGGAGGCTGGAGAAGTCAATAAAGGCCTTAAATAAGTTGAATGACTTTAGTTTTCACTTAAAGGCCATACTCAACTGTAGCCCTTGTTAAAAGTTAAGCCGGGAAACGTCTCTGAGGAGAAATTCAAGCTCTGCTTCCAGCTTGGACTGGTCATGAATGGTGATTATCTGACTGTAATTCAAATCATATGTGCTGCCCCTGTTTTTGCCCTCCTCAAGATTATTTTTCCCCTTTTAAATCGAGCAAAATAGTCCTTGGCTTAAGGCAGACCTGTTCACATAAAGACATGAAATGAGGTGGTGTTCCAAGACCTCAAACTGCAAACCAGATTTATAAATCTCCAGTGAAGAGGTGGCCCTGTACAACCACATCCATGATGAGCTTGATGATTTTCAAGTCAGCCTTCCCCCGGTGATTCATGAATGAATACATTTCAAAACATGAAACCAATGTTGTCAGGAAAATACAAACGTGGACAAAACAGAGTCAAGTGCTTCATTTGTATGCTCGTAGCAGGGACTCACTTTGTATACAGATGGCCTAATTATGCTTTTGTCTCTAAACAGTTGAATAAAGAGCGAACAACCAACATGTCTCTAGGAATCTTTCCCAGCATCTTGATGTCACATGCCACTGTGGACAATGTGTGTAGATATTTGGTTTTACTTGCATGAAGATTTTCCGTGTGTTTGGTGTCTTTTTGGACAGAGCTTTAGGCCAGAAGAGGCAGTGCAGGGTGGTAGGGAGAGCTTGTCATTTAGAGTCACCACAGGGGGTGGGGGTTCTGTGCTGTCCTTTACTGGTAGTGATCTGGAAAACCTGCAAATGACTTGAGTCTCAGTTTCCTTCTGTAAAAAGGAAGACAAGGAGTGCCTGGGTGGCACAGGTGGTTAAGTGTCAGATTCTTAGTTTAAGCTCAGGTCATGATCTCAAGGTCCTGGGATTGAGCCTCGTGTCAGATTCCATGTTCAACTTGGGGTCGGCTTGTGATTCTTTCTCCCTCTCCCTCTATCCCTCCCCCTGTTGTAAATAAGTAAGTAAGTAAGTAAATAAATAAATAAATAAAATCTTAATAAAAGAGAAGACAATAATTCTTATCTAACAGGGTTGTTATAAGATTCCAATAATGCTATGGGGAGAGTTTGTGGAGCATCAGAAAGACATTATTACTGTTATCACAGTCATTAGGAAGATGTTGAGAATGGCAAAGGAAATGAAAATGTGCCTACAAAAGGGAAGAGTGAGATAAATACCCCCAGCACCGCTCCACACAGATGCACAGCCACCAGCAGACCCTGCAATCACTTGACCCTTCCACATGTTCCTTGTCTTTGGCCTTAGAGGGTTTTTTGTTTGTTTGGTTGGCAAAATTATTGTTATGTAGCCAGATTTCTTTAAAGGGTCCTCTGTGTTCTAGAAATTTTAAGACCCTGTTCTAAAAATATGTTTTATCTTGTGTTGCCATAATTATTCTTCCCCTGGTTTGTTCATGAAGTATCAACTGGAGCTTGCCTCTGGCCATGTGTTGTACTCTTTGGTAACTTGATCAGTCCAGGGGCCTATACCACCCATCCCCACAGGCCCATTCTGTCTGTTTTGTGTGTGCATATGAGATATGTTTATTTGGGTGTATGTCCTTGTACCCTTGCTCATTGCCCTCATATGTTTATATGGTCAAATTAATAGAGCAAGAGTTATGACAGATCTTTTGAATATGACCCTGTACTGATGCATTTTGTAACAAAATATTGGAATGTACAGGGTTATTTTTCAAATTCACCTATGTGGCAAAATATTCTTCTGACAGTCTTTTTCAATCAGCACCAGACAGCTGTCACTGAGACGATGAAAACTTCATCTGCCTTTCACATACTGGGGTTCAGACATGACCCTCCTGGGCTGTAGGAGGAAGAGAAACCACAGAATGACAAAAACAAACCAAAGCAATATCAGGCACAACTCAGGAATGTTAGAGCTACTGACTTGTGATTTTCTAGGTTTATAGGTTAAGAAAGGCAAAATTAGGTCTTGGTCATGGCTTTTGGAAATAAGAAGGAGAGATGGAATCAGGGATGGGAAGGTAAAGGGAGACAAAGGAGTAGACTTTATAGGGCAGCCTTGGAAGGTATCCATCCATTCCACAGATGGATCATGCACACTTCGGGTAGGTCGGCCCTCCTTACCTCTTTGAGAAAACAGTTCCACCATCTAGAGTCAGGCTGAGGCTAAGGCTGCTATGGAAAGAGTGAGGGCTCCCAGTAAGCTGTGTGGCCAGGATGGGGTGGGAAAGAGAAATGCCTCCGGCTGCTCATAAGCATAAGCCCTCCTTATCTGAGTAGGTTCTGGAAAGGTTTTAAACTAGAAGCTTTCCCTGTGTTAAGCATCCAAGTTTCTCCTCTCCTTTGGAATCTTGATGGAACCAGGAAGTCAACAACAATCAGGTGGCAGAGGCACCTTCAGGTACCCAGTGTTGGCGATGCCAGTCCATAGCAGAGCCTCGAGTGGTGCTTCCTCTGAGGATGTAAAGAGGCACGTGGGTTAAAGCACTCTCTTTACAGGAGAGTGTTTCCTTGGGAGGTGTTTTCCCTATTTCAGGTCACTAGGCCACCCTATAAGACATCAGATTTCTTTTCCAGTGTGTTAAGACATGTGCCTGGTGTATCCTCAATTCTTTAACTTCCCTCTAGAGGAATGCCTGTGTGTAATCTCTAGGATTTTCCAAAATGAATCCCACTGCCCTTTGGATAAGCAGAGACCCGGGCACTCAGCAGAACAAATTTAGCCCTTAATTCCTCTGCTGCAGAGTCAGCAATGGCCACGCACAACCCCAGGGCTGATGGTGAGGCTTTTCGCAAAATCTAATTTAGCACAACGGATACATTCCAAAGAAAGAGTGAACATGCCTGGCTCGTGTTTGTTTTTACAAAGTGAGCCCTGATTTTGTTAAAGAATGACAACAGAGGCGTCTGCAACTGCAAGGAACATTTTTGTGCCTTGTTCCAACCAAAATTTTCCAACAGATTTTAATGTAATTCCACCACCGCACCCCCCTCCCTACCCCCGCCCCCCACCGCAATGAGAAAAATCTGCTTCCAGAACGAGAAGTCAAGTTTCAGCAAAGAATAATAATCTCTCTGCAACTCAATTATGAGTAATTGAGAAGTGGTTTTAGAAGAAGTGGTGACAAATATTCAGCACACCGCAGCGTAGGGGACGCCAGGCTGGGAGGGTGAGTGTGGTCTGCTGCTGCACCTTCTCCTGGAGGAACCTCCTCCTACCTCATTTCTGCACATCAGTGTTAGCCTTCTGGTGTGACCCCTTGAGCAGGTTTCAGGGCACCGGCCATTTGGTCCCTTAGAATAATGGGTGGAATCATGTGACACATTATGGCCATTTTCAATTGGGCCTTTTGCATCAATGCTTAGTAATCTCATGTAGTCTTAACTGAAATGTTAGTAGGTGTGACCATAAGGGGAAAATGGTGAGGGGACTCTACTAGTTTCTCTAGCTTGAGGTAAGACCAAATGATGCTTAAAGTGGGAGCAATAGGGGGCCTATTTTCTCTTGTTTTGTGTTAAAGAGCCCTTTTGGCAGAGTTCTAAAACTTATGACACTAATTACAGTTAATGTTGGGTGCTATCCTAAGCATTGCCAGGCTTCGGACTATTTACTCCTTTTCATGTTATTATCCTCATTGAATCTCAGGCCCAAGTTCTGCAGCTAGTAAATTGAGTCAGGATTCAAATCCAGGCCTCCATGAAAAGCATTTTGCTGAGTCTGAGTGTTCACTAAGGAAACGAGTTCTAAGCATCCCCAGACCATCTGCAGAATATTGACGTGTCTGCTGATCTTGAATCATTCTATTTCATCAGAAGGATTGTTAAGGGCAAGACCTGGAAGGCAATCTATCAGTAAGACACACATCTGGACAAAGTAAACTTCTAAGCCTTTTTATTTACCTTTGGCTTTTTACATGAGCCCAGATTTTCATGGCTTCCTTTGATACAGGTCAACTAGTTGCTAGGTCAGCCCAGTAGAACCAGGACAGATTAATATTAACCAGTGTTGGGTTGGTTAACATGGCCTTTTCCAGTAGAAGTAACTTCCAGCGTAGAGCATACTGGAAAGTATGCTTCTTTGTGCCATATTTTCTTTTTCCCCATTTCCAACATTTGAATCATTTATTAAAGAAAGGAGTCGTTCTTTTCCTTGCTTTCCTTAGGACGGTATGTTCTTCAAAAATAGAAAACAGTGCAAAAGCCAAATACTGAGACCCAAGCCACATCACCCACAGGATACCCTAGAGATTCTCTCTTTCACACAGGTACCAAACATCACAATTGTCTTGTAGCTGCACACAGTGTGTGCAAAGGAAATGTCTCCCTTGAATTAACAGGAATGCAGTGCCTTTGATTAATGGGTGACATGAAATTTGGTGAATCGTTAATTACGTAAACACACAGTTAATGCATACATATGGTACAAAATCCAATCATTCAAAAGGGCATCCACTGAATAGGCTCCTTTTCACACTATCTGGAAGTCTACTCGATTCCTTTTATTGGAGGCACACCAGTGGGACCAGTACTTATTTGCTTGTTTGTTTCTTCTTTCTTTTCTTTTCTTTTCTTTTCTTTTCTTTTCTTTTCTTTTCTTTTCTTTTCTTTTCTTTTCTTTCTTTTCTTTTCTTTCTTTTCTTTTCTTTTCTTTTCTTTTCTTTTCTTTCTTTTCTTTCTTTTCTTTTCTTTTCTTTTCTTTTCTTTTCTTTCTTTTCTTTTCTTTTCTTTTCTTTTCTTTTCTTTTCTTTTCTTTTCTTTTCTTTTCTTTTCTTTTCTTTTCTTCTTTTCTTCTTTCTGGTGTTACCCAACCCAGTCTTCTTTTTAGTTATACTAAAATAATTGGGATTAGAATCATCATACATTTCCCCCATCTAGGGGTAACATTTGCTTTTGGGGTGTTGAGGTTGTATGCTTAACTCCAGCAGAGGCATTTCACTTCTATTTTACATTTATTAAGTACCTACTCTGTTTCAGAATCTTTGCCAAAGTAGCCAACTCATGTTGACAGCTGTCAGTTAGTTTTTAGAAAACTGATTAATTGTCAAAAATTCCAATTGAAAACTAGACAAGTTAATTAGGAAAAACAGATAAATAACAGTTACTCTGAAAAAGAAATGCAAAGAGAGAGAGAAGCCCCACCAGATATCAAAATGTAGGAGAAAACCTTTATAATTGAATCAGATTGGAAATAAGTAACAAATAGGTAGACCAATGGAGCAGAGTAGGAAATCCAGAAAGAGATCCATTCGCATGTAGAAAGAGTATATGAAAAAGGTGACGTTTCACATTAGTGGAGGAATGGAGTTTTCAACAAGTGGTGTTGAGATTAGTAGATAGCCATTGGAAAAACAAAACTGGATCCTTTCCTTACATTAGGGAATAAAAGGGAAAATTCCAAGAATGTAAGAGATTTATTTATTTTTTAAAATTTTATTAATTTATTCATGAGAGACACAGAAACAGATGCAGAGACATAGGCAGAGGGAGAAGCAGGCTCCATACAGGGACCCCCATGCGGGACTCGATCCCGGGACTCCAGGATCATGCCCTGAGCCGAAAGCAGATGCTGAGCCACCCAGGCGTCCCCAATGTAAGAGATTTAAATGTAAAACCTGAAACTATAAACATGTTAGAAAAAATATTGGCAAATTATTACCTAACTTTGGAGAGAGGGAAACTTTTTGAACTATCACTCAAATCCAGATACAATAAGGGAAAAAATTGATAAATTTGGTTGTATTGAAATTTTAAAAAACCCAAACAAACCTGTCTGTTGAAAAAAAAGTCAAAGAACAAAAATTAAAGACTCCATGAGTAACATACAATGATAAATGTCAAACTAGGGAAAATATTTGCAACTTCTATCAAGAATGAATGGTTAGTAGCCCTAATGTATAAAAGAGCTTTAGAAATTAGAGGTGAGGGATGTCTGGGTGGCTTATAAGTTGAGCATCTGCCTTTGGCTCAGGGCGTGATCCCAGGATCCAGGATTGAGTCCCACATCGGGCTCCCTGTGAGAAGCCTGCTTCTCCCTCTGCCTGTCTCTGCCTCTCTCTGTGTGTCTCTCATGAATATATAAATAAATCTTTAAAATAAATAAATACATACATACATACAAACAAATTAGAGGCCAAAAACTTCAACAATTTTATAGAAATAGGCTAGAAATATAAACACATAATTGACAGAAAAAGGGGTACAAATCTCACTTAACGGTATGAAAAAATGCTCAATTTTATTTAAAATAAGATAAATGTAAAATAAAAACTACACCAAGATACCATTTCTTGTCTATTAGGTGCCCAAATCCAAAAGACTGACAACATGCTCTATTGGCATAGCTGTAGAGACAAAGTCACTGTCATATGGTGCTGGTAGGAATGTGAAATTATAGGATCGTTGTGAGGAGGTTTTGACATTATTCAGCAAAATTATGCACACTTTTACCTTACAACCCAGCAATTGCATATCTAGGAATCTCCAAGATACCCTGGCGTAAATATGAAAAGACATAAGCATGAGGGTACTCACTGAAGCACTTATTTATAAGGGCATTTCCATTGAAGTGAACTGATTGTATAAACAGAGCCATCCACATAATTGAGTACTACACACCATGAAAAGGAATGAGCATCTTTAGATATCATCTCAATATCTATAACTCAGGAGTCACTTCCAAGGTTAAGTGAACGAAGAAAGGTAGAGAAAAAGAGTAGTATGCTGTCATTTATCAAAAAAATGAATATATATATTTTATATATTTATATATTTGGGTTTTTTTTTTTTCCAGTTGGAAGCTAGATAAGTTTATTAGGAAAAAGAGATAAGTAACAGTTGCCAAGAAAATCCTGAAGAGCAATGAGAGGAATAAACCCAACCAGAAATCAAAACATGTTTTGATTATAGAGGTTTTCCACATGCACATGGGCATGCGCGCGCGCGTGCACACACACACAGTATTTTTAATTTTCTTGTATTAAAAAGACAATGAAAGAATAAACCATTCATTTAAAAAATGACTACTTTTGGGAGAGAGGGATCTAGTGTGGAGGGACAGAGATAAAAGCTAGCCTCCTTAAATTTGTTTTGTTGATTTCACTTTGGAACCATGCAAATGTTTTACATTATTATGAAACAGATTTTAAAAACAACATTTTTAAAAAGCCATCTCTAAAAGTTGAGAACAAAATGAAACAAAATAAAACTGTGCATTGTGCTTGCAGCATAAACAGGGAGGGACTCCTCCAAGTGACTTTTAAATATGGTAATCTGACTGTGTGTCCCTAATGAATATACTCTAAGGATGAAAGGAACTGCAAAAAGAAATTCTAAATTGTTTTCAGTGATCATAATGCTGGTGCTTGTCTTATATATTGTTATGATGAGACTGTCATGGGCATGGTCTGAGATAAAGCAAATGAATAATCATGTTAGTATCACTGAAAAATGGGATTTGGGGTAAGAGTATAGATACAATTGTAAGCTTGAGAAATTTAAGTAAGATCTTTTCATCTTGATTGTGAATTAAGGGTATGAAATCAGATAGGTAGTTAGGTAGATAAATAGATAGGTAGGTTTTTTTCCAAGCTCTGTTCACTCAAAAAACCTGGAACAACAACAAAAGAATCAAAAATCCAAAAAACCAAAAAACAAACAAAAAAACCCCAAAAAGAACACCACCCTTCCAAAATAAAAATGCCAAAAGGCCTAATGACCAAACCAGCAGCAATGAGCAGACCTAGATCCAGATTTTGGTTTTGCTAAAAAGTTTTACCTGCCAAAGCTTCTTGGCAAGGTGGCTGATTCCAGGTTTGGGAGGAAATAAACAAGGTGAGCCTGGAGCAAGGAAACTGTCAAAGACTAGAAGGGACATGTCAGAAGAACTCAGGAGCCAACTTGCAAAAGCTCCCAGAGGGCAAATATTTTAACATCAGTACAAGTAACTAAATGGATTGAGACTCATCAGATATGTTTGAATCCACAAGTTCATGATGGTGCTGAAAAAAAAAAAATCACTGTGACCTTTGGAGAATACAAGGAAATCACTCATTATTTTGAAAATTGGTAAGTAAAGAATAAAGCATTTATCCTGTGTTTTTTTGTTTTATATAAACTGTACCTGAAGAACCAAGAGTTGGTAAGAGGAACTTCTCTTCGTAGAAGTGTTACAGCCAATGGAGAGGGATGATGAAGGAATAAAGCCAGTGAGGATAAAAATCTCAGTTTCTGAAGTTCCTCCCTGGGGACCTAAGCTGGAGAAGGGAGGGCCTTATGCAAACCCTAATGACTTAATGGATCTGGGCAGTGATCCTCAATGGCTACAAATGTCACAAAAAGAGAAACAACCCAACTGATGGAAGAACACACTACCTACCCACGATGTGGTTGGTCTTACCAAAAAAACTGAACTTGAATCTGGTGGAGGCTATAGCTCCAACTACAATCACAGAAGCACAGGGGCCGGAGGAACATGTTAATTCCGTGGGGATGCAATCATCAAAGTGCAGGGCGTAGGCTTTAGAGGACAAATGACCCAGTTTCTTCAACAAAAAAATTTCAAGGATATAAAACAGAGATAAAGGAGGAACCAACAGATTTTAAAAGACTTCAGAGACTGATAGCCAATCACACTGTATGGACCTAATTTGAATACTTCTTCAAATAATTTTAAAATGCCTAAGATAATCAAGGAAATATGGACACCGGGATACTGACTACATAACTTGATAATAAGGAATTACTACTGTTAATATTCTTTTTTTAAAAGATTTTATTTATTCATTCATGAGAGACTCAGAGAGAAGAGGCAGAGACATAGGCAGAGGGAGAAGCAGGCTCCCTGTGGGGAGCCCGGTGTGGGGAATCGATCCCAGGACCCTGGGATCATGCCCTGAGCTGAAGGCAGATGGTCAACCACTGAGCCACCTAGGTGTCCCTACTGTTAATTCTTTTTAGATATTTACTACTATTGAGGTATTTCAAGTGTCCTATTTTTTGCATATACATGTTGGGATATTTATAGATGAATCGATATGATATCTGATATTGCTTCAAAATAAATTATGGTTTGAGGAGAGAGATATATATATGGGGCACAGATAGAATAAGATTGGCTATTAATTGATAATTTTTGAAGCTGGCAATGCTACCTCTAGTTCATTAAACTAGTCTCTACTTTTATAGAGATGTGAAATTTCTGTAATAAAAATTTGAATAAAAAGTAGAGGATAAGAGAAATGTGAAATGGACTTTCTCTCATTTAAGAACATCTTTATCCAGGTATAATTCACAGTTCACACACACAAAAATGAATCTGGACTTTCCAATTTCCCAAATGGACAGCTAGCTTTAAATTTAAAACAAAAAATATTTACGGATCTTTTTTTCAGTTCACTTCAAGTTTATTGCCATCACAGTAATTAAAAAAAACAAAAACAAGCCAAATAAAACACAAGTTATCTGGGAATTGATTTCAGCACATTCTTAAAATTTCCTTTTCACAAAAGACTTGGAAATGTCAGTGCTAAAAAGAAGCAGCTAACCAACCGTCACAAAGAGATCTATCTCAGATCATTAGAACTCTTCCCATCTGTTTCCTTTTTGGAAGTGCTATTTTGTTAATTTAAAAATTGCCATTGATAAGATTATAATTATTGTCAGTATCAGAGTTTTGAGGGATGCATAGAATCATAATGGATTTACCTGTTCCTTGCCTTGAATTCAGTTTAAAATGAAGGTTTACACAAAGATTCCATTATCCTATAAATAGAAGAGCATTATTCACGGCAAACTGCCTGGAACTTTGACTTTTGTAAGCTGGTTGTTTTGAAGTTTGAACAGTCAGGGTCTTGCCTGGCTTTGAAGAGCAACCTGCAAATGGCAGTGGGGGAAGGGGAGGTCAGAGTGGGGGAGAGACGAATTCCTGCCCCACCTGCGACACCTGCTGCTGCCCTTGTTGGGATGGGCTCTCAGGAGGACCAGTGGCCCCTCACATTTGAGTGAGAGCACTGATGACATTTATAAGTAATCATAATCGTAATTTCTCTCGGGAAGGTGTTGTGATGACCAAAGAATGAAGAGTGAACATCTAGATACGTCTGCACGGTCTGTGTCTTCAGCATTACACCTCAGAACTTTATGGTGAATTTTCGCCAAAGATTTGGTGACCTGTTTTGCATTGTAAAGATAATAGTTTTGGAAACCAAGGGAACCGCTGGGACCTGATACCAGCGACGGAGTGTTGTTTGATGGTGTGGCTTCTCTCTGTTCATTTGGTGAACAAAGATCTATTGGGTATGAACCATTTCCAAAACACTGTGCTAGGTGCTGTGGCAAAATGTATCAGAAGTCTGGGATCTCAACAGGTGAGCGGTTAGTGGGAAGGGTTAAACAGAACAGCCCTTCTAAACTTGTATTCTGATTAGGTACGGCTCAGAGAAAGGGATACGTGATGTCAGATGAGTTGATTTTCATAATTTTTGGTCTCACTGGGGACAGATCAAAGGAAAATTCCTGAGAAAAGTTATACTTGAGCTGGACTTTGAAGGTTGGTAGGAGGTAGACACTGGTGCGTGCCTGAATGCACTCATGCGGGGGGCCCGTGAGTGTGTGCAGTTGTCTGGGGAAGTAGGGACGAGTCTGGGGAGAGCATTTCTGGTGAGAGAAATGGCGTAAGTGAAAGGCCAGGGGAGGTGGGAAAGTAAGGTAGTGTCTGGAGAACTGGGACAAGTTTGTCGACACCTGACCTTATCCATCCTTTGGAGTTTTGGGTCCTGTCCTTGCCTACAATGGCTGCATGTGTCTGCAGTGTTTCCTCCAAAGACCACATCAATCGTATCTATTGTAATGGAAAAGTTCTTTAAAAGTGTTTATGAGGATAATTCTCTCCATTCCACTACCTACAGTGATAGTGAAATAATTACGTTGTGAATGACCGAGAAATACGATTTAGTTTTCCGCATCTCTTGGTTGTTGGTTTCATTTTAGAGCTGATAAATCATTTTAAGAAAATTCACTGCCAAGGCTTGAAAACCTGATGAATTTTTATTGAAGTAATTTAATTACAAAATATTTATTTCCTTTACAAAAGGGATGCCTGAAGGGGGTTCCTATCAAGAGCCAGATTCCCTCATTGTGTTTACCACATAGTTTCTTTTGCTATAATTTGGTTCACATCAAATTTCAAGGTTCAGGTGTATGGTCTGAGGGACACTGTAATACAAGATGGAGAAGAACAATACAGGTTTGTCTCTATTGGTTAGATTTTAATTTCTTTAAGATGTATTTATTTATTTGAGAGAAAGAGAGCAAGCTTGCGTGAGTGTGGGGAGTAGGGGCAGAGGGAGCGGGAGAGTCTTAAGCAGACTCCGCACTCAGCATGAAGCCTGATGTGAGACTTGATCTTACAACCCTAAGATCACAACGTGAGCCAAAACCAAGAGTTCTTTGCCTGGGTGACTGTCTGCATGACCCAGGTGCCCCTCCATCAATTTTTTAGGCATTCACAAGGCTAGGACTGTGTTCATCCTAAACCAGTGGTCTTCATGTTTGGTGTCCAGGAGCACCCATGCCAGATGCCTAAAATATTAGGACTCATATTTGCATTTATTTTTATGAGAAAGAACTTAATCTTACTGATACTTAATATGTGGATGGATGGCAATACATATAGATAATTTTAAAGTAAATATGTACCAATTCGGGGTTGTATGTTCACAAAGGTTTTTTTTTTTTTTTTTTGGCTGGCTCGAATTCTGATTGGTAAGCAGCTGCGGTGTTACGCACTTTAAACAATAGCTTTGGCGGTGGGCTAGCTTAAGCTCCTTGTTTTAAGATTAAGAACAAGAGGACCCATTGATGTGTTTTAAGCAGGTGAAGGGCATGGTCAGGGGTGCGATTTAGTAAGATCGCTTGGGGTTCCCTGTGCAGAATGGATTGGAGAGGGGTGGGGTGACTAGTTAGGAGACTACAGGCTAGTCCTCTAAGAACTCTACAGTTGTGGGATAAAAAGCTGGGACCAGGAGATGACGCAGGCGATGTAGACAGTCTGGGTGCTGTCAATTCAGTTTCACATTTGGTGCAATTTTGTTATGGTTTGGTTTTCTGGGTTCCATTGTGCCCTCTGGCTTTATGACACAGATGTGTTTATCCAGCACTGCCAGGGGGCCAGCATTGTGGCTGATAAAGACCTGCTTTACCTAGAGAGGTGGTTTATTTTCTGAGAATTTGAATCGAGAAAAAGCCATTTAGTGCTAAAAATGTTCCTTGTCGGCTGAGAACAGAGGCTGTGGAGCCCTCTGAGCCACGACTCCAACTCAGACACTTGTTTACCTGCTTACTATTGGCCTTTCTCAGTCGGATGTAAGTAAGAGACTGTCAATTTCCAGCCCAGGAACCGACTCTGACACGTAGGAGGAGCTCAATCAATCTCTCAAGTGTGCTCAACTCTGGACTTGCCCACACTCATCAATCATCCTTGTCCTGAAGCTGCCCCGGCCTGTGTTGAGATGGCTCTCCCGGCTGGATGGCAGGCTTTAGCGTCTGTGCCCCAGGCCCTGAATAGTTCTGGAGAGCTCTCATTTGTAAAACAACCCTCATTTTTGCACACATTCCCCAGCCTGCGGAAGAAGAACAGAACGCGAAGTGAAGAGTAGGTGTCCGGTGCCCAAATGGCCACTGGCCTGACCACAGGCGAGAGGCTACTGGGGCCCCTCGACAGGCCAGGAAGGGCAGGAGAAGGGAAGCTGCTAAGCAGGGAAGAGGTGGGGACATTTTTCATCATGCACCAGTTAATGCTTTTTACTGCCTAGTGGGGCTCTATTTTATTCTATTTTATTATTTATTTATGAGTGACACAGAGAGAGAGAGAGAGAGAGAGAGAGAGAGGCAGAGACACGGCAGAGGGAGAAGCAGGCTCCATGCAGGGAGCCCGATGTGGGACTCAATCCTGGGACTCCAGGATCTCGCCCTGGGCTGAAGGCAGGCACTCATCCCCTCGCTGAGCCACCCAGGCGTCCCTATTTTATTTTTTCTTAATAATTTGACAGAGCAAGCACATACTCTTCTTTCCTTCCTCTCCTCTCTTTCTTTTGATTGGCTTTCTTGTCATCAATAAGGTGGATTATAGGTTAATAATTTCAAAACACTCACGGCTAAGATATACTGAGCCCTCATCACAAGCCAGCCATTGTAGGGAACACTTGAAAAAGGTTCAGTTCACTAAGAATGAATAGTAACCACAACTAGCCCCATTTGACAGATGAGGAAATTGAGATTTTTCAAGAGAGACCAGAGTCAATGTGCTCATCACTGCACAGGGCTCATAAACTGTGGGCCCGAGAATGAAACCCTGGCGAGCTGACCCCAAAGCCTGCAGACATAATGAATAAATTACACGACCTGCTCCCCAAATGTCATCTAACTTTTGCTTCCTGGGAAAAAGTTGTTTCACCCAGAACAGCATCTCCAATGCAGTAGACTCCCTCCTTGGGGCATTTGGGGCTTACCCTGGACTCTGACTTCTTGGACAGAAGGGGCTCTGCTGCGTTCATTCCTCTTTGTATCCTTCTGCCTCCCCGATGACAGGGACTCAAGAAATACCCACTTGATGAAAATTGGGTGACCTCATTTCTCTTTTCTCTCAATCCTTAGGCCCTCAGAAAGGACTTGAAATTCATCTTGACTTTTAAGGAAATGTCAGAGCTCAGAGGTGTGTGGCAGTGTGCCTGCCCTGACCTTGAAAGCGACATCAGGACCTGCCTGTGTCTTGGTATCTTTGGATGCGTCTTAATGAAAGCTTGTCAGGGGAGTGAGTGGCTCAAGATGAACTTGCCAACAAGGTAAAATTCCACCCTGTGGTGAAAAGCCTGAAAACCAAGTTCTGGTGGGACAACAGGGATTTTCTTTGTTTTTCATGGTGAGTGGAATTCCCTGTTTTTTTTTTTTTTTCAGCTGCTTCTGTCTCAATCCCACCACCCTACTCTGAATTAGGGCACAAAGGCTGGTGGGTGTAGGCCTTGGGGCTTAGCTGCATGGCTGAGACTTAACCCACTGCTGAGTTCTGGTGGACAGTGGTGGTGTTCCATTGTGAGGTCGGCATAGCAGTGCGCCTGCCTACTCTCCTCCTGCTTCAAGATCTGGTGCCCGTATAGCACTTTAGTCTAGAAAGCTTTTAAACTGGGATCCCACCAGCAGTCATGGGGTGCTATATCTGCTTATTGATTTCAAATTTTCTTAACCCGTTCAGCAGCTGTTTTTACAGAGTAGAAGTAGATTAAGGAATTACTTGTAACCTCAGGCTCCTCCTAGGGCTCTCTCTGATGTGGCGTGGCTCCAATCCACCAGGATCTGACCTTTGGGACATCCATGTGGCAGAGAGCATTGGGCAAGAGTGATCTGGTTACAGCCCGAGATACCTCGAGGGAGAGAAATCTTGACTTGATGACAAGGGGTGACACACCATTGGACCCAAGGCGTGATTTACATTGCATTATCAGGGGAAGGGTTACATCTTGGTTAAAACAACAACGAAAACTCCATTTTCCTGGAATTGCTGGAGCACTGAGTGGAGAACAGTTGCTGGAGTAAGAAGTAAAAGCTAGTCTTGACTTTGACAATGACTTGTGTTTTGTGCCTGGTGCCTAGTAGGCACTTAGTAGCTATTTGATGAGGGTTACGTTGAGAAAAGCCTTGGGCTAGGTACTTAATCTTTCTAGATTTCTTTTTTTTTTTTTTTCTATCCGTAAGAGAGTAAATTGAATCACATGATTTTGAAGGTCCATCCCTTCTCCAACGGTCTGTGGCTGTGATTGTCTTTGGAGGAAGGCACACTGAGGAGAAAGAAGGAGATTTAATTAAACTCCGTTTATTAATTAAACTCAGCATATCTTAAACAAAATCAGGCAGCCAAGGTATCCTTTTAATTAGTAACTTTATAAATGGTTAGTTGAAGGGTGCCTGGGGAGTTTTAGAAATATCAAAATTACCAACAAGAATTCGGGGGTCACTGTGGTCAGAGGTCGGCTGCAGTGATTTAGTCCAGTTATGGGTGGCATAATTTCACAGTTGAGAACATGGATCAGAATGCCTGAGTCTGAGTCCTGGTTTTCCCACTTACTTGCCTGGTTCTTGGACAAGTGTCTCCTCTTAAACTTTTATGTTTACAGTTTATGAGACATGGTGGTAACAATACACCTTTCCTCATACCGTTCCTGAAAGAGTTGAATGGAAATTTCCCTGAAACATTTGGCATAATGCCTGGCGTAGAGTAGAGGCCAAGCACATATTTGGGGGACAGAAAAAGGACATGTTCACTGTGTACCCAATGTCATCCAGAAGACTTAGCCAAACAGTTCAAGCAACAGCATTCTGTGGAGTTCCCTAGCTCCTTAAGAATGAGGAAGAATGCCTCAAAATATCTTTTGTAAAGAAGATGCATTAAGAACACCTGTATTCTTTTGTTCTGACTCAATGGTCATCTAATTAGACTATGATTTTCCTTATTTTAAGGAGGAACTGCATTAATCTGGCAATGTGACCATTCCAGTCTGCTAATAGAATACTATTGCTCATTACGGACTCATACATTGGCACTCTGGTTTTATACCAGTCTTTTGTGAGCTCGATTAGCAAGAGTTACTATCAAGCTTTGCCAAACCTGTTGAAACTGAGTTCCTAGAGCAACAAAGTAGAAGGCCACATCTTGAACTGAGGTCCAGACCCCAGCAGATGGCCTGAAGGACACTTGACATGACTGGAAGACACTGACCATGCACCCATTGGCACCCTACCTGCCTTTCTTCAAGTGAAAGTTCTTCAGTTGACACTACTCAGGTTGCCGAGGTCCTAACAGATACAGTCTAGGCATTGGGTCTGTCACCACTAACCCTGAGCATCTAAATGCAGAACTTAAGAAGTTCCAATCAGTGAAACAGGAACTCTTACCTTAGACTAGGAGTATAAGCTCCTTGTGTTGGTTGGTACTAAGCCAAGATAATTTCATTTTACTGTAATTATGAAATGAATACAGAAAACACATGAAATGTTAAGATTGCAGTGAAATACTAAGATTGCAAACTTAGAAAATATTGCAAATTCCAGGACAATAGTTTGGAAGCCACTGCTGGCTGTCATCTCTTCCATCCCTGCTCCCACTGAATCCTCACAAATATCTTGCCACAGAGATTTAAAATGAAGAAAGCTTCATTTTATAATGAGGGATTTTCATTTTATGAAAGAGAGCTTGAGAAGCACCCCTAAACTCTTATTTGTAACAGGGGAGAATTGGAACTCAAACCCAGGTCCTTGACATGAAGGCTGGATCTTTTGGTCTTTGCAGATACTCTTGGGAAACTCCTTAGCACAAGTGTGGGTTAGAATACAGTGGGCAGGGGTGTTTCTGAGTTTTATAACAATGGTAGAGTCAGAATTCAGAAGGTCCTTTGTACGTCTGTGAAATAAGGAATGCTGTGGTTGGATATTCAGAAAAGGCACAAGATATCTATGGCACATCCTCAGCTAGACTGACTTTATCGTACTCAATATCCCAAGATGCTTTAAGATTAATGCAATGGTGGATTGTAAGACAACTTCTTGTTCTGTTTGGGTCTTCATGTGAAATTTGTTCAACAGGTTATTTAAAGAAAGAAGGGTGGAATGCCTGGGTGGCTCAGTTGGTTAAGTGTCTGCCTTCGGCTCAGGTCATGATCCCAAGGTCTTGAGATCAAGTCCCGCATCAGGCTCCCTGCTCAGTGGGGGAGTCTGCTTCTCCCCACTCTCCTGCTTGCCTGTTCTCTCTTTCTCAAAAATAAATAAAATCTTAAAAAAAATAAAGAAGAGTAACATGCTTACATTTGACTTTGATTACTTTTTTTGGTTTGTATGAAACAGTAGCAGATTGCCACCAAAGCTCCCCCGACATGCCTCTCAGAATTAGCACATGTCAACTCTGTTCATTGACAAGTTTCTAATTTCACCCACAAGAGCCAACAAGCATACTTTCTATAATCACATAGATTTGTGTTTCAAAAAATCAACACCGTATTGTCATAGGGGAACTGTTCCGGGTTTATATTAAAAAAATTCACTTCCTACCTCTCCCCCCCGTTAGCAGTGAAAATACACATAAATGTCAAATAATGTGCGGCCTCCATTAAGGCAGACATCACACTTGTGACCTGTTACCTGTGAGAAGGCACAGGCACCAGTTCAAGGCTGGGTCATTCAAGCTCTGTGTTTATCATTCCAATTCCACAGAGTGTGTGATGGCCTGTGGGGTGGGGTGGGGGGGCCTCAGATGGGCTGGGAGAAGCCTGATAAGGAACACAGCACTGTCCACTGTCATTACCAGGGTTGATTCCAAATGCAAGCTTTGGATTAGAAAACTGTGTAGGTACAATTAAGGGAGAGTCGGCTCCTCGAATCCTCGTGTTGACTTCTGGAGCCGTTACCCACCAGCATGGAATAAAAACAAAATGGAGCATCCAATATATAATACGGCATGATGCAGCCTTCTTCCTGGGTTAGAAAAACCCCACTAGGGAGTCAGATGCTCCAGAGTTGCTGGTGAGCAATGCATTTGGTCAGTGCTCTGGAAAACAAAGAGGCAATTTCATGTGAGCTATTATTTTTTTCCTCAGGAAAATTCTTGGAGGAGTGTTTTGCTGGCCTCTCTGATGCCACTCTGAGTTATTTTCACTCATGTTGTGTGTAGGTGCCACGTACAATTTGTGTGCTGGCAGGTTGCTCGAATGTCCCTTTGTCTTTCCCCTAATTCAAGTCAAGAGCATTTTTATTGGGCAGACAAATCATTATGTAATGACATTTAAGACCAGCAGAGAAGGTTTCTCGCTCTGTGGGCACAGAGCCTACCAATCTGCTCTGATTTCTTTTTTGTATCTTCACCTACACTTGTTTATTGAACCAATCAATATTTACTGAGCACTTAATATACGCCACAACAAGAATAATAGCAACAACAGTAATCACAATAACACAACTGTATCCAGATCTTTAATGCTTTCAAACATTTCGGGCAGTTCTGGGTGTGCATTATTTCCTTTAATCTGCAGAGCCCTATCCCGATCTTCACCTCCACGGACAAGGCAGGTGACGGTCGGGCACATTAGGTGATGTGGGTGCCATCACCGACTCGGACCTGGGTGTCATCTTCAAGGAGACTCAATTATTCCACAAGTCTTTATTGAGCACTTAATATGGGCCACTGGAGCCACAGGGGTCCTCAAGACACAGCAAGATCCCTGATCTCAAGGGTTTTCCTTCTAAGAGAATATGAAATGTTCATAAGTAATGCTAGTATTAAATGGAGCAAAAACTCGAAATCATCTCATATGGAAACCACATCTTAAACAGCCTCTATGAAGAACTACGTGTGTAATTCAGATACCTGTTTCATAAGAGGGGCTCAGCAACTTCTGCAGCCTTCCCTCCTGCATTTGCCTGTCATCTTTCTGTCCCCTTTCCTTGTGTTCCTACACCTGGTATCTGTGAAGCTCTTCGTAAGACAGGTTCCCTTGGAATGGTCTGTGCTTCCCTGTTCCAGATACTTTATGTTTGTTTTAATAGCTTTGTTGAAGTACAATTCACATGCCATTTAAAGTGTATAATTTTTTTAAAGATTTATTTATTTATTTATTTATTTATGATAGACACAGAGAGAGAGAGAGAGGCAGAGACATAGGCAGAGGGAGAAGCAGGCTCCACACAGGGAGCCTGATGCGGGACTGGATCCTGGGCCTCTGGCATCACGCCCTGGGCTGAAGGCAGCCACTAAACCACTAAGCCACCCAAGGCTCCCTAAAGTGTATAATTAATAGCTTTTAGTGTGTTCACAGATATGTGTAACTCTTATTAGAATCAATTTTATTTAAAAAAAGATTTGGTATTTATTTGAGAGAGAGAGAAAGAGAGAGAGAGAAAAAGAATGAATGCACACACATGTGGGGGGAAAGGCAGAGGGAGAGGGAGAAGCAGACTCCCGCTAAACAAGGAGCCAGAGTCAGGGCTTGATCCCAGGACACTGAGATCATGACCTGAGCCAAAGGCAGGAGGTTAACCAACTGAGCCACCCAGGCACCCCACTAGAATCCATTTTAGAACACTTATCACCTCAAAAGAAACTCTATGCTCATTAGTGATCACTCCTTATTTTTTCCAATGCCATTAGTCCCTAGAAACCACTAATCTACTTTCTTGCTCTATAGATTTGCTTGCTCAGGGGATTTCATATAATATGTGATCTTTTGTGGATTACTTCTTTCCTTACCATGGTATTTTCAAGCTTCGTGTTTATTTAATATGTAGCATGTATCTGTTCCTTTTTATGGATGAATAATATTCTGTTGTATGGATGTACCGCATTCTGTTTATCCATCCATCAATTGATAGACATTTGAGTTGTTTCCACTTTTTGGCTATTATGAATAATGTAGCTCTAAATAGTCCTTTACAGGTCTTTATGCAGGCATATGTTTTTCATTTCTCTTGGGTAGATACCTGGAAGTAGAATTGCTGAGTCATATGGTAATTTTGCGTTTAACATTTGAGGAACTGCCAGACTGTTCTCTAGAGGGGCTGCACCATTTTGTACTCTCCTCAGCAGGGTGTGAGGGCTCTGATTTTTCCACATCCTCACTAAAACTTGTTATTATCTGTCTTTTAGAGTCTAGCCATTCTAGAGGGTGTGGATTAGTATCCCATTGTGGCTCTGATTTGTATTTTTCTGATGACTAATAATGTCAAGCATCTTTTCATGTGTTTGTCTCCTTCAGAGGGATATCTGGTCCCATAACCTGTGCATGAGAATTTCTTGGGAAACTTTTATATAATACAAAAAGAATCATTCCAGACCTTCAGAATCTCTGGAAGTGGGGCTTAGGATGCTGTATATGTTCTTTTAAATCTCTCCTGGTTACTCTGGTGATTGGCTAAGTTTCACTTGCTGTTATGAACCTGTCTATTGGGCCTTCTCTGTTGAGATTTTAGCACAATGGATAATCAGTCAATGGTGCCATTGGCCTAGATCTGTGGTTTACAAACAGTTGATTCATAGTGTGAGATACATTTTACATCCTGACTCAGCACACAATATGTATGCCTGTGTGCACAAAAACTGAAACAAAGATTTTATGTAATAATACCTATTCTTATTACAGAAAATATACTTGGGGTTTTTTTCTACTTGGTTCTAGCCTTATTTGTTCATGAAAAAAATGGACCAAATCCACCAATTGTACAGCCAATGAATGGGCATTGACTCACAGTTTGAGAAGGAGCAATCATAGCATGCATCTCAGAAGTCTTGGCATTTCCCCCATCACCTCAGCTCTGGAAGCCTCAGAACCCCCCTCTGTGCAATGAGGAGGTTATCAGATCAGATGATCTCAAAACTCTTGGATTCTGTACATTTGTTGGCTAATAAGTGTCTCTTCAGTTGTCCTCGGCTGCATCAGTCCTCTTACCCTGGCCAAATGTGTTGTGCTTTCCAGTCCCTCCTTAGTTCAATATCTATACCTGCTCCAAGTACCCTGTACCCCCTCTTGCATCAGGAAGGCCAGAACTTACTCCAACAGATGTGTCCCGTTCCATGTATCGCTCAATACAATCAATCATCTCCTTTCTCACACTTTTGTCTACTGTTTGTTTTATTGGAAACATTAAAGAAAAGAAAAGGAACCACTGATTTGTCTGTACAAGCAATGTTCTTCTCTTCGTCAATCATTCAACAAGTATTTGTTGAGGGCCTGCTGTATGTGTAATGATCTGTGTGTGTTGGGTAAATAGAAAAGTCTTGAAGAATTCCTTTTTTTAATGACTGATTTTTTTTTTTCATTGACACATACAGATGGAAGAAAGAATGAGGGCGGGTAGAGGTTACCACATGGTGTTCCAGTTGTGTAACAAGCTCCTAGTCTTTCTGATGAGGTGGAGGGTGGGGTGGGAATAACACTATAACTTATATTGTCTATTGGTTGAGAGAGGCAGTCTCAAATCTTAGCTTAGCTACCAGTAAAGACAGTCCCATAAACATTCCTGGCTCTGGTTTCCAGATTCTTTTGGTTAAAAGTGACAGAAAACTCACTTTGGCTTAAGCCATACAGGGAGGTTATTTGTTTCTCTTTTGTTTTGTTTCGTTTTTATTTTATTTTTTTAAATTTACATCCCTGAAAAATTCAAGGCACGAGCTCCATTCTGAGTACAGTTGATGCTGTGAGGACCTGGTTTCCTGCATTTCTTGGTTCTCCTCCGTCCATGGTATTGACTTCATTTTTTCTGGTTGTTCTCAGTATTCCAGGTTCTTCCTTAAAGGTGACAATGCTAGACCTAACCTCCTTTTAGTTTAGGTGGAAAGCCCTGTTGCTACCCCTGCATTTTTATTAGAAGTGATGTTGCATCTCACTGTGGAGGCTCATGCCTGTTCCTGAACAAATGACAGTGGCCAGAGAGATGCAGCATGCTGACAGGTGTGGGCCTGGACAAATCCACCCAGCAGTGGATGTGGAACTCCCTCTAGACAACATGGTCGGAGCCAATGGGGAATATATGCTCAGTGGGACTTCTCAGCCTCCATAATCACATGAGCTGATTGCTCTTGGTTCTCTTCCTTTGGAGAACCCTGACTAATACAAACACTAAAAGGTGGGAGAAAGAAGGAACCAGAAAAAGTTGAGATGGGAGCACAATGAGGAAGGAAGAATGCCAAATGAAAACATATGTCAGGGAAGAGTGAGCAACTGATTCAAATACTTTTTTATGGGTCAAGCAAGGCGAGGACTGAGTATGGAACCAGTGAATTCAATAACATGGAGGTGACCTTGATAAGAGCAGTTATGAGAGAGATAGGGAAGTCTAACTAGAATGGGCTTAAGAAAAAGAGGAAAAGATTTGGAGATAGCAAGTTGGCTAAAACATCTACCATTTATTTGGTTATGATTTTGCTATTTGGGCAGAGCTTAGCAGAGACTACTGTCCTCTGCTTCCCATAGTAGAAGTGGCTCAGGGGTAGCTCCGCTGGGGTTAGAGAATCCACATCAAAGATGGCTCCCTTATATGGCCAGCAGGTTGGTGCTGGGTGTCATCTGGGAACTTAGAGAAGGCTACTGGGCAATAATCTTGATTCTCCAAGAGAGCACCTTCACAAGGCTGCTTGGGCTTCCTCATATCACAAAGCTGGAATACAAGAGAGGGAGTGGATTTCTTAAAACTTAGGCAGGAGAGTCCAAGAGTGTCACCTCTTCTGCACTGTGTTGGTCAAAGCAGTCATAGATCCAGCCCTAATTCAAGGGGGGGGGCGGGAACCTAAGCTCTACCTCTTGATGGAAGGGAGAAGCATGTGCAGGCGGGAAGGGACAGATCTCTGTGGCCATCTTTAGAGATTAGGCATGTGCATGCACCTAGAACAGAGATTTTTACTTAGAGAAATAAAATTTCTGGGTGAAAAAACACACCAAGAAGATGGCACACCAGAAATGTGCCAAGAGGGCAGAGCGTCGGAAGGGCACCTGCTGATAGCCTCATTGTGGAACAGTTAGGCAGATAGTCTAATCTGCCATAGATCATCCTTACTTGCTTATTTCCTCATTTTTGTGTTCACTCTTCTTCCCCCTTTTCCCTCCTCCAGGCTGAGAGAATACATAAATGATCTCTTCTTTCCTCCCACCACATTGTTTCCCCCCGGGTGGGCTCTTGTCCTTGGCAGCACTAAGGCCGCCTTATACTTATGACTTGATCAAAGAAGTGGGAGGCAAGAAAGGTAAAATCTTAAAAGTGATTTGAAGTTCCTCAACGCCATGCCATCATCCAAGAAAAATGAGAGAGGGCTCTGCCCGTGATGAACCCAGGATTAACGAGGGCAGGTGCCAGTCAACCGTGGTCTCAGGGCCAAATTCAGCTGGCTGCCTCTGTCTGTATGGCCAGCGAGTAGAGTGGAGTGTACATTTTTAAATGGTTGGGGAAAGAAAAAGAATAATATTCTGTGACACATGAAACTTCTATGAACATTCAGTTTCAGTCGCCATAACGTTTTTTCAGAATACAGCCCTGTTCAATCATTTATATATTTTTAAAAAAGATTTATTTATTTATTCATGAGAGACACACACAGAGAGAGGCAGAGACATAGGCTTCTCAGAGGGAGCCCGATGGGGGACTCGATCCCAGATCCTGGGATCCTGGGATCACACCCTGAGCCGAAGGCAATGCTCAACCACTGAGCAACCCAGGTGCCTCCATTCATTTATGTATTGTTTCTGCCTTCCCTCCTGCTACGATGACAGAGTCAAGTAGTTGTGACAGAGGCTATATGGCTTGCAAAGCCTAACATGTCTACTATCAGGCCCTTTATAGAAAAGGTCAACTGACTCCTACTCTTGGGGCGCTCTGTCTGCAGAAATCTGATTAAATATTACCACATAACCCCAACTCATTATCACATTTTTAAAACAGATTGGAGGTGGTATCAGTAAACACATTGCTAACCAGGCCATTGAGCGCTCCAGGGAAATTCTATGTTTCCATTCTGATGAGCCTTGAGCTGGACCAAGGCCTTGAGTCCCTGAGATGTGCAAATGGCCACCCTGTTCATAAAATGCACTGGATTTGAAAAAATCAGTTATGAGTCTTTCTCTCTCAAATTTCTTTTAAGCCCCTGATGCCTGGCATCTCTTCTCTGCCAGGGAATGCTCAGAGGAATCGGTAGCAGCAAATGGAAGGTGGAGCTCTGGCGGGGGTGGGGGGTGGGGAGTGGCTCATCATTCTGAGATGTCTTGTTCTTTTGTGGAGGTGTTGCTCACGACAGTGGTTTTCATGACATCCACACAATGGCACTGTGTTTTCTGCTAGTAGCTTGGTCCCTAATTTGTAAGCTGGACTCTGCTTTGACTCGTGTTTCTGAACACCAGTTTCTGCCCCAGAGGCAACATGGTACAGAAAGTGTACGATTCTGAGGATCACAGAGACATTGGTTGAAGCCTCCAGCTCGCTCACATAACTCACATATTGTCCCTCACAAGTTCTGCAATCTTTCTGAGCCTCTGTTTCTTCATCTCTGGCACAAGGGCGATAATACTAGGTACCTCCAGGTTGTCCTGTCAACTTCATGAACCATCAGGCGCTCTCGCCTGTGTTCGCTGTTACGGTAACATCCGGATACACACACATACCCAAACACACACAATGCTGGGAATTGAACTGAAAGAATTTTAACTTTGAAGTCTTTCCTTCTTGGTTGAATGAATGACTGTTCATTATCTTTATGATACAATAATGTAAAATGCCAGTGAAAGCTGTTTCTATGGACCATTAACTCTCCAGGTAGGATTTTCCCTGTCTTGCTACTGAAATTTGCATTAATTTTAAATTAAGGAAATATTTAGAAGGTAATCACCAAGAGAACAAAAATGCTCTGCTAGTCCCATGGCAGTCATGGGAAGTTCAGGGAAACTTCACCCTGAAAGGGGTGACTTCGTAGCAACAAGCCGTGGATCACTGTTGGCGAGGGCTTAACAGGTGCTTGTTTACACCTGGACATCAGGGTGGCCTGCCCCTTCCCCAGGGGTCTCTGGTCTGCAGTAGGCAGGTGTGGCTGCAGAGATGAGCCCAGGTACGATGTCTGAGGTGCCGGTTTCTGGATGCTGGTATTAGATATGTTGGACCTTGTGGAATTATGCTGTAATTGTTTTCTCTTATTTTTTTTTAATTTATTTATTCATGAGAGACACAGAGAGAGAGGCAGAGACATAGGGAGAGGGAGAAGCAAGCTCCTTGTGGGGAGCCTGATGCAGGACTTGATCCGAGGATCCCAGGATCACATCCTAAGCCAAAGGCAGACGCTCAACCACTCAGGTGTCCCTTCTCTTAATTTTTTACCTCTCTGGACTTTCTCTCGTCTTCCTTAAATTTATCTCCTAACATTGTTATTGAATCTTTCATTTCTGTTCTCTGCTTTTTAAGATTTTTTTATTGTTCCTGTTTTATGACTACTCCTTTTTTATAACCTCTGATTCTTATTTCATAGGTAAGATAATTTCTCTTCCCCGAGGATAGCAATTACAATGTTCTTCTTTCTCTAACATTGCTTTGATTTTCCACATGTTTACTTTCTAAATTTTGTTTCGCTTTGATCTCTGGCTTACAGGCTTTCTATAAGTTAATGGTGCTCCTTGATTGTGTATGTTTAAGAGTGGGGCATGTATGTGTGTGCGTGCGTGTTGTTTTGTGCACTCACTCTGGGATGATCCAGCTTCTTTGTTTGGGGAAAGCAAAACCTTCAGCACTTCTGGATTCTTTGCGGGGAGCTGGTCAGTTTTCTAGAAAGGCGCCTTTCCATCTTCTGCCTGGGGAGTATGAACCTTTTTTAAAAAATATTTTATTGATTTGTCCATGAGAGACACAGAGAGAGAGGCAGAGACACAGGCAGAGGGAGAAGCAGGCTCCCTGCAGGGAGCCTGATATGGGACTTGATCCCGGGACCCTGGGATCACGCCCTGAGCCAAAGGTAGACGCTCAACCACTAAGCCACCCGGTGCCCCGAGTATGAACCTTTCTGTCAGATTTTCTCATTGCTGAAGTTTTCTTGGTCAACTATGTGACCTCCATTTATTATTTTTGTAGCCAACAATGTTACTGCTCCAAAAAGACCCACCTCAGATCTCTTTTTCCTATTTCTGTGCACCCCTCTAAGCATCAGATGCGTTTGCCTCTGATGGTGGGCACCTGTGGCTTTTATTTGGAGAACTTTCCATAGGACACTGGAACACATTGCTGATACATGCAGAACTGCAATGCCTGGGAGTCATGTGGACTCTCCCCCCACCCCAGGGTGGTCCTTGAACAATGACTCTCAGGGTGGGAGCATGGGAGCCCAGCAGTCTTGGCTCAAGGTGGGGCAGCTCTGAAGCTTTCCTCAGCCTTAGGATTTTGTGGAGCTTTCTCTAAAATGTCCCATGTGTTTGGCTTCCTTCCTCCTTCCTTGTCCTGCACTTCCTTACCCAGCTCCCCCTAAAACCTTACTATGTCATTTTCCTTCATCTTGGCACCTTTTCCAGGAATTTGGTCTAAGACACCCCATTTTCAATATGGTATCTGTGCCTCAAGTCTCCCTTCTGGGCAACTCATTTCAAGTGCCTGAAAGCCTGTCAAGCAGGAGAAAAATAATACTTAGAATGTGTAGCTCCAGAAGACAGAACTTAGATCTTAGATGGGATTTTCCAGGAGGAAGAGTTCCGTTTATTAGAGACTTCCCCTGTAAGTAGTAAGCTCATCATTCCCAGAAGTATACAAGCTGAGACTAATGCTTGGTTGCTGAAGCATTTGAAGATAGGGATTCCAACAATTCATGGGACACTGACCTCAGATTCTGTGGCATTTGTATTTCAACATACGGCTTCCTTAAGGAAAAAATGTAGCAGCAGAAAAACCTCATCGGGGAGGGAGCAGATTCTCAATTTTGAAGGTTTTTTTCAGTACCATGTGGTGCTCTTTTGAGATCGTGAGTATAATTAGAGCTTGTAAGATTGTAGAGAGGTGCCCATGTGTGAATTTCCCAACAGCAATTATGGTTTGATTAAAAGAGTACCCAAACAATTGCAGCACAAATGCATTGACAGTAACTGCTTTGTGTGTTCTTGGCATTTCTCTGCCACACTTTCATTACCAAGAGTGTAAGTCAGAATTACACATCCACACGCTTCCAGAATCACGTGCCTGTAGCCCATTGTTCCCGGGATCTGTTTGTCATCTCTCCGGTGTCCGCATACAACACCCAGAACAAAGTCTGCTGATTCAGCCTCTACTATCCTTCTGCAGCCTCTAACTCAACAACTAGACGTTGTTTTCAACCACAAAAACAGTCACGCTGGGCTCGGAGGCCGAGCTCTGGTGATCTCACTGCCTACCATTGTAAAGACTAAAGGCGTGCCTCTGTCAGCGAAGACTGAGCTTTGAAGCTCAAGGTCAGGGGCAAGGGTACTATTGTCTCAGTCACCCAAGGTGTCCCCCATGGTTGTTGAGAAATGAGCCAGGAGAAGTAATTCCAGCAGCACACGAAGGTGCTTGGATGCTTGGTACTCAGGTCCTTGAAGACCTGGGCCAAAGAAACACACACACACACACACACACACACACACACACACACACACATTTTAGCCTTTAAGTGACAAGAAGTTTCTCTTCCAGAAAATAAATATTGCTATCTCCACTTCCATCTTTCTTTCTGCATTGCAAAACAGAATGGCAAAACCTCTAAACAAGCACACAAGCTAGCAAGCAGATGGTGGGTGAAGATGCTATGGGTCCTCCAGTGTTGGATGACTCTGGAGGCATCGATGCCAGGAGGGTTGGCTCTAGTCTCCACACTAAATCCTGACTCTGGATACCCAAAGTCCCGGTGCTCCTTACTTCTCCCCGTGAGATGGGGAATGTGCTATGGGTTACAGTTCCCTCCTTCCATTCATTCAGCCAGGCCATCAGCAAATAACTGTTGAGTCTCCACTACTGTCAGAGACTTTTCCAGAAGCCAGGGTTATATGATGGTGAACAATGCAGATGTGTTCTCGGTCCTCATGATCCTTTATGCTAATGGAAGAGACAGTCATGCTATGATAAAATGTCCATTGGTAAGGAGACCTCTGATGACAAGTACAGCAGAGTAAGGGATAGGTCATGGGCTGCTTTGGGAGAGTGGTTAGAGAAGACTCTTTGGGAAGTTAAGCAAAGTGAGATGAGGATGTGACCCAGGTGGCTATTCAGGGTGAGTATGTTTAGGCAGATGGCACAATTAATGCAAAGGCCCTGAGGTGGGCATGTGCTTGATACATTGAAGGAAGAGCAAAGAGACTCATGTGCAGCAGGGAACACAACAGAGAGGTGGCCAAAGTGGAAGGGCATCAGCCATGGCGGGTCTTTGAGTCCAAGGAAAGGAGCTTAGTCCTCCCTTGGCTGAGGTGATGAGCCCCAGGATCATTCTGAGTGTTGTGTGATATGATCTGATTTGCATTTCACAGGAACCATCGGGCTGCTGAATTGAGAATGGTCTTAGGGGAAATAATGGAAGTAGGGAGGCAAGTCCAAATGTTTACAGGCCTCAGGAGAGAGGAGATGGTAACATAGATTTCGGGGAGTGGTGTGATTCAGGATTTGTCTTGGAGATATAACTGAACTTTTTAGGGTATAGGAGAGGAGCCATGGGTGATGTCACCAAGATCGTCAATCTGTGAGCTACTGTCTGGTGGGGCCATTTACTGAGCCTGGGCATTGGGACTGGAGCAACACTACCAATTCTTTAATTCCATTTCACTGAAATTTATAAGACCACTGCCTGTGGGACACTTAGCTGGCACCTTGAGGTGCATGTATTTTATATCTGTGATGTTTGGCCCATAGTCTTCTCAAATTTTTTGAGATAGATAGTCTTACCAGATCTTAATGTCCATAATAAGGATGAGCCCTCCAAGACTGGAGGCTCTTGCTTTCCTAAATTCTGTCCTTAGACTTCAAACTCATGGTCAAGCATAGGTCCTTATCATCCCCATTTCTGTAAATATAACTTTGGACACCTTCCCCTCTGCTTGCAAGCTCCTATTGACTCCACTCTATCCTTGGCTTCCAATTAACCTGCCTCTTGACCCCTGCAATCCCCACTCTCTGTAACTCACCCCATCTACCTGTGTACCTGTGTAGCAGACCCCTCCTCCTTTTCCTTTCCTTTCTCACCCAGCACAGACTTCTCACCTGGTCAGTGACCTCTCTGCAGCATCTTCAGTGCTCCACGCAAATACCAGTCTCAAGCCCTGGGTGGATCAGATACTCCACTTTCCCTGTTCTTCCTAAGCTAACTTCTCTCAGTATTGATAGAACAATGTCCAGGTCCAGTTAATGTGGTTCTGGATTCAGGTGGGCCTTGCTACTCATCTGCTGTCTTTGTCCTCTTCTATGGTGGACAGGCCTCTGGATGACTCCCAGAGATCCTATACTTCATACTAGTGCCTTTGTATTATGTCTTCTCCTTGAGTATAGGCAGGAATTATGACTTGCTTCTACCAATAAGATATGGAAAAATGAGAAGATGTCACTCTTGTGAGTGTGTTCCATTATGTAAGACTCTATCTTAGCATACTGGAGTGAGTCACTTCATGACTTACATTAATTAAGTGTGTTTTTGGAAAAGCTTATGCCTCAAGGAACTCTAGGACCTGGGGGTGACCTCGAGTTGACACCCAGCAAAAATTTGGGGTCCTTAGTCATCCAGCTGCAAGGAAATGAGTCAACAACCTGAATGAACTTGGAAGCAGATTCTTCCCCAGTCAAATTTGCAGATGAGAACACAGCCCAGGCAACATGTTGATTGGAGCCTTGTGAGACCCTGGACAGAGAACTCAGAAAAGCCATGCTCACACCCCTAATCCCACAAAAACTCAGGCAATAAATGTGTATTGGTTTAAGATGCTTTGTTTATGGTAATTTTTTATACAAGGTAGAAGAGTATATACCATCTTTGACCACTTTGTCATTTGTCAAGGGATCTTTTTTCAACCTTTGACACTTTGTCTTCATTCCCCCTACTTCATGCCATTACTTAGCAGAATGGTCTTAAAATCAGAGAAAATGAAATGATTGGTTATGCAGTCTATGAACTTCCTTCTACATCACCTCCAAACTTGTCCATATGTCCCCCCATTCTTTCCTCTTTTTCTCTACCCCTGCCTGGGCTATCCCCTCCACTCATGACAACTCAATCTTCCCAGGGAACTCAAAGACCTTCTTCTAGCCTCCTCTTCTCATAGATTTAATTATTACTTCTCTACCTGCTTTTTCCTCTTATCCTCTCTACAAAGATCCCTTCTCTCTCTCTTTAAAACAACCAGGTAGCCAACACACAGAACAAACAACAAACAAAACAACCTCCCTTGACCTTGCCATTCTGTCAAGGTATAGTTCTTCCTTTCTCATTCTCCTTACTAAAAAATGCTCTAAAATGTGGACTCCATCTGCCTGAAACTTTTTATCCCTCCTGTGCTGTGCCTTGCCTCTCATCCCCACCACTTCACTGAGAATGTTCTGGGTACAGGTCACCATAGGCTTCTAGATGCCAAATTCTCTCTTCAGTCCTTACCCTGGGTGAGAGGCCTGAATCATTGCATACTGCCAACTACTGTCTTCTTCAACACTCCCCTGGCTCATGTGAGAATATTCTCGGGGGTGTTCCCTATGTGTGTGAAGGGGGTTTCTTTTCAGTTTCCTTCATGGTTTCCCCTTCTATTGTCCTCTGTCCACTTGTTGGGATTTTAAAAAAAGTTTTTTTTTTTTTTGTAATTAATGAATAAATCCTCACTCCAAAGTTTTATCTATTGCATTTCTCTGGTATAGTCAATCCCTATGAAAATTTTTATAGGTGATTCATCAATTCCTAATTATCTACTCTAAATCTTTCGGGGTTATTAAGAGATCTTTCTCCATAATATATTGCCTAATTTGTGTCTTCCGCTAATAGGAAACTATGTTAATTAGAATTCGGAAAAATTGCAAACTATTCCTCACATTTTTCTGGTTTCACAAGGAGAGGAGGAGTAATTTGCTGAAGGCAGACAAGAAGAAAGGCCATGTGTGAAAATAGAGTAGAAAAGTGGATTACACAGACTTTCAATTGTTGATGGATTGCTTATGTTTAATAGTGCCATTTTGTTCAACTGTCCTGTGGTATAAAATTTTATCTGATAGTTTCAAGGATAATTTGCTTAATGCTTTAATATTTAGTAACTATAGAAATTTAACCTAGGCATTTAGACCAATACAATTTTCTCAACTAATCTGTTTATTAATAAGCAAACATTTACTGATCACTACTATGTCTGTGACCTTCTGCCAATCATGTGGGTAGGCATCATTAGTTCCAAATTATAACTGAAGAAATAGATCCAAAGGGTTCTGAGCCAGTTGGCAAAGGTAGGATTCCAATGCAGATGTAATTCTTGTGGCAGAGATGTTACTGCTCTGCATTTGCTCTGGGGTCTCCTTTCACTAGGGTACAGTGGAAGCTCACATTTCCTAGCATTTCTGAAGTGAGCTACTAGCTCAGGGACTGAATTCTGGCCAAAGAAATGTGCATGAGCTCATGTAAGCCACCTTCAAAGATGGCCCTTGAAATATCTCATGCAACTTACAGTCCTCTTTTCTCCTTATGCTGTGACATGGGAAACTGCAAATCTGAGATGTAGCAGCCTGGATCTCTGAGTCACAACATGGAGGAGAGAGAACCAGGGGAGCTTTCCACACCTCACTGAACTTTGCATATAAGAGATAAAAATTTTTTAAAGATTATATTCATTTATTCATGAGAGACAGAGAGAGAGAGAGGCAGAGACATAGGCAGAGGGAGAAGGAGTCTCCTGTCAGGGAGCTCAATGTAGGACTCGATCCCCAGACCCCAGGATCATGCCTTGAGCTGAAGGCAGATGCTCAACCACTGAGCCACCCAGGCGTCCCGAGAGATACAAATTTTTATTGTGTTAGTTGGCTGAGATTTCTATTGTAGCATCTGACACTGTTCACTTTGTGAAATTGCTTAGAATCGGTGTGACTTTATAATCAATGTTTGCTTGGCAGTCCAACAGCAGCTATTGAGGAAATGACTGGGTTTCCTCTCTTTGGTGAAGTAACATTTGAGCAGAGACAAATCGATGTAGGACTTGAGTCATGCACGTATCAGGGGGATGGGGGGATGGGAAGTAGGCATGTGCTCTTAGAGACCGGAAACTATCAAAGAGGCCATGGGACTGGGGCAGGGTGAGCAATGGGGGGAGAATGGTAAGGGATGAGGGCAGGTGGAACTGATCATGTGGGGCCTTTGAAGCCATGCTGATAACTTTGGCTTCGTGGAGGATGATATCTCAAATGACCTAAGACAAAATCACAGTGACTGCTCTGGAGAAGGGTGTTCCATGACTCACAACTCGGCTCTAGTGATGACAATAAGTATGGAGAGCTTGAGTAAAATTATTTAAAAAATAATCTATTGTTTTATATGAGCTTAAATGCATATGTGCAACTAAATTTATGTGTTAAATATTAAAGTATACATTTGAATATGTCATGTACCTCTCTAATAGATATGCACACTTTTATATAAAATATACATTATATCTGTCTATTATGTTATAAAATGTCTTATGTTATAAAATATGTTATGACATATATTATGCATTGATTTAATGTCTCATTAAGAAAATGGAAAGCTGCCTTATATTCATGTTGTTTTATATTCAGGGACATATGCTTCTTTTTTAAAAAGACTTATTTATTAATTTTTGAGAGAGAGAGAGAGAGAGAGAGAGAGAGCACCTGGCTGGAGGGGCAGAGAGAAAGAGAGAATCTCAAGCAGATACTCCGCTGAGCACAGAGCCTGATGTGGGGCTTGATCTCACAACCCTGAGATCATGACCTGAGTCGAAAACCAAGAGTTGGATACTTAATGGACTGAGCCATCCAGGCACCCCTCAGGGACATGTACTTCTTATATGTTTATATATGTATGTCTTATAATCTTATGCAAAGCTAAAAATGGACAAAGCAATTAAGTAATATATATAGTCCAGAAACCACAGAAATTTGGATCCAATAGAAACACAAGAAATGGACTCCAGGGGCTCCTATGTGGCCCAGTTAGTTCAGTGTCTGCCTTCAGCTCAGGTTGTGATCCTGTGGTCCCATAGTTCTGGGATCCAGTCCCCCCTCCCCTCACACCAGCCCTCAGTCAGTCGGTTGGGCTCCCTGCTCAGCAGGGAGTCTGCTTCTCCTCTGCACCTCCCCCTGCTTGTGCTCATTGTCTCTCAAGTAAATAAAATCTTAAAAAAAGAGAAATGGACTCCAATGCCTTTATTTCATAGACAAGGAAATGGAAGACCATCCAAGGAAGTTAGGAGGCCTGCTGAAAGCACACGGCAGGTTGGTTTCCTGCAGAGCCGTGATTTGGGGTCAGCAGCTCTCCCTGGGTGGTGCTCCCTCCTCCGGGGATGTCCAGTGTTGCGGGCAAAGACTGAAGAGTCACCTGTGCTGACCTCCCAGCCGGCTCAGCTCCGCTCCCAGACTGTACTGATTTGCGTATTCCTTTTTTAAATTATTTTTTATTTATTTATTTATTTTTTGCGTATTCCTTTTATAGGTGTATTTGCTGGCGGCCACCACTTCCATCACAATTTGTCCATGATGATAAAGAGTAGCTTCTGTAAATTGAGCATCTACTATGTGCAGGAGCTGGAGCCCCCTCCAGGGCCTGCATCTTACCCCTTGCACTCACTGCTCTACCCCTGCCTGGCCCAGGCACTCCACAAACGGTGGTTTGTAGTTTTTGAGGTTCCGGGGACGAAAAATGACTTGAGGGCACAAGGCAAGGGTGGGAGTGTAACTCAAAGCCAGCCTTTCATTTGTGGAAGGAGCCGGGGTATGGTTCCCACCGGCACCACGTGAGCCGCACCGTCCTCCCTGCCTCACCCCCCCTTTCTCCACAATGCTGCGTTGTCTCTGCCCTTATCGACTGACCGCCCGGGGAACCCTGGAGCCTCCCCGACTCCAGCCTTATCTCCGAACAGGACACCCTCCTCTGCACATCACCGGGCTGCCGGGGAGGCCAGCTCCACTCCTCAATCGGGCTCTATTCATGTGTGACCTTAGGCGGGAGCACAGGGGGGACAGGCCAGCTGCCCCCTTTCCACCTGAGCGGCTGCGATATGAAGCCCTGCTTGGGAACACCGGGGCGCCCCGAGCCTCGCTGCGCTCCTGGGCACCCGCACCCCTGCATGAAAGGCCCCTCTTGTTCTGGGGAGTACGGCCAACTGTGAGATAGCCCCCGAGGTGCTTTTCATGTGGCCGCATCCAAGCGCCCCAGCCTGCCTTTTAATAGCAGAGTTAAAGGTAACTTGATAGGCAGATATGCCCGGAGCTTGGACCAGGGCCTATGTTCATTGATGCCTCCTTTTTAAGTGAAAATACTGCCATTGCTAATTTCCCCTGCTTTCTTAAATATCTCAACGTGCAACTTAGCAAGCAGATACATTTATTGGGTAATTAGCAAGGAACGAGAACTCCTGAAATAGAACTTGATTCATGTCGTCATAGGCGCCCATGGCTTCTGTGTTGATCTGATAAGCTGTGGGGTGCAGATCACAGGATTCCTGGTTAGCATCTCATCGTGCAGCCCCTGCCCTCTGCCATGCTCTATCGACTCCTGGAAATAGGGCTAAATGAAGAGTTAATTAATTCCTTAAGGAGACAGAAGGATAGTGTAGGCTATATCAAATTTGTCCTTTGCCTGTTGGTGTTGCCAGTGGGAAATGGCTCTCGTGGACAACCCTTGCTGGATGCCCTTGGTAAAGTCACATGCCTTTCGAGATTTGATCCTCTTATTTGCAACTGGGAGGGTCTCTGCACTCTGGGGCCACAGATTTTGGGAAAAATGCATGTGCCCTTTGAGGGTCAGATTGGTTCCTGGGGTGACCGACCATCCAGGTTGGCCCAGGATGGAGGGATTTCCTGGGATCCTAATACCTGGAAAGTAGCTGGGCAAATGTGGACTTCTGGTCACCTTAGCATGAACAACCCTCCCCAATCTTTCTAAAAACTTATTAGTAAAACCCACGGGGTTTGTGTAACATTTGTGTTTCTGTTAGTAAAAACCCATGCTTGTTTAGGGGTGACTCTGTCATTTCCAGACTGGCAGAAGATTCTCAGTACAAATGGTGGTGGCCACTATAGTAAGATACTGGAACCGTGGTTCTCCATCAGTGGTGTTCAGTTGTCAGGGTCCAGGGAGTGAGCCAGGCATGACTGTCTGGGGTCTAGGATGCCAAGTCTCTTATAAGAAGAGCAATTTCGTTTTTTAAAAAGCCAGTAGGATCCCTACCGAGGAGCACTGGATGGGGCCATGCTCCTTACCCATCCCAGTTTTGCTTCTAGATTGGTTGGTGGGCCAGCCCATTGGTAGGATTCGGCCATTACTGAGGGTAGAGGGGTCGGGGGGAAGCTGCTCTGTAAAGGTACCTCTACATTTATTAAATCCCTTCATTTATTTTAGGAAGTATTTTCTGAGCACTTACTATGTGCTCTGGGGATAAAGTGGGGGATAAGACATGGTTCTATCCTTAGGAGGTTTATGGTCTAGCAAGGAATGCAGTACCAAAAAGCTGAGGACTGCCAGAAGGAAGGGAATCCATGGTGATGGGAGTCCAAGGCAGGGCAACTCTCCTCCTCCAGGGACAGCTAACAAAGGCCAATGTTCCCACTTCCAAGCCCAGCGCGATGAGTCTTCCCACTGCACCTGTAACCCGTGACCGCTGGGTATCCCCTAAATGGGCAACTGTCGAGGGGAAGTTGTGATGATCCTCTTATCTTCAAAGACTTCAAAATCTAGGGCATTTTTTCCAATGAGGAAAATGCTTCTTAACACCCACAACATGTGGTAGCAATAACCTCCATTTTCTGAAAACGTTTGAAATTTGACAGCTCTCTGGATAATTACCATATCATTTGGTAAACGAGTATTTCCAACCATTCTCTGAGGAGTAACTGGATGCCGACTCCTCGTTGTAGCCCTTTAAGCCTTCCCACCTGAGCCCAGGACAGACCTCTCGGGGCACCTGCTTTTACCATCATCATGCCTGCCAACGAAACAGCCACAGCAGGGACTATCGATAAGCTCCTGGTTTGTAGGAGGGGAGAGTGTGACTCAGGGTACCACTGCCCTGAATGACTTGTCTCTGCAGATGACAGTTCCCTCCCTGGAGATGAGCACCCTGACCAGCAGCAGTCTGCTGGCTGCACGGGGCTCCGGTTCAGTGGATGGTGATGGACATAGCACTGGGAGCACACTCTGCTCCTGTGTCCAGCACAGCATGGCCAGAAGGGCTGGATGTTTGAGTCAGCTGGGGTCTAGCCCCTGGAGGAGAGATCTTAGGGCTATTCTTGAGTACTGGTCTCCTTATCTGAAAATAGGAAGCAAAACCTACCTCTCAGGTGATGGTGAGAATTAATTTATGCTAATTGAAGGGCCAGAGAGTAACATTTTAAGCTTTGCGACCTGTATGGTCTCCAGGGACCATAGATGCTATGGAAACAAATGGTTGAGTTTCAATAAAACTTTACTTACAAAAACAGGTGGCAGGTTGGATTTGGTCTGTGGGCTGTACTGCCAATCTAGATCTTTCTTCTAGGTCAAAATGTGGCACATGGTGGGTACTAAGTAGAAGCTATTACTGCTTACTTCAGTATGGGTGGATAACCGAGGGCAACCATAGTGAAATTAGTGCAAAGATCAAGCAAGATAGGGGCGCCTGGGTGGTGTAGTCCATTACGCATCCAACTTTTGGTTTTGGCTCAGGTTGTGATCTTGTGATCTCAGCTCATTTGCTCAGCGCATTCTACTTAAGATTCTCTCTCTCTGCCCCTCCTGTTCATGCTCGTGCACTCCATCTCTCTCAAATAAATAAATAAACCTTAAAAAAAATTGAGTCACCTGGGTGGCTCAGCCAGTTAGGCGTCTGCTTTTGGCTCCGGTCATGATCCTGGGGTCCTGAGATCGAGCCCCACATTGGGCTCCCTGCCACTCCCCCTGCTTGTGCGCTCTGTCAAATAAATAAAGTAAATCTTAAAAAAATCCAGCAAGATAAAAATATGATAAGAATACAAAATATAATACAGTAAGAAAATAATACTTTAGAAGGGCTTACTAGGTGCCATTCTCCTAAGCACATTCTGTGTATTAATTCACTTGATCCTCAGGCACATTTTATTATCCCCATTTTGCAGATGAGAAAACCGAGACCAAAAGATCTCAGCGGCTTGCTCGAAACAGAAGCTAGAATTCAAACCTAGATCTATGACTTCAGAACCCAGATAATGTCTATCATTACCTGGAAAATACTAGGACATGATAGCTCATTGTAATTTTGTAAATCGCATCTTTGCACCTCCCTCAGGTGTGATGACTTCCTGAGGATTTGAGGGCTCTGGCCTTGCTTGGCCTGCTGGAGAGCTGGGCCTCTGACCTGGTCCTCGGCTGGGGTGGATTCTTCTCCAAGGGCGCCTCGCTCCCCGCCCTAGGCTCTAATTGCTGGCCGACGTGGGAGATGCTTGGGGTGCAGCTAATTGCATGGAGCACCTGGGCAGCGCTCATTTACGGGTCCTAATGAAATGACTTCAGTGCTAGTGATGCCCGTTACCTAGCTGACTGCTTTCCCTCTGCCCATTAACAGTGGAATTCTTAGAGTCAGGAAAAGGTCTGCTGGGAGAGAAATAACTCTCACTCGGGTGGGACGATTATTTCATTTTTACTATATATTACATCCTTTAAAACAAACAACTCGTAGACATCATTTCATTTTGGAAACCTCTCTACCGATCCCCAAATCCAAAATTTGGCAGATTTTGGTGATGGTAAAATTTCCACTTCAAGTGAAATTTTAATTTCCCAGGGATTTATTGCCATCTTTCCACCACTGGGCGTATTCCCCTCTGCGTTTAGAGCACTCCGTCCCTTTGAACTGGTCTCCAGCACCTAGAAACGTGTAAGTGGACCAGAGAAACCAGGGAACTGGCTTGGCTCCCTCCCCAGCAGTCCCACAATAGCAAATTAAACCAGAAAGGCTAAACAATCAGGTCCTCGCTGGAGACATGTAACATCAGCCCCAGTAAAGGAGAAACAGCCGTGCCCTCTCGTTGGGCAGCCAGCTGAGCAGGATGATCTAATGGGTCTTTTCCACGTTTGATGGGTGATTCATACTATATAGATGAGTCGGGCTCTCCAGTGAGCCAGGCGGGGGGCTGCCAGGAGAGAACAAACCTTGCCTTTTTTTTTTTTTTAATTCCCCATCTTTATAGGCTGGGGTCCTTGGGTCCTAAAAAATTCTTTTGTTGCGCATGTGGGGAGAGACTTATTTTACCATGCATGGTGGGTATTCTCTTTGAGGCCACACAGCCTGCTGTTTCAAAAACCCAGCACTGGGCAATGTTCCTCTGCAGGGTTTATTTGGAAATGTCGGCATCCTCGGCGCCACTTACCCATCCAAGGTGGAGCAAGCAGCGAGCCAAAGCCAGGTGGCATCCCTGCACCCGCAGGCTCCCAGATGCAGCGGGGCGGGCCGCTTGGGGGGTGGAGGGGGTGGAGGCAAGGTTTATGGGAGCAGATCAATCCAGAGAGGGGAGAAGGGAGTGCTCTGGATAAAAATAGCACACGCATGAACTCCTGCCCCCCACTCCTTAATGATCTCTCCGCTGACTAGCGTTTGGCTCTCAGAGGAGCAGCGGGCGCCGAGTCTGTTACTCAACTGGAGAGATGGAGGGAGCCCGCCTGCCAGGTGGGCTTTCCAAGCCCGAGCGGCTCTAAACTTCTCCACATGTGAACAAGTGTTTACAGTTTTAAAGATGTGTTGAGTAATTGCACATGCGAGATATCTCCCCTTTAATGCGCCCAGCATGTTCCCGGGCTTTCCAGAGAACACCCTGGTTGACAATGAAATTGTTTGCCTTCTCCCCGTCGAGGCTGAAGGAGGCACTGGTTTGTGTTGAGATGTAATTGGTAGCATTTGTGCCTTTGTAGTTCTTTCGGAGCTACTGAAAATTACTGCCTTAATCCACTCTTTACTTATGCGGATTTCAGCTGGAAGCCCCGTGGAACCCCCTTCACATCACCCAATGGAGTGGCAGGTCTTAGCACTGATTTGGGGGCTCCCACATCTCAAAATACTGGTTGAAAAAAAACACAACAATAACATCGGCTCCTTCTCAAGTTCTCTCAATTTTCAAGAATTTTGAATCCCCTTAGAAGAATATCATAATTGTTCTTTTGCTACTGAAAAGCCATTGAAAACCCTCTTGTTTTTACTGATGGGTTTCTGGCTCTCCCTCCCCGCCACCCCCCTTCTCTTAATTATTCCTTGCTCTCTTTATTTTCATGGGAAAATAGCTGGTGTCACCTCAGGGAGAGAGAGCACATTTCTGCCTTGCTTGTTATTTTTTATAGTGTTCTTTGTCTTCTCTCTGGCTTCCAGCAAAACACAGCCAAAACAGTTTGGCAGATCACTTTGCATTAGTAAAACTCTGTGTCAGCCACAAGTAACGTCCAGAGTAAAGGACTAACGTCAGCTTGCAAGTTGGAGAAACGTACCGAGCCTTACAACTGTCTTCCCAGCAGCCTTCTGATGGGATTCCATGGGCGAGCAAGACCAAGGGGATGGATGACACCCTCCCTCCGTGTGTCATCTGCCTGCTGGTCCTCTGGCTGCCCCAAGACCTCCCCATCTCAGCCGAAAAATCCTAGAGCTCCATGACCTGGCTGGTGCCTATCAGTTAACTCCGGGGCTAAATTTTCCAACTGGCAAACCTTTTTACTAGCGTTTTGTGATTTTCCCAACTGAGCACTTTAGCATCTGAGGCGAGTCACTGAGAAGTAGGGCCCAGGGGGATTGTATCCTTCCTTCTCGTTGGGTAGCTCTATCCCTGCTCCAGACACCCTACTTCCACTGCTTTCACACCAACCACCCCTCTAGCCCTTCCATGGCCAAGCAGATCCTCACTTGAGAGTGAGTGCCTGTTTGGAGAACAGACCTTCCAATTTCTCAAGACTTTTCAACATCTGAGACTCAGCCTCTCCTTTGCCAGAATTAGGCATTAATTACATTTAACTGAGAAGTAAAATTGTGTTCACACTGCTTGCTCCCACCCCAGACCTTTACCATGGGATCTCACTGCCTCCCCTCCACCTGAGCCAGGGTAGGGCAGCCTATTGATGAGTCCCCTTAGTGGGATGGTTTGGTGGAGAGGCACCTGGAGACTCCGTCTTCTCTTTCCTCTGCGCCCCACTTCCACGGCTATAGCAGCAAAAGCAGGGCATTTACCATTCTAGGGTAGTTATTTGTTTCTTTGCCATTTTGTGAGATTCTCAAGAGTAGTTACTGTGGTTGTTCATTTTTGAGCAACTCAACAGAAGATCTGGCATGGATCAGATTCTTAATCAAAATTATTTGAATAAACCCTATATTCTCCTTGGAACTGGACCTATTTCTGAGGTTGGTATTTATCCCAGAGCTGGCAGTAAGGATAAAATTCCTACCGCATGGAATAGAGGCAAAAGGACTGGACTGGGAAGTTGAAGTCTAGATAGAGCTTTTAGAGGATCTGGGGTCAGTCAACAAAGCAGTCAGCACTGGAGAGCTCCAATGTGGAGGGCGGCGATCCATGGGCAGTCCCGAAACCCAGGCAGGATAGAATTGTCTCGGCGTCATTCATTCCACCACACAGTATCTGGGGGAGAGGACCAGGCACCAGGCGGGGTCCTGTGGATCCACCAAGGAGCAAAAGGGAAGCAAATACTGTCCTCCTGGTACAAACTGCTTCCTGAGGAAGACAGAGGATAACAAGTAACAATAATTTGGAGAAATGCTAGGAAGGAAATGCACCCTCCCCAAGCTGGGATCAAGAGTAGACCCTAGGGGCACCTGGATGGCTCAGTGGTTGAGCGCCTGCCTTTGGCGCAGAATGTGATCCCAGGGTCCAAGGGTCCAGGGATCGAGTCCCAATCCGGTTCCCTGCATGGAGCCTGCTTCTCCCTCTGCCTGTGTCTCTGCCTCTCTCTCTGTGTCTCGCATGAATAAATAAATAAAATACTAAAAAAAGAATAGACCCTAATCCAGGGGTCCTGAGGACAAGAGTAGACAGGGAAGGAGATTCAGGCTGGGGCTTTGGCTCAGAGAATCAGAGGGGGACCTGTGGGATCATGAGACGAGACAAGGCAGGGATGGAGCTGCAACAAGGGAGGCTGGGTATTGAATCCAGAAATCCAGGTTGGAGCTCTTTCAATGCATCCTGCTTCGCGTCAGGATCCATTCTGAAGGAGTCAGTGCTGCTCTTAATTAAAGTTCAGGCCAATTTCCTTTATTTGTTCATTCATCAGATACTTAAGGAGTGTCTACCACGTGACTGGCACTGTTATAGACAACTAGCAAAATCAGCACAGTTCCTGTTCTTACAGAGCTTGCAGTCTAATGAAGAAAACAAGCATCTAGTAAATAGGGAGATTTTTCTGATTATATATACACTGTTGGAAGTGCTATCAGGGAAAGAATCAGGAGCTTGGTAGAGTAACCAAGAGGTCTCTCTACCTAAGTACTTAAGGCACTAACTTAAAGTGCCTTCTAGGGAGGTCTCTTTGAGGATTTGACATTTGGCCTAAAGGAGTTGACCTGGTGAAAAGTGGGTAGATGAACAGTCTGGGTAAATAGTACATGCAAAGGGCCTGTGGTCTGAAGAATGATGCCCCCTACAGAGGTTCACACCTTACTTCTCAAAACCTGTGAAGATCTTACCTAACATGGCAAAAGGGACTTTTCAGATTTAGGTTATAGACCTTGAGACAGGGAAATAGCCTAGAAGATCCACGTGGGCCCAATCTAATAAGTGTCCTTAAAAGCAGAGAAACTTTCACAGCCACAGAGAAAGATATGACAATAGAAGAAAGGTCACCGTGAGGCAATGTTTGAAAATGGAGGAGGGGCCACAAGCTGAGGAATGCACCATAGCTTCTAGAAGTTTGAGGGGCAAGGAAACAGATTCTCCCCAGAGCCTCCAGGAAGGAAAGCAGTCCTGCTGAACGTGGAGTGTGGCCCAGTGAGACCTGTGTGGGACTTCTGACCTCCAGATCGCCACAATCACACATCTGTGTTATTTTAGGCTAACTTGTAGGAAACTCATACAGGCCAGAAGCAGGAAAGGGCTTGGACCATTCCAGAGACCAGTAGGGAGCTCAGAAGCACACACAAACCATGTAAGTGAGTTAAGCCGGGAGAGGGCAGACATAATGCTGTGATTTACATTTTGTGATTTGTCTTGGGTGTCAGGTGGAGAAAGCATTAAAGGGCAGGATTGGGGACGTAGAGGAGGAGACCAGCGAGCGGCTATTTGAGTAGCCTTCCCAAAGATGGTAGGAGCTTGGACTAGGCTCATCGCAGAGAAGAAGTAGTGGATGGGTTGGCCAGCTCTCTGGAATTGGAATTAATCAGACATGATGGTTGATGGGATTCAGGGATCCGGGATGACCCCCGGGTTTCTGGCTTGCACAGAGGCTGGGAGCAAAGGTCGAGGGAAGCTGAGAAGGAGGCAAGCAGGGCCCCACCACACCCGGCCACTGCACAGATGGCCCCACCTACCATTAACAAAGCTGATCATCGGGAAGCATCTGTCATCTCAGAAGATGATAGAAAAAGCCTCTGAAAAGCAAGGAGAATGTCTGTGGCAAGGCTCACCGGTTGGGACTCTTTTTGAAGATGAGAGTGAGAAAAACCAGTTCCAAATGTCTTAAGCCTGAAAAGAATTTGCTTTTGCTTATTTTTAAGCCTAAGGTTCAGGTTGGGGATGTGGTACATCCGGCCTCATCACAGCTTGATTCGGGGTTCCATCTCCTGCCTCACTTCCTCTAAGGGGCTCCATCCTCCACGCCTGCCTGCCAGCAGCCCCACACCCAGAAGAGGAGGGGAAGTGTCCTTGCCCCAGAATGTCCAGGGAAACTAGTGAGGTGATTCTGATTAGACCAGCCTCCATCAATCCCTCCTCCCGTCCCTGTCCTCTCACTAAGAAAGCCCAGGACAGGGAAAAGGGAAGCAGCTGAATGCCTTGGCTTGGGTCACGAGTTCGATCCACTCTGTGGCTACAGTTCCAGAAAGGGAGGCGTGTAGGTCTGAGTAGAGGTCAGGGATGCTGCAGACAAAGGGACAGACAGACCCAGAGCAGCTGAGCCCCAGCCCCGCCTCCCCCAGCCAAACATCCACGATCCCTGTATGCCTTACTGGTGCGGAGCCAAAGTTTCTGCAGCCCCCAGATGTAAGGCCGATTGACTGAGAACTTTGTGTGAAACTGAGTACTCAGTCATGGGGTTGGTTGTCTCCTGCCCGGGCAGTTGCTCTTCAGCTTCACGATGGGCTGAACAGGAATATTGGGTTGGAGGGACCAGGAAAACTAGAAGCAAAAGAGCAAATGACAGTAGAGTTGACTGAGTACATAGAAACTACAGACAACACGGTGTCTGGGGCCACCAAGTGTAGATACAGCAGAAGGTTCTGTGGGCGTCCTGAGTGTTGACCATCTCTCTTAGGAGGGGTCACTGGCCCTGTGGCTCCTTCCCTTGCTGCCGAAGAGCAGCGTCCCAGTGGATGAGGGTCCTTCTTCCCCCCGGCATCTGGCCCCTTGAGCTTCAGTAGCAATTTCCAATACCCCCTTTTGGGAAGCAGATGGAGAGGGCCTTGGTCAGCCTCAGAGGGCTACATGGTTTGACCAGACATGGTATGCCAGGCTCAGGTCACAATGGGATCCATCTTGGCCCTACTTCTCTTGGGTGAACTCAGTAACTGAGAAGGGCACCCATGAGCTTTGAAGGTTCTAGAGCAACCGAAGTGGGTGTCATATCTCAGAAGAGATTCTAATGAAAATAATACCCTGAGAGGCCTGGAGCATGGGCAGGGGGCACTTTAGTCCCTACAGCCCCTGGGTAGTTTGGACCCTTTGCAGACATTCTCCCTTTTTCCCAACATGCTAATGGTTTGCTACAGCAGCAACTGAGGCTCCCGGCCTGAGGGCATTCTATGGCTGGGGTGTTTGATCCATGCTAGGGCGGGCTGGAGGGCCCAGCAGGTAACCGTCCCAGGGCAACTATCAGCCAACGACTGGTGTCTTTGGGAGCTCCCACAGTGACCTCTACTTCCAGAAGGATAAATCATCTTTCAGAGCCCCCACTGGGCTCTGGGGGCAGGAAGGAGCAGAGAAAGCACCTCAGTTACCCAACCAAACCTCCCACTGCCAGTTTGGAGAGGGGTTGCTCTGTGTGTGTGTCCCTCCTGGTAGCCACAGGGGCTTTGGCCTTGCTCACTAGGCCCGTGCCTGAGGTCGTTGGTGCACAGGGGCCCAGCACCCCTTTTGATCCCGTGGCAGCCCAGTGGTCCCCTGGAAGCTGTCAGTGCTGTGCCTGTCCAGCCAGGATGGCCCCGCTCGGCGAGGACCCTTCCCCATGTGGCCTCAGAGCTTCCAGTCCTGCTCTAGGACCCCTGGGCTGAGCAGATGGAACACGTAGGCCCCGGTTCCTCCCCAGCTCCACCTTCCACGATGCAGCTCCCTTCTGCGCTGCCTTCATTTCACACCAGAAGAGCCCTGTCTCGGGTTCGCTGTCAGCGGGATTCTCAGAAATAGCTTTTCTACGGTGAAACAATGTCCCTTGTTTGGAAATACACGGAGCTTATAAAATATGCTCCTGTGTTTTCCTGGATCGGGTATATTGTAGAGTCTGGGGATTTATTTACAATGGAGAAATTGTTTTTGCGGATTGTGGTTAAACAAAAGGATTGTTTTTGGAGAGCTGAGTAAAGGAGACATTGTTTATTATATTAGTTATTTGGGACACACGCTGGAAAGGGATATTTTACGGGGAACAGTATTGGTGGGGGCGGTCATCGGACGTAACTGTCCATTTGGGTAAGGCCCAGGGGAGCTAGAGGTAAAACACTATAACCTCTGTCATTGTCCTGTCCTCTCCCTCCTGGCCTGGCCTTCTGTACTCCGGCCCCTATGCAGGAACACGTATGAGCTGTTGCCCAGGCCTCGTCCCTTCAGCCAGGGCTCCAGGGGCTGGCCCCCCTACAGCCCGGGGACCGGAGATGTGCTGTGCAGCCTGCCTTCTCTTGCTGCATGGCTTAGCCTCCCAGGGGCTCTCAGCACTTTGGAGACAGAGTATCTCCTTTGCCCACCAAGTCCCCAAGCAGTGGGGGAGCAGAGCCGGTCAGAGTTCGCAGGATGACAGTAAGAGCTGACTCTCAAATCTTGGCATTGCCACAGTCACATCCTGTGAGCTTTCCCCAAGTGGCAAAACTGGGGCACAGAGAAGGAGAGCTTATTAGCAAGACTCCGTTCTCCAGCGGATCTAGGCAGTGCTGTGTCTGCTATAAGGAAGACGTGTCCTTACTTATTTAAGGAAATTGTCATCCACCTGGCCCTCGGCTTCATGTATTTTGAATGTTACTTTTGGGGGAGCAGAGCTAACTTCAATTATTGGGCATGTGGGTGTGGGGGTGTGTGTGTGTAAGGGGGTGCTTGTTAGCCTAAAATATCTACTCCACGAATGCCATTTTTACACCGTCAGAGATCTTGAAGACTCTTCTGTCTTCCTGGAGCCCTATTGCACTGAAAATATCCCTAGGAAGTGTGTGAGCTCCTGAGTGAAGAATAATTCATTAACCTGCTAAAGCTGTAGGACTTAGTTGCTTGCCAGCAGGAGCAGGATTACAGATGTGTATTGGGGGGGAAGCAGGGGCGCTAGCCGATGGAGACATGGAGACGGCGTGTGGGTTCCACGCCTCTTACTTAGCTATTTTTCCCAGGGCAGGGGACATCCTATTCAAGCCCCTGAGCAGCTCGGACCCATAGCAGATATGGTTAGGGCCCTGGCTGTAATCCCCCAGCTCTTCCCTCTTCTCTTACGTGCAGATTTTCTACTGCAAGTAACTCAGGCTCCCAGCGTGCTGTGGACTGAATGAGTGTTTGTGTCACCTTGGAATTCACCTGTTGAAGTTCTAGCCCCCGATGGGATGGTTTGTGGAGGTGAGGACTTTAGGAGGGGATTAGGTTGGGGCGCCTGGGTGGCTCAGTGGTTGAGGGTCTGCCTTTGGCTCAGAGTCCCGGGATCGAGTCCCACATTGGGCTCCCTGCAGGGAGCTTGCTTCTCCCTCTGTCTATGTCTCTGCCTCTCTCTGTGTATCTCTCATGAATAAGTTTTTTAACGTCTAAAAAAAAAAAGAAAAGAAAAAGGAGGGGATAAGGTCATGAGGACAGAGCCCTTATGAATGGGATCAGTGCCTTTATAAAAAAAAGTCCCCAGAAAGATCCCTACAACCCTCTGCCACCAAGGACACAGCAAGAAGGCAGATATTTACGAGCCAGAAATGGGCCCCCATCTGCAGGCACCGTTATCTTGGCTGTCTGGCCTTCAGAACTGTGAGAAATACGTGTTCGTTGTTAAAGCCACCAGGTCTCTGGTATTCGTGTTACAGCAGCCTGCATGGACTAAGACACCACCTGAGGGCATTCTTCAGCTGGACGGGGGCTCATCCCGTTCCAGGCCAGGTAACCCTCCAGGGGCAGCTCTCAGAGAAACACCCCGGCTCCTCAGGGCCCCCGACCCCAGGAAAGCATCTTCCGGAGGCCCCAGCAGGCAGCTGTCCACTATTAAGCCACTCTTGGGAGGGGGATGGGTGCAGGTAAGGCCTCAGTCTGAGCACCTGCCAACTTCTATGGTGTAAATTCTCCCACCGAGGCGGAATTCAAGTTGCTCACAGATGTCACTGGCTCAGAGTTGGGGAAAGATGCACACAGTTGGCTCCTGTGAGTCAGTCCCAGCCGCTCCAGCACAGGCCTGCCAGCGGGAATGAGGCCCAGCTGCCCCTGGCGGTAACCTGCTCATTAACACGCCCTGCCCTGGCGCCCTTCCCTCCCCTGTCTCCATCCCCCACAGCCTCCCAACGCTTCCTTGGATCACCTCCCAAGTAAACAACTTGCACCGAAGTGCTTCCTTTGGGATCTGCTTCTGGTGGAATCTAAACTAAAAGGACAGAATACTCATCACTTGTTCTCTGAACCAGGTGGGCAGACTTCTCCGCGGGGGGAGAAGCGTGTGCACTCGTGGTCTGGTCTCAGCCTCGCTCCCGGCCAGCACCTGACACCTGACTCTGTCCTCTGACTCCGTCTCCAGCCGCCACCCCACGGTCCTGCTGCACCAGGCATCATCACAGGTGCCTCTCCACCTTCCATGACTTCCTCCAGCCTGATTTGAATCCTACCTCCTCTCCAAGGTGGTTCCTGGCCTCCCTGGGCACGATGAACCACTTCCCCCTCGTTTTGCACGGCTCTTTGGCCCTTGATGATGACATTTGCCAACACACGGTCTGAATTAGCTTTCCTTGGGTATGTGGCCCTCTGTCGCCGCCCCAGGGCAGCCTGGACGGCAAGGGCCATGCTTGGCTTAAGCCATTTCCAGCCTGGGCTGTTCATCCGTGAGTGTTTGCTGAAATAAATTGACCAGGCGCTGGCCCCCGTTGTTGGCTCTCCAGCCTCTGCTTTAACTTTCCCCAAGTCACAGCCAGGAGTGTTCCCCTGTCCCCAAGCAGGTGGGGAAGGCAGTGGACATGAGTCCCAAGAGGGCCGTCTCAAGGGGGTGAGTGCTCCTTCCCAAAGGGGAGAGACTGCCAAGCTGCCGGGCAAGGCTTTCCAGTTCCCCTCAGGGTGTTCAGCACAGCGAGGGGAGGCGAGATAGGATCTCTATTCCCCGAATTTCCCTCTGATGAGAGAGGCAGCGCACCTGGCAGTCACGGCAGCGTAGCAAACATTGGCCGATTGGCAAGATCCCTGGGGTCCGGGGCACATTAATTTTTTTCTTTCATCTATTAGTTCATCAAGTATCAAGTGCCTGGTCATGTTCAGGGATTAAGAGGCTTTGTCTGAACAGCTTGGGCTCTAGCCCTGGCTCCATCTCTGCCCCAGGCTGGAAGATTTGGAACACGGCTCTTACCCACCGCTCCCCCCCATCTCCATCCCCACTCCTGTCAAATGAGCATGATCCTCTCCACTCCTTAGGGTTGGGGGGACCCTGGGAGCTGGTGATGGACGCCAAGTGTTTAGGGCTTAGTACCCGGCCCAGACGAGCATCCAGTATGTATCAGCCATTATTAAGATAAAAGTGTGGGCCAAGCTCTATGCCAAGCTCAAGGAGTGAGCTTGAGCCTTTGCTTTTGGGAAGGTCATGGTCTGGAGGGAGAGAGACAGACAGCAGGCCAGTGATCCCAGTGCAGGGTGCTGAGTGAGAGAGAGGTCTGCAGGGGGCTCAGGGGGCCCAGGGGATTGGCAGATGGGAGCAACCCCCCACCCCACCCCAGCCACGAGCTGTCCTTCACTTCCTCTTCTTTCTGATAAAAATGTTTAGTTTGGCAAAAACTCTGTCCATTTCTATTGCTATTCTGACATAATGGAGGAGGCTGGCAGGGGCCGGGCTGACACGGACGGAGCATGCAGGATGCGGTGGGGGGAGATGCTGGGGCTCCCAGGCCATTTCCCATCCCCAAGGTCTCCTCGCCTGGAAGACCCAGTGGAGGGGTCACGGGGTTCCCCTGTGCTGTGTGCAAAAGGCCCGCAACGTCAGGGCGGCCCGGCTGACTCCTGACAGCACTTCTTGTTCAGATGGACTCCTGGACTTTCTCCCAACTGCTTAAACTTTTTGATTTGTTTAATCCCGGAAATAAATCATCAAAGGGGAAGGTTCTTACTCAATTTCTAGTATCTCTTGGCTCCACGAGAGGCTAGAAATGGTGTTGTTCTATATGATTCTTTCAGGTCTGAGAAAACAGTAGGTTGCAACGGGGGTGGGAGGAGCAGTTTTGTTCCTTGGGAGATATCTAGAGACATTTTTGTGGGGTGATGCGGACATCTAGGGTGGTAGAGACCAGAGATACGACAGAACCTTCCACAGTGCACGGGATGGCCCCCGCCACCAACAGCGATCTTATCATTACCACAAGGTGAATGGTGCTAAGGTTGGGAATCTAAGAGGATGAGAAGTAAGGGGTGTGTGTGTGTGTGTGAGTGTGTGTGTGTGTGTAGAAAAGGGCAAGAGACATGGGTAGGGTATGCAGGATTTTTCAAGTGCCTAAGAAGGTAATGGAGTGTGACTTGACACTTGACTTCACTCTATTGAAATTCGAGTTTCTAGCAGGAGGCGACTGGGAAACAGGTCTGTGAGATACTAGTAAAGCCTGAGGTTGTCGAGATGACGTCCATGGTGCAGCTGAAGTTCACGCATAGAGGACCCTCCGATGGCAGCTGGAGCAATCAGGCCAGACAAGACAGTTCAGGAGTCACGGTGGGGGTGGAGTGGAGAAGCGCCTGGAAATTATAAATAGGTCTCCCCCATCTCACCAGCAACGGGCAAGCCGAGTTCAAAATAAACAGGATGTCCTCCTACCAGGAGGCACGGATGACGCTAATTGGTTTGGAGGCCCGGCCCTGGACGGCAGGCAGCCCGCGCCCCAGAGGAGCAGGGAAGCGGCTGCGGTAAAACATCTGCTCTGCATCGGGGTCCCCGGCGGTCTGGGCCTCTGCTCCCCACGCAGCACTTGCAAAGCAAGTGGCCTGGAGGCCTTTGCCCCTTTGCAGATATCTGGCAATTACTCTCCTTTTGAAGTGGCTGAGCATTCCAGGGCCATTGGATGCTGTGCAGGCTTCTTATCGAGATGGGTCTTGCTCGAGTGGACTATTTATTTTAACGTCTCCTGCTTGCAGATGGCTCCCCCAGGCCTGGCTGTGAGGACTCTACATTTCAGTCTTGAAATGCAGGGCATTTGCAATGTGGATGGTCTGGGAGAAATGGGGTCAGAGTCAGTAACCCTGCGTATTGATGGTCACCACGCCCCCGGCATATCAGAAGGACCCTAAATCTCGTTCAAGGCGCCCTGTACCAGGCGGAGACCCCATGTCTCCCATCCATTTGGGTAGAGCCTAGGAAAGCAATAGAGGGCTCTGGGGGCCAACCTCCATCTTTATCCAGCCTGATCACCTAGAGTAGTGGAGATGTCACCATTTTCTGAATTGTTCTGAGGTCTCTTGAATGTCTTCTATGGTCTTGACAATGCACTGGATCCTGGAGATGCTCAGGAGGGATGGTGTTGAGACAAAAAGGAGGCTAAAAAGAACTACACGCACTCTCACGGAGGCCAAGGCCTGTGCATAAGGCACAGAGAGGCCCTGCTCTTTTGTGAAATAAAGACTGCAGGGCAGTGGAGGTGGGGAGTAAGGGGGAGGTGGGTCGCAGTGAGGTGAGATCCCCAAGCAGAGTTAAACACGGTGCTCATTTCCTTGGTCCCCCAGCAAACTGTGTGATTCAGTAGAATACGGGCATGGAATCAGCAGCCCATTCAAAGTGTCTTAGGGAAGATTTGGCAATCCCTCGGTAGACCCGGGAGGGGACCTCAGTGAAGGTGTGTTTTGTTATTTTGGAGGAGTCAGTCTGTTCTGTGTCTGGGCCAGCTGTCAGGTTGGTTTCTACTCGCAGGCCCATTCTGGGCCATCGATGCACCAGAAAGCAGGGTTTTAAGGAAGAATCTGTACTGGGCAGGAAAGCGTCCTGTTGGAGAACTGTCTGTCCAGGTCCCAAGAGAGTGGAGCGTGGAAGCCTGTGGCCCACATTTGCCCCCCTGGGTAAAATCATGACCCTTCAGAGCACCTCACAGAGTGCGTAAGTCCAGTCTTCTGTCTGTACGAGAACCTTGGTGGGGTTCACATCCTGTTAAAGTGGTTCTTGTGCATTAACCCCCACCCTGCCCTCCAAGGAAGCTGTGGGGAAGCTCACAGGACAGGACACCTCTTGGAAGGGGAACAGGGCTGTGGTTGTCACCACATGTACACACCTCCTCTCCACCAGACACAGGGTGGTGTCGAGATGCTCCCGCATGTCTCTCCATCTGCCCCTACAGGAGGTGGTGCTCTGCATGGTCCTTGAAGATCGCCGTGGACAGCTCGTAGGGCTGCTGAGATCACACAACTCCTTAGAGAGTCCCCCCAAAACCCAGATTTAAAGTGCATTGTTTTGCTTTCTCTTGTCCTATCTATTCATTTTCTTTCTAATATATTGAATCGTGGCTAGAGTAACCTTATTTGGCTTATCTAGAAGCCCTGAAATAACAGCTTCAAGTGCTTTTGAAATGTGGTTAGAGAACTCTTCCCTTGAAGAGGATTTTAAAATGAATTTGTGGAACATTTCTAAATCACCTGCTGCTAAGCCCGCAGAGAAATTTCTTACCACCCAGGAGTGACTCTAGATCAAATATTCTCTGCTTTACTTTAAAAAGTAATGTCCCTTATTTATTTTCCTAAATGTGAAAGGCAAACAATATGCATTGTAGAACATTTGGAAAATATAAAGAAGTACACATGTGAAAATAAAACTCTTATTTCCTCTGCCAGGGCAATAGTCACTGTCAACATTTTGGTGTTTATTCTTTCAGTCTTTTCTGGTCCATGTATGGTTGATATACACTTGAAAATAAACTATAGATAGATACTGTATATCTATTTTCTCTCTTCTCAGAGAGGTTTTTCTGAACAACCCTATTTAAATTGCCTACTGGTCTTAATCCATTACTTTCAGTCCTTTACCCTGGTCCATTTTTCTTTGTAACACCGACCTTTATCCAATATACAATGGTATTATGTTGTATATCCATTTGTTTGTCTGTCTCCTCCATGATGATGTGAGCTCTAGAGGGGCAGAGGTGATGTGCCAATCCTATCTATATCATGAGGGCCTATCAAGGTGCTTGGAACATCATAGGTGATCATGGAAAGAGCCCAAATATCCATTGACAGATGAATGGATAAAGCAGATGAGGGATATACATATATTGAATGGAATATTACTCAGCCATCAAAAAGATGAAATCTTGCCCTTTACATCAACATGGTTGAAACTGGACGGTATTTTGCTGAGTGAAATAAGTCAGTCAGAGAAAGACAATTGTCATATGGTTTCACTCATATGAGGAATTTAAGAAACAGCGCAGAGGATCATAGAGGAAGGCAGGGAAAACCGAATGGGAAGAAATCAGAGAGGGAGACAAACCATGCTGGAGGGGAGGCAGGTGAGGGGGATGGGGTAACTGAGTGATGGGCATTATGGAAGGCATGTGATATAATGGGCTGGGTGTTTTATGCAACTGATGAATAACTGGACTCTATATCTGAAACTAATGGTTTATCATATATTATCTAATTGAATTTATTTTTTTTTTGAGGATTTGATTTATTTGCTTGACAGAAAGAGAATACAAGCAAGGGGAGCAGCAGGCAAAGGTAGAGGGAGAAGCAGACTCCCCACAGAGCAGGGAGCCTGATGTGGGGCTCCATCCGAGGACCCTGTGATCATGACCTGAGTTGAAGACAGATGCTTAACCCACTGAGCCACCCAGGCACCCCAGCCAACTGAATTTTAATTAAAAAATATGTTGTTGAGTAGGTGAATTAGTGGATTCTTACTGAAAGTATTTAGCTTGCTATCAGATTCTCTATCGTGCTTTTTTACACAAGACCCAGCATCCTTACCTGATAGAATGTACATTGTCTCTCTCTTATTCCTGTCCAAGTCCTCCTTCCCACCTCTTGTCCTTTACTGTTGTCTTGCCTCTGCTCATGGGTGCCATAACATTCAACCATTGAGTGGCCATTTCAGGTGGGTCCTGGCCCTTCCTTGATGAATGGAGGTCCTAAGGTTCTCCCTTGGGAACCTTCAATGGACACCAGCACATCCTAGTACATCGCCTCTCATGGGCTCATTTCCTGGGCCCTTGGCTGCCTCCTTCACTGAGCACTACCACCCCTGCCAGCCACCGTGGTTGCTTGACACCATGATCATTTCTGTGCCCTCACAACTTCTGGAAAGCAGGGACTTGATCTCTCCAATATCTTGTGATTATCAGAGAGTCTCTATCATATTCTCCTCCTCCTCCTTCTCCTCCTCCTCCTCCTCCTCCTCCTCCTTCTCCTCCTCCTCCTCCTCCTCCTCCTCCTCCTCCTCCTCCTCCTCCTCCTTCTTCTTCTTCTTCTTCTTCTTCTTCTTCTTCTTCTTCTTCTTCTTTTTTCTTCTTTTTTCTTCTTTTTTGAACCCATATGTAGCAGTCCAGAGCAAGGGCTTTAGCATATCCTGGACCTGGACTTGCTCACTGGTTGCTGATACTAGCTGGAGAACCTTGAGCAAATTATAACCTCTGGGACACCTAGATTCTTCATCTAAAAAGCAGAATAAAGCTCCAAGTATCATCATTATTATTTTTAGGATGTGATGAAGAGGCCAGTCCATGCCATGAAATACAACCATGACCTCTCGTCCTCCTCCCTCCTGAACTTTACTTTCTAACCACACAGACACCTTCTACTTTTCTGTGCCATTCCTCCCATCCATGCCTTTGCTCATTCTCTCCCTTTTGCCTGGAGAGGCCCTTCTCTAGCATCTCACCCTGGTCATACTCCTACACATCTTTTAGGAGCCATCTCGGGGCTACCTTCTCAGGAAGTTCACCACGATTGGCCTGTTTCCCTTTGGCACCCACAGCTCCACTAAGGCTGTCACAGGTCCTGGTTGATAACCACTCATAGTCCACAGGGCATGTCTCTATTGGCACATTGGCCACTTTGTGGTTGGGTTGTCTGTCTGATGAGCTAGCTGATGAGCATCTTGAAGGCAGTGGCTGTGTCTTTGTCTCTTCCATTCCTGGTATCAGTACTGTGCCTGATGCTTAGAAGGCCCAGAAGTTATTTGTTGCTCTTCAATGAGTTGCATAGATTGAATTAAAGAGCATTTCCCTCTTGGGGGGATCCTCTTGAAGTGGAGCACTGAGGGATTAGGGTGGGATAATCAGCCAGGACCAGCAGCAGAATCTACCCTAGAGATTAAGAGGAAGACATACATGGTAGCCAGACTACCTTTACCTTTTAGACAGGGGCAGTTTGATCCAGGGGCTTCCGAGCAGCTACACTTTACAATGGAAATGGCTCACCCTTGCGGGGCAGCCCTCCCACAAGAGCTGGCCCCATCTTTTGCTTTCTGATGAGGATGGCCAAATTCAACATGCAGGAGGGATGGATGCAAAGACATATGTGTCACACCCAGGCGGCTAAATGCTCCCGGCTCAAAACAAGACCCAACTGAAAGGATCAAAGCCTGCACATGGCCAGGCAGTGACAAATTTATGAAGTCCTGTCATCCACATGAAAACATTGTGTATTTTAATCTGCCCAGTGGAAATAAATCAATCTCAAGTTTCTGTAGAAGGAATTGCAAGTCAGCTACACTTCTCCATAAAGATGTAAGGGATCTGTTTAAGCCGACTTCTACATCTTGCAAAGAATCAAGGTTTTCTTCCCAGTGGAAGCATCTAAATGCACCTTTGTCTTCCGCCTTTCACAAAAAAGTCTTGAACATCTAGTTTTCAATGAGTATACAAGCTTTGTTATTACACTTAGATTTACAAACAAAATTGTTGGCACAGGAAAGCCTGTGGTAGGTAGGACAGACCACCCGTAAGTATGCGTATGAAAGCCCAGTTGGAAAATCTCCTTATGTCAGCCAAAAGTGTGACTGCATTTCTAAAAACTTGGCTGTTCTCTTGGTGGTCGAAACAGTGAACCTTTTTGTTCATTGAATGCTGAAAAAACAACTATGCCAAAGAGTGCCTTTCCTAAAGGGTTTCAAAACTCTTAGCTATTTTTGACTCTTTCTCTCAGAGCTTGAGAACATTCAATAAACATGAATCAGAGATGTTTTATTGTTTTGTGTGTATGTTGGAGATCTCAGGTCATGGCCAACAGGAGTTGGCCGATTTGCCGGCAATGTGCCTTATAATGAAGCCTCTTTCTGCCCATGTCCTCTGGCCAGAGGCCAGGATGGATGCTGGATGTACCAGCTTCACGTTGTGGGGACATGGGAGAGGTTTGGTCATTGGATGGGAGGGAAAGGAGTGTGATCTTTCATCCTGAAGAGTCCATCATGCAAGATGACTGGTGGAGTCCTCAAGTGTGGTCTGTGGTGATGGGAGAGAGAAGCTAGGTCTCCAAACTGTGAGGAAACTAGTGACTGGAATTTCATGAGCTTACTCCTTTCAACCAACTGGGCCAACAAATTCTCCAATTATTGTGTGTGACATATATATAACATATATACATATGTGGTATTATATATTTATGTAATGTAGTTGGCATATAATTACTTATATATAATATATAATGCTATATTTGCATGAATATGTAATACTTTATATAGCATAGTTGACAATTTCTCTGGTACATTTTTATGTTTTTGTCATGACCTCTGATAGACTGAAAAACATTTTTTGAACCAGTTTTGTGTGTGTTTTTTTTTATGAAAAAGTAATTGCATGTACAAAGCAAAATATTCAAAGAGTACAAAAAGCTATGCCATAAAAAGTAACTCTCTCTTTCATCCTAGGTCCCCAAGTCCCCTCCCCATGGAAACCACTGTTAACAGTTCTCTTTTAAGTGAATCCTTCCAGAGTAGGTCTATGTACACGCATGTGTACGCACGTGCACACACAACTTCAAACCATACAGCCAGACCAAATGGGAACACATTGTATTGTTCTTCACCTTTTCCTCTTAATAATTTATTTTGGAGATCTTTCTCTAATGCACGCATTCGCCTATCTTATTCTTTTTAATGACTGTGTGGTGTTCAGAATCAGATGCAGCACAATTTAATGAACCAACCCTCACTCAAGGGCATACAGTTCATTGCTAGCTTTCTGTCATAATAGACAGCACTGTTGTTTACCTCCCATGTACGAACTTATCTTTAGGAGAATCTTCTAGATGTGGTTTATCAGTGTCAATGGGTATATGCATTGCAATTTATTACAAGTGCCATTGTTATTATTACTGTTTTTTTAAATAGATATCCAAAGAGATTGAGCCAGTTTACTCACTTACCAGTGGGCCAAGAGCACCTGTTTTATTATCCCTTCATAAGCTAAGTATGTTTCAAACTTCAGTCTTTGCCAATCTGATGAATGAAAAATGCCACATTAAATGTGAAGGTTTTTGAAGACAGAGTCTTTATAGCTTTCCCATAGATATTACAACATCGTGGATCTTAAACGCTCCTTAGGCGTCATTTGGCCCAGTGCTCTCATTTTAGAAGTTGAGGAAGGAAGTTCAGCATTGGAATGCCCTCTGCTGGTCCCTGCAGCACTGACCGCCCCACCCCCAGGGGCCCCATCTTCTAAAGCCATCACATTGGATGTTAGGATTTCAACATATGAATCTGTGGAGAGGACACCAGCACCCGGTCTGCAGAGTCCAGCTCTGGTCCTCTCTTCACTAGAGTTGCGACTTTGGGTAAATTCCCTAATTTTTTCAAGCCTCAATTTCCTTATCTGTAAAATAGAGATAATTAGAGTATCCACCTCTTATGGTGTCCATGAAGATTAATAAGGTAATGCACGAAAAGCATTTGTCATGGTGCCCAACAGGTTGGTAAGCTCTGCTAGATGAAGATGTCCACATCACTATTATTTACTGATCTCCAGAACTCGTCTCTGCTACTTCTTCATCCCAGCCACCTCTGAACTTCACTCTCTGCCTTTTTTTACTTCTTTTTGCTCTCTGACAACTCTTCTGGACAAGGCATTATCCAAAATAGGAATGTTATCAGGGAAAGTGACTCCTTCCTGGAAGAAATAGCAGTGCCCCACAGGGAGGCAGGCAAAGGACCCCCGCCCTCCCGAGAAAGACCAAGCCCTCTCTCAGTTGTGCTGAGCCAACTCTAGAGACTTAGGTGGCATGGGTTTTGAAGACTTGGTTCTTCCAAAGGCATCTGGGAGAGGGTCATCAGAATTTACTCAACTTCTGCAGAACCAACCCCCAGAATCCTTTGTGTCTGTCTTCAGCATGCTATGGTTCTGCACTTGACTGACATTCTCCATTCATGTTTGATTTCAGAAGCTGGTGCCCTTGGAGATAAAGCCCATGTGGCAAGGCAAAATGGTCCCCAAGGCTGGCTAGGATAAATAGCTTTTCTAGACTGTAGAAATGCCAAATAGAAACTATGTCCCTTAAAGTATTTTAAGTCTAAAATATTCGTATCTTTTCTCTTTTCTCTAGTAATGGTACAGTCTAACTCCCAAGTTTCTGAAGCTGGAGGTTGGTTTTGGTTCTTGGCTTTGGTTGTACAAAGTGTGAATGTGGAGGTCCCTGGGTGGCGCAGCGGTTTAGCGCCTGCCTTTGGCCCAGGGCGCGATCCTGGAGACCCGGGATCGAATCCCACGTTGGGCTCCCGGTGCATGGAGCCTGCTTTTCCCTCTGCTTATGTCTCTGCCTCTCTCTCTCTCTCTGTGTGACTATCATAAATAAATAAAATTTTTTTTAAAAAGTGTGAATGTGTGTGTGTGTGTGGGGGGGGGTGATTACCATCTCTTCTTATTAGGCATTCTCTTCATACCAGTAGGAGAACTGGCTTCAAGGAGATCTGCTGGTTTCTAGGACATGTTCTGTGTGACCAGGTTGTAGGTAGGATTTCTATAACCTGTGTATTTTTTGGACTCCTCACAAAAACATCAGGTCTTTTTGATAGAGCTGAAACTGATGCTACATCCGCCCTTTTGCTAGAAAAGATTCAATGTAAAGATTAGTTATAGGAACAATAGCCCCTTTTCACCTCATTTTTATGTTACACATTCTTCTGATTTTGCTAGCACTGCCTCCCCCCAAACAATCAGAGCTCTGTCAAAAAGCTTTCAACCATGTTCCAAGCACATTTAAAAAATAACACACACACACACACACACACACACACCAAGCACAATGTGGGCACTTCACAGCCAGCTTCATCCATAGGAAGTCTGTAGAAAAATATAATTAACTCTTGTTTTATTAAGAGCATGTAAAGGGCATGAGGCTGGTGGTTAGCAGATCAGGGCTTTCAGACCAGCAGTGCCCCCCTCGCTGCAGGGGGTTGTTGCCTCTCTGGGTCCTGTTTGCTCAGCTGTGTCACAGGACATTGGATCGAATGATCTAAATTGGGGGTGGATTCCCTTCACCTGTGATATATCTCGATTCCAACGTCATGCTGCTGTTGCATTCCTTATGTTTTCCTTATTGGTTTATTTGCTTTTTTTTTTTCATTTTTGGAGATTTCTAAAGCAAAATAAAAGAGGAAAAGTAACATCCATTTTATTTCCTATCATCTCAAATGAATAGGCTGGCATTATGAATCTGGAATCTCCTTCTTTCCTCTTGCCTTCTTTTAAAAATCATGCTATTGCTATACTAAATGTAATATATGCTTATTTTGAACAGAAACTTGTACACTCAATGCAGAATAACACAAAGATGAAAATTAAAAAACACACACATGAAATCCTACCCTCAGAAACAAATATTCTGAATATAAAGTGAACATCATTTCTTCCACATATACATACATACTTATTGATAAACATATTAGGTGGATGGGTAGAAATTGTTTATAAAGATGAATTTAATCTATACATATTCTTTTAATGACAAGTGTTTAGATTTAACTTTGAGTATAATAAAAGAAAATCTAAATTGAAACAAGATTTTGTTGAAACCACAGGGGTTTTTTGGTACCCTATGAAAGATTATTTTCTAAAATAATTCTTTAAGGCTAAAAATGTAAGTTTTAGGTGATGAGAAAAGAATTTATTGGCTTGTGTAACTGGAAAGTCCAAGGAAAAGGTATTATTCTAGATGCAGCAGATCCAGGAATGATAGTGAGATTACCAGGTCTCTATCTCTCCCTTCCCCATGGCTCTTACTGTCCCTTTCTGGTTTGCTTCGTGCTCAGGCCAGCTTCCTCCATGGGGTGGCACACATGATGAGGTGGCTCCATACCTACATTATATGAAATAAAGATGCTGGAATTCTCAAAGGACTGGAGTCGTTGCATATTCTTTAACTATTTTTTTTCTCAATCTTAGTCAATATTCACTGACTTCCTGCTCAGTAAGATAGAACACTGCCTCATCTCTTTCTACTTGATACCAATTCTGGTAATTACTGTGTTTACATCATCCAGATTTATAACGTTTACATTTAGCATCATAACTCCTATAGTTGTTTCATGTTGCTTTGACATAAAAATGACTTAATTCAGTATTAACTACTAGTCATTTTAATATGCTTCTTCATTCCTGTTGTCACTATTTTAATTTATCATAATTGGTTGGATTTTGTGTCAACCAGCTTTTTCAACATTGATCATTATGCCTGTATACCCAGTGGTTGTTTCAGATTGTCTCCATGTTGCTTTTATTCTTGGATAGTCTCTCAGGTAGGTAAAAATTTCTTAGGACATATTTTCTTTTCCGTGGGTATTTGCCATTGTGCCAATGTCTCCTGGATTTGAATTTTGCTAAGAATGCTGAGGCTAACTTGATTCTCCCCTACATTTACATGTACTTTTTTTTTTAACCAGCCTTTTTGCTTGAAGAATTATTTATCCTTTTAGTTTAATAATTTAAAAAGGATATGTCTTAATGTTAAGCATTCTCTTTCATATTTTCCTGGAATGCTGTATGTTCTTTCAGTCAGATGATTTGAGTATTTCTTAATTGTGGATACTCTCATATGCTATATATCTAAATGCATCTTTATCTTCCTTTATATTCTCTATTATGGGTCACCAGTTATTTTTATGTTGTATTTTTTCTGACTTCTGTATTTGTTAGCTTTTTTCATTGTCTTCCATCTTTGTGAACTTTTTAAAACTCTATTTAGCTTGATTATTTCAAACCTCTATAATAGTAATATGAATTCATATTTTAGTTCATATTTGCCATTTCTGGTATTCTTCATTTCATCTTGCAGTTCCAAGTTTCTATCTATTGTCTTTTTTGTTGTTGTTGTTAGCTTAGAGAGCTTTCTTTAGCATTTTTTGGTATTTTCATTTTATATATTGTATTTTAGATTCCAGATTTTCATTTACTCATTTCTCTGCTGAGTTTCCCCATATTTTTACAAGACTGTATATTTTTAAAGTCCTTAAACATATTTTTACTAGATGCTTTAAGTTTTTCATCTAATAATTCCAACATTTGTGTCAAATTGGGATCAGTTTCAATGACTACTTTGACTTCTAAGTATGGGTCATATTTTCCTATTTCTTTTCACATTGAGTTTTGCCTTGTTTTGTTGGTATTGTAGCCTGAATATTGTGGATGATATATCATAGAGACCCAAGATTTTGTTACCTTCCTCAGAAGAGTGGAGTTTTATTCTTGTAAGGAGTTACTAGGTAATCATCTTGAACTCGTGGAGGCTTGGTTGTATACTTTTTAAGAAGGGTCTGTTTTGGTCTTGCCCTTTGTCTAAGGGTAAATCTATCATTCTAGGATGTAGTCTTTATTCCTAAGGATAGCCTTTCTGGGATTTCAATGAAAATCCTGAGGTATTTGCCAAGACTGTATAACTTGTCACGGTCCAAGCTCAATACTCTGTCTACCCTGCTATGGTCAGCAGCTGAAATCTCTGCTCAGCCTTTTCAGGCTTCTAGCTGTTTCTCTCTACTAATCCTTGAAATATCTCTATCCATCTGTAGTTCAGAGGTCATCCACAGATGTGGAGAAATAATATATGCTTATTTAGGGCTCTCCATGAAGGCTTTCTCAATTTTCAGATGCTCTGGTGGCTCAAAATTCCATCTTTGAACACCTCAAGCCAGCAACTTTGTGGTTTTCTGCTTGAGCTTTGGCCACTCAGTGCTCTGTGGACTAGAGAGTTCCATCAAGGAAAAAGTCATCTAAGCATAGCTCTCACCCACTGCACCTCCATCTTTCAAGGACTGAATCTCTCCCAGTTCTGTCTGATGAGGGTTACCCTCTAGCATCTTCAAATAGTTGCTTTTTATATTTTGTCCAGAGTAGATGCAATACAAGCTACTCCACCATTATTGGACTTGAAACTTCATAGGAATGTGATTTTAAATAGAGTCTATTCCATAAAACTAGTTCCATAATAAATTGTTACTGTCCTCATTCTGTTTCCTTAAGCCCAAACCTCCATTTTTATCTCACTTTATGGCTTTAATATTTTATCTTAAGATTAGTACTTTTTAAAAATATTAGAAGTTTCATCTGTTCAGGAGTACTGTAGATACCAAAAGAGGGTCTGCCACAGTAAGATGGTATTAGCAAGAGAATAAGCCCCACTTGGCTGCGTGGCTGAGTTGTTTTCAATCATTTCCAATGTCATCTTGCCCAAAGTTGTGTTATTATCAGTTCCTCCTACTATATACAGTTGTACTAATTAGGACTCCTTTCGTTGCAAATGGAGCAAAATCTGTCTCAGATTGGCTTGAGCATGGAAAGGAAAATGATTGGTATACATGACTGGAAAGTACAGGAATATGTCAATTCACATGAAATCTGCTCCGGGAGCTCAAATGTTGTCCCTAAGACCCGGTTTCTTTCTCTTTGTCACCTGTGTCTCTAGTATAATGTGAGTTCCATTCTTAGCAGATTCTCTCCTTAAGGTGGAACGATGGCCCAGTCAAGCCTCACTTTGGTCTGGATTCAAGTCAAGTAGGAGTAGGAGGGACTAAGTGTCTCTCAGCAAAAGGCATTGACTCTCAGTAGCTCTGACTGCAAAATCACTTATCCCCGAGCCAATCACTGTGCCAGGAGAATGTGATTCTCTCATTGGCAGGCTTGAGTCAGTGGCCTCCTCCAGATGCACAGCTAGAGTCGGCTCCCCTGAACCACGTGGGCTGATGGTGTAGGAAGTAATTTCCCAAAGGCAAACTATAATAGTGTCAACAAAAGAAAGGTCACTGGACTCTGGAAGACCACAGAATGACAGGTGTTCTCTATGAGAGAGTAGTATGTTGGGTGGTTGGTTGGTGCCAGATACTATTTTAAAAATCAAAAGTCCTGAATGCTACCAACTTCTATGCTCATCAGTTGACTTCAGAGTATGTCTCAGGATCTATCAGAACCACTCTGGAAGAATCTACATGAGTCTCCCAAACAGGCAATCTGAGATACTCACAGAAAGGTGAGATGTCCCTGTGGCCCAACTACCAATTATTTTCTGCACAGATGAACCACTCCAGGTTTACTTGAGGTAAAATAAGCCTTTTAATTTTATAAAGTTAAATAGAAAACTATTTCTTCTGGGTGTTAAGATCAAACATGCATTTAAAAATATTCAATATTCTAAACAGAGATATAGCACGAGGGCCATGGAAGCTACAAAGGCCTCTGATTATTTCAGATCATTCTTTATTATTTATCCTTGGCTTTTAAAAGAAGTGAGACTCTATTCTGGTACGGTCTGTTTGTGCAAGGTTTTAAATCTTTAGAGAAATATGCAAGAGAAAAGGATCTGAGAACCCTATCTGAAATTCATTTTTGGTAAACCAGACAGAATTAGAAAGAATAGATTGAGCTCCTTTGCTGTGTAGCATGAAAGAGAAATTCTCTGTCGGACAGAGCAAAGCTGGTTTGGCTGTATTCTCTCTTTGGGGCACTCACTTTATGGTCTCTGTTTCTTGTCACATCTCAGGTTATCTGGGAACTTTTAAGGCAAATGCGTAGACTGGTTAGTTTCTCTTAATCAATGTAAGCATCGTTTCATCCTTAGTCTGGATTGTGCTGTCCTGGTAGATAAAGAGGTTATCATCATGTTATTCTCACATCTAACCTTTGGAAGTTAAAAATAAAAATTAAAAAAAAATCCACATCTGAAGAGTTTCACAGATCTCTTATCCCAGTTTGATATATGGAGGCCAGTGTTCAATTTGATACTTTCAGGATTAAGAACAGGTTTGAGACTTCAGAAATGCTTTTCTTTTTGTGCATCTAACCCACGTTTCTGGGATGTTTCCATAATATTCCTAACTGGCACTCTATCTTCTGTCCTAGTGATCAAGAAGAAATCTGATGACTAATTATTATTTTTACAGGCCTTTATAGTAAAGAGTCTCAGGATTGGGGGTCCCTCACGGTGGAGAGAGGTACAGATCTGGGTGTCTCGCTGCATGCTATGAAATTCCTACCGTTTTCCAAATATTATTTGTACTCAATTTTATTTAAAAGACAAATATTTCACAGTTGTAACAGACAAGGAAATGGAACCTAAAAATTTTAAAGCAACTTCTTGCAAGCTGCTCGATGACCAATGACTCACAGGACTTTCTGGGTGGCCAAGGATTGCCTGCAATAGTCAGGGGTCCGAAGGCATCAGCTGAACCCACTATGGTTTCTGCCTGAGGACTGTGCCATTTTGAGGGCACCCTATCACATGACCCACTTGCTTTCTGGAAAACCAGTGATGCCACATGATGAGGAAGCAGGCATTGCAGGACAACTGGGAGCTTCTGCACTGAGAATTTGAGCAAAAATGCCTTGCTGAAGGCGCTTCCAGCCTCTGGGGTTGCTCCCCTCTCAGTGTCTCTGAACTGCAGCTCAGATGATTTTGAAAAAGCACAACCTTGACCCTATCACTCCCCTGCTAAAAGCCCAGAAGGCACCTTGTCACTACACAATTACAACCTTTCAGGGGAGCTCCCTGCTCCCTTCAGGATGAAACCCAAATTCCTGTGCATGCTTGCAAGGCCCTGGGGGTCTGGCCTTCCTGGCTCTCCAGCCTTTTCTTGGCCAGACCCCTTCCCCACTGGAGCTGCAGTTGGGAAATGTACCTCTCCTCTCCGGTCTGCTCTGCTGGCCCCACTTACCCTGAAGCTCAGATTAGCTCTCCAGGGGATCTGGAGCTGGAGTACCTCTCCCAGTCCCCTCCTAGATTGACAGCTATCAAATGGAACCATCTTCGATACTGCCTCCTCAGGGCCCTGGGGTGGGCCTGGCATGTGGTACATGCCCAGTAAATATATGTGGAATGAATCTGAGCATAGTTTACAATCCTTTCACAGGTAGGGCCTGGAGACAGAAAAAACAGTTGAGACAGTTGAGAGCTGTTTTGTTTCCTTTTAAAAGAATTGTTTCTGTAAGTGATATCATCAAAGAATGTGTGTGTGTGTGTGTGTGTGTGTGTGTGTGTGTGTGTGTGTTTAACCTCCTTCAGTGTCCACCACCTTATGAAGGGTCTCTCTTGATCTCTAACTCTCAGGACTAAACATCAGAGAATGAAAAGCCCTGGAAACAGTTCATTTGAATTTGAGGTGCTGGAAGCAATTGGATGGACTTTTCAGTTGTTTATAAATAATGATGAAGTATTTTGTTCTAGTTTTTTGTTTTTTTTTTTCCTCTTAGAATGTCTTCTCTGAGGGAGGCGGAGGAGAGACCTTGGAAAGCTATCCCTTAACATCCATTAACTGAAAAATGGTGTTAAAGGAAAATATCTGCCTTATGGAAATGCAGTTTAGCTAACATCCATATGGGATGCATTTTACTCAAGTCGAAAAAGTTTCTGAAGGAAAGAATCCCATAAATATACAAACTGTTTTATTTTGTTATTCAACTCAATTCAAAGGGGCTACAGGGAATTCAATATAAGAAGCACTGGCTTTTGAAGACCACACCTACATTTTTATTATTGTTGGCATATTTACTGAAACATGCAGCGTAGATGATTGATTTACTTCCATGCTGTTTTGCTGAGCTCATGTTTAAGTCTTGATTTCTGTTCAAGGTTGAACTTTGTCTTTGGGATTGTATTCAAAAGAGATTTTACAATATTAGGAATAGATCCATTTTGACTTTCTTTTCTATAAGTAGCAGAACTGCTCTTCGAACCTCTCATCTTATGGGTAAGGTGTTAAAATTAGATAGTGCTAGAGGATCCTCTGAGAGTTTCTGTCTCTGAAGTGCCTCCAGATTATCCCCTCATTGGCTCAGAGCCCCAGGGCAGGACTACTCGGGTCAGGATCATGAACTCACATGACTCTCTGATACAGTCATGGCCATAGGATGTGCTACTTACCCAAAGACAAAAATAGATTTTGCAAGGAGTTTAGTCTAGGTTTAGAATCCTAGGCTTGTGTGAGATTTGCATGTGGCTCACACATTCTGCTCCTTTGTTGCCAACACTGGAGCACAATGAAGTTAAAGAGAAGATAAGACCCCAGCTGGTTGAATGAAAAACATGTAATGAAATGAGTATCTCACCACTAAACCCCGATCTCTTTTCACCAACTCTGAGCCACCTCTTGACATGACCAGAGGTCCTCGGGGGAAATGCCCTGGACCTGCATCAAGTGAAGAAAGTATTCCAGCAAAGTTAGATTGTGAGAATTCCTCTTATTGAAAGAAGCTCTTTGTGGAAAGGAAGGAGGGGAGAGGAGGGGAACTTGGAGCTCAGCCCAATAACTCCCCAGCTCTTCTCTTGCAAAACAATCCACCCAGACTCCAGTATCCAGAGACCACTGGGATACCAAGTCTTCTCCTCGTGGACTCCCGGTAGTGTCCGGGTTTGTTCTAACTGTTGTTGTGACCCATCCAATCTTCAGGCTGTTGGGATCCTGGGAAATTTTAGCTAATAGCTATGGAGAGGCATTCTTAGATCTTGAAGGAGGGAATGACCAAAACACCTGTCCCTCCGGAGGCTTGCCCAGAGAAGAGTGTCTCACTTGGATGATCAGCTCAGAAACAGAAGCCAGTAAGACAAAAATCTCATGTGTTCAACACTGCCTGTGGAAGCTTCTAGGGGAGGCATTGTAGTGGAGATCGATGTACATTGGCATTCATCCTTCAAAGTGTCCAGGACTTCGTTTTCCTCCCGGTCTGGCAGTTAATCACTCCTGTCTTGTGTTAAGCACTAAATGAAATAGTTGGCTTCCCTCTTGGAGCCATGTTAGAGAACACATACTAAATACGAGAGCGTCCACTCTCTGGATTCCACGATAAGAGGTTAGAGAAGGACGGGAAGACAGATGCAACAGAGCCACCTCTGACATGACACTTGTTTCCCAGTTCACATTTATTCAGACTTGTTCCCTGAGGGCTAATTGCCCTATTATTCCCTTTCACCCCTCATCCACTCAGTGTCACTTTCACGCCCTCCACGTTTGCCAACAACTGAGTGTGCACTTGATGTTACTCCTCTATAAACCAAGTGCGAGACTTCATGATGGTGGAATGCCTATCTGTTTCAATTACTCCTGTACTGCCCATGTCTACACTATTTTCTGTAACCATTTGTTAAATGAAAATAAAATATTTAGGAAGCTATTACATGAGAAATGAAAATGATGAGAGTAGATGTTCTGGATGGTATTAAATAGGTGAAACTGACTGAGTAGCTGAGTCAGTGAGTAGTTGAGAGAGTGAGTCTTTCATTAAGGGCAGCTTCCTGGAGGGTTTGGGATTTGAACTGGCCCCTGACAGTAGGGTCCCATTAAATTGGAAAACAGGACCTGAAAGATACAAAGATGAATAGTTGTAAGGAGCGGTCCTTGAATTCTGGGTAGACCAACTAAGAAAACAGTAGAGCAAAAGTAGAAAAAGTACATAATTAACCAAAAAGTTACACTAAATTGAAGTAGAATTTTGTATTTCCAATTTTTTTTGTCCCTTTCTTTGATATTTCTTCTTCTTCCCTCCTGCCCCCTGCAACTATGGTCTCTGACTTCTCAGTTGCGTGCCAGGCTTCTCTTTATGGAATTCTCCATGGGTTAGAAGCCTATTGGTTGATTATTCCTAGGTAGGATCTGAGGAGGGACTCGGGTGGTATAATTCCTGAAAAGGAGGTTCTCAGAGGCTGAGGTGAACTGAGCCCACTACCTGCATGAAATGTGATGCAAATGGGGAAAAACAGGTGTTTCAAAATACACGGCCAAAGCCAAAGTGAATGTGCTATGATTGAATGTGACTTCTATATATTTTTTCAAATGCATAGTTAGAGGGAAAAAAGAATACTGCTTTAGACAAAAGGAAATCTCCTGAATGAGGGTTGCCAGTTTGGGCCGATGGGATAATTCATATCATGAAGATGGCTTCGTTATCAAAAAAGTGTTAAACCGGTAGAGAATGCAGTCAAGTTCAGAACATTTCTCAGGGTTCTAATGATAGAGCAAATGCAATAATCAGCAGCACATTTCCTGCATTACTATGCAAATCGCACTACCACGAAATTAATAGTTGTCATTTGTTGTGTTTCCTGGTTTCTCTTATCCCTTTCATTTTGGTATCAGAGATTAAGAAAAAAGGCATACTTCTATTATCAGTCAACTTTTGACTACATGTATTTTCACTCTTCTTGGCCAACCTCTAGTTCACTGACACAGACTTAATGGAAAGAAATGATAGTACTATTAAAAAATAATTATGGACTTAAAATAGCAGGCACATTCTTAACCACCATGGTTATAAGGGAGATGGGTTATGATTAGAACCTTGAGAGTAACTGTGAATTATCTTCCTTCTGCTGTTTGGGGGGGCAGAGGGAGGAGTACACATTGATTGTGAATGATATTTTCCCTTTTAAAAATTATTTTAGGCTGGAGACGGAATTTAAAGACACTTTTGCTGTGGCATGCTCTAATAAGCCAGTTTAATAGCTTATCAGTGATTCCCAAGGTATGCGGGAGGGTGAGCTGTGTATCAGAATTAGCAGGGGGACTGTTTCCATGTAAAGTCCCCAGGAGATTCTAACATATAGCTGAAGGGGGACCCTTCCCATTACTCTTTACTCGTGTGAGCAGCTTCCCTTGGGTTACATAATATTCTTTGGGTATCTTGGGGATATAGGAGAGTTGAGAGCTACCGGCTAGAATGGATTTTATAGCCAAAAGAACCAGGCCACTGCCACTGCACATTCCTGTCTTATAGGATGAGATTGGCTGCTGATTATTGACTATTGATTATGTGCTAAGTATTTGGCTAGGTGCTTACATCCAGTGTCCAATCTAAATCTTGTTCTCACTGTACGGATGAGGAAGTGGAGATTCAGCAAAGTGTATTGTCCAAGATTCTACTCAAATGGCTCTGTAGTGATTTGCATCCTAGCTTTTCTGGCTCCAAAGCTAAACAAGGTCACTGTTAAGTCCAACAACTGGAGCATGGCCTTATATGGGCCTTAGGGATAGCCTGTCACCCTCTCTTTCTGTCTCAGGGGAGCAGCACCCTGGCTCCCCTTTGGGGCTCATTCCCTTCTCGCTTTTCATTCCTGTGCCACAGGTCACCTTCCCTAGCTAGACACCCATCTCATGGTAAAATTGTACACCTCCCTTCTGGCCCAAGGCCTCTCCTTCACTGTGGCTCATTCATTTAATAGTGTGCACTGCTTAAACTGATATGTACCTTCCATACCTACCTGACTGTTTGATGCACCCTTAGAACATAGAAACAATAGAGCAATCTGGGCTTACAACACTATAAAGACACTTTGAGCAAGCCCATAGCTCAGATTCTATCATCCATAAAATGGGACAATCATTGGATTCTCAGTCTACTTTCTAGGGCAATTTTGAGAATAAACATACCCAGGAGATATGAAAAGGTACATTAAAATACTCCCCGTAAAGAATAAAGTAGTTATTCTGTATTATTCTTTGTAACATGGGATGAAGGGGGTGGGTACTAATGGGGCTGAGTGATAAGCAACTTTTTAACTAAAACCATTTTAGGTAGGTGATGGTCTGAAGTCTCCCGGGATGCAAGTACAGGATAGGGTTCTCAGTCCCACACCACCACAGAACGGAGGACAATCACAACCAGTGATGAAGCCCAGATTCCTAAAAACTTCATGCTCCAAATTTTCTGGAATGTAGAGCCTTCCGTGGATGTGTTGCCACAAGTAGGAACAGGGTATCAGCACGAGTGGTTCCTTCTGGCACAGGAGAGGGTGGAGAGTGATGGGATCTCCTGCCCTCAATGCAGACCACATCGCCACCCCTTTCTCCCTTATAGAGCAGATGGAAATGCAAATGGGTACAAATAGGTCATTAGCAACTAACCAGAAATCTGCTACAATTTTTTTTAATCTTTAAACTTTAACAGCATAACTGTTTAAACATAAACTTAAGCAACAATTCCTAGGGATGTAGCTCACAAAAGAATTTGAGCCACCAGTGGGTGATGACCCTGTAGATGAGGACTGCCTGTGTGGATCAGAAGGTAGAGATATGCATACAAGAGACAGGGCTACCATGTGTCAAATCATCTGGGAACCTGCTCCTTTCAAAGGTCAAGAGTGAACCTCCATTTCTTCATCTAGGAAATGGGAATAGAATTAGGACTGGATACAATGTATGGAAGCCATCTAGCCTGTAGATGCTCAACAAATTGAAGCAAATCTTACCTTATAAGACATAACAGTGGAGTGCTCTTCCCGGTGTCAGGGACTCAGATCACATTATTGAGCCCCAGGTCTTTGCAGTGCCTCTTGCTTGAGTATTGGGGGAAAAATGGGAACAAACAGGCATATAATGCATTCTCTTCTGGAGCTCTCCACTAATAGGGAAAATAGACACAAGCCTAAGGAGTTCCACTATGGTTAAGTGTGGACAAAACCTACATGGAAGGGCAGAGAAAGTTCAATAGTGTGGGATTTGCAGAGGACCAGGAGCAAATGATTATGTTGAGCCAAAAGGGATACTGCTGTGAGGTTTAGGAGCTCTCTTCGCACCCTCCCCAAATTTCTGCCATCCTACCTTAACACATTTGGGATGGGACAGAAAAAGAGTCTTTTTTGTTGTTGTTGTTTTTAATCAAGTTTGGCTCTTTGGAATGCAAAACCATTTTTTGATGCCTTCCCAGGGAGCAAGAGAAATTTATAAGGGTGTGTCTGCACTGATTATGAAGAGATTTAGACAGGAGCCTCTATCAAATGCATATGTTCCTGGCAAGGTGTAATCCAGTTCAGCCTTTCTTGCACAAACAAACCCTACCAGGGAGCAGCGTCACACATTGGCAGTTCCAAGAGTGCCAGGTTCCTTTCTTTCTTTAAGAATTGTTGTCCTTAAAGAAGAGAACCACATGCTTTCCTTCCGTATGGCTGTAACAATGAAGTGAGTGACTAATGGCCTCCCCTCCCCGGTGCTGCCTGCCCATTGGAGGGTAGTGTTATCTTGCCTCTTTTGTTTGGCCTGTGACCCGGGAGCCCAAGAGCCGGGCGGAGAGCGTCAGCTTGTTGAGTGGCTGCCTAATGCGCCGGCTGCGGCTGCGTTGGGACCACATCCAGCCCTTTGTCTCTCCTGAAGCTGCGCAGAGCAGCCTCTGAGGCTAGAGAAGACCTGGCTCCATCCAAGCCCCACGTGGAGGAAAAGGCTAGAAGACCGGCTCTCTCGGAGCAGTGATCCACGGTGCATTTGTTAGTGTCTGGTCCAGAGGCAATGACAGTTTGTGTGAGCCTTTCACTCAGGAGCCCTATAATTAATGTGCCACCATGAACAGAATTGGGCTTGAGCAGCATTTCTTCTAAAATTGGGTCAGGGCAGGGCAGTCCCGAATGTAGACAGGCATTGTTAAAATTTGGGGACAAATAAAAGCTCAAGCTGGCAACGCCCCCACACTCTTCTCACTTAACTACTGAGGAAAAGGGACTTGCATTGTTTGAGTGCCAACAGGTTGCCGACTCTGTGCTAGACACTTTCAGTAAGTTATTTGATCCAGGCTCATAATGATGTAGAAAGTGGGTTATTATTTCCATTACATAGGTAAAGCAGACACTCAGAGGTCAAGAACATTGCCTGAAGCAGTTGCATTCATAAGCGCGGTAGAAGAGCCTGGTCCAAACTCAACCTTGCCAGACTAACACCATTTTCTCCTATGCTCCCTTCTAGAATAATCCTCTGTGAGGTCAGAGACCAGGTTTGTTTTTTTTATTATTGTTCCTTCTGTGTTTAGCCCAGTATCAGTTCTCCTTGGGTATTTATTGATGATCAAAGAGTTACTTGCAGCCGTGACCTTGGACCAAGCATAGCAGAGAAGGAGCACGGGACCCTCCCATGCAGATACTAGAATCCAGTTGATGAGATATCCACGCTTATTGATCTTCTGATGTAGGAAAGTGCCATCTTGGGAACCACGGTGGGAGTCAAACAGGGCATCTGCGATGCACCAGCTTAGGAGGCACCACTCATAGTAGAAAGGTGTGGAATAAAGGTAGAAGGGGGTATCCTACCTGCAACTCTTCATCTCCCCACTCTGTGACAGCCAGAACAGTGCTCCAAATTTATTGCTTTTCTGCATCAGGTCTTGGTAGCGTATCATGTGAAGAGCAGATGCCATCTAAAATATAATCAGCCTTCCTGACTTTGGGATGAGAAAGCTGAGAACCAGGTGATTTGCAGTGACCTGCCCAAGACCATCCAGCGGTTGGTGGCAAATCCGGAACTACACCCCACATCATGAGGAACAGTCTGGGTCCTTCTGCATCCTACTCTTCCCTTCTGAGCAACAAACTGCAAGCCTCCTCTTGGTGAGGTGTGGCTGCAGAAAGACTTACCAAGCAGCAAGATAACTGATCTTTCTTTTGAGAAAACTCAAGCTCCCTTTGATTAGCAGTTATGGTTAACCCATCTGTTGAGGGCTTACTTGATGCCAGGACTGTTCTAGATGCCTTTCAAGACTTGTGTCATTTAATCCTGCCAGAAACCCTAGAGGAGAGACAGTGTTATCACTGTTTTGCCAACAGAGGAAGGCTGAGCTTCCATAACTTGCCTGTGGTTGACCCAACTGAGAGCCGACCCTGTGAAACCCTGGATTTCATTGAAAGCTGCTTCTCTCTTAAGATTTCACCGAACACAGTAATAACTCAGCTATGTTCCTGTACATTTTGCATTTTTCTGCATATATATAAATATATAAATATAATATATATTATAATTATATATAATATATAAATATATATATATAATATATAAAATATATATCTTATATTTTAATCTAATGAAACATGCTTGAAAGAGCATAGGCCAAGAGATCCTGTTTATTATTTAGGCAACAGTTTCAGTGCTGACTTTCATATGAACCTTATCAGTGTCAAACCAGAGTTTACTAACACTTTGCTGACTTATAAACAGGCTCCCACACGCTTACTTTTGTGCTTATACAAAGAAACACATGTAAACATTTCAAAACATTTCTGGTGGGCAATTAATTTTTTTCCTTTGGGAAAATATCCAATTGATGATGATAATGAGGCAATGCATATTTTGGAGATAAATAATATTAAAATGGGTAGCTTTGGTCTCTTGCAGGGATTTTGGATGCTTAGAAATTGTCATTAAATATCCGTTTACTTAGAGATCCATGTTTCGGCATGCTCTGAGGAGTGTGCTCAGGAACTTGAGATGGAAGAGGAGAACCAGTCATGAGGGTTTTCTTTTTGTTGTTTATTTGGAAACTCTGTGTCTTCTGGAGAACTGAAGACTGGGTTGGTGGTGGGAGGGGAGCTTCTTTGTTTTTTCTAAACACAGTGCTGCACTTCCCTACTGTTTCTGTTCTCTTTTTCTTTTTTCCTTTCTCTCTTCTCTGTGTGGGAAAGGTAGACTAAGAGGCTAGTTGGGGGGGGGGGGGGGAGGAGGAGCATGTTTATCATATTTTATGACCTCAGTGCTTCCAAAAGGAGAAACATTCCCATCCGAGCATCCTCTCTGGGTCTGCTGTCCATTTTGAAAGATGCCTCTTCCAGAAGGGACCCCTGTGTCATAATGGCTTGCTTCTCTCTAGCTACATTAAGATAACACCATTCCTCCAGTGAACGCCATTCCTCCAGTTAAACATTTTTGGCTGAGTGCTTCAAGAAAGACACCAACAAACTCAAATCCATGACCTGCAGACTTGAATGTTGCATCTCAGTCATCAGTTTTGAGAACCTTTCATTGTTCATTCAGATGGAGTACTGGGAAGGTCTTTAGGACATTCACTGCCTCCCCGTTTTTCCTGGAACATAGTAGGACTTGAACTTCCCTACTCTCTTTGAAGCTGAGCATGACCTTGTAACTTGATTTGGCCAATGAAATGTCAGTGGCAGAGGAAGGAGCCAGAGGGTAATTTGCCAGGTTCTCTTTCCTTCTGCTCTAGAAACCAGCAATGTTTCAGAAGATGAAGACTCCATCATTTGGAGATGCCTGGTCTTTGGTGGTGGGCACATCCTACATAATATAAGTCCTCTAGGGGTGGGGGTCTAGGCCCAGATATCTATCTGTGGGGAACTCCTTGGCTGGGTGAGAGTTGCCTTCTGAGGTTCCTTTCTTTTTTTTTTTATATTAAGTCTTTATTTATTTATTCATAGAGATGCAGAGAGAGAGAGAGAGGCAGAGACACAGGCAGAGGGAGAAGCAGGCTCCCTGCAGGGAGCCTGACGTGGGACTCGATCCCAGGACTCCAGGATCATGCCCTGGGCTGCAGGCGGCGCTAAACCGCTGCGCCACCAGGGCTGTCCCTGAGGTTCCTTTCTGTTCTAAATTCCCAACTATGTGAAATTTTAAGTTGGAAGTTAACTTTGGTGTTTCACTGTGTGGTGTCTCCTTAGTATATTTTCTGACTCCTATTCAAAGATCCAGATGCAGATTTGGTTACTGCTTCTCATCAGCTATTATTAGCCAAATACTAACCTTCGTTAGCCAAATAGTAACCCTTCCAAACCCTAGCCAAGTCATTTAATCCTCCTGAACCCTAGTTCTGAAGATACACAAGTGTCGTAGCAAAAAGGTCTGACTATTCTACAACACTTTGAGGACTCTTAAAACCAAGGCAGGATGGTATCACAGAGGTGCAATCTAGGCCTCTACAGGTAGAAAGCAGTGTCATCATTCCATGCAACAAAGGTGTATTATGCCCACCAACTCCTGTTCGCTGGGGTGAGTGGTCCAAGGGCCGATGTAGGTAGAACATGCATCCTGATTGGGTCAGGGGCTCTGCTTCCTCAGTGGATGGAATAGACTCTTTCTGAACTCAAGAACTAGAGCCCCCCGTCTCCTCTGACCAGTTCTACTGGCAGTTGGGCTCCATTTTACAAGCATAAGTTCCACATTTCAGCTCATGCATTTGCAAAAGCACCCCAAATATCTACCTTGTTTAGTTGGTGCTTTATAAAATGACATCTAAAGAAATACTGTAAGGCCAGAAGAGTCACACAAAAGGTCTTATGAGAGCCCTGGTCCTTTTTCCATCTCAGAGTATTCAAGATCCCCCCTTTAGTCATTGGTCCCACTGTGTCCTGTGTATGAAGATTCCAATCCCAAGAATCCATCATTTTGGCCATTTCTTAATTAGTTGGGAGGCAAAGCATTTACCAACTTCTGGATACCTGTCTTTCCCAACAGATAGATTCCTTTTCTTAGACATATCTCCACTAATTTTTATTAAAAATTTGCTGTGGGGTAGGTCCTGAGCTTTGACTAATTTTTTAACCCTAAGTAAATGTTTGGACATTTCAAGACCCGCCCCCCTACAATGGCCTTTTAATTTTGACAATGTCTTTTCAGTGTAACATTGTTTCTATATTCATACACGTGGCATCACACAAAGACTCAGAACAACTCAATTCTTCAATTCCTTCCTTCTTCCCTCTTTTTCTCCCTCCCTCCTATTTCCCTCCCTCCCTCGCTTCCTATCTTATAGTGCTCTGACGCGCTCTCTGCTGATCCTGGCTTCTTTGGGGGAAGCCATTCGCTGGGCAACTTCCAAAGCAGCCCCTGAGAAAATGATGATGGTAACCCCCATAGACTTGTCCTTGGAACAAGCACCCCAGGACAGGTTGCCTCCCCATTTGGGCGTGTGGTTACAAGAGCTTGGCAGGAATGTCAGGCTGAAGCTGATTCATTCATAAGTCTGGCCACAGTGCACAGAGAAAAGCCCTTTCCCTGCCCTGGACCCCCGACCCCAGCCAAACAGCTTCAGCTTATCTCTAAGAAGATTAGAGGACCTCTGGCTCATCGCTGGCTTTCTTTCGATGCCAAAAGGCCTGGCCGATCAAAGTTGACATTACTTCACATAGCTAGTGGCTTATCTCCTGCCTGTCCTGAGACTGCTGACCTCTCAATTAAGGTTTTAACAACAGTTTCTCTTTGGGGAGGAAATGCTCATAGCATGGAGGACAGTTTACACTACCGGACTGCCGGTCCTGACCCCACTGGCTGGGCGGCTTGTCATGACTGCTTACCATGCAATTAGGGGATATTTTTCAATTCCCTTATAAAGAAAAAAAATGTTATTTCTACTGAAAATATCTCCAAGAGTCCTAAAGCATTCTATTTTTCATATCTAATGAGGTGACAGTGGAATTTGTTAGATGAATATGACTTTATCAAGCTTTAATGCTAACATGCCTCTCAAATCCAGAGCCTTGCGGGCGCATCGAAGGAGACGAGGTTAATCTGAAGCATTGTGTGATTGATGCATTTTGGTGCATTCCTTTGCCTTCTCATGGAGACCAGCCCCTTAACCCGTGTATTGTTTCAGCCTCCTTGGGGTTTTGTCCTGCTAGTTTGAAAGTTTTAAGTTGATTACATTGAAATGGAAAGCCAAAGAAAAATGTTTTGTACCTTGGTGCTGAAAATTTTCCTGAAAGGTGTGAGCTTGTCAGGTGAATGTTGTAAACTAGTGAAATAAGGGAAAATAGAGTTTTTTGTTTGTTTGTTTTTTGTTTTGTTTTGTTTTTTTACTAGAAGATAATTCCTTTTTCTTGGATGTTTGTTCCAGTTGCCTTGGTATATCAGATACCATATCTTTTATACCATACTTATATAACGTGTCTCTTCACTTGAGAAGCTTACACCGTAATTAGAGAGGTAGACTATGGCAGCAGACCAGGGCTCAGGCTCTAGGGCAGCCAGACCTGGGTTTGAATTTCAGCTTTGCTGGTTATGATCATCCCCCTCAACCTCTCAGAAAGATTACTTATATTTCGAGTCTCTGCTTCTTGGTCTTTGAAATTGGACGAAGCATCCTCAGTGCTTCTCAGCGTTGTCATAGGGATCAAATGTTGCCCAGTGCGTGGCATATGGTAAGCACTGGGTGAATGGCAACTGTTAATTGTTTCATTATGATTGTGTAAATTCTGAAAAGTTTGTTGTAAAAAAGGGAGGCAGGAAGCCCTTCTTGGAGCAGATACAGGCAGGAGCACAAGCTGAGCATTAAGGGGACAGCTGGTAAACCCTCAGGACCCACTTGTTGGCCAGTTGATTTTACGCCTGCCTTCCCAGGCTTTCATACCTTGTACGCCTACCCAGCTTGCTGAGAATTCCTGAGGAAGCCACAAAGTTAGTTTTCTGTATCTGTTACAGATGAGGGTCAGTTGTCATTTCCATCATAAAATCCATGCTTCATGGATCTAAACCTTGGAATTTAAAATGACATGGGGCTTAAACTCTACTTAACACTTTTGATTTAAAACCTTCTCGGAGAACAAGAGTTCTTAGTCCACATGGCCGATAATACCACTGCAGACTCTTTGAAAGTGAATTCTGTGTCTGGCTTGGCACAGACTTTTCAATGACAAATAGCTTTAAACAGAAAAAATCATAAGACCCCAACACTTTTAAAAGGCAAATAACGGCCACATTTGTATTCTCTGTGAAAGAATGACTGGTGACTCGAGAGGTTTCATTTACCTATATTTTAATGATGACTTTTCCAAAGTGGCTACTTAGAAAAGGACAATTTAAGCAGAGGAAGGTGAGACCTTTTAGAGGCTACTTTCTTTGCCTATAGATATATCTATTTAGTTCATCTGTATTTTTATACATAATTTTATTTTAAAGATAAAAATGTGTTATATACAATATCAGTAAATGTTTTGTCTTCTGGCTTATGCATCAAAGACTTCCTACAGATAAATATGCATCTGTTAGCAGACAGATCCAAAAACATTTTACTTAAAAAATAACAAGATCAGTATCCCACAGGAAGTATCTGAGGGCCAGGATCAGTGAGGAATTTTATTTTTTTGTTAAAAAAAGAGATTACTCCAGTTTCAAATTTGGAGAGAAATGGAGATGTAAAAACAGAGAAGTTTCCATGAGAAGGTTGAGGGTATGAAATGCCTGCAGGAAGTGCTTATGACCTAGTTGAAAATCTAAAAGCTCCATAGTGTTGAGTGGCACACCTAAACACTTCTGTGTGGTATCCAGAGGAAGGTGAGGAGGCTGGGGGAAGATGATGAGACTGCATCTTCATTTACCCACAGTTTTGAGCATGAGGAGGAAGACAGGTCATGAAAGGACCATCCTGGAGAGGACTCCTCTTCCCCTTCTGGACAGACATAGCCATCTCCCAGATTTATTTTCTAGGTTCCAGTGAATATATCTTCTGACCTTGGGCTACCTTCATAATTGGACTAATACTCTAAGAAAAGCTATCAAAAAATATATAGACTGGGTTTAAAAGGGAATTTAGTTTCATGACCAATGAATTGGCTTCCACGGACTCATGCTGGTAACAAGGGGCACAAACTGCTGACAGACCCTTGTGGATTTCTATTATCGGCAGTGATGTGAAAGCTAGAGCATCCTGGCCATTTCTGTGACAGGTTGAAAAATAATGACGATATTGAGTAGCTCCGTCTCGACTCCAGAGGCGGAGTCTACTTCCCCTACCCTTAGAACCTGGCCCAGCCTGTGGCTTGCTTTGACCAATAAAATGTCGTAAAAAGTTGTGTAGGTTCTGGGGTCTAAGCTTCAAGAGGCAGCTTTGCCTTTTCCTTCTTGGAATGTTCCAGTCACTGCATAAGAAAACTCAGGCTAGATCAGTAAATGTTGAGTGACCGTGTGGAAAGAAAGGCCAAGCTGAGGCCAGCACCAACACCCCAGGCCTGTGAGTGGGGTCCCCTTAATCTCCCTAGTTAAGCCAATGGCTGATTGAAGTTGCCTGCAGTGAAATGTGAGCCCAGGCAAGACTAGCAGAACTTCTCAGTCAACCCACAGAGTCACGAGAAACAATAAATTATGGTTCTAGGTCAGGTGTGTGTAGGCCAAATCTGAGCAGGTGCATGTTTGTGTAAATAAAGTTTTATTGGAACACCACCACACTCACGCATTATATATTGTCTATGGCTGCTATTGTGCTCAACAGCAGAGTAGAGTGGTTGTGACAGAGACCACATGGACCACAAAGCCTAGATAATGTCTTGCTCTTTGCAAAAGTTTGTGTACCTATGTTTAAAGCCACTAAGTTCTGGGGCTGTTTTAAAATGCAACAGATTTGGTGTATTAGTCAGTGTTTTCTAGAGAAACAAAACCAGTAGGACTTGGCTTACATGATTAGTGTCTGAGAAGTACTAAGATCTACAGTCAGTGAGCTGGAGACCCGGGATTGCTGATGATGTTCTAATCTGAGTCTGACAGCTTGAGAACCAACAGAGCCAATAGTGTAAGTTCTGGTCCCAAAATCAGCAGTTGCAAGATCCAAGAAGAGCCTATGTTTCAGTTCAAGTCTAAAGGCTGGAAAAGACTCATGTCCCAGCTTACAGCCAGGCAGGAGGAACCCCCCTCCCTTGGGAGAGCCAGTCTTTTTGTTTTTTTGTTCTATCCAGGCCTTCACTGATTGGATGAGGTCTACTTGAATAGAGAGGGCAATCTGTTTTCCTCAATCTATCAACCCAAATGTTAATCTTATCTAAAACACTCTCACAGACACACCCAGAATGTGTTTGGCTAAATATCTGGGCACCCCATCACTTAGTCAAGTCTACCCATAAAATTAACCATCACAGTTGGTATCTAAAAGTGAGGTGTTACAGTAACAAAAAGCTAAATTAATGACATTGGCTGCAGACAAGGAGGTGGGCAGAAGATGAGAAGGATGCCATCAGTGGGGGCTGGAAAGAAGGGAAAGAAACTTCTATTGGCTGGAGAAAAGAGAAACCCAGGCTATATATAATGGTGGAACAATAGTCCCAAATAGTCCAAACTGACACCCAGGGTAACTTGGAAGAGAGAAAATTACCTGTCGAATTCATAAATCTGGCCAAGGAAATCTCTAGAAAGAATATCAAGAATGCCAATTGGCTTCTCCTAGCTGCATAATGACTGTGTACATGAAGAGAGAGATGAACTAAAGAACTGGTAAATTTACAAGCAGAATGTAGAGGAAATGTACAATGTTCTTCTTTTTCTTCTTTCTACAAGGCCCGGGACATGCTTGATTACAAAACAAGACAGCCGCTCATTTCCAGCACACTCTCCCCACCGCAGCCAATAAAACATTCTCCAAGTGAAATAAGGCACGGAGCCCAAATCCATCAGGGATATGGTGGTGAGTTCCTCCCTTAGAGGTGAGGAACATCTTAGCTAGGCAAAGGGCTTCTAAGAATCTTAGGGGAGTATCCCACAGCAGGTCTACAGTCCAGAGGAGAGAGAGGTTTCTGTCTCAAAAAAGGAGAGTAGAGGGGGGGCACCAGGATGGCTCGGTTGGTTAAGCATTCAAATCCTGATTTTTGGCTCAGGTCATGATCTCAGGGTCTTGAAATTGAGCTCTGTATTGGGCTCTGTGCTGAGTGTGGAGCCTGCTTGAGATTTTCTCTCTTCCTCTCACTCTGTCCCCCTAACTCCATGCTCATGTGCACTCTCTCTCTCTGTGTCTCTCTAAAAGAAGAAAAAGAAGGAGAAGGAGAAGAAGAGGAAGAGGAAGAAGAAGGAGAATAGATTCAATGCCAATTATAATTAAAGGAAATCAACAAAGTTTTAAAGACATTGTATTGGTGAAAACACTCTTAACTTGCACCTAAATGGTCAGACACAGTTGAAAATGTAAACAGCCTCTGGGTCCCCAACGCAGGGGAAGGAAGCAGCCAGAGGAAAAGCTATTCAAGTGCAAGCACGTTCCATTTCCCATCGAGAGAGCAGAGCATCTCAGAGAATAGAACAAAGACCCAGGGAGAAGAGCCAAGAGCCAAGGAGAAGAATAGCTTATGGAGTAGCTCTGCGATGGGCTGGATGCCTATGTCCTTCCAAAATTCCTATCTGGAAGCCCTAATCCCATGTGGTCATGTGTGGCTTTGGGAGGTAACTGGGTTTGTGTGAGGTCATGGTGATGGAACCCCCACTGGGGCCCATCCACCATAAGGGGATGAAGAGACTAGAGTTGGTTCTCCTTCTCTCTGTCATGTGAGGATATGAGAAGACAGCCATCGGCAATCATGAGAGGCTTCTCACCAGACACAGAATCTGCCAATGCCTTGACCTGGGACTTCCAGCCTCAGACTACTGCTCCATGGTAGAAAGCCCAAGCTTGATACCGAGTGACAGTGCTCCCATGAAGAGAGAGGCACAGCCAATGACCAGCACCAAGGCCCTAGACATATGGGTTAGGCCATCTTAGTTAGGCTGACTACCCAGTCAACCGACAGGACCATGAGAAACAATAAATTGTGGTTTTAAGCAACCACATTTGGGGCTGGCTTATTACATGGCAGGGAATAACAGAAACCCTTTCCAGCTGATTATTTTTATGTCCACATTCGACTGAATGAAATTCAGGAAGGACAGTATGTTTAAACTTGCCATTTATGGAAAAGTAATTATTGCATATGAATTCCAGTATGACCCCTTCCTTTCTGTTAAAACCTATCCGAATCGCAGGCACTATACCAACAAAACATAAGTCCAAGTTTGTGAAAACATATTTGGATCCAGCAGCTAAACAGAACAGTTTCTGAACCCACAGACCAAGTCGTTTTATTTTTATTAGGAAATACATACTTGTATATTTATTTTTTTGAAGTGACCCCAGAGACCTTTCTTCTAAATCAGGAGCAAAAAAAAATAAAAATAAAAAATAAAAAATAAATCAGGAGCAAGAGTGTCCATCCCGAAACCTACCTGGGACACCCAGAGAGACATATTTAGCTCAGAAAATACGGGTTAGCCACACAAAGTGAGAAAGCACTTTATTTAGCTGTAACAACATTGTCACCGCAATGCAGGCGGGGAAGGAATTTGGGAGTCATTGTTTTAAGCGTGGCTGATTGCAATACTTGCTACTAGAGAATTAAAATAGAGCCTGACATTTGAACAAAAGTCTCCACGAGCAAATAGAGCTTTCTTCTTCTCATTGGAAAAAAAAAATGTATACGCGGTGATGAATTTCCTTGTCACTGCATTTTAACAGAATGAGGGCACATAGAAGCAATAGGAATGTTCAGCCAGCCGCTGGGGGTTTCATGTGTTTACTGGCATCCTGCCCACCTCTGGAACTTTTGTGAATTATTTTGGTTTGTGTCTCTGTTCCTGTTTGTAAGAAGGGAGCTTCTTTCCCCACCCAGGGCTTGGCCCATTTCAACCTCAGGCTGTTCTTAGCATGCAGGAGCTGATAACTCTAGGATTAAATACCATTTCAAGGATTCTCCTAGTGTTACTCATTCTTCATATGGTTGAGAGTGCAGCTCTGCTACTTACTGTGGGACTATGGGCAAGTTATAAAACCTCTCTGAGTCCCAGCATCCCATCAATGGAGAAAAATAATCCCTGCCCCTTATAGGATAGGTGTGAATATTAGAGATAATGTGAGTATAACACCTCGGATGGTGCCTGGCATGTAATGGTACTTCTCTTATAGGGTTTTTATGTGAACCTGATAAGTTAATACTTGTAAAGCTCTCAAAGCATTGCCTTGCACATGGTAAGAGTTTGTTAAATAAAATAAGAATCTTCTAGATGGTGTTGTAATCAATAGATGCTGGGCCTCCGGGAGTTTGCCTTCAATTGTGTACATGAAGCACAGAGTCAAAAACCTGATCATATATGACCAAGACTAGGGTGGAAATGCAACTGTTCCCTGGTTTCCGTGCAATCTTCACACAATGGATGTCTGCTGTGTGCACCGTGCTGAGCATCCTGGGGAGCACAGGGGAGGGCATAAGCACCAGAGGAGGAGAGCTCAGCCAGCCATCACCTGGGTGTTCCAGGGCAATCTAGGCCCACTCAGCATCAGTTTGCTTGAGCTGCTGTAAGAAAATACCGCAGACTGGGTGACTTATAAACAACAGGCATTTATTTCTCATGGTTCTTGAGACTGGAAAGTCCCAGATCAAGGCACTGGCAGATTCAGAGTCTGGTGAGAGCCTGCTTTCTGGTTCATAGATGGCCATCCTCTTGCTGTGTCCTCACTTGGTGCAAGGGGCAAGAGAGTTCTCTGGAGTCTCTTTAAAAAGGGCACTAATCCCATTCATGAGGACTCCACCCTCATGACCTCATCACCTCTTGAAGGTCCCAGCCCCAGATACCATCACATGGGTGGAGGTGGGGGGTAGCCCGGAATATCAACATATGAATTTTGGTAGGACACATGCAGTCCGTAACAACATCCATCCTCCTTTCTTCTACTTCGGGTTGCTACCTGTCCCAAGGGATACAGTGTTGGTGGGACTGCCCATCAAAGTATCTTCTCTGATCCATCTAGACCAATCGGAAGCTTTTTTCCTGGGATCAGAATCTTCATCCCAGTGATACTGAGCCCCCACCCGACACTCTGATTCTAGCCATGCTCTGAAATGATATCAGACCTCTGGGGATGGGGCCTGGAAATGTGTACATTTATCATCAGGGTGATTCTCCAGCTGTGAGCTAGAAGGCTGGTTTCTGGGGACCATTGGTAACAGGCCACGGCCAGACTGAAAGAATCACATGACAATCATACCTAAACCAGTATTTTTCGAATACTGGCAGCTGGTTAATGGAATAGATTACTGGGTGGTAACCAGCGCTTTTAAAGATGACCTAGAGTATAAGGGAGGGGATTGGAGTGAGGCGAAATGGAATAGAAACAGGGTAGTGCAGATAAGGTATTTCACAAACATTTCAGTCGTTTATACAAGTGTGCCAACTTGCAATGTAAAGTGTAAAAAAAATTAATGTAAAAACATTAATTGTCCTGTGGGCCTTGGCAAAAAGACAAAGCATGAAAAAATTTTAAAAAATTAATGTAAAAATAATGAAAAAAATTAATTGTCCTGTGGGCCTTGGCAAAAAGACGAAGCATGAACCCTTGCTCTCAAACCCCTGGCACCCCTGGTGATACTCATCATAAGTAAGCATGGGGGTGGGGGTAGAGGTGAGGGGGGCGCTGCCCCGGCTCCACGTTTGACAAATAAGAAGCTGGCAGAGAAGGCTAGATGCTCAGTAAAATTGGCCATCAGAATGGGAAGGCTGCACAATCTGGACACAGTAGAAACCTGACGGCAGAGGAGTGAGTGAGGAGCGGTGGGCTCGTGATGATGAGCTGGCAGGTGCATGCTTCTGCCCCTTCGTTTATTTTAAGATTTTTTTTTTTTTAATTTATGAGAGACACAGAGACAGAGACAGAGAGAGACACAGAGAGAAACAGAGAGAGAGGCAGAGACAGGCAGAGGGAGAAGCAGGTTCCATGCAGGGAGCCCGATGTGGGACTCGATCCTGGGTCTCCAGGATCACGCCCTGAGCTGAAGGCGGTGCTAAACCGCTGAGCCACCCGGGCTGCCCTCTGCCCCTTCTTAACACCAAGTGCTCCTTCCCTCTTTCAAACTCACATCTTTCCGAGACGACCAAAGGGCCCTGGACAGACTGGCTCCTTTCATTCCTATAAGCTCTGCAAGCGTGAGCACGCTAGCCCCACCTTGGGCCTCATCGTGGAAGAAGCAGAAGTGGATCTTGAACCCCATCTGTCTGGCCCTCACTTGGCCCTGTGGTTCTCCTTGTCCCCTGGGATGCTGGCCCTTCCCAACCGACTTCTATTGCTCTGCTCCTCAGCTGGCGAGCTGTATCCCGTTGACCTTTTCAGGCCCCTATCATTCTCCGTGGTGAGATCCCCTATGACAGCAGAGGCAGTGGAGGCCCATCCCCGGTGTCTGTTCCCTGTGAAGAGATTGGCTTTGGCCTGGTGTGCAAAGCTGCTGGGAAGAAACTCGATTCTTCATCTTGTCCGCATTCCCCAAATCCACGGAGGTGCTTATCATAAAGGAGACTCAAAGCCTCCCCTTGGGACACGGCTATTCCTCATCATGAGGGAAAATGAAACCTTGGTGTGGCACAGCCCGGAAACCTGCCCAGCTTCCTTTCCGCAGGAGAAATCTTTGTCCCCATTGACTGAGGCTTGGGTGGAGAGCGGGTGGGTCTGATCCTTGCTCTGCATCCTGTCCAGAGGATCCAGCTGCTCTTTTTTTTTGGGGGGGGGGGGCTGTCCTTAAGAGGGAAGGGAGATTTATGGGAGAGTTCCCTGGCTCAGGTTTGCTCCCTGGCACCTGACAGAAAGGTATTTGCTTCACTGTGGAAAGAGCCACAGACCAGAGCCATGAGCAAGACACCCTTTGGGCCGGGCAGGAAAGTTCAGGGCCCAGCTCGCCTTCTGTAGAAAATGACCCTCGTTCCCTCTTTCCATCTGTCTTTCTATCTGAAGCCTGTACATGGGAATGTATATCTGCTACCTGAGTAGAAAAATGAAGAGTATGTTTGGGGTACATGTTAATTTAATTTAAAAAAATTAATGTTAAAACAATTTTAGATCACTAATATGCACTGGAGTGTGTATGGAAAGAGAGAGAGAGAGTGTGTGTGTGTGTTCTCGAGAACACTCTGCGTGAAGAGGCAGAAAGAGCTGTGATCTGAGATTCATGTTCATAAGATACGGGCATGACTCCTGGCTGTACCACTTCGATCTACCTCTGAACCTCAGTTTTATTCTTCTCTGAAACGGAGGAAATGACAAAAGCCATCCTGGGTTCAGGAATGCTTGGGTGGACTCCTACCTCGTGCCAGATAATAAGAGGGAACTTTTCATGTGCTGGAATGTGCGCCATGGGATCCCGTTGGGTGGAGATAATGTGCATTGTGCAAGTGCAGGTATCGGAAGTTAGCTTCGGGGATTTTTGGGGTGTAGAAGACTAGATCTCCTGGATGTACATCTCTGTTGCCCCAGGCTTATATCAACTATGAAGATAAGACTGTACACCATTCATTCATTAAATACTCATGGAGTGCCTACAGTATGCCACCTCCTATTCTAAGGTGGAGATACGTTGGTGAGTAAGACAGCTGAGGTCCCTGCTCTTGTCAAACTCCTCCCTCTTCTAGAGAAAAGAGATTATAAACAAATGATAGACGTAAGGTAAGAATACGTGCTGTGAATAATGTAAACAGGAAGTAGGATGGAGTAAATTCGAGGACCACTATTTAGAAGGAGCATGGCCTTCTTCAGAACAATAGTATTAAAACACAGGCTGCATCCCACTGACTTCAAGGAGCAAATGTGCTCTTCCAAGTGCCCCAAGGCCTTGGATGCCAAGTGTCCCGTGACTCTGGAAGCTTATCTTTATATGATTCCAAGCTGTTTGCTGCTAATCCTAGGTATTTTTGCTCACCGTGATAATAGATGTGTGTCTTACTCTTCAAAAGGAGATTAGGTAATGAGATTAAGAGAGGCTAACAGAAAGAACAAAATATACGGTTTTATGCCAATTTGAATCCAATTTAGAAAGGAACATAAAGCAGCATCTCAATAAAGCATGATTCTTCTAAGATGAATAGCCCGTGTGTGCAGATGTGTAACATTTCTTCCCGTTCACAGAAATTGTTCTGTGGCCACAACTCATCGATGAGCTTTGGCTGTTACCCCATCCCCATCACATCACGCTTGTTGTCCCTGGGACTTAGAATCCCTCTAGGATCTGAGGACTAAGGACATCAGGTCTGGGTGGGGGGACTCACCTGGACTCTGGCACCCAGCTGCAGAGCCAGATTTGCCCCCTCCCCAGCTCCACACCAAGGCCATCAGGCCCTGTCTCTGCCATTACACAGGAGCAGAGGAGAACTCTTGGTTACATGCCCAACTCGGGTCCCATCTTGCATCGTCTTTGGCCTTATGAATCATTTTCCTGCTATCTCGGTGTCCCTGGCAAATACTAAAGAAGAGTGTGGGCAGCACAGTCTGGTCCTTACTCTCACTCAGCAGTTCTCATTGTTCACGTCCTCTGCTGATGGCACAGAGAGGGTTTTCACGCTACACGGGACCTGAGAAATCATGTTGCTCAGCAGTTTGATTTATTGGGTTATGCATTTAACTATTTAATGACCCAGTGGGTTTTTGACCACCAAGCCCTTTGTTGGAACAAAATTTCATGCAGAGTTCTAAAAATGTGAAACAGGTACACGTCGGTCAGGGACCCAGAATCCCTGCTATTCCCTACCATGTCTCTATTTGGCAGGCTCTAGGGAGACCCTCAAAGTGCCAGAGCTTTTCTCAGAAGCCTGGTTTGGAAAACACCCATCTTGTCCAAACTCCTTCCTATTCTAGAAGGACCTCAAGGAGCAAAGGGTGCAGTTTGCCTGGGGAATTAGTAAAATACAAGTGAGTGAGTCAGGGTAAGACACCAGAAAGCAGCTCACTGATGGCACGAGGAGGGCTGCTCTGGGGTTAGGGGGAGGTCAGGGTGGGAGCCAGGGATTGGCCTGGGAAGCGGGGTCCCCACTGCCAAGGAGCTCCACGTGCATTGCCCACAAGCACCGGGACTCGCGAGCTGTGGTGACAACCGGGTGATACATTTCTCCCCAGGTGCTTTTATGCATGTTATGAGTTTTGATATTTTTCTTTAACTGGAAGTGGTCAATCTGGTGTTTGTGAGGCAAGGAGAATGGGTTCCCTTCCCACAAATAATGCTTCTGGCCTCGGAGTGTGGCAGGTAGGGCGTGGGCATCACGCTCAGGCTCATTACGGGATGCTTTGGGCTTCATCTTACCTTAATAGCCACTTGGGAAAGGGTTTGGTCCCGAGGATCACTGTAGGTGAGAAAGACGGGGAGAGTGCATTGGGTTGGGAGGCTGTGTGGCCCCGGGTAAGTTTCCCAACCTCTCTGGGCCTTAGTTTTCTCATTCGTAAAATGATGTTAACATAACATGGTCTGCCTTGGAGGGTCAATGTGACGAATACATGAGGCAAACCCCAGGAAGTGTTTTGAACAGTGGCCAGCATCCATGCAGGAAGTCCCCAGAAAATGCTGCTATTGTCACTGTTGCTGCCCCTGACCTGGTAAGACCTCTTGTCCTACTTCCCACCAAAGGAGGCCAAGCTGCATCGCATGTAACTGCCCAAAGGGCTGTCTTCTGAAGAACCTTAGGAAGAATTTAAAGGAGAAATTTCTTCTGCTTGCTAACAAGCAAGTGCCAGGTGCTCTCTGTTGAGCACTTTGTCATTTTTTAAAAATATTTATTTATTTATTTTAGAGAAAGAGAAGGAAGGGAGGAGAGAGAGGGTCTCAAGGAGACTCCCCACTGACCACAGAGCTGGATGTGGGGCTCAATCTCACAACCCTCGATCTCATGACCCTGAGATCATGACCTGAGCTGAAACAAGAGTCAGAAACCCAGGCGCCCCTGCATCTTGTCATTTAAATCTCGCACCGCCCGGATGAGACAGGACTGGTTAAAGCTCTGTATGGGGGATGAGGAAACCAACGCTTGGGGAAGTCTAGGAACCGGCCCAAAGCCACACAGTAAAACAAGGGAACCAGAGTAAAACCTGAGGATCTGATTCCTCTCTGGTTTTGTCGGCTTGTTGTTTGGTAGATTTTGTTCTGATTTTGTAGATTCAGGAGAGAGGGAGAGAGGGGACAGCCAAGAGGGAACAAAATAAGGAGGGTGCTCTGTGCTCAAGGATGAGCTGCGGAGACTCAGGCAGGGGCCACAGGGCCCTAAGGACAGGTGTGCAGCTCAGGTGAGCAGGACAGCCCGACCACCCCTTCAGGGAGGCCCAGGAACCACAGCGGCAGCGGGTGGGAGTCCCGGTGACCGCAGCGAGGAGGGGCAGGTGACAGTGAGCGGAGCTGGGGCACTTCTTTCCGCGAACCGATCTAGCAAATTCCTCCCTCTTGCAGATTCGGGAATAGAGACCCTGCTCCATTGTGGACCAGCCCTGTGGCCTCCAGCTCGCCTCTTAACCTCTCTGCAATTCACTTTCCTCCTTCCCCAACTGGGAACCTAACCTGCACTCTTCCAACCGGAGGAATTCTTGCCATTTGGTCGAGACAAACTTTACTGTGTCACCATAGAAACTCTGGAGATGTAAAACTCTCCTTTTTCAGTAGAAATGCTTTGTGCTGAGTGCAGATTCACAACCACACTTTGGACAGAAGAGACAGGGAGCTTGCTTGTAAGGGGCAGAGGGCAGATTTGAACCTGGGTCTCACTGAGGAGCCCCCGGATATTTCTCCTACACCCCATGATCCCCCAGGGCACGGGACACAGGCGAGAAGGAAGCGTGAGGGGGATGTGCTGGCTTGGCGCTTGTCTGTCTTCCTCCTCCTGCATGCTGCCGCTGCACTGGGATTGGCACGTGGAGCCTCTTGGATCTTTGTGGAACTGTAGTGTGGAGAGAAACGGCCAGCACTGGTCCTGTCTTCTCCCACCTATGCCGGCTGAGTAGGTGCTGGGTCTCCCCGAGGAGGCCGTTGCCAGGCTCTCTCTGCCTGCCTCAACTACACACCCATCTGTAGCTGCCAAGACGACAGTTCCCCGGGAATCCTCATGCGTATAGCCGCCCAGTCTTTGTAAAGTACAGAAAAGCATCTCTCCCCGGCTCGGCCCATGCAGATGGGCTCCTTTTCCAGTGCTCTCTGCCAACAGGCCTACTCTATGGTTGATTAGGGTAATGAGGCTTATCCAGGCTTCCTCTGTCCCTCCCCATCTCCTTGGCTCAGAAAGTTAGCCCACTGTCTATCAATACTGTCTGGCACCAGAAGAAAGCCCCTCTCCCTTCCTGCACCCAGCATCTGGTTGCCTGGAAACCAGGACAGAAGCCTAGAGCATCTTGGGTTTCTTTTTCATTTCCCTGCCAGATCCCGAAAGCAAGCAGTGTTTGTTTTAAACAGAACCTTTGCACTGTGGAGACTTGCCTTAACCTTGCCCAGAATGATTTCATCAACCTGCATAAATGTCATGTGGAGAGACAGGGACAGCCACCCTGGGCTCAGTGTCATTTGGTTATTGGTGCACAGAGTCATAATTAACAGGGAAGGCTGAAGATGAATTGTTTCAGAGGGAGCCAGAACTAGGATCCACTCGTGTGTGTGTGTGTGTGTGTGTGTGTGTGAGTGCGCATGTGTGTGCCCAGGCACATGTGTTGAAATTGGCAGCTTTGTGACTTGCAGCTTGCCGCAGCCACATGCAAAAGGGACGAGAGATTTTTTTCTGTCCGCAAAAGAACAAAAGCCCATCTTGAAACTGGATGTCCTTCAAAAGGCACACAATTCGGGACAAAGCCTGCAAGACTTTGCTTGGCTCACCCCACTCCCACCCCCTAGCTGTACCCCCCACCCCACCTCCAGGCCTTGCTCTTCTAACTCAACAGGAATGTGAATCATCTTCAGATAGAGCCATAGGAGAGGCAAGGACTTAGAAAGTCACAAATGGGAAGAGAATCTCCCCACCCCCACTCCTTTGGCCGAACGCTGAGAGGGCCTGCCAGAGTTTAAGACTAAGCCTGGCATCCATCCCCTCGAGTATGTTCTGGCTCATGCCACCTGGATGCTGTGTGTTCCCAGGGCTGACAGGCATTTCATTTATGGTGGGTAGGATTGGATTTTGTATCTTGCCCCGTCTGTCCTGTGTTCCCCCAAATGCAAAATCTTTTCAGGATCCAGCAGACCGGGCCCCACCGAGGAGGACACTTCCTAGGGAAACGTCTTGTCCTTCACTGCACCTTGCCACCATAAATGTTCTCTCATTTTGCAGATAAGAATGGAGAGGCCCAGAGTGGCCAAGCATCTCGCCTGATGTTACACATTTAGTGGGCACTGGAGTCAAAACCTGACCTACATAGCTTACTCAGAAATCATTAGAAGGGATATTTTATCCGACTTCTTCAATCTAAAGATCTTTAAAAAAAAAAATCTTTCAAAGAGATACTGGTCTTTGAGCCCACGGTCTTTTGGAAAATTCTTATCACTCAGTGAGTAAATTGAAATAGAGCAAATAATAGGTACATAATGTGTCTAAAAAGATCTGTTGGCTGTGTCTTCTCGCTACAGTTTTTAAAGAAGTGCTTTGATGTACTTTTTATGGAGAGGTGGGAGTATAGAACATGTTTATATATAATGAAATCTGTGTTTCCTCAATTCATAACTTTCCTAGACTTCCTTTGTATTTTGGTGGGTCCTATATGTATAGTGGTATTTTCCCAACAGTGATTTTTCCCTTTGCTAGAAGAGTATTTTAGAGATAAAACAGTGTTAAGGACAGGGCTTCATATGTTTTCGTCTTATAAATGGGTAAAGTGGTGAAGCAGCAAATCACCGAGATGCTCTGGGTTCATATCCTGGATCTGCCAGTTTCTTGTCCCGTGTGACGGGGAATACGTTGATAACCCATTCAAGCCTCAGTTTGTAATCTGTAAAATGGGAAATAATGGTTCTGAGTTATTGTAAAGTGTAGGAGAATTAACATGTGAATTGATGAGAATGGTACGTGACAAACAAGGACTCGATAAGGGGTAGTCAAATATTATTTTATTATCAAAATAATAAAGGATTGGAGACTATAGGGCAGACTAAGCCTGTGGCATAGCTCAGGACTAGAAATCGGAAATTCTTAAACCTAACAGAGGTGCTCATGGAGGCTTTCTGGATATGAAGATGGTTTTGGCACTGATCCTTGTTTCATGACTCCTGTATTTTTAAAAATTTTTTAAATCCTTAATACTGGACAGGCTTATGGGCAAATGTCTTCAAAGCACAGGGCGATATTGTACACATAAGGTGATTTCTGCTTAAAAGCACAACACTCTAAATTTCAGTAAAAGACTTTGAAATTAAGGCCTTAAAGGGAAAAAAAAGAATTCAACCCTAGGCCCTTTGAAGAGAAGTGTTCCTTCTGCTACTCATGCAAAGACGTTGAGTGATTTTGTCGAAAGCAGGATGCTATAAGTGCCAAGGAATGAATTCTTCTCATTTCCATGCACAAAACACATAATTTTCATATTTGTAGCTTCTATTGTTCCCTGTATAAACGTTATCTGGACCCCAGCATGTAGACGGCAGGGCATTGAGTGTTAAGGGACACAACACACATAAGAAACAGACCTTCCATCTGTTAGTTTCTGGGCCCGCCTGCTTTTGTGTGCATCCCTTAGAACTCCGCCAAGCCTTGTCACCCGACTCAGCTCTCTTCCATCCCTCAGCCTCATATAGCAGGGACAGGGACAGAATTTACACCTCTGTGCTTTGGGCCAGGATATGCCTCTAAGTCTGTGAAAATCTCCCGCCTTCCTGCTCCTCGTCTTTCTCCTCCAGGAACCCAGTCCCCCTGCGAGCCTCCACTCCACCTGTTCCACAGAGCCCGTGCTGCACCCCTGAGGCTCGAGAGGAAGATAACTAACTTTCTATGGAAAGAGAATGCTTCTAGCCTCTGTCCTTTCAAATTCTTCTTTGTCTCCCTCACCCCAACCTCCCCCAAATAAACCCAGCTCAGCAATTTGCTAAAGAGGATAACTTAATAGGTTTCCCTTTGAAGGGAACTGATTTGCATTTTAATGCAGGTTTCCTGGAGCCTGGAAGACCATTAGAGACACCTAAAGGATTGTCTCTAATGGTGTGAACCTTAGGTGCCAAGGCCTAACATCTGGGTTCATAATTTTAAACATATGGTTTATTTCACATCATGCCATCCACCAGCCGGCTGCTCTGTTCCTGCCAGCCTTTACCTCAGCCAAACACTTAGCACCTTTGCTGCATCAACTTAACCATTCTTCAATCTAAAAGTAGTCATCCTCACTGCCGAGTTGGGGGGGAGCTTTGGGTTGGCTGGGAACAGCTGTGGTTTATGGCCACGAGCTCTCTGCCATCCCCTTGCAGCAAGCCTGTGAACATTGGTGTCCCCGCTCCCGCTGTATAGATGAGAACAATGAGACCCCAGAAAGGTTAAGTACCTCATCCGTAGTCACAAAACTAGAAGCCAGAATTTGGACTCTGGGGCAGATGATTTTATCCATCACACACTACCCCTGGCCTGGGTGGAAGAGACCTACTTCCAGCTACTGGCGATCATGAGGGCAAAGGAAACCCGCAACACGCGCTAAGCAGTTGCTAGGAACCGGGCAGTGGGCTTTGTGGGCATTTGCCTTTGTCCCAAGACCCTTCCGTGGAAGGGCCTGACCTCACACTCGAGGTTGGATGGGGAAACTGAGAGCTTCGGTCACTTGCCAAAGCCAAGGGCAATGCAGTCGTGTTGTGTTCTTAGCCGCCACCTTCCCTGCTTTACAGTTGACTCACTATGTGACTCTTGGCAAGTCCCTTAACCTCTGGAAGGGGAGGGGCTATTTCTCGCCTGACAAATGAAGTCGTTGGCCTGGAAAATGGTTCAGGTGCCTCCCAGGGCTTCCACAAGGACCCCCCCGTGATGAGATCAGGAAGTGGAGCCAGCCTGGCCAGCCTCCCATCTGTACTCCCAGGGTTTATTTATGCTCCGTGTCTCTGGCGACAACTGCTAGACCATATGGGCCGGCCTGGCAGAGAGGATGGCCTCAGCGACAGCCCTGGGAGCCGAAGCTCTGGTGCCCCTGAGGCAGGGGATTTGGGCCTCTGTGCTGCTGGTCTGTCGGAGGGCCACAGTCCCTGCTTGCACCCCGAGCAGGCGCCCTCAGGCATCTGCTCTCGCACCGCCAGCCCCACGGGGCAGGATCCTTGCTGGCGGCCTCTGCTGCTTTTATTGCTTCATTATCTCTCAAGTCAGAAAACGTGAGGGCTGCAGCTTTGGCTACAATCTGTTAACCTGCCAGCTCTCGGGGAGCGCAGCCCTGGCTGCATCCAGCCAATTACACTGCTCCTCGCCTTCCTTAACTACTTTCTTATTGTGCATACCCAGGGCCCACGAATCGTAGGTGCCCCTCCCTTTGTCCCCAGTTTTACCAACAGCACTGGTTTATTGCACAGAGGCGCAGTGTCAGGAAGGCTTTGTAAGTTCGAATGCACAGTGCTTGCATGCATTGCTTCATTCCTTTTGGTCGTTGTTGATGCTTTCAAGAGAAGAGGCCCTTCCAGAAAACACCCAGAAACCGAAGGCTGACAGCGTTAATCCGCAAGCCCCTGTTGTGGTACCTAACAGATTGTTCGGAGACCATGTGGTGACTGTCCCAGATCTCAGGCTGGGGGGGGAGAGGTCGTGTGCACAGCACTGTACCGAAATGGAGCTGGCCTTGGTGCCTGCAACGAGTGCTGATGGCAAGCGTGACACCTGTATGGAGTGACAAAGCCTGTTTGTTTCCTTGAACCAGGTTAAAGGGCTCCTTCTTCAGGTCCAAATCCCCTGGCAATACCTGGAAAAACTACTGGAAATTTGTTTCAAAGACTTGGGATTGTACCAATACCTCTGTTTTTAAAAGGCCGAGAACTGCAGGAGAGTCGTTTTTCTTTTGCTACACAGGGGAGGAGTTCCACCTCGTAATAGTGGCATTGAAGGGAAAGAAAGACAAGAAAGGAAGAAAGGGGAAAAGAAAGAAAGAAAGGAACCCTTTCAATGGGGCACCTGGGTGGCTTAGTCAGTTAAGTGTCTGCCTTTGGCTCAGGTCATGATCTCGGGGTCCTGGGATCGAGCCCCGCACTGGGCTCCCTGCTCAGCACAGAGTCTGCTTGTCTGTCTTTCTTACCCCCACCCCCTACCCATTTGTACTCCTCTCTCTCAAATAAATAAATATAATCTTTAAAAAAGAAAAGGAAACCCTTTGAAGGGCATCTGGTCTGCAGAGGTGTCCAAACTGGACATTGCATGGGCCCTGTCTTTCTTTCAGGGTAAGGGTGACTTTTCTTCCCTCCCAGAACTTGTGGCTCACCCAGAGAGGCATGGAGCAGAGCACCTGGGGCTCCTTCTGGACTGTGTCAAGCACAAGGGGCAAAGTATGTAAACAGCACCTGGAATTGCAACTGCCCGTTATCCCTCGTGAACCTGATCTTGTAGCAACCTGATCGCTGGGGCCTCCCTCACATAAGCCAGAAACGCGGCCTCCCACCCTCCGAGGGGCCTCCTGTCATGGGTTGGGTTTGATGACGATGATGGGATTAGTGCCGTTTGCTTAGTTGAATTTGGGATTTGTGCTAGCTCACATAAGATCAGCACCGTTGGATGGTTGCAAGGCTTTTTTCCAACGATGGTTCTTGGAAATCACTTGAAATGGCTGACTCTAAGGTTCTGTGTGTGGCTGGGCTCCAGAGGGCAGCGAGGAGGAGGAGGAGGAGTGGAAGGAGGAGGAAAGCAGGAGGAGGAGGATCCAGTGGCATCAGCCTGGCAGAGCCCTCATAGGTGTAAGGCCCACCCTGGACTCAAGTGGGCGGATCCGCTCGCCGCCCCTCCAGGAAGACAGACGGCTGGAGCAGGGCCAGGGGGGCATAAACCTAACTGAGGGGCTGAGGTGTGCATGAGGACTAGCAGGCGAGGCAGATCAGGTCTTTGAGTCTGGAATGATGATGACCCAGGGAATGTCAATATAAGCCCAAAATGGTATAAAGGGATAAGTATGGCCGTGTTCACATGCCAGGAATCTCTAGCAGGAGGAAGGGGGCAGTCCCTGAAACTGGAAAGAGGTAAGCTGTGAGAGTTAACTCACACAGCTGCCTTTGTGCCGAAACCTGTCAGGTTTGGGACTTACCCAAAAGAAGCAAGGAGGTCCTCAGTGGTGGGGAGATCCCAGGCCTGTGATGACACGGAAAGATCCTACATGAGTGGAGAAGCCCATGAGCAACATTCTTCTTTCTCCCAGCATCATGGAGGGTCCCTCTTGGCCAGGCACTGTGATCAACACTGGGGACAAAAGACTACATAGAGTGCCTACCGTCCAGGAGCTAGCAGACAATCAAAACCCATTACAGTCATTGCTACAGCACGGTTTTGTGTGAGACCCGCTGGGAGTGCAGGAGGATGAAGGTCTGAGTGGAGCCAGGAGATCAGAGAGACAGTCACGGGGGAGCTTTGCCAGATGGACCAGTGAGGCGGGCTTGTTACACAAAGGTAGTAACTACCGTTTGCTCTCGCTTATTTAGTGCCGGGCACTGTGCTAGCGACAGAGTATAATATAGTGGAGTGTGGTGTAGCATAGGGCAGTGTCGTGCACTAGCAGCACGGTACAGTGTAGGCTATGGTGTCGTATGGCACAGTATGGTGTGGTGTAGTACAATATAGTGTAGTATGGTACAGCGTGTATAGTGCAGTACAGTGTCATGTATAGCATAGTATGGTATACAGTAGACTTTATAGTACAGTACGGTACAGTATAGTATGTGGTATAGTGTGGCACACTATCTCTTATAGTGTAAGATAGGATAATATGGTACAATACAGTAGAGTGTAGAGCGTAGTATAGTATATGGTGTAGTACGGTGCAGTACAGCGTGCCACAGTATAGTGTAGTATGCTGTTGTGTAGCACAGTATAGTGTGAGATAGGATAATATGGTACAGTACAGTAGTAGAGTGTAGAGTGTAGTACAGCACAGTATAGTATGGCACAGTGTAACGTAGTATAGTACAATATAGTATAGTGTAGTGTTGGATAGTGCAGCACAGTATAGTGTACTGTGCTAGCAATAGAATATAATATAGTGTAGTGTGGAATAGTATAGTGCAATGTTGTATAGTACAGCCCAGGAGAGTGTAGTGTAGTATACATTGGTACAGTATAGTACAGTGTAGTACAATTTAGTGTACTATGGTATAGTAGACTGTAATGCTTTGTAGTATAGTACGGTAGAGCCTAGTATGTAGCATAGTATGGTACAGCATAGGGTGGTGTAGTATAATATAGTATAGGGTACTGTATAGTGTAGTACAGTATGGTATTGTACGGAATAGAAGAGTGTAGTGCTGTGTAGTACAGTATAGTATAGTATGGTACAGTGTAGTAGAGCATAGTGCTGTGTAGGGCAGTACAGTATAGGGTAGTGTAGTACAGGATAGTATAGTGTCATGTGGTACAGCATAGTAGGCATAGGGTTGTGTAGGGCAGTACGGTAGAGTATAGTACAGCACAGAATAGTAGAGGGTTAGAGTAGTGCAGTACAGTACAGTATAGTGTGTGGTGTAGTGCAGTGCAGTATAGTGCAGGACAGTACAGAATAGTAGAGGGTAGTGTAGTGTAGTACGGCACGGTATAGTGTACTATATAATGCAGTACGGTACAGCAGAGTGTGGTGTAGACCGTATCGTGTAGTACGGTCCAGTGTAGTGTAGGATAGCATACTGTAATATTAGGTAGGAGCCAAGAAACGAGCCAGGACTGATGTGTCCCCAAAGCCGGCCCTTTGACCACAGTATTGTGTGCGTTTCATCTATAGAGCATCAGTGCCCAGGAGGGCAATAGGAATTGGGCAAGAGACAGGCATTAACAGTGATTGGGGGACATCTGAGCATCCCCCCCCCCCACCATCTGAGGTTGCAATCTTAAACAGCAAGTGTGGCCTCCAGCCAACTACCCTCTCTGCCGTGGGTGAGACAGCCTCTGTAGGGGGAAGACGACCACGCAGGCGGACCCAGGCACGAGCCATCCAGGCAGACCTCACATTGCAGGTGTTAAGAAACCTCCCCAGGCAGCTAGGCTTCTGCAAAGCTGTTTCTCCCCCATGATCAGCTTTGCTGAAAGGAGCCATCCAGGGTTCTGGAAGCTTACACTCCATTCTCTTTGGAGAGTGGGTCAACTGTCTGCATTCTTGTCCTTACCCTAACGTAGCAGGTGCTGGGGAGGGATCTGTCACCAGGCCTCGTTTTCCTCCAACGCTGAAACTTGGACACTAGAACATTCTTGCTACTGGCTCCTCCTGGGATTGAGAAACTGGAGAAGACAAGGCTGCTAGAAAAATGAGAAATGATGAGCAGAAGCAATTTTGCTCATGGGCTCTGGCCCCAGGACTGCCCATCCTTGCTTTGGATGTCAGTCCTTGTCTTTTCTGTTCTTGATTTATCCTCGCGGATCTGCTCAAGTGTAGTGAAAGTTAGTGGAAAAGAGGAGAGGGGAGAGGCAGACAGACGGGAGGTGCTCAGACCGGGCTCCTGCACTGCCTGTGCTGGAGGTAATGGCGATGCAGAGAACATTCCTTTCTTAGAGAGAAACATGCCTATGCTGAGGGGCCCTTCACAGGGACCCAGAAGGGGGAAATGGGCCTGACTCTCCTGCCCAGGTCCCTGGGAGAGTCCTCTCTGTGCCCTCCCTCTCACTGGCTTTATCATTATTCAAAATGTGCAGGGGAGTTTTGGAAATGATGTCCATGGAAGAAAGGTGAGGAGTAGCTGCCAGGGATGGTCTGTGTTGATCATCTATCTGGTTATATCCATATTGGAACAGATTGGGGTTTTCCAGATACTAGGCTGTTTCTAACTCCATCTTACGGCATGAGGGTCAGAGGAATAATGAGAGTGATTAGAGAAGATAGGGCATGAGTTCTGGGATTCCTACCCCAGGTCCTTTGCATCTCTCACCTGAACTCTTTAGTGCCCCTGACCCCCATTTGCCTCCGTTTGTGCTCCCCCAGACCCACTTTCCATATGGGGTCGCCAGTGAGAGTGCTCTCAAGTGTTCATATGGTGATGTGATGGCTCAAAACCCTTCCATGCTCCCCAGATATGGGGCTAAGTCTAAGATATTAAATGTGGTGCGTTATGGCCCCTTAAGATCTGGCCCCACCTAGCATCCAGTCAAGCCTCTCTGCCCCCTTCCGGCCCCCCTCCCCGTGCTCTCTCTGACAAAGCACAACTCTGGAACTCCCTGCCTCTGCCCCCGACCTCGCCTCTGGCTCCAGCCCTCTCCCCGCTCTCCCCCGAGACCTCCTGGCTGCACCCGATTCCTCCTTCAGGACTTGACTTCAGAAGGCCCGTTCCCCAGGAAGCCATCCCCCTCCTCCACTACCCACTGGGCGGGTGCTCCTTTCTCTGTGCTCCAGCAGTGTCCTGCGTACACCTTTATTCCCACTCCGCACAGGGCCCTGGCGGGCCTTGATTTCCTGCCCCAAACTGGTGCTCAACTAATGTTTACAGAAAGAATGAGGGAAGAAGGGAGGGAGATAGAGGAGGAGGCAGGGTGGAGAGAAGGGGAGAAGGGAGGGGAGGGGTAAGGAGAACGAGAGGTCCCTTCCCCTCTGCTGTGACCTTTATGAGGACATGGTTGTTGTCATTCACTCCCATATATTTTCCCACAATGGCCAGCGCAGTTGTAACAGAATGTAAGTCAGACCCTGTCACTCATCAGTGGAAACTCACCAGTGACTCCCTGGCTCCCTTGGAATAAAAGGTGCAGGTGATGACCGACGAGTCTCTGCCTGAGCGGGGCCTGCCGTCACCTCTCGGACAGTCTCCCTCCCTCTGCTCCAGACCCACTGGCCTTGCTGAGCCTACATCCTGCGTGCTCTATGGGGCTGGTTCTTGAGAGCAAAAAGATGTTACTGTTTTCACTTATAAAGTGTGTATACATGTACAGTACATAAACATATCTCTCTGTGGTTTAAAATTTTACTAGAGGAGCAATTTTTTTGAAATCTTAAAAGGCTCCTTAGGAGGGTGATAATTTCAAAAAAAAAAAAAAAGTTGAGAAACACTGCCTAAATCATGCCAGGAACAAACCACCCCAGGGCCTTTGCACTTGCTGTCTCTGTACGTAGAATTCTGTTCCTCCGGATTCTTGCCTGGCGCACTCCCTTATCTCCTTCACTTCTTTACACAAATACCATCCTGATGGGGCGTCCCCCAGGCACATATCTAAACTGCAGTGTCTTGTGTTTCCTGTTCCTATTTTCTACTTCTTTTTTCTTAGCCCTGCTCTACCTGGCACACTATATGTTTTACTTATTTTCTCGTTTCTTACCTGGAAGGTAAACTCTGTTTTGTTCACAGCTCTGTGTTTCAGTGCCTAGAACGAGCTCTGGTGCACGGTGGTCACTCAACGAAGTACTTGCTCCAGGAATACCAGGATGGAGCAGGCGTGTGATGGGTACTTAGAATGCCAGTGACCGGAAAGGCCCGTCCTTGAGGCTGTTTCAGACGTCTCCCCAGCCGTGACACGGGGAAACGCTCGTAGGCAGCACAGGTGACCTGAGGTCAGAGAGAGCAAGACACTCGGAGATTCTAAAAACACAAGCAGCCCTGGACAATTGAGAATTAACAGAGTGTGTCCCGTGGCCGAAGGTGTGATGGATGCTGGGCGCCGTGTTCTCGAGGCCTGCAGGCCCCCTGTGCCGTGGCTGTGCTCGGAGTGGGCAGCAGGGCCTGCTGGAGGTGCCCCAGCAGCCCCCCACCCCACCGTGTCCCCACCCCTAAAGCCCCAGCAGTAGTGCAGAACTGGGGACAGGGACACCAGGTGGCACGTGGCTGACAGCCCACACTGGCCGACTCTCCCCCCAGAAACATGTGCCTTTAAGGTTCCCCCAGCGCTAGCCAGTACCTGTCATCAGGAACTGGTCGTCTCTCTCTCTCTCTAAGTGGAGCCCAGAGCACTCTCTCTGCCTGGAGTGAAACCTTCCCGCTTTCTGACGTTGTCATCACTTTGGGAATGAGCAAGAGGCCCCCAGCCAGACCCTTGTGAGCTAATCAGCTCCCGTGAAACTTGAGGCCAGGCTCTGACGGATTAATGATCATTCAGTAAAATTACACAAATTTCTTTCTACAATATGATGAATTATTTATAATCCTTCCCAACCAGAAAAGTCAAGGTTGGTTACTAAGTTCGTCCTATAAAGAAAGCGAGCCGCACTCTCCAAAGACACCCTGGGCCTGAGGTTGTTCGGTCAACCTGCCTACGCCAACGACTTCTTAATTACTTGGGCCTTCTCAATCTTCATTTTGTCTCTTTTTCTTGTACAAGAATTGTTTTTAACCCTTCGGAAACCTTGTGAAAGGGTTTTCAGGTCCCACCAGCCCCCGTCCTTCAGTTCTCTTCTTTCTCTTCCCTTCTCTTAGTTTCTTCTGAGACACTCACCTTCTCCTCCTCCCCCCGTCTCACATCATTCCTCTCCCTTTCCTCTGCCCCTCTGTTATATTTACTATCATTCTTCAAAATTTTAAAACTGTAAATTGATGGAAGCCTGTTGTAAGAAGTTTGGGAAAAAATGCAAAACTGCAGGGCACCTGGGTGGCTCAGTGGTTGAGCATCTGCCTTCGGATCCTGGGGTCATGGGATCGAGTCCCATGTCGGGCTCCCCATAGGGAGCCTGCTTCTCCCTCTGCCTGTGTCTCTGCCTCTCTCTGTGTGTCTCTCATGAATAAATAAATAAAATATATTTTTAAAAAAGGCAAAAATCCAATCCCTTGCTGAGAAAAAATATATGTATATTCCAAAAAACTATTTCAACTTCTTGCTCCCTCCCTCCCTTCCTTCTTCTTTTCATTTTTTTAACAAGAGATTGATATTATACCCACTTTACAACCTCTCTTTTTTCCCCACTTAATATTTTGTGGCCATCTGTACAGTTGCTACATCATTGGTTGTTTTTCTGCAACATGTTTTGAATGGATGCTTCGTGTTCCCTCACAGGGCTGAGCTATAATTTATTAAACCAATTCTGTATTGTTGAACCTGAAGGTAATCCTCCCCACCCTTTTTCTTGCTATAAATAATGTTGCAAGGGACGTTCTCAAACAAAATAAATCTTTGTGCAAACTTTGGCTTTTTCCTAGAAGAAATTTCTAGAGGTGGGGTTGCAGGTCATAAAGTATGAATGCTTTTCACTCTTTTTTTCTTTAGACCCATGAGTTCTCAGGAGTGAGATGCATCCCACGCCCTCCGTGGCAGGGGGAGACCTATTGAGTGAAGTGAGCTGTCAGTGGCGCCTCTACCTTTACTTCACATTTGTTACTGGGTTTGGCCCTGGAGATCCCCTTCTTCTTTGGGGAAGCCATGCCAGGGAGCAGCTCGGATACCTGTAAATCCACATTCCCGTTCACACTGACCTAGGGTTAGCAGTCTTCAAAATCTGCTGGAAAAATCCTAGCAATGCCAAGTCCCTGGCTAGCGTTGCCATGGTGACAGACAATGACAACAACCTTTTATCCACCTCCCACTTTAAATCTTCAGAAGCTCTCCAGAGTCAGTAGACACTAGGGAGATGTGTGCTTTCTTGGTGGGGCAGTTTCTTCCTAGCCTATCCAGGGGGGGTCCCACATGGGCAAAACTAGCGGCCAGCAAGATTCCTCATGGATCCTGTAAAAATACCATCGCTGTTTTTTGCTTCTTTTTACTTGCCTCTCCCCTGCTTTCAGTATATCCTAAATAATCCTAGATTTCCAAAAGTCAATCTACACATGCGCCTGGGGTACTGACGCAGAAGGGGCATTAAGACATGAGGATACAGACCAAATGAAAAAGACTCTCTTGAGACCATCAGGGAGTATGTTAAATTAGTTTCATATCAAAGAAATTCAATAAGAACAAGGCAATGTGCTTTATAGTCATTATTTCTAAGAAAGCATTGAAATGGTCAGGAGAAAGAATCATCAGAGCTCTTACATTTAGTCTGTGATTTAGCATTTTCTTTGGAATTGTGTGTGGGATTGTATTGTACCACCATCATGTGACAGCCCTGGTCCCAATGTCCTAGTCCCCAAACTACTGGAGAGACCCCTCCCCTACCCGCCCCACCAATGCCAGGCAGGCCAAGGTGACCCCTGATCTCTCCTCCAGGGTGAGGCCTCCATGCATCAACTCTTGGTGGCTGTTGGCCTTTGTGTCCCCTATACCTTCTGTAATTTAACACTCAGAAATGCATTATTCACACAGAAAAAGACTTTTACTGCAGTTTGCACACAAGAACCTGAGAAAGTCAACCCTCTTCCTTCACCCCTCCTTTGTTCTTGGTTGCTAGGCATTCTATTGCTTGGGAGTACAATATTTACTTTTATTTATTTTATTTGCCCTTGTATTTGAAGAGTCCGGGCAGCACCCAGGATGCTGGGGCGGGGGATTTTCTGGGGGGATAAACATGTCCACGAAGCAGTTTGTCTATGCCTGAGTCTCAGCCCCCCATTCTTCCCACACAAGGTCAAGGCCCTGGATGGGTGCTTGGGTCTCTGCTTGAAGCAGCAAGTGAGAGGTTCCCACAGAAGATGTGGGTTCAGGGGGGTTACAAAAGCTGTGCAGAAGTACTGGCCAGTTCACCACCCCTCCTCCTCAACTATCCACACTGAGGATTTTCTTTGCAAAATAAATGTTTTAAAATAAATAATCATATTATTAAAGACTCAAATAATACAGGACTAACATGCAGGAGTCCTGCTCATTACGCATTCCTGGTCCCTTTCCATGGTAACTATCAGGTACAAAATGGTGTGATTCCTGTTTTTGTAAAGCCCATAGCTCCTCAGAACTAATTCTAAGGATCTCCTGGGGGTGGGGGTGGGGGGCACAGATCCAAGACAGACAAGCCCTGGTTCCTACACTTCGAGAAGGTTATGAGGTTTGGGGTTGAGAAGACATCTAAGAGATCTCTAAGGACCACTTGGAAGGATGGGTTCGATTCAGTTACAGGTTATAATCACAGCCATTTGGAGAAGTGAAGAGAAACATCACGACACTTCTGACAACAAGCATGGGGGCTTTCCCCCACACTGGCCAATTCTCCAACTCTGCAGACGCTAGCTGGGTGTCCTTCAATTCAATTTTGGTGCTACCTACCCAGAGTCAGTGCAGACCCCGCACATTAAGGACTCGGTCCCACTAGACTGCTGCCATTTCAGATGCCAGTTCCAAGTCTCAAGTTGTCACCTGGGCTTTTGATTGGCTAAAAATCAGGGTTTCCATGACCTCTTCCTCAAGCCTGATAATTAATTTGCTGCAGTAACTCAGAACTTAGGGAATGCATATTTACTCATTTATTAGGAAGGATATAATAAAAAATACAGATGAATAACCAGATAAAGAGGTACACAGGGCAAGGTCTGGAAGTTTCCAAGCATGGAAGCTTCTGTCCCCGTGGAGTTGGTATGCCACCCTCCCAGCATGTGGATGTGTTCACCAATGTGGAAACTCCCTGAAGCCCATAGTTTAAGGATTTTTATGGAGGCATGATCAATTATTAACCCAATCTCCAGCCTCTGTCCTCTCCCTGGAGGCCCACTGGCAAGTAGGGCTGAGAATTTCAAGCATGAAAATATGGCCTAGTCTTTCTGGTGATTATCTCCCATCCTGAAGATAACTAGAGCCCACCAAGAGTCATTTCATTAGAACAAAAGATGCTCCTATCACTTAGGAAATTCAAAGGGATTTAGGACCTCTGTTTCAGGAACTAGGATCAAAGCTCAAATAAATATTAGAACAACAGATACTCCTAGTAGCTCTATTCCTCAGGAGGTTACAAAGGTTTTAAGACCTCTATGTTGGGAACTGGAAGCATAGGCCAAATATATATTTCTTATTATGGCACAAGAAGGAGACAGTTTGTAAGGACAGGAAAAATCATATGGTGCTCTAGGTAACATCTAAAGGGTGGGGAAGATTTAGATCATGGAGAAGGAAGGCTTGCCTGGTACAGGGAGGAGGAAGGGAACAGGTCCTGAGCCTTACATATATCCATAGGCATAGTGATTTTGTCCTATAGGAATCTTTTGGATACAAATAATGGAAAATCTAACCCAAATTGGCTTAGGCCAAAAGAATTGATCTATTCATGTGATTTAAAAATTCAAAGGATAAATTAAGTTTAGGCATGACTTGATCCAGGTACTCATAAAATGTCAAACAATATCTTTATCCCCCAGCTCTATTCTCCTTCCTTCATATGGACTTTATTCTTGGACTACATGTGGCAGATCAAGATGGTGGCCAGCAGCTCCAGAGCCCAAAGTCCTTCCAGGTAAAGGCTGTGGAAAAGAGAGCACATCTCATCCTGTTAGCTTCTGAAAAAGTAGCTGATTTATTCTGAATGGACAAGCTAAGGATATGAGCCAGTCCCTGAAGCAATTACTGTCACCAGAGATTGAAATTATATTAACTGACTAGTCTGAGTCACATGCTCAGAGAGAAGGAGATTAGTTGTTATTCAGAGGAGATTTGAGGTTCTGATCAGGAGAGGGGTATATTGGTGCTCAGAGAAAATTGTAGAAAATGGCTTCCATGGAGACTCTAAACATAATGAGATCTTTGCTTGTCCTACTTGCAGGAGCCTGTTCAGGAACAAAAGTCTACAATAAAGAGATTAAGTTGAGCAAAGAATCATCTCTAGTCCCTTGTGCTCCAAGAGCTCTGGGGCAGGGGGTGTGTGATTTAGGAGGGACACACCTACTTTAGTCAGGGGTTCCCAGAGGCTTCTGAGGAGAAGCTGGTTGCTTCACGTACAAATCCAAGCCTGGGGGTTTAAGGTGACTGAATTACTCAGGCTTCTGAAGACAATTAGTCATCCAAAGAATCAGGATACAGGAAACCCAGGGCAAGTATAATTCAGAGTTTTTGACCTGGTGTCTGGATGGGCTGAGGAGTGAATTGGGGGTCCCTGCCATTGGCCATGGCTGAGACAGCGACATTCTGAGTACAAAAGACACTGACAAAGAGGGTGACGTGGCCCAGAAGCTCCAGGAGTCCAGCAAAGAGGCAGCCCCTTCAGGTGCAACTTGGAGCCTATTGTCAGGAGTGGCCTGAGGACAGAGGCCTCCTTCTGTGTAGTCCAGTGGTCTCCCAGCCACCGCCACGGGGACTCCTGTAGTCCAGCAGGGACACAGAGTGGGTTCGTCACTGCAGCTTCAAACAAACCCTTCAAACAACCTTGTGAAGGCCTTTTGATCCTTTTTCTGCTCTTCCATAAGGACCAGGTGTAGTCTTCCACTGGAATTGAAAAATATGGGAATAAGAAGATAGTGGAGGAAGACCCATGAAAGGAGGAAAGAAGATGAACTAGAGTTTGGAAGAAAACCAGGAGTAGGTTTGAGATGTAAGCATTTACTTAGAAAGATTATAGAATGACTATGTTGCTTTCAGCTGACAGCTGAGAGTAAGCAGAGAGAGGCACTTTGAGGCTCAGGTGGGGAGCGGGTCAGACAGAGGAATTGGGGCTTGGAGGGGGGGAATGGGTCAGGCAGAGGAATTAGCCTTTCGAGCAGTTATTCTTTGCTGAAATCATTTTGGACAGAAACATTTCAGAGTATTTTATATAATGCTGTGCCTCCTAAAACATGGAATATAACAGAATGATTTCTGTTTTTGTCCTGGAGTTGTCATTGTGAGCATCAAATGCAACCATACCTTCTGGAGTGTACAGGATGTTCAACAAAATCAGAAGCCCACACAACTCTGGGATGAGCGTAATTTTGTTTTGTTTTTTTTTTTTTTAAAGGAAATAAACTGAAGAGCCCTCAAAAACTAGGATTAAGAGTGAACTTCCACAACCTGATAAAGGGCATCTATAAAAAGCCCACAGCTAACATAACGGTGAAAGACTGAATGTTTTCCTCCTAAGATCATGTATGAGGCAAAGATATTTGTTCTTGTCACTTGTACTCAACATTGCACTGAAGGTCTTTTCCAGGAAAATTAGCCAAGAGCAATAAATACAAGGCATCCTGATTGCAAAGAAAGACATAAAACTACCTTTATTTGCCGATGATATGATGTTATGTATAGAAAAAGCCAGGAAATCCACGAAAAAACTATTAAAACTAATAAATAAGTTCAGCGAGGTTGCAGAATATAAGATCAACATACAAAATGGACTGTACTTCTATACACTAGTAATGAATGATCTGAAAATGAATTAAGAAAACAGTTCCATCGATGACAGTATTGAAAAAGAAAAAAAATGCTTACAAATAAATTTAAGCCAAGTAGTACAAGACTTACACTGAAAACTATAGAACATGGTTAAAAGAATTAAAGAAAATTGAAATGACTGGAAAGATAACTTTGTTCATGGATTGTAAGACAATATTGTTAAAATGACAAAGCTGCCTAAGGGGATCTATGGACTAAATGCAATCTTTCTCAAAGCTCCAATTCCCCCCCTCCCGCACCCCAAACCGACAAGCTGATTCCAAAATTTATGTGGAAATGCAAAGAAACCCAGAACAATCTTGAAGGACTCAAGAGTTAGAGTTAGAGGACTCAAACTTCCTGATTTAGAAAGTTATTACAGGGACACCTGGGTGGCTCAGCAGTTGGGTGTCTGCTTCAGCTCAGGGCGTGATCCTGGAGTCCCGGGATCGAGTCCCACATGGCTCCCTGCATGGAACCTGCTTCTCCCTCTGCTGTGTCTCTTACTCTCTCTCTCATGAATAAATAAATAAAATATTTAAGAAAATAAAAATAAATAAAAAGTTATTGCAAACTTGCAAAGACAAAGACAAAGACAGTGTGGTACCAGCACAGGGAGAGACAGATCAATGGAACAAAGCTGAGAGTTCAAATGTAGAAGGGTGCCAAGACCATTCAAAGGGGAAAGAATCATCTTTACAACAAATGGTGCTGAAAGGACTATATACCAAGTGCAAGCAAATGAAATCAGACCCCTACCTCACACCATACATAATAATTAACTTGATGTAGATCACAGGCCAACATAGAAGAGCTAAAACTATAGAATTCTCGGAAGGAAACATGAGTAAATCTTTATGACTTAGGTTAAGCAATGACTCCTTAATTATGACACCTAAAGCACAAGCAACAACAACAAAACAGACAAATTGGACTTCATCAAAATGAAAAACCTTTGTCCTTCCAAGAATACTAAGAAAGTGAAAAAACAACCCCTAGAACAGGAGGAAATATTTGCAAATTATATGTCTGATAAGGAATTTATATCCAGAACATATAAAGCCCTCATGCAACTCAACAACAAACAACACAATTTAAAAATGGGCAAAAGATTTGAGTAGATATTTCCTCAAAGAAGATACACAAATGACCAATAAGCACATGAAAGAATGTTCAAGATCATGCATCATTAGGGAAATGCAAGTCAAAACCACAACGAGATACTGCATCATACATATTTGAATGACTATATCAAAAACCAGACAATAACAGGTATTCATGAGGATGGGGAGGAATTGGAACCCTGGTCTACTGCTGGTGCAGATATAAAATGGTGTGGCAACTTTGTAAAAACAGTTTGACCATTCCTCAAAAAGTTAAACATGAAATCACCATGTGACCCAGTAATTCCATCCCTTGGATTTGGACCCAAGAGAATTGAAAACAAAAGTCCACACAAAAACTTGCATGTGACTGTTCACATCAGCATTACTTATAATAGCCAAAAAGTAGAAACAACACAAATGTCCATCAATTAATGAATGAATAACTCAAACATGGTATATTCATGGGATGGAATATTATTCAGTCGTAAAAAGAAAATGAAGTCCTGATACTGATAAACACGGATGAACCTTGAAAGCGTCATGTTAAGTGCAGGAAGCCAGACACAACGGCCACATATTATGACTCCATTTAGATGAAATGTCTAGAACAGAAAGTAGATTAGTGGGTGCCTAAGATTGGGGGTTGAGGGAGGGGGTTAGGGATGGGGAGTGACTGCTAATGGATACAAGCTTTCTTTTTAAGGTGATGAAAATGCTCTAGAATTAGATAGTGAGGATGGTCACACAATTTTGTCAATATACTACAGATTACTGCAGCCCACATTAATAAGGTGAATTATATGGTATGTGCATTATATCTCAATCAACCTATTAAAGAAAAAGGCCAAAAAACAAAAAAACAAAAAAAAAGAACAACCAAGGAAGTAGAATATTTGGCCACTGAGAGATCTGGAGGCCAAAGAGATTTTCTTTTGCCCCTTTATTCTCCATACAAAGTGATTGTATTTTAACAACTGATTTATAACATCTTCTAGATCTTGCCACACTGGCTTCAGTCCCCTGTTTCTTTTAGAGGATCAGTTTCTGCATGTGCCATGAATTATTTTTTCACATATCTGACCAGCACTGGGCTCCCTTGGCCCCTCCCAACATTTTTGGAAACAGACACAGATCTAGCTTACAACTAGGTGTCTGAGTCGAAGGGGAGATGTTTCCACCCCTCCCATGAGCTTTCTCAGGATAGAAACAGTAGGGGGTGGTATTCGTGTCCTACTGATGCTGTAACAAATTACTACACACCTAGCAGCACGGCACAATGCAGGTTGCCTTGCAGGTCTGGAGTCCAAAATCCAATGTCAGTCTCACCAGGCTAAAGGCCAGGTGTGGGCAGGGTTGGGTCCTTCAGGGGGTTCCAGGAAACCATCTCTTTGCCGTTTTCAGCTGCTACCAGTCACCTGTGTCCCTTGGCTCTTGGCTCCTTGCTCTGCATCTTCAAAGGCAGCAGCACAGCGTGTTCTGACCCCTCTCACTGCTCCTTTCAGCACATCATCCTTTCCTTCTCTAGAGATGAATCTCTCTCTAAGATTTATGCGTCCCTTATAAGTGTCTAACAAGGACCTTTGTGCTCACATCGAGGGTCCACCCAGGTAATCCAGGATAATCTCCCCATCTCAAGATCCTTAACCCAATCACATCAGCAAAGCCCCTTCTGCCATAAAAAGTAACAAGCCCAGGTTTCAGGGATTAGGGGCTGAATATCTTTGGGGGCCATTATTCAGGCTGCCGCAGCGGTGATGACATCCGATTGTTAAGTCCCCACTGGAGGCACGTAGAATGGGCAGGCCGCTTTCTGGCCTTTTGCTATAATGTTCATCAACCAGCTGGCATGGCTTCTGGATGAAAGCTTCTCACAGGAACTTTGTACGCGTTATGTTGTGCTTGTCGCAATAATGTGAAATTTATCTTTGTGAGGCAGGTGCGTGCAGACCTCGCTAGATCTGTTTGAAGCCAGTGGTGGTGGACAGCCAAAATTCATTTGCACTCATTTCCCAAGAGAAAGGCCTGAGTTGTCAGCTGTACAGTGAATATTTGGGGGCTCTCAGCTTAGGAAGGGCCTCCTAGAGCTCAGGCTGTCTGGATCAGGGACAGGCCTGTTGCCTCCCCACGGAATGGCTCTAGGCTGCTCTCCTTTAATTTCTGAGGTCAGCTCTGTGCTGATTCTCTGTTGCCTCCTTTGCTTTCTGCTGTCCACGCCCTTCACTGAGATTGCTGGGCTTGCCTCTGTGAAGTCCCCATGCTGTGGGGAAGCAGGTAACAGAGCTTTGGGTAAAGCACAAACAGGTGAGCTCGGCCAGGTGGCCAGAGAAAAGCCTAGTCCCTCCTGCATCTTGTAAGTTAACTCTCTTTTAACTCCTGAACTGGCTCTTTAGTGAACTTCTAAATTTTCTAGAACATTCCAGATACAAAGAAGTTGCTACAAAGCCGGGTTCTGCATAATTGAAGCATAGGAGAATCAATCATTCCCAAAGTTAACCCAATTCCCCCCAGGCCAACACATACTTTTAGCCTGTTCTGCCTCTTGAGGTAATGAGTCCGCTCACTATTTTATTCTTTCTGTTTCATTATGAAGATCATTGTGAGCAAGTAAAATAGATGCAACAAAGGCCAGGAAGACTTCTGTAGAATTTGATCTCAATTTTCCTTGAGCTCTTTGCACTGAACAAAACTAAAGCAGACGTTTTGCCATCTTTGACATTTGTTGTGGCCTGGGATGACACTTCCCAGAGGTCCATGTGCCGTTTTCATATTTGTCTCCTGTTGAGTGCCCATCTCCCGCCTCCCATACTGGTACCAATATGGTACCAGTACTGTGTATCACTGGCTTCTGCAACCACCAGCCAAACTAGTGTGCCCATTGGGCCGTCTGAGATGGTGTTGTCAGAACCCAGTGTGGGGCCTTGCAACCCTCTTCATGGAGACAATGGTCACAAAGATGACCATGTATGGGGTGCCCAGCACTGTGCTCAGGGTTTACCATTTACCATTTCTTTAAACTATAGAAACAACTCTGTGAGGAAGCTAGTAATGTTTCTTTCCTTCTTGCAGATCAAGAAGTTCGCTTGCCAAGAATCCCAGGCATGAGGTGGCAAAACTGGGATTTGATTACAATCCTCTTTGGTTTCAATGCTTGTGATTTTAACCACTCTCTTAGTGCCAGAAGATGTGACCCTGCTTCTCTCTGCACCTGGTGACACTTGCCACCCTGAATCTAGAGTCTGTGAATGCCTTTCCTGAACTTTTCCTGGGGCACACAACCGGAGAGTTACCTGCTTTCTCCTGTGATCTCTGTGCCAGCCACTCTACAAATCAAGTCCTTCCTGTAGCAGGGCCAGGGCAGCAGGTGTCTTAGTTTTCTGAGTCTTGGAGACCCATTCGGAGAGGTGCTTCTCTTTGGGAAGGCTCCCAGGATAAGCCTTGAGGTTTCTATCCAAACCGATTCCTTAATCATTCCCTTAAAATATGTATCTGTTGGGGTAGGAGAAGTGAAGAGGTGCTAAAATATTCGTCTTAAATTCCCCCCAAACATGGAGATCCTACACGAATGATTTGGTTTTGTTTCTTCTTTTTTAATGGGAGCATTTATATCCAGCAAAATCCCAAACCTGAAGTGTGCAATGTGATGAGTATTGACAAATGTATGAACCTATGTAATCCACATTCCAATCAAAGTACAGAGTATCTCCATCACCCTGGAAAGTTCCATCTGGCCTCTTTGCAGTTAATCCATCTCTCCTCCCCTTCCCTACCCCCAGTATTTCCTATGACATCATGTAATCAGATCTGATGAGATAGATCTCTAAATCTTTTCTGGGTTTATCTCCCACTCTCAGGAGTTCATGTGTCTGACCAAAGCCTCCAAAATCCACTTCTTGCTTATCTAGTTTGACTAACATGATGTCATTGATGCACCAGACAAATATGATGTTCTGTAAAACGGCCAGATAGCTCAGATCCCTGTAGAACACTTTATGATCGAGGGTCGGAGGGCTAAGATAACACTGGGTCAGGTTCATAAATATATATGATAGTTTAGCTCATGTGAATACTAACTACTTCTGCTTCTCCTTCCTGATAGGATGGAAGAGAACACATCTTCCCGATCGGTGGCTCCATTCCATGTGCTTGAGGCCATGTGATCTGCTCTAGTGAAGATACCACATCTAGCATCACAGCCAAAATGGGGGCTACTACTTGTTGAGTTTGCATTAATCCTCCAGGATCTGTCTGGGTTTTGCAGGGGCCAAACTGGTGAGCTACATGAGAACAGGATGAGACCACTATCCCCTGAATTCTTCAGTTTTTCTGGTTCTCTACAATTTCCCCTGAGATAAAAACATTAGTTTCGGTTTACTGTCTTGGCCAGTTGGGGGGGTGGGGGACGAGGGGAAATGAGATTCCAGAAGCTTCCATTTAGCCTTCCTTACTATCATATAGCCACAACCCCACAGGCCAAGGAACCAACATGTGTGTAAGTGGTGGGTGTAAGTTGGTTGTTGCCAATTACCAATTCCAATTATATATTCAGACACTGGGCAAATAACTGTGGGGTGGGTCTATAGATCCAATGAACCCAGTGTGAATCTGGCCTTAGCCAGGACCTTATCTATTATCTGAGCCTTTTATTCACCCTCTGATGGGAGGCACAATAATGATTTCCAGTCCTCATATATCAATGTCAACAACAACCTACATCCAGCCATCCTCAAAATATGTGAGCAGAGTCCAGAGAGCCAAAAAAGTGACTATAGGTCCCTCGGCAGAAGGACTAGAGAATCAGCCACATCTCTAGTGAGTCTGTTCCAAGTGTGAGAAAGTAGACAAGGACTGGTACCTATATTTCGGGGCTGCCTTCAGCCTCCTATAATCACATCCTTGATTCATTTTGGCTGTGTAGATGGTGCAAATATCCTTGTCGGCTGCCTCTCTATCTTTCCATTTAGAATGCAAACTTCTTTTAACCATTCCCATGGCTCTCTGTGGGTCACATGCCCCACAGAGAGGTGCTCATCATGATAATCACAATTGCCTTGCATCTAATGCTAAGTGCTACTTCCTGGCCTCTATCACCCTCACTGCTACCAGGGAGCCCAGTTCTGTATCAGGATCTCCCCCAGCAACCTTGACCTTCAGGAGAGAGCTACCAATGAGCTTCTCCATGCCCTCTCACCAGCTCATTCTTTTGCTTTGGCAGATGCAGATTATTCTAGGCCTTCCTGTGGAACATATCAGCTGTTGGGCTCTCTGGCTTTACATGGTATATCCACTCCAGCTTGCCCACTGTTCCAAGGCTTTGGATCCCTTCCTCCACCATCTGCCATGACAGCTCCATCTCTTGGGTCCCTTGCCAGGATGTGAAATGCTATATCAAAGGAGAATGCTTCCATATTGATACACTTTCTCTATCCAGTTTTACATTTCATCTCCCTATGCCCTGCACACTCCCCATCCACTTCTACACACAACTCATGGCTCTTGTGGGGATACATTGGCTGGGTCCCACAGCTCTGTAGGGCTATCTTCCCTTTCCTCTACCAGCAGGACCACACTACCCTGGCCAGATTATGTTGGGACTGGGCCTTAGTTATTGGTCTGGTTGGAGGATGGGAGCTGGGAGATTTGTAGGGGGCCAGGGGACATATGACAGAGAGTTGTCACCTTGCAAAGCAGACCTTATCTTTGTCTTCACGCAAAGGCTGACAGTCTATAGGGAGAAAAGCAAGATACTCTTTCAGGCCTGGAGAATTCCAAGGGACTTGGGGTTTAAAATGTTTTCATATGTCAACCCAGTTGTCCCCTCCCCACTCCTTCCCCAAAAGGTCCTGACTGAGGCATGGCACACCTGCCAGCAAGGAGACTTCGCTGCTCCTCTGGATCCCTCTACCCCCATAACTCAGTCCGGGGCCTGCTTCTCAGCCATCTCTGCCCTTCAGTTGCAGAAGATGAAGGTCTCCTCATACACTGCCCAAGAGACTCTCTGCTTTTCATACTCTGCTTTGTACTGCTGCTTAATCACCACTGGCGCATTGTTGCCCTTCTCTGACGCACTGAAAATTTCTAGCAGCAGCCATCTGATTCTATAGTGTTTCTAATTACATTTTCCCCCAATTCTACACAACTGAGCATTCCATCAGGGCATACTCCTCCCAGGTATGGCATCTTAGCTCACAACCAGCAAAGATTTCAACAAGTGTACCAGTAAAGTAAGACTTTATCCTAAGTGCAGCCTCTGGCAGGTGACCCAGGTTTGGCATCCTCCTGGGTCCAACCGCCATAGGTCAATTTCCCCAGCACAGACTGTGTGCAATGCTGTCCAGGGAGGGGCCTCAGGACCAATACCTCCAAGGGGTGGGGAAGGTGGGAACAGGTGGAGGGAAAAGTTAAATTGTGATCTGCTTGCAATGAAGGTCTTAGCCAATCCGACCAGGAGCCCTGGAGCTAGATTCTCCCCAACCGAGGCACAGGGGGCTGGACCTCTAGGATGTAATTTGCCCCCAGAAAAGGGATGTAACCTAGGGTGAGGCTGGTTTCCAGGGCCAGGGGTAAGTCTACAAAAAAAAAAAAAAGCAAGAAGCTATGGTAGCCAACTCCTGCAGAACTAAGGGAGTGAATGTCTGCATGCTGAAGGCACGTCTGGGCAGCACATCTCTTCACTTTTCAAAGAGATAGAGAGAGAGAATAGCTTATTTGTTCCTTTTTAAAAAATGACTGCACCAAGACTATAATTTGCATGCATAACATAATATACACCGAATTAATGTTACACCACTTCAAGTGTAATATTTTAAGAGCACATTCACATTTCTGCTCCCCATCTTTTGTGCTATGATGTCATAGATTTCACTTCTTATATGTGTTATAAACCCCATAGCACAATGCTATTATCTTTGCTTTAACAATCACCCTTTAAATAACTTTTGATAAGTTATAAGTTAACTTTCATATTTACTCGCTTATTTATATTTTAAGGTGCTCTTCATGTCTTTTCATAGGCCTACCTTTCTGATCCTGTCAATATTTGAGCTAAGAAGGGGTTAAGCTGGGATTCCAGTGGCTGGCTGGTGGTTTCTTTTGGGTTAAAATCTGTCTAGGTTTCTGAATCCAAGCACCACAGGGCCTGCTTTCCAGCTCTCGTCTCACTGTCACCTCAACTGGGGTAGTACGGAACGGAGTATTATTGGCAGGGTGATTTGTTTGGAGCACTTCCAGATTCCACCTTCCCGCCAGCCACACAGTCCTGTCAGACTCAGCTGAGCTCTCCTTGTCCCTTTGGTCTCCCCACCCATGGGGGACCCTCCTCCATCTTCTCATACAAGATCCACTCCCTCCCTGCGGGAGCAGGCTACTCACCCATGAAGGGTCCAATTCTCTCTGGAATTCAGTTCATCAGGAGTTTCTTATATCCCAATGCTTTTAAGCAGCCTGATAGAAAATCCCATTTTTATTTTTGCCAAGTTTCTTCTGCTGTTACCCCAAGAGCAAAGGTATTTCTCATTCTCCTATATATTTTTTTAAGGTTTTACTTATTTGAGAGAGAGAAAGAGAGATTATGAGCAGGCGGAAGGGCAGAGGAGAGGGAGAAGCAGACTCTCCGCTGAGCAGGGAGCCTGACTTAGGGCCTTGATCCCAGGATCCTAGGATCATGACCTGAGCCCAAGGCAGACACTTAAATAACTGAGCCACTCAGGTGCCCTCATTCTACATTCTGACCAGAAGGAAGCAGAAATCCTCTGCTTAGTGGCTTTGTGTCTCTTTTATCCTTTACCAGCAGGTTACTGTGAGGAGCTAAGGTGAAACATATGATATTATGAGGCCAAGGTGATCACAGAGTTCTGGTTGACCCAGATCAGTGCCTAGGATGTGTGATGCAAGGCATGACCTCTGTACTTCCCTCCACCTAAGGGGAAACACTGGCCAGTACCCAGAGCTCTAGCATTGCAGGTGAGGATGCGCATATATGCTGCCTCCAGGCCCCTGTGAGGTCTTGGGCTTGTCATCTTCTATTTGGGCCTCCCCTTTCTCATTTGCAGGGTAAGGAGTTCCTGTCATGCTACCTCAGTGGAGAATTACGTGGTGGCACTTTAAGATTCTAGCTCAGTTTTGCCTGAAAAACAAATGAAGAGAGCATTTTGTGGTATCTGAGTTCCGGTAACGTGAGAGGCTCCAGTCATGCTACCTCCCTCATTAACTTGTGATGATAATGTACACACAAGGCACTAATTCTTTATTTTTAAAAAATAAGATGGTGGCTAATTTGATTTGAATGCTCCGGTCCGAGAGTATGCTTCGTGATTTTTAATCCAATTAGTGTTGGAGATACTTCTGATTCTAAGGGTATCTGGTTTCTGCTTATGGTATAAGTTCTAGGCCCCAGTGACTCATGTTTCGAGAAGGAAGACGTTGGGGCCTATAGAAGATAAAAAGGGTCTGTTTATATGGTTGCTTTGTTTTTTGTTATTAAACCCAAGCGGCAGGGAGCAGAGGCCTTGCTTTTGGCTCAGATTTCTAGAAGCAGCAAAAACCCCCACCAAGAATTTCAACTTGAAAAGTTTCCATACAAATCAATACTACTTCCCAATAGGGTCTCAAAACATCCTACTTGAAGGTAAACAAAAGCTGCCACCATGACCACCACACTGAAGGACATTCTGGAAGTCTCGGCCCAGAGGTCAGGGGTCAAGAAGCAGGTGGGTCAGCTCCCCCACTTGAGCCGAATTACACAGGCGGCTGAACTTCAGTGTCTGATTCTAGCCCTGTCCCCACAGGCTTTCTCTTCACATTAAACCTCAAAGTCACTCAGAACCACTCTCCAAGTAAGTAGCCTTTGCACTAAGCAAAGAGTGCCCTGAATTAAATCCTCAATTTTGTTTTGTTGGCACCACATCAGTTAACACTCAGAAACGTCTAAAGAGAATACGCGCGTGTACTGGGCTGCAGTTTTCACACTTAACATTTTCTTTAACCAATAAAACTCTTCATCACTCTCAAGGTAATTTCCTAATAAGAAACTTTCTTCTGTGCTTGGCTGTTGTTGAGAAAAGTCAAATGAAACCATCGTAAAGGAGACACAAGTTGTGCCCTGTTGCCCCTGGGATAAATCAGCCGACGATCCAATTTTGATGTGCCAGGAAAGTGAAAAGAAAACAGAGCAAAGTGAAAATGATAAGACAGGAAAACACTTTGTAGATCCCATCTGCTTGAGAACATGTGCTTTAAGCTGTGATCCTGCTTGGGGAATAAAGTCTGTAACAAAGTGCAAGTCTTGTTTAGCATTGTTGAGAGGAGAATGTCGCTAAATAGTTTTTGGTGTTATTTCACAAGATGGAATGTAATATCTCTGCTGCTGTGGTTCTCGGGTGACTCGAAAAGAATGGGAAGAAGAATCTTACTTTTTTTTTTTTTCAGCAGGAAAACAGTTCTTGGGACGTAATTACCCACAATGCTCTCTACGACTAATCTGGGTCTCTATGTTCAATTAATTACAAAAACATAGATGAGACCAACTAAAATACTCTACAGAAATTAAAAACAAACACTGTCCCATCAGTAAAGTGTTGTGGAGAGTATGAAAAACATACCTCTGTCAAGAATGTGGAAAACAGGGAGTGGCCTTGAAATAACATTTTTTTTTTTTTTTGAAGACTCTAGGAAAATCAAAAGCATATTGAGCTTTGGATCAGGGCTCATGGCAAAAGGGGTAGTTGACAAGATTATTTCTTCTTGGCACTCCTAGGAGAGGGATTAGTTAATTGAATCTGTGGTTTTTAGATTTAGTTGGTGCTTCTGGCATGGCTGCTGGATGGGCAAGGTTCTTGGGTCCATTTTCATGCTGGGTCCTGTGCCCAGTTCTCCAGTATGAGAAGGAAGGATTCTGTGGTCCGTCAGCGCCCCAGCCTGTTGAGAAATCCCGATGCAATAAGACATGTATTTATTGGAGCAGCAGGAAACTTAGATGTCACTGGGTACCAGGAAAAAATTATCTTTTTCTGTACATGCAATCCTTTTCTTTAAAAAAATATATATTTATTTCTTCATGAGAGACACACAGAGAGAGGCAGAGACATAGGCAGAGGGAGAAGCAGGCTTCCCGAGAGGGGCCTGATGCGAGACTCGATCCCAGGACCTCGGGATAATGACCTGAGCCAAAGGCAGAAGCTCAACCATTGAGCCTCCCAGGAGCCTCCCTGGAGATACAATGCTATATAAATCTCTCAAATCCAAACACGAGGGTGGGGTAAATAGCAGGGAAGAGGTGGAATAAAGCTTCATCTTCCAAAGGATTCCCCAATCTTAAGATGAGAAAAAAAATACTAAAATATTTAAATATGTGAGAGAGGGTGCTAGAAAATCCACTGATTTCCCTCTTACACCTAATTTTAAACTTAACACTTTTATAAAATGATTACACTCTTAAAATTGTCTCTTACAGTCTCCTCAAATCCAAGGAGCATCATTGAAATCATAGGAGAGAGATCTCAAAGGGACTCCTATACATTTTGTTTCTATTCCCCTACCCTGCATCCATCAGCATGACCAGTTATTAATCTTTATACTAAGTATGAAAGTGGTGGGCTTTTCTTTTGTTGTTTAATGTAAGCTCCGTGCCTAGCATGGAGCCTAACACGGGGCTTGAACTCATGACCTTGGGATTGAGACCTGAGCTGAGATCAAGAGTCAGACGCTTAACTGACTGAGCCACCCAGGCACCCCAAAGGATGGCCTGTTCTTATCCTTAGCTTATAATGGGGGCATGTATGACCCAAATATCTTCTTTCCTTAAGTAAGATTACTGTGGCCACTGTATTTCTCTAAGAAACCCAAAGCACACAGATCTTGACAGTTCCCTGGAGAACATGGAGTCCCCAGACTTTATGGTGACAAACTACTTTGATTCTTCCCCCAGCCCTAGATGCCCCAAATGTAAAGTTAGAAATCTGTGGTCAGGGGCAGAGTGTGCAGCACTAACACATTTCAGTTGAACAACTATCCCACCTCTTAATGGCTGAATGACAGCCTAAAAGTCAGGTGGCCTAGAGTAGGTCTTAATTTCCTTGTTAATAAAATAATAGGGCTGGGACAAGATAAGCTCAATAATGTCACCATCCCTTCCTCCATATCTACTAGTCTAGGAGTTGATGAAAATTCTTTTTCTTTTTTCCTTAGTGGGTTAAAGCTCATGTGTTTAAAACAGCCTAGTGTTCTAGCACAAGTGTATTTATGAATTATATACTTTAATTGCCTTTGAGAGGGCTAAATCAGAACTCATGATTCTGGAAAATAATATTTATAATGGTTTGATATGAAGATATGAATAGTCAATGAGCATCCTGGTTGTATCCAAGTTCTTGGGTAAGTTTGAGAGATGAGAAAATTGTATTCTTATTGAGAGTTTATAAATTCTCACCAGTAGCATGTTCTTCTTGTAGGTAGGAGTGATTTTCTGGCTTACACTGTCCAACTCTCTAAATGTCCAAAAAAACCAAGCAACCAAATACAAAAAATAATAATAATAAATAAACAAGAAAGCAAAACAAAGAAAAAAACAGTGATCCAAATTCTTGCTCCTTACATCATACTAAGACAGGGTTATGCCTTCAGATGTTTCCTTTTAGAATTCAGACATCTCAAGTGTTTTGTATATGATCACTCTAGACGCTGGCCACTGGGGAGAAAGGAGAATGGGAAAAACTGGTTTCTCTCCAACCTTCTTCTTCCAAGGGGGAGTCCAGCAGGGCAGTTGGTAGAGTTTCAGCAAGAAGCAGGCTTTACTTGATTCTTTCCCCCTTTTCTTCCTTCCCCACATTGTCTGCTTTACTCCAGAAAGTGCAGAGTGTAGCATGGCATCTTTCTGAGCTGGTCATGTAGAAAATTTAGAGAAAATTCTGAGACCTTGATCTAGTTCCAAGATAGCCATTCGATAGTCATGTGATGTGGGGCAAAGCTTCCCTGTCTGTGAAAGGAAAGGTAAAAATACCTGAATGGTCTCCAACGTCTCATTCAGCTCCTCCATTGTATGGCTCTGACTCATTGTCTTTGAATGTTTGGTGAGTTTCCTGGAGCTCCATCCTACTTGTTTGCAGAACCAGGACCTTCTAGAAAGGTTGAAAGAAAAGGAGACTAACTTCATATCATCTAAGATTATAAGTTTAGAGAATTTTTTTGTATAGTTCTACCTCTCAATAATTAAAAATCTTTAGGGACAAATCATTTAAAGTTAATTGTTGAACTACTTTAGAGTTAATTAAGAAAGAAACATATTGGCACTAAGTACTTGCTCATTCTAAGATGACTAAGGTTTTAAATATTTAACTTGTAAATATTGTGATTCAGACAAACATAGCTCTTTGAACAAGGAAATTGAGGAGATTAAAATCCAGGAACACCATGCTGTAGTTGGGTCATGTTAGAGATTGTACAACCTCGTGAGCACATATTCATTGTTTGGGGCAAGAGATTATAACTAAGGGTACATGGCTTTGAGTTGTCGGAACCTATCTCCTCAGATTATGCTCCACTGTTTTTCCCTTCCTTTCCTCTTTTAAGGTAAGGACTGGGTGGCTCAGTCACTTAAGCATCTGACTCTTGATTTCAACTTGGGTCATGATTTCAGGGTTGTGAGATTGAGCCCTGTGTTGGGCTCCTTGCTGGACATGGAGCCTGCTTAAGATTCTCTCTCTTTCTCTCCCTCTGGCCCTTCCCACCACCCTCCCTCTCTAAAATATATAGGTAGATAGATGATGATAGATAGATAGATACATAGATACATAGATAGATAGATAATAGATAGAGATATAGATATATGGATAAATAAGATAAAATGCTTTAAAATTATGTATCTCTCTTGGGACAGGCTACCCCAAATATCAACAAGTTTTTTGGTTTTGCATTTAACTGGGTATAGAGCACTGGTATAATTATTTCAGCTTCCTGAGTATGGCAAAAATCTCAGGGTAAGTGCAACTGTGAGCTGTCCTATGCCAGTGATCAATCTTCTCAGCTCCAAATTCACCCTTAATTGCCTGCTCTGGAGAAATGTTAAGAACCCTTTAAAAATTTTCCTCTTTGCCAGCAAGCATAACATCAAGCTTTGTCAATAGAGGGTGCTGGAGAGACACTGAAGGAGGAAGGCATTTTTCACTTTGGTTCTGGCGCTTGCACCCCACATGACTTCAAACATGGTGTTCCTATGGTGCCATGGCTCCTCCAGTGTGCAGGGCCCGCAGTGTATATGGCCAGCAGCACCCAGTTGCCGGGGCCCAGGAGCCTGAGCTCACTCTGCTCAGTAGCCAGAACAATTTTGTAATGGAATGCCTCCAGTGTGAAGTACTTTTGCTGGCACCCTAAATGGCAGATTACTGGCAAGTTCCTCAGGTGTAGCAATGCAGCAGGTTCCCTGCCATCCAGTGAGCCGTGGCAGTGCTCTTTCCAACAAAATGGATCTCAGCCCTGATGGTGGGCTGGATGGGTGGGGGCTCTTTCTTGGGCTCTCTACTCCAGTCCCAGGGGCAGCAGCTGCTCCTTATACCTGCTGTTCTCATATTCCTTAAAGTTCTATTGATCCATTAACAGCCAACCTCCAATTATTCCAATACTGTCTTGTAGTTAATAACTCTTTTATATTAAACTTTTCTCATTCAAATTACTGTGGTTTCTTTCCCTGGTTGGATACATATGCCTATGTGAAAATATACATATATTTATGGAAAGAGAGAGAGAAAGAGAAAGAGGAGAGAGAGAGAGAGAGAAGAAGAGAGGTGTGTTAACCTGAAGCCAATATGGTTACATTCATTGTTCATTTATTAATGTTGGGTGGTTAGATTTGGTGTAAACTGGCTTCCAGCTGGTATTTCTCTGTATCAGTTTGCTAGGGCTGCCATAACCGAATATTATGGATAGGAGGTTTAAATAACAAGTTTATTTCTCACAGTTTTGGATACTGGAAGTATAAGATCAAGGTGTTGGCAGGGCTGGTTTCGTGGCCCCACCTTCTTGCTGTGTCCTCCTGTGGCCTTTCCTCTGCGTGGGCGCATTCCTGGCGTCTCTGTCTGTGTCTACACGTCTCCTTATGAGAACACCTGTGAGATCAGATTGGGGCCCACCCTAATAGCCTTGTCTTCACTTAATCACCTCTTCAAAGGCCCTATCTTTAAATACGGTCACATTCTGAGGTCCTGGAGGGGAAGGCTTTGAATTTTATGAATTTTGAGGGGATAATAACATTTCTAATTCCTATCTTCCAATGTTTGTATTTGATATGGTACAGAAGTAACTCTGTGGCAGTGAGAAGATCATCAGACTTGGCTTGGGAAGACATGACTCGGGATCCAGGTTTTGCTACTTACCAGCTGCTGAATTGTTTAGCCTCTTGAATCTCAGTAATTCATCAGTTGAATGGGCTTAATGGGGCTTCGGTGAGATCATGCAAATACAAGAGCTCCAGAATATACAAAATACTAGAAAAAGTGAGCTATTACTTGGTAGGTATGTGGACTCACACATTTTTAAAAGCTCTCCATTATATTTCATACTTTATATTTATTAAAAGGCAGTTGCCAACCTATTAAAATGGTGTTAAGTATAAATGATTTGCATAGCCAGAAAGTCTCTTTGGCTTACTTATTAGACACGAAAAAAAATTTCTCTAGCTCCACAACTGTCTCTAACACATGCCAGGTTATGTTAATTAAACCAAAATTTTGCATTAATTATTATATCATCTATTCGTTTTCTTCATGCTCTGCAGAAGTAATAAGCCATACGTTTAAAGCCTCATGAACTTATTTGACTTGCCCTTCGTTTTTGAAAAATATAGAAATTATATGGCCTTTAGAATGACAGCCAGCAAATCTTTGGCAATTGCAATATTCACTAATAGAAGGATACGAAAGAAACTATGGCCTGGCTTTCGTTTCACCCAATACCACATGTCTCCCCAAACCACAGGAACTCCATGCTGTGGTCATCTTCACAGTGGGAAACCGAGGCACCATGCAGCATTTTGCTCAAGTCCCAGAGAGAAAGAAAAATCTTGTTTATTAAGAAGCTTTATGTACAAAAGGTACATTGTACAAATTTCATTTAATCCTCACAACATTTCTAAAAGGTAAATATTCAATGCCCTCTCACAGATAGGGGAACTGAGGCTCATAGAGGGTTTGAAGCTTGTCCAGGGTCCTGTGGCTCATAAGAAGAAGATCAGAGATCAGAACTGAAACCTCCCTGATCTGTCACTGTGTGTCTTATCACCTCCATTGTTATTTGAAATTTATTTACAATGGCCTCAATTTATAATGCTGTTAGCAATGTAATTGTCATGGAGTGAGAAGCAATCAGCCGGTGAATCTAATAGGGCTTCCATGAGTAAGATTCTCCAGTGATCAGTTAGTTTGGAGTTCTCAAGCTACATTACAGATAATAAGAGTTGAGTGCTGGATCTAAAAAAAATTTTTTTGGCAAATATTCAACCATATGTTGTAATAGCACCAATTGGCCATTTGCCCCTTGTGCATATATAATCATTATCTACAGTGATATGTACTCTGTTGCCTTTTTGGTTTTCTCTTTGCCATCTGTGTATGTTTGACTTAATCGGTAGAGCAAGTTATGTTCACATATTTATCTGGTGAAAGAAAGGGCACTTAGGATAACTATTTGTTTTCCTTTTTAATTTTTACTTTGGATTTAGCAACTGAAAAATAGTGTACCTTATTTATTTTTAAAATTTAGACTTTCTCCTGTTTGTGCTAGATCTTTAAGAGGCTTAAAGCTTCACCCTCTCTTAGCTTCACTTTGAAATCTTGTTGAAATCTGGAAGACATCTCATTTCAAAAGGAAAACAGAAAAAAAGATCAAATCGAACTTTATTGAGATTGAAAAGACAAGTCATGAGGTTCAAAGGAGAAACGAATGAATGAGAGGGAGGGCTGCTTTAATCGTGGGGGGTGGAAATGACATCAGTTAAGTGGGACCATTCATGGGGAACCCCTTCCTTTGAGGTATCTCTCTTGGCATTCTTCCTCACAGGGCTCCATAGTGTAATTATTTCAGTATTATATTTCACCCCCTACTGGATAGATGCCTGGAGATCAGAATTCCTTTACCCAACTTTGTCTCCTATTCTTCAACATGTCTCTGCTGTTTTATGGACCATCATCTTCTCTAAGTGGACTATTACAGAACCTTCTTGAAGAGCAGAGTTCTCTAGTCTTGTGAGCATCACCTCCTAGCCACAATGCAATGTGGTCCCATTCTGATGCCAGGTGGCTCCTCTGATACCATCCAAACACATTTGCAGACTTGGATGGCCTTGCAGACTTGGCCCAAACCAATTACTTGGTGAGCCATGTTTCACACTACCTCTGCTCTTTCCCTGACCCTAGCCCCTCAAACTCTATGAAGAAAATAAACATGATGATGAAATACCTGAGGACCATGCAGTGGGGCGGCCAGGACTCCTTTACAGTGAATGATCAGAGAAAGGCCTCTTTGAGAAAGTCACATTGTATGAGAACATATTGGAGTTGAATGTGTGGAAAAGTGGGAAGGAACATATAGAGGCCCAAATATGAAGACCTTGTGGGAAGACAGAGCTGAGCTTTTGTTATTTAAGATTTATTTGTTTATTTTGGGGAGAGGGGCAGAGGGAGAAGGAAAGACTCTCAAGCTGACTCCCTACTGAGTGTAGAGCCTGTCAAGGGGCTCAATCTCATGACCCTGAGACCCTGAGCCAAAATCAAGAGTCAGACACTTACCCGACTGAGCCACCCAGGCACCCCCAGAGTTGACCTTTTAAAAGGACATAATGGAGACCAGTATGTCCAGAGCATGGTGAGGACAGGGGAGATGCAGGGAACAGAGCTACAGATTAGGCAGGAGGCAGGTTCTGGAGGAGCTTTTCTGCCATCTACAAAGGGCAAAGGTAATTCTTTGAAAGTATCTACAGTATCTATGATTTTGGAAAGATCCCCTTGACTACCAGGTAGAACAAGATGGAGGGGGCTCCAGTTCCAAACTACTATTTTGCAAAGTCACCTCTCTGAACACATTCTGTGTGCAGATGAAGGATTATTTATGTCTCAATAAGTTGTTAGAAGGACCACAATATCTTTGTTTGGGTCCACATTTTCAAGTCTCCATGGAATAGGCTAGCATCATTCTTGGCGTTTCATGTTTCGAGTTCTGTTGGTGCATCATTTGAGACTCTTAACACCCATGTGTTCTAACACTTGACGATTTTTGACATTGCATGATTCACATCAGTTTATAATCCACTGTCACCATCAGGTGATATTTTCACCACAGAGTCACACATTTTTCTATATTTTCCCGTTTAATTTATGTAGTTGTTTTTTCCTTTCTCATTTTTGGCATCAAGGACTCATTCTCTTTAATTCTGATGATATTTCCCAGGGTATTTATAAATTTGTGTATTGGCTGCGAACACCTCGGGGATTACTTCAGAGAAGTCTTTTACCCTGAAATGAAAAATGGTACTGATTACATTGCTCCAGGAGTGGGGTTGACTCTGGGGTTTCTCCAGTAGTTTGATAGGTTTCTTCTCAGTATGGGCAGAAACTATAGTTGGACAGTCATCAACTTTAGTCTGTTTCTTGAAAGTGGGACTATACTTGGGTTTGGGGACAGACCCCAGATTTTCAAGGACTTTGGAAATTCTGTGGTATGTGCCCCACAGTTATAAAATTATATCTTAGAAACAAGTAGCCCATTTTTTGAGGAGAACACGACCACATTTGTTGCATTTGGATCCAGCAGGGAAAATGAAAATCTTGGGTTTGTCAGCAGTGAGGCCACGATGCCTATGCCCCAAGTTTAAATATCCAGGAATCATCCAGTGGTTTGCTTTTATTGTTCATAAACTCAGCAGAGACAAACCACCTGAGTAGTTCCAGATGTTACATCAACAACGCTGTACTTCATGGGCCTACATGTAGAAAGTGAATTTATAGGCCCAAGAAAAGGCGTGGAGGATTGTGCTGTGTTAGGATAGAAAGTTACCTTCGTTCTTAAAACAGATTAAAACACAGGACACCAAGCCTTGCAGATGGCAGGTCTAGGTGAATATTACTTTTGTTAAACCACTCGAGCCTTCATGTGGTAATTCAGTCCCCTCTGCTCTCTTTGAAAAGTAGAAATCTCAGAAATTGGCTGGCCAACCCCAAAGAACTGGACCATTTTAAGATAGCAAGTCTCTATTAAATGTTAACACAATCTGAGGGCACATGGCAAAGAAAAATTCTTCCACGTTGACTCAAATGCTGAAGAACACAGAGACATAAATGTGGCTTACGGTTATTAAAGTCGGTTCCATCTCACTGGTATTTTGGCAACGAAGCCTAACATCATTCTCAGCAACTTGCTTTGGCCACACAAGGTAACATTATATGGTGGTGAGGAACATGACTTGCATGGGCCTGGGGCCAAGGGGTTGGAATTTGTTGCCATCAATCTTGAAACTGTTGAAGGTGTCTTATGTTCAAGTTTATCTGGCACAGCCCAAAAAGTGAAAGTTCTGATAGCCAGAATGCCTACATGGCCATAATACATAACCTTACTGAGTGGTGAAGAATTTTTATGGCTGCTGGCAAGAATCCAAACAAAAATTCAACTATCTCTCCATAAGATATTTCAGTGGAGTGACCCAAGTTATCCGAGTAAGATTCTGGCTCATAAATCTCAGGTTGGAATAACATTACTCTGCGTCCTAAATATTACATTACAATGGCCAGAAGACGGAGGCATCTATTTTATTTACGCACAGCGCAATTCCGTTGTCAATCCGTGAGTCATCATGGTGATCATACAGTCCACTGCATTTTGTGTAGTAGCTAAAACCTAACATTTATTGAGAAGTGGTTATGTGTCAAGTGAGGTGGTAAGTGGGCTTCAAATATTATCTTGTTTAAGCCTCCCAGGTATCATGAAGGAGGTGCTCTTGACAGAGGAAAACCGAAGCACTTGGCAGCTGAGAAGTTAAGCAAGTTGCCCACGGTCACAAGTAGTGGAGCCCCATTCAGACCAGCCTCAGGGGCGCCATCATCACACCATATTTCATGCTTAATGCTTCTTTTGGCAATGATAGACAGTTTTTTTGAAAAATTCTTGACCCTTTTAAAATATTAAAAACATGTAAAAATGTATCAAGAATAATGACATGGAGGCACCTGGGTGGCTCAGTCGGCTGAGCGTCCCGACTCTTGATTTCAGCTCAGGTCATGGTAACAGGGTCCTGGGACCGAGCCCCACACCAGGCTCTGGGCTCAGCAGGGAGTCTGCTTGAGATTCTTTCTCTCTCCTTCTCTCTCTGCTCCCCACTCCACACACTCTCTCTCTAAAATTAAAAAAAAAAAATTTTTTTAAAGAATAATGACAGGAATACTCATGGAGCCTCCCTCCAAGCTTAAGAAATAAATATTGACAGGATTATCAGCCCCCGCTGCCTGCCTGCCCCCACCACCCCCAGAAGCACTTCCTACCCTGAACTGGACACTCCTCATTCTCACACACTGGCTTTATACTTCCACTCCATCAGCAACGTATATGGTGTGTCGGCCTTTCTGGGTTCTTTTGCAACTTCTTTCACTCAGTACTGCATTTGTGGGATTCCTTCATGTTGATGTGTGTGGCTGTGGCTTTATTCACTCTCATTGTATGAGCTCGCACAATTTATTTCTCCTCCTATCAGGGACATCTTCACATCGAGCATGTTGGTGACCCTGACAATCGCCTTCTATGTTTAGCAGGATTGGTACCGATACTTTCATTTTACTGATAAGGAATCTGAAGACCAATTCAGTGCTTTTCCCAAGGCCACTGTGTCAGCCTGGGCTGCTATAACAATACCACATACTGGGTGGCTAATAAATAGCTTACAGTGTTTTCTTACAGATCTGGAGGCTGAGAGTCTGAGATCAGGGTGTCAGTGTAGCTGGCTTCCAGTGACAATCCTCTTCTGGTTTATAGATGGCTGTCTTCTCCCTGTTGTCCTCACATGGTAGAGACAGAAAGAGGGCTCCCTGGGATCTCTCTTATAAGAGTGTGAATCCCATTCGTGGGGACTCCATCCCCATGACCTAGTCACCTCCCGAAGGCCCTGCCTCCTAATGCCATCACACGGCGGGAGGGATGGCGGGCAGATGAATATGAAACTGCAGGAGGAGGACACACACGTTTCATTCACGGCAGCTGCATGGCCAGAAAGTAGCAGAGCCAACATTTGAACTCAGTTCTTCTGACTTATGGTCTGGGTCTTTCTCCTCCACTGGACTTTGGCCCTCTCAGCATTCTAAAAGTCTGCACCAGAACCCTGTCTGCAAGGGCCTCTTCTGGCCATCTTTTGCTTTTTTTTTTTTCATTTTGTGTCTAGAACAACTGAACAGCATCTTCTCTGAAGGCCCTGAAGGAAGCTGAGAGTGAAGGCAGTGTGATCTGCTCATCACTTAGGTGCATTTGAAGGTCATGGTAGCTGGGAAGCAGTAGAGGTAGACAGTGCCTTCGCTCAAGTAGGTCTGGGTAGAGTTCACTCCTTTTATTTTTTTTGTAAAAGACTCTTCAAAATGTGTGTAGGGTGTGTGTGTGTGTGTGTGTGTGTGTGTGTGTGTGTATTGCATGTGTATGTGGTGTCTTGGTGGGAAAGCCCTGGCAAGTGTTTCCAGGTGGCTGCGGTGCTCATACCCTGCCAGGTACCCGGGACTGAGAAAGTAGTCACGCTTTGCCATAAGAGTGAACACTTTAATTTGGGGAGACTTACACACTGACAAACTGAAAAGCAATAAGGGACTAAAAGCCAGCAGGTATCATTTGGGCCTTAGTTTTCAAGAGGGCAGAGGTTGGTTAATAAAACTAAAAGCCAGTTATCTTTACCCCATAACCTCATTTCCTGGCAGCCTTGGCAATGAACATCATTTAGAAGCAGAAAGATCATTGTTGTTTTGCCTTCCATAGAAAGCACTTCTAGAGAAATAAAGTTGATTACTTAGGGGGGAGGGGAATACATTTTTTTTAATGTTTTATTATTTGAAACTTGAGTAAACTGGTAAAATCCTAGTAAGATTATGAGTCAATAAATAATATTGTACAAATGTCAGTTTTCTGGTTTTGATATTGTGCAATCATGATGCAAGATGTCATTGGGGGAAGCTGCGTGAAGGGCACTCCCCACTATTTTAGAAATATCTATGTGAGTTTAAATTTATTTTAAAATGTATTTCAAAATTCAAGAAAGTTTTTTTAAAAGCCCAAAAAACTCGAGCAGATCTTGGGATTTTGAGCCAAGCAGGCCTCATCAGTGGGCATCTTATGGCAATGGGCTTAGAATAAGCAAGGAATGGGAATTTTGCAACAATATCCAGCAGCCACTTAATTTGCTGGAAGTTCAGATTAATTCTTACAAAAGCATCTTAAGAAGTTTATGATTACCCAACCCTGTTAGTACATGCTAGTGATGCAGTTCACCTCCTGGGTGTTCAATGCTCTCAGTTCTTAGCTGTGGCTGTGGCACTGCTGGCCTTCTGGGATGGACAATCCTTTCCTCAAGGGGGCTGTCCTGTGAGTGGCAGGGTGTTTAGTGACATGATGATCTCTACCCACTAAGTGCCAGTGGCACCCTGAACCCCTCCCCAAGTTGTGACACCTAAAAATATCTCTAGATATTTGTTAATTGTCTCCAGAGGCAGCAAAATTGCCCCTGCTTGAGAATCTCTGCTATGCTTAGAAAGCAAATCTTTTGTGTCTACTTTTATTTTTTTTAGAGATTTATTTATTTGATAGAGAGAGCATGCAAGTGTGCACACATGGTGAAGAGGAGCAGAGGGAGAGGGAGAGAGCCTGAAGCGGACTTCGCACTGAACATGAAGCCCAACACGGGGCTTGACCCCTCAACCCCAAAATCACGACCTGAGCTGAATCCAAGAGTTTGATGCTAAACCGACTGTGCCACCCGGGCACCCCTGTTTCTCCTTTTAAAAGAATATGAAATTTCCTGATTTGGTAGATCACAGTGACACTCCCACTCGCTCCCATTCATCCTTCCCACTTACCCTTCCTTTGGCCTCAAGGCACAAATTCCTTGAGTAGAGATGCTGCATTTTTTTTTTTTAATGTCCAATTGCACCCCTTCCTCAGTGTCCTGGACATACACAGCAGTATCGAAATAGAAACGTTGTTGACTCTGCAAAGACTGCCTGGAACAGATATTTCAGAAGGAGAAGTGAACACATGGCCCCCACAGAGCGGAGCGTACACAATGTTGGCAGTGTCGAGTATCACACAGAGTAATAATTTCACATGCGAAGGTAATTCATTGCATTAAAACACTCGCCGGCTTTCGTTTATTTTAGCCTCTGGGACTAACACAGCACATTTCTAAATATTATGGGTTTTGTAAAGGTGCATGATGAACACGCAGGCTGCCAGTGCCCTGGAAAAGTGCTACAAATCAGCGGTGAGCTTACTCACGGCTTTCCTGGGAGGGTGTATTTGTGTGGTGATGTCAGCACGCTGTCCTGCAGATGGCGAAAGGTCACGTCCTGGGTTCCTGTGCATGGGGTTTAGGAACTCGGGAAGGCTCGCTGGAGCCGAAGCAGAGCAAGGCTGCCCTTCCCAGGGTATGTCGTCCTCCCTCAAAAGAACAGAACGGGGAAATCCATCTTTAAATGAACTCAAAACCGCAGCAGCTCCGTCTTCTGGCACATGGGCTGTGTGAGTTATGGGGCCTGGCTCCACTGTCAAGCCACGTAGGCTGCCTTAATGTATTTATTTAACCCAGGGCTGCCACAGAGGCAGCAAGCCCACCTCAGCACCCGAAGGCCCACGACAAAGAGAACATTCAGACCGGATCCGGGGCAACAAACACATGGGGAACTCTGGGAAGGGCAAATGTTGCAAGGAGAGCACAATGCCGGGCTTTATTCCCCGTGTGGAGGTAGGCCGCAGCCAGCCAAGCTGTGAACTGCTGCTGTCGAGCAGCCTGGGCCGGATGGCAGGCCTGCGGGGAGAGGGGGCTCCGGCTGGCCGCGCAGAGCCCCGATCGTGGCAGGTCCAGGCCGTGGCATCAGAGGCCGTGTGTCTCCTCTTAGGGGCCCAGTGGTGGCTGCACTGGATGCTGCTCGGTGGCTGCTGCACCGAAGGCCTCTAAAAGCCCAGCGTGCACCCTCTGGTCTACAGACTCACATGGCAATCCGGCCCAGCCCACCCGAGTCCTGGGCCCAGGCAAACTTCATTCATATCTGGAAAGGAGAGACAGATGCCCAAGGGACCCCGCCTTCACCTACCAAGTCCTCGGATTATGGTGACTACACATGATGCCCTCACTGGGCCCGTCACAGCGTAGGCTCATCCCAGCTAACGTATCCAGTTTGTTTTTACCCTGTGGATGTGATGGTTGGGAGGCAGGTCAATGGCTTTGGATGAAGCTCAAGGCTCTGTAATGGAGTGAGGTGGCCTTGTCTTCCCAGCCGATCCAACCGAGACGCCACCCACGGGAGTCACTCTGTGTGAGGCCAGGAATCTTTCCATTATAAATGACAGAAATGCAAAGCCAACAAACATCAACAAGAGAGAACTATCACACGTCTCCGGTGCCAGGCACCGTTCTAGACACTTCCTGTGTTGACATGCTCAATCTTCACAGCAACTCAGGGAGGAGAGACTGGAGAGATTGTCATTATTCCTGTTTTAGAGGTAAAGAAACTGAGGCAAAAAGAGGTGAAGTGCCTTGCCTCGGGGCCACAGAGTTCTTCGGTGACGAAGCTGGTCTTGAAACCCAGGTGACTGGCTCCTGGTTCCAAGGTCTTGAGCTCAATCTGCTGCAGCAAATGGGAGAATGCATCGGCCGGGGGGAAACTGGTGAGGATGCTGGCGTGGGAGCTCGTTCTTTCTGCACGTGGCTTATGGCCCTTGTCTCTGCTAGTCTCAGGATGCAGGCCGCCTTCCCGCGGGCAGCAAGGTCCTCTGTGAGCAGTGGCGAGCGTGCCTGCTGGAAGCCTCAGCTGAGCACGCCGGGGGGGGGGGGGGGGGGTGGGGGGGGGGGGGTGGGGGGGGGTGGGGGGGGGTGATGTGAGCTTCCTCCTCCCAGCATTTATGCATCAATCCCCTGCTGGGCTCGGTGGGGACCACCTGGGTTTGCCCATCACCTGGCCAAGCCTAGGTCACTGCCTCCCGTGGCAGATGATAACACTGTAATGGCCCCACCTCAGCTCCCTTCCCAGGATCCGTGCTTTTTCACCTGACTCTGTGATTCTCTCCACAAGGAATCTACTTCCCCATCACTCACTTCTGAGACTGGCCGGGTGACTGCTCTGGCCAACGGGGTGACACATGCTGAGGCCTGAGAAGGCGGTTGTGCACTGCTGCCTCCCCCACCCCGGGGCTCTGCTGTGTCGTGGGAACACACCGGGCCAGCACCCTGCAGGCCGAGAGAGGCCTGTGGGCTGCAGCCCGGATGCCCAGTGGCCCCCAGAGCAGCCGTGCGGCCCCCAGGCTAGTGAGAGAGCCGGCCAAGTACCGCTCGGCTGAGCCCAGTCTAAATCATCAACGTGCAAATCATGAGCTAAAGCAACGCTCTCCTGCCTCTGCGTTTCTGCCTCGGTCTGCTGCGTGGCCGTATTCACAGTGGAAGGGATGAGGCATGCTCCCTATTCCTACCAGGACAGGGGTGAGGGGGTGGTGGCAGAGAAAATGGGGTGCTTTTACTAGACAAATGCCCCAAGGAAAGCATTCTGGGCTGACAGCATAGTAGCTCTGTAATCCTCAAAATTTCCTTTTTCTTTTTTGTGATAAACCATGTGAATTTCTCTTAGATTTAAAATCCAAAGCTTTTGGGCACCTGGGTGGCTCAGTGATTGGGCACCTATCTCCCTTTGGCTCAGGTTGTGATCCCAGGGTCCTTGCTTGGCAGGGAGCCTGCTTCTCCCTCTGCCCGTGTCTCTGCCTCTCTCTATGTCTCTCTCATGAGTAAATAAATAAAATCTAAAACAGCAACAACAACAACAAAAAAACACAAAGCCTTTGATTTTCTTAAGTACTGTTTTTCCTTATGAATAATGTGCATTTGTTAACCGAACACATTTCCCTTTTTGCCTTTACCTCCAGGAAGCTCAGGGCTAAAGCTGTGGACCAACGTTAGTAAATGTTTGGACTTGGAGATACACATTTTGTTTTCAAGAGGTCTCTTCTTTTTCACTTTACCATTTACCTCTTCTCCTTTCTCTTGTTTAAAAAAACAAAACAAAACAAAACTCTCCCTCTTTCTCACTATGTTTTTTTTTTTTTTTTTTTTTTATTTTTTTTTTTATTAAACTGCTTCAACTTCATTTGGGGTGAGCAGTGATACAAACATATAATTGATAAAAATTGACCGGTAGTTCAAGATGAATACAACATTTAGGGTTGTAGTAACTTTGGCATCATGGGAATTATGGTTTAACATTAAACTGGGTTTTTGAAGCATTACTGGAGGAGAGGTGGATAGAGGGATGGAGTAACTGGATGATGAGCATTGAGGAGGGCACATGATGGAATGAGCACTGGGTGTTATATGAACTTATGAATCACTAAATTCTACCTCTAAAACCAATAATACACTTTATGTTAGTTAAATTGAATTTAAATTAAAAAAACAAAATTAAATATTATTTTTTTTGAAAAATAAATAAGCTCTCACAATAAAAGAAGTGAACATTAAAACTACACTAAGATTAGCACAGATCAAAATTTTGATGACCTGTCTGGACAGTGGGAGGACAAATTGGCACAGCTTATGTGGAGAGCAGGGATTTGACAATGTTTTCCTCAAAATGTCCTCTGGCCCAGCATTTCTAGGAATTTATTTTAATTAATTGTGTTTATAAAATTAATACATTTTACATTGAAATTTAAAAACTGGGGATCCCTGGGTGGCACAGCGGTTTGGCGCCTGCCTTTGGCCCAGGGCGCGATCCTGGAGACCCGGGATCGAATCCCACATCGGGCTCCCGGTGCATGGAGCCTGCTTCTCCCTCTGCCTGTGTCTCTGCCTCATTCTCTCTCTCTCTCTGTGACTATCACAAATAAATAAAAATTTAAAAAAAAAGAAATTTAAAAACTGGAATAAATGTATTTAAGTCACGTTTAGGAATTTATCTTTCTAGATGTGCAAAATGGCATATGTGTAAGGATATTCACTGTGGCTTTGTCAGTAATGAAACAAGTGTTTGGGAACAGCCTAAAGTGCCTTAAGGGGGGGACTGTTTAAAATATGGTACAATCCAGGGCACCTGGGTGGCTCAGTGGTTGAGCATCTGCCTTTGGCTCGGGTTGTTGATCCCTCTGCTTATGGCTCTGCCTCTCTCTGTGTGTCTCTCATGAGTAGATAAATAAAATCTTCTAAAAAATAAAATAAAATAAAATAAAATAAAATATGATACAATCCGTATAACAGAGCAATAACTAACCATTTAAAAATGAGAATATTATCTATGGGATAATGTGTAAAGGTCTTTAGGATTTGACATTAAATAAACAAAGCTGAGTATAGAACAGTGTGTATAGTACATGACCCTGGGGCAGGTGGATGTAGGTGTACATCTAAGCTCACATGTATATGCTTGTGAAGGCACAGAATATCTCTGGATGGACGCTCTAGAAAACTGGAGATAGCTGCTCATCCTAGGGATGACAGCTAGAGCCAACTTTTAATTTTATACCTTTTGTGATTTTACAATTTTGTACCATATTTTATGTAACCTAGTTAAAAAAATAATGAGCATAAAAATGAGTTCTCGCCGGCTCGTGGCATAAAGAATGACTGCACTGCTTCTTAATGTGAGGGAAGAAAATTAATCTAACCCCTCTAGCAGCTCTCTGTAGTAAAGCAATTGTGTCATTTATTAAATGATAGTTCAAAGATCTGAAAGAATGGATTAATACTCATGCCCCTGAAGCATAATGCAGCTTCTGGAACAGATATTTTTACATAGCGCCACTGCTACATAAGACACCATATCAATTCAGCCAAATTTGCTGAGGGCCTCTCATCAGCCAGGTCTTTTGTCAGGACCTGGAAACAAAAATACTCATAAGACTCTTTGTTCGTAAGATAGTCACGTAGATCACTAATACACGGTGATGAATCCTAGGAATGCTGGAAGGCAAGAGCCATTGGGGTTTTCTTTTATCTGTAGCATCTAGCATATAGTGATACTTTAAGAATGTCTGTGGAATGAATGAATGAATGAATGAAGAGTGCTGCGTTGGGTATGGACAAAGGAGACAACTCTAGGGAGGGAAGCAACTTAAGAAGTGATAAACTGTGTTGTGAAGAATTACCCAAATTCACCTGAATTCTTCATGAATTTCTTTTTTTTTTTTTTTAAAGTTTTTATTTATTTATGATAGTCACACAGAGAGAGAGAGAGGCAGAGACACAGGCAGAGGGAGAAGCAGGCTCCATGCACCGGGAGCCCGATGTGGGATTCGATCCCGGGTCTCCAGGATCGCGCCCTGGGCCAAAGGCAGGCGCTAAACCGCTGCGCCACCCAGGGATCCCATGAATTTCTAACACAAGTCTTTCTGGCCACACAGTACGTGGTCTTCCAGAAAACCAGGAATTGTCCACCTGCCAACTCACTAGCTATACCTTATGTCAATAATGAATTCACCATTTATCACCTACGTGGACATGGACAACTGCTCATATACAAATTGGAAGTAATCTTACCTAACTTATAGGTTAATCGTGAGTGTTCTAGATCACTGATTAATTTACTCATTCACTGAAGAAACTCAGAGCCATGAGTGGGTGCCTGGCACTGTGTTTGCATGTACAAAGTTGAGCCCAGTAGTTAAACCCAGTAGGCATGAATGCAGGGGACCTCTTGGGCTCCATATTGTTTGGTATCAGGTCACCCCTTCCACTCTGTGACCAGGGGAAATCAGGAAAGTGTCACTGGGCACTTCTGTTAGTGAGAAATGAATGGAAGGAGAGCTTCATAAAGAAAACCAAGGTGAGTAGAAGGATAAATCCACTTGCAGCTCAATGAGTTCAGGGTTATTCAGAGAGGATTCGGACTCTCATTAATAGAGACAACAGGGTCTTTGGGCAGGAATGTCCTGTTCCTGGTGTAAGATGTGTGACTGTTTTTTCACACGTAGTGGGAATGACCAAAGACAAAATCAAGAAAAGTGGATAATGAGCACAGTCACCTGCACCCAGCTTTTAGAACCTAAGCTCCCCACTCTTTTAACCTGGATGAGGAGAGAAGAGCTTTCATTCACCTCTGAGCCAAGGAGGCTGAGAAGACCAAAAGGTCATGCAACTTGCTGATCTTTTGTAGGATTGAGGGGTGGGGCAGAGAGTGGCTAGAATAGCAAAGGAAGTAGGGACATTGCTGGGGAAGAGGTGAAGGGCAGATGTTCTGGAGGAGAGAGAGGACAGGTACCTTCCCTACCAGCCGTGGGAAGGCCTCCAAGAGGACATCCTGAAGCACTGGGTTGGTGAGACCTTTCTCTGTGAAAGGAGGCAACACAGGTAGACCAGGGGGTTCAATGTCGGGTTTATTCTAAACCCCTCTACCCCACCAATATTATAGGTTTGGATGAATTACTACAGAAATTGAATGAAACTTCAATAGATGAAACTTCTAGTTTCATCTGCATCTGTGCACAGGCTTTGGGAAATGTGAAATAGCTGGTAATAATCAACATTGAGGGGAGGAATGTTTGTGTCCATAAGGCTAGCTCCGGATGGGCTGCATGGCTGCAAGGAGACCCATGCACATTTGGCCCTCTGGGCTGAGGGGCGAAGATACCATAAACCCTTGCTGAAATACAGAGAGCTGAATGCAGAATGATCCCTTTAGCTGACTCAACACTGCAGTTTTAAAGATAGTGACTGATGGCTGGTGAGGAGGTGTGTGGTGGACCTTGCTTTTCAACCTTCATGGGATCCCTGTGGGCTCACCCTGGAGCATTACCTCTCCAAGTGTGTCCCTTGGAATCCCAGTGCCTACGGACCCATTGGTTTTAGGGTTGACTCTGTTTAAGAAACACTTTCCATTATGCCCCCTGCCCGTTACACCTGAGCACATCAAAGGTTCCAAGAAGTCTCATAATTTAATCTGCTTAACTTTAACTTGGTATTTCTCCTTTTTGGGATATGTGAACATACAGTCCTCTGATGTGGGTGCAGAAAGAGTTGCAGTCTCAATCAGAAGGACCATTGTTATTTCGTGTGCCATATGCCATTCCCCATGTCCCCTTCCCCCTCTTCCCAAATAAAAGTCCCCAGGCAGTTATTAAAAAAAAAAAATGATGCACCATAGATGAGGGACTTATCACAGGGGCAGTGATGACAGAAGCCAGCATTGTGACTCGACCTCTGCCTCCTTTCCCAATCTTATTTCCTCCTTCTCTCCCCTTACATGCAGTGCTGCAGCTCCACCATGCATTTCCCTTCTCACTCCTGCACCTTCATACAGAATGCTTCTTCTGTCTTAGTCATTCTTGCTAATTCTGTTCTTCAAAATTCAGATTGGGGTTACCTCCTCCAGGAAGCCAACTTTGGTCATCATTTCTTTCACCTGCCCATGCCCACCACCTCATGCTGCTTCTCTGCTGTCCTAAGCAATATACCTCTTATCCTAGGGTTTTCAACTTCTTTCCTTCTCTGACTGCTCTACTGGAGTGTGGCTTTGAATATAGGTAATGGGTCTTATTACTTTTTTTTAGAGAGAGCAAAAGAGCACGAGGGTTGAGGAGGGGCAGAGGGAGGAGAGAGGGAAACTTAAAAAAAAAAACCATTTTACTTGAGAGAATGAAAGAGAGCATGAGAAGGGGGAGGGGCAGAGGGAGAAGTAGATTCCCTACAAGCCAGGAACCTGACCCAATGGGGGGCTTGGGGCTCAATGCCAGGACTCTGGGATCATGAGCTGAGCCGAAATCAAGAGTTGGATGCTTAGCTGACTGAGCCACGCAGGCACCCTTAGGTAATGGGTTTTCACATCATATATCTTCACATCCCCAAAACCTGTGACAGTATTTGGCATGTAGCAGGGACTCAGAAAGTTGTTAGTTTGAGTGAACCAGTTACTGAATGAATTTGGAAAATTTGATCACTGTGGGAAAATTATCATTTTCAATCAGATTTTTTTTTTCAAAGAGTTTAAAGTGTTCCATTGAGGTGAAAGACCAGAGTCCACACTCTACCTCTTGCAGGACGGAAATGAGGGAGCACAAGGACCTGTCCTGAGCTGCCATAGGCACAGGGGTGTGAGAAAGTGGCCAACGTGTAAAGGGACAGAGCCAAAAAGAGTCCACAAAGTAACTGGTGGCTTTGTGAGTTTTTCCCTGGAGGCAACATTTTCAAATGCCACTTCCAAATCCTGAGAACAGTCTTTTTGGAATGGTTCTTGAAAAGCATTTTTTTCAGTGAGAGAGAAGTTAACAAAGCTAGAAACACAGGACTTCACTGACAGGAAGTGGTTTCTTTTCTTTTTTCTTTTTTTTTCTCTGTAGTTGAAGAATGGAAAACCCAAGCCCATGCCTCTTGAAGATTTACAAACAGATGTGTCTCTCACGGCACATCCACAGCCGCTGTTCCGAGCCAGCCTCTGTGTGGCTTATAAAGAGCATCTTGTCTAACGGGAACCCACCGCCATCCCCTCCAAGGGCAGAAACCCAACCAGTTTCCTACATGAGGTCATCACTTCGCAATGAAGTTTAAAGCTGTTTGTTTTTTTAAACAGCTGTTCCAACCTTATACTCACATCGAAATGCAAAATTGCAAAGCAATTATTAGCATTTCACATCGAATATGTGCAAACAATGGAGTCAAGGCACAGGCGGGTCTTGTTATGGTCATCAGCACGGCTGAGCCAAAGGAGGCCAAACGTGGGGCAGAAAGGTTCTGATGGAGGGAGGGGGAGATTTTGTTCTTACATGGTTTTGCCAAGACCTCAGGGTAAGGACCCTCCGATCCATCCACCTACACACACACCCATGGAAGGTTCTGGAAGACTGCTGTGGCATGGTTATACACTGAGAAGACTTGGATTCCCTCAGATGATCAGACATCTCAAGGATCAGGCTTGTAAGACCTCTGAGACTGCTAGATTCTGAAAACAGACAAAAGGGAAATCAGGCTAAATTTGCCAAAATCAATTTGAAGGAAATACATGTGGGCTAGTTATTGATAAGGAGGGGAGAAACACAGTATTTAGCATTGGCAGATTTCATTTCAAAACTCCAGTTTTATCAATAGATAACTTTGGGCGAGTTACTAGCAAGACAGAGCTGTTTACAGTGGTAATTAGGAACCTACTACAGAGAGTCGTCTTCAATGGTAATTATGGAACTTACTACAGAGAGTTGTTGTGAGGATTCAAGGTAGTGTATGGAACTCGTTCAGCACAGTGACCAGCATGGCAAAGACAGGGTATGAACTGTGTCATTCGTAATGGTAAGGCAGTATTTTGCTTTGAAAAAATCTTTTCAAGTAACCGGGCAACTCACTACGAGCCCAGGAAACAGAGAAAGGCAGCAGGCAAGATAAAAGTGATGACAGGGCCAAGGTCATGAAATCCCATTTTATTAAGGAAATGACAAGGTGCATATGGCCCGGTCTAGTACCTTCTTCTTTATGGGCTCCTGCCATGTGTTCATGTGTTGACTAAGGTGGGGCTAAAGGTCTTTCCATATTCATAGTCCAAGAAAACTGGATTATTTCACTGTCAGATAGAAGTGCAGCCTGCTCAGAAGGGAGGTTTATTTGATCCATACTCCCTGAGGCCCCAACTTCCCAAGGGAATTCCACCCCACTCCTTTTCTTCCCTCGCCTGGAGCTCGGTCCGCACAATCAGTCTATCTTTTGGCACCTGAGAGATGCCTGAGAAGCAGGTGTATCTGCTTAATATCCAACCTGTTTTTATTGCCAATCCCAATGACACAAGTGGGTTCAACTGACCATGATTTTAGAGGAGTCAGAGTTTGTCATTGTTCCAAGAATACAGTTTCATAACAGCCATAAAATGAGGACTCTGTTTAGCTCAAGGATATTGAACTGGGGTGAAGAGCTCCAGCTGTGAAACTAAGGATGATAAACTTTTCAGCAAATTGGCAAGAGTATTGTTATACCAGTCTTTTGTCTTCTCGGAGAGGTCATGAAAGACAGCCAAGACACTGTGAGTTACGATAAAACGATGATTCCTCTATCCCCTGATCCTTGCCTTGGGGATGCCTTCCCTGTGACTCCCAGTGACACTCAGACAAATAATAATCTTGGACTGGGTAGAAAGGGCATTTAATGAAATCTTTTCGACGTGAAATGCTGAGAGCACAAACTGAAGGATATTAGCAATAAGCCTGTGATCCAGTGTCCTGAGAACCAGTCGCTGACCACCTGGCTCGGTCTCAGCTCAGGACAAACCAACACAACCACCTCTACTGTAAACATAAAAACAATGACTCCAAAAACTATGCCCCAAGTAGGGTGGGGATGTTAAAGAGATGCACCTGGAACAGCTGGCTGGGTTGTAGAGCCACCTCCTCTCAAAGACAAAGAGCATCTTTTATTTATTGCCACCCAGTGTTTCCCATTAGAGAATCACCACCTCACTACCAGTCTCTGTGGGCCTGTGAAAGTGGACTCCACACCTGTTTTAGGAGGTTGAATGGTCCAGGCTTGAGCCAATCAGCACTTAATTTCCCTGGCCATTGAGAGGTTGAGAGATGGTCATGTGACTCACAGAAAGCCAACGAGGTTTCCTGACAGAATTCTGGGAAACTCTCTTTGGCTGTGAAATGAGAGGGATACAAGAACCATGTGAGGGTTGGAGCTTTTGCTCCAGGAGGAAGCCAGCTGGGAAGAGCCAGGTAGTGAAGTGGGGTCTGAGGGTCATCATGAGCCCTGCCCAAGCAACCCCTCCAGTGGACTCTCCTATTCTGTGAGTCACCAACGTAATGCCTCTCTACTCTCACTTCTTAATCACTTCTTTTTACTTGTTTTCTCATTTTTAAAGCAATACATACTTATTTTAGACGATTTCATAAACACACAAAAGAAGAGACAGCAACTTTCCCGAGACCACACAGCTCTCAGGTGGCTGAACCATGATTTTGATCGGGGCCTGGCTGCTGCCCAAGGCTCTGTTCCTAACCCTACAAGCTACTTTTGGCCTCTCACTGATCTTCTAGACATTTTACCTTGAGTCTCTTCCTCCCTTCGGAGAAGTTTTTCCTCATGAGCATATGTAATTATTCTCTTGCAAAATTGGAATAATATTATACATATAGTTTATATACTTTTTTAACTTAGTAATATGTTATGGACATTTCCCCAAGTCTTTAAGTATTTTACAGAAACATTATTTTAATGGGTGCATAATATTTCATTTGAAGTGAATATCTTATAATTTATTTAAACATGCTTGTCGTGTTGGACCTTTAGGTGATCTATATTCTTTTATATTTAAAAAAAAATGAATAGGTGGAGCAAGTCGATTTTTAGGCAAGTGAAATTATGGTGGGTATATGTCATAATTTGTCAAAGCCCACAGGACTGTACCATGAAAAGAGTGAACCCTAATGTAAACTATGTACTTTAGTTAATAATAATGTCTTAATATTGTGTCATCAGTTATAACAAATATACCAAACCAAAGCAAGATATTAATAATAGAAACTGGAGGAGAGAAGTATCTTGGAATACTCTGTATTTTCTGCTATATTTTTCTATAAACCTAAAACTTTTTCATAGAATGTTCTATTCATTAAAATTAATTAACAACTTAAATGAACAAGCAAACAAAAAGCAATGTAAATATAAAATTTTCACCAGTTCTGATTATTTTCATTTTTTAAAAAAATATTTATTTGACAGAGAGAGCACAAGCAGGCAGAGGCAGAGGGAAAGGGAGAAGCAGACTCCCTACTGAGCAGGGAGCCCAATGTGGAGCTCAGTCCCAGTACCTTGGGATCATGACCTGAGCTAAAGGCAGACACTTAATGGACTAAGCCACCCAAGAACCCCATATTTTCTTATGATGAATTCGTAGGAGTAGAATCACTGAAACAAAGGTTAAGATATTGTAGATATAATTTCAGGAAAAAAATGTACTAGTTTACATACTCACCAACAATGTGTTAGTGTCTAGTTCATTCAGTATTTGTTAACATTAAAAGGTATTTTTAAATCTTTGCATAATTAATGAGAAACTCATAATGGCTATTCCTGATTTGCCTATCTTCATTACTATAAAAATTAAAACAATATGCTACAGGTTAGTGGTACAGAATAATATTTCAGAAATAGAATTAAGTTATTGAAAAAGGTACCATCACAAACCGTTGGCAAAAAGAATAATTTCTCAGGACAAAGTGAAATCCACACCTCATACCTTCTCCTGTGGTCCTTAAGCATGAGTGTACATTCAGATCCCCTGGAGGATTTCTTAAAATACAGACTGATAGATGCCAGCCTATTTCTAATTAGGCCAAGAGTAAGTAAGGCTCAATATCTTCATTTCTACCAAGGTCTCAGATGATGCTGATGCTGCTGGTCCAAGGATCATCTTTGAGAAACAATGCTTCGTACAACAAACTCTAGAAAAATAAGAGTGGATGAAAAAAATAAGTCTCTCTCAGTCCTTGACAGATCAAGAATGTAAAACTCATGAATGTAGGTTATCTTAATAGTATAATTAATATATGGGTATATTATGTGCATATAGAAATTTGTGTTACATAATTATATTACTGAATGTATGTTCTTTTCCAGTATTTATGAAATAATTACAGATCTTAATTGTATACTAGGTATAAAGCCCATATTATACCATAAAGGCAACCTCAACATATTTTTTGAGCGGGGTGGGGGGGAGGATGAGAGGGGGCAGAGGGAGAGGAAGAAAGAGAATCTTAAGCAGGCTCCATGCCTAGTAGCCCAAGGCAGGACTCGATCTCACAACCTCGAGATCATGACCTGAGATGAAATCAAGAGTCAAATACTTAACCAATTGAGCCACCCAGGCACCCCTCAACATATTTTTAATAGTAGAAAGAGGATAGATCACATTTTCTGACCAAAATGCAATAAATCTAAAAATAAATGAGTGGAAATCAACCAATGATAGCTTCCCAGCCACTTGGGAAATATACCACTCTCTCTCTCAAGATGTATTTGCTAAAACAACAGTAATGAGACTGCTGCACACCAAAATGTATTGTATTAAAGCTACAGTGTTCTTGGGGGAAAGTGTACAGCTGCAAATTCTCCCGTGAGTAACAAAGAAGAGTGATACCAAATAACTACAAAACTCAAATTTAGGAAAAGAATATCAAACCTAGAGCAGAAGGAATTAAACATAAAAAACACAAAACTGAATTGAAAGCAAAAAAAAAAAAAAAAAAAAAACCTAAAAGCAGTAGAACTGATTAATTCAAGAGATAAAGATGAAAAAAGGCAAGTCATAATCTACCTGAATCAAAGAAGCAGAAAGAGTAGGAAAATGCAAATATCCAAAATTAGACAAAAGAGAAGGCTGGTAGTCACAGATGCATGGAAAGCCCTCAAAGTATTAGAAGATATTTTATGTAACTATGGAAATAAATTTACAAACTGCTATGGACAATTATTCTAGGATTAAAACATTTCCTCCATGAGGAAGAAACAGGAAAGCTAAAATAAGCTACAAAATGAATGTGAAGGAGCCTCTCCCTAAAGAGGCTGGACCTACATGGCTCCAACCATCAAAGAACAGAGAACACAGAAACTATTTAAATTATCGCAGAACCCAGAGAAAGAAGGAATGTTTCTCAATGTGTTATCGTTTTTACAAACCCAGAAAAGCACCGTGACAAAACCTATCAAAGATACACCAAAAAGAAAGCTATAGACTTCATTTCACCTATAAACCCTAAACAAGGTATTAGCAAGCAGAATCCATCAGTATCCACGGGTCATTGTCATCACCCATCCATAACATCTGTCCAAGCCGGCACAATAAACCAAAACAAAAGGTGTAAGTATTAGAGAGTAGCAAGCACAACTGTCATTACTTGAAGAAAAGTGATTATATACCAGAGGAAACTCAAGAGAATAAACAGAAAATGATTAAAAACAATGATAATATGACTCCACTTCCAAAACAAATAGAAAAAAGCAGTAACTTTCATACCAACCAGTTAGTGTAATGAATAAACAATCCTATTCATAATAGCAACATATATATATAACATCTTATATATATAAATATATATAAATAAAAATATATAAATATATAAAATATATATTTTATATATGAATATAAATATATTTATATATAAATATAAAAATATAATATAAATATATAAATATATACACATATAATATAAATAAATATATAACATATATTTTATATTTAATTTATATATAAATATAAATATATGTAAAATATATATTTTATATATAAATATAAATATATATATAAATATAAAAATATAATATATAAAATATATAAATATATACATATATAAAATAAGGAATAGACATGCTCTATAGAGAAAAACAACAAAACTCTCTAGATGGACAGTAAAAGAGACCAGTGAGGTGGACCTGGCAACCTCTTTGTGAAGTCAGGGAAGAGCAGTTGTGAATTTTTGAGCTGTAAGACTTGACTACAGAATTTCTCCTGGGCGAGAAGAGTGTTGTTGTTAAGCCAACACCCTGAAGACTGGTTTACTTTTGGAAAGGCAGTGCCTGTACCTTGCTGTAAAGGACAAGAATAAGATAGTGAGATGGGGTTGGAAGAGGGTAAAGCAGGAAAAAGAAGGGAAGAGATCAAAGGGGCCCAACTGGAGCTTAACAAGAAAGTGAAGATCTTCTTCCTGTAAGAGGACACATAAAGGCTTTCTAGAGTAAACAGCTAGGGGCACCTGGGTGGCCCAGTTGGCTAGGCATCTGCCTTTGGCTCAGGTCATGATCCCAAGGTCCTGCTTTTCCCTCTGCCACTCCCCCTGCTTGTGTTTGCTCTCTCTGTGTCAAATAAATAGAGATAGATGGATAGATAAACAGGTAAATATATCCAATATTTAGCTTAAAGGCATTCCTTCTGTTTCATTATAATATAAGCCATTTGTGTAGCTTCTAGATCTTCAATGATGAAAGTAGTGGTGGTGGTTGGGGTGGTGGTGATAACAGCTCATGTTTATTGAACACTGACTTTCTAGGCAATGCACTAAGCACTTAAACTGTTTATATCATTTAATTATCAGAAAGATCAGGAACTCAGGCAGAGAGAAGTTAAGAAACTTGATCATGTGCACAACTTGCCAGTGGAGTCTGTTGACCCAGACATTCCAACTTCAGGGCTCAGACTGTGACACTACCCCAAAGTCATCTATCTAGTGGGCTTGTGGCCTTGAGTTAGTGCCTGCACAAAGATCAGATGGTCTCCAGTGGGGTGTTGTGGACTGGAAGAGGACAAATGTGCATGGGTCAGAGCCAGAGCAGAGATCAGAAATCCTGTGGAAGCATAAAAGTGGAACTGGCTCGGGAAAAAATAAACACAGAACCCGTCCACTGCCATGAAAATCCAGAGAGACTGAGAAGTGTGTTGGGACTTCTATCAGGTGTGAGATGGGATGTTGAGACAATTTTATTACATCTTAAAGTAAACGATTACTTTAGCTGGCTGGATAACATAAATTCATCCAAGAGGCTGAAATATGGCTTATCATTATTAAAATGCCAATGTTCGCTAAACAAATCTGTAAAAATAAATTCAAGCATTCCCAAATTCTAATGGGATTCTTTCACTTACTCAAATTATAAAAAATGTGTTTAATAGAATAAACTTATACCGATTGCCAAGACAGAGCTAAAAAGAAGTGTTAAATTGTTTGGGTTTTTGCCATTGAGTTGTAGAAGTTCTATATATATTTATTGACATTAACCCTCTATCAGATATATAATTTTCAAATATTTCCTCTGATCCAGTAAGTTGTCTTTTCATTTTGTTGGTTTCCTTGGCTGTGCAGAAGCTTTTTAGCTTCATGTAGTTCTACATGTCTTTTTTTTTTTCTTTTATTGTCTTTGCTTTTGGACTCAGATTTTAAAAATTGTTGCCAAGCCCAATGTCAAAGAGCTTCTCACCTATATTTCCTTCTAGGAGTTTTATGGTTTCAGGTCTTATAATCAAGTCTTTAATCCATTTTAAGTTAACTTTTGTATATGGTGGAAGATATGGTCCAGCTTCATTCTTTTGTGTGTGACTGTTGAGTTTTCCCAACACCATTTATTGAAGATACTGTCTTTTCCCCACTGTATGTATATTCTTGGCTCCTTTGTTGTAAATTGATTGATCAAACATACATGGGTTTATTTCGAGGATCTCTATTCTGTTTTATTGATCTCTGTGTTTGTTTTTATTCTAATACCACACTATTTTGATGACCATAGTTTTGCACTGTATTTTGAAACCAGGGAGCATGGTGCCTTCAGCTTTGTTGTTCTTCTCAAGCTTGTCTTATCTATTTGGAGTCTTTGGTGATTCCAAACTGCTGCACCACCCAGGGATCCCTGGAGTCTTTGGTGATTCCATATCAAAAATTGTTTGTTCTATTTTCTGTGAAAAATACCATTGGAATCTTGATAGGGAATGCATTAAATCTGTAGATTACTCTGGGTAGTGCAGACATTTTAACAATCTTTACTCTTTCAATCCATGAGCACAGCATATCTTTCGATTTATTTGTGTTGTCTTCAGTTTCTTTTATCAATGTTTTAGTTTTAGTGTACAAGTCTTTGACCACTTGATTAACTTTTTTCTAGTTCTTTTATTCTTACTGATGCAATTGTCATGGGATTATTTTCTTAATTTCTCTTTCTGATCATTGTTAATGTGTAGAAACACAATAGCTTTTAAGATCTTGATTTTTGTATCCTACAACTTTACTAGTTCTAACAGTGTTTTGGTGAAGTCCTTAGGGCTTTCTATATAATATCACAGAATCTGCAAATATTGACAGTTGTTTCTTTCTAATTTGGGAGTCTTTTATTTTATTTTATTTTATTTTATTTTATTTTATTTATTTTATTTTGCCTAATTGCTCTGGTTAGGACTTCCAATGCTATAAGCACTTAAACTGTGCTACTGAATAAAAGTGGCAAGAGTGGGCATCTCTGTCTTGTTCCTAATCTTAGAGGAAAAGTGTTCACTTTTTCACCACTGAGTATGATGCTAGTTGTGGGCTTGTCATACATGGCCTCTATTGTGTTGAGGTACATTCCCTCTATACCCATTTTGTTGAGAGTTTTTATCATAAATGTTGAATTTTAACATCTTTTCTGCATCAACTGAGATTATCATATCATTTTTATCCTTCATTGTTAATGAATGTATCACAGTAATTGATTTGCAAATGTTAAAGCTTTCTTGCATCCCTGGAATAAATCCCACTATGATGGTATATGATCCTTTCAATGTATTAGTGAATTTTATTTGCCAGTATTTTTGTTGAATATTTTTGCGTCTATGTTCAACATTATTGATCTATAATTTTTTTGTTTTTGTGGTGTCTGTCTAGTTTTGGTATCAGAATCATGCTGGCCTCGTAAAATGAGTTTGAAAGTATTTCCTTCTTCTCTATTTTTTGGAATATTTTGAGAGGATTGGTATTAATTCTTCTTTGAATGTTCAGCAGAATTCACCAGTGAAACCATTTGCTCCTGGACTTCTGTTTGTTGGGAGGTTTTTGATTACTGATTTAATCTTCTTGATTTGAATCAGTCTCTTCAGATTTTCTGTTTTTTCATGATTGCGGTTGGAAGGTTTTATATTTTTAGGACTTTCTTCCAGGTTGTCCAATTTATTGGTTAATTTAAAATGGCCTGAGGATCTAAATAGACTTTTTTTTTTTAAGAAGACATTCAGATGGCCAACAGACACATGAAAAGATGCTCAACATCACTGATCATCAGGGAAATGCAAATCAAAACCATGATATCACCTCACACCTGTTAGAATGGCTAGTTTCAAAGTATCAGAAAGTATCAAAAAGACAAGAAATAACAAGTGTTGGCAAGAATGTGGAGAAAATAGAACCCTCTACACTGTAGATAGTAATGTAAACTGGTGCAGCCACTTTGGAAAACAGTATGGAAGGCCCTCAAAAAATTAAAAATAAAACTATCATATGATCCACCAATCCCACCTGGGTATTTATCCAAAGAAAATGAGAACACTAATTCAAAAAGCTATATGAACCCTCATGTTCATTGTAGCATTATTTACAAAAGTCAAGATAGGGAAACAACCTACATGTCCATCAGTGGATGAATGGATAAAGAAGGATAGTTTTATTCAACTATAAAAAGCAATGAAATATTGGCATTTGTGACAACATCAATGGACCTTGAGGGCATTCTGCTAAGTGAAATAATCAGAGAAAGACAAATACCATATAGCTTCACTGACATGTGATTTTTTAAAATAAAAAAAATAACAAGCTTATGGATACAGAGAACAGATTGGTGGTTGTCAGAGGCAAGGGCTGGAGGATGGGCAAAATAGGCGAAGGGTATCAAAAGATACAAACTTCCAGTTGGGAAATAAATAAATCCTGGTGATGTCATGTGCAGCATGGTGGCTATAGTTAATACTGTATTGCCTATTTGACAGTTGCCAGGAGGATAGATCTTTAAACTCCTCGTCACAAAAAAAGAGGAATTATTAAGGAGAACTTAACCCCCAAGATAATAATACACTTTGTGAAGCTACGTGAATTAAAAGTATATATTTCAAATCAGAAAACTGGTCAATAACTAATGTCTGAACAAATGGCGGAACATTTGGAAAAAATTTAGATCCCGTTCTACATCTTACACCAAATAAAAGTTCAAATGAACCAAAGACCTAAATATGAAAAAATAACACAAGCACTACAAGTAAACATGGGTGAATGATCTTGGTGTGACAAAGACCATTCCAAGTTTGGCATAACCTCCCAGCTCCCCTCCAATCAACAACAACAACAAAGCAGAGCAGGACGAAGATGACCTGAATATTTTCAAAGCCAGGATTTGATGAGATGGTTAATTGAGCCCTTTTAATTATTCCCAGTTCCACCCAAAATTTCATGAAATGTAGAAAAAATATATTTTAATAATAAAATGGGGACACCGCATGGCTCAGTGGTTGAGCGCCTGCCTTTGGCTCAGGTTGTGATCCCATGATCCTGGAATTGAGTCCCACCTCAGGCTCCCTGTAGGGAGCCTGCTTCTCCCTCTGCCTATGTCTCTGCCTCTCTCTCTGTGTCTCTCATGAATAAATATAAAATCTTCAAACATAATAATAATAATAGTAACCGGTTTGAATAATAAGAAAGAATGCCATTGGCAGACAAGAACTTTTGGAAAATTCTTTAAAAAGCCAAATGGATCAGATCAACATAGAGAAAAGAGAAGAAAAAAGCCACAGGAAATCCATGCCTCAGACATTTGCAGGAGAAACTTGGATGGAAGAGGCAGAGGTTGGAGGATACTGGGAACCCAGAGAGAGCACACGTGGGAAGGGGAAGGGCAGCCTGGAGCTACTGTGTGGGTGTGGTTAGTTGAGGGCCTGCCTTCAAGTACTGACATCCCAACAAAAACAGTGAGTGGACACTGGGTCCGGAGAACAGGGCAATATCCAGGTAGCTACTGACCCCAAAGAGGAGAGGGACAAAACTCTCAATATGGTGGTGGCTCAGACACCAGTGGTCTCTTATGCCCCCTTCCCAAGCCCCTGTAAAATAATTAGAGATTCTGATTTTTCTTAACACATAAACTCACAGGGAGGGACAAACAGACTGGGAAAATCAACAACCATTACAAAATCTGGGATTCTAGAACACAGATGGACCAGCGCTAACTGACCAGAGAAAGTTGGCTCCTTTGGGGGTGAGGGGAAGCAAGGAAGTCACCTGCCTCTATCCCTCAAGACTCCCAAAAGGCAGCATCAAGATGCCTCTGGGGGAGGAATGAAGGTAGCTCAAAACCCAAAAGAAATGAGTGTTTGAGAAGTGAGTTCCCCAGACCCACTTGCCACCACCAGGAGCACTGAGGCAGAAATGCAGAGCCCCAGCGGAGGGGTGGAAAGTTGAGGAGCACCCAGAATTGTTGAGGACAAGGATGCCATTCAGGGCAGGGGGCAAAGTGTAAGTGAATAATCACCTGACCGAATGCCCGACTGAAACCAGTCCCCAGGTCTGTGGCAGACAGTACTAGAGCGTCCAGGTAGGAGATGGAAGGTCCTTCTCTAGAGAGTGTCACTGGCCCAACAGAAAAGACCTGGCCATCCTGCAAGCCCACACTTTTCAAACTTCACCCTCAGGCTCAGAGCTCCAGTCAGTAAACTTTTTCTATTCCCAGAGTGAGCCATCAAGCTACTCTCCTCCCCAGCACCATCCTCAGGTCCCCCAGCAGCCTCCTTGGAGTCACCGAGGCTTGTCTAGGGCACCTGGCCTGTGGACCCAGGAGCCTCCCTGCCTCTTCCACACACCCACGTCCAGCCTAGCAGCAGCCACCACAGAATTTCCCTGCTGGTTTCCACCCTGGCCTCTCTCTCCTCTCGGGGGGACACCTGGCCTGCTGCTGACACTGAGCCTGGGGGAGTGCTCAGCTGCCTCCCACCTGGCTGCCCAGCATCTCAGCAAAACCTCACATGCAACCAAAGCACCTGGAACACTTGAAGAAAATCAACACCATGCAAGAGAGACCAGAGACTCAAAACTTTAAAATCCAAGTAAATTGAGTTAAGAGCATGGAACGAGGCTTTTTAAAAATATATAATCTTTAGAGTGTCTTAAGCAGAACTTGCATCTCTACAACAAGAACAGGCTGATATGGGCAGCCCGGGTGGCTCAGTGGTTTAGTGCCGCCTTCAGCCCAGGGCATGATCCTGGAGACCCTGGATCGAGTCCTGCATCGGGCTCTCTGCATGGAGCCTGCTTCTCCCTCTGCCTGTGTCTCTGCCTCTGCCTCTCTCTCTTTCTGTGTCTATCATGAATAAATAAATAAAATTTAAAAAAAAGATTTATTAAAAAAAAAGAATAGGCTGATATAATTAAACAGTTAGGGCTCTTGGAAGTTAAACTGTGATAATCACAATTAAACAGGCCAAGTAATGAGCACCGGGTGTTATGCTATATGTTGGCATATCGAAATCCAAAAATATATATATATACAAAAAATAATTAAAATTTTTTAAAAGGGCCAAGTAACAAGTCCACCCTAAGGTTGAACGGTTGGGCTAGAGGATCAACTCCAGAATACAGTTCCAAAGGACAAAGAGGTGGAAGGTATGAAGGAAAGAGTCTTAGAGGACAGATTCTAACATGTCAGCCTTTTCTAGTAAGAGATTCACAGAAAGGAAAACAAAGAAACCAGAGAGAAGAAAAATAATTTGAGTTGATATTTCGAATTTCCCAGAGCTTGAGAAGAGACACAAGTCTTCAGATTAACAGGACCCGTGGAATCATATTCTATGACTTCTCTTAAGGTTTATAAGACTTTAAAAAATGCCTAGACTCTTCTGAAGATTGGCTCTATGCCTATTCTATTTTTCCATACATTTAGGGTATAATAAGTTCTTATATTTTTTACAAGGCCCCTGCACATTTTCTACTACTTGGCGATCTTATCATCCTTGTCTAGGTTTCTGAGTTCCTGGGTCAAATCTCTGATTTGCTAGAGTTTGCCCCTTCCTGTGGTTTTGCTATTCTAGTTCCCACTGCAGATTGACACAGCCACAGTTTCATCAATTAGGACTTTAGTCTCCAAGAGGCAGGCCTTATAGGAGCTTGAGGGGAGCGATATCACCAACAGGGTGTTTTATTTAACTGTGAGCCTTTGCCCTGGAATGTTCTGCTGTTTTAGAATAACCACTACAAGGATTGTTTCTGCCAGCCTCCAGTGCGCCTCACAGGAAATTATCACTGCCCGTTTCATAATTGTGGATTTTGGTGCCTATCAGGTAAGAGTCCACACGTGCACACATGAATCTATGTAAAGTAGGATAGTGTGGGCTGCATCCATGTCCCCATTTCCAAGTTCAAGCCACATATTAAACATCAAATGCACAGGTCAAATCACACATCTTGCAGGACAAATTTGTTCTGTAGACTGAATACAGGTCATAGAAATATTTTGTTTGGCCCACATGGTATTTTTTACAAGATTTTAATTGGTTGCTGGGAAATAAGTCCCAAGTGCCTGCAAGGCAATAGTGAATATCCCCTTAGACCTGGACATGTGCTCGCTCAAACCACTATGCACCAACATAAGTGGGAACAAAGCAACTCAAACTATAAACATCGTCTTTGTTAAGCATAGCAGAGAATCAATCCACACTCATCCATTCAAGATACTTATTAAGCACCTGCTATGTGTCAAGCAAAATGCTAGTCAAAGAGGATGCAAAGGTGGATAAGACTGTAGGATATTTGAGCAGAAAGGACTTTAGAGATCATCTTCGTCAGGTTCCAGATAGAGAACTAAAATCTCAGTGATGTCAAAAGCTGTGCCTGAGTTCAAACACCAGTTGGTGGCAAAGCCAGAAGAAAAACCTAGGTTCTTGACATACTCAAGCATTGTTATAAGTGGCTGACTTCATTGCTCTTATTCTAATCTGTTTTTAAAAAGCACAGTGGAATAAAAGGTAATCGGATATTAAAAAGAAAATTCAGTTAGTAAGAGGGTAGGGGGCAATTTTTAATAAATAGTACTTTGTATGACCTCAGTTCCTTGTAAAACGTCTTGTGGAAATTATTGTTCTACTGTTGAAAAGGATACTCTATGTATGTAGAGGTTTGAATATTTATTTTTTTCAAATCTTGACATTTTTTAAGGATAGGTGAAACTTTACAAACATCAAGGAATTCAATATGAGGAAGGAATGTGGACTGTTTATGGCTTTTCTCACCACTTGGAAATGGTATACTCCTCCAGGGTCTAAGGATCCCTGGCTTGGAGGCACTATTGTATGGAATCCTTGAGAGAATTTCTGATCATTACCTTCCTGTATTTTTATGTTGAGTTTGTGGGAAGTTGGGGGTTGAGAGTGGTCCATTAGTCACAGATGAAAGCCATTCTGCTCTGAACTGAATCTAGCACCACGTTGGAAAGAACCAGAGAAGAAAGCATTTTCTGAGGCAAGCACACTTTTGCTTTTAACTGCCAGTAGACAATCAACACAAGAGACTCCTGACTCACATTCTAAGAGACAAGTGGGTGACACAAATTGCATGGATCAATCTATTATCTATGTATCTGTCATCTATCTGTGTATCTATCTAAAGAGGTTGGGTTTCTCATGGGCTTCTCTCTTGAATTACTCCTCTTGCTGCTTTGCCTCTCTCCCTGCTCTGGCCTGAACTGCACACACAGCTCTGGGCCTCTTCCATTAAATTGTAGTTATTGCAGTCCTACATTCTCTTCCCCAAAGCTTTCTAATCTTTGATTAGAGGGTATTGGTTTTCTGTTTCCTAGAAACCCGAGGTCTCTGCTAAAGTCCTTGATATCTGAGTGCTAACATAATTACAAAGGAGGAAGGGCTTGGTGGAGGTGGAGGCCCACTTGCAGAGCTAGAAGGTAAGGCTTCAGATGGTCATGGTTGAGTCCAATCCACCAGCTGGGTGTCTCTGTTACACAGGATAAACTGTCAATGTCAGTCCTCTGTGTTTGTTTAACCTCAGCCTTCTCTTCCAGTCACATCACGCTGCTTTTGTCCTCCACAGACACCTGGAACATCCTCACCTCCACCCATAGGCTTGTTTCTCTGCTTTTCATATTCCAGTCTCAATGGGAGTACTCCATTTCCTAAACCCATTGTGGACACTCATGCATTTGATCCTTTGTGCATGATGTTCCCTCAGTCTGGAACATTCTTCCCCATCCTCTTTTCTTGGCATGGCTTCCACTGACCCTCATTACCCACAGGGATACTTAGTCGCCCTTGCTTTATGCTTCCACAATACCAGCTTCTAGACCAGTAACAGCCTGGTCTACTTAGATCACTGCATCTGGTCAGTGTCTGCTTGCCTTTGACCAAGATCCCTCCGGAGCAGGCACTTCTTGAAGCCGGGGATGTCATCAGTTCCATCAATTCTTCATTAATCCTTTTATCTCTCTGGTACTGCTGCAGAGAAAGTCTCATTTTAAAGTGAATAAGAGCATGATTGTCAAGAAGCACCCGTGTGGTCTCAGACCTGTTCATAAGGGTTTCCTTTTCCATTGAGTTATTTTCTGAAGATTTTTCTGATTTTTAAGGGTCTGTCTTTAACAGATCCAGTAGATATTTCTTACTCCAATCACTGTCAATTGCCCATAATTTCACTAACTTCTCAGCAAAGGGAGATTTTGATTTTACCATCAAGCAGCTGCCTTTCAATGGATTTTCAGAGGAATGACTTCCTCCACTTTATGTAACCTTAATTACAGTAAATTAACCAGGTGCAAGGAGAAGTATACATGAAGGCTCTCATTTGTCTTATGAGAAAGAGTGGCCATGATAATTCTGTTCTTGATATAGGGGCGAAATTTTCTTTGCTATATGGGCTACTAGAAACTCATAAAGTAAGAAAAGAAACTCCTAAGACTCATAAATATTGCTCCATTGAGCCAGTTGCCTCAGGTACCATAGTACATCAACTTGAATCATCTATGTGCACTGTGCACAAAGTCAGACAATAATAAGACTATGATCTGGAGTGCAGCAAACCTCAAACCCAAAGTCATGATGATGAAAAGAAGAGTCTCCAGATTTTCCCTCCCCACCACCTCCCCTCTTCCCACCCAAGATAATTCCCAAATTGTCATCCCAGCACAGGGCTGGTGTGGAGACAGGCTTGGGAGACCAATGGAGAGCAAGATGCTCAGACACCTGGTAGGGTGGACATGGGAGCTGGTGAGGTACATGTCACTAGATACTGTTGCTGTAGGCTCTAAATTTGGATCCTCTTCACAGTTTTGCGAAGCCCGGATAAGGTTTGGAATTGTTTTTTTTAATTACTTTCTTGGCTGCAAGACTATGGTTCTTTGAATGAGATGCTGCCCACGTGGGGCCCAGGATTTAGAAGGGTTACAGAAACAATGGTGCTCCCCACTGGGTTGGCTTGCAGAGCTTATCTGCTGAAACATGCCTACTGTATGCCGCACAGGCATTCTCTTAAAGGAAGATAATTACTATGAGAACGAAAAGGAAAGTAGGAAATGACACGTAATCTATAAAATAGTTTCTGAGAAGAAATCTATTCCTGCTTGGCACAAACAAAAGGATCTTTTTTTTTTGTTGTTGCCAGAAGAAAGTCAAGGCTAGTTTTCAAGACTCTGAAAACCTCAAAGTTTTGCCTGAAGGAATTTCCTTCTACAGGAGAATTCTGAAGATCTTGACTTTGATCTGCCGTGTTTGATCCATAGAAAAGCAATATCATCAATATCTCAGGGTTCAGCGGAGTAGCCCATTAACCTGACATCACAGTGAAGTGATTACTTCTGCTTAAGCAGAGGCATATTTAGAACGAGACCGAAGCCCTCCACCAAAGGCATCCCCTGCGTCCTAAACAGTCCCATGTGGTGGACACAAAACCATTCTCAATAAACCGAATGATCCAGCTGGTCTTCAGAAGGGCCTGCTGACAGCAGAAGAGGCTGGGGCTTTATACTCAGTTTGGCAGACCCTGCTGCGCGGGGCCTGCTCTAGGCCATCTCCGTCCCCTCCTTCTCAACTGCACTTGTTGATTGTAAAATCTGTTCCTTATCCGGGGCCAGCATGTAAGATGTTACTGGAACAAAGGTTGCTATAGCATTAAAAAAAAATATATATATATATATAATAAAATTTAAAAATATAAAATATATATATATTTGAAAACCAAGAGAAAAAATATATAATATATATAGGTTTTCAAATATATATATATTTTATATATTTTTTTCTCTTGGTTTTCAAATATATATATTTAAACATAAAGAGAAAAAAATATATATATATATATGAAAACCAAGAGAAGCCCAGCCATAGCTACAAATGGAGTCTGTTTTCAGACAATGTATAAGTCAGTTACTTGGAACTCAGAACACATTTGCCCTCTCCCAGAAATAATATTAAAGATTGTAGGCCGGACCCTAAACCGATCCACACAGGCCTGCTTGTTACCCACCGTGTCCTGGAAAAACCGGGACAGATAGGGGAATTGCTGCCACAAATGGGTATTCTAGAAGCAGGAGGCTCGCTGTAGCTCTCATAAGGGATAGAAGATGTTAGTAATGATAAGTAATATTATCTGTTGAATACACTGTGTATGCCGGCCTCTCTTCTGGGTGGTTTCTGTGAGTCACCTTGTGTGTTATTAATTAGAGTTGACCCTACCGAGCTCTTTCTGTGTGCCAGGCACTTCTCACAGCTTTTTCTCATTTAGGCTTCTTAATAACCTATTTTATAGACAGAAAAACTAAGTCAGAGAAGTTGATTAATTTGCTTTCATTTGTTTGTGTTTCGATTGTGTTTTTTAACATCTGGCAGAGTGATTCCTTTCAAGCCCTGGGCCCCATCTGGGCCGCCCCATAAGCTACAGAATTGCACGTTGGGCCACGATAGGAAGGGGGACAGCCCAGAGGGTGAGGCCAGCTGGCAGCGAGTCCTTGCGACTGGGAGAGCCAGCAGGTTCATATCCTGAGTCTACATTTATCTGCTATGGGAGCCCAGCAAGTGGGAAGCCTCTCTGGGCCATTGTCCTCATCCAGTTACCAGGGATAACAGTAGGATCCATTTCGTGGGGGCCTCCGTGAGGATTGAGTGGGAATGTATTAACTGTGTTCACTCAGTGCAAGGTGTCTATTAGCTCAGATCTGTTCCCTCTGTCTCTGAGTCACTGAATTAAGAGCTCTAAGCCTTACCTTAGCCACTAGAGCCTCCTGACCCATATAAGACTTAAGCTACTTCTGGAAATTTCTGTAGAGGCCTAATTATATCACCTGACACCACAGTGAGAAAAGCTGGTGATGTCCAGGATCTAGAAATGGTGGACAACGTGCTGCCTCCATCAGGTTCAGCTCCACGATGGTGTACTTGAGCCCCAGCATATCAAACCCTCCCCATGTTTTCTAGCCAGTCTAGAAACTCCTAGAGAAGTAAGCAGGGCCTTGGAGAAAATAGCCCAGAAGAATGGCCATATCGTCTTTCCTGATGAGCATGTGTAACAAGGTGGCATGTGTGAAGGCCCAGGTGTGGGGTCTGGGTCACAGGCCAACATGTCTCAGGGTCAAGGACAAGGGTGGCTCTGAAAAGCCTGTGTCCAGGGCACCTGAGGTTTGCTTTGAGGCCTTGTGGGATGGGGCTTCTCCAGAAGGTCTTATTTATACTCTTCTCTTGTTTCTTTTCTTTTCAGGCATTGTGAGTGAGGGGCGAGAGCTTACCTTAAAAATGAAAACTTGTTTTGTTTATCCATAAAGGGAAGGATTGGAAAGGGGATTGAGAACTGCCTGGTGGAGAAGTATGTCTCAAGTACAGTAAAGGGATGGAACTCTCCAAACCGTAGGCTACAGGCTGAAGGCAACCCAGCTCTCCAGAAGAAGCATGCACGTGTATGTACATAAGTTTATTAAGAGTCAAACCGATACAAAGGATGCCAGCACACAATTAACAAAAAATAAAATATTCACTAATCCTAATTGTAAATTCCTTACACCTTAGACTTCAACGTGACCTTCAATTTATTGCAAAATCCACAGTTCTTATAATTTATTATCCAAGAGTGTCATCAAATCAGGCTATGAGTAAACACTCGAATACAATTTGAATCAGCAAAGTATGTCACCTCACTGATGATGACACTGATGAGTACTGAGTGTACTTCTAGTGAGTGTACGACCAGCACATGCCGGTTGGTGTTTTCATGAGACGCACGTGACACGATGAAGATGGATATTGGAGCTTCACTCATTTGTCGATGTGACCGACTTCTTTGCTGAGTCAGATAATAGTTTTCTTTTTTTTTTTTTTTTTTAAGATTTTATTTATTTATTCATGAGAGACCCAGAGAGAGAGAGAGAGGCAGAGACACAGGCAGAGGGAGACGCAGGCTCCATGCAGGGAGCCCGACGTGGGACTCGATCCTGGGTCTCCAGGATCACACCCTGGGCTGAAGGCAGCGCTAAACCGCTGGGCCACCGAGGCTGCCTTTTTTTTTTTTTTTTTTTTAAGATTTTATTTAGATAATAGTTTTCTAATAGTGCAAGAGTATTTTCTTGATTTTTTTTTTGGTCCTATTCACAATGTAAGCGCTATAGACATCAAACTTACGTTACACTATCATTAACATTTTCTCAGCACTGCCCTTACACTGTATTTCCACCCTACAGATACAATAGATGCACATATAAATATTAAATCATAAAAGTTGGGACACCTGGGTGCCTCAGTGGTTGAGCATCTGCCTTCAGCTCAGGTCATGATCCCGGGATCCTGGGATCGAATCCCACATCAGGTTCCCCGCAGGGAGCCTGCTTCCCCCTCTGCCTGTGTCTCTGCCTCTCTCTCTCTCCTTGTGTGTCTCTCATGAATGAATAAATAAAATCTTTTATATATTTACTTTTATTATTTATTTTATAGTGGATGAAAGGTTAAATAGCTAGGAAATAATGAGTTTTGAGTATTTATTACCTTTGACTGTAAGGATGGAATACATCTTGTGTATACCTTAACTTTTCATGTGACTTTCTTTAGCCAGCTCACCAAATCCTTGGACACCTAGGACCAATTAGTGTTCCCAGACTGGGGGGCGGGAGGGGGGTGGTGCTCGGCTGCCCACTGGCTGAGGGGGGTGGGGAGGCAAAGGGGAGGCCTGAGTGAAAAGACCACGCTGGGTGGTTGGGCAGCTGCTCCTCGAGGCAAAGCTGACACACGGCAGGGGAGCAGGTGCTCTCTGCCCCTGTGCTAAGCTGTGGGGACAGACCATGGGCTGGGAAAGCCACCAAGACCAAAACCAGGAAACCTGAACCCAATGAGCACCCATCTGCTCCTGCCTCAGATGCTTCTCACCTCTAGGACCCCAGCTTGAAGCCCAGGCCTCATGCCCCTCCTCTCTGCATCACTCATCTCTGACCTCTGGACTCCCAGTGGACCACAAGCCTCCCCAGGGCAGGCACCGTCTGGTTTGCACCCCTGGGGCCTAGCACACAGCCTGGCAGTTAGGAGGTGCCCAACCACCTCCAATTTGAGACATCCAGTTAAATGGCTAATTCCAGCCTGGTAAGGATGCCAGGCATTGCCTTCCTGGACCTTATCTCGGGCCCCAGCTTCCTGTTTGGGTTCAGGTTGCAGATTAAAGGGGCAGGTGAGTTGCTTGGCCTTATCAACTAGGCAAACTCAGCCAGGTCACTTTTCAGATTAAAAGAAACCACCGGAGGGGATGTTTGGGCATGAGTCATAGGGGGAACTTCTTGGGGCTGGTTTCCTTCATCTCAAAGCAGTTTTGTTCTCTCGTTTATTCATTCATTCATTCATGCATTTGTCCATCACTTAACAGCTTTTCACGCCGACTCTGTGCCTGGGCCTGCACAAAGGTCTCTATGTGGCACCAGATCCCTGCTCAGTCACCAGCAGAACCATATTTATGAGTGACTCTTCCGGAATCAGCCAGACGTGGCTTCTAATTCTGGGTCTTCACTGATAGCCATGAAGACCTGGGCAGGATCTTAACCTCTCCGGGCCTCAGTGTCCCTCCTTTGTGCAAAGTGCTAATGAGGTCAATCTTGCAGGGCTGCTGTGGGGTTCACAGGTGATGAAATGGTTTAAACAACCAGCTCCAAGGTGGAGCTCTGTTCGCTCGGTTGTGAGCCCACTCTGCACGCCTGCCCCCCCTCCAACACATCTCTTCGTGGTTTGTGCACCCCTTTTTCCAAAGCACTTTCTCTTGTCGAGCGTTGAACCATTTGGAAAGCTTGCCCTGGCGTCCTTGGGAGCTTCTCAAGGTGTGGCGCCCAGACCACCAGCATCAGTCACCGGGGGAGCCTGTTAACAAGCAAATTCTGGGGCTCTGGTGTAGTTTTATAGAATTGGAACCTCTGGGGGCTCAGCAGATGGCACGGGGGGCACGTTCCTGCCTGCACTGGGTGCCCCTGGGTGCCCCTCCTGAGAAGCCCTGTGGCAGCAACGATGGATGCCAACGACGGAGGCTTGGCTTGCAGAGAAAGCCAGATCCTAAAAGCTTAGCCTGGAGGGGAAGGAGCAAAGACCTGCGATGATGATGTTGGCATGGCTGAGCGGGGAGACGAGGGGTCGGGGGAGATGCCAGGCAGCGGTGTCCTGGTTGTGCAGAAGCCAGCAGACACCACCTGAGCCTGCGGGTGGAGACCCGGGCAGCCCCGGGGTGGGGGGGCAGCAGGATCCAGGTGCCAAGTCCCCCAGGAGTTACAGGGGAGGGTCGGGGCCTGCACCGTGCCCCGCAGGTGGCGTCCCAGCAAAGCCATTCTCCAGGCCTGCCCTGGTCCCCAACACTGAGCCCCTGTCCCAGATAGTGTGCCCTGGTGATGCAGTGAGGGGAGTAGCTGCTACCACTGAGGGAGCACCCCTGCCCCCCGCTTGGATAAGATGGGGGGTGCCAGGGTGAACGTCGAGTTCAAGTGCTGACCCTGGGCCTGGTAAGGAGGGTGGCACCGGAGAGGTCCTGTGCCTCCGTTTGCTCATCTGTAAAGTGGGAGGGTAACACAGTCCGCCCCTCAGGGTTGTGGGGAGGGATCGATGAGGGACTGTTCCTTGCTCCCGGCCCACCTTTCCAGAACAGGAGCCCAGGCAGCAGGCTGCCCCTCACGGAGCCAAAGTCCACAGTCCAGGTGGACCCAGGCGGCCCTGGCAGCCGCACAGTCCCAAAGCCACCCACAGAGATGGGGTTTTGGTGTGTCTGGTGTTCTGCTTTGACTGACAGGCCTGCGCTCAACACAGAAGTTTTGCATTTTTAGTGGAATGGGCGGGGGAGGCCTCTGATCCAGGGCTGCTGGCCCGCAGGCAAGCCCGGGATGCCCACGTGGAGTTGGGGGTGCCAGGGGCCCCTGAAGGGCAAGGAGAACGTGCTCAGGACCCAGCTCCTTGGCGGCTTACTTGGAACCAGAAGAAATGGCCAAGAGGCCCTGAGCTTGGGGTCGGCTGAGTAATGCTACGGGGTTCCACACGATTCGGCTCAGAGCAGGGGCAGCTGCTCACAGGGTGGTGGGGGGTGGGGGGTTGCACTAAAAATCCAGAAAGGGGTGGCCTGAGGATTGTGGGGGCCCTTCTCTGGATTCAGCGACTGGGAGGGACTCCCCATCTTCCTCAGTCCCCTTCCACTCCTTGGGTTATCAGCACCCTTGGGACCTTGGGGACAGGCCAGGGCCCACTGTGACGTCCAGAGCAGCAGAGAGCAGCCCCGGGGAGGACGGGCAGCTCCCCCTGCCCCTGACTTGGTTGGAGGTGCTCAGCTGTGGGTGGGGCGTGCAGGGGCCTCTGTGGCTTCACAGCAGCGGGGGGCGTGTGCTCTGCTGGCAGCAACTGCAGAACCACAAGAGGGGAAATTGGCCCCAGGGGCAAGAGGGGCATTTGGTTGGCCCAGTCCCCTGCCTTTCCTGCTGCTTTGGGATTTCAGAGCGGCCGGGGAGAAACCCATGAATTTGGAAGCAAGTTGCAACCCCACAGTGACAGGCTGCAACTCGGTGGTGAAAAGCTGCGCCTCTGCCTCTTTCTAGAATTACAGGAGCTCGACGCACGTGCCTCCCCAACCCGACTGCAGGCCCCCATCTGGCCCACCCAGCCCCGGCCCTCCTGGCACGGCCCAGCCAATGAACAGGGACCTGTGCCCTGACTTCCGGCAGCCCCTCGCCCTCACCCCTCCCCACCACCCACAAATACATGCTTCCATGTGGGCACCTACGGTCTGGAAGATTCTCCTGCCTTGTCTCACTGACTGGTCATGCCCCCTCTCCCAGAATGCCCTAGTTCAGGGGCTCCGCTGACGGAAGAGCTCGTCCCCATGCCTCTGAGCATCCCCCCACTGTTGCCAGTTCAGCCTCACAGACCATGCCAGGCACATCTCCCGCCAGGCCAAACTGGTTTCAGGTCCTGTCCTTTAGGGGAGCCTGTTGTCCTCCCCATCCTCTAGTGGGGCATCTGGGTGCACCTGCCATCAGGGAGTGGAGCTGCAGCGGTGCCCCCGAGCAGGAGAAGGCGAAGACCCTCCCCTTCTTAAGGCTGCCCATCCTCCCAAACCTCACCTCTGCCTCCCTGTCCCCAAATCACTTACTTGCAGGGTTAAGCCCTAAGACCCTGTGAGGCCCTGAGGACTGAGGCTTCCTTCATCTGCCTCATGGTGAAGCTGCTCTTGACCTTTTCTGCCCTGCGAGTCCCAGGGGCCATGGTCCCTGTCTGCAAAAGTCCCAGCAAAGAGGAAAACAGCAGCCCGTGTGCCGCTCCTGTGGCCACACCGCCTGACTCCCAGCAGGGCAGCCTGTGGGGTGCCCCCCCGGCCTTGTTTCCTGGGCTGGGGGAGTAGGAGCTCCCCACCTGCCCGGTGCTCAGAGGGCATGGGCAACGCTGTCCTCGGGTCTCATCCTTGTCCCAGTCCTAGAGCGCCTGAGCCCTCGTCTCCCTGCCTGGATGGCAAACACAGAGCACCTGTCCCCTCTCCCCAGTGGCACCAAATGCAGGAACACAGCAGGTCCTTCGAACTGTCCAACCGTGTTGCTGCTCAAGCCCGCGGTGTATCCCGTATGAACCTGGCTTCTGGCCAGTGGTTCCCAAGCTTCCCACAGACCAGCTTTACCCCCACCTTGTCGTTCAGGTAAAAAATGCGTCTCCTCGTCTCCAGACCCAGCTCACATTGCCTCTGCTCTGGTCCCCGCATGAAGCTGTGGGGACAGCCGTGAGTTCTGGTTCAGGAGATGGCCTGTCCTGAGGGCCTTTGGCTCCTGGCCCTTCAGGGGTGGCTTTGGTCTAATCACATGTCCTTTTGAAGAAGACTAATCATTGCTCCCCGACACAGGCCAGACGCTGGCAGGCACCACGAAAATCTCACATGCACCAGCCCCGGGGGGCAGCACCATTATTTTCCCAATTTTACCCTCATTAGGAGGGACTTGTGTGTGGTCTCCTGACTCGTAAGGGCAGAGCTGGGGTGTGGACTCTGCCTGCCTGGGCCCAGGAGCGTGTGCCCCTCCCCGGGGACCACCTGCCGCAGCCTCTCCTGGAGGACTCGCAGCTTCTCAGCCCTGCAGGTTTTGCAGAGGTGCTGGGCAGCCAGGTGGGAGGCAGCCGAGTGCTCCCCCGGAGCAGTGCCAGCAGCAGGGGTGTCCCCCCCTTAGAGGGAAATTCTAAGGCAGCTGCTGCTAGGCTGGAGGTGGGCCTGTGGAAGAGGCTGGGAGGCTCCCAGCACGCAAGTCAGGTGCCCTGGGCCAGCCTCGGTGACTCCAAAGCAGGGGGCCGATGGGGGACCCGATGGGTGCTGGGGAGAGGGGCAGTGAGATGGCTCGCTGCTCTGGGGAAGCTCTGAGAGCACCGGGCTGGGCGGCCCTGGAAGGCAGAGGTCCTGGGTGCCAGTCCTCAGGGGCAGAGCGAGGGCCGGGCTCACCCCAGCACCTGGCCCTCCAACGTGAGCTGTTCTCGCTGTGCCCTGGGGCCTCCGGAGTGACAGCCAGTGCCCCGGTGCGGGGGCTCCAGAAACCCTAGGTACCACCCAGAGTAACAGCTGCCATGTATTTAGCACTTTCTGTGTGCCAGGCGCTTGCTAAATGCTCTGTACGTACCCATCATGTTACCCCGTCGCCCCAGGGCCCCTTGAGGACGATGCCATGATTATCCTTGTTACAGTGGAAGAAACACAGCAGGTGGGGGGGGGGGGTGCGCAGAGCCTGCAGGGCTGGGGCCAGAGGCTTGAGGGCCACCCTGCAGACACAGTGATTTATATTCGCTCAGCCAGATTCAGTGGGGGTGGCAGGGAGGCTTAAAGGGACTACAGATCTGCTGACACTCACACACACACTCACACACACAACAGTCTTGGGTGAACACACTGCTCCACAGAGCCGTGGGTAGTCAGAGATTCGGGCTGCACTGAAGTAAGAAGATCCAGGGAAGAGTGGTCGCCTTGAGGTGGAGAAGGCCAACCCCTCCCTCACCCCCTCTGTCTATAAGGCCTTCAACTCCCTCTGTTTGGTTGGCCTCCTATCCTGCTCAGAACTCTCCTCCTTCAGGGAGCCTCCCCTGATTGCTTCCCCCTCCAGGCTGGGTGGGGCCTTGCTTTCTCACAGTGCCTGCGCCCTGCCCTCTGGTCCTCAGGGCGTTGAGCTGTATTGGTCTGTATAAGCCCCGGCCTCCTCCTCCTCCTCCCCTGGACTGTAAGGTCTAGGAGTGCTGTCGCTGATTCTAGTCCCCCTCCGCATCCCCATTGCCCAGCCTGGGTTAGGAAGATCCCAAGTGTTTAAGGGACATTTGTTGAGCTGCATGGAGGGGAATGGGTGAGCAGAGCTGCAAAGGAGGGAGACGGCCAGGCTTGCAGGGGGTCACAGTGCCCGCTTTTCGTGGAGCTAAGAAGTCCCTACAGGAGCATGGTGGCCGGTGGCCCTGGAGAAGTGGCTTGGCCCCATCTTGGGGCCTCTCAGCCGTGGATGCTACGCTTGCAGGAACTCTGGGTAAAGTGCCTTGGCTTCTCCTTCATTTCTTCAAATAAAATTGGGGCCCGAATGCTCCAGGCAGACACATGCACATTTATTTTGCCACCTTGGGCTGATAACTCCAGGGGCTCAGGATACAGCTTTGGCAGGCCCCGGGGCGAGCAAGGTAAGGAGGCCTGCGTGCTGAGTCAGGGGACAGACAATCAGATTGTGTGATCAGGGCTGAGCTCTTGGCTTTAATTCCATGTTTCTTGATCCTGAGGCTTTAAAAAAGAAAACACGCTCCGATTTGGCTTGGAGAACACAGAGAAGCTTCGGTCTCATCATGAGGAGACCATGTCCTCGGCTGTGAACTCCTGGCATGCTGGTGAATCCTGGAGCTGGCCCCGAGCCTCCAAGCTTGGGCGGCAGCAGGATCTATGTGGGGATGGAGGAAGGACCTGCTTTCTGCAGTGGCCAGTCCCTGCCCAGCAAGGGGGAGGAGGCGCTGGCATGTTCTATCCTGGCTTTGTCCAGCCTCCCTCCCCTAGCCTATCAAGCCCCTTAGGGACATGGATGGATCTCACGCATTTTCACTGAGCATGTGCCTATTTCCTTGAGAAATGCAGGTGGAGAGGGGAACTTAGGCCACGGGAAGAGGCAGAGAGGTGGAGACATCTTAGACCTTTGGCAAATTATCCCGAGGGCTAGCTTTCTAGAGGGCTCGACAGATTTCTAATCACGTACGAATGTGTGAGCACATTGTGAGTCTCCGGTAGCCAATTTTACCAAATCTTTAAATCCAACTGCTGACACTTATTAAGCACTTGGACCCTGACACAAACCCCAGGAGGCAGAGAAAATGCCAAAAGTTTCCCTACAGCTCAGCTAAGGAGAAGCAAAAATGAATTCGAATAATAATAATAAAGCAAATTGCAGTTTCCATACAGCTCAGCTGGTGGAAGTGCCTCTTCCCCACCAGGTCATCTCTCTGCTGCTACAGATGATGAAGTGTGCCTAAGACCAGGTGGCCTGCTCCAGGGCAGGAGGGGTCAGTGTGGCCAGGAAGCAGCAAAGCTGAGACCAGACCTGGGGCTTGATTCTAGAGCTGAGGCTTTGCTCACATTCCCAATGGAAGGAAGCTTCCAGCATGTTGTCCCAAGGCGATGGATCCCACTCTGAGCCAGTTGGGCTTAAGGAAGTTTTTCTCCTTTCCCCCATAAAGGCCTCTTGCTCACTAGTGTTCCCATTCCGTGTGCCTGGGCTGAGATGAATTTACGCTGCTTGTTCTGGGCTGATTTATGTCCATCTCCAATTCCCATGTTGAACTCCTAACTCTGGGTGTTGCAGAATGTAATGGTCTTAAAAGGGGCCATTACTTTAAAATAAGGTTTTTAGGCTGGGTCTTATTGCCGTATGATGGTGTCCTAAAAAGAAGAAAGGTGGACACAGGGTGGATACCAGAAACGTGCACATGCGGAGAGGGGCTATGTGAAGACACAGTGAGAAGGTGACTATTTCCAAGCCAAGGAGAAAGTCCTCAGAAGAAATCAAACCTCTTGACACCCTGATTTCAGATCTCCAGGCTCTAAAACAGTGAGAAAATAAATCTGTTGTTCCTAAACCACGCAATGTGACATATTTCGTTATGGCAACCCTAGCAAACTAATGCTGCACCCCAATCTTAGGTTACAAGGCCATATGCACCTATTAGAATGGCTAGGAACGGGGGCACCTGGGTGGCTCAGTTGGTTAAATGTCTTTAAAAAAAAAAAAGATTTATTTATTTGAGAGAGTGCAGAAGCAGGGGGGATGGTAGAGGAAGAGGGAGAAGCAGACTCCCCACCCAGCTGGGAGCCGATGTGGGGCTCGATCCCAGGACTCTGAGATCATGACCCGAGCTGAAGGCAGATACTCAATGACTGAGCCACTTAGGCGTCCATAAGCATCTGACTCTTATTTTTGGTTCAGGTCATGATCTCAGGGTCATGAGATGGAGCCCACATCAGACTCTACGCTGGGTGTGGGGTCTGCTTAAGATTCTCTCTCTCAAAAAAAAAAGATTCTCTCTCTCCTTCTGCCTCTCCTTCCCCACCCTCTCCTCTCTCTCTCTTTCTCTCTCTCTCTCTCAAAAAAAAAAAAATGGCTAGGAAGGAAAAAGAAAGGAGGGAAGGAGGGAAGAATACATTACCAAGCATTGAGAAGGACGCAGAGCAACTAGAATTCTCACACATTGTGGAGGTGGCAGGGGGAACGCACAATGATGCAACCACTTTGGGCAGGTCCTTATAAAGTCAATATACCTGAGTGACCCACCAGTGCTACCTCCAGGTGTCTACCCAAGATAAAGGAAATCTATGCTCGCACAAAACCCCAAACAGAAGTGTGTAGAGCAGCCTGATTCATCACCATCTCACCTTGGAAATAACCCAAACAGCCTTCACCTGGGCCAAACCTTATTTGCGGTGCAGTAGGAAAGGGGAGCAGCCTATTGAGCCACAGTCACTGGGCCGGGCCTCAGATGCATGATGCTAAGGGGAAGAAGCCAGTCTCCAAAGGCTGCATATACGATGTGATTCCGTCTATAAACCACCCGTTTACATTTCATTTGTATCATGTTTAGTCATGCTCTATGATTCTACGGGCATAACATGGAGGAAAAGGAATTATAGGAACAGAACACAGATCAGTGGTCCAGAGCGGGGAGAGGGGTTTGAGAGCAGAGCAGCAGGACAAGGAGTCTTTCAGGATGGAGCAAGTGTTCTGTGTCTTGACAGTGACAACAGGACTGCGTGTACACTCAAAAAGTGTATTAAGGGGCACCTGGGTGGCTCAGTGGCTGAGCATCTGCCTTCAGCTCAGGGCGTGATCCCGGGGTTCTGGGGTCGAGTCCTGCATCAGGCTCCCTGCAGGGAGCTTGCTTCTCCTTTTATATCTCTGCCTCTCTCACTGTGTCTCTCATGAATAATAATAATAAAAAATATATATATATATCTTAACATTTTTTTACAAAGTGTATTTAACCATGTGGAAATACATACAGGGTTTAAGTGAATAAAAATGCAGCTACAGTTAAAATCAAACAAACAAACAATAAAACCCCACAAAACCTGCAAGGCCAGTTTCAAGCAACTTGACTGTAAGGTTGATACCAGCCCCTTCCTGTCTCAGGCTCCTCTGCCTATAAGGCCTTTTCTGCACATTCTGTCTATAATCCCATCAGGCAAGGCACTGAGTAGAGGTGCCTCATTTTTTTTTTTTTTTTTTTAGATTTTATTTATTCATGAGAGACACAGAGAGAGGCAAGCTTTCCGTGGGGAGTGCAATGTGGGACTTGATCCCAGGATCCCAGGGCCCCGTCCGCCAAAGGCAGACGCTCAACCACTGAGCCCCCCAGGTGCCCCTGAGATGCCTCATTTTACAGATGTGGAAACAAAGTAGAGGTTCAGGAACCATCCTCAGGGTTGGTGGCTGAGCAATCAGAAGTGTAAATTCAGGCCATTCTCATTCATACTCAATCCAGACATGACAGCTCACTGGAGCCCAAGAGAGACACGGAAACCATGGGGGTGATGTTGCTGCCTGGGGTCCCTATGATTGGTGGTCCCCAGAGGGAGGAACTGAGTCAGGTGTGCCGGGGTCAGAGCAGGGTTTAGTGCTCATCAGCAGGGCATGGGATTGAGAAGTGCTCTTTGACTTTGGCCTTTATGGACAGAAGCTCCCAGCCCTCCTGGAGTGCTTGGTTCTGCAGGGAGGGGTACTCCTGCAGACCCCACTTGGCCTGGCCCCCTGGCCCGGTTGGGCTCAGCCCAGCTGTGTCCCAGGGGGCACTGTTCTGGCTGCAGAAGCAGTGGTGGGGGGATAAGATGCAGGCAAGCGTCTTTATTGCAGTTTCCATGAAAAAGAACAGGTGACAAAAGGTAAGCAGCTTAGAACCAGTAGTTGGAATAATTTCAGTGGGCTCTAGGGCACAGGGGCTGTCTTTGTTGTAAGGTCGCTGGCCCTGGGTGATTAGCGCAGGGGCAGGTGGGCTGAGTGTGGAGCTCAATAAAGGAGCTGTGGGGCACGTGGACATTGAAATGGTTTGAAAAACTGACTCAGGGGCGGGTTGTTTGCAATCTCTAAGAATTGGCAAGCCCTGGGAGGGGCGGTCCTCCAGGGTCAGCAAGGCCGCAATATGTCAAACCATGAAAAATACAGAATAAAAGGCCTACTAACAACAGTAAGCCCCCAGTACTCAGTCAGGTGTTAGCGCTCGCTCGTCCTGTCTTAAGGGACAACGCACAGCTTTTCCCACTGCCCCCCGCCTCACACCTGAGCTGACCACACAGGAGTTTGAGAGAGCCCTGACCTGGAGGGGCCAGAGTTTTCTCTAAGGAGTTTGGGGGCGTAGACAAGCCATAAGGCTGTCCCATCCTTGTGGGGTGTTGCTGTGAGGGAGAAACCTCATCAAAATGTCCATCAGAATTGAAAGTATTTTCACAGACATCACCTGGCAGGGTCTCACGATTGATTCGCGAGGTGATATCATCATGCCCATTTCACAGATGAGAAACTGAGGTTCAGAGATAGGAAGGGACTGACCCAGGTTTCATAGCTAACCTGTGAGCCACCCTCAGGGACACTGGGCTGTGGATGAGGCACAGGTGGTCAAGAAGCCTCTAGGGAGCCACTGGGGGTATTTGGAGAGGCTTTCGAGCCAGTTGGATGGAGGTTTCTATATCCTGCTCTATCACTTACTGGCTGCTTTAACTTCAGCGAGTTGCTTAGCCTCTCTGGTCCTTAATAGCTTCATTTACAAAATAGGGATTAACACTTGGAATTAATACTCTCAGAATTCTTGTCACCATCAAATGAAATACCATGTAAGCTATTCACATTATCCAGCACCCTGCAGGTCCTCAAGAGTAAATACTCAGTGCTCATCAGAAAAGAGACATATGGGGATCCCTGGGTGGCGCAGCGGTTTGGCGCCTGCCTTTGGCCCAGGGCGCGATCCTGGAGACCCGGGATCGAATCCCACGTCGGGCTCCCGGTGCATGGAGCCTGCTTCTCCCTCTGCCTGTGTCTCTGCCTCTCTCTCTCTCTCTCTCTCTCTCTCTCTCTCTCTGTGAGACTATCATAATAAATAAATAAATAAAAAATTAAAAAAAAAAAGAAAAGAGACATATAAAAATAAAAGAAAAGAGAAAAGAAAAGAAACAATCTCTCTGAGCTTCAGATGCCTCACCTCTACAACAGGAAAAACAATGCCAGCTGTCAAATTTCTCAAAACAAACATCAGGCGAACTTATTAGAGAGCACGCCACATCGACAGTCTTAACAGTGTCTCCAAAGGGGAGGAGTTGGGGGAGCATAGTGATAGGGTTTGAAGTTCAGGGTGGATTTTTCTTTTTTAAAGATTTTATGTATTTATTCATGAGAGACAGAGGTAGAGACAGGCAGAGGGAGAAGCAGGCTCCATGTAAGGAGCCTGATGTGGGACTCGGTCCCTGGTCTCCAGGATCAGGCCCTGGGCTGAAGGTGGTGCTAAACCGCTGAGCCACCCAGGCTGCCCAGTTCAGGGTGATTTTAAGGCAGTTCTGGAAGGACTGGAAACATTGGGCAGAATTTATGATGTAATACTTCTTGATTGATGAGCGTCATGAGGTGAGGGTCTTGAGTATCCATGAGCAAGCATGTGGTCTAGATAAGAAAATCAGCCTAGAGGCAACTGGGTAGCTCAGTAAAGCATCTGCCTTCAACCCAGCTCCTGATGGCAGGGTCCTTGCTCAGCAGGGAGTCTGCTTCTCCCTCTCCCTCTGCCCCTCCCCTTGCTCATGTTCTCTCTCTCAAAAATAAATAAATAAATAATAAATAAATAAATAAATAAATGAATGAATGAATAATAAATTTTAAAAGAAAGAAGCAGAGAAATCAGTCTGCAGCCTATTGCCAGCAGCAAGTATTTCATGGAGCATGCAGCTAAATTATTTTGCATGGTCCAGTTTTATGTCAGCAGGAAACCCAGAAAGCATGCTTTGTCCCAGTATTTTTTTTTAGCACAGCAACAGTAAAGTATGTTGGTGTCAGTAATAGTAATACCTCATTGGATCATTGGAGAAATCAAGGGAAGTGGTTTAGAATGTGTGCTCAGCACAACCTCTACTCAGGAACATACTTGTCGATTAGGGGCAGGTGGGCCGTAACTAGAGCAGAAGATGATAAAGCAGTTCTGCTAGGGTGGCCAGTCCCCTGTTTATCCAAGGCTGGGAGGGTTTCCAGGATGCAAACTTGCAGGGTTTTTTTTTTTTTTTAAGATTTATTTATATGTTTATTCATGACAGATACACACACACAGAGAGAGAGAGAGGCAGAGACAAAGGCAGGGAAAAAAGCAGGCTCTATGCAGGGAGCCCGATGTGGGATTCGATCTCAGGTCTGCAGGATCACACCCCGGGGCTGAAGGCAGAGCCAAACTGCTGGGCCACCGGGGCTGCCCCGAACTTTCAGTTTTAAACCAAAACAGCTCCCCCCGCCCATCCCCTGGCAATCACCATTCTACTTATATGAATTTGACAACTATTGGTACCTCGTATTAGTGGAATTATACAGTATCTGTCTCTTTGTGACTTCGCATAATGCTTTCAAATGTCATCAGTGTGTCATCTGTATGTGTTAGAACTTCATTTCTTTTTAAGGCTGAATAATACCCCACCGTAGGGATAGACCACATGTTGTTTATCCATTCATCTGTCAGTGGACACTTGGGTTGCTTCCACCTCTTGGCTTTTAGGAAAAATGCTGCCACCAACATACATCAACATGGGTGTACTTTTTTAAAAAAAGCATTTGAAGGGTTAAATCATGTTTGTTTACAAGTCACAGAGTACAAAGGAGGCTCTTAGTGAGTAGAGAGTAGGGTTTCCTGAGTAGCAACGGCTCTCCTCTTCAGCAAGCTTTTGCTAGATTCCTGCTTTGGGGCCTTTGCTGAGGATGCTAAGACAGCCCTTGGGAAGCACCCCAGCTCCTTCTGGAGACACTGCACTGGAAAGAAATAAGCCCTCAGAGGATCCTGCTGTGGGGAGAGCCTGAGATCCTAAACCAACCAGAGACACCCTTGTCATGACAGGTGGAGCTCCACCTCTTTCATTTCTCTTCTGTTCAAAGGAAAAACTGAATCTGAGTGAAGAAATGCCCAGAATTGGGGTTAAAAATAAAGCAACTGGCTTCTTTTCCAAAGAAGACATCCAGATGGCCAACAGACACATGAAAAGATGTTCGACATCACTAATCATCAGGGAAACGCAAATCAAAACCACAATGAGATATCACCACACACCTGTTAGAATGGCTAGTATCAAAAAGACAAGAAATAACAAGTGTTGGCAAGAATGTAGAGAAAAGAGGGCCCTTTCACACTATTAGTGGGAATGCAAACTGGTGCAGCCACTATGGAAAATAGTACAGAGGTTCTTAAAAAAAATAAAAAATAGAAATAGCATATGATCCAGCAATTCCACTTCTGGGTATTTGCCCACAGGAAATGAGAACATTTATTCGAAAAGATCGATGCACCCTTACACCCTTACATTTACTGCAACATTATTTACAATAGCCAAGATTTATACAAACAACCTAAGTGTCCATCGGTAGGTGAATGGATAAAGAAGATCACACACACACACACACACACACGCACACACACACACAATGGAATACCATTCAGCCATAAAAAAGAATAAAATTTTGCCATCTGCAAAGACATGGATGGACTGTGAGGCCATTATGTTGATTGAAATAAGATAAAGATATATATACTGTATAATCTCACGGTCTGTGAAATCTAAAAAAACAAAAATTAAAAAAATAAAAATAGGGCAGCCCGGGTGGCTCAGCAGTTTAGCATAGCCTTCAGCCCAGGGTCTGATCCTGGAGACCCGGGATCGAGTCCCACATCGGGCTCCCTGCATGGAGCCTGCTTCTCCCTCTGCCTGTGTCTCTGCCTCTCTCTCTCTCTCCTTTCTGTGTATTCTCATGAATAAATAAATAAAACCTTTAAAAAAAATAAAATAAAAATAAACCAAGCTCATAGATAAAGAGAAGAGATTGGTGGTTTCCAGAGGTGGAGGCTGAAGGGGGAGGGTGGGAGAAATGGGTGAAGGAGGTCAAATGGTAGAAACTTCCAGTTATAAAATACATAAGTTATGGGGATGTGACGTACAGCATGGTGCCCACAGTTAAATAATACGGTATTGCGTATTTGGAAGTTACTAATAGAGTAAATCTTCAAAGTTTTCATCACAAGAAAAACAGAATTCTGTGTGTGTGGTGGCAAATGTTAAGTAGACTTACTGTGATCATCTCACAATATATACAAATATTGAATCACTATGTTGCATGCCTGAAACTAAGGTAATGTCGTATGTCACTCGCACCTCAATTAAAAAAAAAAAAAAGGCAGCTCAGGCTCTGGCCTCAGCCGTTTCCCCATCCCTCTTTCCCCGGACAGGAGACCAGCACCGCTCACTGGCTTGCTGAATTTCTCTGCTAAAGGCTCGGCTGGCACTGGCCCGTGTAATTCTCACCACTGCCCTGTGAGGAGTTGAGTGTATTATTACCTCCACATTACAGACCAGGAAATTAAGGTTGGGAGGGGTTAAGGGACTAGCAAAAGGTCACGCAGCAGAAGGGACAGGGGAGATGGGATTCTAATTTGGGTTTGTAGGGAGAGAACCTGAGGGGGGGTTTCTTCTCAGCTTCCTAAGTGTGAGCCATCAACCTCTGGGTGATCAGGTCTCCAAGATTAATGAGTCATTGGGACTCTCAAAGCCCTATGTGGAGGTAAACAAGTCAGTATCGCCTCCCGCTTAGGGTTTGTGAGTGACTTTTCCTCCCTCCGGAGAGAAAGGTGGAAATCTATACCTAATTGAGCCCAACGCAAGGGCTCAGGTTTCTCCTGGGGCCCACTTGCTTCCAAACCCCTGGGGGTCCTGGTTGGGTGCTATTCTCAGGAGGGTCCCCCCCCCACCCCCCACCACCACCTCCAGCAGGGAAACTAGAACAGATTGACAGCAACTTCAGAGGGAGAGAGCCCTGAGGGCACTTGGCTTAAACCAGATCTGAACTGTTTCCCTCTATCTTGCTCCCAGGGCAGGAGGCCCCCTGCACGGCCCTAACTATGCGGATCTTATCTCCTCCTGGGGAATGATCCCATGGGGATGTGGGAAAGGTCAGCTGTGTGGATGGCCTGGGGGCCTGGGGGTAGGCTCAGTGCCTTTTGCTGCAAAGGGCCTACGTCCTAGGCATGGGTACACCGCGCGACCCTGTGTCCTCCTAAGACACACCAGCGAGCTCGGAGTGGGCGGTAGCAACACGGCACCTGGCCCGCAAGACAGAGGAAAATCATTGTCGCCTAACTCTGGGAAATGAAAAAGGGGTGGTGGAAAGGGAGGTGGGCGGGGGGTGGGGGTGACTGGGTGACAGGCACTGAGGGGGGCACTTGATGGGATGAGCACTGGGTGTTATGCTATATGTTGGCAAATTGAACTCCAATAAAAAAATATGTAAGAAAAAAAAAAGAAAATCATTATCAGGTGTTATTAAGCTCTTATTTGACGACGCTTAAAATTGGCTCAACCTTGAACATGGGTGCGGGATGAGACACTCCATCACCCTAGAGTAGTGGGTCTGAAATGCCACCTCCTCTCAATTCACACACTACATACACTATTTCTGTCACTTCTGTGTTCCCCTAGTGTGGTTGTTTCCATTTTTAATTAAGTCGATTATCTTATTCCTTGGTAATTTTTAAAAGTATCAGTGGAGGTCAAGGGACAAACCTGTACCAGTATCCATGTATCATACACAGAGAGTCACCATAAAAATAAGTGCGATGAACACCGCTCAGCAATGAGAATGAACAATCTCCAGATACACACAGTAACCTGGAAGCTTCAGGAAAGGAGCTGGGCCCCGGTGAGTCCATTCGTATGAATGATGTGACACACAGGCAGATGTAACCTGTGCTCTCAAGAGCCAGGAGAGTGGTCACCCTTTGGGGAGGGAGATGGTGACACCAGAGGGATGAGGCCCAGGGCGCCCCGGCTCCCAGAACATTTTGTTTTCTGAATTCAGAATTATCTGGCCGCTGGTTTCTCAGATCATACAGTCTGTGATAATTCACCCAGTTGAACACCACTTGAGGTGCTCAACTTCGATATTTTTAAAAAGTTAAAAACCAGGGAAACCCAGGGAACCAGCATGGGTGCTTGTTAAATCCTAGGGGGAGACCATGCTGGGCTAAGGGCTCTGAGCCTGAGCAGGGCTCCCTGCCACAGAGAAGAGGAGTCAAGGGTCTGCTCCTCCTCCTCAGAAGGTTCGGAGGAGGACTAGGGAGGACATGGCTTGCTCACGGAGAGATCTCGAGTCCCAGCACCTGGGAAGTCACAGAAGGAGGCAGCGGCAGGCCACTTGCTGCTCCAGGTAAATGCCTGCAGCGGGGTCCGAGGTCCGGGTGGAGAGCTGGGGACTCTACGCAGCGGGAGGCAGGCGTGCAGGGGGCAGGTGGCAGGTGGCAGACGGCAGGCCGGGGGCTGGGGGACCAGCGGTCGTCAGAGCTGAAGCTGCAGTGCCAGGGGCCAAGTGGGGTGGAGGGCTGGGAATAGCAGGAGGGCGGTGCCCCAGGTTGGCTTTGGAGCCTCCCCAGTGTCACCTGCACCCATATCTCTTATCTGGCCTAAGAAGTGGGCTAATGCCTCCACCCTCCCAGGCCTGGGCCAGCCGGCGGAAGGGGTCCAGTTTCCCAGGTTGGCAACACCTCCGTGCCCCCCCTTCACATCCAGGTTCTCAGGTGCCTGGAACCTAAAGGACACACCTGCCCACCCTCTGCGTCAGCAGGGCGCCCCATCCACGGGCCACCGCGGGAGCCCCGCAGGGCCCCCACCCGGAGCGCTGAGCCAGAGCAGCCAGGGCGCCCTCCGCCCCCACTTGGGCGGGCCTCCTGGGGCTGCTTTAGTATTAAGCGTTAATGATTAAATCCGGGGTTCTCCATTAACCCACGCCAGCCTCTGTCCCCAGGCCGCCTAGGAGCCTCCTCCTTTGAAATGCCACGTAAAAATGATAGATGCTCTCTTCCTCCCTCCGGATTGGCAGGCCCTCTTTCCCTTTAAAGTTGAAGTCGGGTGCGCCCCCCACCCTTAAACACAGAAGCTCCAGGCAACCAGGGCCGCATGGGTCAGGGGACATGAGGAGCAGCAAGCGGTGGCCGGTGGCTGGTGGCCCGGGGCCTGGGCAGCCAGGAGCCCACGGCGCTGCGCTCAGGGCGGGCCTGCTTCTCAGCCAAGAGGTGGTGGCGATCACAGTGACACGGACCGTAGGGAGAAAGCTTGACCTGTGCACTAGCAAGGCCACCGAATGGGAGAGGATGTAGGCGCCGCTGGTGAATTCTGAATTCTGCGCCCACCGGCTCGGAGCGGGGAGCGGGGACCAGCAGCACTGGCATCGCCTGTGAGCTTGTTAGAAACTTGTTAGAAATGTGGGATCTCTGGGCGCGGAGTCAGAACCTGAGCTTCCCTGGGATTGCCAGGTGACTCCTGTGGACGCCACTGCCGGGGAGCACGGCCTACCTACCTACCTACCTAACCAGTGGTTCTCGTAGTAAGAGTAACAGTCCTGGGGAAGGTGTGTTGAGTGCCTATTAGGAGCAGCATCATTCTAAGCACTTTGTATAATTATTCTTTTTAATCCGTGCAACATGCCAGATACACCATTTTGTGGATGCCAAGGTGGAGGGAGTGAGGTTCAGGGAGATTTGGTGTCTTGCCAAAAGTCACATGTGGAGGGATGAGAAGCCCAGGCTGGGACAGCCTCGAATACGAGCACCCACACAGAAACCCCTCCTAGGTTAGCTTCTTGGTGTGTGTGCCACACAGCAAGTTGGGGACTGTCCTTTGGAACAATCAGAGGCCAACTCCTGGTGGCTTGGGGTGTATCTGGTTGAGATGGGTCAATCGAAAGCACACTTGGTCACAGAAAGACATTCTCTTCGTGGCACCCACTTGCAACTGCTGGAGACTGTTGAGACCTCTCATCTCCCTACTCCAGCTTTCGGGCAGAAAAGGAAGTGCTAGGTGTGAGCAACCCCTGCTGCACACGTACCCCCAGGTCCTCTGTGGTGCCACAAAAGGGTTAAATTAGGACTCAGCCACTACATAAATCTGTGTTTATCTGCTGCAAAGTAAGCTATTTAGGTTTCTGATTTACAATCCTCGGTTTTCATAAAAGTCAGTCATTCCCAGTAAAAGAATGTGGGTTAGATTTATAGGATCTGCGTTAGTCTTTAAAGCCCAAAGCTGGTCTATGACTCACTCGCTTTAATGTTTTTGCTCTAGTCGGGAGATATTCATGTGCAAAGAGAAAGATTCAGATCTCTGCCTTAAAAAATAAGACTTTTGGGGGGAACTAATTATAATGGCGTCAATTGTACTATGCTTGTAAACTTGCCGTCAGCAGGCCCCCCTGGAGCCTGTTTTCCAAGGGTTTTATTCCACAATAAAATGTGCTCTGGTTTGCAGCTTGGCATATAAGACCTCCAATGGTATGAGCGCATGTTTTTTCCTACCAAATTATTAGAAATAAACAGCCCACCAGTGGAAAGGCAGAAAAATTATAAGCAAGGAAAATAAATCTTGGAATGTTTGCGTTTGGTGACTTTAATAAAATCGGTCACTTAGCCCAACAGCCCAACTGGCGAAACGGAGCCAGCCTGGTATTTTTATTTTAACTTGAGTTTGTGTTTTGCCAGTGTGAAATGGGGTCAAGGCAAGGCACCATGGAAAAAGGCTTTGATGTCTCCTTGAAAAATATTTTGCACTGGGACTTTATGGCATTTCGTGCCCCTCTCTCCCCTCCCACCCCCGCCCCCAGCTTGATGAACTGCATGTCTAACCCATGACCATCACACATAATAAAATATAGCCATCACCAGCAGTTCTCTTTCCAGCCCTCCCCCCTCCCCCAGAGAAGTCAGAACTCAAGGCAGGACGCTTAATACAAAATAAAAATGCTGATCGGAATAGCCAAATATAATGAAAGGGGATGGAGGAAATTAGCCTTTTAAACTCTCTCCAAAGCAAAGCCAGGGTGAGGTGCCCAAGTGCAGGAGGCGGGGAGGGGAGGAAGGTTGCATGGACTGGGCTGTGGCCAGTTCTATTTAAACTAGGTTAGGAGGGAAGATTTGCCAGTGTGGGAGAAGCAGGGAAGGAGAAATTAAAGGGATGACAGAGAGCAAGGAGCCCAGGATACAATCAAGCTCTCCTTCACCATACGTGTGAGAGAGAAAGGTGTGCCTGTATTTACACGAGCTTTTTATTTTTTTTATTTTTTTTATTTTATTTTTTTACACGAGCTTTAACTTTGTCTCCGCATGGGACATTAGAGATGGCGGGTGGTGAAATGACAGACCAAAGTCAAAAAGTATCTACTATTTGTCGTGGTCAGGAAAGGTTTCCTGTGGGCCTGCAAAGTGCAGGTTGAGTGCAACCTCCCTCTGAACACACAGATGCGTGTGACTTGTCCTTAATTTTTTCCCAAACTCATGCTGTAGCGGATGAGTGGGCAGAGGGTTTCGGTACAAGTAAGCAGCACATGCAGAACAGTCCAGATCGACCGTGTGTGGCTCGTTCATGTTTCAGTGGGGCTGCGACCAAAATACTGTTGGGTTTCTTCCTTAATTTGTCTTCACCTTCACCTTAGTGCAGGGAATTATGGTAGGTAGGTCCTCTGGGACTCTCAAAAATGAACAAAATGTGGTCCTGGCCTGAGTTCAGCAGCACAAGGAAATGCACAGAGCACTCCAGTAGACCTCAAAGAAACAGGTAAGGGCAGTAAAGAGAGAGAATATGTGTGAATCCAGAAACTGGGGGAAGCTGCACGGAGCAGGTGGTGTTTCTACGGTTCTTGAAGACTCAGTGGTGACTTGCACGTAGAGGTGAGGAAGCAAGGATAACCCAGGGAGAAAGAAAAATGAAAAAAAAAAAGTTTCAAAGTAGGAAGGTTGGCCTGTTTGGAAGGAGGCAGGAGCTCTTTATAGGTGCTTTTTCCTGGAACATGTGAGGAGTCTAGAGGATAGGAAAGGGATCTCAGGCCAGGTATGGACCACCTTTCTCACTTGCTGAGGAAACTGGACTTAGTCCTGTGAGTAGTGGGGCCTTTCCTGACCCACCGAGTCTGGGGTCTGCATCCTTATTTGTGGCCCTAGCATATTCTCTCCTTCCCTCCCTATTACAAAACTCTTCACCCTGTAGTAGAGCTTCCTGTTTGTCTGCCCCATTGGATCATGAGCCTTCAGAGTCTTGGTCACCATTCTGATCCTAGCTCCTAATGTGATGCTCCAGCACATGATAGATATTTAAGAAATATCAGATGTAGAATGAATGAAATGGATGTTTCATGGTAATGAACTGAAGACTGGTAGCAGGGACAGACAGCCCAGAGCCATTGGACTTTAGGCTTAGGGTAGACTGGAGCAGGGGGAACCAGGATGCAGAGATCCTTTGGCATTGGCTGGCAGTTGGGGGGGAGGGGTGGTCCGCTGGAGAAATTAGGATGCAGAGATTTTGGAAATGATGAATGAAGCAGAATGAATGAATGAATGAATGAATGAATGAATGAATGAATTCAGTTAGGGATACAGTGCATTTGAAGTGTGCTATGCCTCTGAATAGAGGCTTTGCAGCAGTCAGGTAGAAATTTAGCATAGAAACATCTGCGTCGTGAGCTCCAAGAGAGACAATGCAAAGAAAAAGCCAAGACTAGAGCCCAGGAGTTTGCCTGTTTGGGGGAGATGGAACATCAGACACTGAATTGGAAATTCCCTTTTCTGTGATTCCCCCTCCCCTCTACCTATTTTAGTGTAAATCAGTTTGGATTCACAGGGGGTCATCCAATTTCCCTCTGATATTGTTTTGGTCTTACCCCCATAAATTGGAGGTCTCTTTAGGCATTGAAGTGCACCCCCCTCCAGCCCAATGGGGAGTAACCCAGCTGGCAGAAGCCTTGAACTCTGTGTCACATTGTGATAAACAGCCCCGGACAGTGGACAGGCCTCCACTCTGTAGGCTCTGTGCATCGGCTCTTTTGTAGTACACAGGCAATTATCTAGTGTGAGAGCATCTAAGAGCAGGTGTTTTCTGCTCCCATGACGGAGCTGGTTGAGAGGACGCATGGGTGATGAAGAGCAGGGTTGGCCCTCTTTGCCAAGGAGCAAGGAAATAGAAATATGGTTGACTACAGGTCAGAAATGACAGTGAGGGAGACAGATGGGGCCAGAATGGGGTGAAGGGCAGGAGGTGAATGTTATAAACTAGGAAAGATTGGCCTAAGCTGAGCCTGGGAGGGGAGAGTATTTCTAGAGATTCCAAGTAAGTGAATCAGGAAGGAGAGGTAACAGAGAAGATCCTGCCCATGGAGCCACGTCAGGCTAGAGCCAGGGCCTCCACCTGAATACCCAGCTGAGAAGGGCCTGGTGTCCTTGAGGGGTAGAGAGAGAGTGAGGGAAGACTTCCCTGGCCAAGGAATCCCATAGGACTTAGAAGACAAGAGCTGTCCATTAAGCTGGCCTCTGAGCCAGGGGATGCCTCCTACCTTCCGCCCAGGTCACATCGCTAGCAAAACAGTCTTTCCTCTGGGCAGCTTGTCTGGGGTAGTGTGAGATCACTTGGTTACTCACCCTTGACCCTGAAGGAGAATACAGAACAGATTGTCCTCATCTCCCCGATGGAGATGTCAGAAGTGCCCAGGGTGGCCTCAAGCATGTTCCCAATATTACTCAAGATGTTTCTGGACTATGTGCCTCAAACCAGCTGCTCTGTTCTCCATGCCATGCTCTAGTCAGTAAAGGCTGCTGAGAAGAACTGACCTTCTGCAGAGGATTTATTTACATTTCCAGAAGAAGACATGCTTTTACCGAAAGGATCCTCCCAGAAGCAAACAGCAGTGGTCCCCATAATGGGTAGGATCAGCTGAGGTAGAGTCCAGCCGCAGCAGTGATGTCACCTTGGCGGGATCTCCAGAGTCTGGGGGCTTAGTCCTGGCAGGAGTCACATGGCACATTTAAAGTAATTTAGAAAGGAATTTTTGTACACATGCCACGAAACTACCATTTAACCCATTTTAAAGTGTATGATTCATTGGTATTTAGTACATTCACAACGTTGTGCAACCATTACCATTCCAGAACATTTTCATCCCCCCAAAAGGAAACCATGTATGTGTTAAGCAATCACTCCCATTTTCATCTCCCCCCATCAGCTTCCTGGCTCTATGGATTTGCCTATCCTGGCAAATAGGCAAGTTGTCTGAAATCCTATAATAATATATGTGAAATCATATAATAGATGAAATCATATAGGTGAAATCATATAATAATATATGGCCACTTTGGTCTGGCTTTTTTTACTTAGCACCCCTTTTCAGGGCTCATCTATTTCATAGCATTTATCAAGACATCATGCCTTTCGGTTGCTGAATAATATCCCACTGTATAGATATCACACATTTTGTTCATCCATTCACCTACTGATGTACATTTGAGTTGCTACCACCTTTTGCTATTGTGAATAATGCTTCCGCTGAACGTTCATACTAATTTTTATTTGAACCCCTTTTTTTCTAATTCTTTTTGGTATATACGTGGGAATACAATTGTTGGATCATATGGTAAATCTATGTTTAACTTATTGAGGAACTACTAGACCGTTCCTCACAGTGGCTATTTCATTTTACATTCCCACCAGCGAGGTATGAGGGTTCCACTTTCTCTACAGCCTCACCCAGACTTGGTTTTTCTCTTTTATTTCTCGGATAACTATCCTAGTGTATGTGAAATGATATTTTGCTGTGTTTTGATTTGCATCTCCCTGTTGATAAGGATATTAAGCATCTTTTCATGTGCCTGCTGGCCATATTTTCTCTGGAGAGATGCCTACTCAGACCCTTGACCCATTTATTAATTGGATTGTCTTTTTATTATTGAGTTGTAACCATTTTTTATATGTTCTGGATATTAGACTCTTCTTAGATATCTGACTTGCAAGTGCTTTCTCCCACTCTAAAGGTTGTCTTTTCACTTTCTTGCTAGTGTTCCTTGGTGGACCAAAGTTTCTAATTTTGATGAAATCCTAGCTATTTTTTTCTTTTGTTGTTTGTACCCTTTTTTTTTTTTTTTTTTTGGTCCTATCTAAGAATCTATTGATAAATCCAAGGTCATGAAGACTTACCCATATGTTCTAAGAGTTTTATAGTTTTAGCAGCAATATTTATGTCTAACAGGAACATTTTCAAGAGGTGTGTGCAGAGTAAAAGAGGACCAATAAGAAATGGTGCAGAACCTAGGGGCAAGGCAGGCAGGGGTGCTGTTAGCACCCATAAGCCTGGAGACGGAAGAGAGAGAGGAACAGGTGGAATCAAGGCCGCAGCTGGGTGGAAGGGGAAGGGATTGACTACCTGGTGTGGTGTACTTTGGGGGAGGGATGCACCCATCCACAACCCACACGGAGAGAAGCTGGGGGATCTCCTCTGTTTTCTGATCTTTGCTGATGCTTCCATTGGCTGAGTCCCACCCAAACGAGAGAACAGGGGAACCACTAGATGCAATTGCTCCAGGTCCGTCTCCTGGGGCACTGAGCAACTTGGAGGAGGTGCGGAGTGTAAATCTGGGGGTGTGGCCAGCAGGATAATAGCCCCCAAAGATCTGCTGGTCTTAATCCTCACAATCTGAATACACTTGCTGCTGTGGTTAAGGACCTTGAGAGGAGCAGATTGTCCTGGCTGATATGCTTTGGCATAATATGATTATGAGAGTCCTTATAAGGGGAAGGCAAGAAGGTCATTGTGAGAGTTTGAAAATGCTACTGCTTTGAAGATGGAGAGAAACACCACGAGCCAGAGAGTGCGAGTGGCCTTTAGAGGCTAAAAAAAAGCAAAGAAACAAGATTCTTCCCTAGAGCCTCCAGAAGGAACGTGGCCCTGAGGAGTCCATAATTTTAACCCAATGAAACCTGCTTTGGACTTAGGACCTCTAAAACTGCACGATAATAAATTTGTGTTGATTTAAGCCATTATGTTTGTAGTAATTTCTTATAGCAGTAATAACTAACACAGGAGGGACAGGTGGCAGTTCCCTCTGCCTCCTTCTGCCTGGGGAGACCTGGGGTTACTAGTCCTAGAAGAACTGCAGGTGACCATATTTACTTGCTGTGGGAAGACCCCATTTCACGAGTCTTGGTCACTGCTTTCTCTAGAGGAGGAGGTGATTGTATTACGCAGGATTCACTCAGAGGAGTAGATTCACGCTGAGGGATGGGGAATCGGGGATTTATTCCAGGAATTGGGTTTTATGCAATACTGGAATCTGGTGGAAAGTTCTGTGCAAGACTGTGGCCTCTAATGTTGAGTCTGAAGTTGATTAGGTCAGCCAGACTAGCAGTGAGGAAGGAAAGATGATGTGGAGTGCAGGAGAGCAGGGATCCGTTGGAATCCACCAATGGGGAGGGGTGAGGAGTGGGCTGGAACCCAAACTATCTCCCATGCAGCTTTGATGACAGTGACCTGCCATAGGGACTGTGCCCTGAGCCACAGAAGTCATGGGCACCCAGCCCAGGACTTGGAGATGTTGAAGAGGAGACCCAGAGGGCACTGACAAGGCTGCCCCAGGCCAACAAAGTGCCTATACCAACCCTCGAGAGCATAGAATGTCCACTGTACCATTGTGTCTTCCAAATTTGCCACAGGTGTGTCCTGTGGTCAACCAGAGCCCAGAATCATACAGGAAGGGGAATTCTGGGACTCATGATTGAGCCTAACTGGGTTAATATGTTTCAAATCAATGGTGTGGAAGAGTAAGCATTTGTTAAGTGCTTACTACTTATTACCTCCTTCAATCACCTTGCAGTTATGTCTACTTCACAGGCAAGGAAACTAAAGCTCAGGATTACATACCTTCCCAAAACATGTAGCTACTCCAAAGAAGACACACAAATGGCCAATAGGTGCATAAGAAGATGCTCAATGCAATGATCCATTAGAGATATGCAAACCCAAAACACAGTGAGAGGCCTCTTCACACCCACTAGGATAGTTATAATAATAATTTTTTTTAAAAAAGACATAACGTGTATTAGAAAGGCTGTAGAGAAATTGCAAGCTTCATGCACTGCTGGTGGGAATGTAAAGTGGGGCTGCCAGTTTGGAAAGCAATCTGGCAGTTCCTCAAAATGGCATACATGTAGAGTCACCACACGACCCAGCAATTCCACTCCCAGGGACAAGGAAAAGATAAGCATACATCCGTGCCAAAAGTGGCTCACCAATGTCTTCAGCAGCCTTATTCGTAATAGCTAAAAAATGGAAACAACCCACATGTCCATCAACAAGTAAATGGGTAAATAAAAGATATTTCCACACAATGGAATATTACTCAGCCATAAAAAAAGAATGAAGCAGCGACACACGACAACATAGATGAGCCTTGAAAACATTATGCTGAGTGAGAGAACCCAGACACAAATGGCCACCTGTTGCGTGATTCCATCGATATGAAATATCTAACGCAGGCAAGTCCATAGAGATGGAAGATGGATTAGTGGTTGCTGAGGGCTGAGGGGTTAAGGGTAAATGGACAGTGACTGCTAGCGGGCACAGGTTTTTTTTACATGGGGTAATCAAAATGTTCTAAAATTGATCATAGGGATGATCTGCGAATATACTAGAAACCTATGAATTGCTATATACAAAGTCTATGGGCAGAATGCTTGGTATATATATATCTCAATAAAGCTGTTTTGTTTTGTTTTGTTTTAAATCATGCCACTAGTAAAGAGCAAAACACAGAATCCCACCAGGGTTGTTCTGACTTCAAAACCATACCCCCTCTCAGTAAAAATGGATCCCCAACTGGGTGGAAGGGTCACCAGTGAGCTTGTTACACATACAGATTGCGTGGCATCCCCGGAGTCCAGGCGAGTAGAGGTGGTGAGGTCGGGAGTGTTCGTGCTTGACAAGATCCAGATGAGTGGAGTGTCAGAGGTCTGTGGCCACATCTGGAAAACCACTGTCCCTGGCTCTACCAGGTAGGACTTCTGCATCTCACAGCTAACAGGTCGTTAGTCGGTGAAATACGAGCAAGTGGGTGAGTAGAGGGAAAGGAAGGAAGGAGAAAGAGACATGGAAGCTCATGGACCTGGACATGTATCAGAGGGAGATGCGGTGGGGGGCCAGGTCAGCGGTCCATTCAAGGGGGAGCACTTCAAAGAGTAAAGGAATGTCAAAGGTGTGTGGAAATTTCTCCAGAAGTGAGAGAGAGAGAGAAAGAGAGAGAAAGCAAATACACACTGGCCCAGTTTGCCACCTGCCCGGGGCTTCCGGGATGACTTGCTTCACACACTCAAGTGTAATCCTTGAGAGGAAGAGAATTTCAGTGAACTTGAGGTAACCAGTTCTCTGGGGCTTCTTTTTGAAGAACTAATCTGGACAAGCTTGGAAAGCACCCAGCAGTGGTTAAATTTCAATCTTTTTGTGCTGTTACATCTTTGTTCCCTTTACCTTCTCCTTGAAGTGGAAGTGATTGATGCTTAAGTAACTTTGGCTATTGAGTAATGTTTATTCAGACTGCAGGGGAACCAGATAGGGCTTAAAAATGAGGTGGGTATTTTTCCTTTGAATGGCACAAGTTGAGCCTTTGAAAGTCAAGTGTATTCCCAGTTGCGCAGTATAATAAAGAGAGGGGGGGGCCAGCGGGTGAAAGGTCTCCTGCAGATGATCAATGTACAGAAGTTAAGTGGGGAGCTCAAACAGTCTCCTGAAGCCACCTGAGCCAAAGTCCCGGGTTATAAATATTGACTGGGGCCTGGATTGTTTTGAGGAGATCTGAGGTCTTGTGGTGAGCACTTTTGACCTAGGAACTGGAGGGCTTTGTAAATAACTTTCTAAAGCTCTGAGGAAAGAGGCAAGGCCTGTTCCCATATTTCAGACCTTCTGTAGATAATAATGGCAGTCCCAGCCCCACCCGCCACCTCAGAGGTACCCAGAGACTAGCAAGAAAAAGAAATCTCCCCCCAACACCAGTGATGGCGGTGATCGCCTCCAGAGGAGCCCGAACGCCTCCATGTGTGGGCTCCTTCCTGTCCATTGGCTCCAGTTGGCATGCAGCAGCAGCCAACAGGGCTCAGGCCGGTCCAAAACACACCCAAAGCTTTGGCTTGGCACGCTATTATTTGATCTTAAAATCTAAAAATATGTAAGCAAAAGCAGGAAAAAGTAATTGTCTTCATTTCGCTAGGGTAGTCTAACAATTGAAATTGGTCATCTTTGAACCTATGGATTGAAGATGGGGTGCGGGACCTACACTCTCTTGAGAAGCACAGGGTAGTTACAATTTTCTGAGCCCTGGGTGAGGGCATCATTGATGAGTGTCGAAACAGCCCTCTCCTTCTGGGGAGGGGGTGAGGGGTGGTGAAAGGAAGAGCTGAGGCCTCTACGTATTCCTCCCTAGAGCTTCCAGAAGGCGTGTCGCCCTGCACCACCTCGCGTTTCGCCTGATGCCTGGGTTGCACTTCAGGCCCACACGCCTGTAACATGGGTTTGTGCTGTTTCAAGCCAGGACGCGTGTGAGGTTTTGTTACATCATCAATAGAAAACTAGTACCTGGGTTCCAAGATCGTGGATGTACGAGTTCTTTGAAAAGTGCCATCTAGACGGAAATTGGAAGAGTCCCTGTTGCTCAGAGGCCAGGAGGGGTGGAGACGTCTGCTGAATTGAGACCGCATCCCTGCAGATGAATTTGTCACACTGACCGCCCCTGTTTGTTTGGGGCCCTCTCCAGGTGGAGAAAACTCTCAAAGACCTAGATGCTCAAAGTCACCCCTCCTGCACCCACTGAGGCAGGTACGTTCGTCCCCAGCAGAGGGGGAAGCCACGGGACAGACACGAGGAGCTCCAACCCTGGGGTCCTTGACCTCGGCCCATGGTTCTCAACCCTGTGGTCACACTGAAATCACATGGAGGGCTTTGAAGGCCTTCCAGCAAGTGCCCCCCACCCCCACCCCAGGGATTCAGACTGGCTCGGTCTGCGGGGCGGCCTGGCCACCAGGGTCTTGGAAACACTCCCGCAGGAGCGGCCGGGACCAGAGCTGGGAAGCGCTGGGAGCCGCTGGCCAAGAGCGGCCACCCCCCGGGCAGCAGGAGAATCGTCCCTCTCGGGGCCCAGGGACGTCGGTGTCCAATTTCTCCCAGCCCCTGCAGCCTGGCTGGCGTCAGTTTGCCCACGAAGCCAGCTCCTCCCAGACAGGCAGGCTCAACCATAAATTTTAATTCAAAACTTTTCCTTTTTATTATTTTCAAATGCTCAAGGCCCCGAATGTGACGAGCGGCTTTCCTCATGCTCTGACCTGCAGAAAAGCAGCCTCCCCCCGCGAGCTTCCCTTTGACCAGGTGCGTCATATTTCAGCAGCCTCACCCCGACACACACGCACGCCCCCGCCCTGCACACACACACGTTCAGCTGGTTCTCCTCTGCATCCGTGGATACTGTTCTATCCAGTGCGAAGCCAGTGACTTCACCCTGCTACACTCTTTGTGTGGCGGCTCCTTCTCTGGGGCCAAATGGAAAGAAAATCCAGATAATCGTGGATAATGTAAGTGCTGACAGGTACGGGCGCATGACTCCACCTGTACAGGTCGCCTCCTCAGTGAAGCCCGTGTAACTTGTCGGAGCATGAGTTACTGCTGCTCGGCGGCATGAGCTCACCTGCATTCCTGGGCTGATGTGTGTCTTGACTGCACGCCTGACGCCGTGTGCCTGCGAGTGACCGAGCCCCTTCTGGCTGGCCTCCTGCCTGGAATATTGGAAAGCCTAAGCTCGAGGCTTGCTTAGCACCTGGAGACAATTCCTGGTTTGGCCCGTGCTCTGTCCTCTGTGGCCTGAGCCTGGGCTTGGGGTGGGAGGGTCCCTCCTTGAGGTCACATTGCCCCAGACAGTGACCCCCGCCCTTGGTCTGGAAGCCCTCAGGAAGTCACATCCCTCTGGTGAGCCAGAGCCATCGGATCCCGTGGGTCTGGGGCTGGGCCTGAGGTTCTGTGTTCCTAACGAGCTCGGCGGGGCTGCTGCTGCTGCTGGCCTCGGGACCACACTTTGGGCAGCAAGGCCTGGGGGGTTCTGAGCGGCTCTGGAGCTAGGCCCAAACCCAGCTGGAGCTTCTGTGGAGACATCTCTAGTGTCTAGGTGGGAGGGTACAAAGGGAGCCCCGGAGTGCCGTGGAAGGATGCCCCACGTGGCTGTGGCTCACAGGTAGCGATGATGTTGCCAAAAAGCGGTCAGTGGAGGCAGCCTCCGTCTTCTCCCCCCTCCCTCCCAGCCTCTACTCTGCAGCATGGAAATCAAAGCCTGTTCCCTCGTTGGATCCATCTGTAGCTCCCATACACTAGGCGATCCCTGCCCCGTTCCTCGAGTGACACTGGGGGTCCTCCATCAGGCCACCTCTCCAGCCTGAACCCCTGGCCTGCATCCCACTCTCTCCCAGGCCTGAGCCCAGGGACACCCCATCATCTCAGAGCCCCAGCCACAGACACTTCCTCTGTGTGTGGTCTCCCCAACTTCGGCCAGAATGAGTCTCGTGCTCTCCAGGCCTTGGAACACCTTGGACCCCCGTCTGATCTGGAGCTTTCTTTGTTGTGCTGTCATTTTATCTCCCCTCCAGCCTCCAAGTACCTCAAAAATAGCACCTGTCAGGCATGTGGTCGGCATCCAGGCAGTGCCTGCTTACAGCATAAATCCTGCGAGCATCTAGTCACTCCGGCTTCCCCGTGTGCACAGAAGCCATCTCTCCCTAACAAGAAAGGGAAATGCAGCCTGGTTCAGAGCTGGAGGAGGCATAAAGGGCATTCTCAGGGCAGGAGTGCAAGCGGGGTGGAGAATTACTGCCCAGGGAGGAGTTGGATATAAAGCTCTCTCGCTCACTCCAACACCCCGCCACCCCCATCTTCTCTCCTGAAGGAGGAAGCCCCATGTCTGCGGGGCAGGCCCCTGGGACCAGCAGGTTTGTGGACACCTGATGGGGGGAGCGCTGAGGGCTCCCTTCACAAAGTGAGGGCAGACCTTCCCCGGGAATGTCCAACAGGTTAAACTACATCTCTGCTAATAGTCGAACACATCTTTGTATAAATACTGAAGTGGAGTGAGGGTCGACTCTAGATGGGATAGGTTGTGTAGGCGTTAAATTCCACATGCATTCATTTTAGTTTTTGTTTTTCACTCCCTCTCTTTGAAGGAGAGGTGTGACTTAAGTCGTTCCATCGGGTCTGGGTCTTAAGAAAGCCCAGGGCCTCTGAGCCCCTGCAGACACACCCAAACTGGGGATCGGGGCTGGGCGAAGGTGCTCGGGGCTCCGGGGGGCTCAGGCTGGGGCTCCAGGGCAGGAAGGCAACACTTTTCTCTTCTCCTCTTGTCTCCTTGGATAGGCAGCGGTGCCCAGCTAAGGGCTTCCCTTTTCTGCACCCCCTTGCCCCGTGCCCCCCATCCTTTCTCCGGCTCCCTCCTCTCCAGGAGGGAAGGAAGTGAGCTCCCTTCAGGGTAGAGTAGCTGAGCTCAAGCCAGGACCTCAGTGACAGCCACCAGGAAGCCAGGAGGACCAAGAAATCAACTTCTGGTTTGCACCTTCCTTCGAGAGGGGCCCTCCAGGTGCCACGGTAGTGGCTTGTCGCTGTGACACAGAACGAAGCCCCTTTCCAGGGGCCTGGCTGGTGCTGCCCAGGGTGCTCCCGCCCAGGAGCCATCCCTCCCTCCTGGCCCAAGGGTATGCGCCCCTCTAACCCCAGGTGTCTTCAGTGCCCGGCCCCTGCCAGGCGCCCCAGGAAGCACACCTGCAGCCTGCAGCCTCCTGACCTGGGCTGGGCCCGGCAGGTGCACACACTCCTGCAGAGCCGCCGCCACTCTGCATTCCACCGAGCCTCACCTCCGGGCTGGCTCAGACAAGCAGCACCCCCCACCCCGCCCCGTCCTCCCCCGGCTCCGGATGCCCAAACAGAGGCCTCTCCTCTCGGGGCCTAATTGCAACCTGGATGCGAGCATCAGGAGGGCCCGGGAGAGCGTGTTAACAGCCAGGAGGCTCTGGCTCTCAATCTTTGGCAGTCGGGGCTCTGCCGAGGAGGCCGAGCAGCAGACAGCGAGGGGCGCGGGACGGGAGCTAATTAAGCTGTAAAGCATCCCCGGAGCCCCTGGTGCATTTGTAATTACGCTCTCTGATCTCAGAAGCGCCCGGGCGCCCTGGGAGAGCTGGGGGGGTGGGGGGGGAGCAGATGATTGAGAAGTTCATCGGGGCTTTTCAAATGGATTTTCACGAAACTGACATTTACCCCTTTCTTGGAGAATCTGCTCCCTGAAAAGAACCATAAAGCGTGCCTAATTCTGCCGCGGGATGTGAGGCGCTCCAGACCGGTGGCCCCCCAGGGGGTACTGACTTGTTCTATGTAGGTCAGGGGACCCCTGTGTGCCGTGATTTTGGAAGCCCCCTCCCTGGCTCCTGCCCACGGAAATACCCCAGCTCCGCGCACTGGTGCTGAAAATCGGGTAGCTCATTGACTCCGGTGCTTTTAGCATCCCCCAAATCCGAACACTGCGCTTGCCTCCCCGGACGCTACACCTCCGTGGGAAGGAGAAGAGCCCAATCTCAAGGATGGGCCCTCATCGCTAGATCCCAACCTGTCTTGTTTTTTTTTTTTTTTTTTTTTTTTTACAGCCAACAAGTCAAAACGTGACCTACTAGGTCTAATTTTTCAAGTGGGTACCCTGAGAGCCAGAAAGGGCCGGGGACTTCATTCTAGATCACACGGGCTTCTAGAAATGTGGCAGAGCGGGACCTGCAGCCAAGCCTGGCTTCAAGTCCAGCAGACTCTGCACTTTCTAAAAAATTGACTAAAAGGCCGAAGCTGGAAGGCAGAGTACCTGTCAGGCATCGGGCTGCCGAGGCTGGTAGTGGGGAAGGGCGCCACGCACAAAAGGCTGGAGCCTGATGTCCCTTCCCGTTATCACCCTTGGTCACTTTTTTGATTTGTTGACTGCTCGAAAAAATGCAGGTTGGGGATATAGGCTCGTTCCGGAGGGTAGATCACAAGCAGGAACGCGCAGGCCGCCGATGCACCTGCGTCTGGCCAGCCCCGTGCCCAGTGAACCCCGCTGCAGTGACGGGTCCTGGTGACAACCGACCCGGGCCCGCGCCCAGCCCGCGCTCCCCTCGAAACCCCGATCCCAGACAGTCCCACGTAACTAAGTAGCAGCAACTCATCTGAGCTCAGCCTTTGAAGAAAACCAGGTAATACTGGGCTCAACCCGGTTTAGGCAGTGGCTATTTCTTTTAAAAACAAAGAAGGAGACAGAATTCCTGCCTGAATCCGTGCCCCCCCCCCCCCTGCCCGTGTGGCCAAGCCCCAGGAATTCCTCCCTGGCGGGGAAGACTCAGACCTCAGCACTTTCCTGAGCATCGGGGACTCGGGCCAGAATCTCCTCCCATGATTCTGGTTCCCAGAGTGGCAGCAAGGCCCGTCGGTGGGAGCCGGCCCTCAAGAGCCTTCCAAATCTCGGGGCTCGGGGCTCCGGTGTCTGTTTCCACTATCACTCCAAATCATAAAGTAGACACGACTAATTTTTCATCAAGGTTTCCTTTTTAAAGATTTTATGTATTTATTCATGAGACACACAGAGAGAGGCAGAGACACAGGCAGAGGGAGAAGCAGGCTCCAGGCAGGAAGCCTGATGTGGGACTCGAACCCAGGACCCCAGGATCACGCCCTAGGCCAAAAGCAGATGCTCAGCTGCTGAACCACCCAGGGGCCCCTTCATCAAGTTTTAATAAGGATTGAAGAGCTGAGGAACAGCACCTGGTGCCCCGCATAGAGTAAGCATCCCGAAAGTAGTCATTATCAAAAGAATACATCTCGAGTTATACAGGTAGCTCCCCTGTTATAAGCAAATTTGTAAAACCCCAAGAAGTACAAAGCACATAATTAAATTCATCTATAATCCAAACTTCCGGGCATGACGCCTTGTGGATCGATACCCTTCCAAAAATTTTTCTGCCCATAAACTCAATATACCTATAATATAAACTGGGTATGACGATGTCACACATCATAAATGGCATATATTTATTCACAAAAATGAGATCGAGGCATACGTATTGTTTGACTATAGTTTCACTACACAGCATTTCCTAAAATTCTCTTCACGTTAACGAGTACTCACCTAATTCATTATTTTTCACAACTACAGGGCATGCTGTAATAATAGCTTTCTGCCAAGCGTCCTTGCACATCGGCGCACACGCTCGCACACCCTTCACCCACTTGCCTGATCGTTTTCTCTGGAAAATTCTCAGAATTGGAATTCTCGGGGTTAAAGCTTTTAGGATCGCAGGGCCCAACTCTCCTCCAGAATGAACACACCGGTTTTCTTCCCAACATCTTTATGGGTTTCAACAGCACACTGACATGCATTGATCCTCACTATTCATGGATTCACAAGAATTAGTCCACAAAATCTCTATAGAAAAGGCGATTCAAATTTTTTATCTTTTCACTTGTGATACCCCTAGTACATAGTAAGCACTCAATAAATGCAGTGTGTGTTGAATGAATGGGAAAAAGTCAGAGGTGGTTATACAATACAGGATATTGTATTTTCTGTTTCTTCTTCTTTTTTGTTTTTTAACCAGGATCTTTCCCTGTCCTGCCTTTAGCTGGTTCTTATAAGCGTTTCTCTGAGGCACAAGCACCCCTCACAGAAAAGCAAACTCCAGATGTCACCCTTGATCTTTTACCGCTCATTAAATGTGAAGGCCACCAATGGCATTGAGAAAAGTGGTGATGTAGCATGGAAAATCATATTTTCCCAACTAAAAAGTAGGAAATGAGGACGTTATCTGATTTATAAATCTATTTATGTGGAAGAAGAAAAATATTTGCAGAAGAATAATATTTTGTGACATGTGAAGATTATGCAGAGTTCAAATTTCAGTGTCCATAAAAAATTTTGTTGGAACACAGCCACGCCCATTTGTTACCGATCAGTTATGGCTGATTCTGCTGTATTACCATGGACTGGACTGGTTGTTTCGGAGAAGGGCTGTCAGCCCACAAGCCCAAAAATACTTACTCTCCGGCCCTTATGGGAAAGTTCACCAACTTCTAGAAGGAAGTAGAAAAGGATACTTGGTCACAACATTCTTTTAAGTGCACCTGTGTGTGCACACAGACACTTGTGAAAAATTCTCCTGTTGAGAATAGTGGTCCTCCAACTACTTGGCCTCAGAACCCTTTCCATCTTGAAGACCTAAAAGAGCTTTTGCTTAATGTGGGTTGTATCTATTGATAGTTGCCGTATTTGAAATTAAATCTATGAAACACTTAAAAGTTTATTAGTTCACTCAAAATAACACAATTCCACTACATATTAACATGCGTAACACATTTTTATGGGGGAAAAAAACCTGTATTTTCAAAACAAAAATGTCAGTGAAGGAGAGTGGCATAGTTTTTATGTATTTGCAAATCTCTTTAAAATCTGGGTTAATAGAAGACAGGGAGATTCTCATCGTTTCTGTGTTCACTCTGTTGCAATATTACACATGACAAGGCCTCTGGAAAACACCATGAGGGCGAACAAGACAAATAGTATCTTAGTAGTAATATAAAAATAGTTTTGACATAGTGGATCCTCTGAAAGTTTCCTGGGGGAACCCCGTGGGTCCCTGGGCCACACTTTGAGAACCACTAGTTTAGAAACACAAGGGCATGTATATAACAGTTTGCAGGGTGAAGTCTCTGAACGAGGGCCGACTGAGCTGGAGCCAAGAGGACCACCTTTGCCCCCACTTCCCACAAGGTAACCAAAGTCTCAGAGATGGAGGAGGTTAGGACAACCCAGGCCATCCGCTCACTTGTCCCGCAAACTTGGGGTGGGACCAGCCATTCACTTGCAGCCCCAGCAGCCAAAGCTATTAGAGAAGCAGGTGGGGCTCCGGAGGTGGCAACTCTTCCTTCCCTGGTCTCAGCCTTTCCAGAAGCCTCCTCCATCTTCCTCCCTATTTCTTCTCCCTTTCACCCTCTCTATGAGCTGAGGGGAGAGAAGCCAGGTGACACGTCGCCCTGTGTGTCTTCAGGAAGGACCAGGGAAGTTCCCATTTGCATTTCCCATGGACATGTCTGTCTGAGATCCTTCCTTCAGCTGGAGGAGCCACTTCCCTGGAGCTTGCATCTCTGGTCCTTTCTCGGGGCTCCCCTAGCCTGCCCGCTGCACCAGTGTCTTCGTAATCCTATTTTCTCTCATGCAGAACATGAGACTCAGTCTATTCTCCTGCTTGCTTTTGCTTTTTTCATTTTTAAATTGCTGTTACAACTCTGTGAAGACAGAAGAATGGCCAAAAGTAAAGTGTTCTGAGCATGAAGGTGACCTCTGTGAAGCATGATTTGCTTCTTCCAGGGCAGTGGGATTTGGACGAGAGCATGAGTCTAGAGGTACTGTCCACTCGCTAAGGACCAAGCCCTGTTTCAAGCGCTTCAGATCCTTGAGACTGCAAACTGTACACCTCGAAATCGCTTTCCCCCTTCCTTTAATCCTGGAAGCCATGGTTTTAAGTGAGGCATATGGCTTCCCAGTATAGAGACAAGGTCTGCAAGCCTCCCTCCTATCCAGGCGTGGCCGCAGGACTAAGTCTTGGTCAATGAGATGTACAGACTGAGCCCTGTACCTCTGGATTCTCTCTTGTTCTTTCCTGCTGGTCAAAGTGAGGATCCGATGACTGACGCACCAACAACCATCTCGAGCCACATGGTGGAAGCCACTTGTTGAAGAAGGTAGAGCAACAAGTGAGAAGGAGTTCAGGTCCCTGACACTCAGCAACATACCAGCCTGGACTGCCGGCTGTGGTCTTTTGAAGGAAATAACCATCTTTCCTTTGGTTTAAGCCACTGCTTTCTGTTACGATTAAATATAATCATAATACAGACCTTTGAGGGTCATTAGTTTTAATCCTTATAACAAAAGTATGACATCAACACTTTCCAGTTGAGGCAGATAGAGATTATATAATGAACCCAAGGCCATCTACTCAAAGAAGGCTGAAACAGAGATTCTGGCCCAGGCAGTCAGAATTCCAATCCTGGGGCTTTTAACAACTATACTTTGCTCCCCACTATTTCAATAAATGACTGGCCTTCTTCCTTTAGAGGTTGGTTTTCTGGTTTCCTTCATTTACTGTTTATAAAAATCTGCTAGTATTTGATACTAGCTTCTGGAGCAGAGCCACCGGGTTGCCAATTACAAAATAGGGCAATGACACCTCTATTTATTATATTCTCAACTCGTGTGAGCTGATAGGTGTATAGGCACACATGCACACACACGTACGTATATATGCAAACACTGATATCCATCTCAGAGTGGAATGCTCGGTGTCCTCCTAGCTCATCAGATATTGGCTTTTAGACTCTCTACACACTGATCATGATCCTAAGCCCACAAATATGTCCTATAATAAACAATCATGTCAAGTATAAAATCTATTTATTGCACTTCTACTGTACCCAAAGAAAACATCCTTTAGGGATCCCTGGGTGGCGCAGCGGTTTAGCGCCTGCCTTTGGCCCAGGGCGCGATCCTGGAGACCCAGGATCAAATCCCACGTCAGGCTCCCGGTGCATGGAGCTTGCTTTTCCCTCTGCCTGTGTCTCTGCCTCTCTCTCTCTCTCACTGTGTGCCTATCATAAATAAATAAAAATTAAAAAAAAAACTAATTTAAAAAAAAAAAACATCCTTTAGCAGCCAGTGGCAGTCCCATTTTTAGTTTCCCTAAATCAAAAGTTAGGTGGCACTTTTTCCCTCCAGCAGAACAGCTTCTCACCCCTCCCCACCACCCCCACTCTGTGGCGTCCTGCTTAAAAAGGACCACTCAGCTAGCCTTTTGTGAAAACATGGCTAGCTCCCAGTCCTATTCTTTTGTGGCAGATCATTGTATTGGGTTAGGCTAGGCCATACTACAATAACTAATTAACCCTAAATGTTTAGTGCCTTAACAAAGGTTTAATCTGCTCCCAGTGTGGGACAGCCAGAGGCCAAAAAATATTCAAGGGAGCTAGTACTCCACATAGTCACATAAAGACTCAGGCTAATGGTGGCCCCCATATCCTACAGTTATACTCTCTGGAGCATAGAATCTCCATGATTACCATGGAAAGGGAAGAGAACACTTAGATATCCCACCCCCTCTGTTTTACGCTTCAACTCAGAAGTAACAGGTCACTTCCTCTCATAACCCATTGGGTTAGAACTGTTCACATGACCCCACCTATCTCCAAGGAGCCTGGAGGAGGCACATGATAGGTATATGGTGAGCTGGAAGTGTCTCTGCCATCCCATGTAGGCATCAACATGTCTACAGTCATGAGCTAAAACATATTCTGAGTTCTTAGTTTTTGGTGAGGACACGTGGAAATTTCTAAGCTCCAATAAATGGAAAAGCACAGATGCATAAGGACTTCCAAGGGCATCTCTGTCCCAGTGACAGGATGGGTTAAGATTTTAATATTTTAATATCTGATGGTTGAGGACCAATTAGTCAAGTGGTGCCTGTGAATTAAAAGAGGATACTTGGTGGCCTGAGGAGAAATAAGCCAATTGGTCCATCTGTCTCTGCCTTCCAGGCCACAAGGAAACTTGGAGCAGCCCCTCTGATGCCCACCCACTCCTCTACCCACTCTGGTCCTCCCATAAGTTTGAGGGGAAATACACACACAATTTATGGACTTTGGAAAGAGATGAATTCAAGAATATGTATCAAGAGAAATGTGCATTATTATTTATATCCTGAGTGCTCCAATCTAAACACATTAGATTTCATTTACAGGTTTGAAGAGGAATGTTCAGCTTCTCTTTTTTATGGTTGGCCAATTCCAATGAGTACCTAAGGACCTAGTTGAACCAGAGGCTGGCTTGTGTTTGGTCAGGATGGCAATCTACCACTCAGGTATTTATTTTGTCCCTACCATGTGCCTGGTACAATGCTAATACTTTGATGTTTGCAAAATTCAAGTACAGTGCGTTACAAGAAAACGAGGCAGATTTTGTAGTGAAACACGCCACTTTTGTAATATTTACACATAGCCCAGGAGAACTCGCCCTTCAAAGAGATTGTTTTAAAAGTTAGAAGTCTTATTAAAGATTTTATTTATTTATTTGAGGGGTGGAGGGGTAGAGGAAGAGGGAGAAAGAGGGAATCTTAAACAGGCTCCATGCTCAGTGTGGACTCAGACATGGGGCTCGATCTCACGACCCTGAGACCATGACTTGAGCTGAAATCAAGAGTTGGATGCTCAACGAGTGAGTGACCCAGATGCCCCTGCGCCCTTATCTCTGAGATGTAGCTAAGAAGGGTCTTGGCATCCTCTTTCGGAAATATCTTCAGGCCCTCAGTAAGGACGCATCTGAAAGCTGACCCCATTACCATTGTAATGTCTCCTTTTCTGGTACTATTGTTATCCAGCAGCGTTATCTACTAGATAGTTTACTAGAGCTGGCTTTCAATACCTTTTGTATATTCTCAGAAATCAAATACAAGCTCCACAGTGGAAGAGTAACCATGCCTACAGAATATCTAGAAAAATGTGCTGTAGCCTCCGAAGGCACATCCCTAAGTAGATTCCAAACCTCTATGGTAAATTATATTTTCCAAATGCAATATCTCTCATCATATTTCTCATCCTATATACTTTCCAAGAAACTTGACACTCATCCACCAAGAGGTGGACTCCAGTCCCCTTCCACTTGAAAGGAGATGAGTTTCTGACTCACTTGTAACCAACAATGCAGGGAAGTGATGCTGCTGGACTTCAGTGTAAGGTCATAAAAGATAATTCGATTCGTCATGTGAGTCGAACACTCTCACCAGAGTCCTGACTCACCACGTAAGCACTCTGATCATTTCCGTCGTGTAAATACTCGCACAATGGCCAAGGTGGTGAATGTAGAGTTGAAAAGTGATGCACACAATGGGCACGCTGGCTCCAGCACACACCATCCATAGAACTGGAGCTGACCCTACAACAGGTCAGCTTTGCACGGCCAGCGGGAGCTCCTGAATGTGTTCCAAAGTTCCTTCCCATTTAAGGGATGGAGCTCGGGGCCAGGAAACACAGAAATGTGGGGATATTATCTGTGTTTGCCTCTGGCCAAGATAGTAATGAGACCCTTCTGGCTTCATGGTGGGCAAACAGAACTGAAACCCCTAAGTGACCCCAAAGGACACCTAATTTGGCAGTATCCTGCCATGATACAGAAGAATGCAGTGGAGCACGCCCTCACCTCCTGAGGGGTAGATACGCAGATGGCTGTGGACAGGTTCAACCATTAGCTCTTCGGGGGCTTTGAAGGCCCTGTCTCCCTGACAAGGCTGGGAAAACCTGCCCTGAGGAATTTGGCTGAGGGGAGCAAACTGGTACACAGGAAGCCGTGGGAGGGCTGGGCCCACTCTGTGAGAGTGTGGCCCTGTTTCTAGTGAGAGAACGTACTGGCACCCCAGCACCTGGGAAAATACCCACCCCCCCAAACAACACCAGAGTCTGCGTGAGGGGGCCAGACAGAGAAGGCCATGCTATTTGCAATGACTTGGTTTCTATCTTAAATTAACATATTGTATTTGGGGGAAAAAAAACATATAAAAGGAGAATTAAAAATTGTACCTCATCTTCCACTCTCTCCATTGAAAACTCTGGCTTTGTTTAGTCTTTTAGAATATACAGTCTATTCAGGTTTTACACTCAAAGTCTTTCCCTTAGCATTACATCCTGGTCATCTCCCCATAGTCTTAAATCTTAAAAAATAATAACAGGTGTGGGGCACTTGGGTGGCTCAATGGGTTGACCATCCAACTCTTGGTTGCAGCTCAGGTCATGACCTCAGGACCATGGGATTGAGTTCCACATTGGGCTCTGTGCTCAGTGGGGAGTCGGCTTATCCTTTTCCCTGTATTCCTGCCCCTACTGTCCTCTCTCTCTTTCTCTCTCTCTCAAATAAATAACTTTAAAAATAATAATGGGTGCATAATACTCCATCATTTGGAAGAAAACAACTCGGATCACTGGCTATCTAGGCTAACTCTGCTTTTCCATGATGGAAAAAGGTGCAAGTCAATCTTCGTGTTCTTATCGGACTCTAGAGTGCTTGTAGCAACAGGAAAACATCATGGAATGACAGGGGCATTGCTGAGGCTCTTGATGAACATCACTGTCCTACAGAAAGCTGCTCTCAGCGTGAGCTCCCACCGGGAAGGCGGACCAGTGCACCTCCTACGGCAGCGTAAGGGGCAACGTGAATTTGCCATGACTGGTTTGATTGCCATTTTGATGACTGCGTGGAACCACTGCACGCATTTGCTGAGCGTGTGTGTTTTTGCCGTGGACTTGTGCTCTTTGTCCATCTTCTTGCAGACATCTCAGCACTTTGGTGATGTTTTGCAATAGCCTTCCACATCAACATAAAATTCTTTGTGATATTTAGCACAGACATCTTCCCGGCATTACTGAGAACCATACGAGTTCCAGATTCTGTGGTCACGTGCAATCATCTCTTAACTTTTTAACTCACATCTAAGAATTTTATGTCTACAAAGCCCTTCTCTCGAGATCGGAGGTTTGTCTTCTATGATTATGTTATTTTTGCATACAGCTGTTAAAGGGCTGTGGACTTAATTTTGATATGTGGGGAGAACCAGGGATTGTCTTTAATCTTCCCCACATGGTTGGTCCTCACATCACTTGTTGACTGACTTCCCATTCCTCACAGATCTTAACCGTGTACTAATTTTTTATCTATAGTGTTTCCATTAGGGGGTGTGTTTGAGACTCTCTTCTCCTCTTCCATCTGCTGCTGATTTGATCTGGCTATTGCCATTGTATAATGTCTGTGTTTTTCTTCTTTTCCCTCAACAACCTGATACTTTTAATACACTTTCCTTATCAAAATAGTCTGAATCAAGCCCCTAAAATTTCTTACCGCCGAGCTCCTCCGAATACAACTCTTGTTGACCTGAGCAAGTCTACAACTTTCTCCCAGGAAGCCACTCTTAATTTTTCCCTGCTCATCCTGGCCTTTGGCTTTGGGCTGGAGAAACAAACAAGAGCGAGTGAAGACAGAGCTTGGGCCTTAGGAGGCTACCGCGACATGAAATTAGTTTGTGTCGTCACCTCCTTCTTACGAAAGGCCATTTGTCTGTCGTTGCTGGAAAGCAACATCTTGCATTTAGCTATGTCTCCACCACGTCCTGGCAGAGAGAGACCCCAAAAGTGAGACGAGTGGCTGCTCATCAAAGAACATTCCGCCTAGGGTATGGGGTCTACTTGTAACTTTATCGCGAGGTGACCTTGGGCACACTGCTGTCACACTCTGGAACTCTGCTGCACCATCTGTAACATGAGGCTTCCAGACTGGACTCCCTTCCACCTCGAATGCAGGGCAACCGGTTGTAGGCAGCCCCCCTCTGAATCTTGCCTTGGTTTCCCTGAAGCCGGCATCTGTCAGAACTTATCGACAGCTCTGAGTTTGGACATCATCTTCACATTTTCTGGAGCCTTCTTGCTTTGAGAACAGTCCTTTCAAGATCCCCGGGATAAAAGCACCCCCAAAGTGGGAAGCAGCTAAAAAGGAACACAGCCCTCCAAGAGAAGAAGAAAGTCGTGTGTCTGTTTCTCTCTCAATCTCTCATTAGTGTAGCTTCTGAATGATTCAAACATTTGTTACACTTTTCCTGGAAAATTACAAGTTTAATTTGGAATTCAGTCATGGAGAGAAAATTCTGCTGAGTATATAATGTAAAAATATGGTTGCTAATGAGTGGCACTGATTTAACAGGAAAGAAGGAAGAAAAATACACATTTTGGAAGAAAACAAGCAATTTCGAAATGTTTCCATTTGCTCCGAATCCAACTTCATTGCTGCAAGGGGTCGCCTGGAAATTCTTCTCATGAAAGCGCAGTAAATATTACTGTCGACTGTCTGTTTTCTGGCCTGGAAGAAATGGGTAGAAATGACAGATTTCCTAGGATAACTTTTGGGAAATTTGTGTTGATGGTACCGCTGATTTTAAATTCTTCATTCTTTCCTCCAGCAAAAATACACCAAATTGTGCAAACAGCACAGAACAGCGTGGCAAATTCCTGCTTCTTCAATTAAAAATAAATAAGTAAATAAAATCTTTTGGGTCTTTGTGTCCATACTGTTTGTGTGTGGGGGGGTGTGTTGTGAATATCTGAGTGTGCGTACGTATCGTATGTGATCAGATCTGCTTTGAGATAGTTTGGGGAGACACCACAAAAGAATCTCCTTCTTCCCTATTAGAAATTCTGATTTTATACCGTTAATTGGCATTTTCAAAACACCCAAGCACCGGGTTTGAAGTCTACAAATAAAACACAAGCCCAGATGCCGTGTTTACGCTTGCATGCGTTAACAGTTCATAAGCAGTTCATTAAACTGATAACACTTTAAACAGTAACACTGGCTCTTTCAGACTCTCTCAGGCTGTGATTGTCCTGAGGCGCCAAATGAACCCTTTCTAGGCTGGGAACCGCAGGAATTTACATTCTTGACGTGTGTCTCTTAATTACGGACACCCTGGGCCCTGGCTGGCTCGGGGAGGGCCGGGCTGGGGCCTGCACGCCCGGGTGACCGCACACACAGGGCCAGGCCAGGGGCTGCTGCGTGCTGGGGACACTGCCCGCGACAACGGGCCGCAGGACCCGTCCGGGTCGGTCACTGCTTCCCTGCAACAGCTCGGCTGGGTGTGTGCTGAGCCTCTGACCAGAAACCAGTTCGCCAAGAATAAACCTCCCGGTTGATAAAGGTCTCGGCAGTGGGTGTTTGCCACCGTCTGGAGTTTTCTGAGCAGCAATCCCCACTGCCCCAGTTCTCTTTCGAAGCGGGAGAGCCTGGTGCAGTCTGCACCCCATCTCCCTGGCATCAACTTCTAGGGCCCGGGGGCCGTGCTAGCAGGGGGAAGAGGACCGTCTTGGTCCTCTTGGTGTCTGCCTACCGGGCACAGTACGTAAGGGTTAACTGTCTGATTGCCACTGAGCCAGCTCTGCATGCATTTCCCCCAATCCCACAACAGTCCAGGGCGGCTCTACCTCTTTGGGGTGACGACCCGAGGCCTGCCAGGCCACAGAGGGCTACCGGCCCCCAAGTTGTACTCGAGCACAGGGCTATGCCAGGTCAGTCTTTTCCAGCATCCTCTTCCCCTGCCAACTGGTGGAGACCCTTATTATTCTCACTTTGCAAAAGGGGAAAGGGCAGCAGAGGCGGAGACGGAATTGGAACTCAAGCCCACCCTGCTCCCACCGCAGAGGCTCTCCAAGCCCGGCCGCCCGGTCTCAGCCCCTCCCTCCGGGCCAGGCCGCTGCCCCCAGGTCCCGGGCCCCCGGCCCTGCGGATGGTAGCTGGCGGGCACTGATGCATCACGACGGGGAGCGGACCGGCTGCTGCTGCACCTGAGCGAGGCTTGGCGAGCGCCCTTCCCCGGCCCGGGCCGGAGGCGGGAGCCCAGCCGGGAAGCCGGGAAGCCGGGAAGCCGGGAAGCCGGGAAGCCGGGCCGGAGTCCCCCGCCAGCGCTCCGGGCCTGGACGCGCGAAGGCTCCGCGGCCGGGCGCACAGCGCCATCGCGTGGCCGGAGCGGGCAGCGCAGCGGGGGCCGCGGGCTCCCACCTGCTCCAGGCCCGCGAGTCATCGGTGATGCCCGGGTGATGCCGGCTGGCGGAGCAGGAGGGCGTCGGCCTTTGGGGAACATCCCTGATCTCCAGCTCTGGGCTCAAGCGGCCCGTGCGGCTGCAACGGCAGGGGCATGGCCCGGCGGGGTGAGTCCCGAAGGCTTCCGTGGAGGAAGCAAGGCCCCCCACGTCTCCAGGTGGAGCAATGGATTTCTATCTCCTGAAAAAGGAGCACAGGTGGCGAAGGATCCCGAGGACCTTCCGCTTCCTCGGAGATGCATGGGTCCCTGAACCCACGCAAGGTCATATCGAGACTCTCACCACTATTCATTCATTGGTTTTTATGGTTCATTCAGTGAAGCCAGCAAAAATGTAATGAGCACCTCCCACGTGGCGGGACCTCAGGTGCAAGCTGATGAGATGAAAAAGGACCCAGGACTCCTGGGGAGCTCGGTGGTTGAGCAGCTGCCTTTGGCTCGGGTCCTGATCCCGGGGTCCTGGGATCGAGTCCCTCATCTCGCTCCTTGCAGGAGGCCTGCTTCTCCCTCTGCCTGTGTCTCTGCCTCTCTCTGTGTGTGTCTCATGAATAAATAAATAAAATCTAAAAAGCAAAACAAAACAAAAAAACGAAAGAGGACTGAAGGGATGGCTTAAAATGTGGTGGGCCCTTTAGTGTTCCAGGGAAGCCTCCCCGGGCTTCTTCTTTGGAACAAAGTTTTCTTTCCAAAACTTTGGAAAACATGTAAAATAAAGTACAGAGAATTACAAAGCAGCCAATTTTCCTAAACCACAGTCCCCGAAGAATTTTTAAAATTGTGAAATAGTCATGTTCTTGGTTAATATATGATGTAGCAAGATCTAGATCTACAGACCAGTCTGCTAAGTACTGTCATTTCATACTGCGATGTGCACAAATGACATTTCGAGACCGGTGCACCAACTGCAGTGTGATACGCAAACGGCTATGATTTCCGTTAGCGACAAAGTCACAATGTGACGGATTGCCTATATTCACAATTGAAGAAAATGTTGGAGTTTGGCAAAAGGAATGACGGAAACGCTTCCTCGCCAAGGTCACGGAGCTCCTGGATTTCATCCACGGACGACTTGGTTAAGAAGCAGGTGGGTGAGCAGCTCTATTAACAGGTAAATAAACAGGGTTTGCACGGCTGGTGCTGAATGCTTTGCGGGAGATCAGTAGGGGGATCCTGACTATAAAAGCAGAGGGTGCGGGATGAGCACTGGGTGCTATATTATATGTTGGCAAATTGAACTTCAATTAAAAAAAATATGTGTGTGTATATATATAATTCTTAAAAAGTAAAATATTAATTAATTAATTAATTAAAAAACAATTAACAAAATAAAACAAAATAAATAAAAGCAGAGGGCACTGGTCAGTCGGTCCAAAAGGCCTGGGCGAGGAGACATGTCATGTGAAGAGGCTCTACCAGTGGCAGCAGGTGGCCACCAGGGGGCGCAGGGAAGCCCATCACCTGCGCAGTCTGCAGACTGGACTCCCGACCCCAGGACCTGTGTCCACCTTTTGACCTCAGCGCCCCAAGTTCCTAAGGCCCGGGTCAGAGTCACTTACAGCCCTGCCTGGGCCTTGAAGTCCCTTGATTTTGCAGCTTTCCCACCGGGACCGCCCGGTCCTGGCAGCCGCCATCCGCCCTACGGGATTGAACCTGTTGGAATTTAACCCGAAGTTGGGGATCCCTGAGTTTTACTGGGAAGCCAGGCTCCTGACGGTTTGAGGTCCCCCTGAGCCTTTCGGGTTTGTGACTCCTCAGGGCCCCCCGGAAGCTAGCGGGTACGGAATCCAGCTCTCCCCCCTGGGTGTCCCGTCCAGCAGCGTGCTGGCGGTGGCCGGTGACTTGGGGCTGGGTCCGAGGCGGCCTCTGTAGTTGGGTACGAACCCGTGTGGCAGGCTTGCGGGGTGATGTCAGGGGCTGGCACCCGCAAAGAACAACTTTGTTGACAAGAAGATTAATTAGACAAATGTAGCGCCATCAGTTACTGCCACCGCCTCCTCAGGGGTCAGCTCTAGTCAAGCCTTGGCTGGAGGTTCTTTTTCTTCTTCTTCATCTTTTTAAAAGAAAGCTTAATCTCCTAAGAAGGCAGCCAAAAACCGATTCAAGGTGTGCTAGGAGAGCAAGTCCGCACAAGCAGGTCTGAAGGGAAGGTTCCCGCCAGGCCTGGGGCGGGCCCAGCCTGGGAGCCGACTGGGGCCTCTTCCTCCTACGTGCACAGACCCGACCCCAGGAAGCGTGTTGAGCCCTGAATCCTTCCTCACGAGGGGGGACGCCCCCTGTCTTGGTCTCTCTTCCTCTCTGCCTTTCATGAGCGCACCCCCAGAGCGGGGCTGGCGGCCGGCCACGCCGGGTCTTCAGGACGCCAGGCCTCTACCACCTACACCTCTCCTCATTTCAAACGGCCTCTTTGTGCCCCAGACGCCCGTCCCATTGTCTCCTTACAGGGAGTGACAGGGATTCCCCGAGGCCCGGTGGCCCCCTTCATCATATCCAGGGAGCCTGCTGGGCGCCAGCCACCCCGGGGAGAGAGGGGTGATCTCGGTACATCAGGCCCCTGCACGAGGGGGGCCTAGGTTCCAGAGAGGGACATGCAGCAATGAGTAAAAGGACCCCACAAGCGAGCTAGCTGGGGCCTGCGGTGCAGGCCGAGGAGGAGCTAAAGGAGGGGACACGGTGGAGAGGGCCTGGACGTGGCAGCCGTTTTGGAAGGGGCGCCGCTGACGGGGTGAAGCTGCAGTGGCGACGCCAGGAGGGAGGGAACCCGCCTGGGGAGAGCTGGCTGTTCCTTCAAGGGAGGGAACCCTGGGTAAATACCCGGTGATTGGATGAATTGCTACCGTCTCTGGCCCCTCGGGCTCCCTGAGATTCGAGAAGGCCCCTGCGCGGCTGTGGGTGCCCGAAGCCGGCGTGGCTTCCGCAGGCCTGGCCTGGGAGCTGTTCATAACCCCGGCCCTTCACCTCCTCCCCTGCCCGCAGCACCCCAGCCTCAGCATGGCTGTGACGTCTGAGCACACCCAAGGCTTGTAGCCCCAGATGACGCCTTGGAAGTGGCCAGTGGATCTGGCCCTCTGCTCCAGGGGGTCTCGGAAAGCCTCCTAGTGTTGGGGGCGGAGTTGGGGGGCCACTCACTTGTCCCGTCCAGCCACCACCCCTCCTAGGCTAGACTCCTTCAAGCCCTGCGAGGTCCCCAGAGCTCCCTGGACCCCACATCTGTTTTCTCTGAGAAAGAACTGAGAAGCCCCCCTGTGGGAGTTGGGGTAGCAGATGGGAACTCAGGGTCTGATGAGGACACGCCCAGACTAAGGGGCCCTGGGGGGCGGGGGGCAGGGGATCGGCTGGCCCTTCCAGGAGTGGGGTGTGGTGATAGGGACTGAGCACTGCAGAAGGAGCCAGCATGGCCACGGGCCAATGTGTCCCAGGACCGGGATGTGCCTCCCTGGGCGCTTCATCCTGACCTTCCAGAGTTCATCTCGGGTACCTGGAGCTCCGGGCCGGCTCCAGGTCTGTGTGGACCTCTCTCTCTGGGTCCCTTCTCCTGTGGGTACCAGCGCGGCTGGATGTGTGGGTGGTGGGGATGGGGTCACGGACAGGACCTGGACATGCGGGGCTGTGGGTGCACACAGGTGAGCGCTCACACCTGTTCTCCTGGCCCTTTGTGCCCCAACAAAGAGCTGGGGGGGTAGACCTCAAAGGGGTGGGCCGAAGCCCCACTCTTGCACTACAGCTTCCAGTAGCCACTCCTGGAATTTCTAAATTCAAACCTGGCCTTCCCGATGATGAGGAAGATATATTTATCAAGGTAGAAACATAACACGTGTCTTATCTAACAGCTTGTTGTCTTGATTTATGACTTTCTAGTAATGGGCACACTCATGGGGCCTCCCCTCTTGCTCTTGTCCTGGGCAACCGAAACATCAGGAAGCTCGGAGACAGTTGGAGGAAGTTCCCGGCACCAGGCAATGCTCCTCACGGATGTGGCAGATTCTGAGGATGGAGACAGGAGTTTTCCAGAGCCGGCCAGGCCTCTAGTCCCCCCTGCACCCAGGCTTCACCTCCACGCGGTGACTCTCCAGGAGTAGTTGCGGGAGATCCTCCTGAGTCTTGCGTAAGCCTGTTTAACATGCAGGTCCCAGGCGCCCCCCTCCCCAGACCTGGTGAGTGGGGTCAGGTGGCTCAGGGTCACCGGGGGGATGGGAGAACCACTGCCCCCCCGTGGGCCCACACCGACACATCCACGCTTGGAGAAGGAGCATGGGGTGCCCTGCGGGAAGACCAGCGGGAGGGGCGCCAGACCGGGATCATCCGCTGTCTCTGAATAGATGTGGGGGGGCCCCGGGGCAAATACTTGTAGGCAACTCCCTTTTCCAGCTGCACAAGGAAGAGGCTTTAAATTCACGGGGCCCAACGCAAACCACTCACAGCATCCCGTGCCCATAGTCCCTGGGCCTCTCCCAGACCCCCCTCACCCCCACCCCAGGAGGCTCATAGAAAGCTAGCCTCCAAGGCCACCTGGCCTGGTTCTCTCCTGGGAGGGAACGTAAAACTCACAACGGGACGGAGCGCTAGGCCTGGGCGTTATCCTGAGCCTGCCGCAGCGCGTGGCCGTGGGGCCTTTCTCTCCATCCAGGCCTCAGTGTCCCTGCGTGCGGGACTAATAAATCAGCTTCCATGTAAAGCATCAACTTACTGCTCCGAGTCCCAAAAGAGCACACATGGATCAGGACATTTTTGTTGTTGTTATTCCTTTGCCTAATTAATGGCCCTTGGGGCGCCCAGCTGCCAGGCAAGTGGTCCCACAGAAGACAGCGGTGCCCCGCAGAGTCCCAGGCAGGGCTGGGTCGCACGCGGCTCCATCTCCCAATCTCTGCTGCCCTCTGCTGTCCAGGGCCGGATGGGACGTGCTGACAAGGCGGGGGCACCACAGGCCACCCAAGGGGTTCTCGGAAGGGGCAGGGGTTTCCTCCAGGCCACACAGCACGGGGAAGCAGGGCTGCTGCCTCCCCGCCAGCCGGGCAGAGTCCTCGGGCTCATGGATGGATGCTTCGCGGGCGGTGCGGGGACCCGCAGCATCAGCCTCCCCCGGGACGGGGACCAGGCTGCAGAGGCAGCTTTTCAGGCCTCTCGGGGAACAGGCCTCGAGGTCAGACACTGTGGATGGGGCTCAAGGCTCAGCATGCGAGCCCTCCAGGTGACTCGGATGCACACGGTGGCGGAGACCCTTTGCTCTCTCTTTGGGAACACAAGCCTGGAGTATATGCACACACACACGTGTATACACACATATATACATGTACATACATGTATGTATATATGTATAATATATATTTTAAAGATTGAATTTATTTATTCATGAGAGACACAGAGAGAGAGAGAGGCAGAGACACGGGCAGAAGGAGAAGCAGGCTCCATGCAGGGAGCCCCATGCGGGACTCGATCCTCCGTCTCCAGGATCATGCCCTGGACCAAAGGCAAGCACTAAACCGCTGAGCCACCCAGGGATCCCCTCTCTCTATATTTTTAATTGTATTGTGCATCTCCAAATTTGAAATAAGACGTGAACAAAATGTAGGAGTTTGACTAGTTTGTCAGAGGCCGGTGCTCTGAGAACATCGGGGGCCTCACATCACACAGGGTGGGCTCAGTTCGAGCTTGTCGGAGAGCAAGACTCCTCAGGGACAAACACGTAGAATGTTTTCTCTGACCTGGGTGATGGCTGTGCCGCTCAGAGTGACAAAGAGCCCCCGCTGTCCAGCAGGATTTCTGCATTTCAGCAAGACGCACCTGACAGCCCGCATCATCGGAGAAAGGTTTTGGACTCTCAGAGAAATTCCGACTGGAATGCATTCATCTACTCACTTAGGGACTGTTGATCGAGCAGTCCCCACGCATTCTAAAGACTGAGCTAGCCGTGGGCCATTTGATTCCTCCCCCTGTAGATGCAGCACAGTGGGGAAGACAGGTGGTCGGCCAGAAATCGCACCTAAAGATGATGACTCAGCGGACACGAATTGGTCCCAGCAGTCGTACGCGGTGCGGGTAGGCAGGAGGGCCGCGCCGGGCCCCAGGGACGATCATAAAGCCCTGTGATGGCACATCCTCTGAGGGACGTGGTCCCGGTGCCATGGCGGAGCCTGGGACACAGCAGACTCCACCTTCCCTGGTGGGCTGCAGGGGGAGCCCCGAGAAAAGACATCGCAGAAGTTGGGGCTTGGTGGGCTGAGTCATCAGAACGGAACAATGAATTATCACTTATTGTGGGACAATTTTTATTGTTAGAAATTTAGAAAATGTAGATAATGCAGATAAGGTGCACATTTTAAACCACCTGTCATCCTACTGTGTAGACATACCATCAGCAAGTGTTTGTTGTGGAGGCTTGATTTTTTTTTTATGTCAGTATATGTGATGTTACGTTACATTATATTAATTTTACAAGGGGAGGGAGAAGCAGAAGGAGAAGGAGAGAGGGAGAGAGTGTGTTAAGCAGGCTCCATACTCAGTCCAGAGCCCAATGCAAGGCTCGATCTCACGACCCTGAGATCATGACCTGAGCCGAAACCAAGAGTTGGCTGCTCAACCAACGGGGCGGCCCAGGCACCCCAGTCATTTGCTTTTTAAGTGAACAGTGTGGCCGGGCCTTCTTGCTTCTGCCCTCTAGTCCCCTGTGAGTACCAGTGCGTAGTGCCCGGCCGTGCCAGGTGCCTGCAGTGCTCACTTCACTCCGACACCTGCCCGGTTGTCCCCGCCCCCCACTCCCCAGTGTAGCCTGCACTGCAGGGATGTTTCTGATTGAAAGTATGTGGACTTTAAGAAGACAGTGGCCGTGTGCTGGGGCTCTTGCGAGGCGATGATCATATGCTTTCAGAGATAACAACGCCCCAAGGGCAGGAGAGCATAGAATCGGGCTCCAAGAGGTCCGGGCAAGAGGAGGGCAGAGACTGGGAGAGGAGGGACAGGGAGAGGGGGTCACAGTGGGAGAGCCAGAGCAGCCGGAGCCTGGGAGGTGGGCAGAGAGGTGGGGCTCGGTGTTCACCGCACACTGACTTCTCTGAGGGCTGGTAAGGTGTCGACATCGGTGACAAGGACCAAAGCGTCCTTTCCACAGGCTGTGCGGGTCACCGGTGAAGCCACGTGCCAGTCGTGCGCCCTGGACCAGACCTGGCCTTCGCCCGAGGCTCTGGTGACAAGCGGGCAGGAGCGAGGGAGGGTGGAGGTCACCCCCAGTGCAAGGGCCTGCTGGAAGGCGCGCAGAGCCGGACACACGGAAAGGTCTGGGCGCAGGAGAACACTGCAAGCCAGCGTAGGGTCCGCGCTGCACCCCGCAGCTCACTAGCTGCCTGCAGAAATCTGCATTTCATCAGCATGAGCTTCACCAAAATGTTGAAAGTGGGGAAATCCAGAGTGCGGAGCAAGATGCTGGATGAGCTGACGAGTGACAGGAGGGACGCCACCCTGAGGGTCCCGATGCCGCATCTCATGCTCTTCCCCGTCCCTGTGATGGGTCTGCAGAAGGGGCCAAGGAGTCTGTGGAGAGGCGGAGGGACCCCTCTGCTGGGATCGGGGCTTCTGAGGAAGGGGGTGGCCGTCATGGGCACATCAGCTCTCGGCCACCGTCACTCCGACAGCAGGGGAGGAGACAGTAAGCACAGTAAACGCACCCCCCACTGCACCTTGAAATAGTTTGGGCCCCGTGCCAACCTCAGATGCTCAGACCCCACCCCTCGGTCCTCTAATCGCATGAGGCTGTGGGGTCACATGTATTTTTAAATTGGCACCTACAATTCAGGTGGCCAGGAATGAGGCAGAGACACGTGGGACGCACGCTGGCAGCCCAAGTGTGCCGGGCGGCATGGGGTGACGGGTGCGGGGGTGCGGAGTAGAGCAGTAGGACCAAGGTGCTCCCAAGAGTTGTGCATCTTCTAGCTCTTGGCTTATGAATGTAGTGAGGCCACAAAATAAAACATGATGCTGGTGCTTTTTATGATTATGATTATGAAAAGCACAAACAGCACGAGAGCGGATTTTGGACGAGAGGTGTATTTTGTTTGGCTTGCACTGGATTTTGTTTTGTTTCTGTTTTTTGTTTTTAAATCAAGCCAACATTTAAAGATCTGAATATCCTGTGAAGTTATTTGGACCTTCAGCTTCCTCTGAAACATCGGTTCTGACACTCAGGGCCTCCATTCTCCTGCGCCAACAGGCAGCTCGCGCTGGGTGGCCGCTGTTCTGCTTTTCCTTCCTGAGCCTGTGGCCCAGGGCCCCCCCACACAGGGCGGGTGGGAGCACTGCACCCTGCCTGTCTCACACGACTGCCCCCACCCCTGGGGCAGCATCTGACTCTCCGGTTTGTCCTAGGGCCTGTGGGTCCCCGTTATCTGTAAAATAAAAAGTTTTGGCGCATCTGAACTTTGTCCGTATTAAAAGCAAGCAACGCAAACCGAGCTCCTCGTGGGCTCTGTGCAACGCTGGAAATAAATGTGTGTGTGCACTTCATTCCACCTCTGAGCCAGTGACACTGTATGTTTTCCTCTTTTAAATACGAATAACCACAAATAAATCTAGAAAAAAGGCTGTGGGCCTCGACATTATTGGTCATTTCCGAGTGGTCTGTTAGACACCGGGCTTGTCGCTTTGCTCAGGAGCAGAAGGTGAGCATCGTGGAACCAGTGACAGATCTGATCGCCACATGCTTTCTCTGCTGCACGGGAGGAAGGCGCCCCATCTGGCAGTTACCGCCAGGCTGGCGGTGGCCTGTGGCCCACTCAGTGGAGGCACCGGGGCCGCTGACTTACCACCTTCTTCAGGAAGTGTCCAAAATGTTTTTGTTTTTGTTTTTTCCTGTGTGTAAAAGAGGTGATGGAGAGGTTGTGAATCTAAATGGAGGTTTCAGTGAGGAGAGTGGGATTGGGATGCCTGAAAGGCTCACTACACTCTAAAAATAAGAATCAACTGGAAATAGGCCAGCCCTCCCAAGCATCAGGACCCATTTGGGATCATCCCAGGTCCCAGTTGGGTCAAGACAACCTGGGATTGCTAGAGCACCTCACTGGGCTGCCCGCAAAAGGCAAAAGTAAACAGCCTCCGGAGGAAGACAGCCCCATCCCAAACTTCAAATTATATCTAAGTTTTTTTTTTTATATATATATAGAATGTCTGACAATCAAAAATTGTCAGGCATATTCAAAGAAGCATCCATAAGACAACTGGCTTCTCTGTAGAAGCAGCGGCCGCGGGAAGACGATGATGGAGTGTCTTCAGAAAGAAAATAATTGCCAGGCTTGACTCTGTGGTGAACATATTTTTAGGACAATGGAGCTGAGAGATGAAATTTCCCATAAAAGGAATGAAGGCAAAATAGAAACAGTGAAGACAAGCAAAAGCAGAGAGAATTCATCACCAGTGGACACAGAGTAAAGACCCCACTGGAAGGTGTTCTTCAGGCCGACGGAGAAGGGTCCCAGGTGGCAGTTTGGAAAGACAGGAAGGACCCGTACTCAGGTGGGCAAGTCTAAATGGATAGTGACCGCGTAAAATAATAATTATGTCTTGAGGAGGCTTGAAATATACATAGAATTAAAATACATGATAACAATAGCTCACGAGCCAGAAGAGGGATAAACAGAATTAGCGTGTTCTCACGTCCTTTTCACTGTCCGGAAAGTGACAAAAGTACTAATTTATGTTAGACTTTAATAATGAGTCAGGATGAATGTTGTAATCCCCCAGGTAATTATGAAATGAATAGCACAGAATATATAAGTAACAAGATAATAGTGGGGAAATGCAATATTAAAAAATACTAACCCGAAAGACCGGGGTGCGGGGTTGGGGGGGAAGGATGTAAAACGAGTGGGGAAAGTTGAAGACGACGTAAAGACAGCAGATTTCCACGGCATCACAGTAAGTCACGCCTTTGTGTGTACGCGGTCTAGGTCTCCAACCGAAAGAGCAAATCAAAACCAAAAACCCAAGTTACGTGGCGCTTAGAAGGGACAGGACGCCCTATGCATGTGGGGACGTGGAAAGCTAAGCATAAAGCAACGGGCACAAGGAAGGGAAAAGCAACGTGGCTGTGCACCGTGGCCTGCGAGGTGAGAAGCGACGAGCCCCCCGGGGACCGTGGGGTATGGACCCCACAGCCTGCCAGGGCAGGAACCTCACGCTCTAGGAACACATGGCCTGTTGGCTGTCTGGACCCTGACCTCGTCATGAAGCGGCAGGTGTACGGACACCTGGAGGGGCCTGTCACTGTAGAAAATGCTGGAGATGCTGCCTGGGGGAGACCCGTCCTGCCTTCCCAGGGCCTCCAGCCCAGTGGAGGAGACGCTGAGGAACGTGCATCACGGACCAGAGGTCTGGGCCTTGTGGCGAGCTCAGAGCCGGGAGTTGGGGAGGAGGGGGGGCAGGTGAGGCAGGAGGGGCGTGGGAGATGCAGGAGCCGAGTGGGAGAGGGGGCTGAGCCCCGGTTCACGGAGGACCTTTTAGGTCACTTGAAAGTGAACAGTGTGCGGGGGAGAGACTTCGGAAGGGTTCTGGGCTGGAGACCCGCACACTACGCTGATTTTGGGGGGGTGAGACTGGAGGGGCAGGGTGGTTTTCTGGCACTTGGAAGAGAAAGCTCTGGCAGGAAGGAAGGGAGGGAGGGACATCCTCAGCGCCGGGGTGCAGAAGAGCACAGTCAGCCAGGGCCAGGCACGACCCGGTAAGAACCGTGATCAAATAGGTTTAGGAATCCCAAATCCCATAATCCTTTGCGTGGAGGGGCACGATGTGCATCTGGCATATTAAAGGTCTTGAGAAGGTCTGCGATACAAAGAACTTATTTAAAACTATACTTATTTTGGCATTTCCCGGACTTGTTTGATTATGACGCTTTTAAAAATGTTTATTAATATTTTGCAGGATGTTACAGTTCCAAGGAACACAGATTGGGATTATTGGGGGGAAAAAAAATTCTTGGCTTCGGAAGCCTGGAAAGCTAAAACCGCAGTGTCCCACCTCTGGAATCTTCCCCAAGCCACAGTCATGGGTCTGGATGGTTTCGACAGCCAAGCAGGACCCTCCTGGGCTGTGTGTGGGCCTAGGCATTGCTGGTGCCCGCAGATCCCGCCGATCAGCAGCGGGCAGCAGAAAGAAACGCCAGCCGGGCGTGGGGAGAGCTGCTGAGGCCAGGGGGGGACGCAGGAGGCAGGGAGCCTGGCTCCGTAAATCTGGCTGAAAAGGGAATTCCGAGGTCCAGAGGTACAACTGAAAGCCTTTCTTTCCTTTTTGGAAAGCAGACCCTGAGAGAAACAAATGGGAGCTAAAGGCGGTCCGCTAGGACCGTGGAGTCAGAATTCTGACTGTTCTGGAAGAAGGGGTGCCAGCCCGACCGTGTGAGGTCCCTGAGGAATCCGGGGTCCTCGGTTTCTGGTCAGTGGCAGCATATCTGTGTCCTAGGATCCCCGTAACAAATTACCACACTCTCGGTGGCTGAAGGCAGCAGAAACGTGGTCTCTCCCCGTTCTGGAGGCTCCCTGGCCTCCGGTGGCTTCAGCCCCGCTCCGTCAGTCCAGTCTCTTCCCAGGGCCACGTTCTCTGCACCTCTCTGTGCCTCTCCTCTTCTCATAGACTCTAGACATGGAGTGATGATCCGATCACCAAGGTCTACAAAAACCCTATTTCCCAATAAGGGCACGTTCTGAGGTCCAGGTGGGCCTGACTTTTGGGAGACCTTGTTCAGCCCGTGGGGGGCGGGGGGCAGCCAGCAGGCTGTGCGTGCGGCCGGGGCGTGGGAGGATGGCCGTGTGCTCAGTCTCTGCTGCGATCCACTGGGTTCAGTCACAGCCTGGAGGTCTGGGAGATCAGGGGCAAGGCTGCCCACGCAGCCCTGAGAGTCTCCAAGCATGGTGACTACTTTATGACAAGCCACTGGCCACTCACCTCCCCACCGTGACACTTCGATTTCCCTCCCCCCCAACCATGGTGTTAGAATCAAGCTGCCGTAACCACTGACAGTTCAAGGCCAGTGGACTACGAGGTCAGGCTCCTGATCAAGGGGACAAAGCAGCATTTGCTCGGACCAGACCCAGGCTCACAAACGGACATCCTCCCCCGGCTCCCCTCCGTGCCACTGGTTCTCCAAGGGCAGAAGTGAGCTGCTCCCACCCTGCGTCTTCAGATGGGAGCTAAGTCTTTATGGGTGCTCAGACCAGCCTCTGCCCCGCTCTGGGAACAGGGCAGCGAGGTCCGGCCGCTCTGTGTTAGTAGAGACTTGCTTCTCCATTTAGTGTCCTAGCGGCTTCCAGCAGCTTCCTTAGGCTCAGTTCTCACCCAGCAGGGCCAGCTGCCAAGTTGCAGCTGCTGGGGCAGGGGGAGGGCGTGGGGAGGGTGTGGGGAGGGTGGGCCCGGAGGCAAATGCAAGTGAAGGGAGCAGGGTATCTCAGGTCTCCCCCTCCCGTGGCAGGTGCAGGCAGCGTCCTCCCACTCGTGAAAGCAGAAGCCCTGCCTGGTGGTAGTCTTGGTTCAGAAGGCTCGGGCCCGTGAGGCTATTGGAGATTCGCTGATTGAATTTAACCCCACCGGGACTCCCAGGTAGGCCAAACAGTAGAAGCTGCCCTGAACGGGAGAATGTCTGAGACCAGGATTCCAAGGACCAGCAGTCACAGGCCCTGTCCATGCCAGGATGGGGACCAAATGCTGTCCTCTGCCTGCATCGCAATTGGAAACAGAGCCGCCGCAGAGGTAGCAGGAAGAAGCACCGTCTGTCCCAAAGCCCGTGATGGAGGGGTGGGCCACACGCTGCACCGACATTTAGATTTTTAGCCGACGTGTGATGCGTCAGTTCCCCCAAGGCACCTGCTGTTCATTAAAAATAAGGCCAGAAAATAAAGCAACAGCATTCTTCAGTAGTTTCCTTTTGAAAGGAGAGTGCTCCCAACCAAACTGGCATAACCTGCTCCAGTGTCGCAAATCAATCTAGTTGGAGCATCCAAACATTCAAAAAAGTTTTTAAAATGGTGTTTTGAAACCACATTCTTTCCAACAGCTGATGGCTAAGAAGACCGTTCTTTAATTCTTGCCCCAGCTGATTTCCAGGCCACCTTCTGCCTCGCTTACCGACCGAACCCAGCCTCCCCTCAGATGAAGAGAGGGCTTAGGATATCGGCTCAGCTGCAGATGGAACCCCTCTAGAATCTTCTCCTTACATCCCAAGTCTGTCACTTACCAGTAGGGTGACCAACTGTCCCTTGCCTGACACCATCCTGGCCTTGGCATCCCAAATCCAGTGTCTCAAGAAATTCCTCATTTGGGGACAGTCCAAGGAAGAGGGTCATCGTCCTCAACATCTCCGAACCTTAGTTTACTCTTCTGTGAAAGGGGCAAGATTGTCAACCATGAAGTCAGAGGATTGGATGGTGGATGGTGGGGCAAGTGTCTGCAGATGGGAACTTGGCTTCCTGAGGGCTCAGATGCGTGAGCTCCCAGGAGGGCGCCCGCTCACCAAAGCAGACTCACCAGGGCCGCCCAGATACTTCCCATCTTTGACCCACGTTTGCTTAGCTTAAGATCTTTGCCATGCCCAGCCCTCAGCTAGCTGCTTCCAATGGGGACACTGGCACCTGGTGCAATCCCAAGAGAGGGACAGGCAGGGAGCTGCTGACGCGTCTCTGGGGACTGGAAGTGCCTTCAGATGTCTGCAGGGCTGTTGTCCAAGAAGTGCAAGAGGGATGGAGGATGTCCTGCCTGGCCCCAGCAGGCAGAGGCATGAATGGCTAAAATCTTGGTGGAAATCAAGTTTGGTTCAAACACGAGGAGTGGGGCAGGGTCCAGTGGAGATGGGACTTTTAGTTTTCCTTTTGCCCTTTTTACTCTTTTAATCTGCTGCTGTGTCCTTGAAGTTGTGAGCTAGTTCTTTCTCAGGAGGTAACTAGAGTCTCCATAATATACCTTGTGGATGCACTCTTTTTCCTCGAAGGGGTGGCCCCGAGGCCCTGGGGAATGCTGCTGGAAACACTGTTCCTTCACCAGGCCCTGAGGCTTGGAAGCAGGTGGTGGGCAGAGTTAGGAGATGCTCTCCATCGCTGCTGGCTACAGAGTCCCCCGGAGACGGGGGAAGCAGAGACCCACCACCCCTCCATGTGGTGTTCGGGGTTACTAGAAGTCTTAATGTGAGCAGGAAATGAGGACAGGGCCCCCGAGAGGTCACCATCCCAAAGGGAGAGTTGTTGGGATTAGGGACCTGGGCTTTGGGCAAAAGAACTGACTGTGGCCAGAGCAGCACCCATTGCCCAGCCCTTTCACTGGTCCTATTGATGCAGTGGCCGTGCCTTGGGGAGCTGGCTGCCTGAGTGTGAGTCTGAGCCAGGAGTCTTGGTGCCTGGTGCTCCCCTGGACTCACAGACCTGTACATGTTGAGCAGAGGATCCCAGGAAAAGATGAAGCAGTTGGGTGTCCTAAGTCAACTTAGAAAAGAATCACATCAAACATGTAAAAGCAGCAGGGGCCAAGCACTTGTAGGAGCTTCACACGGCTTATTTTATCCGCTCCATGGGATGAACTTTGTGTGATCCCCATGTGGCAGGTGAGTCAGGTGAGGCACAGAGAGGCATAGCTTGCTGCCCGTGGGTACACACTGGAGAGATGTGGTCAGGGCTGCGTATGATGAGAATCCTGTTTCTGAACCACCGTCGCTGGTGGCTTTGTGAACAGACTCCAGGGCTAGCAGTGAAGCAGCCAGCAAGGCTGCCGTCTCCCGTCTCCCGCCTCCAGATCTGAACTTCCTTTTCAAGCTGGGTCCCACTCGTGGCCTGAGGACCCCAGCAGGGTCAGGAGCTGCCCTCTCTGCCCGTCTGTCCCTCCCACCCTGGGTAGCGATGCTGTGCTGAGAGCACAGCGCCCCTTACCTGATGGAAACCACTGCCCGTCTCCGGTGAGCAGAGCACCCAGGACTGGGCCCCAGCTGAGCCACCGCAGGCGTCCTAGCAGCCGGGCCCCCGCTCCTCCCACCCAGCCTGGGGGATGTGTTCCAGCATTCCTGAAAAATACAACCAGCTGCTGGTGCTGGTTCCAGGACCATTTTCACGACGCCTTTTCCTGTGTTGTGTTATCTGCCTGGACACCCCGGGCTCACGCTTGCTGCCCTAGTTCTGCCCTCTTCCGGGGCCTCGGTCTGCTACCCCTTTCTGAACCCACTGCACCTGCGGGGCACCATCCCTGGTCTTTCCCCCATTGATGTGGAATGTCCTTTTATGATCGCTTCCCATGAATTGTGTGTTTGGTCCTTCTCTGGTCAAGGAGAACTTCTTCCTGTGCACAGGGTTGCTCTTCACCTCTCTGCCCCTTCCAGCCCCAGTCCTACCTAGTTTTCCAGAAGTGCCTTGGTGGTGGCTAAGTACTTGGAGTTTGGTGGTTCCCACAGGTGGCGACAGGGCAGGGGATAGGGCAACAAAGGACTGGATATAATCCTCAGAAGGGGATTCTGAGTCTCAGGCAGGAGATCCGCTGCATGTGGGAGATTTTCAGAGCCACTGGAAGCCGCTGGAGCAGGTTTCTAGAGAAGCCTCAAGAGATAGACGGCAACCCACTGGGCTCCAGATGAAGTTCCTTCTGCTCACAAGTCTTCCACAATGCCAGCGTGGGTGAGGTTAGAGAAGGTAAGAGTCTACCGTTCCTTCTTTCAGTCCAAATCCCAGCTCCTGCCTGCAGTGCCAGGCAGCAGGTTCTGGATGGTGAGCGAAAGCAACCACCTCATTCATCTCCACAAGTGGAGAAGTGGATGGATGGCACCTGTTCTGGATCCTGACTGAGGTCTGGAGCACCCTCTAGACGGACAAGTCTCTGCATCTGTCATCCTCTATCAACCACCCTGAGGTCGGCAACATTGCCACCTTCGTACAGTTGAGGCCAGGCAGCCAGATGACAGGAAGACGCTGCCCCATGCTCTGCTCTCCCCTTGCCTCCACATTTCAGGCACTGGTGTTCACAAGCACCGCTGAGTGGGTTCATTGGCAAGAAGCAAAGCCCAAGGTGCGGTAGAGTTTACTCTGTTGGCCAGAGTGTGGCTCCAGAAGGCCCTCTGCAATGTGCATTAGTATTTCCCAAAGCACAGACTTTGGATCAGATTCTTACCACCCCTTGAATTAACCTGCCTTGGAGTGTTGCTAGAACATTATCCTCTTGGGACAGCTTCCTAAGTGCTTGACAGGACACAATGTCTTTTCTTTGGCCTCCTCTTGGCAAAGATCAGTAATTCAAGACAAGTAAGGGCCTGTCGTTCAAATTCCCGACTGACACACATTCTAGAAGACCTCTAGGAAGCAAACAATCTGTAGAGCTGAATGTTGTTGGACAGATAGTCATCAAGAGAACTCGGTCATGTCCCACAAATCAGCCTGAGAAATCTTGTTTCTTGGGCCTTCTCCTTTCCTCATTCCCTTCCATAACGTGTCTGCGCAAGCTTAGTCATTTGCTGATTTCCTCCAGAGCTCATCCATTGATTCTATTGCAGACTCGTCCGTTCACTTCTGGCGGCTGTTTCATTCCCCAGTCCCTCCACGTGGATTACATGAAGCCCTAGCCATCAGCGACTGCGGCTCCCCCGACCCAGGAGTCTCTCCCTACACGGGACAGTCTTAAGTGTATGCACCCTATGGATTCACATCAGCAAGAGTAGTGCCTATCACTGGCTTAAGACAGAAGGATTTTTCATCTACTACCCTGCCTGAAGTACTATGCCTTAAAAATGCTGGTAGGATGTCCAAAGACTGGAGTACAATGAGGGTCTTATCACAGAAGAACATGTTAGCAGCTGTCTGGAGTAAAGCTGAGATTTGCTTTAAAATGTAACTATGAAACAGCTCTTGGATTTAAATTTTTCTATCAACTACTGATGCCTTTTATCTCAGAATTGTCAGGAATATACCTGAGGTCACCCCAGGTGGTTCACGTTGTATGTAGTTCCCCAGACCCTTGGCCATGGGACTTGGGCCTGTAAAGGAGCCAGATGGGATGAAGCTGAAACATCTTTCTGGAAAGAGGTTGGTTCTAGTGCACGTGGTCACAGGAGAATCACAGCGGGCTTCATCCTGAATCTGTGCCAACAGGGCAGCTGGACACCTGAAATTTCATCACAAGGAAGCACGCGGGGGCCTTGAGGAGTAGGTAAACCTTTTCCTGTAGAGTCAGACATGTAAATATTTTAGACTTTTCAGGCCAGATGGTCTCTGCTGCATCTACTTGTCTCTGTTGAATGAAAACAGCCACAGACAAAGAACAGATGGGCACAACTGTGTTCCAGTACAACTTTATTTACAGAACAGGCCATGAGCAGGATTAGCTCCGCAGGCTAGTTTGCAGACCCTTAACCTAGAGGGACGGTCACAGCGCTGAGGCCCCTTCTTGGGCTGCTCTCTTCTTCCCCCTGCCTCCACACTAGCCCACTTCACCTCAGCTTTAAAAAATACTGTACCTGCAGAGAAAATGGACCCCTGGCTACATTTTTAAGGTAGTGACTGAGGAAGGTCTTATCTGATCTTAAATTTTCAACTACTCTGTCCCGCCCAGTCTTTCTGAAGCAGTACAACACGCAGTCTGGAACCACCCTCTTCCCTAACTGCACTTGGCTGTGCTAAACATAAATATGGAAGAAGGGAAAGCTAAAAACCAACCCAAATTGCCTGTGGGACCCAGAATGTCTCTCCTCCTCTGGTATTTAGAACAGTTACTATTACCTTGATTATGTCTTGTTTCTTAGTGAACTCCAAAAAGTCAGGGGTGGTGGTGGCGTTTATTTGGCCTTTTTAGGCAAGAGAGTCAAATGCTGACAGAAAATGCTTGAAACTGCCTGAAGGGACTCATCTGAGAGCTTCAGACTCATGGGTCATTCTGAGTGAGAGAAATGCGGGGCTTTCAGGCGGGTTATTTTCAGTGGATGAGGCAGGGCTGGAAGAGCAAACACATGGAAGGATTCTTTAAGGCCAGAAAAGACAGCAGGACGATCCAATTCCGTCTAGTGGGATTCCAGCAGTTCTCAGCCTGGATCCTAAAGCCCAACTTCTTCCCTGCCCTTCTTTTAAAAAAGCAACACCTTAAAGTGTAATCAACTCAAAACGCCTTTTCATTTGAACGGAAAGAGTTCTTTCTTTCACAAGTTGTTTGGAATCCGTCAAATCAGTTCCAAGCAGAACAGGAACCAGAGCCCTACTGGCTAGCAGAATATGCTCTGGGCAGTGGTTCTGCCTGCCAGGGTTTTACTGCTGCACAACCTACAGGTCTGCGCCTGACACTCTCCTTAGGTCACGTACCGCTGCTGCGCACTGTGAGATAGGGTGGGTGATCCCCAAGCTCAGGAGTCACTGAAACAGAACACTGTCCTCGTGCCAGGTGGTGGGATGTCTCCAGGCAATAAACAGTTGGGAGGTGAATTGTTTTTATGCCAGAGTCTGGTCCGTGGAAAATCTCCGATCAGAAACAGCAGTGAGGGATATGAGGCTTGTACAGAGGCTGCTCTGATAACTTTTAGAACCAAATGTCCTGCTACCACTTTCAAAGCATTGAAAATACTTAAAGCAAGATGGTGGGGAGGCCGCCACTGTTGGCAGAACATGAGCAACAGAGCAGGAAAAAGGTAAGAGTGAGCGACAGGGAACGGCCCTGCAGAGACCAGCCTGGAGAAAGGGGTCACAGGGGTCCCCCACACCAGGTCTTCCAGCTCCACTGGCCTGGCTGCCGAGGGAGGGCCCTGATGGCACGGCTGTGGGGATGGGCACAGGGGGACCCCTGCAGCCCTGAAGTCATGGTCACTCTCGTCTCATCCTGGCTGTGGGTTTCGCCCTGGGAAGTCTCCCCAGCTAACGCATCAGGAACATGAGGTTCCTAAAGACCCTTCATGAAAAGAAAGTGGAAGTGCAGGCTGTGAATGGGATTCATCCTCATCCGCTGCTGTCTCTGGGTGCTCATCAGAGGTGAGGCTCAGCTAGGGCTCAGCTTCGGGCCCACCAGGTCACCACGAGGAGGGGCTCCCAGGTTCTGTCTGGGTGGGACTCCCAGTTGTACCTTGACAGACCTGGTCACTGTCCTGTGTGAAGAGTAAGGACCGCCATCCTACCCGCTGGACTGTGACAGACTTTGGGTCCGTCGGCCTCAGGTGCTCAGCTGGTTCCCTCCAAGCTGCTGGGCCTGGTCCTCTCCTCTGTTGCCACAGTCAGGCAGGGCCTCATCACTTAGTTGTTGGCCTCAAACTCAAAGCATATTACATTTTCAAAATGCCCCACTCCAGAGTAAGATATCTTTTTTCCTCTCTGCTTACTAAGGGCAGCATTCTTTTTTCCTTTAGCTAGCTGATGGTTGAATAAACAAAATATATATGGGTGATCATTTAACCACAGGCAATAGAGAGAGATCTGTTTGCCCATGACCTTTAGGAATTCTGATGTAATCTGGCCTGGCACAGAAAGGACAAGTAAGGGGAGCCAGTTACAGGACTAATGAATGCATCCTGGATTTCTTCTAGAACTTTAGCCAAAGTGTTGTTTAGGGAACAGGCATTCCTGGGATAAATCCATCCTCTCTATGGATCACAGTTCCTTGTCAGAGAGGATTGTCGATATCTAAGGGTAGAGGCTATGACTCTTATCTAAAAATCGTATCTCCTAGTGGATGTGAGGAGATGGGCCACCCTGGACATGCAGGAGGGGAGACAGGAATGCCACTTCCTCACCTCACCTCTGAGAGCTGCACACTGACTCCTGTTCCTTTGGGAGGTCTGAGGCAGATCTGCCCAGGGCGCAGGTGTTCGGTCCAATCCTGGGCCCACACTCCTGGAATTCCTACATTCCAATTTCTCTGGACTCAGCAAGTGGCCTGGACTTTGGAGGAAGCAGCTGGACTGATTCCCGAGAAGCCAGCACAGCCCCTGACCTCATGCACAGCAGCTCAGGAAACACAAACACCTGGCTGAAATTTCCTTTTTATTTATCATTTCTGTAAGTTCTAGACAGCAATAATTTATAATAGTCACATCTCATATATTTCAGTTGTTGGACAAACACAAAGACAGAAAACTAAAGCACAGAGAGTTCAAAAAGGAGGTTACTGTAATACGTCAGAAGAGTTAAAATTCAAAATACCCAAGATCCCACAAACTAGAATAAAACATAAAGCTTAAAATTTCTCTATGAGCCTGAAATTACAAAATTTAGCAACTGCGTAAAACAGAGAATCAAGAGATCTATATTCTCAAGATAAGAAACAAGGAATGCTTTGGTAAGTCATCTTTACTGTTGAAATCTCTCTGCTCTGTCTCTTGAATGATTGTAGAGAAACACAGGCATAGTACATATTTGAGGATAGGTCTCACAAACTCCTCTTACAATTAGATTTTCAAACACCTTTCCACTCAATGAGAAAAGCAATTCAGTCACTTGAATTTTATGATTAAAAAAATTAAAATATTTCCAGGGACTCTTAAAGCTGTCTCCCAAAGTATAAAATGTTATACCCTTTCAAAATCTGAAGCATTCGCATTTTTTTCTGAGATAAACAAAGGCCGTGGAATCTGCTCCTAACTTTGCAAAAGCTCATCTGCTGCTGTGCACACACAGCCATGGGAAAATGCTGAGCAGCTCACAGGGACCCTGGAAGGACAGTATCCTCAGTGGTCCTGACCATGACCCTGAGCACTGCTAGACCGACCCCCTACCCTGCATGCGAAGCCAGGTTCCCCAGCACAGATCGACCTGTCACTCTTCAGTCCGTTCTTGTTTGGGGGATTCCAGCTCATTCAACAAATCTCTGCCAGCTGCTCCAGCTTTTGAAGCAAAAAGAACTGCACCCTGTTTAAAACCGAGGTTCTTCAAGCTTCGGGCATAATCTGCATATATAGCAGAGATGAGTTTCTGTAAACCATAGTTAAGGGGAAAAAGGGCAGAAAGAAATGTGATTATACTCTACCAAGTTCCCACAGGCAGGAAGAAACCACCTCTATGGGGCAAATCAGGAGGGATGCAAGGACCTGCCAGGGCCAAGCAAAACACAGACACCCTTCCACGGGGGAGGGGGGTTCCTGGCTTGGGGAGGCAAGGTCTCAATCTGCAATGTCACCCATTCCCCTCTGCAAGAGCTGAATGCAAAGTGTTTCCTTCCAGAAGACCTAGTTAACATCCTCCTAGATTTAGATTGTCTCAAAGCCTAACACTACACTAAAGACTAGAAAAAGAAAGAAGCCTTAAGTACATACCCTCTGGCACCTGAAAGGCTGAGTGGTAGGCAATTTGGGGGCAGACACAGCCTAGTCAGAGGTTTTGATTACGAAGTCTGCCCTGAGGTCTTAGGTTTTCAGACAGCCCTGTTTTCCTGTGCTCTGACATTCTAAGTAGCCTGTTATACCAGAGTCAACTTCACCAGTGCCTGGATATAGTTCAAAATTTGGAGTCCCATCCCTTTACAGTCCTTCCTGCCTCCCCACCCATCTTAGAACTGATGCCAGCTATGCAACCATCTTCTTCCTGTCTTTCTCTCTCATTTCTCCTTCTTTCCTGACTTTGGTGAATTTGAGTGTGGATCGTCCCTAACACAGTTCCTGCCCAGGCAGTACACTAAGAGGAACCCACTCATGCCGTCAGCCTCCTGCTGCATAATCATCCCAGCAAAGGATATCTGTGTCCTCAGTGATTCCGACTGCACCGTACTTGAGACAAGCTTCCACAAACAAGGCAGCTCGATCGAAGTATCTCATGCTGCTCAAGAGAACAAAGTGAGTTAGGCTTTGTGATTTATGGCATTTGGGGCAGACCCACCTGAGGGTGTATTTTCATATAGAGACTTGTACCCATTCTCCCTAGAAACCCAAGCACAAGTTTACATTAGCATTTTTCCAAGCCCTGGCTCATAGAGGAAAGGCTATGAGAACTGGGTGGTCATCATAGCCCCCCACCTGGGGTTATCATAGCCCCCCTGGGTGGGTCATCACCCCCCAACCCGACTAATTCATATTTACAAAAACTGTGACAGAGTTGAAATATACACAAATCTACAGAGATGGGACAAGTATCCACACACCCACTGTCCAGATTTATCCAGAAGTCTTTTCATATTTGCCTCAGCCTCCCTTAGTTTTAAATAAATAAAATGTCCCCTAAATGATAGGTATTATTTTTAGAGGGGACACTGACAACGCTGTCAGCCTTCCTACTGTTCTCTGGTCTTCATCTTAGTTGCTCTATTCAAAGCTAAATTCTCTACAGACTTTTTTTAGATTCTTTTTAAATAGGTTACCTATTATGTGTGGCAAATATACTGATAGGAAAATAAAGCTCCTAGACCAAATGGAGATGATTAAATAAAGACTATGGACTATTTCATTCCCTGTAGGGTTTTTTTTTGTTTTTTTTTTGTTTTTTTTATAAACCTAAAAGGTAAGCTTTTCCTTTTACTCCACAAAGTGAGTGCTCTATCCACCCAGCAGAGCCTCAAGAGAGCATGAAGAATTAGTCACCCTGACCACCTGTGATGCACTGTGGGTGTACCTGTGAAGTGTCTCAGCAACACTGAAAAAGCAGCCCAGGGAGAGAAGGACGAGGAGGGCTTTTGACTTCTGGTTGACTTGTGGAGAGCAAAGGTGGTCAACCCACCGCTTTAAAACATCAGCACACTCCTCAGAACTTAAACGGACCTGAGAAAGATACCTGTGTTAAAAACAAAGACATCCTGCACTATAAAAAAAAAAAAAAAAAAAAATATAATGTAATCAAAATGGGATCTGTTCCTGTGAAACAAATGCTAGGCTTGGTTTTGCTAGCACACTGCCCTAGCTTTGCTGCTTACCATGAATAGCAGAGATAACCACCCAAGTCTGTGGAATTAGGGACCAGCAACTCCTGGGCTGGTGTTGGGGTTTGGGGCACACCCCAGCACCCCAGCAGGGAAAGGGGCCAGCTGCTTCACTAAATTGCTACCAAGGCAATCCATTTCTCAATACGAAGAAAGGCAATTTATATTCATAAAGAACAAGAGCATTAGAGTTGCAAGAAAATATCTGCATAGCAGCTGTGCAGCCAAAAAATTGCTTCTAAATCAGGAGTCCAAATTTAAAGAAGAACTTTCTATCCCAAATGCTCTAAGCACCTGCCAGAGTCACCTACTTTTGCAAGCCATGCTGCCCGGTTCCACTCGCCGTATGTCTGCAGGTAGCGGCAGGCATCTGCAGCTTTGTCTATCAGGCAAAGCAGCTGCACACCCTCTGGAAGACAGAACACCAGCCCCTCAGGTGATACCACAGCCCTCTCTAACAGGTCACTACAAGGTAAAAACCACTATTTGATGTCATCTGCTCTTGTGCATTATATACTTACTGGAGACATTCTTGACTTTAATTTTAAAACAAAATACAAAAATAGTTTTACAATGCTACCCTTGAGTCAAGAGGGCAGCAGCAGCAATATAGTCCAAGAAGCAAACTGGGAAAGTGTGGGCTTGCGCACCTGTGTTCACTGTTTCAGCCTGCTCAGGTTCATCCAACTCATGCCTGCTGTATTGGTAATTATGACTATTGCCCTCTTTCACACTTAAGATGTGTTCTGCTTCAAATGATTAAGTGATATGGTCACCATGTTAATGGCTAGCAACAATCTTCCTACTTTTCTCCAGCATATATTAAAAAAAGAAAAGAACTATCTTAATAATCAAATACTTTGCTGGGAATGGGCCTGAGTTCCCAGAGTACTGACAAATATACCCACAAAGCACACCTTACCTGCCAACTTGCCGTTGGCAATCATGTTAGTTGCCACCAGCTTAATGGTGCTCTGGGAAGGGCCTGATGAGGTGACAGTTGTAACCAAACAGGCTTTCAGGGAGTCACAATAATAATGCTGGTTATCCGCACTTGTTTCCAATAGCAACTGCACAGCTCTGTCTGTCTAATGAGAGAAACAGTTCTTCTAATTATGAGACCATTTTCTTCCAACACAGTGTTATTGAACTCGCAATTTGGAACACTGAAGTTATAGCTTCGAGAAGACTTTCATTTTTAAAACTTGTTTGTCAATGCTTTACTTATATATACAAAAATTCAACAAAGTGTCCTACTGCTTCTTTGGAACAAAGGGAAAACCACAATCTGGTTTACACAGATGCTCAGGAAACTGCTTACTCTAGCATCAGTCATTTCAGAGACACAAAACCAAACCAAACCAGTTAGGTCTCGTTTGACATATGTAATCCAAGCTAGTCAACCACAGATTTTTTTGCTTTCTCAGAAGGTTTGTTGGTCTTATTTTGAAAGAAAGCCTAAATTTACATGTATACTTTTAGAAAAATACTGATTTACCTATCTGTCTGTATGTGTGTGTGCACGCGCATGTGTGCATGTGTGTGAGCTACATGATGCTCTGAAATACTCATCAACGAGCAACTCCATGAAATGTGAAAAGAGTCATAAAGATTGACATACTTGACCCAAGAGGAGTAGCTGGTCTGTACATTTCCTTGTATGATCGTAAGTTGACCGCTTTACTTCCTGTAGGTTAACCCTTTCCAGCTGAAATTTCTAGAGTAGAAAAAGAAAAGAAAATTCTAAGATTTTAAATTTTACTATATTTAATAAAATCATTTTATGAATATTATTTTGACTCCTGAGGTTATTAGATAATCAACTTTACAGAAATCCAAAAATTTAATAAGAATTTGACTAGAAAAAAGTGTTGAGGGACAACTGAGTGGCTCAGCGGTTGACTGCCTGTCTTTGGCTCAGGTCATGATCCCGGTCCGAGGATCGAGTCCTGCGCATCAGACTCCTTGCAAGGAGCCTACTTCTCCCTCTGCCTATGTCTCTGCCTCTTTCTGTGTGTCTCTCATGAATAAATAAATAAAATCTTCAAAAAAACAAACAAGGGATCCCTGGGTGGCACAGCGGTTTAGCATCTGCCTTTGGCCCAGGGCGCGATCCTGGAGACCCGGGATCGAATCCCATGTCGGGCTCCCGGTGTATGGAGCCTGCTTCTCCCTCTGCCTGTGTCTCTGCCTCTCTCTCTCTCTCTCTCTCTCTCTGTGACTATCATAAATAAGTAAAAATTTAAAACAAACAAACAAACAAACAAAAGTGCCGAAATGAATTCTCATTTGTGTGCAACTCTGCCTGCTTCCAGAAGCCAGCCCTCTGTGCACTGAAGTTCTTTCCTGCAGTGAATACACTGTGAAAGTACCTTTTTATACATGGAAAAGTATATAAGATATCAAGTGAAAAATATTTTTTTACAGAAAATGAATAAAAATGAATCTTCTAAGTTAACAATTGTTAAGACAAAGAAAAAAATAAAGACTTAATAATAAAATTACAAAACTCGTGTATTACAAAACTCAATAAGCATTTATGAGCTTCTCAAGTTCTGAGTCAGGCCTTTTCAATGCAGAGGTGCCGAAGGACTCATTTCTATTATGTGGACCTTAATTTAGCTGGAAAGTTTCCCAAATTTAAGACACTTACAAAGACATAAGTCAACAAGATGGGAGCTTTCAAGATTTTAATCCACAAAACATAATACCTGAAAATAGGCATTTTCACAGAGTATATCATAACATATATCTAGTGGGTTGTTCACTTTGTCCCGAGGCTCGGTGTCTTTAGAGGTGGGGCTGCTTGCTGGCTTCTCCTGGGACAAGCTGTGCAGGTAGTGGGCAGCAACTGTCCAGAAGTGCAGCTCCGACTCATCGCCGTAAAGCCTGAGGAAGGTGAAACCAAAATCCCACTGACCCCACATGGCAGACCTGGGCGTGGACAGGGCCTCCCCATAGAAGCCTCAAGTACCAGGAGCACAGCGCTGTCACATGAAAGACCATTTGGGACACTCGCCTGTGCCTGGTGGGGTGAAAGAAAAAGTAGCACATTCCCCAGCCCTGTTACCGAGTCTCAAATGATACAGGTGCCTAAGGGCAAGGCCCCTTTGCCCCCAAGTCCCCTCTGTGCTGGGTTAAGAGCAACACTATGGTTCCAAGGCCTGGGCAATGATTTACCCGGCTTGTCAGCAGCACACACACCTTTCAATCGGGACCACAGCTTCACATTAAGGAAGAAATTCCTCTTGGAAAACTGGCTAAATAAGATATGGAAGTCACTACAATTTATTCTCTGGGGAATAGATGGAAATGCCTTTCTTTGTAAGTGACAACTCTACCTTGCAGAGAGGGAGTACAGATTATTGCTTTAAATATAACCTATCAGTATATTTAAGGACATGCTTTTTATAGCTGATATTTTAAAATACATATTTTTAAAAGCTATCTGGAGGAGGCAGCATTTCCAGTAGAGAAGGTCTAGATCTCACATTAAAAATGTAGTTATTTTTTCCTATTTCCTTTTTTCTAGTTCCAAAATTAACTGTAAAGCAAATCTAAAGGATGAACTGATATGTTGTTCTAAAATCAAAATCGTTTATTTGGTCTTAACTACAAAACCTTGATAAGAGAAATGAGTTCATCTGACATTCTGTTTCTTACACAGAACACTTAGTGTTACCTTGAAACAAGCAGGCATCTCTGCAAGAGACTGAATTCTGGATCGAGTAAGAGCTTCTTTATGTCACTGCAAACAGGAATCCAGACAAAGGTAAGGCATACTTTTTTAATAAAACAATAAGGGAGATAAATCAATATATTCTTGAAATGGGAAATCCACTCAAAATTGCTAATCTACTTAAAGTTTTGCTATTCCTGAAATGTTTTGTTCCTTTTTTAACTAGTTAGTACACTTAGAACTTCCAAAGGAAGTTACTTTGCCAGGACCCTGAAATCATAAATGCAAAGGCTGAGTGTATCTAGGTCAAGAGAGCTAGTACCTGTCAACTACCACACGGGGGTGAGGCTCTGATTCTGGTTTACATAACATCCTTGCAATAGTTCAACTCAAGGTTTTGAAAACATGAACAGTTGCCTAACTATAGGAACAAGAATGTCACTGTTGATAAAATGATTCTGCTACTGATCAGAAACAGTGTATACTTTAGAAGAGATAAATTCAGAAACTATTACAAAAAATAAAATATTTAAGGAGAAAGGCATGTTTTTATAAATTGATATTTCTAAAATAGCCACATACAGAATATTCATACATCGGGGGAGGAAAGATGTTCTTTAAATCTTTTCCACTTAAATACAAATATTAACTTTTGGATACAGAAACAATAATTATTTTGAATTTGGGATCAATAAAATATCGCTAAATTATTAAATATTGTAATTACATGTGACAGATTCTAAGACTGCAAAATGTACTCTGTTTTACCAAGAACTCCCCATGAACCCATATTTTTCTACTTCCTTGGCTTTATTCCCAATATGTACTTTTAAATGCTCTTGGCTCTAGGGAACTTATTAATTTCTTAGTCAGAAGTGTGCACACATAGCACCTGACACAGAGAACTTATTTTAGAAAAGGCAGCTGCCACACAAGAACTGTGCTGTGTATGGCCTCTAACTTGAGGCTTCCTGGGGCATCTGTGACGGAGGCAGGCTGAGCTACCAGGACGCTCAGAGCACAGCTTCCATTCCTGACATGGGACCACAGCCATCCAACACGTAGGAAACTGGTGAAGGTGGAGCTGTCACTGTAACTATTAAATAACTACTTTCTACAACACGAAGATATGAAAGATCAAATGAGCCTTTGTGAATAGAATGGTCTCTCCTTGGGTTACTGATGTTTTCTAAAACACAAGTTACTTTAACTTCAAAAAGCCTAATTATTCTATTTTCTTTCTCACAGTCATATCCCTAATAAAACATAGCCAGGATGCTTACTTTGACAACGAGTTCAGCTGCTCTTGAAGGAGATTCTTTACTTCTTCATTTTCTGGATAATCACTATACAGAAAAGATTTTGAATAAGCTCATTCTCTCTTCACTTATAATCAAGCATTTCTTCACCAGAAAAAAAGCTGTGCCAATGTAGAAATAACCTCTTTGCAGTCCCTGGTTTAAAAAGCTGGTTATAGGGGTGCCTGGGTGGCTGAGTCAAATTAAGTATCTGCCTTCAGCTCGGGTCATGATCCCAGAGTCCTGGGATAGAGCCCCACGTGAGACTCCCTGCTCAGCAGGGAGCCAGTTTCTCCCTCTCCTTCTGCCTCTCCCCCTGCCAGCTGTGCTTTCTCTCTTTCAAATGAATAAATAAAATCTTAAAAAAAAAAAAAAAAAAAAAGCTGGTTATAGATCAAACAGCAACCACCCAAGAACCCACCAGCCATCTTTCATGTCTGCTTTTATCCTATTTAGTTAAAACAAAGACATAACTAAAGTGTCTCTCTGGCTTTCAAGAAACCAGAAAATTTATCAGTGGGCTCTAAAAACTATCATGCTTAAGAGTCATGTTAATAAGAAACCTAGCAATGACTAAAGGAACTTGTTCTTTCTGCTCTGCAAAATGGACATTCATTTCTCTAAGTAGATGCTTCTTGGAAAACAGACATCACATTATTTTTCTTATTCCTTAACCCATACCTACCTGTGCACTCCACATGGCATAAGTTCAGTAACACTTGTGGATTTAACTAATAACTACTAATAATAGTTACTGTCAATGTCTTTATAATAAGTGAAATTTCATAAAACAGAAAATATATCTGCAATAAGCCCATTCTTGCTGCTTTTTAAAAAAGATTTTATTTATTTGAGAGAGAGAGAAAGAGTGGGGGAGTGGAACAGCAGAGGGAGAGGGACAAGCAGACTCCACACTGAGGAGGGAGCCTGACGTGGGGCTTGAAACCAAGACCTTGGGATCATGACTTAAGCTGAAATCAAGAGCTGGTCGCTTAACTAACTGAGCCACCCTGGGGCCCCTCTTGTTGTTTTTAAAAAGAATTTGAAGGCTGGCCTCAAATTCCTCTTGGCCTAACTGGCCTTCTTCACACTCATCATGTCATAATCCTGGGTTCAGACAAAGGTTACCAAAAGCAGCTCAGGTGCCCCAGCTCCCAACACATGCTCACTCCCAAAGGCCCCAGAGAGGCAAATGAAGGGTTCTTTCAGGGTGTCTGCTGTCTCAGCCTCAGCTTGTTTTTATAGTTCCAATCCTTTTAAATGCCAGAGTATAGGCTCCTACTGATTTTCAACCCCAAGCAAGTTAAGAAAGGAAAACAAAAATGGTAAAAACTTACACCTGAGAAATGTCCAGAGAATACTGTCCATTCCACGGCTGGTGTAGTAAGAAAGCTTTCAAGGCAAGGGAGGCCCTTGGAACAAGGAGATAGGGGCACCACACAGGCTCTAGACAAAAATAAAAGAATTTAAAAAAATTAGTTCTTTTAATAAAATAGAATTTTATAGTTTTACTCTGAAGCTTCAGCCACAGCCGTTCACAGAGAAGTCAACAGAGAATAAATTATAAATCTGGTGGCAACTGAGAGAGTATATTCAGTGTAATCACTGCTTAAAGACAAACAGCCTGAATGGAGCGATTCTCTTCATCCAAACTGATTAATATCTCTTCCTTCCCCTTTTTAAAATTTAAGTGTCCTATATGGTATAAAAACACTGATCCTATGTGAGTAAAAGATTCAGTGCATCAACTCAACAGATATTAATAAAACTCATTATTTTAAAATACTAAAAATAATACTTACCTGTATCATACCACTTGTTATCTTTGCTTTTCTGAGACTATTAAACTAACTCGGACCTTTAGTGAGCTTGTCACTAAAGGGATTAGGTCATCTCTGATCAAAGGCATTCTCAGGTCTCACAAGGGTAGGCCTTGAAGAAAAAGGATTATATTCCTAGACTATGGGCCCCAGCATCCCCTACATGCAGCAGTTGGCTTACTTCAGACACAAGATTTGCCTCTTTTTCAACACGTTCTAATGCAAAGAAGGCCCAAAGGTCCCAGTGCCCAGGCAACTGTGCTGAGGCTGCCTTACATGGCCGACTCAGACACCTGACCTGATAAAAGTTCTTTGGGACTTAACTAATTTTAACTAATTAACCTTAATTAATTTTAACTAACTTAATTTAAAAATTAATACTTGATTCAGTCATTGGAGAACTTTTAAGTCTACTTAGGAATACGTAACTATTTTTTCAGTTGTAAATTTTATAAAATCTAAATATGGCTTAAGTATTTCTGCTGAAAATATGCCCCCTAAGTTGATCCGTGTTCTAACGTGAAATACAGCCTGGACTTTGAAAACTGAGCATGCAAAAATATGAAATACCTCATTAGTAATTTTTAATACTAACTGCATGCTGAAAAAAATAAAGCTAGATATACTGGGTTAAATAAAATTATTAATTTCATGTTTTATTTTTTAAAATGGGTAATATATGAAAATGTAAATGTATGTGGCTCACATTACATTTGTTAGACAGTACTGCTTTACAAAATGTCATTCTATGTATTTAGCTAAGTATTAAATAATGGATAAAATATCTTATGTGGACTTTTCAGAGTTGGAAAATGGTCAGAAATATTTCTAGGACTACTTTTTTTTTACACCCAAGAGTTTTTTTTTTTTTTTTTTAGATTTTATTTATTTAATCATGAGAGACAGAGAGACAGAGACATAGGCAGAGGGAGAAGCAGGTTCCCTGTAGAGAGCCCAAAGCAGAACTCGATCCCAGGACCCCAGGATCACAACCTGAGACGCTCAACCACTGAGCCAGTCAGGTGTCCTACACCCAAGAGTTTTAATATTGATTCACTAAAATCATACTCAGAGGTCCTCTGTTACTCCCTATCCTGACAGCTATATTCTACCCACACTGGTTTCTCATCCTCCTGAGTCTCCTCTCATCTAGAACAGTCCTCTCAACCTTTTTGTTTCTGGTCTTAAACAATGTTTTCAATTTTGAAAAGTTCTGGTCCATTCAAGGTCCTAGGAAATTATCTCCATTGTGATCTGTGTGAGCAAGAACATGACACAGGATGTTGTGTACTTCTCACTGCATCGCATCAGAGGGAGCATGTTAGTTGGCTTCTTGGTAACACTAAATCTGATCATAGGCTCCCTCATTGTCAGGGCACTTTTCTCCCCTTTTCAATTAATAGGTAACAGCGAGATACTGTTGAGACCGAACTTCCTATTCCCAAACACCCTTCTATCAGTGATCTGACACTCACTAGTGATCTTGGCTTGAATCAACTATTACATTAAGAAATGGAATTGGTGATTTTCTAATTCTATCACCCTGTCTATATTTATCGACTGGCATTCTTCTGTAAACAGCTTTCCCTTCCTGCCCAGACCCCTTCTTCTTTCCCTTTAAATATTGCTATGGAATAATGGATTAAAAAGAGTCCAACACTGATAGCAATACAACTGTTTTTCTTTATGATGCTCAGACTGCCCCACGTGTGGCAGTGGAAGCCCCTAAATGCTAGTTTCTGTATGTTTATGATGAGTCCTCATTGATTTTTCAGTTCCTTCCTTAGTTTCTGGCACCACAACATGTCCCAGACTCATCTTACAGCTTCCTTGCCTCTCTCCTGGAATAAACTGCCCAAGGAGCCCCGGTTCTTTTTAGTCAGGAAATGGAATATAGAAACCAAATCTGGGTGCTAAGAGTGCTCACTGCCATTGAAACGTCATTGCTTCTATGCCTGAAATCAGTGTATAGGGCCAAGAAATAAGGAAATGGATTTAAAAAAAAAAAGTCATGAATTAATTATATTGCTATCTCCAATGCAAATCCATCCTGGAGGGTTCTTTCTCCTCACCCCCCATTCCACATCTGTACCTCGTTCTTCCCTCATTAGGAACCCTGGTTCCCCTAAATTGCAATTTATGTACTAGTTTGTTACAGTTGATAACATGCACAAAACCGTTTTAGAATAACTAGCGCTACTGCCAACTAACTGAAAAGTCCACTGCGACTCTTTCTGTTCTCAGGGTCTGAACCACTAAGGGCCACAGTGAGAGTTCTATATTTCAGTTACGTGAACTAGTCTTACCAATCTGTTGTATAGTTAGGTTCAGTAGTCTCTTTGTTCAATTTTAGGGTTTGTTTTTTCTTTCATCCTTTTTGTTTTCGTTATACAGTTGATCTTTGGACAACATGTGTTTAACTGTGTAGATCTACTTACAGATGATTTTTTTTCAATAAATATAGCATCATACTGTAAATGTATTTTCTATTATGATCTGATGAAATTATTACGATCTTATGAAAATCTCTTATGATTTTCTTAGTAACGTTTTTTCTCTATCTTAACTAATAAGAATACAGCATATAACACATACTACATATAAAATATGTGTTAATCGACCATTTACATCATTAGCAAGGCTTCCAGCAACAGTAGGTCATTAGGAAAGTTTCTGAGGAGTTAAAAGTTATACTCCGATTTTCAAGTGTGTGAGGGGTCAACAGCCCTAACCCCCATGTTGTTACAAGGGACACCTGTATCTTCTGAATATGTACAACATTTAAACGACTCAGAAGTGGAAATTATATAATATTAGTATGTTCACAGACATCTCACCCAATCCCCGTTCTTTCAATTTTTCTACCTCTTATCAATAATCATTTTCCTTAGTTCTTGGATTCTAGGTTTGTTTGTTTTTGTCTTTTGCAAAATAAACAAATGTATATGCAAACTATACACACTTTAACACCTGGATTTTTCACCTATACATACCCTATCACTCCAGATCAGCTCACAGAGAAATTCCTCATTCTCTTTAGTACTGTAGACTATTCTCTTGTCTTCAAACTTATTCTTTCCCCAATTCTGCTATGGTCACACATACGGATGGTCAAGTTAAGTTCTTAGTAGTGGAACTGCTGATTATAAAAGGTAAATACACATATAGCTTTGTTAAGTATTGCCAAATTCCTTCCTATAGGGTCTGTGCATGAGCAATGCATGAGTGCTTATTTCCTCAAACTTCCAGGAGCATATTTTCAAGCTCCTGAATTTTTATTAATCTGATAGGTGAGAAGCAGTTTCTTAGTGTAGTTTTAATTTATATTTCTCTTATGAATAAAGCATCTTTTCATATATTTAAGAGCCAACTATGCATTTTTTTCTTCTCTGTGGATAGCCCATTAAAGACTTGCATATACCTCTCCCAGGTTATTATTTGTATTTAGCTTTGCTTATAGTTTTTGCTGCTATGAAAGTTTTTTTGTTTTGTTTTGTTTTAATTTTCCATTCAGTCACATTTATCTTTTACAGCCAGGTTATAAAGGGAGGAATGGTACCTGGTAAGAATGAGACTCACTGGGGTGCCTGCATGGCTCAGTTGGTTAAGCATCTGCCTTTGGCTCAGGTCATGATCCTGGGGTCCTAGGATGGAGCCCCACATTGGGCTTCCTGATCAGTGGGGAGCCTGCTTCTCCCCCTCCCCCTGCTTGTGCTTGTTCTGTCACTCTCAAATAAATAAATAAAATCTTAAAAAAAAAAAAGGAAGAAGAATGAGACTCACTTACATACCTACAGAACCATTAAAACCAGCACTGGAAAGGATAAAGGTGGGTTTACTTAGCTCTCTCTCCTCATCCTTGCTAGACGACAACCACAGGACTCTCCAGCTCTCAAGCTGGTCCTCAACACTTTTAGACAGTAGGGGCTGCTAGCATTAGGTTAAAAATGTTTGGAAATAGCTAACATAAGGGAATAAAACCTTAACAGTAAAAGATTAAGCTTAGAGACAGAGAAAGCTTCCATGCTATGTGTAGTTTCTTAATCAATGAACAGTGAAAAGACACAAGACAATGTTCTTAGAGAGCAGCACTCCAGAGTTATTATGTAACATGAGCAAGACATTCACCACGCCAGAGTAAACTGAGGGAAACATCTGATTTTTATAAACAAATGTGTTATTTTCTCCAAAACAAAACATTGTTGACAGCATCCCAATGAGCATGAACAGCTGAAAGTGAACTCTATTCCCTACCTTCAAATTAGTTTTTTTCTTTTTCCTTCAAATGAGTTTAGATCTTTCTTCTCAAAGGCAAATAATCAGCCATGAAAAACGAATAGGTGATCATCTCACAGCTGGAGAAACTCACCTGCAAGAGCTCATTCACTTCTGGAAATTACAATTAGAATGAAGAGGCAGTTGGCATCACTGCTACTTCTCTTGCACACATTCTGCTTGGTCTGGGCTACAGCTATCTGAGATGCTAAACAGAAACTTGCCCAGACTGCTGGCTACCTATGGGACAGCAATGCAGAAAATGAGGAGCTGAAGAGCCAAGAAAAAAGCAGTAGGAAAACTGCTCCTCCACCACTTGGAGGTGGCACATGGCATGGTGAGCAGGCAGTCTGGGAAGGAGAGGACTCTGCTTTGGTCATGCTGTTACAGTGATGCAATGAGGGGGAAAGAAGGGAGACAAGGGACACTACTGACATTTTGGGTAGGATCATTCTTCATTATCTAGGTTGTTCCATGCATTGCATGCTGTTTAGGGACCCTAGACTCCCCACTCCCACCACCCCCACACACACACCTGCACATTGTGACACATTTCCAAACAGCCCAAATGAAAACCACTGGAAATGAGTAGAAAGCAGAGGCAGACGAAGAGGCAAGGTTTGTGTGTAATTTGATTGTAGAAAGTTTCCTTCTATGTGATCTCCCTTAGGAAAAGCGAGTTGTTCGGCAGTGGCCTGAGCAGCTGGGAGGAAGTCAGACTGGACAATCTCTCTAACACTCTGCTGATACTATTTAAAGTGTGTGGAAACCATATCAAACTGCAATGTTATTAAAAAAGTCTTACACTCTTGGGACTCCTTCTAGATGCTGCTAAAAAAAGCATTATAGTATTTTTATGTGGTTTTATGACCCTGACAAGGCAGCAGACAAGAAGGGTTCAACAACTCAAAAACAGGGATCCTCATCTTCTACATTTATCTGACCTCCTTCACTGAGGTGTGGAGGGTTGAGACAAATGTAAACATGGGGCATAGGGACAGAAAGTAGGCCACTTAAGCTATTCTAAGAAAATGGACAGATTTGAACCAGTATTGGATACTCTCTACTTGTTATTAAGGGGAATTAAAGACAATTCATTAAATATATAACTGCATATGACCTAAAATGATTTCATCCCCTATCAGTAAGTCCCCAGAATAAAAATCTATCAAACGTATTTTTCCAAGACCAAATTTGCATGTAACTACAGATAAAAATATAGACATCTTTTTGGCAACTCCATAGTTACACTACCACCAGTTTTTATTCTTTAACATGTATCGAATGACATTCTGAGTTTAAGGGTCAATACTGACCTTTCCCTGTTACTATTTCAAAATTTTCCCTTTCTGGTTGAGGCTGCAGAACTAGAGACTAGATAGGAATTACTATTATTATTATTTGGAAAACTTTAAAAGAAATGTAACCTAAAATCTATCTGTAGGTCAGATATTCAAGTATGGTGTTAATGATGGGCTCCAATTCTATAGTCACTTTAAGAAAAGCTATCTGGGCTTTGGTAGACTCAAATTTTAAATTAAAGGTGATAGAAAGCTTTTCAAAGATTTTGATTACATTTACACATCTCTTTAACCTAGATCTAGTAGCTAAATTAAAAGGAAATGAGCTTTGAAGTTCCCTCGATTTCCTTAATAACTTTGTTATAGAAGGAAGGGACACTGCCACTTATGCAGAGCTGGCGAGCATCTCAAGGACACACATGAGAAAGCCACATACAACTTCTGGCTTCAGGAGATGGTAGTTAGGGTTACACAGGATGAAGCGGTGGGACCAAAGCCACCAGACAGGGCTGGGGCAACAATAAAAAAAAAAAAACCGCACACCTAACATAACTTCCAGGGAGCCCAGCCAGCATCAACAACAACCTAAGAGTGCCTCAAGCACGAACACAAGGTGAAAACACAGGTTTTCAAAATCTTACTGCCTCTGAATATGCCAAAGATTGACTCTACAAAGGTATGGCCAGTTCCCAGAGTGGACAGTTTTAGGCTGAAGTCCAGTAAGGAAGTAAGTAAGTCTCTTCTGAAATTTTTCAGCAGACTGGAATGCACACCAAACGGATGCCTGGGGAATGCTTGATTTGCTCCAGTTAGGGTCAGAATGTATCTCCATTCACAAGTGTCTGGCATGGAGGACACTGTATTTCATAAGACAAAAGCAGCCTTTCAAACTGATTGACGGGCACATTCACAGTCCCATTTGCTTTCAAAAAGTCACGTATGAGGTTATAGTTACCAAAATATTCTTTTTTCTGGTAAAAAAAAAAAAAAAATCTTAAAACAACTTACAGAAAAGGTATAGCAGCACAATCATCTAATTTTATTTTCACTGACCATTTAAGAAGTCTTAAAATAGGTATCAAAATTCATGATACCCAGAACACTTTCCAAAGTGACTTTTTAATGATATCTGCTTGCCCTTTTCTTTTCTTTTCTTTTCTTTTTTTAAGTAATCTCTACAACCAATAGGGGGGCTCTAATGCACAACCCTGAGATGGAGAGTTGCACGCTCTTCTGGCTGAGCCAGTCAGGCGCCCCCAGTGATATATGCTAGCAAAAGATAAAAAGCTCATTCTTAAAAAGCCAGCAGCACCTTACCACTAGATTCATGTCCTCTGATGAGTTCTAAATTATTATTATTATTATTTTTTTGGTTAAAGAGTTTATTTATTCATTTGAGAGAGAAAGAGCAAGGGAGAGAGAACTCCTGATCCGGAGAGGGGTGGGGCAGAGAGAGGAGAGAGAGGCAGGCACTCTCCCCACAGAGCAGGGAGCCTCATGTGGGGCTCAATCCCAGGACCATGGGATCATGACCTGACCTGAAGGCAGACGCTTAACCAAGGAAGTCACCCAGGCACCAGAGTTCTCCTAAATTCTAAGTGAGTCATTTTTATGCAAATATCTCTGATCTTTCCACAAAGCACTCCACGCAAAGGGTCAAAGAAGGGGCACTTGCCAAGCTGGAGTAGATAATGATTGACATTTGCAGTAACAGAGCCCAGTATCTTAGCAGTAAAAACACTCAAGCTTGAAGTTAATCCATTTCCTTATACTCAGATTGTTAGAAAGACTGAAATGAAACAGAAGAGAGCAGCCTGTGCAAAATAAAGTGTCACAGATCCTTTCATTGACATTCCATACCAGTTAACTCTTGTTCATCCATTCTAAAACAAGTGGACTTCATAGACATCTCCAAGACTCTGATACACCCATCATCTGACGCCAGGATCACTTTATCTGACGTACACCAGTCCACATCCAATATCCGAAAGGTCACATTCCTTCCACTTCTTAAACTGCTCACCATCTGAACCTTCAAAAGTGAATTTTGTGGTGGTCATTTTCAGAAAGAAAAGGAAGATGTTTATCAGAGACAATGCCAGTGGCATAGACCCAGTGCAAGTTAAAACTGAACAGTTCTGGCAACCTATCTTCTACATACAGATATATTTTAAAGATCCCAAAGACAACGATACCATTAAAAGCAAGAAAATTATTTTAAGAAGCTTGTCAAACCCATCATATAGGCTTCATTTCTAAATCAGACAGAAGAAAAAAAATAGAGCTCCTGTGACCAGCAGCTTGGTTTGAGTGTCTTATCAGGGAGCTGGGCCTACCTCTTTAGTATCCCACACTTCAGCACCATCATTGTACATTGCTATCAATTTCTGGTTTCCTTTACCAGGAGCAAAACGAATCTTCCTGACCCAGCTTCGGTGTGTAGGTATTCCTCTGAGGGTGGTAAACAAACAAAACAAAATATCAATACACAGTAGGATAATATCTTGTCACTGAAAAGTCTGTCCAATGACTCTTTCTAGGTCTGCTTTTGACAAGGTCTGGTGACGTGAGAACCACTTTACTTTCTGGGACAAGGGTCTCATTTGACAGAAATGGTCTGGCCTTTAACGACAACTGGAATGATGTCCCAGCATTTCTGCATGGGCCACCTGCAGATAAGTGTCTCCTATGAATGACCCAGAGTCTGCTCAACGCCTTTCCTCCCAAGTTCAGTGACAAGAGACCCAAGGGTCCAAGCTATACTTGGTTATGTTTAATATTCTACTTTAGCAGGTCACAGCCTTCAATGGAACCATCAAGAAGTTACTTTTTTAAAAAAACAAATAATAGTGAATTCTTTTTTTTTTTTATAAATATTTTATTTATTTAGAGAGAGAGTGCATGAGCATGAGTGGGGAGAGAGAGGGAGAGGGAGAAAAGCAGAGTCTCAGGTTCCTCCAGATTCTCAGGACCCTGAGATTGACCTCAGCTGAAGCCAAGAGTCAGATGTTTAACTGACTGAAACATCTAGGTGCCCCAAATAACACTGCATTCTTGAATCATACCTGGATACTCTGCCTTTCAAATCCCAAAAATTTAAATTTCCATCCATATCTCCAAGAACTAATGTGTCACCTTTCCAAGCGATGCAGGTAATACTACCCATACTTCCCTAGAAAACAAAAGCAATAAATATACAAACATACATATTTTTTTACTACTTATAGGACATCATAGCAGAGAAATGTTTTTCTTAATAAATGTGATAAAATAGTCAACATATTTTAGTAAAACTTAACTATAAATGGTTTTGCTTTGGTATGAATGCCATCAAATACTAAGAGACCCTGGACACTAAAGAAATACCTAACTTATCAAGTTCAATGATGAAGATTTCAGTTTGACAGACATTAAGTTACCTGAACTGATTTTATAGAGAAGAGGTGTTGTATGAGGAAAAAATACCTTAAAGAAAGCAAACTAAAAGAAGTAAAGAGAAGGAAAGAAAACCCTTTCTAGAGGGCTCTTGTCTCCAACTTCTCACTTGCTGCAAAAGGATAAATCATTCTGTCCCAGAAGAAACTCAGAGCTGTTTCATAATTAATTGTGCAGCAATTTTTCTACTGAAAAGAGGATTGAGAGCTTCACTGAACCTTCTAGAATAATGACAGTGAAGAGATACTATAGATTAAAGCCATGTGCACAGGGACACCTGGGTGGCTCAGTGGTTGAGCATCTGTCTGCCATTGACTCAGGGTGTGTTCCTCGGTCCTGGGATGGAGTACTACATTGGGCTCCCTGTGGGGAGCCTGCCTCTGTCTCTGCCTCCCTCCCTCTGTGTCTCGCATGAATGAATAAAAATCTCTAAAAAAGATAAAGAAATAAAGGCATGTACACAATCTGAATTCACAGAAAGCTTTGCAAAGAAGGTCCATAGGGAAACCTCAGTGTAAGAATGAAACACTATTGCAATAACTCCAAGGGGTGGGGGAGAACGGAGCTTACAGCTCTAACAAACCCAAGGAGGTAGTGTGACAGAGACCTTAGGAGCCTAGGCTCTAGAGTCAGTTGCCAGGGCTCAAATCTGAGTTTCATCACATATGTTGTGTGGCTTGTGGCACATTTACCTAATATTCCTGCATCTCAGATTTATAATCAAAAAAGTATGTTAAGCTCATGAAAGTTGAGGAGCTCCTATTAGTATTAACAAAATTATACAGGAAAGGGCTCAAAACAATGCTGGCTACACAGTAGTCAATACATGTTTGCTATTAAAAAATATCACTGCTCAATTATTTCTCTACTTATTAAAAGAAATCTTTCTTTTTTTTTTCTTTTTGCATTTATAGAACCAAATAAAAATAAAAATTTACATGCTCAGTTCTCAAGCTACCCACCGCAGGAAAGCTCAAAGTTGGCCAAACTGACTATTATAAACTGGCCCATACATCAAATACTGCATAAATCCTAATGGTAGTCAAGAAATAAAAGAAAAAAACCTGAATTAAAAATGAGTATTTTAAAGAATTCAATGATAAAAATCTTAGAAAGCTATGTTAAATAAATAGAATTCTGTATGATATGAAGCCACACTTCAAGATCTTATTTCCTGACATCATTAACAGAATGTTTAAAAATTTGCCTTCAAAGTTTACTTTTCCTAGTCTTGAAAACTTTCACATTTTATAATCTTACTTTCTAACTTCTAAAAATCAAAATATTAAAGTTTAAATAAGCTCAGAAATCAGCTTAGAATTATAAGTGACATATTCATACAACTATGTAATTAAGCAATCCAGATCTTTCTACCTAAGAGTTGATGGTATACAGGCCATATGCAGATACCAAGGTGCTTTCAGAGGATGTGGCATAAAGTTGCTCTGTGGCTCCAGACAATCCGGAGAGAGCCAAGACTAAAACTCAATAGAGTATTATTTGTTGACACTGTTACATTCCTGTATATAAAATATCATGTTCAAAAGATCAGAAGTAAGGCTGAGAGCAAAGCAGAAATATTCATTCTCTCCCACTATTCCAGATTTCTGAATAAAAGCAGTCAACTACTTAAAATATGTCAAACTTTCCTCTTCTTTTTACCATTTTTATACATTCTATAGTTTGTGGGCCAAAAATCGAGAGAGGGAAAGTTTCAACTCAAAGCAAATGTTTAATACTTTACATTTGGGAAGAGGGTAAGATAAATATTGGATTAAAATAGGCAAACAAAACCTATGCCTATGTATCTATATAGATCAGTCCCTAGAAAATATTTAAGTTACAGAAAATAAAAACAATGAATCAAAGCCAATTCTTCACATATTATACAGTAGTTGCTCAAATCCCTTTCCCTAAAACCAATCTGCTCTAAAATATGTGCTAATTTCACTGGAGGCTGGATCTGTATCAGGCTGGTCTCTCCCTGAGAAAGTTCCTTCCAGCTGTGGAATAAAAGGATCTGGCAGGCAAGTAGAGACTTCGGACCTCCATAAAAAGAAAAAAAAATCGTAAAAACTGTGAGGCACAATTGCCATCCTGAAAGAAACTCTTATAAAAAGGAAAACTAGGGTCTAATGCCCAAAAGTTTTAAACTTTTTCTGGGGTAAGGAAGAATTGGCATCTCAAAAAATTACTGGATTGTGTCTATATCCTAATCCCAAGTGTGAAGTGATCAGAGACAGACAGCTGCCTGTGAGTGGCAAGAAAAGAGTTCAGAAGGAGCCTTATCTGGGGTTCTAGAGGAGGAACTCTGAATTATTAAGACAGCAAACTGATTTTCCAAAGGACAGCTACATTATACTGCAACTCTATGTCTGCTTAGTTTTTTCTTTCTATACATTTAGTTCCTTTTCCTATTGTGATCAAATACCAACCTTTCACATTTGCATTACTTTCACCTTTTCAAACTAGTGACAATTAAAGAAAGTCCAAAACAGACATTACTAAGTATCAGGTATGACTTGTTCTATGTAATAGAAAAAATGAAACTGGTTTGAAAAGTACTTTCACATGTTAGTTTCCATTTTTAGCAGAGAAGGTTGTTTGATGGCCTCACCTCTTCTCACATTGTTTATAAGGAAGACATGGCAGCAGCCAGTCTCTAAGAGACTCCACTGATTCTGCCTTGTGGTTTTTATGTGCCCTGGCAGTCACCTCCCACAACAAACAGGACTGACTCGTGAACCATCAGCACACTGAGGAAATGACAGTGTGATTTCTCAAACTAGGTCCTAAAAGACATCGCAGCTTTCTCTGTGTTCTCTCTTGGATCAGTTGTGCTGGAGGGAGCCAGCTGCCGCGTGGGTGAGGACACTCAGACAGCCCTAGGGAGATGTCCCTGTGAGAAAGAACTGAGGCCAGTCATCAATAGCCAGCATTACTTTGCAATGGACATGTGAGTTAGCCATCCTGGCTAACTTAGCCACCATCCTGACTGCAACCTGTAAGACTCTGAGCCACCTGCAAAATATAGGGCTTGGCATTCAACAAAACAGTCTACTTTTATTTATTTTTTAAAGATTTTATTTATTTGAGAGAGAGTAAGAGTTGAGAGAGCGAGAGAGCGAGCACACTAGCAGAGGGAAAAGCAGAGGGAAAGGGAGAAGCAGACTCCCTACTAAGCAGGGAGCCCAATGCAGGGCTTGATCTGGGGACTCCAGGATCATGACCTGAGAAGGCAGACACCCAACTGACTGAGCCATGCAGACATCCCTAAAACAGTCTATTTTTATGTAACAATTTTAAGTAAATAGATATATTTCATGAAATCATTTCATGCCTCCACTTAACCATTACAGCAGTATTAGTTAACAAAAACACTTTCTTATCTATCTTTTAAAAACAACCTATGGGGATCCCTGGGTGGCGCAGCGGTTTGGCGCCTGCCTTTGGCCCAGGGCGCGATCCTGGAGACCCGGGATCGAATCCCATGTCAGGCTCCCGGTGCATGGAGCCTGCTTCTCCCTCTGCCTGTGTCTCTGCCTCTCTCTCTCTGTGTGACTATCATAAATAAATAAAATTAAAAAAAATAAAAAATAAAAAATAAAAAATAAATAAAAAATAAAAACAACCTATGAAATGCATATGGACACAAATTACAAACTATAGAACCTCAGAGGATTTCAGAAGGTCCCTAGGAGGATACATATAAATTAGTAAATATTAATAATGCTATTGCACTTATAACCTGATTACTATTACCCCAAAATGATGCTAGACTGTAAGTCAAATCCTCCAAGTGGAAAGAGGAGAGATACTGGAATCAAACAGACCTGAGTTTACAACTGCCATGTCACTAAGCGGGGTAACACTAGGAAAGTTACTTATTCTCCCTTGGTTTTGTCATAGATAAAATGGAAAGAATTCCTCATGGATTATTAAGGGGATAAAAAATAAGTAGCACATAGTTAGTATTTAATTTAAGTAGTTACAATGTTATTCTCTAGCAGTATGGGACAAGTCTAATCAATGAAAATATCTCCTTAAATAGTCAAGTTTATTATTTAAAGTTTCATGAAAGAGCTTCACAACTTAACTATGGCTTCAGTGGATACGGAATCAACAAAACCTCTGATAAACTCTTCACGAAGATGTAATCAAGAGCTGGACTCACATCTGGTGGAATCCGAGCACTATCTTTCACTGAGTTTCCTTCCACTGTGAGATGATAAACTTGGCCATCGTTATCGGTAAACACAAAATGCTCCCGGGCAGAGATGTTCTGACTGAGTTCAGATTTACTTTCTGCCTCCTGCAACAAGCTTTGGAAGAGAGAGGAATAAGGTAAAGCTATTTCTTTTTCCTAGAGTGACACACACATTAATTTGTCCCAAATACAGATATACAGATGCATTAACAGGAAGTCCAAAAGTCCAAAACTATCTGCCAAAAAAAAAAAAAAAAAAAAGCACTAACACTAATCTTTGCTCAGTTAATAAGAGGAAAACACAAATTACTCCCAACAGGTTATTTACCCCATACAGAGGAATGTAGTCATCTAGACTTTACACGAGAAATTTGTTCACTGTTTCTGTTACAGAAAGAAGCCTTATCTTGACCATTTTCTCTGAGGTTTTTTTATTTCTAAAATTGGTGGGGATGGAGATGCGGACAGTCCCTAAATCTAGCATTCTCTATATATTTTCTTTGGTGCATATAAATGACAATATGAACTATCCGGATGTTCATGCTAAATTCATTTGGATTTCAGAAGCTGAAGTTTAGGGCACAGAAGGGTAGTGAGAATGATCACACTCGCTAATGGATACTGGCATATGGATACTACTGTATGTGTTATTGACTACACTAAGCAATGAAATAGTAAAATTAACTCTTCAGTCTTCCAAGTATGCACTGAAATACAAGAGAGTACAATAGATGCCTTTGGACGACACTTGTCAAGTTCCCTACCACGACACTGACTATCACAAATGACAGGCAGGGAACAGCACTCTGCACCTGATCACGGATGACTCCACAATGCTCAGCTCTGTGTCTGAGACCACGGTCTGGCGGGCCATGGCCTCTCGGGTAGCCAACTGTTTCTTTCTCAGGCTCTTCAAGTTGTGAGATGGGGACCATTCCTGAGAAGCAAAGACGGACACACCTATAAGTGCTCAGTTTACTTCAATCAAACAATCTTTCTGGAACAGTTGGGCATCACTTATTACTGCACATGAATTCACAATTTGTTCTTAAGTATTATCTATTTATAGAAAGGGTGAATGAATGCATTCTAATTAGTGCTTAAGGCAGATTTTAATAATCTACCCTCTACCTCCTTCTACCTCTAATCTTTAATGAGAGCTTAAGGTAGAAGAGTTTAATGGCAAACTTCCAAAAGGTCTAACTCTGATGCCTTCTTTTTTTACAAAATGAAAATAATAAATACAATTATGATATCTTCTCTTCCCTACTTCTAGCCCTCCCCCGTAGATACATAGGGTGAGTTGCTTATGTTCCTCCAATATGGTCCATTGTCATCAACAGATCTACCTCAAATCTCTTATTTATTCTTTTATATTCCCATCTATTTTAATGCATTCAATCCAATAATCTCTCATATGCATCAATTCTTCACAGATAGTTATTTCACATGTGTGTATTCATAACTTACATAAATAGGAATCACATCCTACCCTGTTCCTAAACTCTTTTCATTGAGTACAACATAAGTCCCATCTCTGCTGTTTCTGTAGGCTACCCAGTACTCCACGAGTGCATCCATCCACTTTTAGTCTCTCTGTTCTCCCAGCAGAGAACACCCGGAGTGCGTCTGACCTCTCTGACAAACAACACTGCAGTCCATATCTTCACAGAAGCTCCTCTGTGAACAGGGGCTGCAAAGTCTGCTTGCAGAGTACCTCACTGGTCTGCATTCCTACCAGCAGTGGGTAAGGATTCCTGCAACCTACTACACCCACAACTGATGCTATCTGGCTCCCCAGTTTTCGTTAGTTTAAAAGTTATACCATTGTTAGTTTATTTTGCCCATCTCTAAAAACTGATGACTTTGAACATTTCTTCATACGTCTATTGGCCTTTTAGGTTTCTCCACCATTCGTGAACTGCTCACTTACTTTGGCCCTCTTTCCACTGGTGTTCCTGTCTTTTCAAGTTCCTATAAGCCTAGCCCTCTACAAGGATTAGTTAGTCCTTTGCTGGTTTTAGATATTGGTAAATTTCTTTTTCCAACTTGTCCTTTCTATTTAACTTGGACACTGGTGTCCTTCATTGGATAGAGAGCATCAATCTTGATGTAATTAAATGCATTTTTCTTTTTTTGCCTTTTGGTTTGAGCTCCTGACGTCCTTTTCTGCCCCCAAAACAGAAAAATATTCTTCTATTTTTGACTATGAATTTGACAGATTTACATTTTTACATTTAGGTCTCTAATCCCATAGAGCCTACGTCTAAATATGGTATTAGGTAGAGATCCAGTATTTTTCTCCATAAAGTGAGACCATTTTCCCAATGCTGTCCTCTTTTTTTAAGGCTGAGTTAGCTACTATGACCTTTTATTCTTTCACAAATCTCTTTATCATGTTCTTCAAAATATCTGAGTAAAACTTTAATTGGAACTGCACTAATGCTATATTAGCTTAATCAATCCAAGAAAATAAGAGTTATCTCCATGGACTTAGATCATCCTCACATTTTTAATAAGAAAATACATTAACAGTAATGATTTCAATTCAGGCTAAAGAAAAATATTGACCACATACACAACATGCCTGGATAAACTAGATTTTCAATTGTAACTTACCAAAGCAGTTATTGCAGGGAAGTTTTTGGACATTTCTCTAAGAATGGTACAAGTCCTAACATCCCATAACTCCAGGGGTTTATCTTTGAATACAACTGCCAAATACTGCCTAAAATAAACAAAATTACTAAAAGTTTTGCAAAACTTTTCACCATAAGTAATACAAATAAAAGGTTGAGTAAATCAGAAAAGTCATTTAAATTAACATTAGTTCTCATCATTAATAGTTATTAAGAAGGTAAAGCCCTAAGATGACCTTAGATAGCCACATAGCCATAATTAAGCAAGGAGCCCAGGTCAGAAGAAAGAATGAAGAAAGGCACAAGTTCACATTTTACCAATTTACCAATTTATGGTAACTCTCCCAAGGCTTAATTTCCTCATATATGACATGAGAATATTACCACCTATCCCAATGGATTGGTATGCAGGGTTATGGTAAAAATTAAATGAAAAAGTAAAGGTTTTCACAAAGTTTCTATCATGCTAGCACTGAGAAAATGTCACAGAGCAGGAAGATCCTTATACTCAGTATCAAAGCACTTAGGTTCTCTTGCTCAGGACAAAGTCTGCCATTTGATAATTTTGTAGCCTCAGATAAACCATGTAATCTTTTTGAGATTTATGTATGTATGTATGTATGTATGTAGGTAGGTAGGTATGTAGGTATTTATTTATTTTAAGATGTTATTTACTTATTCATGAGAGACACAGAGAGAGAAGCAGAGACACAGGGAGTCCTTGAGGGGAGCCTGATGTGGGACTCCGGGACCACACCCTGGGCTGAAGGCAGATGGTCAATCGCTAAGTCACCCAGGGGTCTCTTTGAGTTTTATTCTACTTATCTTTATAATGATGTTAATAACATCTGTCTTACCCCCCTCACTAAATGCTAAAAAGGGGGGAGAGAGGATAGCACACATGGAAGGATTTTATACACCATTACGGGTTACACAAAGGCAATATAATATGTTACATTTTTTATTATATCTAACATGAAGCCATCTACTGGCTTATATATAAATAACTAATATAAGACAGAATCTGGTGAATGCTACAAAGATTAACTATGAAAGAGGAGATTTATTTTGACAACTAGGCAATGGCATTCTAGGCAGTGTAACAAATGTGACAAATGGCCAAGATAAGAAAGGACACAGTGGAGGGAATATGCTACCTGAAATGAAGGGCATGCAAGAGCAATCATCATGAGAAAGAAGATCAAAATGTGAATTTTGGATCACATTATTAAAGACCTAAAATACCCAAATATGCCATGCTAGGTTATATACAGATTTATTCTACAGATTATAGTGGATCATAGAAGGTTTTAAAGTAGTGGGGGATAATGTGATTTGTTTTAGATGTATTAATTTTAGCAGGCATATGAGAGTCAAGAATGACTGGAAACAGAAGAGACTGGAGTCCATATAGTGCAACTGAGCAATTAAACTCTCTAATCTCAGGATTCTTACATTTTTAAAAATTAAGGACCTCCCCCAAAGAACTTTTGTTTATGTGGTTTATAACAACTGACATTTTGCATATTAGAAATTAAGTCTAAAAAATTAGAAACTATCCTTATTAATTCATTTTAAATTTAAAAACAGAAAATAACTAGCAAGATGGCAGATTTAAACATAAGCCACAATGATAATTACGTTCAATATGAATAATTTAAACACTGCAATTTGAAACATAGATAACCAAATAGAAAAAGAAGCCCCAACCAGATGCTTTCTAGAAGATATCAACTTTAACTATAAAGAAAGACATAGATAAGACACAAGTAAAAGGTAAGAAAAAGATACACTATGCAAACATTAATCAAAAGAAAGCTTACGTGGCTATATAAATCAGGCAAATCTGACTTACTTCTGAATAAAAGAATAGTACCAAAAATAAAGAGGGTATTTCACAATGATAAAGAAATAAGTCAAGAGGAGATAACAATACCAGATATGTATGTAACTAGTAACAGAGCTTTAAAATACCAAAAGCAAGAACATGAGCTCTTCAAAAGAGAAATAAATGCAAAACAATGTTTATTTCAACACTCACCTGTCAGTAATAGACAGAAAAGCAGGCAGAAAATCAGTATGAATATGAGACCTAAATAACTACCAACCAATCTGAACTGACATTTATGGATTATTCTAATCAATGAGAGCAGAAAACACAATCTTCAAAAGTGCAATATGGAACATTCACTAAGACCGTAGTCTAGGCCATATAACAATCATATTAAATTTAAAAGAACTAAAGCAATATAAAATGTGCTCTCTGATTCTAATGGAAACCATGAATTAACAGAAAGATATCTGAAGAACCCCTAAATATTCTGAAATTAAATAATGTATCTATAAATATCCTATGGAAATTGGTAGTTATGATTTCCAAAACCAGACAAAGATATTACACGAAAACTAGATCAATATGCTTCATGAGCACAGATGAATAAAATTTAAGCAAGTCAAATCCGGTAATATACCATGACCAAGAAGAATTTATGCCAGGGATATAAAGTTGGTTTAACAAAAAAATCAGTCAATGTAATTCACCATATTAGCTGACTTAAAACAAAATCCCTCATTATGATGATGTCCCTAAATGCAGAAAAATCATCTGACAAAATCCATCACCTACTCAATGATACAAAGTTTTAGTAAACTAGGAATAGAAAAATTCCTCAATGTAATAAAGGTCACCTACAAAAAATCTATAACTAACATATTTAATGTTGAAAGACTGAACACTTTTGCCTTAAGATCCAGAAACAGAACAAAGATGTCTGCTCTCGTCATTCTATTCTACATTGTACTGGAAGTCCTTCTCATTACAGTAAAACAAGGAGGAAAAAAAAGCCCATACTCCAGAAAACAGAGATGTAGCTGAGTCATTACTGGCAAACAACATGGAATGTCTATATAGAAAATACTAAAGAACCAACTAAAAAGCTACTAGAAATAATAATTAAGTTAGCATGGTCACGAAGTCAATATTAAAAAATTAACTATTTCACTATGCCAGTAATGAATAATTGGTAACTGAAATTAAAAAGAGAAAAAAATACATGTATACTAGTATTGAAGAAAAAAAACAAAAAAAATTAGCAAATGATGTGTAACACTTTAAGAATGACAACTAAGAAATAAGTGGAGAGATACACCATGTTCATGAATCACAGAACTTATTAGGATATCAATTCTTTCCCACATTGATCTATGGATTAAGTGCAATCTCAATCAAAATCCCAGGAAGCTTTTTTGGTAACACTGATAAGCTGATTCTAAAATTTATGTGGAAATACAAAGATTCCAGAAAAGCTAAAGAAATTTGGAAAACTATTTTAAAAAGCTTACTCCTCCTTTCTTTGTTCTTCTGATTGGTCTTCATTCAGTCTCTATGTTTAATAGTCTTACTTTACATGTATTTCCCTTGGAATGAAAAACTCAAAACTTTCTGAAATTTAAATAGGTCTAAATTATAAACAAAGAAAATCAGTTCTTTGACTCAAGAAACCCATGTTGAGATAGAAATGCATAAGAATTTCATTAGGTGACAAATTACATTTTCCTTGTGGGTGACAGGCATTTAGATCAATATAGCTATAGGAGAAAAAATAGGATTACTGGTTTTACCAATCAAATGAGATATTAAGATTTATAGAAAAGTTATCTTTTTAAGTAGAAATTAAAAGCAATAGTTTAATTTTGTGATCAAAATATTTTCTTGAGATGGCTGCATAGCTTGATTTACTATCACTAAGAAACTCTATATGCATTTCAGCATATTCTCACTTTCTTAAAGATTAAAAAAAAAATCTTTAAGATCCCATTGTGATAACACCACAGATTTTTTTTTTTTTTGGCTCACACTTACTTTAAATGAGATACTTTAATCATTTCGATGGGTGACTCATCATTGCCTCGTTCACCGCGAAAAGCAATACTCCTACCTTTAATTGAAAATATTAAAGAAAATGTGAAATATCAGATGAAACAGGTAAGACAAAAAGCTATACACACCAACAGAATCTGATCAGTGCTTCCTCTATTCTCCCACTTACTTCTACACTGTTTCAAGTAATCTAAATTCAAAATGTATTTCAAAAGTATTACAAGTTAAAGATCAAGAATATATTACTTGTATTCAATTATCTATCTTATAAAAAAGTATTTTCCTTTGTTACAGTTTCTTGAATACTTTCAGTGGTTTCTTTCAAATAAATAGTTCTATTTTAGAAATTCAAAATTATCAATTTCCGAAGTTTCAATCCATCTATGGTAAAGGAACAGCCTACTGTAAAATACAACAGGTTTGTGTATTTAGACTATTATATATAATATCTATTATTTAGATATATTATATCTAAAGTAATATGAACACTCCCATGTTCACAAATACTAACCAGTGGAAAAAACACTCTTTAAACAGGTATTTAAGATTTCCTGTCCCATGTACAAAATGCTCAACTAAAACACTTTGACCTGTTTCTTACTGAAAGGTTCTTTACACACCGGAACTGGGGAATGATAAGAATTAGTTAACTGTCAGAGAAGCTAAATGGTTTTCTGTAATTAAAAAATGCAAATTCTACTCTATGTCTGAACAAATACATTTTAATAACTTTTCCCGCATTTTTATTTACATTAAACAAAAGAGAGCACGCTCAATTCAGAGACAACTGAGTGCCTGCATGCCTCTGCTCCTCAGTGCTGTCAAATGGGGCTCCTGTTCTTATTTGCCAAACAAACACCCACATCCTTTCCTAACTCTGCTGGTCTGGTCTGCTGCTCTTCTTAGAAGACAAGGCTAGAAAAGTCTATTATCTATGAACTCAAATATCCCACCTCAGCAAGTTAGTATCTATGACTTAAATTTTAAAATTTATTGCTCAAAAATAAGTCTGAGAAAGATTTTAAGTTATCTAATAGTCCTGAGCTAACTGGAAAAAATGATAGGCTTTTTTTTTTTTTTTTTTTTTTAAGTGAATGATACTAGAAAACAGCATTTTGCCCCTGGGCTGTCATGTAATTAGAGAGACCCCAATCTAGGGGCAGGGGCTACTGGGCACGTCATTGCCAATGAGAACAGAACTACAGTGGACTGATTACAGACAGTGCGACTAATTTCTTGAGGTTTAGTAACATACCCATACCCAGAGAAGTAAAAACACCCATTATCATGGAAATACATATTGAGAATATACTCGATTTGCTACCCACATGTGCACACACATACATATATATATCTTAGAATTCAAACTGTTTACATATATCCTTATTGCTAGACCATTTTAAAGAAACTCACTATAATTTTGTTCAGAATTCTATTTGAAATCATCCATGTGTCATAAAATAATTTGAAACTCTCACCTTATTCTAAGTTCTTCATTTTGAAACTCATTGGGTTGTAGGTTTTTAAACAAATTCTGAGCAAGTTACTTAACTGGAATGCTTCTTTTTTTTAAACTCTCAAATTTCTCTACTCAGTCAGCCTGAGACTGTCAAAAGTCTTAAATTTGAACATTTAAAAACAAATAAATTATAAATTTATAAAGGTTTTCCTGTAAAGGCCAAAAGTTTTAGAAGAGAATCTAAGAAAGCCTACTACAAAGATTTATTTTAAAACCGTACTTTTGGTCACCTAACAATGTACTTAAAGGTAGAACTGGTAACATATGTAATTATAAATCTGTCTGTTCAGGCTAATGGTACTCCATTTACCATATACTTGTATTAACACAATTTGCATACAACAACAACGATGAGCCTTTCCAGGGTAATTATTACAGAACAACAAAATGAATGTATAAATAGGATATAAGAAAAAACTCCCAGGTTGAAAGAAAGTTTATAAATAGCAACATCTTTGATCAATATGACAAACCATTTTCAAACTTTATTTTTTTCATTTTCAAACTTTTAATAGTCTAAATACACAAACCTGTTGGAAGATCAACCAGCTGAAGTTCATTTCTCACTAATCCCATATTGTTTGGTGTTGAAGTAGCAAAGGAAAGAAAACCAGTCAAACTTGTCCATTCGATACCCCTAAAATGAGAAATTAAATAAAATTTAGTCAAATAACCTTTTTTGTTTGCACAACTTACTTGAAATTAAGTTTTTCCTAAGACCTTAATTTTATTATACAAGCTAATTAAGAATATTAACATGACCTTTCGAGACTAAATTACCATACATTTTCAATATATATATGAAATTATTTCAAATTAAAACTTAATCTCCAAATATAATGGTGAGATAGTTTAGTTACCTGGATTCATAGCAGCATTAAAATGACTATCAAAATCTGGCAAAGGAGAGTCACACAACACAGTAGTGTCTGAGAATTCCACCGCTTAAGAAACAGCGGTGTGGAAATATTCCGAGCCAGACTGCTTAAAGTTGAGTACACTGAGGAATTTATCAAACTTCTTAGTTGATTAGGAGGCAGAAATTCCTGTAGTAAAGAATTCAAACTGAGCTACCAGATTTGGAAGTGGCTGACAGTTCCAAATGGTGTATTAATTAGAGAAAAGCACAAAAGAAAAATCTCAAAATGATGACAAGACTCCAAGCAACTTATCCACCAAATGCCTGGGAGTCTCCTTTATGAGGTCTGGTAACAAGTGAGTCCACAGTTTCTTGCACTGACGTTAAGAACAGAGTATTACCACCATGGCTTGCAGAGAATGGAAGCCAGTAGTGGTGGTGGGGGGGTAGGGTGTGGCAGAGAGGGAGCACAGGTTAAATGGACCATCAGTCATGAGGAGAAACACTATTCTATTGCCCCACCTTGCTTACAAGGTAATAGAGGCTAGTTGAGAGGGAAAGTCCAAACCTTTGCTCTACATGTAACTGCCCATCAGATTTTATGGAACAACCATGTTTAACAACATATTGTCTATGGTTACTTTCATAACATAATGGCTGATTTGAGTAATTGCGACAGAAATTTTATGGCCTGCAAAGTCTAAAATACTTATTATCTGGTCCTTTACAGAAAATGTTTGTTAACCCCTGACCTAGTTTATCCACATTTACTTCAATTTAAAAGCTATTGCTAGAGAGCATTAAATACTGCTCTGCACATGCCCCTCATTTGCCCAAGAAGATATGCTGGCTTCCTGCATCATATCCAAGCTCACATGTGACTTTCAAGTCCATCCGGTTGTCTGCCTCACCCTACCTAACCAAATTTACCTCTTAATCCTCCGAACCTTGTCCACTATTAATACTAGAGTAACTTTCCTCACTTATCCCTGTGTACCCGCCTACTTGTCTTTTCTCAGAGGGGCAAAGATGATCCCAAAGGAACTGAAAATAGTATTTGTTAGAGAAGGGAATTGCTGTAGTTATCAAGGATTATAATTCTCTTGGTGTAAAGTTGTGTTGAAACACTCAGATTAGGCTGCTTGAAACTGAGTACTCTTAAGAATTCCCATGTCCGGAGTGATCTCTTCTTCCCTCTTCAAATATACTGGCTCCAGCAGTTGCAGGCTCTGCGCTCTCCCTACATCTGTCCCCTTATCTGCTATTGCTGCAGGAGTAACACTGTGTACATAAAGAAATTCTGGCACACAGGAAGAGCTGCATGTACTAGCAATTACTATCATCATCATCATCATTCTAATTTCAAGATCCCACTCAAGCCCTATTTTTGCAATGAGGCCTCCTCATTTACTGAACTCGAACCACATCGATAATGAATACAATATATATCTGATGAAAAATTATTCACTGAAAAGACCCTTTGTCTCTTGTTTCTCTTTCCTTCCCCCAGCATGTAACAGTACTAAGTTTTCTACTCAGAGTGAATAAAAAAAGTGAAAAATCACTTTGAACTTATGGTGCATTCTACATAAGTCTGGTAGCATCAATCAGATCTGTTTACCCATAGAAACCAAAGACATACTCTCCAAGGCTTGTTGCTGGCAATCTGAGCACCTATGCTCCAGTATGGTAATGCCACAATCTCTGGACACGAAGAATCCCAGTCCACCCATTCTCCATTCATTATTTTTAAAATGTGTCTGTAAAGTACCCAGTGTATACCCGTGACTACACTAGGCAGCAGAAGTATCACTGTGAATGAGAGGTTTGCCTGCTATCCTTCTGGAACTTATGATTTAACAGAAAAAAGACACTACACAAAGTGGATTCTGGACTCCCTATTACGAAATACAGTGGTACAGAGTTCAATAGATGCTTGTAAGAGTCCCACAGAATCTGGTCTTTAGAGCCCACTGAGACCCAAAGGGAAAATAGGGGTTGCCTAAACAACAAGAGGAAACTGTGACTGGCTGAGAAACACTGCAATGGGTTGTACTACTCTCTTTGAAGGGAGGTACCACAATAAATGCTGTTGGATTAAAAGAATGATGTCTACGGAAAGTCTAGCACTCCTCCATATGGTTATTAGTGTCATACACATTCAGCCTCCTTTCCCCACTGCTTCTAAGACAAAGACATCCCAGTGTTGAGGACAGAACAGAACATGGAATGGCTGCTTATTTGTAATGTAGAACTATGAGTATGTTGCCTTTGAGCTGATTCCAGCAGCTGCTTTTATATCTGACTCCAACTGATCAACATGAAGAAAATAAATATCAAGTTGGGACTTCAAAGAGGATTAGATAAGGATAGGATTATGTCTTAACAGAAAGGAATGAAACCTCTTGTCAAACTCAGCAAGCACCACGCTGCTCTCAGGATTAGAAAGCTATTGTCTGGGTTCAACCACATACTGAGCTCTTTATAAAAACTCCTAAGAACAGTAGCTCATTTTCTGACTTGGTCTAGGATTGTTCTGTTGGGTTCTGAATGAATGAACAACTGTAACCGTAGACTCTGTCAACAGGTGTCTGAGGTTCTGACTCCCATAGGTTTCCAAGTCAGGCCTGTTGACTTCAACTGGGGCTGCTGCACAGGCTACTTTCCAACCCTGGGTGCTACGAGGAGCGCTCACCTCTTGGAAGGCTTTGCAGTTCTACAATTCTATGAAACTAACTTTTGGCAATTTATAGACAAAATGGAAATTATTTTACTTTGCACAAATCACTCCACTTCCTCAAAGCAATACTGAGCCAATGTTCTGACATCCACATAAACTGCTGTTATAGTTAAGTTTTGACACTGAAAATAGTATCATGCTATATTATTGTAAATTTAGCCTACTGAACAAAGATACAAACTAATTATCTAGAAAAAAATCTAATAATCTAAGAACACCTACATATACATTTACTCCTAGGTATCTTCCACTGGATTATAAGCATCAGAGGATTTGTTTACATGAATACAAAAGATGCTCAATACGAATCTGTAATGCATAACTGGCTCAAACATCATGATTTTAAAAACAACCCACAGACAAAACTATCTGGAGTTAGGCAGTTCCTGCCCATGCGTATGCATAAAATTCAAGTATGTTAGAGTAAGTGTTTTTTAAAAACACATTTAGTATCTAGTAAAAATAACTTTAAAAAGTTGGCCTTACATTTGACAATGAATATCTAGAATGTGTTGGGTGTATTGCTAATAAGTTCAGCAATTTTTACAACACATCTGTGAAATTTTCATAATGGCTTTTAATTGTAATACTATAATTGCATTAATTGAAACACAAAGATATCAGGATTTTACCATCCTCCTGGGCATCATCACTGAATATAAAATGTGAATTATCTTCAAAATGGCAATTAAGAGGGAAAATTCATATAAAATAATGGAACACATTTGTGTGAATCACTCACAACATCAGCCTGAGTAGCATATCCATTATTTGGTATCCCAAGTAAAACTGTAATTTCAAGTATTACTCAATAACAAATATTATTACAGCTTGTGTAAGTCATGTATTTAGTGACATCTATCATCTGAATGATCTAGGAAAACATCTTATTTAAATCTAATAGCTTGCTGATAAACTGGCTATTGTGTTTTTATTAAAAGATCTGTGTTCAGAAAAAGTGAAGATGTACTTCATTTTCCAGAAGCAAGTATAAATTCTTAGCATGAATCCTGGCTCAGTCAACATTTTCATCTTTTTGCCAAATGTGCCCTACAGGCATTTTTTTAGCTGGAGATACAGCACATGTACTCTAAGTATAAAGGTCAAGTTGGAAGCCTGAAAGGCCCAGTTTAAATTTCACAGATTATAAAACTGAGTTTCTTCCATAAATTGGGAATAAAAATAGTGCCTACCACATAAAGTGGTGGTGGGGCGTCAAAGAAATGGTCTTGCAAAGTATTAATATTTAACACATCTTCAGAACAAGTATTGATTAAATGCAGTTTGACTGGTGGGTGTTATTCATAAAAGGAAACACTAGTGGCAGAAGGGCTTCTGGAAGAAGAGAGAGAAGATGAACAACAGTCTGAAATGGTGTAAACACAGACGTGTCACTGCACCCACAGTGCACTGAAAGAAAGTGATTCCTTCTTTTTTTTAAAGATTTATTTATTTGACAAAGGGAGAGAGCATGTGCAAGCACAAGCAGGGGGAGCAGCAGAGGGAGAGGGGGAAGCAGACTGACTCCCTGCTGAGCAGGGGGCCTGGTATGGGGTTTGATCCCAGGACCCTGGGATCATGACCTGAGTCGAAGGCAGCCGCTCAACTGACTGAGCCACCCATGCACCTCTGGTGTTAGTGATTCTAAAGATATTAGGATGCCATGTAAAGGTATTTGGGTAGCTACTGGAGGGCACAGCATGAGGTGTTGGTGACCAATAGTCACCAGGGCTGCACCACAAACAACGTACTTGAAAGAATAAGGCAATGTAAACTTCTGGAACTTTCATCACAATCAGGAGTTGTGATACTTAAAGGATTAGCCTTTCTCCCATTCAGAAAATGCAGTAACTCAGAATAATGTGTTCACGAAGGATTAACTATGAATTTTAATGTATGCACGAGATCTATATTTATATAATGTACAGAGGACAGAAAATTGCCTTTCTTTTATGTTTGTTAAAAGATCAAATAATACTGGAAATGTAAATTTATATTACAAATGCATAACTTCATAACCCATCATTGCTGGGCAAAGAGGAGAGCAGCCATGCCATCAACAAAATAATGCTATAGAGCAAATATGTATGTCTTCAAGACAAAGCAACCTTCTTCCCTCAGTATCTCTGAAAGCACGGCACTCATAAAACACATCACATCTCAAAATGAAAGACGAAATGCTATATAGTTTAGTCCCTTTCTTATGGTGCTTAAGCAAAAAAAACAAATGAGATTAGTTAATAATTAAAATGATTTCATTCAAACTTTTCAGGATCCATCCTACTGATGTATCTTTATAGAAATGAAAAACAGGGCAGTCCGGGTGGCTCAGCGGTTTAGCGCCACCTTCAGCCCAGGGTGTGATCCTGGAGATCCGGGATCAAGTTCCATGTCAGGTTCCCTGCACGGAATGCCTGCTTCTCCCTCTGCCTGTCTCTCTCTCTCTTTCTGTCTCTCATGAATAAATTAATAAAAATCTTTAAAAAGAAAAAAAGAAATGAAAAACAAACTCTACAAATCTGAACAAGGGAACACAGTGATATTCAGTGAGAAAATATCCTAGACCTTAGGAGAAATCAGATGCAGCAATAAAAGTTAGAAAAAATTTTCCACTGCATAATACTCTTTTACAAAGCGAACAATTAGTGCTCAGACCTGATTAACATAACCATTACTTAAACATAAATATTTATTATTCAAAACTTTCAGGCAAATAATCACTTCAGAGTATTTAATATAGAAAAGTCTCCCAAAACTTCTTCCCAGTATGCTTTCTGTTTGTGATCTCAGTATCACAATACATACTCACCTGACTTCACAGGAGTGGACACTTAACTCTTTGTGTAGCAGCCCACTGGTGAGATGGTACACCAGGACAGAACCGTTACTTGTACCTATCAAAACAATGTAATAGTCTTAATTAGCTGGAGTTCTAGATCTTTCCAAGTCTTTTTTTTTAAATAATTTTTTAAATTTTTATTTATTTATGATAGTCACAGAGAGAGAGAGAGGGGCAGAGGGAGAAGCGGGCTCCATGCACCAGGAGCCCGATGTGGGATTCGATCCCGGTCTCCAGGATCGCGCCCTGGGCCAAAGGCAGGCGCCAAACTGCTGCGCCACCCAGGGATCCCTTTCCAAGTCTTTTCTGAAGATTTTAATCATTTGATAACACTTATCTTTTGTAAAAGAGAACCAAGCTATGTGTTAAGAATGAGTGAATTTCTCTGTCTTCTCTCTTCGCAAAAATGGGCCTAATCTCATATGTTCTGAGAACTTCTCTAAATCCAGGGACATGTTTTCACAGAAAGACTTCAAAATCTAACTTAATAAACACATAAAATTTGAAGAAGCACTTTGCTAGGCTTTTTTACACATGGGAACTCATACTTCTTGAGATTTGGAATGTTTACTTTAGCCAGTCCTCAAAAAGGCAACCTAGGAGAACTCATTAACCAGATCTTTTCTATTTTTCTTTATAAAGATTTTTGGTTTGGTTTTGTCTTTTCTATTATATCAATCATAGAGATGGTCAGGTATGATGGTTAACTGTGGACTCTGCAGTGAAACAAGCCTGAGTTCAAGTTCTGGTTCCATCTTACACTCTTAAAAATTACTTGCCCACATTAAATCTGTGTTTTTAATTTCTTTAACATGGGAATAACAGAAAATCTACTTGCTGGAGAGTAAATGAGAAGACATATTTTTATTTTATTTTTTTTAAAAAAGATTTTATTTATCTATTCATGAGAGACACACACACAGAGAGAGAGAGAGAGAGAGAGAGAGAGAGAGAGACACACACAGGTAGAGGGAGAAGCAGGCTCCATGCAGGGAGGCCGACGCCGGACTTGATCCCGGGTCTCCAGGATCACACCCTGGGCCGAAGGTGGCGCTAAACTGCTGAGCCACCTGGGCTGCCCAGAAAACACATTTTTAAATACTTAGTACAGTACCTGACACAAACTAAGTACATGATTATTACTATATTTCTATTATTGCTGTTGTTTTGATTTGTGGTTATTATTATGCCTAAATTTTCACGGTCTTAGGTAACTTGTGTGTCTATAATTTAATTTGAAGAAACACGGCTATACTCAAAAAAGTAATGTTTCAGTCCTTAAAATGTTTTTGTAAGTTAAGCAAGAAAAATGAACAGTATTGGTTGGACAACCACTTTCTCACTGCACATGACTTAAAAAAAATGAATGGATTCATGCAAAGTAACAGAAATAATAGAATAATAGAAATAATGCTAGGCAAGTTCCAATTTAGCTTAGTGCTGAATAAAGCTTCATTAAATATTTTACAAAACCATTCTAGAAAAATACAGTATTTTACTTGTTTACATTTATCATTTATTCCACAATAGTACCTTCTAGTACTGAGACAATATCTAAAGAATTACCAAAACCTTTCAATTAATAGATCTTCATAATAATAAAATATTTTAACATTCTGCAAGCCTTTTGTTGTTGTTTTTAGAGAGAGAGCATGCATGTGTGTGCTTGAGCGGGGGTGAGGGGATAGGCAGAGGGAGAAGGAGAGAGCGAATCTTAAGCAGGCTTTACACCCAGCTTGGAGCCATCCATACACAGGGCTTGATTCCATGATAGTGAGATCATGACCTGAGCCAAACTCAAGAGTTGGATGCTTAACTGACTGAGCCACCCTGGTGTCCCTATATTTTGCAAGTTTTAATAATGCTGAACCTATGATCTAATACTCTAGAGGCACCACAAGAAGTAATTCCACTATGCCTCTTTTCCCTAGTGACACTGTAAAAGTTTAAGCACTTATTTTATATTTTTTCCTTTAACTTTGTGATTATATTAAATTCAATAAATGACTTGATCATCACAACATACCAGTACAATACAGCTTACGCTCAATAAAAATTTCAGACCCTGACTTAGCTCCTATTATTTAGCTGTGGCAAGAAGTAATTTTCTCCAAAAAATTGACAATCTAGGTATACTGATACTGTATATACATGTACATATAATTTACATTGACAAATTCCAATTAAAATCTCTGTAAGAGGTTTAATATAAGTCAATAGTTTCTAAAGCAAAAACTAAATATTTACATTTATATAAATGTAAACATAAACTACCAAATGTTAAAATGCAAACCACTTTCAGAAGACAGTAATGGAAAAAATGGGAAAATCAGAATAGTGCCAAATATTACTCAAGTGAGCCTTTAGTACTCATGAATAGGCAGTTAGCTAACTGAGACATACTAGCAACAAAATAAACATGGGTCAGGTTTTCATATTAGGAAAAAAAAATTCACAAATCATGTTATAGACCCAGAGTGGAAGTCAGAAGCCAACAAATAGCATCTTAAGAAAAAATGTTGACAATTTTAAACAAATATACTTTTTGAAATTGAAAAATACTTTTAACCTCATATACACAATAGCAAATTAAAATCTGTTCTTTTTTCTATGAAGGAAATTAGATTACTCATATTACTATGAAATTGATGTGACAGCAAGGTGAAACTCAGACCAATTTTCTATTTACAACATAAAACTATGCAATTTCAACCCAAAAGGCAAATCTTGGTTTACTGAGACCATAGCCACTTTAAACAATGTTTCACATAATTCTTGGCAAATGAAGAACCATTATTATTATTAAACTACTAACTATGATCATATCATTAGTTAACAAAAACCCAATATAAAATGATAGGCACAGAATAAGCCTGGGGTGGTCCAAAAAAAAAAGGCACAAGGAATCTGGATTTAGGATTACCTTCCTAACATTTCAGAAAGGTACCCACTATGTCAGGATCTCTATCATCCAGTGTCAGGTGAATGAGTTAACACTGGGATTAAAAATAAATGAATAAAAAGATGGGTGGATTTAAAGGACAGAAAAACAAAAAGGAAGAAAAATATTTTAAGATGAGTATATACTTGATTTCACTGGGCCTCTTCCTCTTTATCCTCAAAGAAAGGGTTTTCTAGTAACTAGCAAACTTAAATGTCTTATAAAACGTAAAGTACGCATGAAGGATTAAAAAAAGGACAGCTCCAATACTCACCAACAGCAAGCAGTGGCTGATACATCTTGATGTTTTTTGTGGTCAAGGGTGGGCACATACGGATGGCAAACTGTGGGGAGGGTAGCCCTGAAAGCAGTCCCGTCAGCAGGAATCGGAGGTGCACTTCCTGCAGAATGGGGCCTTTAGGATGCTCCTCCCCAGCAATGGCACTTTGTCCTGATTGATGATCCAAAGTACAAACACATTACTTATAATGTATGCTGAAATTTACAGAAACTTTTCAGTGGAAATACTCTTCAGGTCTAGAAGAAATACTCTTCAGACCTACAAGGTACCAGGAAGCACTCCAGGGGCTGCAGCTAAGCAATGACGCTGTTCTTGGCTCTGGGTCATAAACCACACTGTCTGCCATCTCAAAGGACAGATTACTCCAGACTATTGCTGTCCAGAATTCAGGAACTTTTGTCATCTAGAGAGTACTGTTTTAGCCAAAGTTTCCCGGTATTATGTACTAAACAAGGCAAATCACGGGACCTGAGTCAGAGACCAGCTTCCGTGGAGCAGGGTGCTGCCGCACATTCCCACCTCACTGCCTATCTTTCTAAAGGGTTGCTTTTCAATGTGATGTACTTTACAAAATATACATAATGTTGGTAATCACGAACTGCAGGTTCAAAGAACTTATTTAGATTTCTAATCAGAAATCTTCTCAATGTGTCAATGTAATTACAAAATCTAAGCTTCATAATTAAATACTTCATATATAAATATATAAATACATCATATATAATAAACTGTATATATATAAATAATATAAGAATATACAAATACATAATATAAGAATATATCAACTGTCACTGTTGATAGTTAAATCTTAAATGGGCATTATTTTCAGATACAGTATTTGTACTTAGGTTATTAAGTCTCAAACTAAAAGGATTCAGTAAAACCATTCTAACGAAATGTGAACAAACAAAATCAAGACCATTCACTAAAAAGGGTATACAAATTTCCTACCTATAAACCACTTGAATACTGGAATAAAGTTGTCAAAACATATAATAAAACATACATGAAAGTGTGTATGCACGCGCACACACACACACACCCATGAAAGGGAAAAAATGTAAATAATTACTATAAATGGGTGATGGGACTATGAATACCTTAACCTCCTCAGGTTATATAGTTGTTTTAATAACAATGTTATTTTAAAATTCATAAGATGTACAGAAAATATGACCATCAATTTAATCCAAATAAGATAATCCCTTAGGATCCACCATATGATTGATATCAATCTTTGGTAACAAAAGATGAGGTCTAAAGAATGTGAATTTCAACTGAGAGGTACCATGTTTACAGACTCTCCATAGCTTGGAGTTGACGCCTGGGAATGGCCATATTTTTCTTATGGGATCCCTGGGTGGCGCCGTGGTTTGGCGCCTGCCTTTGGCCCAGGGCGCGATCCTGGAGACCCGGGATCGAATCCCACATCAGGCTCCCGGTGCATGGAGCCTGCTTCTCCCTCTGCCTATGTCTCTGCCTCTCTCTCTCTCTCTCTCTCTCTGTGACTATCATAAATGAATAAAAAATTAAAAAAAAAAAAAAAAAAGAGGCAATTCACAAGGGAGGGCAGATTAGGCCTTAAAAAGCAGCAGGCTTTACCCAGTGAATATAAATCAGGCCTCTATATTTAACTGAATTGCTTTCAATTATCATTAAGGCCACAGTGAATTTCAAATTAAAAGTTTAATTGAAAGTTTTAATTAAAATGTTTTCAAATAACAAAGCATTATTTATTTAATGATTTTAAATCAACTACATTGTCAGGAACTGTATACAATCTGTATCCTTTTGTCTTTTAAGAAAATGTAATTCATTTCACTTAGACACCTAAACAGCATGAAATTTCAACCTCCTGTGGGCTTCATTACTGATTAGTTCTGTGCATGAGTGTTTCTAATTTTTTTTCACTTTAATATTTTATATTAAGTAGAGACAAGGTCAATTAACTCAGAAAACTGTGTCACTGATAAAATGAATTTTGCAAAACAAGTATGTGTTGGACTTATAAGTATAGACTTATGTCTGGAAAGTGAAGAGAAAGAACTTTAAATATACAAGTTAGTATCACTGAGCAGAAGGATTTTACAACTGGCAAGAAATCATGAGGAAACCAAGGCCTGAAAAGGTCAGATCTTGCCTAAGATCACAGTGGAGCAGCCAGGACAAAAGACCATGGCCAAGGAGGTTCACCCTTGGGGTGACTGGGAACCCATTTTAGCTCTTCCATTTATTGGCTGTGTGGTATGAGGCAAATTTTTAAAATCTCTCTGGATTTCAGTTCCCACTTTTATAAAATAGAAATAGTATTACCTACCTTGTAGAGTTATTAAAGTAATCATTTTAATTGTACTAAGCACCCAATAAATGTCACTTCTGAGTAAGATTAATAAGGTAATGCTTTTCCTAGAATTATCTATTTAGCATTTAAATAAAAAACTTACTAAATAGTATTTTCAATTACATTACGAAAGAACAAATAATGACAAAGAAAATCCTTTATAAGCCATAGCCATAATTTTAAAAGAATTAAGACATCAAAATTGCTTGGCATATTTACAGTTGTAAAATATTTTTTTCCAAGATTTTATTTATTTATTCATGAGAGACACAGAGAGAGGCAGAGACATAGGCAGAAGAAGAAGCAGGCTCCCCCTGGGGAGCCTGATGTGGGACTCAATCCCAGGACCCCAGGATCACGACCTAAGCCAAAGGCAGATGCTTAACCACTGAGCCACCCAGGTGCCCTAGCTGTACAATATTTTAAGTCACAAATCCCCATTCTTCCTTTAATATATGCTGACCCTATAATTATTCAATAACTCTGAAGCAATATTTTATCCATAAATATTTGTTGAAAGAATCACCAAAATGAAAGTTTTAAAATGTATGTCAAAATGTTAAAATAACTTTTTCTAATACTGTTCAGTTTCTTTATTCCTTCAATAAATGTTTATTGCACATCTTCAAAGTACAAGGCTCTTTGCTGAGAGCCTAGGGATACAAAGTGGAATCAAATGTCCCACATGGAGTTTATAATTTACTGGAGGAGACAGACAAAATCTCAATCTCAATCAACTGATAACTATTAGGAACTGCAAATGAAGAACACTTAAGTCAGGCTTGGGACACTAAAGAAAGCAATACTTGAGCTGAATTTTAAATTAGAGTAGCAGAAAGGGAGAGAGAGGAAGTTTGTATTCAGTTCCTAGCCTAGGGACCAGTCTGCATGGGCGGCCCTGAGGGGGCAGGGTACAGCTCATTGTAGGCTAGACCTAGTGTCACCACCTTCATTTAAATCAGTCTCTCATGAATGAACATTTTCTAACTCCAATAGCTTTAATGCCAATCTATGCTTTTATGCTTAAATATTTCATACCCTCTGATTTATTGAGAAAAGATGTTCCCATATTTTAGTTTTCTCAAGTATTAACTTTGACTTTATAATAACTGCAAATCAGTTACTTCTATTAATTTTGCCCTTCAAGAAGAATACCTAACAAATGTTAGAAGAAAAAAATAGCTTACCAATCATGTTATCTAAGGAGAGGTCTGGGAGTTTATTCTGTAGCACTCCTACAGGAATTCCACAGAAAGACACTGGTGAATATAAAGGTGATACACCAGAACTACTGCAAAGACATAATAATTACATAATTTTACATATTTAAAACCTATGTCACATTTTAGTAACCCAAATTACTAACTTCAGATCTTGGCATTCTATCCATTTTTACATTATTTATTAATCTTACCCATAGATACTATGCTAGCAGGTTTACATAATTTCCTAATAATCTAAAGTTTGAATTCTCACTTAAATTTTTTTTTAAAGTCCCTGCTATTTTCATATGATTCTGGCAATTTTTTAAAAAGAGGAATCAAAGCAACCCAGAAAACAATCCTATTGATTCACTTACTTGTTCCGTGAATTTCGATTACAAATGGCAGACTTCAGTTCCCATATCATGACTCTGCCATCACTCACAATGAGGGCAGCTGCATTTTCATTGACAGGACAACACACCATACTGAAGGGACGGACAGTTTTTGTCACCCTGATTGCATCACACTGGCTTCGCAAATCATAGGTAAGCTCCTGCACAGGATCTGGATCTTAACATAGCATTGTTTTCTTTTAAATATTAGAAAGCAACACAGCAAAATCACTACTACTTGCTTTAATTTAAATAAAACCTCAATTAAAAAGAACATCATTCCTTCACTAGTGCGAAGTTTGTCCAAAATGCCTTCTCCTTCTATAATTATTACTAATTTCTTCAGAATATAACTAATTTAATGGCTGTCTATACAAAGTTTAGGCTCCAAAATAAAAACTACAATCAATACAGCTTGTTTTTTAATATTTTTAAAAAAATGAAAATAACTTTGAAAAAGGACCAATAGTGATATGACTGAATAATGTACAGTACGCTATAGGTCATCGTAATTTATAGTGCTCTATAATAAGCCTGAAAATAATGGTACTCTACAAAAGATGTGAAAGTCACTTTCGCTTTTATGTAGTACATCATTTTACAAAACAGAGCTTTTATTCTCCAGGATAAGACTGAAACAGACAACTGAATACCCTGAAGACTTATTAACCTATGTCATTTTACAATGGAAGTTCCTAAAGCAGAGAAGTCAGGGGAATAATAATACAGGTATTTTACAAGGTTCTACTTGTGCTGAGGAAAAATTCACAAAGATATCTACTTGGCCCATGGATACAATTAAGGAATTACAAAATATTACATTCTTTGCTGCATATAGGAGGTGCACTATTAAAACACCAAGAAATTAACCTTGGGCTTTTGCTTTTTTTATGCCCCATATTACAACTATATTCTACTTTCTCAAGGCCAGGATTACCATTAACTCTATGCTTTGGCTGGTATTTGCCACATAAAAGTTTATGAAATTCTGAAGAAAATTATATTAACATTGTTCTGAGATATAAACTCACCTGGTTCCTCATTTGAAGTAGTAAAAATACTATTATAAGATCTTCGAACACGTAAGGTTATACAACCATTTTCATGTAGGCAAAATAAACCATCACGCTGAAAGCAGGGTATTACCTTTAAACAGATAATATATTCATCTTAAAAAACACAAAAGATTAAAAAGCATATGCTGGGAAGCTCATAAACTCGTATTTAGAGAATATGGGCAAAAAACAAAAACAAAAACACACACATAGTCCGCAAGCTTTAAAACTAAATGAATATTCAAAAACTCCCATTTATGGGGCCCCTGGGTGGCTCAGTTGGTTGAGCGGCCGACTCTTGGTTTCTGCTCAGGTCATGATCTCAGGGTCCTGGGATCCAGCTCTAATATGAGGCTCTGCGCTTAGCAGGGAGTTTGCTTCAGGATTCTAAGCAAACACTCTGCACCCCCCTACCATCCTCCCACCACCTGCTTGCTGGCACATGCACTGGCACACTCTCTCAAATCTCTAAAATACAAACAAAAACTGTCCATTTGTAATCATAAAAAAATTTGTCTTTATCTAGGTAACTTAAATAGTTCAATAAATATTTCCAGATCAGTCAGAAGAATTTCTAGGGTAAATCAAACTAATCAAAAGTGCAGAAAAATAGAAATATACAGTAACATTGTTAATTTTTAAATGAAAAGAGAAAAGCAGAACTAAGGACTTTTAGAAGATAATGTTTTTTTCTCTATATAACATTCACAATCAACCTGGGGTGATATTTAACTTATAAATCACAGATACCTGCAGAAATGGAACTCCTGTTCGTTCTATTGCAATCACTCCCACAGTTTGATTCACCTCAAGGTCAAGGATTAAAATCTCCCGAGGATAGAGTAACAACATGTGATTTCTTTTGGAAGGCAGATATGCCAACTGAAGGCAATCATTGAGCGTTATAAATTCAGCGCTGAAAAAAGTAAAGATATTTTAGGCATCAAGAAATGAATTAGGCTGTATTCATAACAGAAAAAGCTAATAAAGGACTGAATTCTGTCCTTTCCACATAATGGTCGATGAGAAGGTACAATTGTTTCCTGAACAGACCAATAGCATCTAAAACTCAGATCCCTACTATGTGCCAAAACCCAAATTATGTCAACAGTATTGCATATGTTGGATAGAGATACTTTTCTACATTTTTGAAAAATTTAAATAGTAAGTCTATAACGTAGTAAGTGACAGAACTACACCAGCATTCACAAGATAGTGCCTTTATTTTTTATTTTTAGTTATATAGTTATATTTTTAGTGCTTTTATTTTATAGTTTTATTTTTATTTTGCAATTAGAAGTACCAAGCAGACTGCTGAAATCAAGACTTAGTAAAAATGTGGGCAATTAGGGCCCTTGGATAAGGAGTCAATGGAACTTCTGTATAGCCTTGGATAAGTCACTTCCTCCCCTCTGCCTTCATTCACTTTTAAGCTGTCTTAAATCTTTTTTGAAACAAAGTAGGGTATTTTATTCACTTATCACAGCATTTTCTTCTATGTAAATACAATTAATAAAACTCTACAAAGATTGTAGATTGTTCAAGAATCTCAAGAATCATTTTAGCAATTTGTGACTCACTTATATTCAATCATAACCTTTTATATTAAACATATTTCAATAGGGATAAATATATAACTATGTGCTACTTTCTTTTTACCTAATGATTAAAAAAAAGTTAGGCACCTCTTTCTGCCCATGGGTCCTATCCTCATGCTTTAATAAAAACACCCTCTTTTACTGAAAATAAAAGTTAGATTAGAGGACTAAAAAAGGGGGCATGGATTACATTAAAATCTTGGCTCTGCCATTTCCTAGTTGGGGAAGCTTGAGGATTATTTAGAGCTCAATTTCCTCACTTACAAGATAGGCACAGTATTACTGCCCAGAACTGTAGTAGGATAACACATGTAAAGGCACCTGGAGCAGTGCTATTTGAAGGGATTAAATAACTCGTTTCCCCCAAACTTAAAATGAATGTATGACTCCTATGAGAAGATGTAACATATATAAATCATAATATAAAACAATTTAGATTTTAAAAAATTTGTAACAGAATCAATGAAAAATAAATAGAAAATTCTCAAGATACATAAGGAGCAATCTTAAATTATTTGGGCACAGGGTGGGGGATAAATTAGTGAACTTAACCTGTCAATGGTTTAATACATAAATATGATTATTTATATATAAATTCAGAATATATTTGTGGAGCAATCTGTATTTTACCATGTATTTTTCAGGTAACTACCCACAAAACCTAGACAGAATAATTTCAGCATATTAAGAGCCTTTTTAAAATGAATGCCAAAAAACTGCCAAAGCAATAAAATAGAAGAATAATCATAGCTCTCCAGAAAAAAAAATACTGAAATCTATTTCTAATGCATAAAATTAGTTACTTAAAATTCTATTTAATTGCGATTTCTGAAATATACAATAGGTAGCATTTACCAAATAAATGTTTACTAAGTCATCAACCACATTAAGTACTTAAACTACCGTATCTATTAATTCTTGTAACAACCATATAAAATCCTGTAAAACACTGTTTTAGAGATTGGGAGAGTGAAATTTGAGCATGATTAAACAATTTTCTGAGTCACATAACTGTAATTTCCCCTAGAATCCTGGCCTTTAACCAGTATGAGAAACATGTTTACATGCAAAAGAAAAACACCCATATTTTATTAGCTAAGGAGACTGCACAGCACTTCTTAAGTCAGGAAAATGTATTTAAAAATGAAAATCCAGCTTTTGTCCCCAATTTTTGAATGTATTCAACTGCCAACTGTGGAATCATCTTATATTTTCTGAGAGAAAACTCAGAAGTCTGCAAAAATCAGTGGGGGAGAGGTTAGCACAATGAGTGGCAACAAAGGAACCACGTCAAAAGTGGAATCTCCTCTTTGGGATAAGAGACAAAACATTCTTCTCCTTTACACAAATTCAAAACTAGAAATGAGAAAGGGTAAGGCAAAGAAGAAAATCAGTATCAATACATCTTCAAAAATGACATTTCATGAATGGATGATAAATAAATGGATGAACCGTGGTTAGTTTTACACTTATAACTTACCTAGGTTTCTCCTGAGTGATTAAGATTTTTACTTTATTGAGAGCTTTCTTGGCTCCCGTGGCTGCAGCCAGCTTGTTATGAGCTGGGCTGGAGTGTGGGCTAGATATATAAACTTTTTTCCCAGGGCCCGAGGGAGGCTTGGATGGAGAAAAGTCTGAGATGAACACAATACCCTCGCTGGTGAGTACTATATTAAGAGAAGCAAAACTCTGATTAAAGTTTAATCAAGTTTAGCACAGAGTTTTATTCCAATACAATTTTGAAAGCAAGGTAATGATAATTTTAATAATATAGAACTGGCAGTGTAACGTAGTCATAACATAACTGGAATGTTCTCCAAGTTGAAGTGAAACAGGTGGTCCATTACGATTCACCAGAGGCCTCCAAGCTCAGCATTCTAAATTAATGTTTTATATTAAAAAGATATCAGAAGGTTACTGGTAGAAAGAACAAATGTTTGTTCTTCCAAATAAATTCAGTGCACAGACTTTCATTAAAAACATTTCCTCATTATACCCCGTAACTTCAAAATCCCAAAGACTTTTCAGAATATAAAATTCAAAGAAGGAAAAAAAATATATATAAGAGGCTTATATATAAGAGGCTTCGCATATCACACTTCAAGTTCAAATATTTGATGTGATACTAATTTTTTTATGATGATCATGAGTTACTCAGCCTAAATATATATATATTTTTCTTTTAGAGCATCAGCTTGAACCTTAGGAAGTATAAGAGTGTTCTTTTTCTCTTTATAACTAGAGTAAAAATAGAGTGCCAACACTGGCTTACTAAGTGTACAGGAAACAGAAGTATTCAAGAAGGCAGCACCACATTTAGTAATACAAATTACGCCCTTTTATGACTGAAAAATAATCTTCCTCAAAACTGGGGATAATATAAGGGTATCTAAGCAAAGAAATCTCATCTATCCTGGCTCCCTGCAGTTAGTGAGGCTGCTTTAAACACAGGGAGCAAAGAAGTATTCATGAGTTATGACAGCCCTAGCACATTCAATATGAGTAAATCAAAGATGTTAGGTAAATGGACGCTTTAAAATATATTGCGCTTTCATCAACTAAATTACAGAGATGCAGTAAGTTAGCCTGAGGCCTTGTCTCCTTTTCAGATTTTCAGATGACAGAAGTCACCTTCCAAGGTCTCATTCATTCCTCTTCTTTTGTGAGGCCCTCCCTCCATCACTGGATCAGCTAAAGCGGCCCTCCTCTGTGTTCCCACAGCACTGTGTTTCATAGCAAACTAGGGAGTGCACGTACGGACATGTTCATATACACAGACCATATACATGTATATACATACAAAGCCTAACCACATGCTATTGTAGCTGCACAGCCGTGTTTCCCATTTTAGTTTCTGCTTGTACACCCTTCTCTTCCATGTTCAGCACAAAGATATATACTAGTAATAACAAATGCTGGTAGATAAAAGTTAGAATTCTGAGTCATTCAAATTCAGGGGAAACATTCTTTCCCACAGCTAATTCCCCTACCTCTTTTCAGTTTTTGATCAAATCAAAATGAAGCCTACTCTGACCACTTTATCCAATACATCCATCATTTCCCTTCATTCCCTTTATACCTGGCATATAGTAATAGTCAAGAAATACCTGTTAGATGAATAAAGAATATTGCCCAAATCATTCAGTCACAAAATTGTGTCTAAAAACAAATCGAATTTTTAGAACAAGCAGCTCAGTGAGACATCAAAAGCACACTGGCAAAAACAACCTCTGCAAGAAAAAATTCCCTTGGGCTTATTCTGCTCCTCATATTCGTTTGTTTATGGCACTCAAAACACACACATGAATTTAAATGATTTTTTAAAAGGAAGAACTGAATTTGGCCACATACTAAATGAAACCCTTGATTCAGGTTCTTTAAATGTTCCTAGAAAAACAAATTTAATTAAGCCTGAATTAGAATAGCACAGCAACTCTCTCTCCAGCTAATCTATTTACAAATTCAACACAGTGAAGGTATAGTTTGTTGATTTAAATTACTAACCATCAAAAGACTTGCAAATGATATGGGCTTATGATTTAGTATCTGTATTAGATGTTGCAGATATATGGACTTCTCCACTTGGCTCAGCTGTTTTAACATTATAGATGTATGATGTGGGTTATGTGTACCTTATATATGGAACATTAACTATATTATAAATAACTCATTTTCCACAAGAAACTATTACTCACAAGTTAAATGTGAGGGATCAAAAGGGTCAAAAGAGAAAGAAAGAATGTTATCTGCATAGCTCTTCTTCCACAGTTTGGTGCCAGTATCTGCATTCCAGAGCACAATATAATTTGGTGGATGGATAGCAAGAAGTAAATCTCGGGAAGCATCTTGATTCCACAACCATTGAACATCTGTAAGGATCAGATAAAGGCAAAATTCAGAAGTCACTTCAGAACACTTGGTTAATACGTCCCTGACATTTAGTTGTGGTTTTTTTTTTTTTTTTTTTCATAATCCTTAAAGTCCTAACTTCCCCTCCTTCTATGTTGCATGTATGTGTGTATATATGACAAGACTGCATAGGAAAAGTGCAATTTTAGATTAAAATGAGCTGCCTGGACATAAGAATCTCAAGATTAACATTTTCAAATTACTTCAAAGAAAATACAAGACAATTTTCACTAATCATTACTTAAAACTTTGTGTCAAAGACTATCCTGGCGATGATCAATGTCAGGCTTTCCTAACATTTTTATGGTATTATTTAACGGTACTTTGCAGTTTCATGTTTTTTACACAATAATAAACAGAATAAATATCTCTCACTCAGTGAAGACAGCCACTCAATCAAAGCCTTGAGTCTAAAGAATAATACATTGGTTTTAAGTCAGTAATATAAACAAATGTTCTATATGAAAATGAAAATAAAATTTGGATCATCTCTATTAATGGAAAGTAAGCATTGAGGGCTAATTCAAAATAGCAGTTCAGCCAAGTTTACTTTATTGTAGCTTAGATTAAAAGATTTTTATAGCAGCTTAATTTTTCTCATGCTTGATTGAGGCTGATGCTAAAATTAATGGAATTTATTAAAGCACAAATCAGCTGAGATTTGAGGAAATATGCACAGAAATATACTGATAAGGAAAAGAAAGCTAGATTCAGATCAATAAAACATACTAAACACAAGACCTAACTGGAAAGTGATGATATTAAAAGGGGGAAAAACACTCTAAGAGTAAGTGTATTAATATAAACACTTAGCAGAGCACAGACTTTCCTCACCCTGAATAGGTTTGGCGTGCTCTTGGATCTCACACTGAGCTACTCCCGCTGCTACATCCCAAACGATGATCTTTCCATTGACATCAGCAGAAGCTAAGCGCAAGGAATATGGTGAGCCAATGTTATGGTGATAATTTTCCCTGGCCCATTTAACCTAGTATCAAGAAGAAATCAAATCAAGTAAATACTTGCACTGGATGAAACTAAACACAATTTTCATAAAACATACAGAACCCAAACTACATTCTATACTTACGTTACAAAAATATTTAGAAAGAATAAACAGGAAACTGGTTTCTATCTCAAAAATCAGACTTTTATTATTTGTGATACTTTTTAAAAGTTGCAATACTATCATGACAAAACATCTAAAATCCTAAATTGCTAAGCAGAATGGTTTTCTGTACTCCACTCTCCCAATTAAAAGGAGATAACTTAGAACTACCGAAGCTTTGCAGAGGGAAAAATAGGGAAAAAAACAAATGCAAGCAAAAAATAAATAAATAAATAAATAAATAAATAAATAAATAAATAAATAAATAAATAAATAAAATAACTCTAGCTATCCTTTTCATAAAACTGGAAAAAAATGTTAATTTTTTCTGGAAAAAAAAAAAAGGCTTCATACCTCTAGCAACAACATAAGGACGGAATATTTACAATAAAAACTGTAAGAATTCCAGCACAAATCAGGTTAATCCTGAGCATTAAATACTGACAGAGTCCTGAATAAAACACAAGATCTTCATTTCACCCTAGGCCATGGCCTTCTGTGGCTACACAGAACCTCTCCTCCATTCTAGCTCAGCATCCAGCTTGTCTTCTTCAAAGCATTTACCAAATAACAATTTGTAATTGTATTTACCCCATCTTGACCTATCACTAACCCATGAACTGTAAGTTCCACTGGGCAGGATCACACAGGCCTTATTCACCTTTTCTGTCTTTCTTTTCTTTTCTTTTCTTTCTTTTCTTTTTCTTTTCTCTTTTCTCTCTTTTCTTTTGTTTCTTTTTTTCTTTCTTTCTTAAAATCTATTTATTCATGGGAGACACAGAGAGGCAGACATAGGCAGAGGGAGAAGCAGGCTTCCTGCAGGGACCCCAATGCAGGACTCAATCCCAGAATCCCAGGATCATGACCGAAGGCAAAGGCAGACACTCAATCACTGAGCCACCCAGGTGTCCCGGCTTTCTTCACATTTCTATTCCCAGACCTTAACGTAGTGCCAAAGCTAGTGCTCAACAAGTATGTGTTTAATAAATGGACTCAACACTATAGAATCTTCAAATATATACATATATATAGACGTGTGTGTATATATACGTAAAACATTTATTTCTAAAAAAAAACAACAACAACATTAATTTCTAATGCTAAGGCAGGGAGGTATGCTAACCAATTCCTACACTATTCACGAAAAAGAAGGAAACAAAAAGTTTTCTGAAATTCAGTGTCGATAAGCCTTATTCTGTTCTAATATATCTAATACATGCTGTCTAATGGTTCTAAGCACAAGAAGTTGTGATGTTCCTTATGGAAAAAACATGAGATAAGCTCTGTTCAGGCATGAGTTTTAGTGCTGTTGGTTAATGTTAATGAATCAACAAAAACACATACAAATCAAGGCTATATACCAATCAGTTGATGAAAACGTTGTGACAAGAGGCTCACAGGAGCCTAACTTGTATTTCCCCTATGAGCAATCAACAGTTTAGTTTTTACTAATTTTAATGTTTGCAGCAACTTTACAGAATAAAACTACCATGGATAAGAACTGATTGTATGTATATAAGTGCTTGAATTCCATTTAAAACCCAAAGCAGTGTGTGTATGTGTATATATATATTTTTAATCACCTAGATAACATCATAATCAAACTGCTGAAAACTAAGGATAAGGAGAAAATCCTGTAGGCAACTAGACAAGAAAACATACACTGTATGTAAAGAAACAAAGACATAATTTCTCTCAGAAATTATGCAAGTTGGAAGATAGTGGAATATCTTTAAAGTATTATGAGAAAAAACTGATGAATACCTTCCTAGACAAATAAAAACCAAGAGAATTAATCTATATTAGATATACACCTCAAGAACTTTAAGAAAATTCTTCAGGGAAAGTGACTATAATAATACCAGAATTAAACTTGGATCCACACAAAGAAATGAAAACTCCAGAAATGCCAAAAAGATCAGGGAAATGGGTAGGAGAGAGAATATATTTTTTCAAAATAAAACCTTATACCTAACACCACTTAATGGTGAAAGACTGAATGCCTCTCCACAGGCTCAAGTACAAGACAAGAGTATCGTCCCACTGCTCCTACTCATTACAGCAGCAGTCCCAGTCAATGCAATGTGACAAGAAAAAAACCAGAAGACATAAAGATTATCAATGAAGAAACAGTCACTATCTGCAGATAACATGACTGCCTATGTAAAAAAATCCCTCCAAGGGCAGCCTGGGTAGCTCAGCGGTTTAGCGCCGCCTTCAGCCCAGGGCATGATCCTGGAGACCCAGGATCAAGTCTCGGGCTCCCTGCATGGAGCCTGCTTCTCCACTCTGCCTGTGTCTCTGCCTCTCTCTCTTTCCTCTCTGAATACATAAATAAAATCTTAAAAAAAAAAAAAATCCCTCCAAAGTTACTAGGTCTAATGAGTTTTGCAAGATCACAGGATATAGGTCAATATACAAAAATCAACTGCAATTTTCCCTACTTTACATTATATATAACATTAATTCAAAATGCATCAGGAACCTAAATGTAAAAGCTAAAACTATAAAATTCTTAGAAGAAAACAAAGGTGTAAATCTTAACAACAAAGAAACCAGAAGAAAAACTAGATAAATTGGATATCAAAATTAAAAACTTTAATGTTTTATTGGATATCATCAAGAAAGTATAAGACAACTTATAAAAGGAGAGAAAATGGGATCCCTGGGTGGCGCAGCGGTTTAGCACCTGCCTTTGGCCCAGGGCGCGATCCTGGAGACCCAGGATCAAATCCCACGTCAGGCTCCCGGTGCATGGAGCCTGCTTCTCCCTCTGCCTGTGTCTCTGCCTCTCTCTCTCTCACTGTGTGCCTATCATAAATAAATAAAAATTAAAAAAAAAAAAAAAAAGGAGAGAAAATATTTACCCAACCATATTTATGGTAAGGGACGCCTATGAAGAATACATAAAGAATTCTAAAAACTCTATAATAAAAAGACAATTTTAAAATGGGCCAGGACTGAATAGACACTTCTCAAAGAAGATATACAATGGCCAATTAACACATGAAAAGATGCCCAACATCATTTGCCACCAGGGAAATGCAAACCAAAATCACAATAAAAACCACTTTACACACAGTAGGAAGGCTGGCATCAAAATGACAGACAATAACAAACGTTGGTGAGGATGTGGAGAAACTGGAATCCTCAGATATGGCTAACAGGAATGTAAAATGGTGTAGCCTCTTTGGACATAGTCTGGAAGTTTCTCAAAAAGTTAAACAGTCACCATATGACTCAGCAATTCCACTCCTCAGTATATACCCAAGAGAAATGAAAACATGTTTGCATGAAAACTTGTACATAAACATTCATAGCAGCATTATTCATAATGTCTAAAAAGTGGTCGATCACTACATGAATGTGGTATACTTGTAGGGTGGAATATTATTTAGCAATAAAAAAGAACAGTACTGACATTGCTAAAACATGGATGAACCTTGAGTGAAAGAAGAGGAAAAGCAGCTAGGCACAAAAGGCCACGTATTATGTGATTTTGTTTATATGAAATATCGAGAACAGGTGAATCTCCAGAGATAGCAAGTATTTTACTGGATGCCTAAGGGTGAAGGGAATAGTGGGTTAGGGGAGCAGCTACTAACAGGTACAGGGGTTCTTCTCAGAGTGATGAAATTCCAGTGCTGGCTACACAATTCTATGAATGTATTTAAAACCATGGACTTGTATACTATAAACAGGTGGTTTTTATGGTATGAATATCTCAATAAAGATATTATCTAAAACAGACAAACCCAAACCCCCAAATCTCAAGCTCTAATCCTCTCTAAAATTTCAGATCACTGTAATCTTAGTATCTGTGCTGCCAAAGCGAGCACCAGATCACTGTAATTTAATTACACCAGGCGTCTCAGACGTTACATGTTGAAAACTGAAGACTCACTGATTTCACACCTACTCCCCTTGTCATAGCAACACTATCATTCAGTTATTCAAACAGAAGTTGGAATCATCCTAGTCCCTGACTGTCCTTAAACTGATTACTAAAAGGCTATCAAGTTTACTTCTTCAGCAGCTCCTGAATAGGACTCCTTCCTTCTTCAGCTTTATTTTAGGTCCTTACAATTCCCTGCCAAAATTTCTTCAAAAGTCTCCTAAATGATCTCACAGCCTCATCTTACCTTTCTCCAAGAAATCCTCCACAGCTGCCAGAGTAGGTTTTTCTCGAATACAAATACAACCTCATCAATTGCCTGCTTAAAAATCCAAATTCCTTCAGAATCTTCTAACACTTTCAGGACGGAGGAGTTTCTCTGGCTGCCTCCTCTCAATCACCCTTTAGGCACATCCCACCTTTTAGCCATCTTTAGACACAACTACTTACCTTTGTGTCTGGTTGTCTTCTTTACCTTTGGTGCTCCTTCCCCCAATTCTTCACTTGGCTAACTACTGTTTAGTGGTCCCTAAACTGGAAAGACTTCTGTAACACCCCACACACAACTAGGTGTTAGGTAGCTCCTTTGCCTTCCCACAGCGTTCACTTATCATAGCGTATTTGTGTGTTTTGTTTCTCATAAGACAATGAATTGCTTGAGGGCTTTCATCTCTATATCCTTAGCACATACTAAGTGCTCAAAACTAACAAATGAATGAGTGATCTGGTAAACAGTAGAATTGGTGCCATCCATCAGCTTTAAAAATCACCTAAGGGGGGCAGCCCGGGTGGCTCAGCGGTTTAGCGCCGCCTTCGGCCCAGGGTGTGGTCCTGGAGACCAGGGATGGAGTCCCATGTTGGGCTCCCTGCATGGAGCCTGCTTCTCCCTCTGTGTCTCTGCCCCTCTGTGTGTGTGTGTGTCTCTCTCTCGTAAATAAATTAAAAAAAAAAAAATCACCTAAGGGCCAGTATTTCATAGCTCAACCTGGGTTGCCTGTGAAATCACATATATATGGAAATGTGAGGCTACCCCCAAATGAATCATCATCTCTAGAAGCTACTCAACATTTACACGTACGACCTAACGAGAATCTAGCGATACCTGAAATTTCAGAACAGGCCATCTGTTAGAGGGTGGAAACTGGATTTGACTTACCTTGACTACGTCAGCTTTGTGTTTTTCTAAGACTTGAAGGGTCTGGGCTGTATTGGAATCGATCACTACCACAAGCGAGTGGCATCCGTAAGCAATTAAACCTTGCCAGCCCCTAACAAAACAGTGATGTTAAGAAGTCAAGTACAAAACAAAGACGTAACTTCTCTCTTGCCAAGAGCCATGCTAAGATAAATCGTAAATCTAACTAATGCATACTACCACTAATACAATGATTATTTAAGCATAAAGGCCAGGGTTTTGGTTTTTTGTTTTTGTTTTACCTTATCCCATTTAAATAAAATGTCTACCTAACTAAAAAAAAAAAGTTGACATTCGTTTATTATGTGCATATAAAGGAGAACTGCTTCTAAGAGACACACATGCACAGCCATTAGGACTCTCCATCTCTTTGCCCTTAAGGGCATGTCCCCCTTGTCTTATTCAACCTCGAACCCTGAGCACCCACAAAGCGCCCAAATTGTTTCTGCGAGACTCTGGTCCTTCCAACCAGATCAAAAGACAAAACACTAGGACAAGAGGTTTCGTCCATCCTGCCAGCTATTCGCAGCAAGCGGCCCCAGCTTTACAGCTAAGCATGAAAGTTCCGAGTCGCAGGGTTTCCAGTGAAAACGGTCAAGGTGGGAGGACAGGTGAGGAACAGGTGCCTAGCACAGTCTGGCCAGCCGTCCAAAGACTAAAGGTAAGAAACAGGGATACGAGAGGGAGAGGAGGAAAAGACAGAGTGGATAGCCAGTGGGCAGGAGCGAGACGCAAGCCTGGAGCCTGCAGCCTAGAGCCTGGAGCCTGGAACCTGGAACCTGCAGTCTGGAGCCTGCAGCCTGGAGCCTGGAGCCTGGAAGCCGCAGCCTGGAGCCTGGAGGCTGCAGCCTAGAGCCTGCAGCTTGGAGCCTGCAGCTTGGAGCCTGGAACCTGGAAGCTGCAGCCTGCAGCCTGGAGCCTGGAGCCTGGAGCCTGCAGCCTGGAGCCAGGAGGCTGCAGCCTAGAGCCCGCAGCCTAGACTCTAGAGCCCGGAGCCTGTAGCCTGCAGCCCAGAGCCTAGAGCCCGGAGCCTGCAGCCTAGAGCCTAGAGCCCGGAGCCTGCAGCCTGGAGCCTAGAGCCTACAGCCGGGAGCCTGGAGCTGGGAGCCTACAGCCTGGAGGCTGCAGCCTGGAACCTGGAGCCTGGAGCCTAGAGCCCGGAGCCTAGAGGCTGCAGCCTGGAGCCCGGAGGCCAGAGCCTGGAGCCTAGAGCCCAGAGCCTAGAGGCTGCAGCCTGGAGCCCAGAGCCCAGAGCCTGCAGCCTGGAGCCGGGAGCCTGGAGCCGGAAGCCCACAGCCTGGAGGCTGCAGCCTGGAACCTGGAACCTGGAGCCTAGAGCCCGGAGCCTAGAGGCTGCAGCCTGGAGCCCGGAGCCTGCAGCCTGGAGCCTAGAGCCGGGAGCCCACAGCCTGGAGGCTGCAGCCTGGAACCTGGAACCTGGAGCCTGGAGCCTAGAGCCCGGAGCCTAGAGGTTGCAGCCCGGAGCCCGGAGCCTGGAGCCTGGAGCCGAGGTGAAGACAGGCGGCCGGGACGGGGACGGAGGTCGGGGAAAGGGCGCACAGAAGCGCGTCAGCAGCTGTCCTCTGGCAGCTGTGCACGGGGAGGGTTCGCACAGGCGCGCTCTGACCCCTGTCACGGTAACAACAAACCCAGCGCTGAAAGAAACCCTGGAGCGAGAGCGCAGCACCCAGGCTCGGCGAGGCCAAGGTCCCGAGGGGGCGAGACCGCCGGTTCCCCTTCCCCGACCCGCTCCTGGCCGAGCCCGGCGCCCTCACCAGTCCACCGCCGCCTTGTTGTGAGCGTTGAGGGCCCCGGTGAGGGTGCGCGCCGACACCTTGAAGTTCACGGTGAAGGGTAACATCGCCTCGGCCACGGCCGGCCCCCGGCGCCCGCCCGCAACAGGAAGCGGCGGCCGCCGCGCTTCCGCTCCCCACCCCACAGGGGCCGGGCGGCTCCGAGAGCGCCGCCTTTTGGTTCCGCGGGAGGCGCGCTGCCACCCGTCCCAGGGTTCCGCCTTCTGCAGGTTCCGGGGCTGCCTGGGCGTGGAAATCCTGAGAAGCAGGAGCGGAGAGTCCCAGTCACCTTTCCGGCTCTGACCCGCCCGCTGAGGACGAGGACCGAAGGCCGGGCGCTGTCGTAGGCATCAGGGCGGGAGCGAGCCGGAAGTTCCTAGAACGGGGACGCCCGGGGCGAGGCGGGGGCTCAGGGTTGAGCATCTGCCTGTGCGTGATCCCGGGGTCCTGAGATCGAATCCTGCGTCGGGTCCATTTCTTCTCCGACACGTTCAACAAAAGAAACGAAGCAATTGGTGCTTTTCCATCCTTTAGGGGTTTGGTGTCCACCTTGTCACTCTTGGGAAACAGCTTTCTCAAAGATCACCCCCCCCCCCCCAACACCATCTTAGTTGTTGAACCAACGAATGCATCTGTCTCTTGGTTGTTCTCTGGCAGCTGTTGCAGCTGCTGGTCTTCTTCCAGCCCTACGGCCTGCCCTACTGCTGCCTTTTGGGGGCAACCAGAAATGCCAATAACCAACGGTTTGAATTGGTCACTCCCTTGCTAAAAAAAAAAAAAAAATCTTTGATGCTTCCCATGACAAAAATTGCCAATTGGTCCCCTTCTTTCATAGAAACAGAAGCACAATTTGCATCTGAGCACATTGTCACTCCGTTAAATGAATACATGTCCCTGCTTGCCTCACAACGAGATCAAACCTGTAAGACTAAATTCTGGCCAATGTGATGCAAGTGGAGCCATTGTATTGTGGGCTCTGAGAAATCACTCTTCTGTGCCCTACTGCGTTATTTCAGTATATACACCCCCATGTGAGTGTCATTTGTGTGTATATGCCTGGCTAGCAGGGGAGACCAACATATTTTTAGGCAACTGTAATCCAGGAAGAAAAAAATAGCACTCTACCAGGCTTAGAACCCCTTTCGGAAAGGAACCAAATCCCAATCTTTGTGTCTCCTCAATGCCAACCACTCCCTCCGGCATGCGGTCGGTCCTCAGTTCTTAATGGAGCAGGAGTTTTAAATGGCCACGAGCATAAGGTCAATCGGGCTTGGGGTGACAACGAGGAGTCAGTGATGGTGCTCACAGATGGAGAACAGCAGCAAGTAACCCTCTTGGAAGAAGAGGATTAATTAGTTTAAGTCTGTAAGCTACCTTGAGGACATGAATGTTGAATATTCAGGGCAAGGATGGATGACCAGCTGGGGCTGGGACAGGAATATGTCTCCCATGGTACAAGAGTGTGAATTAAATATGTTAATGGGTTTTTATGGCCTTCTCTGGAGCATCTGTCTTGGCCAGTGTGGAGACAGAATATTGGATATGCTAGACTATTGATCTCTTTAATAGGACAGAACCTATGCTCCTCTTCCATGCCCGAAAATCTATTTCGCCTCATGCCAATGCCAGAAAACATCAACTCTGAAGTGTGGCAATGGGGGCCCAGCACATCCATCCACTGCTATATCATTTGCATCCCTAAACTAGAACAACTTTTTTTTTCCCCTCTTTGTTTTAAAGTTGGTGGCGAGGGGATCCCTGGGTGGTGCAGCAGTTTGGCGCCTGCCTTTGGCCCAGGGCGCGATCCTGGAGGCCCGGGATCAAGTCCCACGTTGGGCTCCCAGTGCATGGAGCCTGCTTCTCCCTCTGCCTATGTCTCTGCCCCCCCCCTCTCTCTCTGTGACTATCATAAATAAATAAAAATTAAAAAAAATAAAGTTGGTGGCGATAAGAGTACTGATGACCCTTGAACAATATGAGTTTGAACTGGGCAAGTCCACTTATATGCAGATGTTTACCAGTAAATATGGTACTGTAAATGTATTTTCTCTTCCTCATAATTTTTTTAGTAGTATTTTCTTTTCTCTAGATTACTTAATTGTAAGAATATTATATATAATACAATATAACATACAAATCTGTGTTAATCAACTGCTCATGTTATTGGTAAGGTTTCTGGTCAACAGTGGGCTATTTCGTAGTGAAGTTTTTGGGGATTCAAAATTTATATGCAGACTTTCAACTGCATGGGGGAGGTTGGCACTCCAAGCCCCTCATTGTTCAAGGATCAAGTGAATAATGATGATATTTCTTTTGTTTTTTAAAGGTGAGAGAGAGAGAGAGAGCAAGAGAGAGCATGAGCAGGGGCAGGGGGGCAGGAGCTGAGAGAGAAAGATAAGCAGACTTATCCTTTTTTGCAAAAGGACAGCAGACTGTCCTTTTGCTTCTTGCTGAGCAGGGAGCCTGAGGCAGAGCTCGATCCCAGGACCCTGGGATTATGACCTGAGCTGAAGGCAGATGCTTAGCTGACTGAGCCTCCCAGGCACCTCAATGGTGATATTTCTGATTGCTGTTCTGCTCAGGGATGAAGATGGAAATAATAGGTAACTGAACAAACCGCTTATTTCATAAACCTTCCAAGGTCACATCAGAAAGAGCACAGGTAAATAAATTTGAGCATGGATGGAGAGGTTGAGGATGAAGATGATGAAGTCAATACCTTATCACTGAGCACTCATGAAGTGTCGGGTACTATGATCTACCTCTACCCGTATTATCTCACTAAATTGACTAAAAGTCACAAGACCATGATCACAAGTGTTCTATAGACAACAAAAATTAAGACTCACAGAGTTTTCTGAAGTGATTCAGCCAGCAGAAGGCAGAGCCAGCATTGGAACCCAGGTGAGTCTGATTCCAAAATTCATTCTGTTAACTACTGGCAACACCACGCGACCCTCCATGCCACAACCTACTTCACAGCCCAGTGGCAGTGAATTCCAACTGCCTGAAAGCATGGGATTATGCAACAATGACACAGATTTATAGAGATAGGATTTATATACCCTACAATTCATCTGCTAAACATGCACAATTTGGTGAAGTTCACAGAGTTTTCCAATCATCACCTTAATCAGTTTTAGAATCTTCTCTCCACTTCATAAAGAAACTTTATCCCTTTCAACAGTCACTCCCCATTTCTCCCCAACTTCCCTGCCCCCCTTCCCATCCTCAGGCAATCACTGACCTCCTGTCTCCATACACAAGTCTTTTCTGGACATTTCATATAAGTGGAATCATACCTCATGTGGCCATTTTCACCTGGTTTCTTCCTCTTGGCATAACATTTTCAAGCTGTGTTCATGTTGAAGTATGCATGAGTAATTTATTCCTTTTCATTGCTGAATAATATTTCATAGTTTGGATATACAACCTTTTATTTATCCATTCATCCATTGATGAACATTTGTATTGCTTCTACTTTCCAGTTATTACAAACAATGCTGCTATGGACATTCTTGTAAACTTTTTTGTGTGAACGTGCCTTTTCATTTCTCTTGGGTATATACTGAGGAATGGAATTACTGACTCATAGGGTTACTCTATGTTTAACTTCTTGAGGAACTGCACGACTGTTTTTCCAAAGAGGAAATATTCTCATCAATTCCAGTTTCTCCATATCCCAACATTACTTATCTCTGTCTTTTTTTTTATTATAGCAATTTTAGTGGATGTGAAATGTTTTTGATTTGTATTTCCCTGATGGCTAATGATGTTGAGCATCTTTTTATGTGCTCGTTGGCCGTTTATATATCTTCTTTAGAGAAATGTCTATTCAAATCCTTTGCTCATTTTCAGATTTGGTTGTCCTTTTACTACCGAGTTGTAAAAGTTCTTTTATACTCTAGATACATAGTCTCTTATTAGACTTGAGAAACTTTCTCCCTTTCTGTAGGTGACAACATAGACTTTGAGCCACTTGGCTGAGCAAATATTGCCAATAAGTTTAAGGACTGCAGTCAAAATCTTATTTCCAAAACTAAGAAAGATAGCGGTGGCCTGGTTCTGTTCTAATTATGGAAAGGGAAGGGAACATCATTCTGGTGCTAAGACATTGTGTATAAGAACAGGGTACCCTCTCAGGAATAATGAAATTAAGCAAAGAGAAAAATCTGCGGATCATGTTTTATTTCTATATTTTACTATTTATGCAGCTTTACTTTGTGTTTTTGTTTTAATTTATTTGACTTGAAATGGCAGGATCATGATCGACTTCAGGCACGCTGTTGGCAGTCCTTCTCAATTCCTGATCTTCACACTTGACCACGTCTTCTAGCACTTCTGTGTGCACGAGTCCATGGAAACCATGCACTGTGTGCAGTTTTTTTACAGGCCTTTTTGATGCCCTTCTATTACTAATATTAGGTCTCATTTGTTGAGGGTTTAACCATGTGTTAGGCAGGGAGCTAAGGACTTTCTATGTTAGCTAAACTTTTAACCCTTGCTCTGGATTTTCTTCTTTTAGCCCCCCTCTTCTGGGGGAAGTCATGAAGGGTTATCATCAGGAAAAGAAAGGTATTTTTTTGTGATCTTGGATGGACAGATTACTTGACTACCTAAAACCTCCTTTTTTTTTTCTTCTCTTATTTAGAGGGAGGAAGCAAGTATCCCTGGATGATTAAAAGCATTACATTAGACAGTAGATTTTAAGAGCCTAGCATAGCACTTAGATTCTTAAGCACCTTCTTATTTGCTGACAGAGTTGAAGAAGAAATCTAGATCTCCTGATTCATTGACAGCATTGGCCTGTCTAAGCTATAACACCTTCCCTCTCTGTGAGGCAGCCTGCTAGCGAAGTCGTAATAAGGATTTGGGTACAAGTTGAGTTGAATGTGCTGTCAGTCATCAGGATGCCAAAACCACAGGGACCAGCTTTAAAACCAAGGCTGAAGGGGTCATAGCAGTGAACCACAACAGGCAGTTTTTGGAAATTACAGTTCTGGACAGAGCACACTGCATGAAGTGGGCCTGGAGGAGCCAGATCAGCACTTTCTAAAAGGTGAAGCTGTCCTCACCCAGGCAAAGACATGGGCTGTTAGAGCTGTTAGGCAAGCCCCAACCTGTGCTCCACTAGCAAGCAGCCATGCACAGGGACATCCTGCTTCACAGCAGATGCTGCTTGGGGCTCGCCTCCCATGGTCACAGGGATTGGCTTTTAAAGGGGTGGGGGCTGCAGCCTGAGTACCTTTCAGGCTGACGTTACCTTATATCGCTTCCAGGCCTGGGTCCTTTGAGCCTCCCTACACAGGCTGTGAAGGCTCAAAACCTTCTCTGGACGTTGGTCACTCAGCTATGGCATCAATATGTGCCAAGACATTTGTTATTTTGTTAATATATTTGTATTTTTAAATTGATCAATCCTCTATTATTTGAACAAAAGCTCTTGAATCCCAAACCCAACCTGTTTCGTTAGTGGCAGGTATCACCAACTCCAAGTTCTCTATGGAGGAACTTAACCTGACTTACCTAAGATCCCATTTCTAGCCAGTGACATAGGTGAAACTCCACCAGGTTTTCTCACTCTGAAGCCAGGGCTCTGTCCAGGCTACAGAGCTGCTCCACGTGACATATAGGCATATTTGTGAAATTCTCATAGGGGATGAAATTGGGACTGGGAGTACACACTTGAACACAGTGAAAACATTTCAAAGGAAACATACCCAGTTATGTGGGTAAAGTTAGAAGGGGAGTGGGTGACTGGCCACATGGTGGGGAGTACTGGAATGACAGCCTAGACTTGGCATCTCTGTGTCTCTCCCTGGATTTTTCCTTAAACACCTTCTGCCTATCCCTTCCTTCCTTGCGAATGATCGTCAGCCTGATTTATCATTTGGCTCCTGTCATTACTGATCGCCTTTCATGTCTACATACCACAGGTCCTTATGACAGTACAATAGATTAGTTGATGTACTTTGTGACATGGTAATAGAAATTTATTAGATGAAAGGTCGTTTCTGAGAAAAGCAGTCCTGGTGAAACGCACTTCTCCCAAGCAAGTAGTGTGAGGGATGTGCTTCTCTTACACCCTTTGCACAAAAGGGGCAGTTAGTTGTTGCTTGGAATGGGGAGGGCTTTGCAGTTAGAGATGCCACCCTGAGCTCTGTGACTTTTGGTGATGTTAGAGGATAAAAATACTGCATGTAAAATTCTCCAATGCAGTGGCTGTCCTGGCTAGTGAGGATGAAGACCCAGGTCATCCTTTGCCTCTCAGTAGCTCATTCTGGCCCTTTATGTCTTTCTGGCTGCTCTACAAAATTGACCTGCCAGCATCCTGGGGCCATGTAGGTCATGTCATTGCATGTTTATCCATTTATTGGCTGTTTTTAAAGGAAGAATAAACTAGAGGACTTTCTCATTTGGTGTCTTCATCAGAATTTTATTAGTCCAAGAAAACAGTGCTTTAACAATGTGCTCACAGAATATCATTTCACAAATTAGATTAACCTAACAAGATTGTGTCTGGTACATGACCATGATTTCTGGGGGGAAAAATGATTCTATTGATTTCTTACTCTTAACAAGCTTGGACTTTGGTGGAAATAGATTGTGAGCCGCTCTAACAGGTTGAAGGGACTCTATAATATTGTCTTTCACAGGATCCACTAATTGTTGCAATTAAAAATAAATGCCGGTTTGCCTCTGTTAACTTAGAATCTCTGAGTGTTACACTTTCATTTCTGCCCAGGGTAGATGACTGATTGACTTATAATTCAGATCTGCTCTGTAAATGGGGCTTGAGTATGGATGGACTGAATTAGGAGGCCTCAGATGCCAGCATAAAACCAAGGGAGTTCCTAGCACCCTGACCTATATGGAAAGTGTTTATTCAAAACCATCTTGTTTCACTCTTTTGAAATGTGAAGAACAATATGATTTTTAGAAATGTATATATCTAAAATGATACTTGCTAATGTGTTATCATATTTTACACATTTCCTCCCAGTTGTTCAATGAAGATGTATTTTACATAGTTGCAGTAATACACATACATCTTGTCAATCTTTTTCTTTGAACATTCTAGCAAAATCATACCTATAATATTTGTTAGTCATCATAATTATCATTTGAACAATTCCACAATATTTGGTAGAATGGACTTATTTTACTAGTCCATTATTGCCCAATATTTTTTTTGTATTACAAGTCAATGGTTTATTTTTTATTATTTTTTTAAATAAATTTATTTTTTATTGGTGTTCAATTTGCCAACATATAGAATAACACCCAGTGCTCATCCCATCAAGTGCCCCCCTCAGTGCCCGTCACCCAGTCACCCCCACCCCCCCGCCCACCTCCCTTTCTACCACCCCTAGTTTGTTTCCCAGAGTTAGGAGTCTCTCATATTCTGTCTCCCTTTCTGATATTTCCCACTCATTTTTTCTCCTTTCCCCTTTATTCCCTTTCACTATTTTTTATATTCCCCAAATGAGTGAGACCATATAATGTTTGTCCTTCTCCGATTGACTTACTTCACTCAGCATAATACCCTCCAGTTCCATCCACATTGATGCAAATGGTGGGTATTTGTCATTTCTAATGGCTGAGGAATATTCCATTGTATACAAATACCACATCTTCTTTATCCGTTCATCTTTCGATGGACACCGAGGCTCCATTATTGCCCAATATTTAAGCTATTTCCAATTTTTTAAGTAATGAAGCTAAAGCTGCAGTAAATATCTTTATACCTATAGTTGGTTTTCATTCTATTGTTTCCCTAAAATAACTTGCAGGAGCGAGCATAACTATCATTGTTTTACTAAAAATTTCTAAATCACAAAGCACAAATAGGTGCTTATTGTAGAAAATATGGGAGTTTCAGAAAAGCATGAATGCAACAAAAGTCGATTATATAATCACTGGTCAGGTTGGCTTCTTTTGAGTGATTATGTCTTCCTTTTAAATTGCATACATTTTTTATATATATAAAATTGCAGTCATACTACAAGCAATATTTTTACTCTCCTCTTTCCCAATCAACAATCAGATGTAATCATTTGTAAACATATTCCACTAGGTAACCAGCTACCATAATTTACAAGTATTTACCTAATTTAATCTGCCTTTTATTTTGTGAAATTTTTTGAAATATAGAGGTTTAATGTTTTTTAATGGAATAAAATACACTGCCCATTATATGCCCTTTTCGGATGAAGCAAATCTTTCTTTGCTCGACTGCCCCACTGCCATTTGACAACACAGTGTTCAGAGTGCTTCTGACTCTAGGCCAGGTGTCACTCACAGAAACTAATGAACAAGAGCCATTTTTGAAATTTTCAGGTGACGAGCCAGGTGGCAGGTGTAGGAGGTGCTATCCCTCCTCCCCTCTCACCTTGCCCCTCTCACTGGCCTATTCAAGCTCCCCTGGGGGCATTAGTGTAACAGGAGTTGTAACTCAGAATCCGTAGTCACTGTCCACATGGACCCTTGCAGGGATCCTGAGCTTCACAGCCTCTCCCTCGCCTGTGAGGCTGGTTCAGGTGGCCAGAGACTGCCACCAGACCCACGCATCTGCCTTGATACACATCTAGCTAGGTGGTTGCCAAACAAGCTGATTAATGACAAGCTGGCTTCTACCTCTGAAGGATGCTCTCTGGAGGGTGAAGTTAATGCCCAGGGGTTTCCAGCCAAATCAACTAGGAAAGTCAGACCTGACTCTGCTGTGTCAAGTTCCTCACATCTGTCTCATTTGCATGACGGTTTCAACAGAAAGTGGAGAAGGAGTATGGTCATTAATCTTCTCGTAGTAGAATGTAGTGGTTATAAAAGTTAATTCTCTGTAGGATCAGTCTTAAATTTCAGAGCCACTAGGATTCTTGCACAATTGTAGAAAGGAGTGTTCTATAAAACTTGATGAGCTAAGTACTGGTATTTACTGAGGAGCAGTATAGCAAATGGAAATTCGTGCTTCTGATTATATATATGTTATATATATGTATAGGTATAAAATCACAAATATAAAAAATGTATATAAAATGTTTTAACTCCTACCATAATTTGCCATATGGCAAATGGCAGTGATATTAAAATGTTCTTGTTTTAAGTCTTGCCTTTCCTCTCTGAGTGCTCTCTGGGGGCCTTAGAAGTGGGGGCTGTGAGTTACTGCTGAGAGCCCAAACAGAAAGGGTGAAGAGAGTGGCCATTATGGAAGACATTTATGGTGTCTATGATTGAGGAATCCACCGCTTCTCTGCTTTATTTAGCCCATAAGAACAGTCTTTACATGGTAATATGTTCATGTCGGCGTTATATTGGTATTATAGAATTTGCATTAGGGCTCATTAATCTACAACAGGAGATAGTAGGTGCTTTCATATGTACTTTAATGATTCGAGGAAGTGATAATAACACAACATCAATTTTTAAACTGGGGAAATTCTCCATCCCTCAACAGTACCTATTCTTCTAAAACAGCATTACAGGTACAGTAAAAATTTCCTTTATGTTCTGAACACTGCATTCCCAATGCCCTCCTGGATCAAATCTATCCCCGGAGCAATGGTGCTCTCCCCTGATTACTGCCCTTCTTCTCCCACTCTACCTCATCCATCCTCATTCAATGTCACACATGCTCACAGAGCACCTGTTAGGGCTGGCGCTATGGGTCCAGCTGGAGGCCATCTACTCATCCATGATAGCTGGGGATACAGCAGTGTGGCAGGCTGCGTGGACCTCGCTGTCAACCAGGATAATGCTCTTTTTTTCCCCACTGCCAGAACTTTGCTCATGATGTTTCTTCTGTCTGGGACACTGTTGTATTTCTTTGACTAGCACTTCCTTCTCTCTTAAGAATCAGACCTGGTATCTTCTTCTCTGGGAGGTCTTTCTAAAATCTCCAGATTCAAGGCCTAATGCCACTATTTTTATACTGTTTATATATATATTAAGTGTATTTCCTGTGTTCTTCTGATGATATTAAATGGCATGTGTTCATGAATGAAATGTTGGTATATTTTTAAAAATGTATCCTTGAAATATTGATAAATATAAAAATGCATGAAAGAAAAAAATTGTATTAATCCCATCTAACGATAACTATTATATTTATGTTATTTTAAAAGTTTCTTTAAACTTTTAAACTGCTTGTTCCCTTCCCCAGACCTTTTGGGGACATATGTTCATGTCTTATTCATCTGATGCTTTTCTCTACCTAGCTCTCAGCCTGTCACATAGGCCCTCAAAACGTGTTTATTGAATGGATCCAGATTAATTCACTTAAATGATCTTATGGCTACAAAAGGGAGAGGCAGAGAGAGAGAGAGAAAGAGAAAGAGAGAGAGAGAGAGAGAGAGAGAGAGAAATTAAGCATTTTGTTTAGGGCATTAGGAAAGAAACAAAAATTCTTTCCACCAAATAGAGGGATATAATAAAGGCAAAAGAGAAAGTAAAAAAGAGAGTGTCATTAATAAATCAAAACAATCTTCTTTTGAAAACACCAAAAAATATATGGATTACCTTTGGCAAATCTTTAAAAAAATGAGGAAAAAATACAAATAATAATAGAAACATGAATGAACTGTAGGTATAGAAACATTTAAAATTCTTTAAGTACCATACATATGTGTATATTATCAACTTGAAAGGCTAAATTAAATCGATGGTATTTCTGAAAAATACAAATTGACATCACAGTAAATTTCTTTTTTTAAATCAGAAAAGGTAAATAAGAAGAAAAAAGTGAATCAAAGAAATGAGCCTGCTCTCCTCCACCTGGGAGTAGCTGCCAGTTGAATTCTTTTAAGAAATTGATAAAATCCACTATCCAGCAGCCATTATAAAACCTATGGCCAAAGATAGTATATTTACTAACATTCGAGTTGCAAAGAACAGAACCTTCTGTGGTTCACCAGAAAAGGGGTTGTTCCCAGAGCATTAGAAGACTAGCACACTGAGGAGATGATAGGGAGATGAGGTTTGACTAAGAATGTAGAGGAGGAGAAGCATAACCAAAACCATTCCAGCAAGCTGCCCAGAACTGCACTGCTCCCCAGCTGGCCCCTCACTGCCACCGGTGCCACCACTTCCAGACATTTCTGTCTCTGCTACAAGACTCACCTCCACATGGTAGACTCTGGTTTACAGCTACCACTATGAAAAAATTCTCTCAGTCCTCTACTTGGACATGCGTAGTCATGAATTTGGTAGTCCCACAACACAGAAAGTCTGCTTGGGTGCTAGAGGCTGAAAAACAGCAAGTATCTACCATGGTCTGTTCCTCTAGGTACATGTGAGCACTTCTTCCTCTACTTATAAATAATGGCTCCTGGCAAGCAGGTCCACTCCTTTTAACTCAAAATGACAGTGTACACTCAGAGGAAGGATTCACCCAAATCTCCCCAGTTTCTGGACTGAATCATATGAAATTGCCATTCTTCTTAATCAAAAAAATGGTTGACTATGATCATTTTCATATGGTTCAGACTGACATTATGCTCAGCTCCCATTTCTCCAAACTAGTGGAACTCTTGGTTGTTAGATGGGATACTGATTCCTGAGACTGGTATCTTCCAAGGACACTTCTCTCATCAAGAAGAAAGTTCCTTGAATAGGAGCGATGCTGTGTAGGCTACCATGATACATCCAGTAAGTCATGGAGGTTGGTACCAGCAGAAGACTCGTGGGCAGGAAAAACAAATCCAAACTCAGAAAGAGGCCTATTGCAGTGAGGAAAAAGCTCTACTTTTCCATAGTGGAATGAGTCTGGTGTAGTTAAACTACTGCCAGCTTATTTTACCCCATTGGGTTTTTAGGTTTGGTTGCTGTTGCTCTCAGATTGTGCAGGCAGCAACAGCAGCGTCACAATCACCTCCAGAGAGAGGAAGTTCACATTGTTGAGCCCATACAGAGCCTTTGCTTCATGAGCAGGCTCCAGGCTGGCTGAGGAAGGAAGTCAGCTGACATCCTTAGGGCCCTTACCCCACTGCCTCCTTCTGCCAATGAGAGCCTCTATCACAGAGGATAATTTCTGATGACAACTCTCACAAGGCACAAATACTCTCATATTCTGGGTCTAGCCATAGAGGTCTACCCATATATCTCTCCCCAGTCCTCCTGTGACATCATCTCAGTATTCATTAACTGCGTGAAGGAACCACATTTTCTCCCAAACTCTAGCAAGATAGCCTTCGACTCAGAGCAAGAGGAGCCCCAGGTGACCCCAGAATTGAACTTGTATTAACCATCACATGCTGTGGCCTCCTTCCCTCACTTGTCTGCCCATTTCTCTCTATCAGCCTTCCCACCCTTACCTGAAGAGACATTTCTTTAGGAAGCCTCTGCTGATCTTTGTTGCCTCTGCTGATCTAGTTGGGTTTTCCTAAAGCAGATGCTAAGATGGGGTTTGGCCTACCAGAGATTCACCAGAAATCAACAGCCATGTCAGGTGGTGAGCAGAAGCAGGATGAGGCAGACAGAGAAGTTGAATTTTGCCAGAGACCCAACAGTGACCTCAGCTCTAGGCCCTAAAAGGTTTCCTGATATCTCAGACCCCTCCCAGGACTGGACACAGATGTTCAAGAAGTAGCCGGACTCCAAGAAAGGATGGTTTCTTCCTGGAGGGATGAGAGCTGGGCTGTCTCCAGGTTTGGAGGTTCCTTATAACAAAACATGAAAGCAAACTGCAGAGCCTGGGGCTCAGAAAGAAGAGGAAGTATGAAGTGTTTATTGAACCCCTAATCTGGGGCTTGATCTCACGACCCATAGATCATGACCTGAGCCAAAACCAAGAGTTGGATGCTCAACCGACTGAGCCATACACATGCCCCAATATCAATACATATTTCTTAATTGTCTGTGCTTCAGTTTTCTCATCTGTAAAATGGAGGTCAGTTTCCTCATAAGATTATTGTGAAAACTGGATGAGTTAATACATACTTAGAACATCTGGCACATAGTAAGCTCTATAAAAATGTTAGCTGTTATATAATTACTATAGCCATATGTATTGTACATATTAATTATAATATCACATTGTTTTGATATTATTAAAATGACATGTTAATTTATATTACTCTCATGGGAAGTATCCAAAATTGATTTATTTTCTGCCTTATGCTTTTTGACACATAGGTACAAGCACTCAGCTACAGACAGCCTGGTGTGGAGCAAGGAATCTGGAGGACCTGTATTGTTCCCAGTTCCCCTCACCCTGAAAGCCTAGCATGGGATCTCATCTCCCCTGTGTGGTCCTTGTCAATGAGGAAGATCTACAAAGGATGCTTTCAAGTAACCAGCATCCTCTTCAGATTTTCTTTTCTAGTTCATTCCTTCTGGGGATAAAAGAGTCAAGCTAGTGTATCAAGACCTCGGAGGCCCAGAGAATGAGCAAAGGTAACATCATGACCCGAAGTTAGCATGACAGGCTACTGGTTCAGGGTGATGGGCAGTGTTATGGCCTGTTTGTATGTGTGTCCCCTCATGCACATGTTGAGAACCTAACCCCCAATATGGTGGTATTAGTAGGTGGATCCTTTGGGAGGTGATTTGGTCATGAGGGTGGAGTCTTCATCAAGACTTTTATAAAAAAGACCTCAGAAAGCTAGCCCCTCCCCTTCCACCACGTTGAACACACAGCAAGAGGTCTACAAAGAAGGCCCTCATCTCACCAAGCTGGCACCCTGACCTCAGAGTTCCCACCTCCAGAACTGGAGAATACATTCTGTTGTTTATAAGCCACTCGGTCTCTAGTCTTTGTTATAGCTGTGTGAACAGGCAGGAAGGACAAAGGGAGGGGAGGCATTCAACATAGTGAGCATGAGCATAGGCTTCCTCGGTCACTGACCAGCTACTTGACCTTGTCTGTGCCTGTTTCCTCATCTGTAAAACCGAAATCATGGTAGTGCCCAAATAATAGGGTTCTTATGAGGAGTAGAGGGGATAGTGTATGTAAAGGGTTTAGGATGGTATCCGGCATATTCTAAGCTTTTAAGTATTATTTTCCCACTGCCTAAAGACCTCAGAGCCTGGCTGAGGAAATAAGACATGAACTTCAGTGGGCTTCAAAGGGTGATTTTTAAAAAAACAAACAGCTCTGTATATGAATCCCAAGCAATGGACTGGAATTACCCACACCAAATTCATAGTAGTCCTTGGTCTGGGAAGAAGAAATGGGAAAGGAAGCCTCAGTGTTATCCATCATCACTTACTTTTTTGATTAAAGAAAAAGATTTGAACTAATATTTAGAAAGTTCTAGGCACTAGTTTGTAAACAATTGTTGCATTATTCTCTGTACTTTCTGATACCTGTATAAAAATATCTTTAGAGGGACTCCTGGTGACTCAGTGGATGAGCATCTGCCTTCAGCTCAGGGTGTGATCCTGAGGTCCTGAGATTGAGTCCTGCATCGGGCTCCCTTCAGGGAGCCTGCTTCTCCCTCTGCCTATATCCCTGCTCTCTCTGTGTATCTCTCAGGAATAATAAATTTAAAAATCTTAAAAAAAATCTTTAGAAATAACTAGTGAAGGGAGAGGCTCCCATGTGTCTTCCACAGGCGCTATTCCATTCATCATTACCTAATCACCTCCCGAAGGCCCCCCCTCCTAACACCACCACACCGAGGGGTTAGGATTTCAATGTGTGAATTTTGGGGTGACGGAAACATTCTATCCATAATGAGTACAGAGGTAGGACTTGAAGAATTGAACAAGAAGGGGCATTTGTATTGAAACTGCAACCTAGAGAGGGAAGTATGCTCTTCCAACTTTCAGCTGGTTAACAGTAGCTAAATATGTGATGGCCTAGCCACGTATTTGTCCTGTATGTTTTCTAATAGGGCTCAGATTTGATGCAGGAGAAGCTGACTTTACCACCTGTGGCTCTAGGCACATGCCTGATTGGTCTAAGTGAAGTCTTCTCCTTTTTACCAGGAGGTAGTTTGGAAGAGCCATGTGATATGCTTCTGGTTAATGAACTATGCTAAGTTTTTGCTGGAAATTTTTAATAACATTCTTCTCTGCTCCTCTGAAAGGCTTCCAGAAGCATCTCTCCCTTTATCCTGCTGGATATGAACAAGGGAGAACATAGCCTGGTTGCTGCCAGAAGCCACCCTATGATGATGAGGAAAACCATCTTTAGGATGCCGTTGACATTGAACCACAAAGCAGAATCACAGAGACAGCCTGGGTCTCAATTATATCATGAGCCTGGTGATATCAACTCACCCATAGCCCATGTTGTCTTTGGACATCCTCTTCCACAAACAATGGATTTCTAGTTTCATCCAGTTTGAGTTGATTTTCTGTTACTGCAATCTAAAGCATTCAAATTGACATATTTTGACATTGGAAAGAATATACACTTCAAAAGTGAAACCATAGCATGAAATACTGGTGCGGGCAGTGTCTGAAGGTATGCTTTGAAAAGAGCAAATGAGCAGTCCACCCTCGGTGCTAGATGGCATCCAATGCAGAAAGCACACCGCCTCTTATCAGAAAGCACAACTCCTGCGAAGGCACTCCACTGAACTATGTGTTTCTGAGTTTAGCAGACCCTATTTTGACCAATGTTACAGCCACTCAGCTCTACCCTGGACACTTAGCTTTGAGTTGCACCGTTGATTTTTTTTAAACTTCATTCTGTTGTTGTCTTTTTCTTTTTCCACTGCTGTCACAACAGGCAGAGCAGGGCAGCAGTCACTTACCTTGAGAAGCACTTTCATTTATATTCATGATTAATTTGTGGAGAGCCAGCTGAAGGACAGCAATAGAGAAGCTGTTGCCTGGGCAACAAGAGCCTTCCTGGCATTTTTTGAGAAATGTTGGGTCTTTGATGCTTCACAAAACACTCAATCTAAGAATTGAGCACCCAGAGTAACCCTGCCCAGCCATGCTAGAATGCAGAACTCTAGAGCAAAGAGTCATTGTTGACTTTTAACTCTGGTCTGTTTTCAAACTGGCTAAAGGAGGAATTCATACTCTCTTCTCAGAAAGTTAGGTCTGCTCTGCAACAAATTCCACACTTACAGACGGTACCTGACAGCTGCAAATTCTGAGGAATTCCAGACAGTCCAATCTCTCCACCTGCTGGGCTGGTGGTGACTTGCTCTTTGATTTTTTTTTTTTCTTCAGACCTTCACAGAGAGGATTTGGGCCCAGAGATGTTAGGATTTATGTACCCATGAGGGACACCCAGTTTTCCCCTGGGGTAAGAGCATATTGCAACAGAAGCCAAAATCCAAGGGTAGCATAACAGTAGATTAAATAAAATATGGAAAACCATGCCACCCCACCAAGAGTGTACAAGGGTTCTAATTTCTCTGCATCCTTACCAACATTCGCTGTCTTTTGTTTTTTGGGTAATAGCCATCCTAATAGGTGTGAGAATGATAGCTCGTTGTGGTTTTGAGCTGCAAGTCCCTGATGATGAGCATTTTTTCATGTACTTGGCCATTTATAAGTCCCGTTTGGAGAAATATCTATTCAAACCGTTAGGTTGGGTTATTAGGTTTTCTGTTATTGACTTGGAGGAGTTCCTCACATATTTTGGGAACTAACCTTTTATCAGATATATGGTTTACAAATATTTCCTCCCACCCCATAGGTGGCCTTTCTACTCTGTTGGTTGCTTTCTTTGCCGTGCACATTTTTGGTCTGATGTAGTCCCAAGTGAGACTATTTTTGCTTTTGCTGCCCATGATTTGGGTGTCATATCCATGAAATCATTGCCAAGACCAAAGTCATGAAGATTTTACCCTGCTTTCTTCTAGGAATTTTAAAGTTTCAGGCCTTACATTTAATCTTTAATCAATTTTGAATTGGTTTTTATGTATGGTGTAAGACAAGTGTCTAATTTCATTCTTTGCAAGAGAATACCCAGCTTTCCCAGAACTGTCTATTAAAGAGACTCCTTTTCCCATTGTGTATTCTTAGCACCCCTGTCAGAGATCTGTTGATCATAGATGCTTGGATTTATATCTGGGCTCTCTATTCTGTGCCACTGGCATATATGTCTGTGTTTATGCCAAAATCATACTATTTTATTCACTATGGATGTGTAATATACTTTGAAATCAGGAATTGTGATATTTCCTGCTTTGTTCTTCTTTCTCAAGGTAGATTTGGCTATCCAGGGTCTTTTGTGGTTCCATATGAATTTTAGAATTTCTATTTCTGAAAAAAAAATGCCATAGGGATTTTAATAGAGATTGCACTGAATCTGTATATCATTTTGAGTGGTATGGATATTTTAACAATATTATTCTTCCAGCCCATAAACAGAAGAGATCTTTCCATTTGTTTGTGCCTTTAATTTCTTTCAGCAATGTCTCATAGTTTGCAGTGGACACATTTGTCATCTCCTCAGTTAAATTTATTCCTGAGTGTTGTATTCTTTTTGGTGCTATTTTAAAGGAAATGTTCTCCTAAAATTCTTTTTTAGGTGGTTCCTTGCTATTGTTTAGAAACAGAATCGATTTTTTAAAATGTTTTATTTATTTATTCATGAGAAACACAGAGAGGAGAGAAAGAGAGAGGCAGAGACACAGGCAGAGGGAGAAGCAGGCTCCATGCAGAGAGCCCAACGTGGGACTCGATCCCGGGACTCCAGGATCACGCCCTGGGCCGAAGGCAGCGCTAAAGCCATCTGGGCTGCCCAGAACTGATTTTTATATATTGCCTTTGTATCCTGCAGCTTCATGGAATTTACAGAAGAACAAATACAGCACAATTTCACTTAAATGAGGTAGCTAAAATAATCAAACGCATAGAATCAAAGAATAAAATGATGGTTGCGAGGGATTGGGGGTAGGGGGAAATGAGGGAGTTGCCAATCAATGGGCATAAACTTTGGTTGTACAAGACCAATAGTTCCAAAGATCTGCTGAACAATACTGTGCCTGTAGTGAACAATACTATATGCTTAGAGATTTTTTTTTTATATTTTATTTATTTATTGGAGAAAGAGAGAAAAAATGAGTGGGGGTGGGGGAGAGGAGCAGAAGGAATGGGAGAAGCAGGCTCCCCACTGAGCAGGAAGCCTGATGTGGGACTCAATCCCAGGACCCTGAGATCATGACCTGAGCCGAAGGCAGATCCTTCACCTACAGAGCCACCCAGGTGCCTTTCCCTTAGATATTTTTTTTTTAAAAAAGGTAGTCCTCATGTCAAATGTTCTTATCATAATAAAATAAAACAAAATAAAGAAAACTGTGCCATCCCAAATAACATGTGAAATGTTTAGATTAAATAAAAAGATGCTCCAAGTCAGGATCTTTGGTTGCAAGTGACAAAAAGAACATTCTCCGACTGAAAGAATCCAAGGAAGGAAATATCCAAAACTGTAGGGAAGAGAGGGGTACAGTGGGCATCTAGGACATTGGAATTAGAAGTCAAGTACTGGCTATATCGGACTCTCCCTGTGTCTTTGCTCTCTGCTTCTCTGTGTGTTTTGGCTTTTTTCTCTCTCATTGCAGCCTGTTTTCCACCAAATAGCTGGCAAGATGTCTGTCAGCAGATTTTGAGCTATATTTCATTGTTTTTCATCGCTTCCCCAATTCTAAAACAACTCTTGGGGAAGAACACTGATTCACCCACTTTGGTCTAAGGCCCAGGGAAACCAGACTGTGTTAAAAAAAAAAAAAAAAAAAAAAAAAAAAAAAAAACACGCATAGAGCTGTGTGGATGGAAAAAAGAAGGCATTCAGTCAAAAATCCCTGAAAAGTTTACCACTCTACAGGGCCTCAGCCACCTAAGAAATCAGAGTCAGCAAACCACAGGGGAGAAGCCACTGTGAGGACTAAGTTGTCCAGATAACCAGGGGTCAGAATGACCAGGAGTCCTCTCCAAGTCCCAGGGAAAATTAGAGGAAAGAAAAACTGAGTGTGGAAAAAAAAAACACTGAGCGTGATTCTCTTTAAAAGAATGATACCTCTCAGCTTCTCATAAACCCACAACAAACAGGGATTTGTAGCATATGGTAGATAACGCTGTCTAAAGAAGAATTAAGGGACGCCTGCATGGCTCAGTGGTGGAGCTTCTGTCTTGGGCTCAGATCATGATCCTGGGGTCCTGGGATCAAGCTCCACATCGGGCTCCCCACAGGGAGCCTGCTTCTCCCTCTGCCTATGTCTCTGTTTCTCTCTCTCTCTGTGTGTCTCTCATGAACCAATAAATGAAATCTTAAAAAGGAGAAAAATCTTAAAAAATCTTAGAAAAAAGGAGAAGAATTGAGAATTCCCTCCTTTGTCCATGTTAGAAAGGTGGAGAGAATGGGGCACAACTCTCTGAGCTGACCCTGGATAGCCCAATCTACCTTGAGAAAGAAGAACAAAGCTAGAAGTATCACAGTATGATTTTTTGCATAAACACTATGCTCTGTGCTTCGTGTGGGTCATGGCATTGAATCCTCAGAGCGCACTATCCCTGGGCATCCCCATTTTACAGATGAGGAACCTGAGGATCAGTAAAACAAGGCAACTTGCCTGAGACCTTCTAGTGAGTAAGGGATGGAGGTTGGTTAGAGATCCTATCCGTGGCCCCCTGTGCGTGAAGTATGGGACCTTAGGGAGCTGATTGATTCTGGCTCTGATGTGGTGAAGACATACTCCCTTCCCTGGGATAGATTCCTACTCACCTCTGCGGGATATATACAGATTAGGAGTTGTTGCCACCTGTCCTTCCTACCTGCCCCACCAGGGAAGACAGCAGGCCCGGTCAGAGGATAGATACTCAGGTTTCCTCTTTCCCTGCCCAGGTACCTGGAAGCCACCTCCCCCTCACCCCACCGCCCCAGGCCCTGAAATCAGCCTAAGAAGACCCTACCAAGCCCCACCACACTGCCTGGGACTTGAGAGCAACAGCACCATAAAAACCATAGTTTGGAAAATTCTACGTATTTTTGCTCTTTTAATAATAACCAGGACTTTTTTTTTTTTTTCAGATATTTGACTTTCAAACCATAAGCATATCCTAAACGACAGTAGTGGATTATCTCTGCTGAGCCTTATTGCGATGTCTTACAAATTATATTAAAATATTTATGCCCTTAAGAGTCCCCAGGCTTGCTAATTCCTTTCTTAACGTCACCTCATGCCAAAGCCGACAAAGCTAATGAAATAATCCTCCCTGCTTTCCCCTCCCCCAAAGCAATCATATCTTCTAATCGTATCTCAGAAACTAGTCACACAAAGTCACTTGAAGTCCTTTTGGGGATTGTGTTATAAAGATGGATTTGTGCTATGAGTGTGGAATTCAATTTGTATGTTTTCAGCTGGTTGTCCAGGTATAAGAAGGCTTTCCCAGTGTTTAATGGAGCCGTTTGTCTCCAGAAATAAGCACTAATACAATGTGACATGTACAGACCTGAAGTTCTGCCTTTTTTCTCTTGCATGAGCACCCCGGGGTGGGGGGGTGGGAGGGAAGAGGCTCTGGTATCAATGAGAATCACAAATGGCCACTTTTCTGATAGAGATTGTGTTCCCTCCCCGGAACCGCAGGAATGGCCAGCCTGTACAGCAGTCTCTTTGTCAAGGCACTTAGATTCCTGATCTAGAGCATTCTCTTCCATGTGCTTCCGGATTCTGATTGTACGGACGCTTTAAAACCAAGAATGTCTGGATTTGAAACTGAGGAGAAAGGTAGATAGAGCTCTATCCTGCTAATCTCATCACAATTACTGGGGCCGTTATTGTTATTACTCAATTTTCTGTAGAAATTTGCAAATGGCTTTATAGTTATTTTATGCAGAAAAACAAGAGCTGACTATTGCTAAAGCGCACGCAAAAATTGCTGATAACTAGAGAAAGACTCAGTGTATTGAGGAAGTAAATAACCGAGAGTAATTATAGAAGTCTAAGAACACATGACATTGCACACAATCGTAATGGTAGTTAACACAACACTGTGTGCACCAAGATCTGTCTCAGTGGTTCCCATCATTTAACTCATTTAGTTCTTACAACCACCTGGGAAAGCAGGTATTCCCATTATTCTCATTTTGCAGATGAGGAGACTAAGGACAGGGACTGCCTCAAGGTCACAGTAGTTACTCAACGTCTGTTGTTTTTGCCTGGTTAATACCCATTCCTGCTACTGGTTCTCCATTGATTCTCGGGGAGACCCCCATCCGTCCCCCATTCTCAAGCCTACGTTTGCTTGGGGTTTGCCAACTTCCTCTGCCCCCATCTCCCCCAGAGTGATTCAGGTCTAGGCCCATCAGCATACCCCACACCCTGGCCACCATGTCCAGTTCCAGATTGACCATGGAGAGTCAGGCTGAAAACTGCTGTGCAATATTAAGAAAAGAGAACTTCCCTTTGAGCTCCTCAAAACTGGGAGGAATTAGGCATGGAGCTGCAGGAGCCACCAAGTGGAGAAGGGTGTGGAGGGTGGGGCCACCCCAAGCAAAGCCGAGTTGCAGGGGGGGAGAGGTTGGCCTGATGGTCTGTGAGGCCCGCATCCAGCCTTTGCAAGGTCTACTTCGGAGTGAGACTTGTCCCAATTTTTTTTTTTTTTAATTCAGTGTTTTGTTTTGTTTTAAAAATCTTTGCAAAGGTTGTACAACCATCACCACCACTGCTAGAAAATTTTCATCAACCCCAAAGACACTCATTGGCAGTCATTCCACATCCCTGCTCCCACAGCCGTCTGCAGCCTGCATACTTGTCACGTCACCCCAGGGTTTAAACCAGAATCAGGGGCAGCCCAGGTGGCTCAGTGGTTTAGCGCCACCTTCAGCCCAGAGCCTGATCATGGAGACCCAGGATTGAGTCCCATGTTGGGCTCCCTGCATGGAGCCTGCTTCTCCCTCTGCCTGTATCTCTGCCTCTCGCTCTCTCTCTGTATCTCATGAATAAATAACTAAAATCTTTTAAAAAATAAAAAATAAACAAAATAAAACATAATCACACTCATTCATGGTTCAGGGCTTCATCTCCCTGTTTCCGTCCCTGCTCTGGGAGAGTGCGGTCCTCAGGAAGATCATTGAGGACATCCACTGAGGATATCACTCATGCTAGGGGGGCCACTCTGTTATATATAAACAAGTTAGGAATCAGAGACTTAACTGTGAAAGTGACATCAGGAGATGTAGGGTGACAGGGGTGGCTGTGACATGCGATTCTGATGGCGACTGGGACATTGCCGCCCTCTGTGGCCTAGATAAGATTGTCATTGAATCCCCAAATCCAAAACATTTACCACGAAGAGGGAAATCAATGCTTCGCTCAGGGACCCCAGGCCACTGGCCCTATAATGAGGCTCCTGCTTCAGGCTGTGCTATGTCTGTGCCACCTGTGTCAACGTAGAACACAGCTCCAGGTTGACTTGTGTTTCCACTTAAACTCCATTTGCACAAAATTTACTAGCAGAGTCAATTTTACTGATAAGCTGGGAGGGAGGTAGATAAGGGAAGGAATGTTGCAACCCCACACACAGCTGCAAAGTGAAAGCAAGCTTCTCTGCCCTCACCATGGCCACCACCTCAGACCCTGGTTGTCCCTTCACATGGGTAGCCCCATGCCACCCACTGACTCCTCTCCCTAGGTACACTCCACTCCTCTCCCTGTCTCTCTCTCTCCTCTTTCTGTTCCTCAGCATCCCCTGCTCCTCCCCCACAGAGTCCAAAGTGACTAATTCAGCTGCTCATGAAGAAAAGCTTAACTGCCATTTTGTTGCTCAGGCACCTGACCTCAGGGTCCCCTGTTCTTCCCTGGGTAACATGTTCCTGTTTGCTCCTAACAAACACAGCTCCCTTCCAAAGACCAATGCAACACTTAACTGTAGGGCCACGTGATGACTTCAGTCCTAAATGCTTTACCTTCATGGGTCCTCCATAAAAAGTATTAAAAGTTATATTTGTGATTGCATTAGTAGAAGAAAAATATAATTCCATCTGGGTTATATTCATTTTTTAAAAATTCTGATTTTAAGAGAAATTAAAACTTGTTCATGGGTCTCTAAAAGTATCATGGCCCCTGGGTGCCAGTGCTGTGGTTCTTACCGCCTAAGCTGGCCCTGCTAAAACAATATATTTTTCATCCTGCTGTATATCTGAGTGAGGTGGGCTCTCCAATCAGTGAAGCAAGAATCCCAATACTGAGATGTCCCTCACAAACTGACTTCTGGTGCTGGAATACATCCAGGCTGGGGCCACGATGGGTCTCCATTTGCCACCTGTTTTTAGTTTGATGCAAGGAAACAGTTCAGGGACTGGTTCCCCTTGCAACTGTGGGGGAGGACACCTAGAAAGTTCAGCCCAGGAACCCTGGGCTCCCCAGCAAACTCTTCACTGAGGTGATTGGAGGAAGAACAACTAAATTATGGCAGAAAAGGGAAGGGGTGGAAGGGGACATAGAAGCTTATTGGGACTTGGTGGGCACTCTGCTGAGCATTGCTTCCCTTAATATTCTATGAGCATCTGAGAGGTGGCCAAACGTAAATATGTGCAGGGTGTCCCGGCACTCTGCTGAATACTCTAAATAGTTTATTTAATATTTGTAGTCATATGAGAAGTAGGTATAATTTTTGTTTCTATCTTACAGGAGAGGATGTTGACATTCAGAGAGAGTTAATACTTTTTTTTAAGATTTTATTTATTCATTCATGAGACACACGCACACACAGAGAGAGAGAGAGAGAGAGAGAGAGAGGCAGAGACACAGGCAGAGGGAGAAGCAGGCTCCATGCAGGGAGCCCGATGCGGAACTCGATCCCAGGACTCCAGAATCATGCCCTGGGCCAAAGGCAGGCGCTAAACCGCTGAGCCACCCAGGGATCCCCAAGAGTTAAGACTTCTAAGGGCAGTCAGGGTAGAGGCAAAGCTCAGGACTGAGTTTTAGGGAATATCCCGGGACCAGGAATGGCTCATGGTGAGTCAGAGTCTGGAGGAGACTTTGACACAAAGGGAGCATCAACTGAATCATGGGCATCATGTCTGGCAAAGGACTGATGCATTTTAGTCCTGGGTTCATGGGCTATTCAGCAACTATGCCCCCCATTTGGGGCTTAGGTTAGATTTTGGGAGAGATGGGGTTATGCCACAGAGGTCAAGCCATATCATATTTTGGAAACCCCATATGCCATGGGTCTCAACAGTCTTTTAATATGATAAGTGTGTACCCACTCGATTGCCAGGTCAGGTACCAAGGAAGCAGGTTTCCAGTAGAACTAGATGACAGCCCCAAATATTTGCAGGCAATGTATATTTATTATCCTTTTAAAGGGCCCATTCCTAGGACACTTGACTTGCCCAAAGTACCTTCCAAGCATAGCAACCTATTCTTTCTTTATTTTTTAGGATTGTATTTATTTATTCATGAGAGACGGGGAGAGAGAGGCAGAGACACAGGCAGAGGGAGAAGCAGGTTCCCTGCAGGGAGCCTGATGAGGGACTCGATCCCAGGACCCCAGGATCACGCCCTGGGCCAGAGGTAGACACTCAGCCACTGAGCCACCCAGGTGCCCCTACAGCAGCCTATTCAACCATCATGGGACTCTGCTCTAGGCCTAATAACAGTAACATCAAGCACCATCATTGTTACACTATTAGTGGTGTGTATCATGTGCCTCAGGTGCATTAAATGCTTTGGATATCATGTCTCATTTAATTTTCCTAACTGCCTTGGAAGATAGGGATATATTTTACCCATTTACAGGTGAGAAAACAGGCTCAAGTAGGTTGAGCACCTTACAAGGCTACATAGTTAGGATGTGACAAAGCCCCCTTCCCATCAGTCTGGCTCTAAGTCTGGAGCTCAAAACCACCATTATCTTCTACCAAACCCTAAAGGTAAGTGTTTCTCATTTCCTGATTCAGGAAATTACCATGACTGTCCCAGGCCGAATCTACTCAGATTTGTACACTAAATTTTACTGTAAGACGTACTACACGGGTGCTTCTCAAAGAGGGACGGTTTCACCTCCCAAAAGACATCTGACAACATCCAGAGATGCTTTTGGGTGTCACAAATGGGGGCGGGGAAGAGGGGAGGTTGCTACCAGCATCTATTCGTAGAGGCCAGGGATGCTGCTAAACATCTTACAACACACAGAATGGCCCTACAACAGAATTATCCAGCCCGATATCAGTAGGGCTGAGGCTGAGAACCCCTGTGTTACATAAGCTACCATTGAATTCTAAGTCAAAATAGAAAAATCATACAATCTGCTCCCTTCCGAAACAGTATGTCATCTGCCAAGGATGCAAAGTATGGTCTTAGTACCAACCGCTGGATGCTGAGTCTGAAATGAATGGCTTTCCAAAGGTCCCACCAGGTAGGGTGACCGGATATTTTATCCTACAAACCAGACAGTGACTGTAAAAGGAGACAATTACTCCATGACAACAAGCAGAAACCTGGATGAATGACCCCTCTGCTGTTGAGTTTGCTGGCAAACACCTGCTCAAGGCAGAGGCCAGTGTAGCGGTAAAGATGAAAGGCTGCCACATAAATCTTGGCAATGACTTCAAAGGTTTTCCTCCAAGAGCTTATGGGCACGTTAGATTCCCAAAGGCTATTCCTGGGTCCCTCTGTCCTCCATACAAGTGACACCTCGCTCCATCTGTTGCTATCAGGCAAATCTGATAAGCCTTTCCTCTCCAGCCAGTTTTCTTGCTATTTCTGAGAGGTTGTCATTTGAACTTTGTCAAATTGAGTATCTCCTGTAGTTCATTTTACCTTGCCAAGCACTCCGTGAGGGAGGGTCATGTGTTATGTTCATTTTTAAGAGGTGTATACTGAAATGTGGAAAGGCAGGTGCCTCTGAGGGACAAAGCAAGTTGGTGGCTCTGGAGTCCATGTTTCTAGGGCATTCGAACCCAGTGATTGTTTCTGTCATAAGACAGGAGTCGGATGGTGTCACATTCTAAATAGACTCCTGTGGTTGGGGGGGACACCTGGGTGACATCGTTGGTTGAGTGACCAACTCTTGGTTTTAGTTCAGGTCATGATCTCACCACCCTGGGACCAAGTCCTACATCGAGTTCTGCACTCAGCCCAGGGTCTGCTTCACATTCTCTCTCTCTCTCCCTCCAGCTTGCACTCCCTCTGTCTCTCAAATGAATAAATAAAATCTTTAAAAATGAAGAAATAAACTAAATACACCCCCATGGGTATAACTAGACCTCGAGAAAAAATCCTAAAAACATTTTTAGTATGACCCTATCTGACCAACATAATAATAATAATAATAATAATAATAATTTATTTATTTATTTTTAGAGAGAGAGAGAGAGAGAGAGAGAGATAGAGACACAGGCAGAGGGAGAAGCAGGCTCCATGCAGGGAGCCCAATGTGGGACTTGATCCTGGGTCTCCAGGATCACGCCCTGGGCTGAGGGTGGCGCTAAACCGCTGAGCCACCCTGGCTGCCCTAACCAACATAATTATTAATGGGGTATCAATAAAATTGTGTCTTGAGCTAAAGAAGAGCCAAGGTGGTCCAAAGATTCTGGATGTGCTGTCTACACTTCACCCCGTTTTCTTGTACTCAAGAGACTGTATCAGAATGTGAGCGAAAGTCATTTCATTATAACGGATAATGTTGGATCCGCTCTATTTTATTAGAAGAGAGATTTATCTAGAGACTCTACTGAGTAGCTGCCTGTGATCCATCTCACTATCTACCCAAGACTCATCACCTGTGTGTTGGGCACCTTGCTTGAGAGTGGGGCTCCCCCCCCAACAGTGCCCTGTCCCTGGAGAAATGAACACAAATAGCAAGTAAGACAATAAGACACTATCACTAGTCTTTTTATTTATTTATTTATTTATTTATTTATTTATTTATTTATTTATTTATTTATGAGACAGAGAGAGATTGAGAGAGAGAGAGAGGCAGAGACACAGGCAGGAGGAGAAGCAGGCTCCTTGCCGGGAGCCCAACACAGTACTCACTTGATCCTCAGTCTCCAGGATCACGCCCTGGGCTGAAGGCGGTGCTAAACCTCTGAGCCACCTGGGCTGCCCCACTAGTTTTGTTTAGATTATTTTTCTTGCTTTCTCTTTTGAACTCAAAATCGAATCCCTGGCTAAAGCTCATGGGTTTTAGGGAGACGACAAGAGGTAATTTGGCAGTAGAGATGAGAGATGTCTACTGGTGTCTGGCTCTGTTTAGACTAATGATGGTGATGGGATGGCCTGGGAGACAGAAGACACTCATGAAAGGTAAAAAGTCTACAACAAGGGGTGAGGCCTTATGAAAAGAAGTGGGCTCTCCCCTCCAAATAAAAATAAATAAAAAAGAGGTGGGCTCTCCCTCCCCCCAGTCAGGAGGATGTGATATTGATAAAGTAACAAAAAAAAAATTAGGTTGTGAGGTTGATATAGAGCTTTGTCACTCATCCCTTTAATTCTGCAATTAAAAGAAGAAAATAAGTGTGCTGTGCTTCTTTTTCCTTCAGGAGAGATGGTTGAAGCTGTAGGTAGAGCTACTCACTGACAACCAGAAGAGGAAGATGGATGATCCTGGCTCCTTGGAGACTTTGTAATGGAGTTTTCTCCTTCACCGCATTCCATTTTTCCTTGCCACAGACCCTGACTTCTCACTCTCCGCAGTTGAAATACACTCCCTTCTGTTTTGCAGATGGCAAATGTGACAGTGCAGTGAGCTGTGGGCTATAAGCCAGTCTGATGGGCACCCTAGTCTGTGAGTGGAGGCCAGAAATAGCTGGGGTGGAAATGCATGCCTTGGAGTTGGGGTGGCCTCCTGGAGAGCTGGAGCCTCCCTGGAGGACCCTGGAAGGCTGGCTTGCAAATCAGTTTTCTTCCTCTTGTCTCTCATCCTCCAGGCTCCTCAGTCTCTCCTGCACCCCCTTCCCCCCCATCTCAGGCTCCCCTCTCCTTGGAATTCATAGCACAACTGTAGCACTGCAGGAGTCTTCTACCCTGACTTCTGTTTGGAGTTAATGGGGAGAATGTCTCTCCCCACAGGACCTGCTGGACAGCTGAGGCAAGGAAGCTGAGAGAAGGAATGGGTCCTGGCCCACCCGCCAGTCAGACCACAGCTTGCAGAAATTGAAAGCACATCCTATCACAGGCATAATGAATGTGCAGTGGGTATGAATATTACCCTACATCTGTGTGCATAAGAAATGTCACAGTGTTTTTATTTTTCTAAATCAACTTCAATTGGCTCTGAGCCCCCACTAACCAGACTGGCAGGAAATTCCATCTTGGTTATGGAATGGAAGCCCTCCTTCCCCTCCTCTGAGTTGTACCCAGGCCTTGAAGATGTATGACAGAGTCCAGAACATTCATCAAATGCTCTGCTGGCCTTCAGCTCATTTTCCTTATTCAAAGAGCGCCCTGGCACGCCCTTGACGTTGGCAGCTTCCTTGTCAGGTTTTGCTTGGCGATCTTTGCTGGGGTGGGGAGGTTCATTCCTGACTCATTCCCATGGGAAGTTCTGCCAAGGTCTCACCCACAGCCCCCACCCACTGTGCACCCTGGGAATAGGACTTGGGGTCCTCTTACCCATGCTATCCTTAAAAGCCCCCAGCTCCTGTTAGTGCCCAGGAAAGCTAAGTAACTTTGCTCCCTCCCCTCCCTGTGGCTTCACTATCCCCCAACTGCTCAAATTTCACCCATCCCTTCCCTTGTCTACAAGCGTCTAGCATGATGGCTCTGTCAGCCCAGATTTTTGTCAAAGAGTGATGTGTTGGCCCGGTTGTTTCCTTCTCAGAGCTATGAGGGAAAATCTTCCAGGACTCTCTCCTAGCCCCTGGTGGGTTGCTGGTGATCTTTAGCTTCTTGGCTTCTGCTACATCCACTCCAATCTCTGCCTTCATCTTCACATGGTGCTCTCCCTGTATACATTCCTGTCTCCAAATTTCCCCTTTTTATAAGGACACCATTCATACTGGATTAAGGGCTCAACATACTCCAGGATGATGTCATCTAATTTCTAATTAACTAATTACCACTGCAATGGCCCTATTTCCAAATAAAGTCACCTTCTGAGGTACTGGGAGTTAGGACTTCAACATTTAGAGGGAACACCGCTGAATCCATAACAATCACCAATTTGCTTCAGTTTGCCTGAGATTGTCCTGGTTTTAAAGTTAAAAGTGTCATGTCTAAGGAACTTCCTTAGTCCAAGGCAAACCAGAACAGTTGGCCACCCTAGTGACCATGCTGAAACAACCATGCTGACCATGCTGAAATAGTAACAAAAAGGGTCCAATGCTTGTTATTGTCTGCTGTATATATTTCTCAGGAATCTCAAAGGAAAGGTTGGCTACTGGCAGATAAATTTGGGAGCTCCTAGGTTCAGTGGATGAATGGCACTTAACTCTTGACACAAGCAGATATTCACCAAGTGTTGATGGAAATGGAAAAGACAAGTGCCCAGAGGGCTGTGCTTGGAGGTATGGGTGGAGGAAGGAGGAGACAGAGCTGGAGTAAGGTGGGAGGAGTCACTTTTGGAAAGGAAAGGTCTGAGGGAGGGTTAAGGTGAAGCAGCTGTCCCAGATGCTGGGTGCAGAGAGGAGGACGTGTGGGAGGGCTTGCACTTGAGGCTCCCCCTCTCTATGGGTGGGAAGTCTTCACCTGTTGAATGAGCCATCATATCCAGGAAGCTTGGCATCCAGTGGTTCTGATGGTTGCCATGCTTTTAGGTTGCTACCACTTCAGAAGAGTGAGAACACTTCAGTTCTTTCATAAATTGAAGATAATGTGTTTAGAAGGTTATATTTAAAACACGCTTAGAACACATCTGTTTTGCAGTGTGACTGGATGCAAGTCTCCACAAGGACAGATCTTAGTGAAAAGAAGGAGAACTGAATTTCCAGTAGACCACTCATTTGAGTGGGTAAGACAAGGGCCCCCCTGCCCCCCTGTGATTGGCTGCTGTTGTTGTTTACAAGTTCGGTTTCAGGAAGATCATGCAAATGCCTCCCAGAGGATCCCTGTGTTATTTGACATGATCTTGAAATAATCCCCTCAAACAAAGCTTTCTGATCACTGATCCAGCTAACAGAGAAATAAAAATAAATGCATTTCATAAACACCACTACTGTGGGTATGTAAAAATGTCATGAGCAGATAAGTAATTTCAGAAAAAAAAGATGGGGGACATCTGGGTCCTGGGTCCTGGGATCGAGCCTGTCTTAGACTCCTTCCTCAGCAGGGAGGCTGCTTCTCTCTCTCTCTCTCTCTCTCTCTCTCTCCCTGCCTGCTATTCTCCTTGTTTGTGCTTTCTCTGTCAAGTAAATAAATAAAATTTTTAAAAAAGATGTGGTTTTGACAAATGATAGCAACTGCTCTTGTTAAATAAACATTCTCCTTTCATAAGACCAGGAATAAATCATAGTTTAGGGGATGCAGAGTTGATTACAGAAGCATATTTTCTTGTTTACAGTCTATTGATAATACTATTCTCAAGCAACTATTAGGTAGAAAGTAAGATTCTTAGGGACTCCAACTACTTTGTCCACAATAGATTTTTCCTCCATTACCCAGAATTTTATGCCACTGTCCACATTACCAATAGCCCAGTCCTAAAAAACAATCTCTCTGGTTTTTAATGAAAACATCATCAGAATTGGTCTGTGGTAACCAACAACCTTATTTTATAAATGGAAAAACTGGGGTACTTAGTGCCTCGTAGAAGTCTAATTAGAGAACCGGAAGAACCAGTCATCTCTGGATTCAACTTTAGAGGCTGGGAGGTGCTGTAATATAAATTTCTACAGAACAAGCAAATAATCTAATAATACTGGAAACTACTCTGAGATAAGTTTAATAAGTATAGTAGATACACACACTCCACTTGATTTTGTTTTGGAGAATATGGTATTTTCCATTTAAAAATTACATTACTTAACATGGACTGGGCTTATCATTGTTTTAAAATGAATTGAGGGGCACCTGGTGGCTCAGTGGTTGAGTATCTGCCTCCAGCTCAGGGCATGATCCTGGGGTCCTGGGATCAAGTCCCACATCGGGCTCCTGGCAGGGAGCCTGTTTCTCCCTCTGCCTATGTCTCTGCCTCTCTCTGTGTCTCTCATGAATAAATAAATAAAATCTTAAAATCTTAAAATAAATAAATAAATAAATAAATAAATAAAATGAATTGAGAATTTTTTTTAATTTCTCAGTTTTCATTTCTAGCATGATAAATAGATACACAACACACAAAAACACGCTCTTTATGGTCTTCAGTCTTTTTTAAGAGTGTAAAAGGTGCTAACACCAACAAGTTTGAGAACAGTGTGTCCTTCAAAAGAACGTGTCATCTAATGTTCATTATGTTCCAGGAACTGACTCAGAATCCATTCTCTACGTATGCCACTGCACTCCTTCACAAATGGCAAATAAAAAAGAAGGGGAAAGTTAAAGTTTCAACATTCATTTATTTTTTAAAAAAGTAGAAATCTAGGAATAGGTGAGAACATTATTACTTGATGAGTCTGCCTAATATCAGCATAAATATACTGAAAGACTGGGACCATCAACATATTCCCTTTGAAGTCAGGAATAGCACCTGCATTGCTTCAACCACTTCTTCTCTTCAACATCACATAAAAGATTTTAGGTCAGTGCAGTAAAATAAGAAAAAGAAATAAAATGTATAAGAATTACAAAGGCGGAAGCAAAATTACCATTATTTGCAGACAAAATTTCTGTTGACATAAAATCCTGTCTCTCTACAGAAAAGCTACTAGAATAAATAAGACAGTTCTATATTGTTGGACAGAAGATCGATATGAAAAATTCATAGCATTCTTATATCCCAGGGACTATTAAGGAGAAAATATAATTTTAAAAAATCTGAAACTGCATATTCATAACAGACATTTGCAGAAAAAAACAAAACTGAACAAAAAACTTTATTGTAAGACGTAGGAGATCTAAATACTAGTTTGTAGGTGGGAAGATTTGATGTCATAAAGAAGATAGATAACATTTTATTATTTTAATGATAGTCTAATGAAAGTCCTAATGAAGTTTTTCATACAATCTGACAAGGATGAAGAAATGCTAAGACAAATTTAAAGAAGGTGCCATATGTATGGTAAGGGAGAAGCTTGGAATAGGGAACAAAACGTGTCTTATTAGATAACAAAGCTTACCATACAGGCATGGTAAATAAGACCGTGCAGCACTGGACTGGGGATGTATACAAAGGCCAATGGAACACCTCAGGCAGCCTGAAGCCAGAATAACATATGTGTTGGGTACATGACAGAGGTGGCTTTAAAATTAGTATGGAAGAGGGCAGCCCAGGTGGTTCAGTGGTTTAGTGCTGCCTTTAGCCCAGGGTGTGATCCTGGAGACCTGGGATCGAGTCCCACATCAGGCTCCCTGCATTGAGCCTGCTTCTCCCTCTGCCTGTGTCTCTGTCTCTGTATCTCTCTCTGTGTGTCTCTCGTGAATAACTAAATAAAATCTTAAAAAAAAAATTAATATGGAAGAGAATAGACCAAACAACTAGTGGTTCCAGGATAATGATATGTCTTCATCTTGGAAGAAGAGAGTGTTAGGTCATTATCTCTGAGCATATTAAAAAAAATTTCCACTGTGTAAAAGACACAAATGTCAAAAACAAAACTATAAAACTTCTCAAAAAAAAAGGATAGGCAAATATCACTGTGACAGTAGAGTAGGGACAGATTCTTTTTAATGATAGGAAACCTGTAGGTCATAAATAACAAGTTTGATAAAATTGTCTAATTAAAATGATAAATTCTCATACCAAGAGGCAAGAATAAACATGAAAAGGTAACAAATTTCATAATGCATGTAGTGGACGAGACATCAGTCACTAGAATATACATAGAAATCTATTTATTTATTTATTTATTTATTTATTTATTTATTTATGACACAGAGAGAGAGGCAGAGACATAGGCAGCGGGAATAGCAGGCTCCCTGCTATTGGGGAGCCTGATGTAGGACTCAATTCTGGGATCTAGGATCACGCCGTGAGCTGAAGGCAGGTGCTCAACCACTGAGTCACCAAGGTGTCCCTAGAACTCCTATTTAAGAAAAAAACCCTATGAAAGATAGGGCAAATAACATGAATAGGCAACTTCCAGAGGAGGAAACTTTCATGGTCAATAAATAGATTAAAATATTCTCCACCTCTCACACAAATATGCAAATTTCAAAATGAAACAGCAATGAATTATCATCCCACACATCAGTTGAGGGCAATTAATAAGCCTGTTCATACCAAGTCTTGGTGAAGATGTAGAGAAATAGGCACTCTGTACCATTGCTACTGTGAGTGCTAATCAGTAGAAGTGACCACACCAGAGAGCAATTTGACATCTCCTAGTACATTCCCCTCCAGAGAAATTCACATTTATACACAAGTTATATGTGCACAGGCGTTCGCTGCAACTCCATTATTCATAGCATATAAGTAAAAACTACCCAACAGTAGAGGACTGGATAAATAATGTGAGATCTATTAATTAAATCCAAGTCTAAACTGGATCTACATGGTACGAAAGTGGGTGCAATTCAAATGCAAATCAAAATCACAATGAGATACCATGTCATACCCATTAGGATGGCGATTATAAAAACAAAAGCAAAACCAGAAAATAAGTGTTGACTAGGATGTGAAGTTAGAACCCTTGTGCTTTGCTGGTGGGAGTTAGAAATGATACAGCTGCTGTGGGAAATAATATGGTAGTACTTCAAATATTAAATATAGAATTACCATCCAATCCATCAAATCCACTTCTAGGCATATACTTATAAGAACTGCAAGCAGACAGTTGAATAGATACTTGCACATCATGTTCATAGCAGCAGTGTTTACAATAACCAAAAAGTGAAAAGAGTCCAAATGTCCATCAACAGATGAATGGATAAACAAATTGTGGTACATACATATAATAGAATATTTTTCAGTCTTAGGGATGAAATTCTTATACATGCAACAACACAGATGCACTTTGAATACATTATGCTAAGTGAAATAAGTCACACAAAGAAGTATTGCATGCTTCCATCTATAGGAGTTACACACAAGGATGAAATTCATAGAGACAGAAAGTGGAACAGAGGTGATGAGAAGCTGGCAGGAGGGGAGAATGGGGAATTATTTTATAGGTACAGAGTTTCCATTTGGATGATGAAAATGTTGTGCAGATGAATGGTGGTGATGGTTGCACAACAGTGTGAATGTACTTTATGCTGTCGATTGGTACATCTAAAAATAGTTAAAATGGTAAATTTTATATCCATTTTATCATAATAAAAAAGCTAATGAAGAGATTATAGGATCATGGGTGCTGCCCTGAGTATTCGAGTGATGGTGTGGGCTTTGTTGATCTAGTGGGGAATTTACATGTGCCTACACCCACTTGGGTGGATGGAGAACCCAGGGCATGGGGCTCAAGGCCCTTCCCAAAAGCCAGCAGAGCAGGAGGAGGGAGACCCAGGGTGGATGGAGAGATCAGAAAGGCTCAAGTACTTGGCCTGCTGGAAAGCCTGAAAAGGCAGAAATTGCTGGTTGAGGGGGACTCCCTAGGCTGACATAGAACCAGGTGGCTGGATCTGAAGTCCAGGCTCCCAGGAAGGGCCCCTCCTTCTGGTCCATGGATCTTCGGCACTTGTTAGGATGGAGGAAGTGGGGAAAGAAGGCGCAGAAGAAAGAGCAGAGAGAGAGAGGTGTTGAGGTGTTGTGTGCTCATTCGTGACCCTGGGGTGGAAGGAGAGGAAGTGCACTGTAGAGGTGGACCCTGTGTAGGAAGAGGGCAGGAAAGGGGGGGAATGGAGTTGGGAGACCGTCCAATGCAGCCTCAAGTTGTGGAGTGGAAAGAGCGAAAGCTTTGGAGCCATGCAGACCTCTGAATTCTCATCCTGCCAATTATGGTCAGTGTGACCTTACTGAGCCTTAGTTCCCATATTTATATGTAGGGAAAAAATATTATCTCACTTAGTTTTACAGAAAGACGCAGTCTTAGCTGATCTTGCTTCCACGTAACTCAGAAAAAGAAATCCAATTATTTAATCAAAGATCTTCTTTGGAACATCGTCCTTGTCTTTTAGTTATTTATTTTTAAATTGTTTGTTTTGGGGCACCCAGGTGACTCAGTCAGTTAAGTGTCTGACTCTTGATATAGACCCAAGTCATGATCTCAGGGTTGTGGGATCAAGCCCTGCATCTGACTCCCTGCAGGACATGGAGCCTGCTTAAAATTCTCTCTGCCTCTCACCCTGCCCCTGCCCCGCTACTTCTCTCTCTCCCTCTCTCTCTCTAAAAAAAAAAAAAAAGTTTGTCAACTCTAATTCAATACAGGCTTCTTTTTAGTAAGGTCATATTGATGTCCTTTTAAAACATGGAAAAGTTAATCTCATTTCAGGAAACCACAAGGAGAGAGTGTTCTCTACCCCCAATTTTGATCTATATGTCTCTTTTCTTCTATCTGGTTTCACTTAATTGAAGGATGGTTTCATACATGTTTCTTTTCCTCATATCTATTTTCATTATTTCTAGTCTCATTTCAGAACTCATTCAACCATTTCTGCTTCCTAAAGAGATGCTATTCCACTGGTAATCGACAAAGCTCCAGGTGCAATGCCATAATCTAATTTCAGGATATTATTAAGAGCATTTAATTCACGTAATTGCATTTGATTAGGAAAGAATGACTAAATCATGGATCGAATCAACTGGGGCACAACAATTTTAGGGCTTGCTATTAAGAATTTAAATATTGTTGGGCAATTTCTTATGTCTGTTTTCACTCACAACAATGTATCTCCTTGTAAAACCTTCTGTAGGACAGCATTTTATATTTAACAGGGGCCTGGCATGTTTTATTTGATATAATCACCTTAATATCTCAGATGTTTTTCCTTTATTTTCATCTTAAGGTTGAAGACATCAAAGCATGAGGCTTAATGACCTGCCCCAAACTCATTAGTAGTAGGTAGCTTCTTCATGTGTCCTTGGGTTTTTGTTCACACTCCTGCCATCATTGTTACGTGAAAGCCAACACTGCATGTCCCATGTTATCCTTGAATTTATTTGTCCATTTGTCTTCAAGACATCTGAAAATTAAGCTATATTGCATGCCAGAAACATAGTATGATTGGTTGTTGTTCAGTAATTTCTATAGAAAGGAGGGTGAAGGATGCTTCTATTGGGTACTGATAACTCTTGAAGTTGAGGTCTTTAAATTATGGCCCATTATAATTCATTCCAATTGATTCTCGATATTACGGAGGGCATCAATGTTATTATTATAAATTATGTGTATTGTGAAATCAATAGCCCTTGGTGTTTGTATTCTTTTGGTATTGTTGTAGATTGGGGTTTCTCAATCATGGCACTACTGACACACCAACACAGATCTTCTGTGTGAAGGGCCTGCTTTGAGCACTGGAGGATGTTTAGCAATACCCCTGGCCTCTACCTACTAGCTGCCAATAGCACCCCATTACCCCAATTTTGACAACCAAAGATTTCTCCAGGCATGGTCAAATACTCCAAGGGCAGAGTCATTCTTAGTTGAGACCCAATGCTGTTGATGATATAAGCACCAAAAATATTTTATTCTCTTAAATTATTGAATCCTCTAAACCAAGGAAAAAAATTTAATTACTTAGAAGCATATTTATCTATTGATTCTTGTACAAGTCATCAGTAGAAATCAATTGAGAACGTATCCCAGGAAAGAGAAAAAACAAAATCTAGTTAATTCAAATATAACCCCTGGGACCAGGTAATTAGAGATGTTCTTAACTGGCTGTCTTACCAAAGTCAATAAAGACTAGAGTTTCATCCATCTTAACTACACAACATGTTTTCTTCTAGTAGTATTCCTTTTAGGGGTCTTGGAACTGGGCACTGAGAAAATAAACCAAGGTCAACATCTTTGATTACATTATAAATGTGTTTGGTACACATCAGCCTGATTACCCTGTACATTTGATTGTCCTACCAATTTTCCTTTGTATCATTTGAAAAGAATCATTTATGAAAGGGAAAAAAAAGGAGGTAAGGCTCTGGGTAGAGAGGTATAAACAGGAAAGGGATAAAGGGGTATGAACAGTTCAACACAAAATGCTTGTTACTTGTCAGTGCTGTCCAGCCCTCAGCTGTGGGGTCGGGGGGGACAGTGTGCCCTCCCTTTTGAGGGAAGTACCCAAGCAGGGTTGAAGTGTGGGAAGCAGGAACAGAACGGGCAAGGCAGATCCGGATTTGAAAGTTGAGTGGCTTGAACTTCAACTCCACTGAGCTTCATCCTATCTGTAAAATGAGAATGCTTAACATAAAAGTTGTTTTGAGAATCAGAGATACCATTTACAGAAACCCAAGACTTAGGCTAAATATCCGGTAAATGGCAGCTTTGTTTCTCACTTCTGTAGAGCCCTGTGTTTCTGCTGGAGAGCTGGGCTCCTTCGCTTGTAGATTCTGTGCATGACTCCATCCTGATAGATTCCCAGGAATTGTGGCTATTTAGAGTCTGCTTCAAAATGGCTTTACCCATTACCATAAAGCAAACATTTTGCAATACCCATCAGATGTGTATTCTTATTAACTTTTCCCTGAAACCATCCTTTGCTGTTTCATGGATTAAGAAAAAGAATGAACAAGAAGAATAATGGTCAGGGGCTCCCCTCACTGAATCCTGGTTTATGGCAGCAATAAAAGCAGTGTGTTAGTCGACCATAGGCACGTCTATTTTTAAGTAAGCTAAGCTTTCGCTTCCGTTGTGCAGACCTGCGTGGAAGTGTATCTTGGGGCTATGTTATGCTGGTTCAGCATCCCCGGCACAGTGGACTGGGTGGGAGAGAGTAAGGAACCACAGACAAGGGCACAATGCCCTTGCCCTCTTGGCTGGGGTGCTTCCCTTCTGTACAACCTTGCAGGGCTGGGAAGGGGTGCCAGATGCCAGAACACACCAACCCAGTGGTGCTGACCACAACCCAGGTCTTACTTAGTCATTCATCAAAAGATTTGCCACTCCAAACTATTTTCATTCCAAAGAGAATACTTCATCAGTAAGGCTCTCTAGCGTGCTGGAGGGGGACGTAGGCTAGTGGTTTTTGATTACTCTCACAGTTAGAGAGCTTTTTCTATACATAGAACTTCCTAGGGAACAATGACCTGTAAGACAAGGGAGAAGGAGGCCCTCATGGTGGAGATTGGGGTGAAGAACAGGAGCTTTGAAGTCTGTGCATCCCCTGCACCGCCTTGCACAGTTCTTCCTAGAGACCTGGAGGCGGGATCCCCTTGAACTTCTATGACTCCTGGAATCCTAGATGGACAACCAGTGGACACAGTACTCTCAAATCCCTTTCCTGTTTCAATAGCTTTTTTGGCACTCATTTGCATGCTGTACCCTTGCAAGCCCTACTGGCACCAGTAGATGATAAGAGATTGGAGGTACTTCCCTGCCAAGTTGAGAGCCACCTGCATACAACAGAGTCCCTGTTCTTAACTCAAAGAATCTTTTAATGACATTTAATAAGGCAGTTTTATCTTATTTTGCTCCTGATGCTCTTCCCTGACTTACCATTAATTTCAAACTAGAAGGCTGTGGAGGAGGTGGTCATATAGTAGTTACCAGCATTTATTGGAAGAACATCCAGAAATAATTGTTCATTGATGCTGCTGTGATTTTAACTGAGCAAGAGCCACCGGAAGTAAGAGTTCTGAGTATGAATAATGCTTCTGCCAACTTCAGGAAGCTGGGGGGCTGCTCTTGTGGACTGTCAGCTGATCCCGCTTAGATTCTGAAATATCTGAAACTGAGGCCTGCACATGGTGGGTGCTCAACATATGTTGGCTGCAAAAGAACAAACCCGGCACCCTAGAAGCACCCTGGCTTGCTCGTATTCTCCAGTGCACTGGCTGCTGAAATGTCATTCCAACTTGGCATCCCTGGATTTTGCTGATGAATTCTTTCCTCCTTCTGGCATCCATCTCCCCCAGAAAACAAGAAAGCATTTGTTTTTATATGTAAAGCAAGAGACATGCTTGGGGAAGAGAATGGACAAGTGTAGATTTAATAGCACCTCTTCTTCTAACCAGCTGTGATCTGCTGAGAGAGGATACATTTGTCTTTTTCATTTTCTTCTAACAGAGCAGCTTTTTTTTTCCCCACACACCGTAGTGGCAGCAACTGGCACAAGTGGATGCCGAAAGCAATTAATAAGATGACACGAAGCAAGACAACCCCCCCACCAAATGCAGATTTAATTAAAGCAAGTTGCAATATAAAATCAAGCTGGAAGGCTTTTAAAGTTGTAACGAACTCTAGGAGGAAGAGGAGGCTCATCCAATCCCTCTCCAGGCATCCTTGGTAGTGTTTGCTCAAGCACTTGTCTCCTTCAGCTCTTCCTTCCTCCAAGGTTCTCCTGGACATCTTCAGATCTGTGGCAAAGTCTCTTCTCTGGATGACAACTTTAGGACTCTGTGGCTGCAGAGAAGTTTTTCCCTCTGGAGGGCATTTTTAGCACTCTCGTTTTGAAGAATGCCACATCATAAATTCTGCCAAAAGACACGAAATGTGACGGGGGACATGATTGGGCTGGTAACTAGCATCCCAGGTCTCTGTGGGGTCAGAAACAATGGCTTTGTTGGAAACGGTGGAAAAACACACTGCCAGCTGGGGAGCCAATGATATCAAGCTTCCAGTCAGGGAAAGCATGAACCTTACCTGTTGATGGGATAGTTGGCATTCAACAGACTCACCACACCGTGAGGAAAATCTGGAGGGGATGGTAAAGATTTGAGCAGAGTCTCAAAATTCTCCCCACAGTCCCCCACATCTCTCCCAACCCAGCCTCCTTGGTGCCTGAAATCTCTCTATTATGCATTCCTACTGCAGCTGATTTCTCCAGGTATCTTTTTAAAAAGGTATAGACTCCAAGAAGGCACCTCTATATCCCAGTGTGAATTCATCAGATACCTTTTCTTGCTGGCAGCAGAGACAGAGGCAAATGGGAGTTTTGAGTGGTAAGACCTTGATCACGCCTTTGTTTGTCCTTTTCATTACGGGCTTCCAGCAAGTGCTAGGTTGTGTGACAATGTTACAGTGTGGCTCTGCTATCCTTTTGGGAAAGCCATTCTCTGGAGACTCTGTTCTTTCTGTACAAGCAGAGAAAGCAGAAACCCAATTTGTGAACTCCTTTCTCATGATCACTGCTCTCAAAAAGCTCTGCATAGTGAAGAATGTCATGTCATATAATCCTGACTATGAAAAGCAAAGAACCTGTATTAACAGGAAACAAAGGAGCTGGGGTGTGCACAAAGATGCCCCCTTGGGGCAATAAATGGATCTTAAGGTTGTGTGCAATTCTGCTTGAACATATTATGGGCATATTAATTTTCATTTCAGAAATGTTATTCCCATTTCTCACCCATCTTTAATGTGCAGTGGCTAATGATTTTAACTTTCATTGTTCTTGCCCTTGAGCTTGTCAATGAGGTAATGATCTTCCATGATCCATGTTCTGCTGCCTGAAGGATTCTTCTGCAATGTAAATTCTGATGCTCTAATTGATCGAGAGTGTAAGTTTTTACTTTAATACAGTGAAATATTTTACTCAGTGAGGAAATAAGGGTGCATAATTTAATGTCATTTTTCTTTTTTTTTTTAGATTTTATTTATTTATTTAGAGAGTGTACATGAGCAGGGGGGAGGGGCAGAGGGAACAAATCCTCAAGCCGACTCCTCACTGAGCATGGAGCCTGATATGGGGCTTGATCCCAGGACCCTGAGATCATGACCTGAGCCAAAACCAAAACTTAGATGCTTAACCACCTGAGCCACCCAGGTATCCCATGTTGTTACCTGCTTACAGGGTCACTTTATGGGTGGGGGCAGCAGCCGACCTGCAGATCCTCCAGCTTCTGCTGGATCTCTTTCAGCTTCTCAGAATCCTGGTCCGGGTGCCTATGCAGCTCCAGGGTAAGTGCGCCAGCGAGCCACTCAGGCATCGGAGTTGGATGCTTAGCAATGTTGAAAGACGAATGCAGTTGGTGTTTGCAGTTTTCCATTCCAGTGGGCCCTCTTTTTTGTCCTAGTTTCTCCCACTTTGTGTCTCCTTCTCATTCCGCACAGAAAGCCCTATGGGCTTCGGTTACTGATGCAATTGCTTTATGTAGACTTTAACCAGCTGCCCCAGGCATGTGAAGTCAAATTCCTATATCCCATTTTCTATGCCCCTCATTGGCTTAGATTCTCTGATTAACCCTCAACCGATAAATTCAGTCTTGCTAAGGGATTATCAATGTTACCAATTTCTTCGAAGAATCTACTACTATCCTTGCTTATTCTATTATTTACCTTCTATTTCTTCTATTTCTTCCATTTCTGCTCTTATCTTTATTTCGTCCTAGGTATTTTTGGCTTACTTCACCCACATTTTTCTAGTTTCATCATGTGGAGACTTACCTTCAAAAAGAAGAAAGATTTCAAATCAGTGATCTGAGTTTTAAAGCTATACATTTCTCTTAAGTCAGTGCTTTAGTGGCGTCTTTGAATTTTTGATGCGCTGTTTTTATTATCATTTTCGGTGCACCTGTTGTCTTATTGCTTAGAGTGCACCTATGACCTGTACATTCAGAAGTGTGCTGTCTAATCCCCAAGCATTTGGAGTTTTTCCAGATGTCCCACTATATTAATATCAAATTTGTTCCAGCTCTATGAAAAATGTCAATGGTATTTTGATAGGGGTTGCACCAAATGTGTAGATTGCTCTAGGTAGCATAGACATTTTAACAATATTTTTCTTCCAATCTGTGAGCATGGGATGTTTTCCAATCTCTTTGTGTCTTCCTCAATTTTTTTCTTATATAAGTGTTTTATAGTTTTTAGAGCACAGATTCTTTACCTCTTTGGTTAGGTTTATTCCCAGGTGTCTCATGGTTTTTGGTGGCAACTATAAATGGAATCGATTCCTTGATTTCTCTTTCTTCAGTCTCATTGTTATTATATAGAAATGCAACCGATTTCTGTGCATTGATTTTGTATCCTGCCTTGTTGTTGAATTCCTATGTGAGTTCTAGTAATTTTGGGGTGGACTCTTTCTGGTTTTCCATTTTTTTAAATAAAAAAATATCAAATTTAACATTGCTGTAATTCGGAATACACCTTTAAAGATTTCACTATTTTGAAATGTATTGAGACATACTTTATGGCATAACATATGGTCCCTATTTGTCAGTGGTCCATGTTTCTCAAAAAGGGAATGTGTCCCCTACCTTGTTCCATAAATTCCAATTAAGTTTGTGGATCATTTTACTCAAATCTTCCATATCCTAACTGATTTTTTTTGGCCCTATTTTTTTCTGTGAGTTATGAGAGAGGGGTGTTCAAATCTCCAACCACATCTTTCCCTCTTTTCAACAGTGATTTTTTTTTCTTTGTGGATCTTGAGTTTCTCTAGATATTCTGTGTTGATTTGGAAGACCAAATAGATCTTGTATTGTTATGTATCCTGGTGAGTTAACCCTCTATCACCATAAAATGCTCCTCTTTATCTCTCTGCTCATGGTTCTTGCCTTGAAATTTAATTTTAACAACTACTAATAAAGGCACTCCAGCTTTCTTATGCTCATGCTTTGCTTTTTATATCTTTCTCCATCCTTTTTCTTTCAACCTATTCAGGTCTTAAGATTTTTTTTTTTAAGATTTTATTTATTTATTTCAGAGAGAGAGCACAAGCAGGGGGAGCAGCAGGCAGGGGGAGAGGGAGAAGCAGGCTCCCCACTGAGCAGGGAGCTCATTGCAGGGCTCCATCCCAGGACCCAGAGATCATGACCTGAGCTGAAGGCAGATGCTTCACCCACTGAGCCACCCAGGTGCCCCCCTAGGTCTTTAGATTCAAAGTGCATCTTTCTTAGATATTTTTTTTTATCATAGTCTAAGAAGAAAAACCATGAAAATTACTAGATGTCTTGTGATGAAGGAGGAGCTTCTGAAAGGTATTATGGCTGGGTAACTATAACCCAAATATTAGCTTTCACGACTTCCGGCAAGTGATTGATTAAAAATATAATTTCCCTGTAATTTGTCGGTTGCTCAGCTCCCCCAGACCCTGTTGACAGCTGTTCCTTAAACAAGAGAAATATGAGACTGTCAGAGACAGTTTGGGTTGCTGGTGTTATATCTTGCAATAATAACACCATTTGAATGAAATGAGATTATAACTGTTTTGCTGCTAACTCTGAACAAACACCATCATCCTGCTGCATCTCGGAGGATCTGCCAAAAGCAGTTTGATGATGTTCACTGAAGCACTTCTCATGAGAACTGAGATGAAAAGACAAAGAATGAGGAGCAAAGCAAGTATTTAACTGTAAACAATAGGCGTCTTGAAATTAAACAATCATTAGCAGTTAAATGACCTTATATACCTACACTCTTTTCTCTTCTATCACCAATGTGTCCAACCTAATCTTTCATACTGAATTAATATTTTCCTGTAAAGGGTCAGAAAAATATGAAAATCCAAATAATAGGCATTATTATAAAGATTATTATACACTGTATTTACTATTATCTGAACTTCAACTTAGTGCTTAAGATTTACGCCTGTTTTTCACAGTGAGCATTGGGGTCAGATCAAAGCCTGGAAGTGTTTTCAAGACTTATTTCTCATATAATCTTCAAATATTTTGCCAAAGTCCTACAGGCTGATGGTATGAGTATCAGAGGTGTTTTGCCTATCTTCTCAAATAAAGGACCCAAAGTGGCCCTCAATCTAAGTTTAAAAACCAGCCAAGCAGAGATCCCTGGGTGGCTCAGCAGTTTAGCACCTACCTTCGGCCCAAGGCATGATTCTGGAGTTCTGGGATCAAATCCCACATCGGACTCCCTGCTTGGAGCCTGCTTCTCCCTCCGCCTGTGTCTCTGCTTCTCTCTCTCTCTCTCTCTGTGTCTCTCATGTATATTAAATAAAATGTTAATATTAATAAATAAAATATGTAAAAAAAAAAAACCAGCCAAGCAACCCAAATGGCCTCCAACTAATAGAATGGGTAGGTAAAATGTAGCTTATCCCTACAGTTATTCAGCTCTGAAAAGGAACAAAGTAAGTAATGATGCTACAACATGTATGAACCTTGAAAACATTGCAATAGGTGAAAGAAGCCATCACAAAAGGCCACAAATTGTACTTCGATTTGTATGAGGAAATCTCCAGAACAGGCCAACCCATTTAGAGACAAAAGACAGATTAGTGTTTGCCAGGGGTGAAAAAGGGGGGATGGGGCAATGACAGCTAATGGGCACCAGATTTCCTTTTGGGGTGATGAACATGTCCATCTAGTTCCGATCATAGTAATGGTTGCAGACCCCTGCAAATGTATCAAGACCCTCCACATGGTCCTTAAGATCATGAATTTTCTGGAATGTGAATTTTATCTCAGTAAAAACAACAACAACAACAACAACAACAACAAACAAGTAGAATTAGCCAGCTACGGGCACTTCGTTTCCCTGTAGGGCTTACTGGGAGGTGGCTTTTCAGCAATGCGCCCCTTCTCTCCAAGGCTTCCCAGAGAAGATGGGCTGCGGGAGACAGAGTATTTCCCTGCTCCTTGATTCTCCATGAAAAGGAGAAGGAGGCTCGCACTTGGCTTGTCTCTGCTCCCCCGAGTGGAAGCACCCTGAGGGAAACACGGGGGGAGCCTGTGGCTGCCCAGAGAAGTGGAAGCTAATGCCATCCCCAGTCGGCCCCTGGGCTGCTGCCCTCCTGCTCTCAGTCCACTGAGGGGTGAGGGGGTGAGGTGGTGCCCTGGGGAGAGATCACAGGATGGACAGCCTGGAGCGGGACCAAGGGCTACCCTCTTGATGTTCTGGTTCCTGAGCGATGGATGTGACTGGCCACCGGCTTGTCCAGGAAGCCCCACCCCCAACACCAGAGGAGAGTGGACATGAGGTCACTGCCTGCAGATCAAGTCATTTAAGGGGCCACCAGAGCCTTGGAGAGCTTCCAGGACCCAGCCCTTCTAGAGGGGCCTAGAAAATGAGGGAAATCAGCAGAGATGACAAGCAGAAGCAGAGAGCAACTACTCCAGGGAGAGTCACTCCAGGATACATTTTTCTCCAGCTGCCCCCTCCCCCTCACCTCCAGTCCAATCCTAGGACAAGGGCATTCCAAGGATTCTGGCCACCTGGAAGCTCCCAGATGTTCCCAGGATTGATGGAGATAAAAAGCTGATATTTCACTTCCCTCCTTCAGCTGAGTTCAATGCCCTTCTCCCAAATCTTCACTTCCTGGACTGGCCTCTTTTTAAAATGACAGCAGGGGCCCCAACCCCACCTGCAGGCACATGGATCAATCCTCTGGCCTCCCCAAGAGGTCCATACAATATTCCTATACTATATATGCTCTATTTTTAAGACACACTGCCTCAAATGATACCTCCAGTGGGACACCTGTTAAGCCAGGTGAGGCGAGCCAAGTTTAACACAATGTCTTTTCAGGCTCTTCTCATTAAGGGTCAAAAGGTCTTGACCTCGATTCTCCACTAAGGTCTCCTTTAAATCAGTAGGTATTGTCATGCCTGTTTTACAGATGAGCGCTTAACAGAGACTCTGAGAAGTTAAAGGACTTGGTCAAGGCCACACCTCAGTAAGTGCCAGAGATCTCTACTGTTTCTACAAATTCGGAATGCCTAAAATACAGTAGCCCCCCCTTACCAATGGAGGATATGTTCTAAGACTCCCCAGTGGATGCCTGAACCCACAGATAGTACTAAACCCCATACATACGCATTTTTTTCTTATACACACATACCTCTGAGAAGTTTAATTTGTAAATTATGCACAGAAAAATATTAATAATCACTAATAATAAAATAGAAGAGCTATAACAATATGCTATAATAAAAGTTATGGGAATATAGTCTCTTTCTCTCTCAAAATATCTTACTGTCCTGAACTCACCCTTCTTGTGATGATGTGAGATGGACGATGCCTACATGATGAGGTGAAGGGAAGTGATGACGTAGCGTGAGGCCACTACTGATCTTCTGATGGTTTCTCGGAAGGAGGCTCATCTGCTTCCAAACCTTGGTGGAGCCTGGGCAAGTGAAACTGGAAAGTGAAACCACAAACAAGGGACCTTCCAGTCAAAGCCATGCTGACCTCCAGCCAGATGGGAGCAGCTGGTGTCTGCCCTCGCCCTGTCTCAGCAGGCCTCTTGTCCCTCGGTGTCTCCGACAGGAGCCCTCACTCTTTCTTCCCAGGGCAGAGGGAAGCCTCAAATACATTTCTAGCCATTTCCTGGGTACCCAGCAGTACAAGTGAATTATATCTAATAGCATTCACCTGCTTTCTAGTGACGTTTCCAAAGCATGGAAATATCCAAGAGATTAATTCCATCCTAATTGGTTCTGAGAAAACACCGCTAAGTAAAAGAACATGCTTCAGAAACAGTTTAGACAGTGCACGAGAGAAAAAAAAAAAGATTAAAATGTTCCCCTGATGAAGGGGGTTGAGGAACAAGAATTAGAGATCGGAAGCACAAGCTGTGCATAATACTGATTTTACACCGCGATGGGATCCCAAATGCGACCATGTCAGAAAACATCCCCCAAACAAAACAGCCACGTCGACATAGCTGTGTTGCCAATGTCCTGCTTTGGATCAGGTGCTGATCAGAAAGTGAAGGGTCGGGGCGCCTAGGTGGCTTGATCAGCTGAGCGTCTGACTCAGTTTCAGCTCCGGTCATGAGATCGAGCCCCATATCAGGCTCCATTCTCTGCAGGGAGTCTGCTTGAGATTCTCTCCCTCTCTCTCTCTTCCTCTCCCCCTCTGCCCCTCCCCCTTTCCCTCTGCTCTCACGCTCTCAAATAAATAAAATCTTAAAAAAAAAAAAAAAGAAAGTGGAGGGTGAGATGGGTCAAGGGGTCTGATTCAGGACAGAAAGAGTGAATGAGATGAGCTCAGGATGGGTGGGGGAGGGGCAGTGTTGTTCAGGTTGTGCACTGGTTTATCCCTTGGCCTGGGGCCGCCTGCCAGGCCCTTGGCTAGCAGGACAAAAGCTCATGCCTATCTTTGATCTGTGTCCTTTATAGTACCGAGTCAGGGCACATAGCAGGGGCACAATGAGGGCTTATCACTTGATTACACTGCAAGCTACGTAAAAGGGTACTTATTTTTCCTTATCAACTGCAACTAATATTTCTACCCTCTTCATGATATAAGCTATAATCAATAAGAGTATTAATAGCAAGCAATGAGCACAGAGTAAATAAACATGAACATGATGGGTTGAGGATACATTAGATTTAATTTTCTTTCTTTAATTATATGTGCCTATGGGATATATAATTCATTCTTTAGAGGTAGAGAAGGGGGAGAAAGAAAGAATACAAATGAGAAACAAAGTGAATCGCTAGGACTGGCCTGTCTTGCAATTTCCCAGGGCATTTTTCAGCAAGGCGGAGCACTACAGAGCACCAGGAGTCGGGGTGTGAGCGGGAGCGGGATGACAGTCTCCACTCTCAGGAAGATCCCAAAACGGCCTTGCCAAACTCCCAGCCCTGTGGGTGGGACGGCGTTAGGCCCGGTTCCATCCACCCAGGGCCGAAAGCAAGTGTAGGTCATGGAGGTGGCACCTACCCAAGGTTAAGTGTGATCCCTGATCCATACCATCACTTCCTTCCCCAAGTGCAGAGACCCAGTCTTTCTTATACGCATCCTCATACTTGGAGCCTGGCACAAGGCAGAAGCCCATGAACATTTGTTGAATGAGCAGATGAGCAAGTGGATAAAAGAAAAAAGAAAGAATGAATAAATATATGAACTTATGGCTATGGTTGGAAGAAACTCCCCTTTTTACTTTGGGAATCACTTTCTTTGTGTTTCTTTGAATCACTTCTTCTGTGTTTTGTGACATTGCATTGCACAACCATCCTCATACCCTATATCCAAACCCAGCCTGAAATCTTTGTGCTATGCACAGACACAAACCCATTTTTAAAATCACACCAACCCTAAGCCAACCAGACACCATCCATCATGGTACGGCTGGAATGTATGTGGGAGGGGATGGGAGTTTATTTATGCTCCTGCGATGTAATATTTAGAACCTGATTTATCCTCAGGTGTTTCTGGCCAAATTCTATCTTTCAAGATATTCTAAGCCACAGAAATTCCCTCTTTGTGTGTGATAAAGTCTACTTTCTGGGTCACAAAACACTATTAATCCCCAAAGCAGGTTTTTTGAAATCCTGCCTTGATGAGCTTCATGAATTTGACAGCAACTACAGCAACTGTAGCTCACGCAGAGACAGCACTTCTAAGGGGTAACCAGAGGGACACAGAGGGTTTTGACCAACCTGGTGTGCAGAGAGAAGCCTGTGATGAAGCCAACCAGAGCCCATAAGGCACTGAGAGATGGCCTGAAGCCCTCTTCAGCCCCCCTCTTTCAAAAAAGATTTTACTTATTTGAAAGAGAGAGAGAGAGAGGCAGCAGCGGCAGAGGGAGAGGGAATCTCAAACAGACTCTGAGCTGAGTGTGGAGCTGACCCAGGGCTTGATTTCATGACCCCAAGATCATGACCTGAGCTGAAACCAAGAGTTGGACGCTCAGCAGACTGAGCCATCCAGGTGCCCTCAGCCCTCTTTTGATAATAACAACTGGTGAGCAGTGAGAAGGGCCACCAGCTAAGTTATGCACCATGAAGCAGCATAAAGGGTCGGCTGACCAGGTTAAACATCTTAAGTAACGAACCTGTCATGAACCATGTGCCAGAAGCTGTTCTAAATACTTTGCACATATTCATGCATTAGCTCATTTAATCCTCAGATCAAATGGACTTGTTCCTATCATCACTCTCATGTTCCTGGGATGAGGTTGGCATCGAGAGCACTTCAATCTGGGTCCCCACTCGATGGCTGGTAGGTGGCAGGGCTGGGAGGGGAACCAAGTGGGGTCATGGCCCGCTGGCAGTGGGTCTTGAGGTATCACCCTCTGATACCCATCACTTCTGCTCAATGGGGGATAATTCGATAATAATACCGACTTCATTAGGTTGTGAAGATAAAATTAATGACATTTAGTGATGCTCAGCCTATAGTATCCATTTGATATCCTTTTTATTAGGCTGGAGATTAGAAATAGGAGAACCATGAACCTCAGCTTACATTAGGTTTAATTAATTTCCTTTGTATATAAATATAGTTTTGACTAAAATGAAAATGTGCTTATATTGGTTTCCTTTAAAATCATTTTTATAAGGTGAAGGTCACAGAACTATTTCCTATGACACATAGTTCCCAGGGCAACTTTGGGCTTACATGGCTGTTAATCAAATGTATCAATGCACCTACCCAGTGGGCATGGAAGGTTAGTACTAAACTTGGTACTCGGGTATCTCTGGGGGGCTCTTTGGATTTTCTGTATGTTGAGGGAAGAAAATCAAATTTCCTTCGTCCTTCCCCAAAATAGGTGATGCCATTTCTTGGTTGTCTAATGTATCCCAGGCAAGCTCCCTCCCTATCCCGAGCAGTGGAGGTGCCCTGATTGGCAGCTTTGGGAGGAAGACATTATTAACCCCACTTCACAGAGGGGAAGCCTGAGTCTCTATTGCAGTTCTGTGACCTGCTGAAGGTCACAGCTAGTGAACGATGGCACCAGGGCCCCTGCTCTCCATCAGCTCCCAAGCCTGTGCTGCCTAAACATACTCTGTGCAGTAGGTCAGGCTTTCTGGATCTTTGGGCTTCAAAAAATTGTAAAATATTTCATGCTTAAACCACTTTTTGGAGGAAACATTAGGAAAATTAAAATTGCACACATTCCTATCTTCTAATAGTAAATAGTAGGGCCCACCTTGAACCATTTCTTCATGATCCAAGATGATCATTACAAACTATAATCATCATGTTTCACCATATAGATGTAGGGAGACGCTTCTTTTCTGTACAAAGCCTCAATTGCTAGGGCTTTGAATATTTTTGACTTTATATTTATTTTTTTTGATGAATTTTTATACAGTGAGTTACAGACAATATGATACATTACCCCTAAATATCTCAGTACGTTTCTGGGACATTTTGCTATACATCACCATGATTACACCTAACAAAATGATTGTCATCTGATTGTCTATATTCAAATCTCCCCTTTTATCCCAGAAATGCCTTCCTTAGCTGGTCAAATTCCGTTTTGAAATTCTTGCCTATAACAGAGGGGGCACTTGGTGGGATGAGCACTGGGTGTTATACTATATGTTGGCAAATTGAACTCCAATAAAAATAAATAAATAAAAAGAAAAGAAAATTCTTGCCCATTGTAGAAAACACCTGATCATGTCCCCAAACCAGCATTTAGGGGCATGTTTCCATGAAGGAAGGCAGAAGTTTAGGTGACCCCAATGAAAGCTCATTCCCAAAGCACAACATGGCCGTAATTGTGACACGCCAATAATCAAGCAGTGCCTTCTGCAGGTCATATGTCCAAGCTAAATATAATATTTAAGACCTAGTGCCAAGTTTTCCCTTGGGCTTGTAACCTACTGCAGCACTGCTGGCATGTCTAACTCCTTCCATGGCTAGGGGCATGGTTCATCTTCCCCATGGGTAGATGCTCAAGGTCACAGTGATCTGTCACTCAGGAGAGTGGACAGCCCCCTTTCCTCTGCCTGCAGGGAGTTCACAGGCTGCCAGTTTTGGACTCAGTGCTCTAGATAGGAGGTCCAGATGCTACAGAAATCTAACCTGTTTCCCAAGGAATGTGACCAACTACCCTGGTTTCCCTGGGGGTTGAAGGGACATGGGACTTTCAGTTTTAAAACCAGGACATGAAAGAGAGAGAGGCAGAGACACAGGCAGAGAGAGAAGCAGGAAAAAAAAAACAAAACAGGACATGTTGCTTATTCTTACTCCTCAGAGGCCTCCATGGGCCCCTCATGACAAGCTCTTCCCTCTTATTTGGCCTGACACATCCATCAACCAGCAGTGTTTACTGAGCCCTGCCTATGCTTCTAGCAGAATCTTAGGGGTCTGTACAAAGAAGGAGGATGGAGACAGAATTACTGACAACCCACTGTGTAGCCAGCTTCACAGAGCCAGCTAATTCACCCCTCAGTGTTCCCTCTCAGGGTGGGGTGGGAGGGGGCAGTGATTCTCTCCTGTTTTCCCACCTGACTCCTGTCTGTATGTTAGACTCAGTTGGGAAGCTTTTAAAGCATGGTGATTCCAATCTAATGCCCCTAGATTTTCTGATTCATTCTGGGGTGAGGATCTAAACACTTTTATTCTCAAAAATTTTCCTTCAATCAGGATACTCTTTTCCATGGATCCCTGACTAGACCTGTAAGCTTCTCGATGCAAAGTTCTAGGCAGCCAATCCCATTGGCCTGTGAGAAAATTGATTTGCCCCACTGACAGGCAAGGTGAGTCCTTTGTATAGAGCAAGTATGACAGAAACCTTGCCCATGAGGTACAAAGCCACTGGTTATGCCCCAGGCAGTCTGGGTTTACATGCCCACCCTTTGCAAACTACCCATCTCCCTTCCCACCACTGGAGAAACAAGGAGCATCTGGTCCAGCAACCCCAGGTGAGCTCTTAGGGTCATTTTCAGATAACCTGGTTTATTGCCCCCACATTGTCTTGTATGGAGAAGGGAGAGCCATAGAGTGTTACCATGTAACATGTACTTTTTTTTAATAAAAATTTTTATTTATTTATTTATTTATTTATTTATTTATTTATTTATTTATTTATGAGAGAGAGAACAAGCAGGGGGAGTGGAAGGCACAGAGAGAGAGAGAGAGAGAGAGAGAGAGAGAAGCAGGCTCCCCACAGAGCAGATAGCCCAACATGTGACTCAATCCCAGGACCCTGGGATCATGACCTGAGCTGAAGACAGATGCTTAGCCAACTGAGCCACCGAGGCACCCACAGTCATGTCTTTTCTTTTTCACTCGTGTCTTGAATAAAGTTGGTAAAATATGACAAATACTCATGACAATATAATCAATAATGTCAGAAAGTTGATACCAAATGCCAAGTGAAGCGTTTCATCAGGAAGTAATGCAGGAGTAAAGAAGCACAATTGAGCCCTTAGAGATGGAGTGGGCTTGGAAGGTTTCCTGGAGGAGGTGGAATGGAGAGGAGAGAGCAGGACCTGCTCAGAAGAGAATGGACTTCTCTGTCATCTTATTCATTTAGAGGAAAAGTAGGAGTGTCATTTCATTTTCATATGCTTGCTTCTTAAGGCATGAACACTATCAGTGGCTTGGAGGTTAAAAGTACAAGCTACTGAGGTGAGATACCTTTGTCCAAGCGTGGCTTCCCGGTTATGTAACCATAGGTAAAGTCCTTACCTGCAAAACTGGAATCATAATAAGATCTGCCTAACACAATTGTGGTGATGGTGATCATATAACACACACAGAGTGTGCAGTACTGAGCCGGGGACATAATGTGCTCCCAATAAATGCTGGTGATGATTGTTGCTTTCATTATTAATCAAAGGTCTGATCAGTAGCTATAGTTCCTGGGATCACATATCATCTCTCCAAATATTAAGGGAAGTTCTAAGGAAAGTGAAGACACTACTCACGGAGGATGGCTCTCCCATACTGGGATGGGAACATAGCTGACATTGATCTTCAAGTGCCTGGAGTCCTTTAAGCACACACAACATATGGAGCCATGGGCCCCAGCGAGGCCATCTAAAGCATACACAGGGGGCGCAAGCCATCAACAGTCTTCAGCATAAACAGAACCATCACTTCCAAAGTGTTTCTGAGAAGTGGAAATGAGTTTTTAAATACCAATCATTTGTTGAACACAGCCTCTAATATATGTGGCCAATATTTCTCACTAATGGATGGGCTAAAAACCAAATTTATAGCCAGTCTCAAGTTATGGGATATGTGTGGTCTTTATAATTACTAGTGATTTAGGGCAGATCATTTCCTCACTTAATAAATGGAGTTTTCACATCTTTTATCTGAGATTAAATAAAATGAAATCATGTGGATGATATTCAACCAAGAGGAAAGGCAAAGTAAGGTACTTTTTAAAAGAAGACTTTAGGGTGCACACATATGTTTTTACCAGACTTTCTCTACTTTTATATTGTGACAACATAGGAAATTTTATAATAAGTTATTGGCTTCTGTGCTGTTCAAATGCAGAAGGGATAGAAATTCTTAGTCAAAGTACTGAGTTACCAAGGTTTATTCTTGGAGGCTCTTTAGAGATTTTATGCTCTTCTTTTGGTAAGTTCTTGGATCTTCAGAATGTTTAATTGACATGGCTCTGTTCTTTGAGTCAGTATAAGAAGGAAATTACATTCATCTTAAAATTTTCTCCCCACTAATAGCCTGGAATATCCACTTTAGCTTCACACACACACACACATACACACACACAACCTCTATGAAGTCTGGAAAGCTAAGTTTGAGTCTAGGGTTATCTTGGAGATCCTCTCATGTTCTTCTGGTTTGAAAAGTCAGCACCCACAAAGACAAAGATGGTGCACGCTAGATCCCTGGTATTTCGTTTTGCTTATTTTTATTTTTCTTAAATATTTTATTTTATTTTATTTGGAGGTAGGGAGGGGGAGAGAGGGGGGGCAGGCACAGAGGGAGAGGGAGAGAGAGAATCTTAAGCAGACTCCCTGCTGAACACAGAGCCTGATGTGGGGCTCTATCCCACAACCCTGAAACCATGACCTGAGTTGACATGAGTCGGACTCTTAATTGACTGAGCCACCCAGGCATCTCTCATTCTACTTATGAAAAGTATTCATCATTGATTATTTTACTCTTGCATTCAATTATTTTTTTCTGGACTTGTATTTGAAGTGTTCTATTAACCACAATCCAATTTTGCTGTAATTTATGGCCAGCCATGAGGATTGGTGTCAGGAAAAAAAAACAGCTTTGTGATATAGACTTAATATACATGGCTTTATTGAATTATAAGCTATAGGTTAGACCTTAAAGCATAAATCTCCCCAATAAGGGGATATCCATAAATAATTGCTGTATTCATAAGAATAGTGATATGCCCTTTCTTCTCATTTATATTCTGTAACTCATTTTATGCTATAACATCACTGAATACACACAGAGTAAAATGTTGTTGGGGTATTTAATTAGGAATGCCCCAGTTTATTTGGCACACATAATTCCAGTCTGATTGTCACTAGAGAAGCAGGAAAGTGGTATGAGCAGCAGTGTGAGTTCTTGGCCTTAGGGCCAAGCCATGCTAGGAGGATGCTGTGACATTGTATCACTTCTGGTGATCTTGCAGGAGCTCCAGCTTCTATGAACTTGTTGAATTTTAATGGGTCTACAGTTGCCTTCACAAGATGCCTGGGAAATAATGGAGTTTATCAATCAGCCACCTTAAAATAAAGGTCACTTGTCAGGAGAAAGACTACACAGGGCCTTCCCTGTGGATGTAGAGGAAGCTAGAGTTTCCCAATGGTGATTCACTGGTAACAGAAAAAATAGGGGTCTCAAACCCAGGCCTTAGAGTCAGACAGATCATTTGTGAGTCCTGGCTTTGCCACTTAACACCGTGAATGGATTAAGAGACTAGTCCAAAGCCACACGGATAGTAGGTATCTACTATTTGGGTGTGAGGATAAATGACACCAATAATTAGTGTCTGGCACATTCAGTAATGTGGCTATTATCATCATTACTGTGATACTCACCTGGGCATAGCTCCGTGGAAATTTAGCTGTGGTTTGATATTAGCAACGTGGATAGACAAATTATTGAAATCAACTGATTCATGATCAGCTTGACCTCTGTTGTCAAACTTCCACTTTATTTTGTGCCGTGTAGATACAGTGAAGCACAAAGAACTGGAGAAACTGTAATTCTTTAAATGCTTGCAAGCTGTTCTGAGCCCTTCAGAAAACATGATTGCCAGTGTGCACAAATTAAGCATCCTGCGCTGATAGTCATGATCTGAAGAGCCTCACTTCTTGACAAAAGTAGCCAGTTGGTGATTTACCTTTACCTCATTGGTGGCCACCTGCTGATGAATGCAGGGGTAAACATCTTTTCTCTGCTGCTTTCCTTCTGAAGCCTAGATTGCATCTTGGTTTTTTACATTTGAGTCAGCTCCAGATTTGGGGCCTTCACTCTGTCTTGGTCTCCCAGTGAGAGAAAGCGATATTCTCTCCACCGTGAGGAATGAACAAAGCAGGGAAACAAGTTCCTTCTCTACTGCACAGATGTCAGGAAGAATCACAAGAGAGGAACGTAGAGAGCTGGGGACATTTGAGCTACAGGGTCCCACTCAGCAGGGCCTTCTCAGTTAGTCCTCCATGGAACCCACTCCAGTGCCTCAGTGGGGCCCTGCAGAGTAGCATTCATTGAGGCAAAGGCTGCAGGCCTGCTTATTTTTCCCTGCCACAGTGCTGGCCCCCTGCAGCCACTTCCACCATCCCTCGACAGCCATCATGAATAGCAATTGCCGATTATCTCTCAGGGTTCTTGCTGAGGTTCAAGGGGCAGCTCTGGTGCCCTACAGATCCTTCAAGGAACTAGGCATAACCTCCGAGGCAGCTTCATAGTGTCACCAGCCCATCTGTCCCTGCCATTTCTTCTTGCTTGCCTTGAAGCCTCACTGACTTGGTCAGGACACCCCTCCCAAACTCCTCCCCTTGGTGAGCTCCAAAGGGGATTTGATTTTGGGCCCTCCTGTACCTTGGCAGGTCACATGGGAGCATGGCATTTTGGGGGAATTGAGAAAAGATCAGCCTTTTATCATTTTTCTTGGCAGTATACTTGTGTGTTCCAGAGATCACATCAGGACAAGGATGAGAAGCAGGAAACCTCAGAGCAAGAGTAGGGAGGTGGCAGGACACCCTTGGAGGATGCTTCTGACTGCAAGGAGCAAAGTATCTGAAAGCAGATTAGAAGTGGTTTAGTGAGTAGGGGTTATATTTCCCCCACATAATAAAAAGTTCAAAAGGAGGTGATTTTTTTAAAGATTTATTTATTTATTTTAAAGAGGGAAAGCATGAGTGGGAGGGGCAGACAGAGAAGGAGAGAGAATCTCAAGCAGACTCCACGCTGAGCACAGAGCTCAATTCCACAACCCTGAGATCACAACCAGAGCCAAAACCAGGAGTTGGATGCCCAACCCACTCCACCACCCAGGCACCCCAAGGAGTTGATTTTTAGAGGCGGATCAACAGCTCAGTGATATCTGGTTGCTGACTTGGTGTCTCTGCTCTTTTATGAGTCTAAAAGACCAAAAGCAAGAGTGGGGCTTCATCTCAACCTCAAGGAGGGAGAGCTTTCCAAGAAGACCCTCAGCATATTTCCTCTGAAGTCTCTAGACCAGACTAGGTTCCACAGCTTCCAGTGGATCAAGAGCAGCTAGGAAGTAAATTTCTGGGGTTTCTAGACTGTATTTATCATTGATGCAGGCTCCACCAGTGGGGAGATATAGGAGGATGGCTGTTAGAGGTAGCAAAGAATGCTAGTGAGGAACACTCTCATTTATGAGGAGTTGAATGCCAGCACCATGCCTTTCTTATCCGCCAATAAACTCTAAAAATTTTTGAAAATGCATCTATTTCCTTTTCCCTATCCCCCTAAGAGAAACAGTATGTATTAAATCACTAAGCACAGCCTTGCATGTTCACATATGAAAATTCTGTGTCAAATGTGGGCTATATATGCATATAAGAATTAGCTTCACTTTCAAAGCAGCAAAAAGATAACAGCCTAAATAACTGGTAGAATAATATAAATGCTTTTATCCCTTTATTGAATCAAAGGATTAGGACCTGGGATCTGCTATTAATTTAAATGCCTTAGCAAATTAGTAATCACAGTGGTAGGAAACCCTAGTGTCTTTTCCTGATTCCTTTGATCCTCAGGCAAGAAGCCTAGCTTAAGATGGAGATTTGTTGCTATCACTTGTACCAGAAAATGTTTAAAAGGAAATATAGAAATATGTGAAATATAAAAAATATCTCAAATACTTTACAGGGCTTACCACCTAATTAAAGATACCTAGCATTGCCCAAAGGAAGAAAAAGAAGCCTATTTCATGCCCATTTTGTAGATGAACTAGCTGACTCTCAGAGGGGGAAAAGTACTTAGCTTAAGAGCTAGCAAGCTGGTCTGTCTGGCTCCAAATACCATATATTTTTTTAAGATTTTATCCATTTATTCATGAGAGACATAGAGAGAGAGGGGGGCAGAGACACAGGCAGAGGGAGAAGCAGGTTCTCTGTGGGGAGCCTGATGCAGGACTCGATCCTAGGACCCCAGGATCATGCCCTCAGCCAAAGATAGATGCTCAACCACTGAGCCACCCAAGCATCCCCCATATTTTCTATCACACCACCCAACAAAGTCTGACCAAGGACCTAACTCCAAGGCTTAATACAGATTTTCTTCAAATTCCTCAAGTATGTAGGGAATGTTCTATTTCATGTAAATTTTATTTTAAAATTAGATGCAGTAACACCTGCCGTTTGTGAATTTATTTTTTTTTAATTTTTCATGCGAGATGTACTTTGATATTTATGAACTATGCAAATTACAAAAGCATGTCAGTGCAAGGAAACTGAATCTTGGTCTACATCATGGCTGCTGGACCATTCACTCAGGCTCAGGCCTTTGCAACTACCTTGGAACAAATAAGCACTCCAGGGGTGTGTTTGATGAACATCAGTAAGCTTTACACATCAGAAAGGGGGTGGACTCCACGGAGACTAACTCATCTGAGAGGTGCAATTTTCACCTGGTAAGCCAGGCGTAAACATGCTGTGTAATAACACTCATCCCCTCATGGCCAGGCACAATTTGATAGCACTTCTATCAGTTAAAGATTTCCAAGACTCCAAACACCTATATAGCACCCTTTCGTTTATTATTTTTGAGGCAGGATGCACACAGTTATTAATGAAATGTGTGATTTTTCTATGGAAAATCATCTGGCTGTGCAGGTGAAAGTTTTTTTGAATGGGTGCCAATCTATTGCCTGTAAGTGAAATTTTCACCTCCCAGAATAAATAGGGTTGTTCTGAGAAAGGCCTTCCTGTAGCACCTGTTTGAATTGCTTGGCTTTGAAGATGAGACTCTGAGGCAGTACGAGGTGAAATAATTGACATCTGAGCCCACATGAAACCAGTAGTTAAATTGTTCTGACTGTGGTCATAACACAATTTTGGTTACTATTAACATGGGAACTTGATTGTAGACAATTTTGATATGAGGAGAGAAGAAAGATAATCTCACCTCTAATTTCCCCAGGCTTAAGTTATTATTTTTGCAATGTTTTTCTTGCAATCTTTTTTTTTTTTTTTTCTATTTTTACTGGTGAGTTTTCAAAGACTCAATTCCTAGGACAGATTCTTACTTCGATACCAAATGCATCAGATACAAGGATACCTAGAGTAGCTACTAAAAGGCACTATAAATGGAATGATTTTGACTCAACAGTGTCGGATGCCTAAACTTCTCTCCACGTGGCGTAGGTAGGCTTTAGAAAATGTTTTCTCCAAATCAATTAAACATAGTTGTGTATTAGCATGTCGGCAGAACTTACTTTCAAACCAGAGCTCTATTAGATCACTTATTTTCATTTTATGTTTCCACACTGGTCCCCTGCCCCATCCCTGAAATGACGGGGTATATGATCAACACACAGACCCCACCCCAGGGCGCTGGGTCATGAGGCAATACTCAGCATCTGCCTTGTCTCTCTGAGCACGTCCACATCCATTGTGTCATCGTAGTCCCTTTACAGACCCAAGGGAGGCATTGTGGTGGCCTTTTTCCCAATGCAGGACCTGAGACTTTGGGAGGAAGAGTTCAGTGATCATAGATGTCTAGGAGCCATGTCCTCTGACACGAGGCTTGAGCTTTAGGATAAGGAGGCTGGCTCTCAACTGGACCTGAGGTTTGCATTATTGAACCCCTCCCAGCAGGAGCTAGGCTAAAGGGCAGTGAAAGTTTCCTGAATTAAGTGGGAGGTTAGACTGGATCATCTCTAATGTGCCTCCATCCTCTGAAAGCCCATAATTCTATGTTCTCACCCCTCTGGTCAGCTCCAGGGCCAAGATGGTAGGTGGACACAGAGCAGTCAACAAACAAGACATTCAACTCATAAAACCAGGACTTGTGTGGTCTCATTCAGAGGAGTTCCACATTCGAAGAACTGCAATCCTTGTGAGGGATTTAATTTTAGTTAGGTGTCTCTCAACCATTCCTGGCGCTCCCAGGGCAAAGTCCACAACAACCCTTTATAAGTTCTTCTGTTTTCTCCCCTTCTCTGACCCCCCAGTGCTGAGGGAGTTCTCGCTCTCCTAAGCCATAGCACCCTTCCCCTCATCCACACTGTCTGTCCCTGCAACTGTCCTCGCTGTCTCCCATCATGACCCATTTGACCAGTTACATCTTCCCCTTCCCCATGAAGCTACCTGTCTGGTCTCTCTTCTCAGGAGGCTTTGCATGGGTTTTGCCATCTCTGCTCTCAGAAATCAGGTAGAGGGGGCGAGGACAGAAAAGCCAACTTGACAATTCTGACATTGTTATTTATACGCAGGAAAGGATGGAGTGTGAAAACGCGTACACGTTTCACAACTCCATATTCTGTGTCGTGCATAAACTGTCCCCATCCATGAGTGCCCATGGTGCCCGCAAGCAGCCAGCATCCACACAGAGGGTGTCCTCCAAATGGGCTGCCTCCGAATCCTACTGGGAGTGGAAAGCAGTGGGGGAAGGAGCCACAGGAGTGGAATGGAAGTAGCCTCATGCCCTTGGGCTGGTGCATGGCCTCCTAGATGGCAAGGGTCTGCCTGTTGTGAAGAAGACGAGGGTCTGCAGAGAAGCTGAGGCTGTGTCCACACCACATGAGGGAGGAGAGACTCTAGCCACTCAACTCCCTTTGGTGCAAGAGGGGCTCTCAAAAACCTTCATTAACCGAGGCATTCAGATAATGGGAAAATAATGACACACACAGGACAACTGCTTTCATTATAATGTAGGAATTAAATCAGAACATCTTTTCCCCACCCTCCTCTGTGTAGTTCAGAGAAGATTCTTTGGCTCTTTCTCTCTCTCTTTCCCAGATGGAGGAAGGTTTACATAAATCCCATGACTTCAGTTCATTATACCAATGCTTGGAACTTTATACACATGATGAGATGGGCTTGCTTTTCTCTCTGCACCTTTTCCATGGACCTCCATCACCCCTAGCAGAGCTCCTGGGAGCCTCTGGCAAGACAGATGAAAAGATGGGAAACTTTTTTGGGGCGAGGGTGGAACAGGTTGCAGGAAAGCTCATTAGCGCTAAATAGGTAGCTTCATTTGTCCTCTAAAAGCTTTAGTTTGAAAATCAAAATGAACCAAGGCTTCCTTCCACTAAGTGCCTGCCCACGTCCTCTGCAGGATGGAGCCTAGAGTAATGCTCAGGCTCTGGGACCCCACATCTGCTTCTGGGATGCAGCCAAGAGCTCCAGAGTAGCGCAGCCCTCAGAGGACTGCGCTATGAGACAAGGGAAGCAGGCTTCAAAGGATGGGATCCCTGGGTGGCGCGGCGATTTGGCGCCTGCCTTTGGCCCAGGGCGCGATCCTGGAGGCCCGGGATCGAATCCCACGTCGGGCTCCCGGTGCATGGAGCCTGCTTCTCCCTCTGCCTGTGTCTCTGCGCCTCTCTCTCTCTCTCTCTGTGACTATCATAAATAAAAAAAAAAAAAAAAAAAATCAAAGGAAAGGGGGGCTCAGGTGTGTAGCAGGGTTGGTGTAACTATCTTTTGAACTCTGAGATGATAGCCAACTCTAGGGCTGAGTTTCAGATAATGCATCATATCCTGTACCCTGAAGGGCATTAACTAAGCATTACCATGGTAACATGTGCTCGGTCATATAAAGTTTTACTCCAACAAAGTGTTAAACTAGAAGAGCAATGGTTTGCCTTAAAAGGGACAGTAGGGAATTTAATTAACATTTGAAAAGTCCCATTGCTGGTGGTGGTCCTTATTTGATTTTGTTGATTGAATCGTGAGTCTCTAATGGGAGCTGTGGCTCTGTTAGTTGACTGTATGCCCTGTCATGGATTGAATTGTATCCTCTCAAAAGATATGTTCATGTCTTGTCTGCTGGTGCCTGTGAATATGACCTTTTGGAAATAACGCCTTTAAGGATATAACCAAGCTAAAATGAAGTTATACTAGATTAGAGTGGGCTCTGAATCCAGTGACTGGTGTCCTTTTCAGGTGAGGGACATTTAGAGAGAGGGACACACACCAGGAAGAAGGCCCGCTGATGATGGAGGCAGAGACTGCGGTGGTAGAGACCCGCAAAGCTAGGAAGAGGCAAGGAAGGATCCTCCCCTGGGGACTTTCTAGGAAGGATGGCCCTACTGACACCTTAACTTCAGACTTCTGGCTTCCTCAACTGGGAAGGAATAAAATTCTGTTGGTTTAAGCCACCCAATGTGTGCCACTTTGTTACAGCCATCCCGACATGACCTTAAGCAAATCGCTTAGCCTTTCCCCCCGTGTGTCGCTTCCAGTGTAAGACCTCATAGTTCCTTGTATGAACTTCCCCTGGAATCACACCCCACAGTCTTGCTGCTCTCATGTGTCCAGTTTCCTTTCCAAAATCAGTCAACAAAGCTGGAATCAGCTTTCCAGCTTTGTGCTGATTTCATTCATTCTCTATCTCTGTATTCCCAATGCCAGGAACAGAGAAGGTGGTTGATAAATATTTGGGGGGGGGAATGAATAAATGTTAATAATGATAAATAAGAGCATGTTGTAATGAGAGTAGCAGAACACACCTGGCTAGGAATTGCTGTATAAGTAAGGCTAAACTAGGCTACTGGGCTCCAGGTGAAGGCTGACACAGGGAGGGGAAAAGGAGATTAGCTGGCAGTGAGTTGATGCGGTATATGCAAAGGCTTGAAGATTCAGGCAAAAGACTCTAGAGGCTGATCCAGAATGTCCACTGGGATCAAAAGGAGCCTGCCCAGTTTCACTTCCACAAGCCACACATTCCTTAAGGGTCTTGACAAAACCATTCACTTCCCCAGGCCTTTAGCTCATCAACCTACTCCCAGATCTTAGGAAAGTTCCCCATGGACATTGCTGATTAGAGGAACTTCTCTCCAAGCATAGATCTTTTCCAACTTGGTCACATGTCACTTTTAGTGAGAAAAGACTGATGAAAAGATACATTTGAGAGAAAATAGGAAGTCATGGGATGAACAGAGGGGTCTGGTCAGGACTCTTGGGTAGTATGAAAAATGTGAGAAGCTATGAAGTAGCTCCTCCTTGAATAGGTTATGCTATCTGTTCATTGCAGGAGGGTCAGAGAGAGAGAAAAGTGTAGACGAAGGTTTTAAGGTGAACATAACACCTACTGGAAATCAATTGTACACTCACTAGTACCATGTCCTAAACTTTCTCTTTCAACTATTGAATCGATAGAAAGAAGTTCCCCTATTTTATCTTACAACAATAGGGAGAGAATTCATGCGTGGACTCCATTCTCACAGCTACCATGTTCACTCAACCTGGTTTCTGACCACAAAGTCTGTTTCGGTTTCTGTGATAACAAGAATACATTTGTTTCTTTTCCATCATTTCTGGCACAGAATTTCTAGAACCCTTGGAATTCCTTGAGTGTTAGGGGTGAGAGGATCGTTTTTTGTTATTCATAAAAACCACGCCTGAGTTTATGTTAGTGAGGGGACTTTTGGTGGGCTCCTAGAAAGTTTTTTTGGGGGGGGGGGCTGCTTGCCAGAGGAACCAACCATGTGATTAGAGGGTGGGAACTTGTAGCCTCATGCCCCCTAATTATGGAGTGAGGAGAGGGGCTAGAGATTGAGTTAATCGCCATGGCCAATGATATAATGAATCATGCCCACACAATGGAACCTTCATGAAACCCTCTAAATGATAGGGTTTGGAGAGCTTTTGGATTGGTAAACACATGGAAATTCTGAGAGGGGGTATGGAAACTCCAAACCTGTCCCTACTTTGACTTATGCATCTCTTCCATTTGGCAGTTCCTATGTGGTTTCCTTTACAATAAACCAGTAATAGTAAGCAAACTATTTTCCTGAGTTCTGTGAGCCATACTAGCAAACTCTGAGCCTAGCAGGGGCCTGTAAGAACCCCTGATTTATAGCCAGTGAGTCAGAAGTACAAAAGACCTGGAGCTTGACACTGGCACATAAGCCAGAGGAGTCTTGTGGGACCAAACCCTTAACTTGTGGGTCATTAGTGCTGCAATTGAATTAGCCTGTAGGACACCCAGCAGGTGTCTGGAGAGTTGAAGAATTGGTTGGGGGGGGGGCGGAACCCACACATTTGGTGTCAGAAGGGTTGGAATAAAAATAGTTCAGGGTTTTATTTTTTTCCCCAATATTTATTTATTTATTTTAGAGAGAAAGTGCATGTACATGAGCAGAGGGGAGGGGCAGAGGGAGAGGGAGAGAGAATCCTCAAGCAGACACCCTGCTGAGCATGGAGCAGGACTCGGAGCTCAATCCAAGACCCTGAGATCATGACCTGAACCAAAATCAAGAATCATATGCTTAATTGACTGCACCACCCCGGTGCCCCGACAGTTCACCTTTTCTGACAACGAAGTGTTAATTTCATCATCATTACGTATCATCATTAATGAATGCACTTGTAGTTTTTATAACTTACAGAGGAGACCTGGGCAAACATTGGATGCTTACAACACTGTGGTTGTGTTATCAGTACCCATTTGTGTTACTGTTCTCATTTCCCTTGTAGAGGCTCAGGATTATAAAGCTAATAAGGGACCTCGTCCAGGGTTTGTGACTCCAAATCTATTATTCTCCTGCTAGTGCCTCTTGAACTACTACCCCAATATCTAACGGCAACCCTCCACCTCCACCGAACTGTGTTAGTTCAGTTCCACCAAAAGCAGCTGCAAGATGGGAGGAGCAGGGCGAGAGGTTTATTAGGGACACACCTGTGAAGAGGGGGAGGTGGGAGAGCCAGCAGCTCCGGAGGTAGGTCTGATACCTGTGAATGAGAGGGGAAAGCAAGAAAGATGGGTGGCAGTCTTTAGTGTAAGCCTGTTGTTCCAAGAGAGTTTCAGTAAGACCAGTGGGAGGTCTCCGGCTGCAGCCATGTGTCGCAGGAGACCTGCATCTTGCAGGAACCGACCTACCTCAGTGTCCCCAACATGCTCATCAGCATATAAAGTGTAGCATCGGGCAGCCCAGGTGGCTCAGAAGTTTAGTGCCACCTTCAGCCCAGGGTGTGATCCTAGAGCCCCAGGATCGAGTCCCACGTCGGGCTCCCTGCATGGAGCCTGCTTCTCCCTCTGCCTGTGTCTCTGCCTCTCTCTCTGTGTCTCTCATGAATAAATAAATAAAATCTTAAAAAAAAATAAAGTATAGCATCAGTAAACTCAAGGCCAGCTTCAGGACCAGCAAGTGGGCCATCAGTTGAGGTGTGTCCCCATAGGAGGAGATCAGAGAGGCCTTCTCTGGGCTGTGTTCTACTGGATATAGAATAAAAAGTGCCCTAATGGTGTTCATCCCCAGGAGAGGCCCTTGAGAAAAGGAACAGCACGAAGGGAAGAGGACCTTTTATGCGGTTCTCAGCCGCGGATACAGCAGGAGGGGAGGCCTCGCAGCTTCCCAGCCCTGCAAGTCTGGGGAGGACTTCAAGCGGCAGGACGGAAGCCTCATCCCCTCACCTGCCCGAGATCCAGGCGGGGCTCATTCCCGTGGCTGGACTCGAGGCTGCAGCGCTTGGAATAAAGTCAGCTGTTCTGCGGCTTTTCCCTCCTTGATGAAAATTTAAAAAGAAGATTCCAACTGAGCCGCCTCCTTTTTTCTCCCTGGTAATAGCCTTGAACAGTGGGAAGGAAGAGCCCGTGGGCTAAGTGAAAGCATCCAGGGCCGCTAATGACACTAATGGGGATGAAATGACTCTCAGAATTCTAAGAAGTTTGGCCACACTTTTGAAAAGAGGAGACCACACCCAGTGCATCTGCTTTTCCGCCACCCCTCACCTCTCCAGTCCCCTTATCCGGTCTTGGATTCCTGCTCCTCCGTGGACTCACCCCCTGGCAGGTCACAGGCTGCATCCTGCCTCTGGGATGCATCCCGCCTTTCCTGGGGTGCCGAGCGCCCACCTCCCTCCCGCCCACAGCCCCCGCATATGCATGCTTTCCTGTCTGCCTTCTGCTTCTGGAGAACCCCCTTCTGTCTCCTGCACCCTTCATCAGCCTCTTCTCCCTGAATTTGGGGGTGCTCAAGGCTGAGGACAGCACCTTGCTAAATGTCAGCTGCCGTGATCATGTGAGAAAGCCCAAGAGGGGGGAACCCTGGGTGGCTCAGCAGTTTGGCACCTGCATTCGGCTCAGGGCATGATCCTGGAGTCCTGGGATCGAGTCCCGCATCAGGCTCCCTGCATGGGGCCTGCTTCTCCCTCTGCCTGTGTCTCTGCCTCTCTCTCTCTCTCTCTCTCTCTCTCTCTCTGTCTCTCATGAATAAATAAATAAAATCTAAAAAAAAGGTCCAAGAGGTTTGGGCTCTTCTTCAAACCTGGGTCCTTGCACGTGGTGGGGTGGGAGGCACACCTGGCTGCCCCTGGCTGGGGCTGACAGGAGGGACAGTCCCTGCAGCGCCTGACATCCCCTTTTTTCCCCAATCCCACCAGCTGCTTTACTGGCCTGCGGTGCTGCCTGGTGCCTGGAGGCATTTCGCTTCTGACCGGCCTTGGGTCTAAGAATTGGGAAGACATCCTTTTCCCTTTTTTCTCTTGAGGTCTCCCGCTGTTGCCTGTTTTTGCAATAGCTGCCTCCACGGAATGACCTAGATGCCCCTTCCCAGCGCGCCTGAGCCACGGGCGGCCGTCGGGGAGCAGGCCGGAAGGGGGACCCATGTGTCCAGCAGGGGCGGGGGCCCTCGGAAGGCAGCCCCTCCTCTTCATCAAGGGCAGTCGCAATCGCCAGCTTCTCTGCTGAGGTTCAGCCTCTCCCTGAAGGTGAAGCTCACAGGCCCTTTTCCTCCGTGGGTCACCTGTGTCAGTGCCTTTCAGACACTTAGCAAGGGGCGCAAGGCTTCCTGGAGGAGGGGTGGGGTGGGATGGGGAAGAGATCTTAAGTGTTCAGTTGCCTTTCTGTGGGTTTAGTTTTAATTAACTAATTCAGGGCAGCCCGGGTGGCTCAGAGGTTTAGCGCCACCTTCAGCCCAGGGCCTGATCCTGGGGACCCGGGATCCAGTCCCACATCGGGTTCCCTGCATGGAGCCTGCTTCTCCCTCTGCCTCTGCCTCTGTCTCTGCCTCTCTCCCTCTCTCTCTCTCTCTGAGTGTGTCTCTCATGAATAAATAAATAAAAATCATCAATCAATCAATCAATCAATCACCCTGTTAGTGAAAAAGGAAAGGAGAGAACTGGGTTAGGATTTGTGATGTTCCCTCCGTGTGCCTTTTCCCCACATGCGATGGGGATCGTGTTGTGCCCCCTCGCAGGGCAGCTGTGCGGACGGGGTGAGTGAATGCCCCTGGATGTCAGAACAGTGCCTGGTGCCTTGCGAGCGCTATCAACAATAACTTACAGCTATTACTCGTACAACTATTATTGTCACTGTGATTTTCTTATGGTTCTTAAGAGGGGAAACAAGTCCTCCTCCTCCTCTTCATCCACCCCCCCCCCCCTCTTTCGCCTCTACAGCTAAAGCATCTTGGACTCCCAGGGTTTCCCCAACCCCCACCCAGAGCTTCCCACCCCTGACTGTTCTGTCTCCCATTTCATGCCCGGCCTCCAGGCCTATGTTATGAGCCTTCTCCCTGTGGACGGGCAAGAATGTTCCTCAGCCAGGAGAAAGCTGCTCCAGGCAGGAAAGAACAAGACCCCCACATCAAGGTACCAGAAACACCATCAGTGACCATCTGACACCCCAGGGTTAAAAGGCACAGTGTGAGCGCCCTGCCAGAGAGGGTGCTGGGGATAAAACCATCACACAGATCAGCAGTAAACAGAGGACCACAACTCAAGGTGGGGCCCCCTCAAGAGGACAAGAGGAGTCCCTGAAGGATATAAAGAATTATTATCATGCCCCTCCAGCCCTCTGGGAATGAGTCTCCTGCCCCAGATTTCAAAGGTCCAGTGGCCATAGGAGGGTGTCTCCGGCTCACCCCAGGCCTGGGCCTCATAGATAGCACCCATGAGCATCCTTCTCTGTCCTGAGCACATCTTTTTGCAAGAGGGAAGGGTGGGGCTGGCAGCCCTCCTCTGCAGGGTCCCCTCAGTTCTGCACCTGTGTCCTGAGACATCCTCCCCAGTGTCTTGCTCTTGGATGGCATGGGCTTTCCTTATCTTTCTTCTTTTGAAGCTTTGTTAGCTCAGTGTTAGAATTTCAGCCCCAGCAGTGGAGGACAGTGAGCATTAAGTACTCTCACACAAAGATTTAAAAAATAAAAAGAGCCAGCAAGGAAGAAAGCAGAGGAAAAGATTCTGGGGCCAACCAAGGAAGTGAATTCAACGAGGGCCTGTGATTCAAGATCAAAGAACCCAGGCTCTTGCTAGAGCCAAGGTTCTTCCCCAACTTCAGGGAAGCAGGGCTCTGGCAGCCAAGGTAAGGCACATAGAGCATTTCTCAGTGAGGAAATGCAGGCCTTCATGTATTGCATATTTTTTTGTGATTTTGCTGGGGATGGTCAGTGTGTGTTTAAATGCATTCAACTCCAAACTCTCTGAGAGGATTGAAAGAGCTCAGCAGGGAGTTGAGCAGACCCAGACTTGAGTTCCCGTCCCAGTCCCACCACTTCCTTCCGGTTGTGCCATCTTTGGACATTCAACTTTATAAATTAGTGTTTCTTTAGTTGCAAAATTGGGGATAATCCTCGCCTCTCAGGGTCTGAGGATGCCTTAATATTATATGATGACATCTGGTACAGTTCTGCAAACACGGGAGGCACCCAACAGCCAAGACCATCATGTCCAGCTGCGCTGGTTGTGTACTGTGCCGTGCTGAGGTGCCATTCACATAGTCTCTGCATAACCAGCCTCCAGATGTCAGTTCCCTTCATCCCCTTTCCTCTAAATGACAGTAAATAAAAAAATATAGAGAACAGCCAGGGCAACTTTGTAACTATATGATCAGCATGCTTCCTTTACCTGACAAAAGGGAGTCCATTCATCCACTCAACATGCAATGAACACTTAATACGTGCTAGGCATACCAGACCCATAATAGGTATTTCTGCCTCATTTCAGTAGAACACACTTCTTTAAACCCTTTTCCCCTGTATCCTCATCCCAAAATGCAGGCAAAAAACTGTTTCCATCCAGGAGCACGTTACTGGGTTCAAGGGTCCCTTCCTAAGCTCTTAGTCCTCTGTGCCTCTTCTCAAGACCTCACACCACTGTCCCTGCTGTGAGGTAGGGGGTTGCATTTTGCACACACTCTTTAAAATCAAATAGATACTGTTTTCCATCTTTGTCTCAAGGGCAGTGGTCTCTTAGGAGACCAACAATTCTTACCATTGATATCAGACATTCAGGTTTTCATTTCCACTTTTTTTTAATGTAACAATGTTTAATGCAATAAGTCACAACACTGATGTACAAAGGTGGTGCCCAAACCCAACTGGTGGTGGGCAAAGTAGTGCCATCATGCTTAGCTCCTAGCTGGTACTTTATCAGACACTGGTACTTTACATAGCCATTAAAAATGAAGAAATGTGTGTGTAGGAATACAGAAACATCTATACAATATGCTATTAACTAAAAAATTGGTTTTAAAACAGTATCTACTATAAAATCCCATTTTAAGCGTATACTATCTCTCTAGGACATATAAAATAACTTATATTTATCGAACATTTCCTAGGTACAGGCACTGATTTAAGACTTTATGCACATTTCCCTTGATCCTTCAAAAACGCTATAAGGAAGGTACTATGTTTATTCCAATTACACGGCAACAAATTGAATCAAGTAAAGTGTAAGGAATTTCTCCAGATCCCAGAGTCAGTAAGTGAAGGAGCTACAACATAAATCCAGTTACTCTGACTCTGGGCCCCTATGTCCTCAGCCACCAATTACACTCCACAAATCTCTGGAAAGTTTAAAGCAAGTAATTAGCAATGGCTATTTCTTAAAATGGGTCATTTTCTTTTTAAACTTATCTGTAATATATAAATTATAAAAATAATATACATGTACAATGTATTTATACAATAACTGCCTCCCATTGGAAAAATACCCATCAGCGGTAATTGGAAAATCTTTGTCTCTGCCAATTGACTTCTCCCATGCATTGCAGAGCCCCTTTGCCACCCTGTTCATCAGCTTGTAATCTTTTTAAATACTCCAAGGTCTAATTGTTTAGTTGCTGAATGAAACCGATCCCTTCAAGAATCACTAACAAGCTTAATAACGCCTTTCAAAAAGAGCTGAATAACCAGTTAAATGGAATTACATAGGCATGATTATTTGCTGCTGTAAGTCAATTTTGATATTCTCGGTCTTGAAAATTGGTTGTGCTTTTTCTGACTGTGGGGCAAATGAACACCTCATACTTCTCAGTCTGTCAGCACAAAAGAAAATCATTGGAAAGCCCTACTTCCTCATATGTATTTCATCGGGAGATGTTAGAAAACACACACTTTGAAATGCTGAACAGCCACTTTTCCAAAAGGCCATGCTGACCACTCGCAAATGAGCTGGGGTATATAACTCCATTCATCTCAGCAGTTCAATTAATCTCAGAGTTTTTGAGTATTTGAAAGGAGGTGGAGGGGAGCAAAATAAATATGATGCCTACAGCACCATCCACACAACAGAATGGGCTTCCTTAGGTTCGGAGGAAGACAGTGAGCTTTGCACGGTGGCTTGATAGAATGTTTTCACTCAGGAGGTCGCTCTGGGGTCGTTAACTAATAACCAGTCATCTCTTTTCATGTTTGAGGCTCATATCTAGGGGTCTGGGCACCATCTTTGGACAGGTTATGGTTGAAAACAGAGACTTCTCATTTCTTGGTCCATGGCTTTAGCTCACCTACCTCTAAAGTTTATTGCTAGAAATAAAGAACTCTTGCATTTCCTTAAACATGATGCTGGGGCACAAAATCTCCATCACAGCAATTACCCTTTTCATGCAGGAGGAGAGCCGGATACCAGTTGGGCTCCCGGAGGGAGAAGCCTGTCCAGGCCTAACACCTGCAACCATGCCTCCCCAGCAGAGCATCCACCACAGCCTGCCTGCTACTGGCCGGGGGTGGGTGGGACCCCAGGTCTAATGGCAGCAATAAGAGTGACCACAACCATTTCCTGCCACGTGCCAGAGGCCAATAAGCTCTTTGCATACGTTACTTCATTAAATCCATCCCATCACCCCACGAGGCAGATTTTTCCCTTATCACCCACATTTGTCCATGTGGATATGGAGGCTCCAAGAGGCAATGTCACGGTCACTTCGAAGCTGCCTATAAATTTTTATTGTCCATGACTCTATGCTACTTCCTGCCTGCCAAAGTAGCAAGTGGAGTGCAAGTGTATTAAAGGCCTCTCTCTGTCTTACTCATTTTTGCCAAAGATGATAGAAGTGCTTAGAATGTTTTTCATATTTATGTTGGCTGCAGAGCAGAAGTCTGAATAGATTCTCCAAAGTAAGTTTTCTTTTTCTGCGTGTTTGCTCCATATGACTGTATGTATTATGAATTGCTTTATAGTAACCATTCTGCTTTTCCATATTTTTTATGTTTGATCCATACACACTTTGGTTTACTGGTTTGAATACACACACACACACACACACACACACACACACACACACACCACTTAAAAGCATAGAGTATATTTTCTAAGACCTGCTCTTTAAAGGCTATCAAATTTTCCAAGAAATCACTTTTTTAGAAGTATTTCAATTTATGATAGTTGCTTGCATAAGTCATCATTTATTTTTTTAATTGCTTTCCTGGAATTTCAACCTGCATTTGTTTTAATTTAATACATCACAAATGAAGAAAAAGCATAAGGAGAGCGTGTTATCATGTTCCTAGGGCTCTCTCACAGTTTTGTTGAGATTCTTTGGGTTGCAAATCTCAGACACCCACTTCAAATTAGCTTAAGCCCAGAGTGGAATTTACCGGAAGACACTGAGGTTGTAGCTCAGTGAAGTTTAGGAAGAGGAGAAAGGTGGTAGGAGCCCATCCAGGCCAAGTCTGTGGTCTTTCCTTCCAGACAAAGCTTTGATGCCTACATCACTCAGCTCTCTTTTCTTATTGGCATCTTCTCTCGATTTCACTTCCAGGGAGAGAGGAGCTGAGTGGTCCAATTTGAGTCAAGTGTCCACATCTTTTCCCCATACCACGTATGGCTGGGAGAGCAGGGTATGATTATAGGACCATGACTGCTGGGGAGGACATGCTGTGTATGTGAATATGTATGTTTGTGTAGATGTTTATGTATGTGTGACAAGGAGTGCAGTGGTGGAAGGGATGACTCAGGTGTCTGTGACTAGACTGACATCCCCAGATGTTTTCTCCATACACACTTTTGTTCCAGAGGGATAGAGGCTTCTGTATTTCTTACATTTTAAAAATATCCTTGCTGATCACTTCCCCTCTTTGGATTTTGGTACCTTAACCAGAAGTTACATAGATGATACCTAAGTGCCCTTTAGAACATGCACAATGCATGCCAATAATACATCATCCAGTACTTGGGGAGTTTGTCTCAGTGGAAAATATAGCTGGCGGGGTGGATGACAGGTTCCACTTAGAAATACCTCCTGCCCTTTGTAATGAGACTGCCAAGAATGACTCATGTTCCAAATATGCTGCCCTCTGACACCAACTTAATGGGTTTTTAACTCTTTGGGAAGTACATTTTCTTTTTCTGCACAGTTTCATTAATGTTTGTGAGCCTAATGCATGTGCTATGATTGCCTGTATGCCTGTGTCATGCCACCTTTGCTAGAGTGAACTGCCTGCAATTAACTAATCGCTTATACACAGCGGGCTAGAAGGAGGTGAGGTTTAGCCTTTGGATGGGATCAGGGGCCAAGGTGTTGCCCTGGATCTTCCTTTAATGCTGATGGAGACTTGGTCGAATAATATTGACTATCAGGACTTTCATCCCCTGATCAGTAAGGTGGCATCAGAATGCCCATCTTACCCAAGAAGCTAGAAGAAAGCAGATGGGTTATAATGTATGTGAACATACCTTAGATGTTGTAGAGCTCTATGTAAATGTTAACTATGTTCTCCATTTTAAAATTTGCCAACCCATATCTCTTAGGTGTGTTAAACCACATGCATCCATGCTTCCAATCAACCAGAGACTGTACTTTCTCTGGGCCATGTGGCAGAGAAACAAAATCTGAATTATGGTGTTTGAACTGTTCTTTCATTTTAGAAACTATGAAGTCTTCAGAGAAAATAAATATTCTGTGATATTCACAGCTGTACCCCTATGGGAGTAATTAGGAGAATCTCAGGCAAAATTATATATAAAATATCTCCCAGGAGATTCATTTTTCTACTGAACCATTCCATAAAAAGGGAAACTGCTCCTTTCCACATCCCATCTCATTCCCTGAAGACATAAAATCCTTGTAGTATTATCAGGGTTACTTAGATTTTTGTGGCAAATATAAATATTACTTAGTTACGTAGGCCCTTAGGATTTATTACTTACACATGTAGCATCACCTCAAATGCTTAGGTACCATTCAAGAAAAGTAAATAATTTGTTTTTGTACAAAAATAGACCTAAACCTATAAAGGATCCTCCCCACTCTAAAGATAATTCATATCCCTTAATCCTCTAAGGAAATTAAAGTTTCTGGCTATGGGCTTGGCATGAATCCATTAGTGGTATGCCCCCCATCTGTTCAGGACTGCCCCATCTCATAGCACATCTGAATGACCACAGAAATCTGCTTCCTCAGCCACATTGGCTGGCATCTGAAATTTCAAAATACAAAATCATTGGCAGTGCCAACAGCTACGGAGAAGTCAAGGAGGAGAATGATAAAGGCCATTTGTTTAGAGAGAAGGTGGCCATTGGTAAAAATGACAGAATGGCAGTGCAGAAACCAGAAATGCAAGGACTTAAGGTAGGTTTGGATGAGCTAGAAAAATAGAAGTACAGACACTACCTGCTTGACAGATCCATTAGCAGTGAAAGAAAGGAAAGGGCTAGAACAATGCCTCAAAGGAGGTCATGCATTTATTTTCGGAGTTACTTACAGCCAAAGACCAAGGGGAAGGAGCTAATGAGATCTTGCTAGCTGTAAGCTGTGCCATCTTGTACAAGTTACTTGACTTTTCTGAGCCTGAAAAATTTTTTCTGTAAAATAGGGATAACATCATATATTTCATTGCTAATTAAGTAATTCATGAAATGCTTAGCTTTACATAGAGTGTGGCACCTACACTAAGTTACTAAGTGACGGATAAATAAAATGCTGATTAGTGAAAAGAAGGAGGGACAAAAAGAGGTGGCCAAAGCAGCAACAGAAGAAGGAAGAGGTGGGGAAGGAGATGATACTGGAAGAGCAAGAAAGGGACACTGCAACCAGATGAAAGAAGGCTGGATGGACCTGAACATAGAGAGAGATGCTTACTGGCAAAGAAGTAGGAGGGGAAGCTACTGAGGGACATTTCCAGTCTCCTCAGCAAAGGACACATGGTTTTCTTGGAAACAATAGCAAGGAGGGGCCATTAGAGAGAAGAGCATCCAGGATTGCCTTTGTGAAATGCTCATTAACAGAGGAACCACGGGGGCGGGGGGTGGGGGGGTGGGGGAGGTGTGGGAGGGGTTTGCACCTGAATGGTTCAGTCAATTGGGTGTCAGACTCTTGATTTCCACTCAGGTCATGATCTTATGGTCCTGGGATGGAGCCCTCTGTCAGGCTCCATGCTCAGCAGGGAGTCTGCTTGAGATTCTTTCTCTGCCTTTCCCCCTGCTTGTGTGTGCTCTCGCTCTCTCTAAATAAAATAAGTAAAATCTTAAAGAGAGAGAAAGAGAGAGATATGAGCAGGGAGATTACAGATAGCTCCAGAGCCCATGAAAAATAAGAGGAAAGTCCAGGCCAGAAGTGCACATTGGGACAGAGCAGAGGTTCAAGAGACAAAGGATAAAGGAGTAGAGGTAAGGACAGTCTTTCTGTTGTCTGTCTTTCCTTTCTCTTCCTCCCTCCCCCTTCCCTCCACCTTCTCTCTCTATTCCTTTCCCCTCGAAGGGGGACTGAACAGTAGATTTCCTAAGTGTTTCTTCTTCAGTATTTTCTACCTTCATGTGAGACTAAAACAATTGATGTTCATTCCAAAGGCTCTTATAAAATATCCTGAGCTCTTCTGAAGAAGTAGCTGTAGAAAGGGAAATAATAGCACTAATGAATGTTGAAAGCCTTATAGTATTAATGTAATGATATGCAGCCTAGAAACGGATCCCAGAACCCAAGAAGCTTGGGGTATGGGAGAGAAAAATGCAAATTTAATTGGAAATCTCTCCCAGCCTTGTATCTGCTATGCACTATTTACTCTGTTTGGGGTCTTTCCTTGTAATTAGGTTATTAAAATGCAATTACTCTCCCTTTTTTAGGCTACCTGAAGCAATATAATTTTTCTCAAGCAAAGCATAAAGATGAGAGTTAAAATAAAAACATGGCTTTGCATATCATGTAAAATACCTTTGAATGAATTTATCCATTTATTGAAGAAATGTTTAGTGAGAACCTACCATGTGCCAGGCATTTTGCATTTAATGGGGATATAAGCCTCATGGTTTCTACAATCATGGACATACATAATCTCGAGAGGAAATTTCAATTCTGGATGAAACGGTAAATTAACATAAGCCTGTTATCTTCCTTCCTCAAACACAACTTTGGAGATTTGAAGAAAAAATGTCAAGGACCTATGGATGTATCCCAGCACTTAACATCAAAACTGTGAATTATCCTTAAGAAGACAGAAGGTGGTTGGGTCTCTGTGTGGAAGGAAAACAACAGCCTGCATCAGGAGAAGCCAAGGGCCATGGGTGGGAGGTATGCTCAGCAGAGTACACTTTTCCTTTCTCCCACCTTGACCTCAGTAGATACTGACCCTTGCTGATTCAGTGGCAAATCACCTCCCCAGCCCAATGCTTACCAGGCAACATTGGGGCGGAGCTGGAGCTTCTCCAGGGTGATACATGGAGGGAGGCTGGTCAGCCCCTGAATATTTCCTCCTCACATTCCCCAATTCCAATAGCAAAGGGGAATCATTTTTGGAAAAGACGAGTTACTGAGTTCTCTGAGGCTAAGAGTCTGGGGAGGTAGGGAATAGGAGGTAGAAGGAAGGGGCAGGAAGCAAATTGGGAGTGGTTGATTTCGAAGTGCAATTTCAGAGGTGGTCCCACTTGAAGTCTGCTCCCCATCTCAGTGGCTAGGGCTTGCCACTCCCTCAGGTACACAGTACTGTCTACAGCAGCTGGAATTCCTGAGGGAGCATGCAGGGTCAAGGGGAAAGGGGCAAGGGAATAAGGAGGCCTCTGTTCCACACATGCATCCTGAAAGACAAGATACTGAGAAACCTCTAGTGGAGAAATTTAAAATAAGCTCAAAAAATATCTTTAAACTTGGAAGGGGGGCCCTTTTAAAACATGAAGTAAGAGTGAGCAGTTATAAATAAGAAACAATGGGAGATACTTGGCATGAAAACTCTAAGTTTAGAAATAAAAAACTCGATGGATGTGTTGATTACCACTTCCAAAGAAGAGAGATGACTTTAGGAAAGAGAGATGATGTGGAGGAAGTGTAGGTGAGTAAAGGAATTAACAAGTTTTATTTTTGTTTTAGATCTTCAATGACCTCCTATTACCTCTCTCTTATGAAAAGCAAAGCACCGCCATGACAACCAAAATGTATACCCTAGATGAGACCACCATGCCCGGGGTGAGGTAATGTGAGAAGGATGAGAATGTGGGAATGCTTTTCCAATGGGAAAAACACCGATGATAATAAAATAAGGAACAACTAAAGCCTAATAAATTATAAAATAAAAATAATGCTTTTTGGTAGGGGAAGGGGATATGGGGTAAAGAGTGTGTGTGGGGGTGTTGTCTTCGTAATCCTTGAAGTCAAAAAATATATCCTCATTCAAGTACATATAGAACATGTAATCACTCAGATTGTGTCCCTTTGGATCCAAGAGCCCCCACTGGGCCTCATTTCTAAAAATCCGTGTTCAATGTAAATCTTATTTCCAATGGCTCTCCCTCAAAATCTGACCATCCCATACTCAAGTCAGAACGTAGGGATAGTCATAACCAAAATATAAACACATTATTGGGATACCGTTTCTACCACTACCCCTCTCCTCCCCAAACCCTCTCCTGGGCCATTAGATTTTGGATTATAAACTATCCATACAAAATTCCACGCCTCCAATGTTTTCTGAGCCCGGCTCATTGAATAAGCAGATGATTCATTAACCAGAATGATAGAACTTCCACTCGGCAGTTACCTGCCTTTTCTCTGCAATGGCTTTTATAGCAGCTTTTCATCTGCATTCAATTCATTGGTCCTCCTCTAATTAGCTCAAGTATTTCATTATCAACCCAGGCCTGGTCAATTATCTGACTACCTGTGGTATCAATCAACGAGACAACTCCTCTGATTTAATCTGTAGGCTCACAGCCCTGGGAGGTCACATGGTCTCTTCTGTCAGAGATTCAGTAAGGGGGGCAGGATTTATTACCCGCTCAGCAGATACTTCTTTCATTGTTAGCAGCTTCTCCTTATGGTTGGTTAAACCGCCATTGTGATGCCTCCCACAGTGTGGACCTCCACGTGGAAAGGTATTTTGTAGTCCGGGGAGACACCCTGATGTCACTAGCCTCGGAGCAGTAACTTCAGAACTCATGTGGGAGGAAGCTTACCTACCAACTGGCCACCAACAGGTCAGCAAGGGCCATGGGAGGTGGGAAGCACCTCCTTTTGCTTTGGGTTAACTGAATTTAATGACAGCTCTTTAGAAGGATCATAGTTAGGCCTTGAAGTAATATTTATTTACAGAAGCGACTTGGTCAAATTCCTTGAGACTTACATTTTTGGTTGGGGCAGGCATGTAAAGGACTGAATCTTTAAGAACAGGGTTTTCCACAAATGGTGTTTCTTTGTTTCGGTCAATTTCTCCTTGGCTCAAGGCTATAAGAACTTCTTTAACTATTTATTCAACTTTTATTGAGCATACATTATATGCCAGGCCTATGCTGGGTCCTGGGGAGACGTGATAGAGTAGAGACAGCTAGTAGGGAAGTGTGGCTGGGCTTGTTTACCTGAGGAAAGAACAGTAATGGAATTCTCTGGAGCTCTCCAGCACATAAGGTCTTTAATTCTGACCATGTTCTGTAAAAAAGGGTCAACACAAAGCTGTAGCTTCTTTTGGAAAAATTCCCTGAACAGATGCAGTGCTGAATTTCTCAGGATATGCTTTTTGCTTCTCTTAACCTATTGCAACTAGAGAGTACCAATACGTATTTAATTCAGACCCTGAATGGAATGTATTATTTGCCCCCGCTTTTCCTCAGCAGAGGTACAGGGAGCAAATTAGCCGTGCCCAAGAAAGAAACTGTAGTACTCTTTTAGGCATTCAGTTTTCTATTTATCTTCTTGTTATGAACATATCTCTGTATTCAGCTTTAGAGGGAAACGTATCTATGTAACAGCTATTAAATTGCCTTTTTCTCTTTCCAAGTTAGACGAATGATATTTGACTAACAAATAATGTGTGAGGCCCTTACATCCTCTGGGGGTGGGGGTTAAGTTCTGATAGCAAGAAATCAAAGGCCACTTTCCAGGAGTTGAGGCAAGCTCCAAGGACTAGCTCCCTTGTTTGTAGGCAATGCAGGTTATCTTGGGGACCCTGCAGTTAGAATTTTAGGGTACCTTTAAATGTTCCAAACCCACCAATGGTGGGACTGAGAATAGATACATTCACTTTGGAAGAGAGTTTGGCGCTCCTACTTAATTTGAGGATACACATACTTGACGACCCGGAACTATACCACCAAGACAAATACCCTAGAAAAACTTCTGCGTAAGTATACCGGAGTATACGAGCAAGAATGAGCCAAGTAGCAAAATGTCAACAGCCTGAATATCCATCAACCCATGGATGGTAGAATGGGTCACTTACGTCGTAGGTACCTAATGTAGTAATACAGCACCATAAGAATAGATGACAACTATACACATCAGCATGGATGAATTTCACAAACAATATTGAGTGAAAGACACATCACAGGAAACCACATGTAGTAGGACTCCATTCATGTGAAATTCTGAAAGAAGAAAATTAAGCATATTGTCTATATATACATAGAGAGGTGTTAAAACTAGGAAGAAGGCCAGAGAAATGATTACTATGAAAATCAACATATTGGCTGTGATTAGAAAAGGCTACAAGAAAAAAAAAAAAAGAAAAGGCTACAAGTTTTTTGGGGTAAGTAGGCAACATTCTGTTTCTTGGTCTGGGTAGTAGTAGCAAAGGTAGCAAAACCATATTTATGAGTATTAAACTGAATTTGGGGGCACCTGGGTGACTCAGTCGGTTAAGCATCCAACTCTTGATTTTAGCTCAGGTAATGATCTCAGGGTCCTGGGATCGAGCCCTGCATCAGGCTCTGCACTTGGCATGGAGTCTGCTTCTCCCTCTCCTTCTGCCCCTCTCCCTGCTCTCTCTAAATAGATAAATAAATAAAATCTTAAAAACATTAAACTGTGCATGTTTGTATGCACTTTTCTGTGTGTCTGTTATATTTCAAATAAAGAAGAAGCGATCTCCCTTTCTCAGAAATATCTTCCAGTGGTTTTTGACTCATGCCTGTTGGGGTCTCTCGATGACAATGCGCTCCTCTCTGCTCCAGATGTTTGGGCATCTCTGCACTGTCTTTCAGGGTCTGACACTGTATTTATCCAAGCCCCAGAAAGTAGAACAATTAGCTGGTGATGCCCTCTCTGCTGTTAGCAGAGCACGTTCTGTCTCCCAGGGTTGGTGCCTGTCAGCTGTGCCTAAACCATCAGCATCTGCTAGTACAGACTGCAGCCACTGACAGGTTCCAGACACTGATGACAAGGGCTAGAGGGGCTTGGGACAGCACTTCTGGGTTGAGGATGGTGGCCATGTTCATATTAAACAATGGACTCTGATTTCAAGACCTTGAGCATAGAGATGCTGTGGTGGGGAGCGGGGGTAGTGAGGTCTGATTAAAGAAGAAGAGAGACTCTATGCCAGAGGAGATACTCTCCCTCAGATCAAGCCTTGCCCCATCTATACAACCCTTACATTCCTAAATACTCTAGGATGAAGAGACACATCAGAACTAACATATTGGTGTGGTTACATTAATTGAATTCCTTTCCTTCACTGAACAAGTATAACTGATTAACTACTGGTGCTCAGAATAGATCCAGCTCTACAGGTGGAGAGATTAAAAACAGACCATACCCTTGGGGAATCAAAGACAAAAATACAAGCCATTGAGTAGGTGCATCTTCTAAAGTGTGTGATGAGAGATACAGGCAGGAGACACCTATAGGGGTGCACAGAGGTGAGGTGCATGTACCATGAAGAAAGGGAACATGGAAGGAGCATGACTATTTGGTTGGCCCACAGACACTTTGAACTCATTGTGGCCAAACTTTGAATCATCATCCTCTCCCTCAAAACCCTCTCCTGCTTCTGTATTCCCATCCCAGGGTAATACCCCCACCCCATTGTTCCTCACAGAAACCCAGGAGTAGGGAAAACCCCCAAGCAGAAACTGGGAGCCATGTGCAGATGTGGCCTCTCACCATCTCCTTCAATCACTCCCCATGTTGGGCTATTCAAAGACTGCCATTCAGTGATAGCACTCTTCTGGACCAGAGGTCTGAACAAATAGAGGTATCAGACAAGGAATAGCAGATGGAACCAAAATGTTACCTTTTCTTCAGGAAGACACTCTCATTGGAAGCCATCGCTTTAGATCTGTGGGCCAAGTAGACTTGAAAATACTGAACCTTACAATTAGGGTCACCCATTTAGTCATAGAGCAGCGGTGCAGGGCATCATATGTCCAGGTGAGATTGAAAGCATGGAGAGAGAGAGGAGAACTGGTGTTCTCGGGGGACAGGCTCACTCCCAAGGGAGGAGGGCTGAGCTGAGCTGAACTGAGCATGCCTAGTTATTCTTTCTGAAGATGCCAATTAAATGTCACTAACTCCCTGAAGAGTTAGAGTAGAGGAGTAGAGTACAAGAGGTATCAAAGTCCTGGAGTGTGCTTCTTTCCAGAGTGTAGAAGAGCCTAGTCCTTCCATTTTGTGAACATCTCATGCTTTGCGGGCTCTTCCTTCTCCAAACCCATTGTTATAATGTTATATCATTGTTCTAGTCCAGACTTTCTCTAATCCCTTGCTTGAATTATCGCTTCCTGCCCAAGCTGATTCCTGAATCCATATTGCAGGCTGAATAATATTTATAAAAACTAATCCAGGCATATCATTTCTGCCTTAAAAATACTTCCATGGAGGTCTCTGTTTTCACACTCAAGCTCAAAGCCATTTGCTGGAGACATGAGGTTTTGTGTTAATTATATTTTGCCAATCTGCCCAGATTCATTCTTGGACTCTTTGCCTACATGTACCCTTCATTCCAGCCAGCCCAAACTACTGGTAGTTCCTTAGATAAACTGCCTTTCATGCCTCCATCCCTCCTCCATCCTTCCACCTGAAATGTCTCCTTTTCTCTTCTCTGCCTGGGTAACTCTTAGCCTCAGAACAGCATCACTCCCCCTGGCTGTCCTCTAGTTCCCTTTATCTGAATACACTTTGTCTACATTCCCACAACACCCTGTGTGTACCCTTAACACAGTACACATCCCTCTGGATTGCATTTTTTTCCTTGTTATTCTTTACTCTGGACTGTGAATTCATGGTGGATATCACTTATTTCTTGTATAAGCAGTGCTGAGTCCTAAGCCTGACAGATGAGATGTGCAGAAAATGAATGATCAGATCATCTCTACAGGTCACTCTTATTTTGATATTCCATGATTTAATGAAACTTTGCCATCCTAGTAAAGGAATAGAACAGCTCATAAAGGTGCCCAGCTGGGAAACAAGAATAGCATCTGTACATCCCTTTAGCGTTTACAGAGTCTTTTATATTTACTCCCTTACCTGTTCCCTCTGGAACAATCTTACTCTTAACCCTAGAGCCATAGAAAAGGCAGAGAGAGCAATGGAGACACAAATGCTAATCCCTTAAGCATGCTGACAAAGGCTCAAAGAGGCTGAGCTCCTTCAGTGCAGTGATGCCAACCAGTAGGAAGGGGGGCAGGTGGTTTCAGGACCATCTGGGTTATCTGTGCTGGATGTCACACAAAGGCAGGAGACTGGACCCTGCCTGAGACACTTCTCATTTGGTCTCAGGATGGCCCTTTAATTGACCATAAGACCCTTCCCCATGTGCTTCCTTTGACCCAAAGCCTGCCGAGTTTCACCCACCTTTTCCTCAACATGGAGCTCTTTCAATTACGTGATGGTCAGGCAATTGTATACCATGTACCTCACTTTCTTTGCGTCTTTTTCTTCTCATAATAACATCAGTAACATAAGAAGACACCTCTGTAAATGAGGGTAACCAGGAATGGGGGCTGGCAAGTCCAGCTTTATTGGAGTCTTCTCCACATGGTTGGCTTCTTCCACCTCTGGACCAATCCCCAATCTCTGTCTCCTCATCCTGTCTGTGTCTCCCCACCTCATGCTGAATGTTACATACACATTTTGTTTCTACCAATAAGACATAAAGTATAAAATATACCCAGCACATTTACCTATAGAAGATCTCCTACCAAACATATTACATATACTTTATTCTCAGCCTTTAAATTTTAGTATTTAATACAACAAAGTCTCTTCTCTTCAACATTAGTCATAATACTGAACACACATGATCACATTTAATCTGCTTCCTAACCCAACTTTGTTGGTCTTACTATTATCTCCATGTACAAATTTTAAAAAACTCAAGCTCTAACAGAGTGATGGCTTTGCTTAAAGTCTCCATGCTGGTAAGAGGTCAACATGAAACTAAAGCAGTAATAACCCAAACTACAATTTATTGAATGCCTCCTATGCACCAAGCCTTGTTCTAGGCATTTGGGTTATATCAGTAACCAAAACAATAATGTAGAATATTGGTAAGAAGAGAATTTATTGTATTAAAATATTAGAATCTATAGGTTAAGAATCAAATATACATAATGCATTTGGTAAGAGATCTTCTAGGTCCCACTCTAGAGGGAGAGATAGACAAGAAACAAAGATATTGGGAGAGATTGAGAAGACCAGAAGTAGAGCAGAATGAAAGGAGTCAGAACTATGGTTGGTGGAAGGCAGATTGCGATTTTAATTAGGGTGATCAGGGTGGGCCTCGTTGAGAAGGTGATACTGGAACAAGGTCTCAGATATCTGAAGGAAGAACATTCCAGGCAGAGGAGATGGTGCATGGAGATTAAGGCAGGAACATGGCCACCATGTTGAATAGAAAGAGGAAGCCATGGGCTGGAGCAGAGTGAGCAAGGGAGCACTACAGGAGATGAAGTTGGAGAGGTGATGTAGGGGTGATGATCACATAAGGCCTTCTTCTGACTCTAAGTCCAGAATTATTTTCACCTATCACTCAGAAGACATCAGAAAGACCTCTGTGTATCAAGAATTAGTTACTACAGTCAAATAAAAAATGGAGCCCACAGTTTATCCTGGGCCATTTATCCATCCACATGAGAAAGTTAGGATGCCATTTCAATTCTAATTTCCACATCCCATTGGGTCCAAGTGATCTATGCACTGTGGATAAAGCACTAGTCAACTTCTGAGTAACTTTTAATGAGCATGACTGAGAGTCAGCCTATATATTTTCCTTATAGTGAAAAATCCATTTAAATCTTAAGAGATGAGTGGGAAATATTTTGAAGTTTCCCCATCAGTCATTCAAACAGCATTATTGAGGACCTTCTGTTTTCTTCCCTGTGCATTACTGATCTGAACCAATTTCCCCCTCCGTTGCAGAAGACAGGGAAGCACAATTTAATGGCGCCAGAAATTACAATTATCTGTGACCTTTGTTTGAATTTCATTTCCCCCAGGGAAAGAGTTTGGAGGCACAAAACTTGCTTTATGATGGTGATAACAAACTGGCAGGAAGATTGTAACTCCTAAATGACAGTTGGAATGGAATGATGTGCATGGTATTTGGAGAGAAACGCCTTTCCGCCCAGGACCTGAAGGGAGAGACCAATGCAGATTCACTGGGAGCTGGTATCTGGGCCAAGAGGCTAGTTGTTTCTAGTTGTTTCACTCTGCTGTCTGGTGGCCCCCTCCCCGCCCCACGCAGGAAGTCTTTAGATAAGCATTTATACACTAGGTACACAGAGTGGTCACCTTCAGAATGGGCTTGGCAAGTTCAAGATGCTCCTAAATGCCAATCGCAGCACCCAGACTCCTAGTCACTCCATTGGAAGGTCAAGTTTATAGGACAGTATCCAGGCATATTTTTGCATGGCATTTGCCATGTGGCAGTGGACAGGTATATTTTTTAAAGCTTGCTCTCAGGTATAATTTACCAACTTTATTCTATGTAGAAGTTGTAATTGTTTCTTTTAGGGGCATGAGCTTTGAAGTTAGAAATCCCAGCTTTGCTTTGGGTACATTTCCTACCTTTTTAGTATATCCATTTCCTCATTTTTACTTTGCACGGCTGTTGTGGACTTAAATGGGATAAAGCATGAAATGTGCCTAGCCAAGCATTTGGTACAGAGAAGGGGATCAGTGGCTGCTATTATTTTAAAAGGCTATTTAAAATCAACCCTATTAAAATAGATATCTTGAATAATTTCTTGGCCCAGAGAGGCCAACTAAAGTATTGGTGATATTTCCCTTTTAAGCTTTCTTTCTCCTACCCATCAAAAGCTAGAAGATGGCATCACAAAGAGTGATAATGAGGTACAGTGTCTTATATCATATCAAAATCCTAATATAAGCTATGAGCCCTTACTGCCCTGAAAAAGAGCAAACTTCTCATTTATAATCCAACAAGAGAATTAAGTATTTGGCAGCAAGAAGCCACATTCAACTTCTGTGCATGCACACTTTATATTTGCAAACATTTTCTGATTTCCAAAAGGAAAGAGAACAAGACATTTCAGCAGCAATTCTTGCATTTCTAAACAATATTTCTGAGTCAATGGGATCTTTTGGTTTTTGTTTTTTACAATATGAAAAAGAATTCTTAGTAATTGATAAGAAAAAGACAAACAACCCAATTAAAAAATGGGCAAAAACTCTAAGCTCCTCCAAAAGATAGATGATAAATAAAAAGGTGCTCAATATCATTACTGTTAGGAAAAACAAAACTCTCAACAAGATAGAACTATACACCCACCAAAATGATTAAAATTAAAAAGACAATACCAGGTGTTGACAAGGACATAGAGCAATTGGAATATTTGCAGACATTGCTGGAGGATTTGGCCCAGGCTCTCTGGAAACTATTTGGCATTTTATGCTAAATCTAAACATAGCTCACCTTATATACTCAGCTACTCCACTTCTAGGTATGTGCCCTAGAGAATGGAGTACGTATGTTGTCAAAAAATACAAAAATATTTGTAATAGCCCCCAACTGGAAACAATTCAAAAGTATTTTGACAGGAGGATGGAAAAATAAATGATGGTACATCTTACTTGAGTAAAGAAGTCAGAATAGTGTTTACCTTTCAGAGGTGATAATGACTAAGAAGGAGCACAGAGCAGTTTTCCTGGGGGAGATGAGAATGTTCTATAACTTGAACCAGCTCATAGCCACATGGCTACATATTTTCAAAGTCATTGAGTTGTACAGGTCAAAATTGTGTGACTTGGGGAGCCTGGGTGGCTGAGTCGGTTAAGCATTCAACTCCTGATTTCAACTCAGGTCATGATCTCAGCATTGTGAGATGGAGCCCTGTGTGGGCTGTGCTGAGTGTGGAGTGTGCTTAAGATTGTCTCTCTCCCTCTCCCTCTGCCCCTCCCCACTCCTGTGCACATGCATATGCTCATGTATGTTCTCTCTCTCTCAAAGAAAATTGTGTAACTTACTTTATGTAAGTTATATCTCAATTAAAAGAAAAAGAGGAGGGTAGGATGTGGAAGTGAAAAGAAGTGCAGGAGCTTTCCAGAGCTGAAAGTGTGCAGAGTATGGATAACTATTGGAATATTCTAAAGATTTCTTTGCTTTAGGGCTTTACAATGAAAAGATCCCCATGCTCAGCTCCTCACCTTGGTACACATATAGAGGTCATTTGGATTACAGCAGTGCTTCCAAAGCCTGGTATAAGGCTGGACGTTCTTTGATGAAGAGCTTTAAAGAAAGACACTGAGCCAGAAAGTTCTATGATGGTCTAGTCTGGGGTATCTTAAATATTTCTTGAAGATAGCAGCTATTTTGAACCAGAAAATTCTTTGTTCTGTGGGGCTCTCTGTCCACTATAGGGTGTTTAACAGCATCCCTGGCCAGCATCACCCCTGCAGTCATAAGTAAATAATGCCTTTAGACATTGCCTGGTGTTACCTCCAACCAGGGCTGGGAGCAAAATTGCCCTTCATTGAGGCTGCTGGTCTAGAAGATCAATGACTACTAATTTACAGGATGCATTTACAGCACACCAGAATCACCAAGAGACCCCTTAAAACCTAAAGATGTGACCCCCTCTGTGCCAAATATAAGGTCAGCCAAAGTAATTCTCGATCCCCTTCTCTTATGGCTGCAGGTAGCATATGACACAGTTGTAATCAATTAGATGTAAATGGTAAGTTTTTTTGTAGTTGCTTTTCTTTTTCTCTGCTGAACTATAAATGTGATGGCTGGAGCCATAGCAACCACCTTGCAACCATGAAATCAAAGCTGAGAGAATTCTAAACACTCTGGCACGGATGTTGTTGAGTGACTGGAACCAGTACCTTCCACTGCCTAGCTTCAGACTTTTCAGTATGTGGAGCAATAAGGAAATTAATTCATGTTTGTTTACATCACCCTGGCCAGGATTTTTGTTACTTGCCATCCGTCAAAAGCACTTATGATCGATACACTTCCCATTGTCGCTTCTGTCCTTTACCACTTTTACCGTGAGGGTCACTGAAGTGAGCCACCATTGCAGATGGGAATGCATCTGATGTTTCAGCAAAAGGAGAAAAGATTGATCTAGTTTGGAAACTCCTAACCCTAGCTGCAATCAGAATCTCCCAGGAAATTTAATAATAATGATAACAACAACAACAATGCCTGGACCCCACCCCAGACAAATTAACTGGGTGGTGAGATTCCATGCTTTCTGTAAACAGCATCTATTAGCTACATCCCACTATCTGGATGTATGGAGGGTACAAGTGGTGCCCATTTCCCATTCCCCCAGCCCCACTAGTCTCACATGATGCTCCACTTTGTGCTTTTGCTGCACTGTTGCATCCTCCTTGGTGGCGGGGTAACTTGTGGACTCTTCCACACTCTGCTCCCTGGGGAGTGTGACTTTGGCCTCACTCACCAGCCCCTTCTGTCATTCAGAACATGGAGAGTTAGTAATCAGGAACCGGGTACCCCTGTCTGCCTCTACCTTCACAACCGCTGCCCTTATCCCCAGAGAAAGGTGCTCACAAAAGGAACCCCTTGGCACCAGTGATGGTCCCGTGAACCATTTCTGTATCCCAATTATGATGGCAGGAGAGTGTGATGTTTATGGCAGGTCATATGGTGATCACAACATGAGCAGGATGTAGTGGTTAAGAGAAGAAGCTGTGAGATTCCTTTTTGTCCTAAAGCAAGCCACTCCACACTTCTGAACCTCACATGACACATGGAAATGATGGTTGAGGTGAAGTACTATGAGTCAGTGCCGAGTATATAGAAAGAGCCGAGGGCACTAGTACTCTCGAGGCATAAAAAGGGGTTCTTGGAAGGCACAAATCTCAGAGATTCCAATGGCTTGTGGCCTTTCAAAGGGCCACAGTATATAAACAGCTCTACAGTACATCCATGGTATTAACATTTTGTGGTGAGAAGCAGGTAGGAAAATGCTATCTTAAAAGGCTTCTTAAGGGGTGGGAGGAATGTTGGGGAAAAGGCCAACCAAAGCTGGATCAGAGCCTTTTGATTAATGAGTGGTTTGGTTTCCCTGTCTTTCGGAGCCCCATGTCCCACTCCCCCTCCCACACAGGCAAGTTCTGGGCAGAGGGGAGGGTACTGAGCTCACTGTGTCTGGCTCCAGACTTCACTCTCGTTTTGTTTCTTGTTTCACAAACCAGTGACCCATGAACCAACAGAAAAGGCCCTCCCTTCAGTCTGATGAATCGTAGCATTTCTAGGATTTATTTCCAGTCCTTCACCCACATCTTTCACTTTGTCTTCTATCAAGTTTTTTAGCTTGCACACTTTTAATAGTTATTTTCTCCTGAACCTTCTTTTGATTGTTCTTAAAATGGCCTTAAAAAAAAAAAAAACCCACAAGTATTTATTCCGGTATTTGGGGAGTGGACCTGGTACTCTGCGACATTGAGATTCTTTAATTCTTACATCTCCAGGATGCTTTGGGAATTGAGGGGTGGGGGTGTGTGTGTGTGGTCTAGTGATTTTAGAGCTATGAGCTTTTTCCAAAGCATGGCCCCTAGAAAAACCACCTGAGTCTGAAAAGTACAAAGAAAACTGATGCCCAGAAGTCATAAAGGGTAGATATCATGTAGGACCACATCTGTGCCCTTTCTTTGGTAGGAATGTGTCGATTTCATACAGAGTTAGAAACTCTCTATCCCCAGCAGGGTCCCTGGAGTGCCTTGCACTTGTCATGCCGTGTGTGGTTTCATTTCTCTGTTTGTTGCCTTCCTTAGTGTTTTTTTTCTGTATACATAATAAATCACATTTATCCAAACAACTTATCATCTCCCACAGTCTGACTCACATCTTTTCAGGAGGATGTTAGCTATCTTCCTATGTTGCAGTTTTAAAATCCAGCATTCATTATAGTAATTCCTTGTCCCCGTGCAAACAGGCACATACAGAAAGAAGTGAAAGGTTTTTTTGTCCTCCACAAAGAGCCTAAAGAAGTTTGTTATTTAACTACCTGAGTAGCCAAGATCGAATATATTTTGGTTTAGTAGATTGCCTCAGTGCAAAAATACCTAGCTGCTGAGTAAAGAGAGTTGGTGAGATAAATGTAGCCTGTCTACATATTCAGAATGAGAGAGGTCTCGTTGTCATCGTTCAAGTCAAAAACCAGAAACAGAGGGGGCATGGTAGCACTATCACCCATGAACTCCATCCTAACCCAGGGGTCAAGCAGCAGAATAAATGTTAAATTCTGGAATGATGCTGTAAGTTCTTTATTCTTTATAGGCCATATATGGACTGTTCTGAGGGATGATCATTCCTCCAGCAAATAATAGCTACTATCAACTTAGCACCAGAAGTGCGCTAGGCTCTCTGCCAAGCTCCTTATGTAAAGGATCACACTGTATCACACGCTGTATGTGGCATAGATCCTGTCACCATCTCTGTCTTCCAGATGAGGAAACGAAGGTTGCAGAGTAAAGGACTGCCTTGCAGGTAGCCAAGGCAGGACTGACTTCTTAACACAAAGCTACCATGTCTCAGAGCCCTGACTGCAGTCAACAGTTATATTTCGACGGGCAGGGCTGATGGTAATGGGAATGTGTTTTCTCCCTCTCTGGTCTCCCACAAACCTTATCCTATTCCCAGCCCTGTGTAGCCAGGGAAAATGGCACAATCCCAATGGACAGACGCCAACATCACTGGGTAATGTTGACCACAAGCAAGACCTTCAGTCCTTGGCCAGGCTTTCACTTCTCAGGTCCCCCTTCTAAGCCACCCCCAAGCTGCACTGCACTCTACTCCCTTCCTCCTCCTCCTCCTTAACAGAATAGAGGTAACCAGGCAGGGCCTCCCAATCTGCTCCTCCCTACCTGCAACAAATTAGGGCGGCTGTCGTGTGCAAGGCACCAGGACATAATGGTAACAGCCCTGTTCTTAGCTCTGCCTCTGGGAGCCACGATCCATGACCCAGTGGTTGTCTCAATCTACAGATTCCATCCATCTCAAAAATCCCTCACTGCATTCCCCATTCCTCCTCATTGTATGTCTGTAATTCAGGCCCCCATCCACTCCTGGCTGGACCACTGTCACACAGAACACACAGGTGTCCTGCCCCCAGCCTCTCCTTGCATGACACCAAGCTGTCTCTCTGCAATTCAGCTCTTTTCCCACCACTTCACTGCTTACATCCACAGCTGGCTCCTCACTCACTGCCAGACCTCAGATCCTGTCAAAGTGACAGCAGTGTCTTTCAGGCACTGTCTTTTACCTCTGGCCAAGGTGTCATCTCTGAAATTCCCTCGGCAGCCCCAGGGGAACACTCCATGAACTAGGTATGGGAGGGTGGTTTCTTCTCTCTCTGGCCCTTGCCCATCCCTGCCCTTTTTGCCCTATCCTACTCTATCTTCTAGTTGGTAAAGTCTGACCCCTCCCTTGAGACCCAGTTTAATTAAATTGGCTTCAGCAAACAGGAATGACTGGCTGGGACAAATGAATTTCTAGAAGGGGATGAGCTTTACAGGGACCCATGGATTTCAAAACAACTTCAAACACATACCACCTGAAAAGGGGAATTGATTGTGTGGGAGAGGAAGTATTTAGGAAGCCAGCTAGGTGAAATAATCCCAGTGCCAAGGACCACGTTGATCATGGGAAAATCTCCACTCTCTCCACTAGATGGCGAAGCTAAATTTACAAGGCAAACATCAGAGTGCACTTCCCTTAATTCAAAGCATGTGTTGTGACTAATTTTCTTTGTAATGATTACAGTATTTGTCCACACACCACTCACTACAATGTAACCAGGCGGGAAAATTTCAGAGAATAAATCCATACATGCAGTCAGGTGCCAAGGATCCACATGGTCATTATAAGATCTGAGTCCAAAGTAGACCCCTCCTCACCTCCCTCACACCCACTCCCATCATCTTTGGTCCTTAGGGGACATATTTCATTGCTTAGTCACCTAAACAAATGGCTCTCAGCATGTGATGCCCAAAGTTCAACCCACTTTCCTAACCAGTTCTAAGCAAGCAAACTGGAATCAGAAATGGCTCTGCTTGACCCAACTGTAGAGGGTGTGACTATGACATCGCTTGGGGCTCCTCCCTGAGCCAGTCTTCCCACTCCCTCCGTCCTATTGAATAGTCCAAATGCTTTGCCTCTATGGAAGTCAGTAAACTCTCAAACTGATGCGAGCACAACTATGTTTACTGCATGGTAAATGACATTTATGGAACAGTATTCACATGTGTTCCAACTCTAAAATCCTTTCAAGCGATAATGAGACTATTTCTTCATAAGCAGAAATTCACACTCATGAATTTGAGTCTGATTTTATCTTATTCCCTTCATTTTGTTTTAGTGCCTATAAGACTTTCATTTGCATTCACTCTTATCTTTGGCTTTAGCATGGACATAAAGGTGAGTACTTATTTGTGGTCATTCTAAGAGGAAAAAAGTGTCCGGTTCCCTTTTGAAAGGCAAACTTGGTCCACTGTAGAAACTTCATGCATGTTAAATAAGCTAGGTTTGCAAATATCTGCTCTAAGACACTGGCAGCAGAAAAGCCCCATGCAAAAAAAAAAAAAAAAAGAAAGACAAGAAAGAAAAGAAAAACCCCATGCAGTCAGTAGGTTGTTGAAGGACGTTTTCCGCTGAGACATTGATTTTCTGCAATCATTTCTTCAACTCTAAGGTCAGGCCATCAAGCAAGTATAAGCCGTAGATTTAGCTACTAATAACTATTTTTTTCGTTAAGACTTAGCTTAGATGTCATTTCTTCCAGGAAGTCTTCTGTTCACTCCCTTCCTAGAAAAGGTTTCCTTAGCACAATTATATAGTACTCCACTTAACACAGTGGGTTCTAATGATCTGTTTATGAAGTTGATTAGCCCCCTGAGGGCAGAGATTGAGCAATATTCATCCTATTACCCAGCATAATGCCTGGAACATGGAAGGGAGTACAATAAGTGAATGGATGGATCATTCAATTATTGGGCTTAAAAAACTGTAGATTTTGTGGGGGAGAGGGATGGGGTACCCATTTTTATTGGTTGAGACATTTTCTAACCTTTGTTTTAAGCCTGATTTGTATGCTGCTAGGTTAAAGAAACCACTGGATTCCACCTACGAGGCCAGAAATAATCAGGTGATTTAGTCAGTTTAATCAAAAACATCAATCAGGGATGCCTGGGTGGCTCAGTGGTTGAGTGTCCACCTTGGGCTCAGGGTGTGATCCCAGGATCCTGGGATCAAGTCCCTCATCGGGCTCCCCACAGGGATCCTGCCTCTCTCTCTCTCTCTCTCTCTCTCTCAGAATAAATAAAATCTTTAAAAAACAAAACAAAAAAAACAAAAAAAACCCCAGCAATCAATAAATAAACTAAGAAATCATTCTGTAAGATCTTAAAAATTAATGATTTTTACATGACATTTGAATTTACAAAATGCTTTCAAATATGAAACTTCTTCCCTTCTCAGAACAATCCTATAAAATGGGTTAGATCAAGGTCATTATACAGAAAGGGAAACTCAAAGAAGTTAAATGACTTGAGTTAGTGAGAACTGGAGTAGGACAAGCTCTAATTCCAAATCCAATGTCCATTCTGTGACACTTCTGAGCTCATTGACTTCCTTCCCTTTCAGGTCATTGGCCTCAGGCTATTTAGATAATTTGGCTAGAGGACTGGCTGATTTGACCAGTTAATGTGATAGTTCTGGGCGAATAAATCAGTTCTCTTGGCTCAGCCATTTACTCACTGCTATACCTTGATCAAGTCATAGGAATTTTGTCTAAGACGTCAGTTTTCTGAACTTGGGAAAAAGGCATAAAGTCACTGTAAATATGTTTCTCAACACTCAGGTGGTTCAAGGGACCAGCATCATTTCTCTCATCGTTACAATGACAACTGCTACCATTCGCTCTGTTCCGACCACGTGCCCTCACTGTTCTCAGCTCTTGACATATGACAACTCATTTTACCCCCCCAACAACAGAGAGTAAAAGAGGAGTATATTGTTCCCAGTTTACAGATGCATAAACTGAGGCATAATAAGGTGATGTAACTCAACCACAGTTTCATATCTAGTCGGTGGAGGAGGAAGGATTAAAACTCAGGTAGTTTAGCTTCAGAGCCTGTGTCCTATCATACGGCAAGCAGTTAGCCCAATGTCTGACACAGCAGTGCTCACTAAATATGGCCATGATCATCATCATTATTGCTAAATGCAAATCTTACCAATTTATTGGGGAAGGGCCTATACTGCTCTCATATTTTATGCAAAGGGGACATAGAGCTCATTTCTTTGGAAAGGTAAAAACTCTGAGGGCTCTCTTGGGGGTTGAGCCCCATCCAAGTATGCCCAAGCCCAAAGCCAAAGTGCACAGTCAATGTAATAATTCCTGCCACTGCTTGTAAAGCTATGCAAGTAATTAGTTCATATCAAGTTGTTATTAAGAAGTTATTTTTGTAACAAAAATACTGTCTTCCTTTAATTTCTATGCAAATGCAAGGAAGCCAACACAAATATAGTGTAAAGATGTTCTTGTAAGAATTTAATTTGTCCTTTTGAAAAAGCTGCTGAGGAAAGGCACAGAGCTGATGAAGACCACTTGGAGGTGGTCTGAGCTCCTGATAAAGAATGGGCAGCTTCTTTCTCTCTTTGAATTCAATACCAAATCCTCCTTTCCCCTTGACCAAGGGCATGCAAGTGGTGGCCAGTGACACACTTAAATAATTTTCCAGGCATTCATCTGCATGATGCAGTTACCATAAAGTAAATCCCAACACATGACTGGTGGCCTCAAAACATTAGAATAGTGGCTGCAAATGACAGTGTGTGCTGGTGTTTTTAGAGTGCCCAGGAGTAGAGTTTCTTAAAACTAACGGGTAAAGAAATACTGAAGCACAATATTTTGAGAAGCAACATAGTATAGAAGAAAGAACATTGTCCTCCAGGGGCAGAAAACCTGAGCCTGAGCCCCACTCTTAGATTGTGTCCCTTGGACGAGTCATTAGCTTTCTCAAGCATCAGTGTCTCTCAGAAAACAGAAATTGCCTTACTATTTCTTCAACTTACTATTCACTTTGGAAAACATGAGACAGAGGTCATGAAAGCACTTGGCAAACTATAAAATGTTATTTGAATTTTAAGACTTTTTTTTTCTCACTCTTCATAGAAAAGGAGAGCTTCCCAGTAAGAAATGTCAAAACACCTGGAGGGACCAGCACATTAATGTTTGTATGAATTCTGCTCTCTTTTGCAAATATCATCTATTTCTTGTTATATTGATTGTACCGTATACTTGAAATTACATTCAGTTTATGTCGGGCAAATTATAGTCAGTGACAAATACGTTGAGCAGAAAATTAAGTGATTTAATATTTACTCTGTAACAGATCTAAATTGGCAGCAAAGACCTGAGGAGCTGATTTGGGCTATCACGAGCTAGTAATGAAAAATGTTTCAATCTCATTGTAGTTCTGGGGGGAAAAATGAACTACAAGCTTCTTAGGGGGGAAGTGGGGGAGTTTCTTAATGGCTTTTAAGGGCAGATCACTGTTGACTAATGCATTAAAAGTCAAGCTATATCATGCGCATCAAATTTACAATAATTTGTTATATGGCATGCTATGCAGAATCAGGATCTCCTTGGCTTCTCCTATGAAAATGCAAGGAGTCCGAATCTATCAAGAGCAGGTGGGCACTGGATATTGTGGATTCCTTCTTGCTCACCAGCACAGTTTTTTGTGGGAGATCAGCTGTGCCCTGGCTGAAATACACATAGATTCTGAAAATAAACACGCATATGGGAAAACATGATCCGTTGTGGATGAAAGATTTATCAGCTTGCCTCTTGTGACCCATCTGGTAGCAAAATTAATGGTTGTTTAGAAGCTATAAATTTAGAAAAACTCTTTGTAGATGGGAATTCGTGTTTACTCATGCTGTATGTTAAGTGGCTTATGAAACAGCTGAGCCATTGAGAAGCATCCTTTCCTGCACTAATTTGTACACAGCAGCACTATTTAGTTGGAAAGCCTCTTTATTTTCTAAAGAACAAACCCATTTCAAATACTCTAATAAACAAACAAACAAAAAATACTACTTAGGTCCTGGAGGATGAACCAATCCCCATAGTACTAGTTCCTGGGAAAAGTTTAGAGAAATGGGATTTATTTCCTATGTAATAGATCAGAAAGGGGAGCCTCAGACTTGTCTCCCTCCTCAAATAAATTCAGAGTGATGGAATTTTTAAAAATCTTAGGCAAAGAGCAAGAAGTTCCAGGACCTTTGTGGAAAGCATTGTCAAACAGGCCAGTCGGGGCATTTCTTGCATTTATCCTCTGCAATAGGGCAAGAGGTTCCTTAAACTCGGGTTCCTTCCACTTCTGACATCCCATAATCCTATGATTCCATAAGATTTAAGCCCACTTGTCCTCAAGTGCACAGCCTCCTAAACCCGTGGGATTTAGGACAAGTTTTGCAAATTTAAACGCCTTAATGGGCCAGGTGAAGAACAGAAATGAATACTTGATCAGATAGCAGTCGTGGGGAACAGAGGAAGGCATGGCCCCTCTAAGGTGGGTGTCAGAGGTTGAATTCTGTCTCCCCAAATACGTATATTGAAGTCTTAACCTTCAGTATCTGAGAATGTGATCTATTTGGAAACAAAGTCAGCTAAGATGGGGTCATACTAGGGTAGGGTGGGCCTCTAGTCCACGTCTTTATGAAAAGAGGACATTTGGACACAGATAAGCACACAGGTAGAATGCCAGGGGAAGATGAAAGTGGAGATCAAGGTGATGGATCCATGTGCCAAGGAATGCCAAAGATTTGTAGCAAACCCCTGGAAATTAGGAGAGGTTGGAACAGATTCTCCCTCCAGCCAAGAGAAGAAACAAGTCCTGCTGATATCTTGATCTCAGACTTCCAGCCTCTAAGAACAGAGACAATAAATTTCTGATCTTTCAGCCAGCCAGTTTGTGGAACTGTGTGATGGCCATCCTAGGAAACAAATACAGGTGACAACATCTATTAAGCTCCGACTCAATATTGTCATGTGTAAAGTGCCAGTACATTTCTCCCAATTGTCTAAGAGAAGTCAGAAATAAGAATTTTGTTCTATATAAAATCTTCCAATTTAAAAATGCTGGCAGCAAATGCAGAAGACTTAAAAATACAACATAAAGGCAAACTATATCTGGTTCACAAGTTACAAGCTGAAAACCTCTGCTTTAAGGGTTGCTGAATCTACTCCAGATTATCTTTTTTTCAACATAATTCCAAGAATCATCTTGACATGCTCATCCCTCTCTACTTTGAATTAAGGCCCAGGAAGGCTCCTAAGAGAGTACTTGTGGGCTATTTGGTGGGCTAACACATAGAACCAAAATAATTTTTCCATTTGGCTCAAGTTAGTTGTTTAGATTTGTTATTTATTTTCAGATTTCTGAGCATAGAAATCTTATTTTCAAAATTAATCTCATGAAACTCAAAACCAAACTGGAGTCCTATTGGTATATAGGATTTCATGTATTCAAACTTATAACATTATTTATTACAAAAGCGTCAATGAGAATAAAAAGACCCTTTGATTAATAAAGTAATCTGAAGTGAGGATTTGTGTCATCCTATAGGAATTTCATCATCCAACTATTTATATTCTGTTTTGGGTTGCAAATCTTTGGTTTGTACAAATGAAATAGTTACAAAAGATAACAAAAGTTTAAATGCTTCCCTTGAAATCTTTGGATTGTCTTCAGTTTAACTGATTAAAAAGCTTAAAGGAAGAATAATAGGAGATTTTACTTGCTCATACAATATCTCATACACAGGAATCAAAAGAGAAGCATCAAACTTCTGCTTCCAGTAATAATAGCTAAAGTAAGCAAGACCAACTCTCTCACTGAGAACAATTTAAAAAGTTGGACAAAATATTTTTTAAATCTACTTGAAGGCTGGGGCACCTGGGTGGCTCAGATGATTAAACATCTACCATCGGCTCAGGCCATGATCTCTGGGTCCTGGGATCTAGCCCCTCATTGGGCTCTCTGCGGGAGCCTGCTTCTCCCTCCCACACTGCTCCTTCCCTCACTCGTGCTCTCTCTTTCTCAAGTGAATAAATAAAATCTTTAAAAATAAATAAGTAATAAATAAATAAATCTACTTGAAGACACTGAGAGCTGACAAGATGGTGAAGTCAAGATCCTCTGGTAAAAAGAAGTTCAGGAAAATAAGTTCAGTGTCAGGGGTAGCTTTTCCTCCTGGGGTCATATGCCAATTCTTGAGGGGGGGCACTCAGATGCTAAGAACATTAGCAGCTCTCTGACAGTCTCACAGAGCCTGAATTGGGAACCAAAGGGCTGCTATACTTTAGGAGCAGAATAGACTGGAAGTAGGCACTTAAAGGACATCTCACTTTTATATCACCTCAATCCATGAAATTGAATTAAGATTACTTGGGAATGATGATACTTTCAGACATACAACTACAACTACAAAAACAATAATGATCCTGGTCCTCAAATTATTTCTACAAACAATTCTGCAAATATAATGACTGGTATACAACTAAAAATAATCAGACACCTAACAAGTGAGACATCCTGAATGACAACTAACAATCAACCATACAAACAGGCCTAGGAAGGCACAGACTTAAATCACTGTAACTGTTTTATACACATAGATAAAGGCTAAGGTTGAGTTTTAGTGGAGGACTGTCAATTATAAAAAATGGAAATTCTAAGCTTGAAAAATATAGTAAACAAAATTCAGTAGGTGAATTTCCAGCAAACTAAACATAGATGAAAAGATAGTAAGAAACTGGATATAGATCAGGAGAAAATATCCATCTGGAAGCACAGAGACACAGGAGGATGGGAAATAAAGATTGGAGTCAAGAAAGATACAGTAAAAATTCTGTCATACATACAATTTTACATTCCTGATGTAGAGGAGAGCAGAGGAGGAGCAGAAGCAATATTTGAAGAAGCAATGGCTGAGAATCTTCCAAAACTAAGGAAAAAAATCAATATGCAAATTTAACAAGCTCTATGAATCCGAAGTAGAATAAATACAAAGAAAATGGCACCCAAGCACATCATAGTAAAATTTCCAGGAGAGATAAAGAGAAAATCATACAAGCAAACAGGGGAAGGGGGGGAAAGGAGTTACCCTCCAATGAAATATTGTTAGAATATAGATGTCAAAATAACAGAAGCCAGATGTATTAGTTTTCTGTTGCTGCATAACAATTTGTCACCAACTTAGTAGCTAAGCAACACCCATTTATTAATTCACATTTCCATAGGCCAGAAGTCCAGGCATGAGTTAGGGGGACTCTCCACTCATCACAACCCAGAAACAAGTTATCCAGCGTTCTAATCTGGAGGCTCTTGGAAAGAATCCACTTCCAAGCTCATTCTGATCATTAGCAGGATTTAATTCCTTGTGGTTGTAGAACTGAAATCCCTGCTTTTTGCTGACTGTCAGCCAGGAGCCATTCTGATATCCTACAGGCCACCCACATTCATTACTATGCAGCCCCCTCCACCTCCAAATCTAGCAACAAAGAATCTTCCTCACATCAAATCCTTCTCACACTTGGGTTTCTTTTTTCAGAAAGAGCCCCAACCTTTTTAATGTTCACCTGAGTATGCCAAGCCCACTGAGGATAATCCCCCTACTTAAGGTCAACTGATCTGGGATCTTAATTAATTAATTACATTTGCAAGATCTCTTCACAAACTATCCAGTATTTTTTTTTTATGGTGAAAAAATTTATATTTAGATTTATAGCAGGCTGGACTCAGTTTAGATGATCCCAATTTTGTTGGCAACATCCAAAGCATCATAGTCAGGAGCCAGTCAAACATATGCTTTCTTCTCTCCATCAGGCCTGATCAAGGTGTTGACCTTGGCCACATCAATGTCATAGAGCTTCTTCACAGCCTGTTTGATCTGGTGCTTGTTGGCCTTGACATCCATAATGAACACAAGTGTGTTGTCTTCTATTTTCTTCATGGCTGACTCAGTAGTTAGGGGGAACTTGATGATGGCATAGTGAGCAAGCTTGTTTCTCCTGGGGGCGCTCTTTCGAGGATATTTGGGCTGCCTTTGGAGACGCAGGGTCTTGGGTGGTCAGAATGTAGGTGACGTGCGGATCTTCTTTTTCTGTGACCGTGCACGCCTTTCAGCACCGCTTTCTTAGCTTTCAAAGCCTTTGCTTTGGCTTCGGCTTTGGGAGGGGCAGGGGCTTCCTTTTTCGCCTTCGGCACCATCTTCGTGAAAAGGCAACTATCCAGTCTTTGACTAACTGGAAGAAGATATGTGTGCACTAGCTGGTGGAATCTTGGGGCCCACCTTAGAATTTTGCATAGGACATTAAAGTATTCAAGAAATATATATTTTTAAAATATATATATATTTATTTAATGCACTGAAAAAATTTTCATCTTAGAATTCTATATGTAGGGAAATTGTATTTCAAGAGTAAAAGTAATATAAAGACATTTTTAGACAAGCAAAACCTGAAAGAATTTGTCAGCAGACCTACACCAAAAAGGACAGTGATCACCAATTGGAAGGTCAAAGAAGCCTAAAGGAAAGAAGTACAAAGGAAGAGGTAAACACATAGGCAAATTTAAATAAATATTAAATGTATAAAGCAAGATAATGGTTTGAAGGATTTGAAGTAAAATTAAAATATGTAACAATGATACAAAAAAACTAAGCAAATCAAAGATTTTAAGTCAAAGGTGTTTGTTGAAATCTCTCAGGCAAGTTTTGACCAAGTTTTTCTATATATAAGCAGCCAGATCGTAAATACTTTATAGACATTGTGAAAGAAACTGTGAGAGCCCAACACATGGCCTCTGTTGCAACTACTCATCTCTACTACTGCAATTGGAAAGAAGGCATAGAAAATACATATATGGGTGAGTATCCCAATACAATTTTATTTATAGACACTAAATGTGAATTTCATTTAATTTTCACATGTCATGTAATATTCTTCTTACTCACAGGCTGTACAAAAACAGGCGATGGGCTGGATTTTGCCCATAGCCTGTAGTTTGAAGCCTGCTTCTCTAGAGAATCCATTAAGAGAATTATTTAAAAGTATATAATTTGCAAGCTTACAGAGGAGAAAATGGAATGGTAAAAAATCCTTATTCAATCCAAAAGGAAGAAAAGAGAATATGAAATAGATGGAACAAATACACTGAATAAGATGGTAGTCTTAAACCCAAAATATTTGTAAGTAATATTAAATAGAAAGGAACTAAATGCCTGATTAAAAAAGAAAGACTGCCAGACTAGAAAAGAAGAAAAGCCCAATGATGAGGAACATGCATAAATTACTAGTTTCCAAAAAGGATGAAAGTAAAAGATGTACCGTTCAAACATTACAGAAAGAAAGCTGTATTCGTTTCAGATAAGGCATACTTGAAAGCAAAAAACATCACAAGGGAGACATTTCATAATCTTCTTCTTTAAGTAATCAGGAAGATATAACTATTAATAATTTGCATTAGTAGGATAAACTCATAAAATATAAAGCAAAATTTGACAGGGCCCAGAGCAAAATACAAATCCACAATTTCTGGGGGAAAAATTAATATACTTCTTTTGGTTACTGATAGAACAAGCAGATAAAAATTCAGTAAAGATTCGCAAGACTTTGTAACATTGTCAGAAAACAAGATGAATATACACATATAGAATATCACATGGAAGAACCTCAGAATGCATATTCTTTGAAGCACACACAAAACATTTACAAAAATTGGTATTAAGCTATGCCATTAATCAAGTATTCACCAATTTCAAATAATTATGATCATATACTATGTTCTCTGGTCATAGTAGGATTAAGATATAAATCTACAAAAAAAATAATAAAAAAATAAGATATAAATCTACAAATCAATTATAAAATAACCATAAAATTGTCATATTTGAGAATTTAAAAATACCCTTCGAAATAATCCATAAGGAAGAAATCCCAATAAAAATGTCAAAATATTTTTTAACTGTATCATAATTAAAAAAGCATATAAGGGATCCCTGGGTGGCGCAGCGGTTTAGCGCCTGCCTTTGGCCCAGGGCGCGATCCTGGAGACCCGGGATCGAATCCCACATCGGGCTCCCGGTGCATGGAGCCTGCTTCTCCCTCTGCCTGTGTCTCTGCCTCTCTCTCTCTCTCTGTGTGACTGTCATAAATAAATTAAAAATATATATATAAAAAAAAAATAAATAAATAAAAAAGCATATAAAATTTGTAAGAGAAGCAAAAGCTATACTCAGGGAATTTTATAGTCCTGAGTGGAGATATTATCAAAAACCAAGAAAATTTGAAAATCAATCATTTATTTTTAAAAAACAAAAATTGAAACTGTGGAAGCATTACATATAGAAGTATTTATAAGTAAGTGTCCATGCATGTGTTACACAAACATGCTTATTTCCTTGCTCTGTCAGCTAAAAGACCTCAGAGGCAACTGCACCCCAGGAGCAGCAAGCACACCTAAATTCCCAGATCTTGGTTTCTAATACCATTGTCTAATAAAAAGAACCAGAACTCCTTAAAGAAATGCTGATTCTAGTGCTGAGGCAAATATACAAGATGAGCCTGGAACATCCTGTAATGCCAAAATGTAAGGAAAGGCAAAAAAAAAAAAAAAAAAAAAAAACAAACCAACCTAAAACCACAGTGATGTCAAAGGGACACAGGAGCCACCTGAAAGAGCCAGGGCTGAACAATTTAAGCAATAAAATAAAGGAATAATTGATTGCAAAAAAGCATAAAATAAATGTCCATCAGTCCATACTGATATAAATGAATAAATAAACAAATGGGAGGGAACAGACACAGTTCCCACGTAGACAAATTTTTGATAATTTATATAGTTACTTGAGGAACATAATTCCTCATAGGGTGTAGAAAGCAAGGAGAGTAACCTCCTGTGGAAGGACCTGATAAACATTTCCTCAGCCAGGCGATCAAGGTCATTGTGAACAGTGATAAGTCACGTTGATAGTTTGTCACTTAACATCGTGTAATGAAAGTGGCCCTTCACCTCTGTGGACTTCATTTTGTGATGCGTCCATCCCTCTGTAGAACCTGTAGAGTGCCCAAAGGAGAGAGGAGTACATGGAGACTTATCCCTGCTCTTCAATGCCTCACATTGGAATGACACCCATTTCCTCCCAGGGCCTATTGGTCAAAACTAGTCACATGATCCTAACCTAACTACATAGGACTTGGGAAATGCCAGGGAGCTCATGGAGAATCTGAAGCTCATGGGGAACCCTGGGGTTCCAGAGCAGAAGTGAATCTTGTATGTGACCATCTTCTAAAACTGGCACATTCAAGCCAAATACAACAAGCTTAAATATTTAGGCCTTCTAGTGTCTCTTGGGCACAGTACTAAATCAGCCTGATAGATTTCTTTAATCCACCAGGCCGCAAAATTTTTGCCTCTTCTTCAGTTCATCGCCTCCTGGCAGTGATAGATTTCTTGCCACCAAGTAATGCTTGCCTGCAGGGGTATATTACTAATGATGTAATTTGAAGCTTAAATTTTTATTCAAATTCTTACATAGCTATGTTCTGACATTTTTCAGAGAGATCCTGAGAATTTTGAAATAGGTTTGGTTTTCTTTAGAACAAAAATCCAATTTTAAAACTGACTAAAGTCCCATCCTAAGATAATGTGTATTGTTAACCAGCAAATAGCAAACATCACTATCATATTTCTGTAAGTTGACTTTTTAAAAATGTTCGAGGGCCACAGATAGCTGAAATTTTAATGTTACAGCCCTTTTAGAAAAATGACTGACCTTCTTCCTTTCCTCCCTGTCTTCATATCTTTCTTCCAGGATAATTTAGTCCAAATGCCATGGGGTTGAGGGCTCACAAAAGGAAGATGTGCCCAGAGCACACAGTGGCTTTCCAGAGAGGTTCTGGGGAGCATGTGAGGAAGGTGAAGTGGCAGGAAGGAGGTGGTCCAGGTAAAGAAGACATATGGCCGAGAACCTCAGCTCTCTTTAATCAGCCGCATGGTCATGAATGAGCAAGACACTTTTTCTGAGCCTCACCTTCTCAGCCAATGAAATGAATGACCAGCCAACCTGAAACTAATACAACATTGCATGTTAACTAACTAGAATTAAAGTTAAAACTTCAAAAAATAAAATAATAACAGCTAAAAAAACACATAAGAGTAATTTGATGACTGTCTGTTGAAGGAAAAAAAAATAAGTGGCCTAGATCTGTAACTTCCACACTTTTTGGCAGCCCTTCAAGAACCACAGAGGGCCTGAGAGGGAAGACCAGGGCAGGTTTTCAGCTCCCTACAAACCGTGTTGCTGCAGAGAAGCTCCATTGCTTTGGGTTCTGTAATTCAGATGGATCTCAACATATGATTTTGTTTGACAGAAGTTTCCTTTGCTAAAAAATAAATAACATAAATAAAATTTGAAAGCCTACACTAAAAAAAAAAAAAAAAAAAAAGCTAGTTGGCAGAGTCATTTTCTCTGGGGCTTTTGCTGCGACCTTTCACTGAAATGTGTCAACAGTAAATGAACACTGCTGAGACCAAGTAGAGTGTTTCTGTCCACACACTGGGAAAATCATAGGTAAGTTCACTATGGGTTTCTGTCCACGCAGGGGGAAAATCATAGATAAATTCACTACAGATCTGCATCAAGAGCATTTACTTCCACACCCACATAAGAAAACACTATTGGCCACCATACAGGAAGGTGCCGAAGAAGAGTAAACCAATTTAGCTGAGGCCAGTGACCAGAAGAAAGAAAATCACACGAGTTGTCCAGAACATCATAGACGCAGCCTGCCTCCTAAGAACATCACGTGGATACCTAGGGGCGCACCTACGCACATGCTCACTACTGCACGCAGAATAGTTAAAAACAGCAATTATTGATATGAGCCTAGTTGAAAGCTTTGGATCAAAAAACACTGTTAGAATTCAAGATTGTAATGGTTGGAAGTCCAGTCAATCACAAAGTTGCAGCCATTAGAACTGAAATAAAAAGGGCGCCTGGTGGCTCAGTTGGTTACACTACTGGCTCTTGATTGTGGCTCAGGTGATGGTCTCAGATAAAGGACAGGCACAGTCAGGTTGCAGAGCCATGGGGGACACTGCCATGGCAGGTAGAGACTGCGGTCAGCATCTGCAAGCCCAAGACCACCAAGGATGGCTGATGGCCACCAGAGGTTAGCAGGGAACTGTGAAACAGCCAGCCCTATAGACCCCTTGCTCCCCGACTTCTCTCCTCCAGAACTATGAGAGAATAAATGTCAAGGCACCCAGTTTGTGGTCTTTTGTTACAGTAGCCACAGGAAACCAAGACCCCTGGTGAAACCTGGGGTTTAGTTGTGTGTCGTCATCGGTTTTCTTTCCCCTGGGTGATATTGATCTCCATTCTCCACATCACTCCTGAGCTGGTGCAAGCACTGGGGTCTCCTGTAAGTGTGCCAGGCTTGTCCCAGACTCTCCTGCCCGACTGGACCACTAGCCTTCTCTCCTAGAGCCCCTTCCACTTTCCGACACTTGTACTTTGTTCCTCCTCTTTCTCCTTGGCTCTTGGATTACATCTCTCCATCTGCTTCTGTGTTCTCTACCAGCCAGCTCTCCCCTTCCCTCATTTCTGTGTGGGTCTGGATCTGCCCCAGCCTGCACTTTTTCTACTTTAGCTACCCTGGGTTGTTATTGTTGCTCTAAGAACTTCGTTCACTGCTTTTAGGGATTAGAGTGTTTATCAGTCTTCCAGAGGGTCTTACCAATTAGGCTGGAAAATACTGGATCTGGGGCAATACGTTGGAATACATTCTCCTTCTATTCTCACCTCCTACGTGCAGGTCTGAGAAAAGGGATCCTTTCTCTCTAGCACTTTCTGCTCTTTGAAGCAGGACTTCAGGAAACACACACTCACACAGAGTAATTCCAAAGTCTTCCTTCCAAGGTGAGCAGCGATTCATTTATTTGAATTCTTTACTTCTCTGCCATATGGGTCATATTTAGAGTTGAGTCAGCTACGACCAGTTTTTAGCTCATTTGTATTCTTTTGTTGGAAGTCAGTTTCTTGTTACCAAGACAACATGTTGTCTGGTCATATGAGAATTGCAGACAGGGCAAATTCACTCTTAAGATTAAGCAACTGAATACGGATTTATCCTAGTGTCTTGTGCTTAAAAATGCTCTTTGATTTGGAGTTTATTGAAAGGTTCACTCCGTCATCTTGCTTCACTGAAAAGTTCCATTTGATCTTGATGAATTGATCCTCTTATCAGAGCAAAATGTCCCTTTATATCTGCTAATACTCTTTTTCTCAAAGTCTGTTTAATCAATATTAACAACCACCCCAGCTTCCTTAGGCTTAATGTTTGCATAGTATATTTTTCCAAAATTTTTTTTATTATTAATTTTTATTTTTCCAAATTTTAAAAGGAATTGAAATGTCTCTTGTAAACAACATATAATTAAGTCTTTTATTTTTTAATCCATTTGGCAATTTCTGTTCTTTAACTAGTGTGTTTAGTCCATTTGCATTTGATGTAATTATTGATACTGTTGGGTTTAAGCCTGCTATCTCAGTATTTGTTTTAATATGTATAATTTATTTGTAGATGAAATTTTTAAAGTATTCAATTTCATTAAGCATCACTGTCAACTTCGTCTTAATCATCAGGCCTTGAGGAACCATAACATCCAAGTTATAAAAGATCTTTAAGGTCATTCAGTGTTATTCTAGTTGGGAGAAGAGATATATGTGGATATATCGAAGCTGACAATTGAAATAAATCATCTCCTGACCAATAGTTCCCAAAAATCATGACAATTCCCCCTCAATCTTTTTATTTTAGGTCTTTTCTGCAAACTTGGAGCCCTCCAAATATAAAAACATACCTTCTCCCATGACCTTTTACTATGGTCCTAATTTGGATGAGATGATTACTTTCTTCACATGCTTCCATCCCTTTCTCTATCATTTCCTATTACTTTAAAAAAACAAAAAACAAAAAACAACAACAACAAAAAAAAACAAAAAACCTCAATGCATTCTGCATCTTCTATGAGATGGGACAAAGGGGAGGAGACTCAAGGATGTTAAAACCCTCACCCTGGCCTTTGGAAATTCCAGACTAAAGAAATTCTTAATTTAATATATCAGACACTTGACAAACTTCTTTCTCTGGGTTGAATTTCCTTTTGAACCAAGTAAAGAGAAGGAAATTCCATGATGTCAGGACACCTAGAGAATTGCCAAAGGATTATTCTGCTGTCCCTTTTCTTTTTCTCAATAAGAACAACATAATACAACCTCTAGAGATATTCACACAGGCTTCAGCCTTCTGATAGGCAAATTTCTTCACGTGTCCCAGCAGAACTAGCCTCACTCATTCTTTTAGGCGACAGACAGAAGGTCATATGGGTGCTACTGGACAGCATAGCACAAATGATAGCTCTATTACTGCATCTGAGACAGTTAAAGGACAGGTCCTGCTCCTTCTTTTCCGGCATAACTTTAGGGTAATTTCTCCTAGGGGCTTTGCAAGCACCATGTGTTCCATTCAGTGTTATGATGAGTAATTCATATTTCAGAGCAAGGTGCATGCAAGTCCTAGGGAGGCTTACTTGAGAACTATACGATAGCCATGGTTTACTATTTTAATTTGTCTCCCGTTGGAACAGAAAACCCATCAGCTTGACGATGAGCATTAGGAGGCCCATAAAGTGCAGTGGCCACAGGTGTCCTGGACCACCTGTGATTCACTTTCATCTTCCCAGAAATGGGAAATTCCAGCCTTGTCCATTGTTCTCTTCTAGCAGACAGTCCTTTCCCTGTTCACTGACTTTGGCTTCCAGAATTTGGAGGCAGTTGGAGGGTACTGGGGCTTTACAGTTCAGAGGTCGCCCTCAAAGTTACAAGTAAGTGCTTTTACTTTGACAGATGAGTGCAGTTGTGGACTGATCACCTGATGCCACGTGGCAATTGCACAGACCTGGTAACTTACGGGAACATTTCACTGATGAGCTCCTGGCGCCGAGACCAGTCTGCAGAGTCCCGGCACATCACTCATACAGCAAGACAGGCCTGTTTATTTGCTTTCTCTTCTCTTAGAGGGATCCTTTCATGCATCCCTGTGCAATTAGAGGCTTCTCCTCTGCTTTTATATACACCATACACTTTAATTAGCATTCATGTGACACAGTGTGTTTCTTATATGAAGAAACGAGATTTATCTGGACCCAAAAAATGTTTTCATGACATGGGTCATTTCACATTCTATTACTGTTGGATTTGGATTGCCATTTCTTGCTCCCTTTTTGAAATCCCAGATTTCCAGTTTCTTAAGGCTTAAAGATCTGGCCAGATGAATGCTAAATTGCCTAGAGTGTTTCCACCATAGAATCATAACTGGAGGGCAGCCCCGGTGGTGCAGCGGTTTAGCGCCTCCTGCAGCCCGGGGTGTGATCCTGGAGATCCTGGTGTGATCCTGGAGACCCGGGATCGAGTCCCACATCAGGCTTCCTGCATGGAGTCTGCTTCTGCCTCTGCCTGTCTCTGCCTCTCTCTCTCTCTGAATAAATAAACAAATCTTTTAAAAAAGAAAAAGAATCATAACTGGAGTTTTACTTCTCTGAGGACTTGTAAGAATGAGAACCTTCTAGATCATGTAGTCTTGAGTCTCATACATGCAGGGATGGGGTCCCGCTTGCTTATGCATCCTTCATGATCTCCTGGAATAAAGTCAATGCTCACAACAAGTGACAATCTCCACCTGATAAGTGAGGATATTGAGGTTCAAAAGATCAACAGGCTCTGTAGATCGGTGATGGGGGAGACACGTCCTCCCTGCTAAGTTCAACTTTTACTCAAGACTCAGTTGCAATTCTGCAGCCCTGGAGAAGTCTCTACAGCTACCCCAAGTCTGCTGCTTTCTCCCTGAGATGAACTTTTCAGCTTCTCCTGAAAGAAATGTTTTCAGCTTCCAAATGCAACATGTACTAACCTACAAGTGGATTTCTTGTCCTTTGAAATCCTTTACTGCTTCCTACCAATTCCGTAAATACTCCATTAAAAGGGAATACCAACTCTTTGTCCCGTTTTGATTTTTTTTTTTTGACCTCTTATCACCTACCTTTTTGTGTCACATACTAATGATCATACTCCCAGGCCAATGAATCCTGTCCCTTCTGGAAGAAAGGGCGGTCTGCCTTCTTGTCAGCAACAGGCCTCTTGTTCAGAAGTGTTCCTCTAGAGCCGACATCTCTCCTAAGCAGTCTTTGTGTCTCCTCATTTCCTGCAGGCTGGCTTGTCACATCTGTCCAGCTAAAGGTTTCTATTCATCTTTATGCTTATTTCCCCGCAACATGGTTCTGTGCCCTGGCTCTGTCACAGCACAACAAGCAGCTGCTCCAAGGGCTTCAATCTCCCTGCCCTGATGCTCTGGAGGCCAGGACTGTTTGGGAAGAAAGGTTCATGTCATTAAGGCAGGAATTCTCCACCATGCCAACTGACGTGTTGGGCCAGATATTCTTGGTTGTGGAGAGCTGTCCTATGCATTGCAGGATGTTGACACACTAGATTCCAGGAGCACCAGTCCCCTCAAGCTGTGACCACCCAAAAAATGTCCCCAGACATTGCCCAATATCTCCTGGGGGCAAATGTGTTCCCAGTTGAAGACTCCTACTTTAAGGGGCCATGTGAGCCCATGAAACCGAACTACAGAAGGCAGTGCTCTGTGATTTTCTACCTGTGGGACAGCCGCTGGGAAGGATTCGCTGGAGTCTGTCAGAAGAATAAGGTTCTGTGTTCAGGATCCCCAAATATAAGCTGGCACTGTGGAAACACCAGTGTGTTTTCTTGATTAAAAAAAAAACCTTCTTGTTAGTTTCTTAGTAGACACAGAAGCACAGTGAAGAAGGCAGCATGATTCTGGAATAATGATCACCTTTTGCATTTATATGCTATTATAGAGTTTAATAAAGCTTTCCACATTTATCAGCTCATTTTGGCATTGATGGTACAAAAGGGAAAGTGAGGATGATGATTATACTGCTTTGTTAAAATCGTCCTTTGGAAACTGAATTCAGCCAGTTTTAAAGACTTCTCCACAGAAATATTTCCTTGCTGGACAAATTAAGGCCAAATACGTATTTTCTTTGGTCATAACCTAAATGCAAAATAGAAATAATTTCATGAAACATTTGCAAACTCTGGTAGTTTATATCCGGGTTGTTTCTCACCCCTCTCCTTTTTCCTAACCCAAATGAAAAAGTTAATTCAATTATCTTTTATAGGAGGAGAAAATCTCCTTAGCAGAGGATGGGCGAGAAACCCCGTCCAGTACTCTCTTATCATTTTCCTAGTTTTCCTGACCTTACAAGTTCATCACTGATGCCTAGGACTGGTTCCATGTTTTCTCTCCCCACTGCCTTAATCGGACTAAGTGATAGGCTTGATTTAATGCTTCTCACCCAGGAGGGGACGGTTACCACCATCATCTGTATTCCCAAATGGCCTTATCTTGGCCTAACAGGCCCATCAGCAAAGTGGAAATGATTGACAAGCCCTTCTCAGATAGCTGTGTGTCATCAAGTTTCCTCTAGTTATAGGGGTATGCGTCTGGGGAAATGGCTTGGTCTGTAGTATGAGTTGGTATGGCCACAAGTAGAATCATAATAGGGCCTGACTAGGCTTAAAACTGTACCTGAACGTATTGTTTTAATTGCCCACGTAATTTTGATGGGCACAGATTGAACGTCTGTAATTTGGAACCTGGCCAGCCAAGTTGGGCTGGCTGGTACTGATTCAAGGACACTCAAGAGAAGATGCTAAATGTATGGTGGTTGGGGAGGGGAGGAATTATATGAAAGATGTGGGAACCGGGAACTGGGAATCTGACACGAATTTGCTCAGGATGGGGAGGGATCACCACAGCCCAAAGCAATAGGACTATAGTGAAAATATGGTTTGTTGACTCTCAATTCATTCCCACAGATTCTAGCTGCCCCCCTCAGAGTCCTGTCAGCAACTTGTGTTGGCAAAACGACACATCCCAACCATCCGATGGAAACACAAACCAAACTGTGGGACAGCCTTGATCATCTAGAGTGAGCTCAGGGTGGCAAGTACAGTGGAGCCCACGACATAACTGTTAGAATTAACTTTTGGAATTTGCAAAAAGTTCTAGCCTTAGGCATTCCAGAAATAATTTTTAAATTCCTTGTCTGACAGGAATCAGTTATGAACCCTCTTCTTTCTTTTTAACGAAACTGAATTCGCAGACACCAGCTGTCCTAACATGGGGTTAATTTTCAGTTCCTTTACTGTATTCTCAACAAAGTGGCTGTTGGGGGACTTGGGATGACTGACAATTCAGGCTGTTGTTGCTGGAGGTGGTTTTAAACTTAGAGTGACACCCAGGCTCCAAGCCATTGCTGATGGATGGTGGCCAATCATCGCACACCTTGTACAGACAGAAATCTACTTGAAATAGACTCATCAGTGTGGCAACAGGGTTTCCAGTGAAAGGAAATCAATACAGAGAGATCACAGAGATGCTAAACTAGGAACACACAGTAAGTGAGCCACTGCTTTCTTTGCACTTCAGTTCAAGACAGAGGGAGGCGGGTTCTGGTGCTTCTGGAGGAAAGGACTTCTCATCAGAGCTTCCCATTAATCATGCTGCCTGCAGTCAGAGGCCTGGCTGCCCCGGAGGAGCATGACGTCCACTCGCTTGGGACCCAGAGAACCTGACAACTTAGGAATGCACTCTCTGAGCTGTGATGCCGGCCACAATCACGTCTCCCATTTACAAAGCCCGGTTTGATTTGCAGAGAGCATTCTGGAACACTCCATCATTTGAAATGTAATCTGGGGAGCTGGGTTTGATGGTGCTGTAGGTAAATGAATGGGCATCCCAAACAGGGACCGTGTGGTGTCTCTCTCTCTCTCTCTCTCTGTCTTTCTCTCTCGGGCGGAGTCACCAAGAGCTAAAGCATCTGGAAGGTAGATGGATTAGACTTATTAGTGGCTTCTGCTCCAAGGCATGGCATAACAATGATTTGCCTATGATTTCCATCACTCTCTTCTGGAGGCCACTTTGTTTTTAGCTGACAAAGAGTTCACAGGACAGGAGCTGGTGCTTCGCTGCCTGGCTTTTCAAGGTCACCAGGTGAGGTTGGGAGCAGCTGCACAGCAGGCCTCCTGATGTAAGCCCCAGCAATCTCACCGCCCGGGCAGTACAGCTGCCCACAGGTGGATATGAAACACTCGTCGAGCCCGATGCCAGCTGCCACATGTGTGTTTACAATCCGGCTGACTCACTGTGAATCCTCACCACTGAAGGAGGCAGGGCCCATTTTCTGCCCACACTCCATCTGGCCGGCACTCTGTGGTGGGCATGAGTCCTTCCTAAAGCAGAACAGGAAGGAGAGTTGGGTATTTTAGACTTAGGTGGCAAGCCAGGCCTGCTGTGGCTGCCTGTGACTCAGTGGGTCCCTTTTTCCACCACCAGAGATGCAGAGTCCTCAAAGCACAGGACACCGATCCACTGGGGATGGCCACCCTGCAGGACCTTTAGCTTAACCTCCTGCATCCTCTCCTAAAAAGATGTGTGGGGGGCACAGAAAAAAAATGAAAGTAGGTATCAAAAGGCTATTTTTCTTTTTCTCTAATATATATGTCCAGCTGTTCTCATCCATTCTGCTCGCTCACACAAAGCAAGTTCACCATGGAAAAGTTTTTAAAAGAACAAGCAGATAAGTCAAAGAGAAAAAGAAGGTGGGCAGCCTGGGTGGCTCAGTGGTTTAGTGCTGCCTTTGGCCCAAGGTGTGATCCTGGAGTCCCAGGATCGAGTCCCATGTCGGGCTCCCTGCATGGAGCCTGCTTCTCCCTCTGCCTGTGTCTCTGCCTCTCTCTATCATGAATAAATAAATAAAATCTTAAAAAAAAAAAAAAAGAAAAAGAAGGTGCTATCCTACTGCCTATAGAAAATACAAGTGGATTTCCTTCCTGTCTTTGGTTTATGCATATATTTATATATTTCAGGAATGCTCTCCTGGACACATGCTCATCTGACCCTGCTCTTTACAGTTTATAAATCTTGACCACTTTCCCATGTCATTAACTTTAGCGACTGGCATTTCATGAGCATAATGTACACAGCTGGGTGATATTTTGAGAGATTAGTTTACATTTCTCCTCCCCCAATTCCCCTCCCTGTTCTTTCTACCCTTATCTTCTCCCCTTTAAAGCAAAGAGTAAGCTCTGTGTTCTCTCGTCCCAGTGAGAGTCTACAGCCAGATAGACACTGCCCACAAAATGTTTCCTGTCCTGGATTTTGTTTCTAAATGTCTGAGCCTGGGGCACCTGGGTGGCTCAGTGGTTGAGCATCTGCCTTCGGCTCAGGTTGTGATCCCGGGATCGAGTCCCACATCAGGATCCCCCACAGGGAGCCTGCTTCTCCCTCTGCCTGTGTCTCTGCCTCTGTGTCTCTCATGAATAAATGAATAAATCTTTAAAAAAAATAAAAGTCTAATTCCAGTGAAGAGGTTGGTTCAGGTAAGTCTGGAAAACATCAGCTGAAAGGGTGGTGTTGGACAGAACCAAGGAGAACAGAAGGGGTGGCTATTAGAGATCTCTGGTAACTGTGGGAGAGGCCCAAGGAAGTGGCTGATGCCAAGAGGGGAATGGACTAATGATGTGTCCAGAAAGACAGACAATGAAAGACAGGGCTTCCAGCTTTAGCAAAGAGGGCTGATTCTGGGGTGGCCCTGGGTCAGCAGAAAGCCGCCCACCTGAAGGAGCCCTGTGATCAGGACGGAGGACACCCACTGGTCACTGCTATGAGAGACAGTTTTAATTACTACACCCCACCCTCCACCCTCTCCCCTAGCCCCATGACAGTGAAAATAGTGTGGGAGTCTCGTCATGACCAGGCGGCATGGTGGGTGGTACCATCCAAAGAACTGAGACCACTTTTCACACCAGCCCAGAAGTTTGGGAGATTAAAATCCAAAATTAGGTGGAGCTAGATTCAATAAAGGAAATGAGAATTCTGGGGGACCTGGGCTTGTGAATGAAGTCAGGCTCATTCCCTGTTTAACCCATCCCATGGTGTCCAATATAAAAAGTGTTTCTAGTTTTTCCACCATTTGATCTTCTCAGTTGTAACTGTTATTTTGTCATTGCATTAATTTCTTTATAAAATTTATCTTTCTGATTTTTTTTGGGGGGGGGTCTAATTTTATGTGTTTACTCTTACCATTTTATATTTGTATCCAGGCTTCCTATGTGACAAGTGGGAAGCCCAGGCATCTGGCAGCAATGGGGAGGTTTGGTGCCCTAAGCAAGTGAGCCGGCTCTTGTTTTCCCTCCAGCTGGTCCTGCAGTGACCATCCCGACCTCCCAGCATCAACTATGCCCTCTGTGGGGAGGAACAGAATGGAAAGCTACCTGAGTCACTACTGAATCTGGCTGGCCCCAGCAGAGCTGAGATCAAAGTTCTCTCCAAAATTAACAAGTCTGGACTTCTCAGAACACACAGAAACTGCCAGAACTGTGGGGTTTTCTCACATTTCGAACTATCTAGGCCACGAACCAGGAACTATATGATCCCAGGTAGCCCTGTCTATTCTCTGAACTTGCACTCGCCCAGACTAGAGGGCTGCAGTCCACTAGCAGCTGGTCTCTGGAAGTCTCAAACAGGGACAAGTGCCCCTCCAGGTCGGGTGGTCACAAGAGCCCACTTTTATTTTATTTTATTTTTTTTATTGGTGTTCAATTTACTAACATACAGAATAACACCCAGTGCCCGTCACCCATTCACTCCCACCCCCCGCCCTCCTCCCCTTCTACCACCCCTAGTTCGTTTCCCAGAGTTAACAGGCCCCTCCCCCAGAACACCAGCAAGAGCCCACTTTTATTGAGAGATGTCCTGATGGGGGTAGAAGTCAGATTGCAGTGAGCTGGGGAGCCCATGGAGACTTAGGAAGCAAAGACTTCTCTTTGGGGAAAATGAAGAGATGGAACAGAACCTCAGCATCCATGGTTCAAGAGAGGGTTTATGTGGCATGTGACAGCCTGATTCTAGGCTGGGAGCAAGCAACACAGAGAGAGAGAGGCTGAAGTTTCAAACAAATGAGACTTCAGAGCAGCAGGGAACACGGGTTGGGAGAGAGTGGGATCCAGAAACTCACTTGTCAGATTCACTCTTACGTCTTCATCTTGGTGGCTGCTGGCCACTCGTGTTGCTTTCTCATACCTACCACATCTTAAGAGCATCATAGTGAAGAGGACAAAATAATACTTAAAGGTTAAAACAGAATTAAGAGCCTACCTCTTCTCTTGTTTTGGATCGTGGCTACACTGATTTGTACAACCATCCAAACTTGTTGAACTGAATACTTACGATTGGTGCATTTTATTGTATCTTGACACAAAAATCAAAAAGAAACCTATAATTCCTAAAAACTCCAAAAAGATTTATGATGGGTTCCATTGCTAAAGACATATGCCGTATTTTAGGGGCAGTCAGAATTACAAGGTTTGAAAGCAAGAGTGAAAAAAGTGCATTTATTTACTTCTTATTTAAGAAGTAGGATTCTGAAAATGCATTTGGAAGCTGGAAAAATCACCATTCATACTGCCCTTATTGGTGCAAATTAGATGGGATCTCTCAGTTCATGCATCAGGCTGGATCAGTAATGATGATTATAATGGGAGCTAACATTATTCACCATTTTCATAAGGGGGTCATTTTAGGAGTATTATCTCCTTTCTTCCCCACTGTGAGCCTCTGAGGTAATCAGGCATCTGACCCACTCTCCTATTTTCCTAATAAGGACCTTGAACCTTGAAACAGCTGTATTATTGGTCTGAGGAAAAGAGCAGACTTGGGGTTCAAGTATATCTTCGGCTGTGTCCAGAGCCTGAGTCTTTTTTTTTTTTCTTAAGATTTTATTTATTTATTCATGGGAGACACAGAGAGAGAGAGAGAGAGAGAGAGAGAGAGAGAGGGAGGGAGGCAGAGACACAGGCAGAGGGAGAAGCAGGCTCCATGCAGGGAGCCCAATGTGGGACTCGATCCCAGGACTCCAGGATCACACCCTGGGCTGAAGGCAGGCACAAAACTGCTGAGCCATCCAGGGATCCCCCAGAGCCTGAGTCTTAAACCACTATATAGCACTAAAATAAAAAGTTTCTGAAATTTTATTTTAAATGTAACTAAGTTAGAAAGGGATCCAGATATTTAAAGAAACCAAGTAAGCAGTATCTGGGCTAATGTGAAACATTCTATGTTGAGATGAATCGGATCTGTTGCCTAAATTAGTATTTTTGCATCTGTCCATTTTCTCATGATGAGGCATGCCTACGTGGCTAGGGCTGGGGATGGTGGAGGGGATCCGTGGTATCTGTCCTTACCTAGAAGACTTTCCTTAAGGAGGTGGGGATACAAATGCTCGAGAGGCAGGCCACTTCTTTTAAGAAATTTTACTAGAAAATCTACCCAACTTCTATGTACATCCCATTGGTTAGAACTCTGGCACTTGATCTGGGAAGTGGGAAATGTCACGTTAGGGGAGGGTATATTGTCACTCTCAATTCAACCAGTTGCTATTGAGGGAGAGGGACACAGAGAACCTAGCTGGAAGTTCCTGCCAGAGAGAAAGAGGCAGCTCGTATGGGAAACTAGACATGGGACTTCGTAGGAATCATCATGACAAGATGGGAGGCAGGAAGTTCTGGGGTGTGAGAAAAGGAGGAAAAATTGCCTCCTGGACCTTCTGCCCTGGGTTCCAGGGCTGGAATGGAGGTCCTTGGCTAGCTCGGACTTTCCTAGCATCATTCACTTGAGATGTAACCTGGAAAGGAATCCAAGTGGCCATATCCAGATGAGGAGGCTGCTCCAGCTTTGATGGACAGCACCTCAATGGGACCACCAAGTAGGACCAGAGAAGGGTGGAAAGGAAACCATCCTTTCTTCAGAAAACACTCCATGGTGCTCTTAGTGAGGAAAAATGATGCTAAGGAGCCAGAAATCACAGTCACACCTGTTGGATACGTATTTCTGCTGGTGTGTCCGGGTTGGAGTGGGTGTGCTTGCCCTCTTGCATGGGTGAGTCTTTTAGGGCAGAATAGAAGGGGCCAGGACCCTATTTTTTTTTTTTTTAAGAGAATAAAAGGGTTGTAGCCCTTGCCCTGTGGAGCTGCTCAAAATGTGAGTTGAGTTGGAGGGTATCAAATTGAATTTAATTGAGGACTGTTGCTTTCAGAAGAGGGCAAGCAAATACTCCGTAGTGTTTATCAAAATGTGGTCAGTGGACAATAACATCAGAATCACATAAATGGCTTGTTTAAAAACATGTCTTCATTCATCGAAATATGTATTGATTCCAAAGACGTGACCGGCATAAAGTAGGAGCCGAGAACAAAACAGTAAATAAGGAACACATCATTCCTGACTCTTAGAACATTGTTGGATGAGGAAAACAGTGAGAATTTGAGAACTATAATAATACAAAAAGTAAATAGAGCAATTACACATGGTGCTGTTGTGAAAGAAGCAAATCCTGGCCAGACCATGAAGAACAGAAGTCTTATGGCTGTTTTCTGGTTTCCAGGCACCCAGCGAAGCCCTTGAGTCCTGGTTAAGTCCCAGGGCCAGAACAAGGCCTCCACACAAACTGACATTAGCTCTCTCTCCTCCGTGGATACCTCAGAGTCAGTGTTCATTTGATTTACAAAACTAGAGGGACTTTCACTTTAACGTGACACGAGCTTTGTTTCTCTCCTCTCGCTCCCTAAATCCCACTAAATTTACTAAAATTGGAGATATGAAGTCACAAGTTCTGAAAGATTGGGAGAGGAGAAAAAATAGCTCTTGCAAAATGTCAGAGTGTTTTCTGGAAGGTAGAACACAGATGAAATCATAAGACCAGAGGGCAAGAAGTTGCGACCTTTGTGTGTATTGCAGGAAAGATGCCCGAGGAGGGCAGGGGAGGAGGAAAGGGGAGGTTGTTGACCATACGAAAGCCAGACCATCCTATAGAACCCTCCAGGAGTGGGGGCTTGATACTGGAGACTGTGGATAGCAGAGGTAAGACTTGGAACCAAACAAGGATGTCAGTGGCCTATGCAGAGTGGTTGTCCCCTTCCCCCCCACCAGCTCCTTCCATCATCCCACACCACCACAGCTATACCTGCTTTCCCCCTACAGAACATAGATTGCCTAGTATTTAAAGAAATGTATCCAGAAATTTCTAAGCTAAGGGACACCAGGAAGGAAGGAGTGAGACACAGGGACAAAAAAAAGATAGAGAGAGTTAAGTCAGAAACAGCATTTCAGCACTAGAATGCCCAGCCCCCTTCCCAAGGTCTGTTCTCATGGACTTAAAACAAGTTACACACTTCCCTAGGCAGAAGATTGGCATATTCACTGAGGAAAACATTTCATGGTCCCAGAGAAAACACTTTAATATACCAACATTCTGCATTCCCTGCATTGCACCTGGCCTATTAACCAGCCCTCCACACTCTGACAGTAAGGCAAACAGAGATCCAAACCAGTTTTTAGAGCTTATCCCTTTAAAAAAGGTGGACAAATGGAAATTTGAGAAAAGCCTCCAATAAGAAAGAAAACAATCTAAGGAAAATAAAGGTGGAAGGAAATAGACAAAGCAGAAGCAAAATAAAGTTTTTAAAAAATAGTTATCATTCTTGATTTTAAAAAACAGTTATTACCATCCCCAAGCAGATGAAGAAGATATTCTATCCATAAAACAAGAACAAAATGCTTTTCAAAAAGAACAAATAGAATGTGAAATAAACCTACTAAAAATAGCAAATACATTAACCTAAAGTATAAAAAAATCTGAGAAGGGTTGGAAGGTAATTTTAAAGAAACCAACCTGAAGTCACCTAGGAAAATAAAACAGAATGTGAATAGCAGAAGGGATGGAAATGCAATTGGAGAATATATCTGTGAGAGTCCAAGCACTAGAACTTCTAAAATGAGAGGTCAGAGAAAGCAGAAAGGAATTATTGAGGAAATAACATGAGAAAATTTCTTAGGACTCAACTTATGTCTTCAGCTTGCAAAGGCCTCGTGAGTATGCAGCCCAATGAATGGCAGGACACAGTACCAAGGTTCATCATGATATGCTAGATACTGAACACTAAAATAAAAGGAAAAAAACCCTAAAAACTTCCAGGAAGGAAAAAATAACAGTTTGCATGCAAAAAGGCTGGAATTAGAATGTTTTCAAACCTTTCAGTAGCAGACAGGATAGTAGACAACTGCAGGAAATTCCTTTTTGAAGCATGAGAGATGATGTTTGGAGATGATTGGAAGATGAATGGACAATAATCAATGGACATTGGATTAAGAACATAGAGAGCTGCGGGAAGATCACCAGGGAAAACTGGGACTGATCATTATTATGGACTGAATGTGTCCCCTAAAAATTTCATAAAAGCTTTCCTAACATTTCTTGAAATCTTAATCCCCAGTGTGAGGTCATTAGGAAGGAGGTGGGGCCTTCGTAAAGTGGTTAGGTCATGAGGGTGGAGCTTTCATGAATGGGATTAGTGCCCCTAAAAAGGGGACCCCAGGAAGTGCTCCCATGGTCTTTCCACCATGTGAAGACATAACAAGAAATCAGCAGTCTATAATCTAGGATATGGGTCTCACCAGCACCTGACCTTGCTGGCACGCTGATCCCAGGCTCCTAGCCTCTAGCTGTGGCTTATAAGCCACCCTGTCTTTGACACCTTGTGAGACCGGCCCAAACTGACTAAGACAATTATCCAGTATTTTCAAAAATTATGACAAATCCTAAGATAAGCTGACAAGAAAATCGACAATAGAACTATAGAAAACCATAGAAATTATCTACTCCCAGAAAGACAAAACTCTACAAGAGAGAAGATGGTCATAGTATTTCACTTGGTGAGGTAAGCACTGTTTATGGTCACAATATAGACATTTTAAATATATGATTATATCAGGAATTATAAATAATTCTTTTGGGGTAACTGGAGGTGGTAAATGGGTAATGATGGTAAAAGAGCTAAATATTCTCAACCACCACACCAAAAAGTAGATATTGCCTAAAACTAGCAAGTGAAGATATAGCACTAGAAACGTTAGAAAAATGCAGATAAATATAAAAGAATATAGCTAGTAGTGTTGACAGTGGTTGCCTCTAGGAGGAGAGCTTTGGAGATGGACAGTAGTAGGGGAGGTGGTGAGATACATCACACATAAATTCTGTGATTTTTAAACTACTATTTAAAAAATTAACAGTAACTTTCAAAAAAAAAAAAAGCAATGTGAAAATTTTTAATGTCTAAGGGCGTAAAAAAATTCCCAAATGTCATCGAAAGGCCTTGTAGGCTTCACAATTTGAGAAGTGACATCACTTGATGAAGACCACAGATAAGTTTGAATTCATTATTTTTAAGTGGTAATTGTAAAACATCAAATTGTACTTCATTATGATCCCAACTTGTAAGAGCCAGAGAATATTGACCACCGCTGACTTCCTGAGTTGAAGTGGCGAAATTTCATTTCGCTAGTGTCACGGACCACTTTACTAAGTGCACGATAACTATGAAATGGTGATTTGATCATGTCCCCTCAAACCAATTTTATTTTGTCCTATTCATACTTCTGGGTACAACGTAAAGATCTTATAAACGGAATCACCCCGTCCTATTTTCAGTCCCTATAATGTTAAGAAACAGGAATATAAACTTGACTTCTTTGATTATTTGTCGTGAGAATGCCACACAATCAGGATGAGGATAGATTGAACATTGAGATTCAGGAGAATCATTTTCATGAGAAAAGGTTATAATAGGCAGAGGAAATAAAATAAAATTTACCCTGAGATGGTGAATGATAGGATGCTAACTCCTTTCTCTGGCTGCTTTGCTTTGGCATCTCGATGCCCTGGCTTGAAGGATCTTTTATGTAATTTAAACACATCCTCTGTTCTCAGAGCTGAGATAACCAATTTCGTATCTTCCATTCGCCAGCAAAGTAGAAGAGGCTCTGGATGGAAATGAGGTGAATGTTTAGGCTGGACAAACACATAATTGCTCTGTTAGAAACACCTTCATCCGGAAAGATAAATTAATGTAACTTATTTTGACAGCATCTTCTTGAGCCGAATATATTTCAAAGTAGGGACAGGATAGGATACAAGCTCCAAAATTAAAATGCAGAGATATATTTGTATCAACATTACTTTTTTTTTTTCGCCCTCCCTCAGAAATAGGAAGCTGGTGCTGAGAACAAACCAGGAAGCCCTAACCCACAGAGGTGATACAAACAGAAAAATTCACCATCCCACATTGGTATTTGCTGCAGACTTCTACACGGGGAGAAAAATCTACATGGCACCCTAGACTCACCTGTCAGAGGCCCCTCCAGGTATCAGTTCACTGTTAGATCTTCTGGACCTTAATTACCTTTTTAAAACCTTTTCTACCACTGGGGTAGAAAGCCACCATTCATTAACTAAATGTCCTAATGAAATAAACTAAAAGTTTTAGCGACACTAAAATAAAACAATTTTTATAGAAGACTATTTATTTAATGCAACTAAAGTAGAACTGAAGACAAACTAAGTCTTCATGAAAACAGCAACTGGAAAACATTTATGGGGGAATACTTCTTAAAAGCAGGTGAAACCCACCAAGAAAAAAATAAATAAATACACCTTTTGGCAAAGTTTGAATGCCTTCCTATGAACTCAGTGAAGAGGGAAATGATAATTTTTTAATTGCCATGATTGTATTCTTAGTTGGGAAAAATGAACCGCTGAATTTGTTTCAGTCAAAAGCTGTTCTCCACCTGACAGGTATTAAGTCTGTAGGCAGAAATCTCCATTTGGCTAAATTTTATTTTGATATTTACTGCTGAAAATATTGACTATAAATTATACTACATCAAAGTTGATTAAAAACATCCATCAGTATTTCAGACAGGCATGTTGTTCATAGCTTTTTTTTTTTTTTTTTTTTTCCCCTTCTGGAAGGAGCTCGCCCCTGAGCTCCAGGAGCAGTGCCGTCTCCCTTCAGTGGTCAAATGGGGGGGGCTGACACCACACTGCTTGTGGTGTCCCACAGACCCCGGTGCCTGAGCACAAAATACCACGTGGCTGTGTCTGCCTGGACTTATAGGGAAAGACGTGCAGCCCAGGCACTGGAGTGCCAGGGTAAGGAGAAGAGTTTCCAAAGGGGTGCCAGGAGGCAAGCCAAGGACCAAGATTCCAGCATATGCCTGATGAGAGGAACTTCCCTCCTGTCTACTGTGTTCCCACTGCTGAACTTGGACTTGAACTGGGGTTAAGGAAGAGATTTCCCCTTCCCACCCAATCCTATGTCCCAGATATTTCCTCTCCACCTTCACTCTCTACAGCCTGCAATCAAGAGCTCTCACTTTGTGCTTCGGGACCTAGGCTCTGCCATCTACAGCTGCTGAGGCCCCAGCAGGTGACTTTGGCTCTCTTGTCCCCTCTTTACCTGTTTGACAGGGAAGATGATTCTAATGCCTACTGCCCAGGGATGATAGGAGAATCCAATGACGGTATGCTTAGCACCAAGCCTAGCAAGCAGTGTGAAAAGTGGTAGTTATTAACTGTTTATATTGTTTCATAGTTGTTGACCTACTAAGTGGTGATGCCACGGGATAGAGATGAATCCGACGTCCCTTCACGGAGTCCACAGTTACCAGGTGGGAGCTACAGCTAATAAGGCCTCTCACTGTCTAGTGCCAAGACTCCAGATGCCATTTTTAGGACATGCAGGGGATTTCTTCCCTCAGGGCTCTGTCCACCCATGTCTTGCACCCATGACACTACAGCTGCTGGTTGTCTCTATAATCGCCAGCCCTTCCAGCTTCAGAGAATCTTTGACCCAAAGGCTTTCTCTCCTCTCAGCATCCTATGGGACAAGGATAGGTAGCCTTTGAAATTGTAGAAACTGAGAAGAAGACAGTCTTACAAAGGGGAGGGATGAGAACGAACCAAGATAGTACAGATAGTTGGTGAAATCCACTTCACCAACTGCTTGGCCAGGGCTAGCTGATTGGACCTAGCAAATGGCTCTCATGGAAGAAGTTTTGTTTCTGACTAAAGACATTCATCTCATGCCAAAAGTGATCAGAAACCAGGGACACAATCAGCAATCAAAGAGCCAGTAGGTACCCAGCCCCATTTACCATCACCTCTACCCTGTGCTGAAGGTATAGGAGATCACTTCCCGAGTATGCCTTTGGCTGAATAGACATGGAAAGCATCCATACCACTTGGGAGTTTTCCTGCCTGGTGACAAATTTACTGAATCAACCACAGCTTTTAGAGCTGGAAGTCCTCAGGGTCCTTATTATTTCATGCTACAAAAATGTAAGTGCCCATGAAGCAAGAAATGAGCAAGGGACAAGATTGGGAGTGAGGAAGACATGGGCTTAGCGGTAAATATGGCTAAGTTGTTAATACCATTGGACTGATGGGAGCCAAATACACTGAGAAACTGGGACACCTGTGTGTCCAGATCTCTTTTCAGGATGCAGGGAGCAGATGTGCATACAGAATGATAGAAGCTTCCTTTAGCCTGTGAGAGGCATTTGGGTCCAAGAGACAACGGAGTGGCTTACCCTACTAATCTTCATCCTCAGTAGCCCCAGTAAGAGCTATCTTACCAAAGGGCATCTTCAAGAGCTCTCAACAAGCCTGCAGGAAGTCAGCTGTCCCTCCTCTCATGCTGAGATTTGCCTGATTGCAATCTCCTTCCTTTCTTTTTTAAAGAAGTATATCCAGCACATTAGTAAGGATATTCTCTCCCAGAGAGAAAATGAGCATATTACGGGCTACAAAAAGTGCAGTAATAAAGAAATCTCCTAACTTTATTAAGTGTTTTCAAACTTATTTGAACATAGAATCGTGTATATGCTGTGTGTGCAAAATACCCATTAAAACCCCATCTCTAGAGCACTAGGATGTTCTGCATAGAATCAACAGCCAGGAGAGGGAGCCATCCATCTTGGTACAAAAGCAGGGCTGGGCTCACTTACTGGTCACTATGAGGCCACCTTTGCCTACTCTCCAGGTATCATCCTGAGCATCACTGAAGCACAGCATCCCATACGATGTACAATTCTAGTCCTAAACTGGTGCTTAGAATCCATCTAACACAACCCAGGATTGTATAGATGAGAAAACATCCATAATGGGAAAGCAAGTTGGTGGCTAAGGTGGACATCAAATCTGGATCTCCTGAATCCTACTCAAGTCTTAATCTGACTGTTCTATTCTTTCTCTGACTTATCACCCACCTCTTGTCCACCTTGTGTGGGAAACCAGAAGTCTTGGTAACACAGCCCACATTTTCTGACCTCACCTGACTCAATCTAATGCATTGCCTGCGATGCACTTCATCATTTCTCCTCCCAAACAGCTCTACTTCCCATTCCACTCTAGGTTCTTCTTCCCAGAGGACAGTTCCACAATTCTGTATCACATTTGGAACCAGGAGTCATCTGAAACCTGCACCACACCTAATTGCCACAAGATCACTTATTTACTGAGAAATATGTATTGAATGTCCCTTATGTAGTAGACCTGTGCCAGGTACTAAGCATGGAAAGGTCACTAGAACAGACGTGGTCCCCACCCTCATGGAGCCATCAGCCTGGTGCAGAGCATGGGCTACTCCTCTGTCCCTCAGCTCCACAAGGCCAACCAATTACTAAGATGTGCCTCTCATGTGGCACATCTCTCCTCTAGACCCTTCATCCCATCACATCAATTAGGGCAGGGCCCTAATTACATGAAGTCAACGGTGGTGGAAGGGACTTCGGTCCTTCCACCTCAGCCCTTCTGCTTCCCCAGCCACCCTGCACACTCTTACTAGAAGAAGCTTCTTAAGCAACATTCTCCCTCCCTGCTTCCTAAATGGAATCCATACTTGTGCCCAGTGAATCTAGTCTTCACTCCCTGGCAAAACCTCCCATTTTCCACGTGTGGAGATGGCTCTGCAAAAGAAGGACCTTGCCTTGATCAAGTCGGAATGACCCAGAATTAGTAGAGAATCTCCCAAAGAGGGGGAGAGGCAGTTCACAATCTGCCAAATACATTATTTGAGTTTTCAAAATCTCTGCTACGAGCATTTAATGTAAATATAGGATGTGGCCAGCAGTCCCTGATGGAGCCTCTCCCAACCTCTTGCTAAAAGACCATTGAAAGCACAGGTGAAAAATGAAAACTTACAAGACACATTAAACAACAACAACAACAACAAAAACTGACAGTCAATCTACCACAAGGATTTGAGAGAATTTCCTGCTATTTACAGGACACAGAGATGAATGGATACCCACAATCTGAGCCAACATGTGCTTTGTGTTGCATTAAATGGAGAAAACTTATCAACCTTAAGAAAAAGTAGAGAGATATTTTCTTCTCTGCTGCAAGTGTAGAATTTTCTGTGAGGATAGGAATGTTCTACAGTCTGTGCTGTCTAGCACATTAGCCACTTGGGACGACTAAGCACTGGAAATGTGCCTAGCACAGGGAGGAATGGAATTCTTCATTTAATTTGAATGTAATTAATTTACATTTGAATTGTATCACCATATGTGGCCACTAGTTGGGCAGCGTAGACCTAGACCCATCAGACATCCCCTTTCTGCCCTCAGCCTCAGCACTCCTTATTTATGATCAAAACATTAATGGAAACAACCATAAGTAAGTAAGTAAATAAATAAATAACAGGGCACAAAGTGGTGGGGGGAGGAAGGGATAGAAAGTGGTGTTTGTGTGCTGCAAATTATTCTTCTCTCTTGAATAAAGCACCAGTTGGCCAGAGACTGGAGCCCCAGTAGCAAGGTGTAATGGGAAAGTCTAGTTTTTCATGCCATCTTGGCAAAGGGAGAGAAAGCCAATTATCAGAAAGGGAGGGATGAATAGCGGAAGCAGAGAGTATTGTTTTTAGGGTAGTGAAACTGTTCTGTAGGATTCTCTCATGGTGGATATACATGTCATGATGCATTTGTCCCAACCCACAGAATGCACACCACCAGGAGTGGACCCCTAAGGTAAACTGTGGCCTTTGGACAAAGATGGTATCAATGTAAGTCCATCAGTGGTAATATATGTACCATCCCGTGGGGGAATGTTGATCATAAGGAAGGCTGTGCATGTGTGCTGGCGGAAAGTATGTAGGAAATCTCTGTATGTTCCTCCCAATTTTTCTGTGAACATAAAACTGCCTAAAAATTAAGGTTGTTGCTGTTAATTCCACAGGAATATAAAACAGGAAAACAGGTAAACAAACCAAACTGTAGATTATCAAGAAAGGATTAAAAACTACACTGGCGTGAGTTTTGTCCTAATGCTCAAAAGTGAAGTAATGACAAAAAAAAGTCTGTTTCCAAGGATTTTCCACACAGGTTGCTGCTGACATGCAAAGCTAAGAGAAAGACCTATCACAAAGTCAAGAGCTGAGAGAAAATACATCTTGGGACACCTGGCTGGCTAGTTGGTAGAGTATGTGGCTCTTGATCTTGGGGTTGTGTAGGTTCGAGCCCCATGTGAGGTGTAGGGATTACTTAAAAGAGAATGAGAGAATGAGAGAGAGAGAGAGAGAGAGCACAAGTGGGGCCAGGGGGAATGGCAGAGGGAGAGGGAGAAGCAGGCTCCTTGCTGAGCAGGGAACCCGACTTGGGGCTCCATCCCAGGACTCTGGGATCATGACCTGAGCTGAATGCAGAACTTAACCGACTGAACTACCCAGGCACCCCCAAAATAAAATCTTTAAAAAGAGAGAGAGAGAAAAAATACATCTTTACTTTTTTGAGAAAAAAAGCACTTAAAGATGGGCCCCAACTTCAAGCAAGAATGAAAGATACTTAAAATCCTTAAAATCCTGGAATAGTACTGTATGCAATGAGTCCTAAAATTGAAAAGTTGAGTCCAACTGCAAATCTGATAACAAATCAAATTTTCAAATGTAATTACTGAAAGGAAAGGTAAAAATTGTATGGAATATAGGTCTACAATCACAACATACATGAATAGAGAACAGGAAGTAAAGAGGAGGGGATGGTGAAAACATGCCAACTTCTCCATCTTATATAGGAGGGAACAAAAAGACAGATTTTAAAAGATTTTTACTTAATCAGAGAGAGAGCGTGCGCATGTGCACCTGCGTGCCTGTGTTCAGAGAGAGGGGGCCGGGCAGAGGAAGAGAGGATCTCATGCAGACTCCCCACTGAGTGCAGAGCCTGAAGTGGGCTTGATCTCATGACCCTGAGATCATGACCTGAGCTGAGATCAAGTTGGACAATTAACCGACTAAGCCACCCAGGTATCCCCAAAAGGCTATTTCATTCTTATCTTTGATGATTAGAGAACCACAACTTAAAAAGGTCTTTTTCAAATATGATGGTAGCTACCAATACAATTAAAATCAAAGGACATACCTTGCAGATGACTACAGCTGAGAAGATCAAGGAAGCATGTCCATTCTCTTTCCCCTACGCTGCTTTCTTTTGTCTGAACTTCTTCATTTTTGCCTGTCTTCCTCTAATAGAATGCAAGATCCTTGAAAAGACTGCACTTATTTTATTCACTGCTTATCCGTGGTACCTATAGAACTAAACAAATACCTATTTGTTTATGTCTTAAGTTGTATGTTTTTATGGAGGCAAATGTATTGTTTTCCTTCTTGATCTCTTCCATTGCTTTCATTCTAAGTCTTTCTAAACCCTGAGAAGTCAGTAAGATTTTATTCCAGTGTTTTTATGATTTCAATTTTTAATGATGTTGTTCGTTAACCTACCAGGAATGTATCTGCTGCTACAGTACGAGGTTAACGTTTTTCAACACCACTTGTGAAATAATCACTCTTTCCCCACTGCTTTGAAATGCATTTTTGTTTTTTTTGTTTTGTTTTTGTTTTTGGTCCTACCACACATTATATATATTAGGGCCTTTTCCTTGGTTGTCCTTTCTATTTCATTGCTCTGTTGGTTGATTTTTATAGCCCAGCCACAGTCTTAATTTTTACATGTTTAAGTATATGTTACTTGTAGGAGGGACAAGACCTAATCTGTCTCATTTTTATTTATAGTGTTAAATAAAACATAGCAATGTTTATTTGCAGTAAAAAATCTGAGGGCATATAAATAACCGATAATAGAGGAATGGTTAACAAAGATGCATTCATACAGCAATGGCTGTGTGTTCAGTCAATCAAGCTGATGACTACAGCTGCATTAACACCCAGGCCTAGAATACACTTAATGTGAATGCCACTTCCCTGATTTGGAAATAACACAGCCTGCTGAGCAACATTCTCATTCCCCATGCCAGCTGCCACCATGGGAGGGTCCTAGGATACATTTAAAAATCATATTTCTGAAGAATTTTTAGTAACTTTGAAGAATGTTCAAGACATGATTAAGAAAAAAAAAGAAAACTGGAAGTGCAATAAGAATCTAGTTTTTTTTTTTTAAAGATTTATTTATTTATTTAATCATGATAGAGAGAGAGAGAGAGAGAGAGAGAGGCAGAGACACAGGCAGAGGGAGAAGCAGGCTCCGTGCCAGGAGCCCGACGTGGGACTCGATTCGGGGACTCCAGGATCACGCCCTGGGCCAAAGGCAGGCACTAAACCGCTGAGCCACCCAGGGATCCCTGAATCTAGTTTTGTTTTAAAATCTCTGAGTATCGGGCAGCCTGGGTGGCTCAGCGGTTTAGCACCTGCCTTCAGCCCAGGCCATGATCCTGGAGACCCAGGATCGAGTCCCACGCCAGGTTCCCTGCATGGAGCCTGCTTCTCCCTCTGCCTGTGTCTCTGCCTCTCTCTCTGTGTGTCTCTCATGAATAAATAAAAATATTTAAAAATAAATAAGTAAATAAAATAAAATAAAATCTCCAAGTATCAATATATTTTAGAGAGGGGGAAGGAAGGAGCAGAGGGAGAGAGAGAGAATCTTAAGCAGACTCCACACCCAACACAGAGCTCAATATGGGGCTCCATCTCACGACCCCAAGATCATGCCCTGAGCCATTAAGGTCATTCAAAAATCAAGAATCAGACCAACCAAGCTACCCAGGTATCCCTCCACATATTTTAAAAGCTAAATGCAGAATAGAACCAAATGGTAAAAGGTTTATGTGGTAATACAAATGACTTTACTTTTGACTTTTCTATAGTTTCCAAATTTTCTTCCATAAAAACTATTTTCATATGAATAATTTTAAAACCACCTTGTTAGTATACTGCATGGAGAAGAGGTCAGAGCTCACTTAATGATATAGGACAAGCTACGCCAGAGCCCAAAAGGCGCAAAAACACTCAGTACGAGACATGGCCACGTTAGCCTGGCTCCAGGTCAGCCCCAGACCAAGTCCTCAGCCCCCGGACTGCACGCACTCTGGCTTGCCAGGTGCTGCCGTCATGGTCCTCTGCAGACAGGCACTCAGCCACACTTACCTCCCAGCCTCATGGTCTTCTGCTTCAGCCCATCATGGGACAGGATGTGCCATGTGGAACTACCCATTGGTGCTCCCGTGAACAGACTCTGAGGACAAGCTTGTGTTGGTGCTCTCATTTGTTGGCCATCCCTGCCTCGGTTGTAAAATGGACCCACAGCTTGCCCGCAATGACTTGATCATGTGCCTTCGCTTACTCAGCCTTCTGATCCATAAATCTCACCATAGATGGGAGAGAGATGGGAAGATGGAGGATACTTCAGATCTTAGGATTTTTTTGAATTGTTTTCTGTGATTTGGGAAAACAGCTTGTGTGAATCATCCCAAACTCATACCTTTTTAGTTCTTGTTTGCCCTAGTATTTCTCTTCATGGATAATTGTTGAAATAATTCTTCTTTTTATTTTAATAGGCATTTGGCTTACCAGTTTCTATCATCTTCACAGAGGCCATACATCACATCTCTGATGTAGTCTATGGGCTCGGTGCTAGATAGAAGAGTGCCACAACTACCTAGGAATCCTCCCATCTCTGAAGATGTGAAGAAAGCAAGGAATTGGTGATATGTGAGAACTGGTCACTCTGTCCCAGGGTTAAGACACCCCCTAGCACATCTAAGGACATAATTTCATCCAACCCTCATACAGACCTTCTGAAGCATCATTCTTTCCATTTTGAAGACATGAAAATCAAGAATTCAAGAATTTCAAATTTGTTGACCATTACAGGACAGGTAAATGGCACAGCCAGGTCTTCCAATTCCCCTTTCCATGATTAAACTGTAATCCAGGCAGTGTGTAGCTATCTCTGGATTAAATTTGTTAGAGGCCATAAGCTTCTAGAATGCATGTTTCCTCAAAGAAATCGGTCCATATTTTTGAGACCCTGGTATCTGAGTTGGCTGTAGAGAAGTTAGAAGCACTGCTCATCAGTGCCTAGGCAGGAAGAAAGGAAATTCCCAATTGGCACTTTGCAAAAAAATCTAAGTCTAAATTCTGAGTTCTTTCCAAAGGTCATTCGCTACAATCAAACATAATTATGGGTCAATTTGATCTACAGAACTGTAAAGATCATTAAGATGAGAGACCACTAAAGATCAAAGCCAAAACAAATAAGAACATGAGACACAATCTGTTATAAAGAATCTTAGAAGAGGAAAGGAAAATAGGTACCTAGCCTATCTCAGGGGCAGATGATAGGGTGATGTTGGCAGGGAAAGGAAAAAAAAATTTTTTTTCATCAAAACAAATTACCTTGCCAGCAGACCTGTAATAGAATACCTTATGCAATTCAAAGTAATATTTTACATTTCTGCCAATCCTGACGTATACATATAAATACATATAAATACAAATAATGCATCCCAGTCCTTTTGAGTTAGTATCCACCGCTACTCATGAACAGTAAAGGCTCTGAGGAATCAAACAGGACTTAATATTACACTGTGTCATGTTATTCAGGCTTATTTAACATCAAACAAATCAAAGCTAATGGCTATAGCAAAATTAACTTGCGTGCACATGAATGTATTTAAAATAAACACCACTTCCCTGGCTTGTAAACAGCACTGCCCACAGAATAATGTGCTCATGCATACCCGGCTGCCATCCCATGGGGCACACAGAGCACAGCTCCGAGGTCAGGTCAGCGAATGGCCAGCCTTGGCTGTGCCCCTCAGTCCCTGTGTTCTCATCAGTAGGAGTGGACCATACGGATCTCACCTTTTGCCTGGGCAAAGGCCCTGTGGGGCCAGGGGCCAAGCCTGTGTGTTCTCCACTGTGCAGCCTTACTGCCTGCACATCAGAATTCAGTAAACAGATGTCAGTGATTTCAGGAGATTGAGTCTGGGAATTATATTGGGGAACAGTAAAGCATGTATTCAGATATTTGGTACAACACTAACTGCTACCATGTATGTGAATGGGACTGCAAGCTGGAAATTAGGTTAAGGGATTTAAGGCTATTATTTCATTTAAGACAACCATCCTCCAAGCTGGGTGTTACATTTTTACAGATGAGGAGACTGCTGATGCCCAGAGCAGGAGGCAGGCAAGCAGCACAGATCCAGCTGGAGCCCAGAAGCGGGCAGCACTCGGGTCTGTGCACCCAGGCCTCCTCCTCTCTGCACCCAGCTTGCCAGGGATTTTTCCAAGGTTTGTATAGCATGTTTTCCAGAACTGGCTGTTCATTCATTCACTTACTCATTTATTCGAGTAACAGTGATGGTCTCTCGCACGGAGAGAGAAAGGTGCTAGGCACTACAGAAAAGCAGAGACTCCTAATATACAGTCTTTCCCCCAAGAAACTTACAGTCCAGATAGAGAAAATAAACAGCAGAGACATAAGGAAGAAACAATAACTCGATGGTTAAAAACTGTGCATGATGATGGATGTCATAGGCTCCATTATAATCACCTCCTCAGGTACAGACAGGTGAAAGACACAGAGGCTAGGAGTGTCCTGTTATGCTGGAAAGACAGATGACCAGGGCGCTAGGGGCAAGTGTGATCTTGGGCAACCTCTAACTCCTCCATCTTCGTCTATAGAATGGAGAAAGTAATTATGCTTCTCTCTTGAGTTGTGGTAGAGATTAAATGAGACAACTAACATGAAAACTCCATAAATGGTAGTGATGCCATTTCCCCCCACACACTTAGAAAGACAGAGAAAGAAAGATTGTTTTTGTGCTGAGCCAAATTTTCCAATGGATAAAGCTTTCAATCTGGGGTTGGAGGGTGGGAGGTTAGGAAATGAAGGGAAAAACCTCCATGTAGCTTCCACTTTCTTGCTAAAAATAAATTATGTTAATTAAGCATGCAAAACAAAAAGGAAAGTTAGAATTTAAAATGCTGACTTTAACTCTTCCCAAGGCCAAGAGTAAAACTTGAAGTGCTTTTTACATCATTTTAAATATCATTTGTTGTAGAAAACAAATGGGGAACTTTTCTTAAATCCAAGCTTTGCTCTTGGCACAGTCTTTTCTCTTAGCATTTTTCCTTACCAATTGAAATGGCTTATCAAAATAGAGAAAGAAACCATTGGGTAATAAAAGAGTAGTCATTTTTAAGAGAATATGTGTAAGTGACAACCTAGACCATATTTAGTGAAGGGATCTAGAACCCATGGCATGCAAAACCGTTCAAGCATCTAGTGTAAAAGAGGTCGCTTTAAGGGACCATAATAATCATTTTCTGTTACTGAAAAGCTATCTCATAGAAGGGGAAGGGGGTTTGTTTTGCCTTGTTCCAATGAGCAGAAATCAGACCAGTTTTTTACGTTCAAAAGAGACAGATTGTCTCTTAATATATATATATATATTTTTTTTAAATAAAAGGAACAAAATGAAAAAAGACAGAGGGAAAAGTACCCCTCCCAACTATCTAACAATTTCAGACAAATTAGCTCCCCTCCTCTGCCCTGCCCATCCATTCTCTAAGAACAGCCAGACTGACCTCTCAAAATGGAAATCAGATGATATATATGCACTTAAAACATTTTAATGCAGTGTTTTGCAGGCTTATCTTCACATTAGAATTACCAGACCACCTTTTAAAATCCCAATTCCGAAGCAGTACCTCAGACCAATTAAAATCAATCTCAGGAGGCAGCATTCAGAACTCAGTATTTTTAGAAGGTGCCAGGTTCCACCAATGTGTACCAAGGTTGAGACTCCGTGGTTTACTCCAAAGGCCCAGATCTTTCCATGGGTCAAGGCCTTCGGAGCATCCCCTACCTGCCTTCCAGCTTCCTCTTCCATCCTACTCTCCTTGCTCCCTACTAGCTTGCTTTCTGTCTCTCAATTACATCTCCCTTCTCCCCACAGGATACTGGCACATGCAGCTCCATCTGCGAGGAGCATCCTCCCTCCCCATTTGGCCAACTCTCAGCCACTGCTCACTCTTCAGACCTCATCTTCAGAAGATATTCCTAGGTCGTCCCCCTCTAGACTGGACCCCCCACCACCACCTTCCCACCTGTTACATGGTCTCAAAGCTCTAAAAGGCTTGACATCAGAGCACAAGTCATGATTTTAATATAAAACTTATTCGTGTGAGTAGGTAATTAATGATTGAATCTCCCATTACCATGGAAGCTTTTGGGAGCAGTGGGGGCAGCCAGACGTGGTTTGTTCACTCTGAGTCTCCAGGACTTTGTGCAGTGCCCGGCATATGGTAGAATGAATGAATTCCTTGGATGCGTACAATGAATGAGTGCTGTCATGTGATTTTTGCATAGTTTAGAAGGACATAACTTTTATTGCACGATTCTACATTTCAGGCATCTTTAGTTCTGAAGGCTCCGCATGGTGCCCAGCGCAATAATTCTCCCGACTGGCTAGTTTGGGCGCTTCCATGGACCCCAAACTGCCAAAGGGTTTACGGGCTCAGGCCTTGGAGTCAGACCAAGCTGATTCTCAGTCAGGACTTCACCACTTCTTAGTAAATAGTGATTATAGACCAGCCACTTTATTTTGTCTGAATTTATTTCCTCATACATAGAAGGAAATGAATATTCATTTCCTAAAGTGGTTGTAAGGTTTAACTGAATTGCTTCGTACAGTGCTTAGCACATGACAGGCGTAAATGTTAATAATGCTGCTGGGAATTACTATTATTCCCATGTTCTCCCTTGCTCAGGACCCTTCAAAGACTCCTCCCTTGAATGTTGGATGATAACTCAGCTGCAGGAGCTTCTCATCCTCGGTCTTTGCTGCACCTCACCTTGCAATTTACATCCAAATATACTGGACCAGCGGAGTAGATGCTGCCCCGCACCTCCAAGCCTTTGTCACCACTGATCCTTCCATCCAGAGCATCTGCCCTCTCACTGCCTTCCTGCCCCCTCAGACTCCTCAGCTCAGAGTCAGCGTCTTAGCAAAGCCTCCTGTTTTCTCCTAGGAGGGACTCTTCTCCTACATTCTTTCTGAACTAAGGCACTAGCCACCCTTAGCAATGATCACATTGTATTGTTCTCATTTGTTTTGTTTTTTTTTAGGGGGGGGGAGTTTCAAAAGATGTATTTATTTTGGGGGGAGGGGAGAGAGAGAGAAAGAGAGAGTGGGGTAAGAGGCAGAGGAGAAACAGACTCCTGCTGAGCAGGGAACCTGACTAGGGGCTTGATCTCCAGACCAAGAGATCATGACCTGAGCAGAACCAAGAGTCAGATGCTTAACCGACTCAGCCACCCAAGCACCCCTGTATTATTGTCATTTTAGTGACCCTGTTTGGGGTCTGGAATGCAAGATCCCTGAGGCCATGGATCATCTCTATCCATCTTTGTATCCATAAGCCTTTGTGAAATCTTATCCTCTAGACACTTGATAAGTATGTGTGGATGTGATGAACGCTCCTGATCTCAGGAACCAGAAAACAAAGACAGTTCTAGAGTGTCATTTTTTTTCCCTGATATGTTTCATGATCCTTTCTGAAATGGCCATCCCAGCACCTGTAGGTGATATGAAGAAGTCACTGGTAGCAGCTGGAACTGAGGAGCCCTGCAGCACAGGTGTGCCCCTGGCTCAGGCTAGGATTAGAACACCTGTGCCTCAGAAAAGTTCTGGAGTTGTGATGGATCAGTACAAATCTCCCAGTCCTTGAGAAATAGCACAAAGCCTGTGCCTTTCTAGTGCATGGTCAACAGAGCATATCCAATCCTTGCTAGTGAATCACAACAGAGAGCCAAGGCAAACCCAAAGGGAATAATTATATTCCTTCCCTGACATGGCTTTTAAAAGATCTCCTGTTGCAAATAATCAAGTGGAATGAAGGTGCTTGGTTTTAGAGCCAGGCCTTCTAAAAGGCATTTTGTGAGAAAAACAACGATTTTCAGACTTTTTCACTGTACATTGCCCAGAGGAAGGTTGCATAAAACCTACCCCAGCATTTACAAATGAGAAAGAAATGGCTATTTGGCCAAGACCCTAAGTCTGCGGGGTGAAGCTTCTACTGTGCTCACCTCCTGATGGGCTCCGAGAAGCCGTGTTCTAGGAACTCGAATGAACACAGGTTCATGGTTTGTTATTGTGTAGTTGTTCTAAGAGGATAATTCCCACATATTAAATCTATGCACAGATTTCAGTGGTGTTACCATTAAGAGTCATTAAAGTTCAGTAATGGAACCAGCTTAGAGACGAAAATATGCCAGCTCTAAAACAATAATCATCATCTCCATGTATTATATTATGAGAGCAGTGAGGACCTATCAGATTGCCATAATTTGAAAAAATAGCCCAAACATGCATTTGTATTCCCTCTGGTACTCACTGTCCTGGAAGGCAGGTCAGAGGGCCTCCCTGGGTCGATGAATTCCATCTAACATCATGGCCACCCACGCACTTTCTGAAACCTCGGCCTTTTCATCCCTGCGCAGCCATGGGTCTTTCACAAATCCAAGAAGGCTCTGTTTGGTGTAGCCCAGAGGTTTCTAAGCTAGCTGACCTCCGAATCACCAGAAAGACTTGTTCAAACAAGCCGGTTACAACCACCACCGGAGTTTCTGATTTAGTGGGTAGGGTCTGAGATTTTGCCTTTCTAGCAAGTTCTTAGGTAAGGACCACACATTCCTCACAATCTTTCCAGGGGATCCTGAAGCTGCTGCTCTAATATTCAGAGAACCAAGGTGTGGCTAGTACTGCTCAACTCCAACTTAGCATTAGAATCACCTGTGGGTCTTTAAGACTAGTAAGTCTGAGCTCCATCCCCATGTCTAATTTAATTGGGACTGAAGTAGAATAAATCTAAATTTAAATAGATACAGGAACTGGTGACCACCATATTTCTCAAGGTCATTCTAAGGAAATCTGAGCATATTTACTTACTGGTCTTTTCTCATTGGGCTCAGTTGCACTTAGGAGAGGTGATATGCATCAAGTAAAATGCCCTGTTCTCTAGAAGCTTATAGTTTTTAGTAGAAATCTGTTGAGTGATAGTAAATCTCTGCATTTCACAAACCAGAGAATAGTTTGGATTTCTTCGAGATGCTGAAGATGCCAGCAACTTCAAGTCAAACCTCAGGTTTTCGTGATATTCAGAGTAACTCTAGAGAAAGGCTTATGGTAACACTTTCAGAGATATTGCTTGGCACATGATTAGTTGTAGCTATCATTTCCCCTAAACTTGAAGATGTCCTTGTTTTCAAGTTTTCCAAATAATTTTCTCTTCCCTAAGTAACATAAGGCAGGTGAGGCATCTATTTGTTCTCCATACACATTTAGATGCTCAAAAAACACTTATTGGCTCAATGAATTAGTCAGAGTCATCAAATCTGTCTTGCTGCCTGTTTTTCACATAGTCCAATGGCAAAGAATGGTTCTTGCATTTTTTAAACTATTGAGGAAAAGCAAAATAGTAATAGTATTTTATGACTTGCAAAAATTACATGAATTTAAATGTTAATATTCATAAATAAAATTTTATTGGAACACAGTCATCCTTAATTGGTTAGGATTGCCTAAGGCTGCCTCCACGCTACCTGGGTAAATTTGATACATTAAAGCAAAACCTGAAATATTTATTATCTAGTCTTTTACAGAAAAAAAGGTCTGCAGACTTCTGAATTAGTCAATACGTACTTATTACTTTCCGAGAAAAAAACTTGTGTTTCACATTTTCAAAGAAATTAAACATTTTAAGAAGCTGCTTCTGAGCTGTGGCCGGAGAAAATTGCAATCCACACCCAAATATACACAGCTGGGTATTGGGGGCGTAGCAAAAGCTTTAATGGAGTTATTAAAGTTGCAGCATAAGAAATAAAATTCTCCACAGAAATTCTTTTAAGCTCATGAAACTTGAGGGAAACAAAGAATTTAAGACCCTGTTTATTATTTGATTTCATAAAAATGCCTGGCGTGAAAGCAATTACCCATTCTAAATGCTTCAGCAGAGAAAATATTCACTTACTCCTCCCAGATTTGGGGAAAGGCAGAAATTAGCTAGTAGTGTCATAAATCTTTGAGAGATCTGAACAAGCATCTTCTCAACATTTTCAGACTTAACGAGAGCTTAACTTCAACCCTGAAGAAATGACTCAGGGAGCAATTTCATCTTTTGTAAATCTCAGTTTCCAGCTGGAGTCTTTCTTGCGGGGGGGAAGTAAACAACATCCTTTTTAAGAGCAGACAAGATCTTAATTGCCTGTTTGACCCTTCACAGCTTTTCCCCAGAAGCAGAATTTAACGTATCCTGTTTGGATATTGCTAGTATATGCATGAATATTCCTTGTAACATAAAATGAGGGGAGATACATTAACACAGCTGAGTATTTGTAGTCTCTCTTTGGAGACAGAGAGGGCGTTGTATTGTCAATCCATGTTCCCAAAATGATACTATAACTTTTAAAGCTATTATCAATAAAGATGATGGCAAATAATCAAATAAAGCCCACTTATCATACAAATCAAAAGAGAAATGGAACCTTTGTCATTTTATTTTATTTTTTTGAAGATGGCAGGGGTGTCTGGGTGGCTCAGTCGGCTAAGGATCCATGTCTGATCTCAGCTCAGATCTTGATCTCAAGGTCATGAGGTCAAGCCCCGCAACTCCCCACCCAGTGTGGAGCCTACTTTTAAAAAAAAAAAGTAAAAGTAGGGATGCCTGAGTGGCTTAGTGGTTGAGCATCTGCCTTTGGCTCAGGTCATGATCCTGGAGTTCCAGAATCGAGTGCCGCATCAGGCTCTCCACGGAGAGCCTGCTTCTCCCTCTGCCTGTGTCTCTGCCTCTCTCTCGAATGAATAAATAAAATATTTTTTAAAAAGTAAAAATAGATTAATTAATTTAAAAAAGATTGCAGCATAGTGAGGACAACATAATCTATTATTCTGAGTTGGTTTGAGATGGAGTCCGCTTGGAATCCATGTGTCTTACCCCAGGTTATTGACAGTGTGTTGGAGAAGAGCTCTGGGTATGTTCTTTTGTTTCTGTTTCTTTGGGGAGGGACTATCATACCATATGCAAAATCTTCCTAGGAGCAGAATGGTGGTCCAGAGATAAACAATGCTTCAGGCAAAGAAGCAAGAACTAGAGAAGTCAGTTGAAGTCATACGTGATACATTTGCTGGGAATCATCATCACAGCCAGGTGGAGAAAGACATTGGGCTTATTTGGATGTCATAGAACCAAATAGGAGTCATCAAAAACTGATGAGAGGTGCCACAGCATGGTGCTTCAAAGCTGGTGCTTTGGAGCTAGATGGACTTGGGGTAGAATTTTTGTTCTGCCTCTTACCCATTGTATAATCTTGGGCAAGCAACTTAGCCTCACTCACAATATTGAGACAATGATGGTAACTATCCCTGAGGGCAAGTGCGAATTACAAAAGATGATGTTTAGCACCGGGCTGATTTCCGATAATTTTTACACGTGACTCCACAAACATGTATGACAACCAGGATAATGTTGGCGACACAGTTGCTACGCTAGGCTAGCTTTGGATGCTGTTTGGTAGTTGAGGTAGTCCTATTTGGAAAGTAGAGATCACTTCAAACCTCTAAAACATTACAAATGAAGAATTGGGGAAGAAATTGAGGAAAGGATTTCCAAATAAAATTAATTTAGGGATCCTTGGGTGGCTCAGCGGTTGAGCGCCTGCCTTTGACCCAGGGTGTGGTCCTGGAGTCCCAGGATCGAGTCCCGCATCGGGCTCCCTGCATGGAGCCTGCTTCTTTCTCTGCCTGTGTCTCTGCCTCTCTCTGTGTGTCTCTCATGAATAAATAAATAAAATCTTTAAAAAATAAATAAATAAATAAAATTAAATTAATTTAGATTTGTAACTTTAAAAGTAAATACTTGCAGTAGACTATTCTCAAAGGCGAGAAAGAGGTCACAACATTAGATCAGGGATAAAGGGTTCTAATTCTAGAAAGCCAATAAACATAGTGCTGTCATAGGCATCCTGGGGGTACAAGAGCTAGAAGAGCATAGCTGGGGAGAGCAGAGGAGCACAAAGCAATATATTGTCAAGAGCTAAACTTCTCGGTACAGAGAAGAGCTGAAGAACGGAAGCTCTCCAGAGAAGTGTTGTAACTGCCCTGCTGCGGAGGCTCGGGGTTTGTTGTGATGAGCCATTTCCAGAATGGCTCTTGGAAACACCCACCATCTTCATCCTTCCTGCAAACATCCCCAACAGACATTCACTTATTTTTATTTTTGGTTCTCTTTTTTTAAGTTTCCATTTGACCACAAGTAGGAAAACATTTTAAAATAATTGTAAAAGAGAGAAATGAAATTTCTGTTTTGACCAAGGAATAACCAACTGTAGCGATTAAAAAGGAAACTATAAAAACCAGCAAAAAGTCAGCTTTCTGCTATATTGCCTTTTCCATTTTTCCTTCCTCTTAGGGAGCTACAGCAAACTCACTTCAGGAGCAAGGTAAGACTGCTTAGATGTTAAGCAGTGTGGGTCCTTTTCTTTCCAACACACAGCACCAACCCATTGTATCCTGCTCCCTTTTATCAGGTCCTACACCATGGGGTGGGGGGAGTAGAACCACTCTGCGGTATAGTAATAGGGGCCTGAGGACAGCTGGCAGGATAAGCCATCTCTGTGTCCCCTCTTTTCCTGAGTTATGACTCAAGTGTTAATTCCTCACTTGTTTTCAACTATCTCTTTGGGCCAGTGATCTTGTCATGTTGTCAATACGACACAATGGCAAGATTTCACCCTGGCCCTTTGTGCTAGCTTTAAAAAAAAGATTCTGCAGGGTGCCTGAGTGGCTTAGTCAGTTGAGTGTCTGACTCTTGATTTCGGCTCAGGCTCATGGGATTGAGCCCCATTTCAGGCTTCGGACTTAGCTCAGAATCTGCTTGTCCTCTCCCCCTCTCTTTCTCTCAAATAAATAAAACCTTTTTAAAAAAAGAAAAAGACTCTGAGCATCCCTTCCTTCAGAAAATTTGACACAAGTAGAGTATAAGGGGCAGGATCGGGGCCAGGAAAGCTCAGTCATTTACTAAACACCCACAAACTTGCTGAGGTGGAAATGGCCCAGGTCAGAGAAATAGGCTTATCCATATCCAGATGGAAATCACTAGACTATATAAGACACATTGAGAGTAGACAAATGTCAACATATTTCTGATTGCCAAGTTCGTCTGAAGACTAAATGCACTGGAAAGATATGAGGGTCGGGGGTATTTTGGGAACTGTATGATAATGAGTGTTACAGAGACAAAGCACCCACATAGCTGAGGTTTGTTCTTCACTGATACAACCTCACCATTCTTTCAGTTTCATCTCAGGGCTCTCACAACCACAATTAAATAATGATTGTGTTTATTAGTCAGCAGGGAAATGCATATTAAAACCACAATGAGCAACCACGATGCACCTATTAGAATAGCTATGATTTTAAAGCTGACTATACCAAGTATGGATAAAAATATAGAGGAACTAATACTCTCACACAGTGCTGGTGGGGTGTAAAACAGTACAACTACTTTGGAAAACAGTTATAAGATTTCTTCAAAAGGTAGCCATATACCTATCATATGATTAAGCCGTTCTACTCCCAGGTGTTAACCCAAGAAAACCGAAAGCATATCTCTATACAAAGATTTGTGTATGAGTGTTCATAGCAGCTTTATTTGGGATGGCCAAAAACTAGGAACAATCTCAATGCCCATCCAAGGGGAAAGAATAAACAAATTGTGGTATATCCATATGATGAAATACTCCTCAGCAACAAAAATAAATTATCGATATATTTAACAGTATTGATGGCATTCGAAACAATCATGCTGAATGAAAGAAGCAAGACAAAAAAAAATAGAGTACACGCTGTCTGATTCCACTGATATAAAGTCCATAAAAGTGCAAACTAATTTATAGTGGCAAAAAAACAAAAACAAAAACAAAAAAACCAAGGTTAGTGGTTGCTTGGGGGTGGGGAGTGGAAGAGGGATTACCAAGGAAGAAGAGGAAGCCTTTGGAGCTGATGGATACATTCAATATCTTGATTGAGGTGATGGTGTCACAAGTGTATACATGTGTAAAATTTTACCAAATTGAACACTTTAAATATGTGCAATTTACTGCATGTCAATTATATGTCAATGATTTCTAAATTTTCTTCATTAAAAATAATTATTATGTAATTATGTTCAGTGTCTGTCTCTCTCAGAAACAAAAGCTTGTGCGTGGGACCTGGGGTGATCTAGCTTACTGCTGTACCTTCAGCATGCTGTACCTCGATCATAGTAGGCATGCAAGAATTATTTGTTGAATAAATTAATGGATGAACTAGTGCCAGCAAGGATTTGATCTTATTACTTTTTTTAAAAAGATTTTATTATTTATTCATGAGAGACAGAGAGAGAGGCAGAGACAGAAGCAGGCTCCATGCAGGGATCCGGGTCTCCAGGATCATGCCCTGGGCTGAAGGCAGCGCTAAACTGCTGAGCCACCCGGGCTGCCCCTCATTACACCTTCTATTGTCAAGTCAAAGTGATTGGTTCTAGTAATCTCTTTTAAGGTTTATGTATTTAATAGAGAGTAAGAGAGAGAGAGTAGGAAGAGAGGGGCAGAGGAGATGGAGAGAGAGAATCTCAAGCAGACTCCCTGCTGAGCTTGGGGCCCAACATGGGGCTCCATCCCACAACCTTGCAATCATGACCCTAGTTGAACAAGAGACAGATGCTTAATTGACTGAACCACCCAGACACCATGATCCTAATGATGTTTAAAGAACCCAGTTGGTTATTCTCACTTGGGCGCTAGAAGATGAGCATTTTTACAGCTCATGGAAAATATCTTATAGGTTTGAAATCAAGGATGTTGATTTAAAAATAATGCTTGTTTCTGATTCTGATTATAACATACCATAAAAAATTTATGAATACAGAATAATAGAGGAGCAGTTTTTGAACTGCCAAGGTACTAAAGAATTTGATGAGGAGAAAAACTGTCTGTTTTTGTTTTACAGTGTCTGAACTTTCACAAAACAAAAACTACACCCTGATATGAGGTTGCACACTTAGAAAAAGCATCCGATTGATGATTGTGTCGATATGAACCCATAAGTCCCCAACACCCCAGACATATTTCACCCTGAGAGGCCAGGGAAATCTGGCCATAGAGTGTGGTTGACTAGTGTCTTACAGAGAGTCAAAGGTTACCTACTTTTGGTTCCTAGAGCTTAGAGGATAGTGGCCTTTGATTAGTCATTAGATAATGCCACTATGTGGGGAATATTTATATTTTACTTTTTCCTTAATTTGATAGCTATTTATTGAACACCTATTTTCAAGGGCTTAACTAGAGAATGTATAGACAACCAGAATATTTATGTGCTCTCAAAGAGCTCACCATTGAGAAAGACACAAAATAAGCAAAAGGTACTATTTGCTAGTGAATAATGGAGTAGAAATTCTCAACCAGGAGGCTTCAGACTTACCTAAGTCTCTTAAAATACACAGATACCTATCCTAGATCTACTAGATCCAAATCTTTGGTTAAAGTCACTGATGGCCTCAGTGAAAAAAATAAATCTAACACAAATTTAATAAGTATTACTACTGAGTATTTGACATCATAAATTCTTTTTTAAAAAATATTTTATTTATTTATTCATGAGAGACACACAAAGAGAGACAGATACATAGGGAGAGGGAGAAGCAGACTCCCTGTGGGGAGCCCAAAGCAGAACTCAATCCCAGTATCCCAGGATCACACCCTGAGCTGAAGGCAGCCACTCAACCACTGAGCCACCCAGGCATCCCTGATGTCAAAAATTTTAATTGGAATAAAACACATACACATAAAATTTACCATCTTAAGCATTTTTAAGTGTGTAGTTGGTAAGATTAAATACATTCACTTTGTTTGTGCCAGCACCACCACCATCCATCTACAGGATTCTTCATCTTGCGAAACTGACTCAGTCCCATTAAATAATAACACCCTATATCCCCCTCTCCCACACCCCTGGTAGCCACCATTCTACTTTCTGTAACTACTCTAGGCACATCACACATCTTGGTAATTTCAGATTGCTATAACAAAATACCATACACTGCGTGGCTTATCAACAATAGAAATTTATTTCTCAAATTTCTAGAGGTAAAAAGTCTGAGATTGGTCAGGTTCTGGTGAGGGCCCTCTTCCTGGTTGCTGGCTGACTTCTCATGTATCCCTGCATGGTGGAAAGAGAGCTTGCTAGCTCTCTGGCCTCTTTTTATAAGGGCACTGATCCCATTTCATGAGGGGTCCACCATCATGACCTAATTAACTCCCAAGGGCCCACCTCCAGATACCATCAGACTAGGATCAAGGTTTCAAGATATGAATTTTGAATGAACACAGACATATACCAATAACATTGTATAAGTTGAGTCACATTGTTTTAAGTGCCACATTTATTGTGATTTAGATTTTTTAAAGTTCCTTTATTTTTTATTTTTTAATAGTCTCCATGTCTAGTGTGGAGCCCAATGTGGTGCTTTCAACTATGACCCTGAGATCAAGACCCAAGCTGAGATCAGGAGTCAGACAATTAACTGACTAAAGCACCCAGGCACCCCTAAATAATCCCCTTAAAAAGCAGGAATTCCCTTTAAAAATTTCCTTAAAAATACCTATCACCCTGAAGGAGATCAAAAACGTACAGCTATAAGATGAACGAGGAAAACAACTATCCAAACATTATGTTACTGAGTTCTTGGGGCTGAGGAATATATTTCTAGGGAAAGCATGGCACCTTGATTCCAAAAGTTCTTAACCTCAAAGACCCTAAATAGAGGCAAAGACAAGTAGCTCAAGTAATTACCAAGACAACCTTTCTCAAAGAACGAAGTGAAGAAATTGAATACAAATATTTTTTTTAAGTAACAGGTCTCATCTCTAAGTTACATAACTAAAACTTGGATGGAGTAAGTAAAATTATACTTAATTTTTCATTTTATATTAGATCAGATCAGAAGGTACAGTTCCACTCTTGACTTTTATAATTACAGAAATTGTAGTTTAAATATTCTTTAAAAGACTAAAAACCAAGAAGGATGACTTTCATTCATACTAAAAAAATAAAGGCAAACCACAGTAAAGATGCTCAAAAACATAAAACCACGGTAATAGCAAGAAGTAGAACTACATAGAACTCCCCATCCAAAAATATCCCCAAAAGTACAGAACTTTTGGCAGAGATAATTTAACTCTAGGCAGAGATCACAGAATTAAGACCAAACATACAAGAATTATATCAGTAATTGTAAATACTTTAACTTCACCATCACCTAAGAAAACAAGAACAAATGATGAGAAAGCTACCTGAGCCCACCTGCAATACCTTCCTCCCTCACTTCTTCCTTCCCAAATGAATTAAGGAAGGACCGTACACTTCCAGTCTGGGGCAGGCTTGCAATGTAGGCAAATGGAGAAGGTTGGAAATTCCCAGAGTCCTCCGTGCTGCTGGGGACCCTGCCTAGGAGCCTTGAGGTTGCAGAGGCATTCTAAATCCTGCAGGGCAATCTTCCCCATGAAGGGCAAAGTCCTTCCAGCGCCCCCTACCTCCTGGAGATCGGAAATGAAGTTTTTGTAAAAAGCCAATAAAAGGATGTGTGGTTTGAAAAAGCAGAAACAGAGGATGCATTTGACTTATCCAGAGGTCTGTGAATTCAGGATGGTGAAGAGGCCTATCTGTAAATTTAAAATCAACTGGAAAATTATAGGTGAACGTGAGCAAGTATGTTTTTTGTGGGTGCGTGTGAGTGACTGCGGCCCATCGTGGTGTAGGAAAGCCCTGGTATCAAGAGCATGTACTTTGTGCTCAGATTCCCTAGATTCCAGGCACATACAAGTTTTGTGGGGCCTGAAACTCACACAGTGTTTAAGAAAAATAGGACCAAAAATACGATCCCAAAGTTTGCTTGGAACGGGAAAAGGAATTACAGCATATTTCAAACTTGACAAATAGCACCGTATCAATATCCAGAAAAATAGCATGAGAGTTTTATTAATGAACTTCTCGTCCTTATTTAACGTACAGTGCTTTTTTTTTTTTTTTTTTTTTGGCTACTTACTCTCTAATATCCTCTTCATGTGATGATGATTTCATAACATTTCTTTTTTTTTATTTTAAAGATTGTATTTATTTATTCATGAGAGACATAAGAGAGGCAGAGACATAGGCAGAGGGAGAAGCAGGCTTCCTGCAGGGAACCCGATGTGAAACTCGATCCCAGGACCCCGGGATCATGACCTGAGCCGAAGGCAGATGCTCAACCACTGAGCCACCAGATGCCCCAATTTCATAACATTTCTATACAGTAAATAGAAAGAAAACTAGACTTTTGGTCTAGCCCAGTTTGTTAACATTTGTTTTTTATTTGCTGATAATAGAAACATTTCTTGTAGCTTTATGACTTAGTGGTAATATCATGCAATTTTAAGGACTGTTGTTAAATTTGAACAAACTCTATCATGGCTTGTTTGTTTGTTCTTTATTTGAGATGTTCCATTTGGAAGAATTTTCCTTCAAACTTTGTTTCTCCACTTCTTACATAATTCTGGTGTGAAATACCAGGTCATGCTTGCAGGTGAATTAACACAATCAATAAGAGCATTCCTAGAAGCATTCTTACATCCAGAAGGCAAACAATAATTTAACTGTAGGCAGAGATGATGGCAAACCACATACACACACACACACACACACACACACAATCCTACTAACTATACCAAACCAAACATTACCTAATTCACCATCCTCATAGCCAGATCCCAACCATGCCCAGAGCTGTTCCAACATCAAACCAATAAGGTGCATGGGAAGTTGGAGTGGAAAGAGACAGCGTTCTTAACTGATTGCAAACAGCGTATTTTACTTTTGCAGATTTTATAAAAAAATTATGAACGCATGCACACATTCCAGGGCTTCAGAAGCAGTGTATGCAAGAGGGGGACCCTGAAGCATAAGCTTCATTAGCTTCATAGTAAATCTACTTCTGTCTACATTTAAGTCCTGTCTTTGCTGTTTACCAGGGCCTTAGACAAATTGCTTACCCACCTGGTCACCTCAACCGTAAAATGGGGGAGAAAACATGGCTGCTTTCACTACAAGCCTGAGCTGAGTGGCTTGCCAGGGATGATGCAGTCTGCAAAGCCTAAAATGTTTACTGTCCAGCCCTTGACAGAAAAAGTTTGCTGACCCCTGCTATTAAATGTCAATAAGAGGTGCTGATTGATTAGCAAGCTTGGACTCTGTGCCTGAGAATATCCTTCATCTCATTTCCTCCCAGGCAAGGCTACCAAGTTCCTACTTGATTGAAAAGCAAACTAAGATCCAGGGAGAGTCAGTGACTTGCCCCAGGTTCCATAGAGAGTGAGTAGGTTCGCCTCAAGTCTACAGGACTCCAGATTCCAGCAACTTCTCCATCAGGCCACTCAGCCACTGGAGTGAGCCATGTAATGCCCAGGGCCATGGTCAGCAGGGGTGGGAAGAAGAAAACCTCTCCCTAGTGGGCAGTAATGGAAACCTCCCCTGGAAATGTTGCCTGCCTCCCCATTAGCAGCCTTGATCGTTGTAAACAAATTGTTTTATTTAAAGTGAGGTTTCAAACTGTGTGCTGGTAGGAATTGAATATTCAAGTATGAAGAGTTTGATTACAAGTGTTTCTCAGATGATTTAAGTATTTAAGCAGTTGTATCGGTTGTAAAAGTTTACATTTTATAAAAAACCCAAGTAATTGGTTTCTTCTGTAAGCCTGGCCTCCTTCGCAGGAGAAGGGGAGGAAAGACCCTATAAAAAAGGGGACACATTCTGATGACCAGATGGCCAGTCACTATGAGCAGCCCTGGAAGGTTGGCTATCAGGATCTGTTCCAGGGAGAAATTCTCAGCTGCCCCTAAGGCAGCAGGACAATCGGAGTTCTTCAGATCTCCAACACCTTCACTGGTTAAGGAATCCCATACCCAGGGAGCACTGTCATTTCCCCTCATTCCCCTTCCTCCAAACTTCTGTGGCCAGTTTAGAATCCAGGATGACCAAAGTAAATTGTGGACTGCATGGCCATGCTCTCATCTCATCTCATCATCTCATCTCATCTCATCTCGTCTCGTCTCATCTCATCATCTCATCAAAGGCCAAGCACCCTTTGCAGTAATCACATCTATTTTTAAGGGGAGTCACTGGGAGGAAGGTCAACCATTGGCAGAAGGCAGGTAGACAGATTCCAAATTGTTTTACTACAGATTTGTCCTGGAACCCACCCATCAGGTGACCCAAGGACAGCAGCCCAGAAGGGCCTTCTCTGGGTCATGAGAGAGGTGGGTGACATTTCATTTTTTTTCTATTGGTGGAGACATTTAAGGCACCATCTGAGGGGCATGGGTGTTGGCTACAGACAGATGATGTCTCTGGGTAAAAATGAACCCATCTGGTCTGGGTATCAGTGTGTGTTCTTTATGGACTCAAAACCTTTAAAGTTTCACGTCGATCGTATTGATTTTTGTGCCGTAAGAAAATGCCTGGTAACCAGTGGTGACAAGTTCCATTCCAGGTGCTCAGGATCTCTAAACTGTCCCCCAGAAGTCTGGTGGCTTGGGGCAGAATGGGCACCTGATTTTACCTGGATGGCGAAATTCCTCCTGCAAGGAAGGTACTGGATCCCCATCAGGCCCCTTGCAAGGTGCAAAGGCCCCTGATTCTTGAGCACAGAAGGACTTGGCCGGGTTTTCTACCCTTGCTCCCTATGTCAAAAAGAGTCCCGGCTGAGCTGGAGCCCTCAGGTGGGACTGGTAGATTCAGGCCAGCCCTGCATCCTCTCCCTCCCTTCCTTAAAGGGCCAGAACAGAGTGGCTGCAGAGACCACACCAGCCCAGGAGAGAAAGAACACATCTCTATTGGGACGGTCAGGGTCACGGTGTGCATGAAGCAACTCTCAGCCTACTGCCTCGCTGACTAGCTTTAAACACAGGTGCCCAGAAAGGCAGTGCTGGGATTCGCGGAAGCAGATGGAAAATGCATTGCAGGAATTTAAGAAAGCTGTGGCTGAAATCATCTTCATTGCCCACTGCTGTTTTGGATGAGGGTTTTACAAAGCCAGCTTCATGACACAGTATTTCACAGTCCGTACTATAATTTGCAACCTGCGTAGGATTCTATAATGCTATGCTCCCCCCTACCCCTTCCCCCCACCGTTTCTTTTTTTCCCTCTCTGGCTCTTTGTCACTATTTGTTCATGAAATGACACTCGACGTAATGAAAGAACCTTCTTGCAATCTTCCATCTGGGCAGACCTGTGAAGTGTAAAGGGCCCTGGATGAGTATCAGGAAACCTGAATTTTAAGCCCTGTGACCTTGCATAATTCAATTAACCTTTCAGGAATCCAGTTAACTTGTGTTAATACAGGAGCAGATTATCTCTAAGATGGCTTGCGGCCCCCAAACTTCTGGTCTTAAGTAGGGGGACAGGAAATATCCACAAACACTAATGGTAGGGAAAAATCACAATGTACTCACGTGCAACACTGAACGGAGAATTGGGCATCCAGGATCACTTAGCAGGAACTATGTGCCCACCAAAGCAGCCATGAGCTAAGTGAATTATTATCTTTTTTTTTTTTTGAAAATTTTTTTGAATTATTATCTTGATAGCCTCCAGGGACAAAGTCACACTGCCATTCACCACCAATACCATTAAACCAACTTAGGAATGTGCAAAACTACAAGGGTAAACTTAATTTTGATAGAGAACAGGAAATTAGATACTACACACCCTCCACCCCGAAAAATGCAACAGATCTGGTTGTGAATTAGCCTATTCTTGCTTATGATGAGGGGGGAAGCCAGAGTCTTGCTTCTCAGATATTACAATGGTGCCTCATTTCCTGACGAGGGTATGCATGGGAAGCTAATTGGTTCAGACTGATTTCTCCAGGGCTGTGTCGTGCTTGGCTTCCTCCTGCCTGGGCTACTTTTCTGGGAGATTGAGATGAGGTTGTCATGTCTGCAGGTTTATGGAGAAGAATGGCCTTAACCCATATGCCCACGGACCATTGGAACAGCAAGACACGCGCTGTTCTCACTGATAAATGGTGGCTGCAGAGGTTTATATAAAGTTTGTGCAATGATTGAGTGTTACACTTGAAGAAGCAAATGTCAAAGAGCTTTTCATCCTGAATTGTAGCATAGAGATGTTAGTCTTTACTTGGGGCCGTCCGGTTCAAACTCCTCATGGGCTCAAAGCCCTTCTCACAGATGAAGAAGCTAAAGGCCAGGGCGGGGACGAGGTAGCTGGAGTCACTAGGAAGAGAGTGGCAGGTCACACCTGGAAGCCGAGGTGGGAGGGGGGTGGCCAGACTCAGCTCTTCCTCTGTGTGAATCATGCGAGGACCAGGACCGTAGAGGGCAATTTGTCTTTTCATCAGCTTAAACATGTTGACGTCAAAGGATCTTAAAGTGCTTTATTTGTGATCCTGGGTGTGTTTTGGGAGAATTAAATTCTAACAATTCAAACAAGTTAGGAAAGTAAAGTACTAATTTGCCAGAAATCCCACGGAATGAGGAGTTCAGTCTAACTGAAGTGTGTGGCAATTTTTATCTTATGCTGAAAAGCTACCACTTTGGAGCATCTCTTTCGTGCCAGAAGCCTTAACTGACACGGCAGACGCAATGCCTTCCCGTGACCCTCGCACAGCAACTCTGGGTGGTTAACAGTCCCATCCCGGCCCTTCAGGATGGCAGCCTCCCTCTGTCCCCCTCCCTCTGTCCCCCAGCTCCCCAGGACGGCCCTGATGTGTGCCCACCACTGCAGCCTCTTCTCTGGATGACCTCAGTGACCAAAGGAGGGACACTTCATTTGAGCCAAGCCACTGGCCCTCTGCCCCAGCTTTGAGGCAAAATGACACAAACAGGAAGCCAGCTGGGGCTGAGTCCTTCTGAGGGCAGGACCCCCAAGACAGCTCCTGACTTCCTGCTCCCAGACCCCCAGAGCTGGGTCAAGGGCTTTGTTCTTCTGGGAGCTGTCTCCCTCTTCCTCCCAATGAATATGGACCCCTACCCCATTCCTGCCTTTCTGTTACTTGTTTTCATTGGTTTCTTTTACTTGTAAGCAAAGAATCCGACCTGTATCTCATGGCTATGTTACACGGGAAGCCTTTGTTTTGCTTTTAAATGCCCACCTTTATAAACATTTTTTTAAAGATTTTATTTATTTATTTATTTATTTATTTAATTTATTTATTTATTTATTCATGAGAGACACACACACACACACAGAGGCAGAGACACAGGCAGAGGGAGAAGCAGGCCCCATGCAGGGAGCCTGACGCGGGACTCGATCCCGGGACTCCAGGATCACACCCTGGGCCAAAGGTAGATGCTTAACCGCTGAGCCACCCGGGTGTCTCTAAATCTATCTTTTTTTTTTTTTTTTTTTTTAATTTTTTATTTATTTATGATAGTCACAGAGAGAGAGAGAGAGAGAGAGAGAGAGAGGCAGAGGGAGAAGCAGGCTCCATGCACCGGGAGCCTGACATGGGATTCGATCCCGGGTCTCCAGGATCGCGCCCTGGGCCAAAGGCAGGCGCTAAACCGCTGCGCCACCCAGGGATCCCTAAATCTATCTTTATAACAACCTTCTGTAATCCATGCCATCCACATCGCTGCCTTCTTATGCATGATAATGAATACATCAAGATAGCGTGTTATTTAATGAGGGCATTTGGGATGCCTCAAAATGAATGCAGAGGGCACAGGAGGTTAGGACGATTCTTTGCTGAGCCCAAGACGCAGCGTGTAGAAGATATTCTGGGAGAGGGGGCCTTTGATTCTGCTTTTCTTTCCTGCTAAATTTCTAACATGAACTTTTCTGCTTTGCCTCAATCCCTTGGATCTCCTGGGGAACCCCCGGACTCCCTACTATGAAGTCCTAGGCAGACCTTCCCTAGTCCCCCGTCCCTCTCCCCCGTCACCCTCTTAGTATTCTCCAGCTAGTGCCCAGAATGATCTGCTTCCTTCCATCCACGTGGCCTCCATGCTATTAGCTTCTCTTCAGGGTCTGTAGCCTCATTTATCTGCAAGTCAGGAGCCTGGCCTGGGGCCGGAGGGGAAAGAAGCCTCCAGCTTAGGCAAGACTATTCTAGTGTTGTGGAGGGTGGCAGGGAGTTTGAGGAATGGATAAGAGGAAAGTTATGGAGGGTCCTTGAGTCTCCTGTACCAACCCTGGTGTCACTGGCCCATGCATGGAGCTCGGTCCTGGTTTACCCAGAGGTCTCTACGGACAGTTAAATCCATTCACTACCCTTGTCCCAGCAGGACTTTAGAAGCTGAGCTAACCCAGAGCTGCGCAGCATCTGATATCCTGCACATGGGTGTACCTTCTCTCTCACGAGTTCCTCCAGGTGGGCTGGAATATAGCTTCTGAATCTGAAAAGAACTGGTTCCTTACTCTCCAGAATTCCTCTGGTGGGTTGGATTGCTTTGTGGTGACTGTGGCTGCCTGCGCACATACCCCTTCCCCATGTGGGGCACCCAAGGGGGCTTGCACCTGCTCCAGACCTTTGGAGAGCCCCTGTGCCTGTGCCAGAGACTGGAGTAAGCAGTGAAGATGCGGGGCTTGATAAATCACAGTCCTCGACCTCAAGAACTCCAGGATCAGGACAGAAGCTTGGCAAGTGAAGAGATCATCGCTTCACTGTGGACCCAGTGTCATCCGAGAGGGTCATGGAGGGATCCCGTCACACAGGCTTCGGAGAGGTAGAGGGGACTCTGGGAGTCACAGACAATCCCTCCTTTTCTACTGCACCTGCCTGGGGCCACCTGTGCTGAAGGGAGAGCTTTAACCCACCATCGATTTCTAGCACTGTTCGGGGTTCATGCAAAATCCGGCCCAGATCTCAGCTCTCTGCCATTATGATTAATTGGTCGATACATATGTATCAGTCACATCAACATCAACATCACTGGCTCTCCCTCCGAGAACCATGTGATGAGAGGCCTCATTTAGCTGATGGGAACATGAGTCTGGCTTTCATTATGAAGCATCCCGGGCTGCTCTGAAGGAATCGTTGGACCCAGTAAGGAATTGATGTGATGAACACCATTAATTGATTCATTTTCCAACTGCTTCGTTGGTTCCCTTTAAGTGCCTGAGGTGAATATTGAGTGCCTGCCATGCGGTGGTATTTTCTGGTCCCTCGTAGGCAGCTCACATAGAGACATTGGTTGCACGGCTTCCTCAGTTAATCCACGGTCTCAAGTTGGAAGAGATTGTATGGCCTCTGCCTAAAAACACAAGCACAACCAGGCAGGGCCTCCCAATGGTCCTGGGCAGATGATACCCAGTTTCACCTTTCTCTGACTCCTCTTCTCTGTGTTTAAGTTCAAGAAGAGTCCTGGTTTCCACAATGCTCTGCTTTATTTATTTATTTATTTATTTATTTATTTATGCCCCTAAAAACTGGAACACTCTGCTTGCTTTCTCTGTCTTTGAGCTTTCCTCCCCCAGATCTTTGTAAAACTGCTGGTATAAGATGAACTCCCCACAGTGAAATGCAAGTCCCTCAAGGAAGGGGTCCTCTCTGCTCTCCCCCTACTCCCAACCCCCCTTGTGTCCCCAGCACTGCAGAGGTGCATGGCCCAGGATAGGTACAGATCAGATTGTTTCATGAAAGAACCTTCTCCACCTTTCTATTTGAGCTGCAGTCTCAAGCTCTCTCCTACACCAACCTCCACATCTCAGCTGCTGGTCTGCATTTTGCTCTGTTGCCTGCTCACACTCAACATGATTGCAATGAAAATCCTTTTCTTTTTCTCCATACCAGCATCCCTGCTGGACCTTCCTATTTCTGGCAGGCATGCCACCATTTGCCCGACCACTCGAGAACAAAACCTCAATGCGGGGCTGCCTCTTCCCCTCTTTCTGTGGACCTATTCTTTCTTTTTGTCACTGAGCCGACTTCCTTGTTCACTGCAGGGTAGCCAGTCACCTTCCTTTACTGGTCCATCCAGATGCCATGGTCTAACTCAGAATCCCATCCCCTTAGCCTCCTACCTGGCTCATCACTTTCCTAATCCACTGGACACTCTTCCTCCAGATTGCATTCCCAAGTACCATGTCCATCTGCTGCTTCTCTAACCTAATCAAAGCTCATCAGCTGCTCCCTACTGCCTACTGCTTTGAACCTCGGCATTCAGGGGCCTTCATGATCACCCCTTAAACATCCTGTCCAGTCTCGTCTCCAGTGATCCTCAAGTAAGCACCTTCCTTCAGTCTAACGTCTCCTGAATGTGTCTTACATTTTCCATTTGGACTCATGTTCTCTCTACTCCTTGCCTTGGGTCTCTCTGCTCAACTCTGTTCAGTGAAATCTCACCCAGACTTCGAGGTCAGCCCAGATCATACTTTCTCCAAGGAGCCTTCCCCTCCCTGACCACAGGTCTCCCCCTCATCTGAGTTCCTATAGTCGTGTCCTCTTTACCTTTGACTTGACCTTAGTGTATAGTGCCTTGGATCATCAGTGATTTTGTCATGTGTCTTATCTCCACAGCCAGCTTGTAAATTTGAACAGATCTCATGGCTCACGTTTTCTTATATTCCCTACAGCAGTTAAGTTCGTTGCTTCCCAAATCTGGGCCTTGCACAGAATAGGAACTCAGTGGATATTGGTTGATTTTAAAGGAAGATAAGACTGAAATAAATGAACATCAGGATAGGAATCAAACTGCATATCTAGGGAATAGCATTTCCTTAGGGTGTTTTTAATGCGTCTTTCCCCAATAAAATTGGAAACTTTAAATAGCACCAACATCTCATATTAGATATGAAATATGCAAGCTTACCTTAGGATGTATTTCACTGTTACTAATTTCTAGAAGAAGAAAATTAGAGAGCCCATTATATTCCAGTAATGAAAGTAGGTTATCTGAAAATTGATCTTAATTTTCCATATTTAAATCACCTCATTTCAGCAATAACATGGTAGATTTAGTAATAACGAAGGGCTCACAACCTAGCTCTTTTGTAGCATTCATGTCTTAAATCAACACAAAGGGGTTATTCATTTTGTTCTGATTCAAGTAGGTTAAACTACATCAGTTTGGCTTTTAGGAATGGGTTCCAATGTGGTTCTTGGTTCTAAAGCCCAGATTTGGTCCTCCCCCACTTCCTCCCTCCTCTTGGCTGAACTTGTGTGTCCCCCCACCTCCACCCCCCCCGCCCAAATTCATATACAGAAGCCTAATCTCCAAGGTTATTGTTTTAGGAGATGGGATTTTGGAGGGGGTTAGGTCATGAGGGTGGAGCCCTCCCCAATGGGATTAGCATCCTTACAAGAAGAGGGATGAGAGAACATGCTTCCTCTCTCCACTCTCCACCACAGGGGGACACGAGCAGACAGCCATCTGCAAACCAGAAAGCAGACTATCATCAGGCACCAGGTCTGCCAGCACCTTGATATCCCAAACTTGGACTTCCCAGCCTCCAGAACTGTGAGAAATAAATATTTGTTTAAAAAAAATAATAAAGCCACTCAATCTCTAGTGTATTTGTTATAGCAGCCTGAACTCACTCTCTCTGTCCCAAGCCTGTCCCCCAGCCTGGCTCATCCTGTGCATCTGTCTTCTGACAAATATAGTTTTCTGAGTCCTATCCCAGACTATGGCTAATAATCTTTTGGAGTAAGGCCCGGGAAAATGTTTGTCAAAAATGTTCCTGTGTTTTATCTTGTTTTTAAAGATTTTATTTATTTATTCATGACAGACACAGAGAAAGATACAGAGACATAGGCAGAGGGAGAAGCAGGCTCCCTGCAGGGAACCTGGTGTGGGACTTCATCCCGGGATTCTGGGACTGAAGTCTCACATCTTGCCCCTGCCTCTTCCCTGAGTAGAAGGCAGACGCTCTACCACTGAGCCACCCAGGTGCCCCAAAAATGTTCCTGTGTTGATTCTGATGAGAAATCAGTGTTGGGACTCTCTGATCTTTAGTCATAAGAAGGCTAGTGGCCTCTAAGAGCCATGAAGTAGCCTACAAGGCTTTGCTGACCTCTGCCTACCAATACAACCTGACTGGACCACTCCTCTTTCTGTCTCTCTCTCTCTCTCTCTCTCTCTCTCTCTCTCTCTCTCTCTCTCACACACACACACACACACACACATCTATGTCTTCTCACATCCCCTGGGCTTCTGCACAGCTGTTTCACCTGCCTGCGTCACCCCTGTCCATTTTGCCCATTCACCTCATCCCTCTTTAGACACTTGATAAACACCACTTCCTCTGTAAAGCCTTCTGGAAAACTCTCTAGCAGACTGGAACCATTGTCCTTCTGCATCACTGCTTCCTTGTGCACTATTCTAGTTGAACATTCTTCATTTATGAGTGTGTTCAATGAACATCAGTGTAGCAGTAGGCTGGGGCACCATCTCTTGGACCAAGGAGCTTGGAGTCTAACTGGAGAGACGAACCAGAAAACCCCAGATGAGATTTACAGCCTTTTTTTTTTAATTTTATTTATGATAGTCACAGAGAGAGAGAGAGAGGCAGAGACACAGGCAGAGGGAGAAGCAGGCTCCATGCACCGGGAGCCCGACGTGGGATTCGATCTCGGGTCTCCAGGATCGCGCCCTGGGCCAAAGGCAGGCACCAAACCGCTGCGCCACCCAGGGATCCCCTTTGTTTTTTTGTTTTTTTTTTTTTGTTTTTTTGTTTTTTTTTTTTTTTTAGATTTACAGCTTTCGATGTTCCTCCCATGAGAGAGCAGCTCTTCAATGTTGGAGTCAGAATTTCCTTTTTGAAAAGCTGACTGACTCTTCAACTGAGGTTTTGTACTATATTGTATTAAATTTTTTGTTTGTTTTCCTCAAGGCAAACACAGTCATACAATGTAAAGGGTCTGTTTTCAATATGTGTTGTGGAAAGCCTTAGATTCCTCTCTTTCTCCACCATTTCTCACTCATCTGAAGGCAGCCACATCTACCCCCTTCAGCTGAGTATTTTCATTTTTACCTCCATGTCTTTAAGTACCATGCTTGAATTGCTATCTTTTGATTTTTCAGCTTCAGGCATTTTTTATTGACTTTGCTCTAGGGAAGATAAGACTTTACAGTTCCACTTCCCAAGTATGCTCCTTACATTCCCCAAGCTCCTAAAGCAGTTTTATTGTACTTTTGATTGGATCATTAAACATTATGATCTTATAACATAGCTAACTCATAACTTTGTGTTTTTCCTGGAGTTGAGTTATCCTTTTCTTTTTATTTTTTTTATTTTTTTATTTTTTTATCCTTTTCTTTTTAAAAAATCTGTATAGCGTGCTCTGTTCTTATCGCTAATTTACAACCAAATTGACAATTGTCTAAACATCCTTCCCAAGAAGTCCAAATGCACTCAGTACATTTTCAAGTTTATTTGCCTAAAGAAGCTCTCTCCCAGAGCCTTCAGCCCTGTTCCAGGCTGACCTGGTGGCCCTGTGTGTCAAGCACCCAGCTATCACCCAGCTATATACATTAGCACCCTCAGGGCTCCCTTCACCTCCCTCCTGCATTGAGCACTGCTTTCTGTATCAAAGGCCTTCCTCTTTTATTGATGTGTGGCCCCATCTTGGTAGAGCACATTCTCCAGTAACTTCCTTAAAAAGGTTCCTAGAGACTTTGCAAATCTGGAAATGCCTTTCTTCTAATGTGACACTTGATTGATTGTTTAGCAGGTGTCTTCATTTGAGTTTCCCTGGAAGCAAATCCGGAGATAAGTTAGTGAGTGAAAGTAATTTATTTGGGAGATGATCCCAGGAGGTGCCACTAGGGAACGGACAACTAAGAAAAGGGAAGGAGGGGTGGCTATACAGGTATTAATGATCAGGTTACCACTGTGGGCAACTGGGCCTCTGTCCTGCGCCTCTGTCCTGCTGGGACCCCAGGAGACTACACAGAACATGCCTAAGAGATGTCCCACCTCAGGAATAAGAAAGCCCATCACCAGTGGAGGGCTGCTACTGGGGTAGAGTAAGTACTGGCCAAGGTCATGGAGACAGTCAACAAGGCATTTTGGGAATGCCAACATTGCTACCCCCACCCCCAGACTCCTCTTTCCTGGTTTGTCTCAGTGTCTGAATGTAACTCACGAAAACTATTTCTTGACCATCACATCTCCAGAAGTCCCCTGTGAGTCTGCAAAGATGTCATCTCCTCCAGGATGACCCACTCAGAAATTGGCCTGTCCCAACATAGCAACACAGCCTCCACCTTGCCAGTACACCAGACCTGCAGGTATATGTGTCTCCTACTAGCCTGTGTTCTCAAAATGTGGTCTCTGGACTAGCAGCAGCAGTGCCATCTGGGGAATGTTAGGAAAGCAAATGAACAGACCCATGCCACATCTACTGAATCAAAAGCTCTGGAAGTGGAGTCCAGCAATCTGTATTTATACCATTCTTCCAGGGGTTTCTGTTGCTCACTTAAGTGTGAGCACCACTAGTCTGGAGTGTCAGTCCCTGGAAGGCACAGTGTGCATGTTATATTTCCTTATGTCCTTCCGCGTGCCTATTGTAGCACGTGTCCTATCATAGCACGATACGTGTTCATATGTTTGTACAATTAAATTTCAAGTGACTTGAAGAGATTAAGTATTAATCAGAGAACTCTGAGAGAGCTCTGAGCCATACATCCCATATGCCTGTAAGCAAAGTAGGGAGGTGAGGCACATCTGTGGGGATGAGGATCTAGAGAGCCAGAGAAGAGGCAAAAATGAGGAGAGGGTGACAATGCTAAGAACAAACTTGGCCTGTTAACAAGCTTGCCCATGATGCCCATGAACTCCTGTATGATTTTGCTTTGACCTTGTTAATAAAGTATGACACAGATGGTGAGAAGAGCAAAAAGGAATTTTGCAAAATGCATTTTCCATTTCCTCTCTGCTATTTGAGGAAGAAAGAACAAGAATATGCCCACATCTGTGCTATAACAAGCCCACAAAGATGAGGCAGCTATGTGCACAACTGGTGTCTGTGGACTTTTCCCCCATACCCCTCCCCAGCGGGAAGCTGACCCTAGTGGCCTGCAGACCCAGCCTTCCACACAGTCCACATGCAGAGGGTGACCAGCACTCTGATCCATCACCATGTGTCCTTAACATCTTCCAGCTGCCTGTGGGGACATATATTATTGATGGCTCTGGGCAGGCAGCAGATGGAGTCAGACGGGAAGGCATGAGAACAGGGCAAAGTTCCCATAAAGGGAAGCAGACTTGCAAAAGGCATACAGAAAATATCAGAACTGACTAATCTGCTGTAGTAGTGGAAGGAACATTTATAACTCGGCCCTTCCCAGTGCATCTCAGCTCCCCCCTAGCAGACACCCCATCTGAAGCTGAGAACACACAACCCATCACTCCTTCACTGTGATACTGCAAAGAGAAAGGAATAATAGTGATAATCACGTTAGCTACAATTCCGTGAGCATATACTAAACACCAGGCATGGTGCTGGGCATTTTACATACCCTGCCTCATTTCACCTTTACAAAGTCACAAGTTTGTTTTTAGCTGAAGACCCTTGTCAAAGTCACAGGAACAGAAAGTGAGAAAATCCCATGGATGTAATGAAAGCACAGCAAGCATTTCCCAAGCACGTGCTATGTGGGGAAGAACATAGGGTGCAGCTAAGGACCTCGGGCTCTGGAGCTTTGCTTCAGATTCTGGCTCTGCCTCTCAGCCCCTCTGCTCCTTGGTTTTCTTATCAGCAGAGCTGGATGCTTCATATGGAAATTGTGAGGATGAAGTGAGTAATATAAGGCACATAGAAAGCCCTCAGTGAAGAGCAACTACAGTTATATGCACTTAAAATCTTGTATTCACGTATATCCTCTTAATCTTAAGGCAACTCTATGAAGTAGGTGACTTATCATCCCCATTTTGCTGATAAAGAAACAGTTTTAGCTAGAGAGCAAGGCCAAATACCTTGTTCAAGACCATAGAGATGGAAGGAGCCAGGGAGGAGCAGTGAGCTCAAGCCTTCAGACCCACAAGCGCATGTTCCTACTTTAAAAAAAAAAAAATGGCAGAGAGAGAGCACTAGTAGGAGCTGCTGCAGGGAGAGGGAGAAACAGTCTCCCCATTGAGCAGAGAGCCTGATGCAGGAGATCCCAGGACCCTGGGATCATGCCCCGAGCTAAAGGCAGATGCTTAACTGATTAAGCCACCCAGGTGCCCCTAAGTCCACAGTCCTAATTAAGTTCTTCCTACCTCACCTTACTATATCCCATATAAAGAGATTTAGGAACAACCAAATACCAAAAAAATAAAAAAGCAAGCAAACAAACAAAAAAACTCTTTCAGAATATATATTACCATGTTAATTCAGATCCCTTGAGAAGCAGATACCACAAAGCGATTAGCTGTGTAGGAGATTTTGTGGGGGGAATTGCCTAGAGAGGAAACAGGCATGGACCCAGAGGAGGCTGGGAGAGCCGTCAGGTCACTATGTGGGTGGGGGGTGTGGAAGAAAAAGGCCCAAGGAAGTAGTGAGGGGAGGGGGAGTCTTAGACCACAGGGCTGTTGGAGGAAAGGTTTGCCAAGGTCCACAGGGAGCCCAAGCCTCCTGCCAGGGAACTCCATATGTCCCAGGAACGGCCTCCCTTACGCCTCCCACCAACCTCAGCCAGTGGCCAAGAGTGCTGTGTGGGAAGCGTAAGGACTACAGGTGAGGATCTTCAGCTGGGACCAAGGCCCATGAAGCTCCCTACAGTTGGTGATCTGAGAGGTGCATTTTCATGGCCAGCATAATTATCGTTTGAAAGCGAGTCTATCTGGCGAAAGATTCCGTGGAAAGGCCTTGAGCTCTGCCCAGGCAATGTTTTGATGCCACACTTTATAAATTAAGAACTCAGTTCCCTCGGAAGAGGAAAGCTCTACACTTCAAATGTCTCTTCCTCCAGGCAGCCTTCCCAGGAAACACAGGCCAAGGCAGGTGCCTCTGAGTCTCCCCGTCCCCCAATGGCCATCAGCTCTGCTCTGTAGCTCACTTCTTCCTGTGTCAACCTTACCTCCTTCTCTGACTTCAAAAACCTGCATATTCCCCCTTCTCTGAATTTCTTTTGTCCTTTATGACTATGCCAGATTTGTTTTAGCTTTTAAGAAAAATATCCTCGTTCTCGAGGTAGCCTATCGAGAAGGAGTGGATAGATTCCTGGGGGTGTGGGGGTGTGAAGTCACTGAAGATTTTATTTCCCAATGTGCAAGCACATTATTTCTATTGGGTCTCTCCGTCCTCCCCTTTCTCATGCCCTCAGGCACTGCGGCTCCTCTCAAGTGTAGTCAGGGAGGGAAGGATGGAAGGCAAATGGATGCATCTGGGTGGGGGATTGATTCTGTTTGTTTTAGCCAATGCTGCTTCCAAAAAACTGTAAAACAGAAGCATAAATTGGTTTCCAGTGCCACAGTCTCTAATAACTCAAGCTCGTTACTTTAAGTTTTACCTAGTGCAGTAAGTTGTTATTTTACGTAGACTTGAACCTGGACCAGGTCTGCACAACAGTATAAAGAGCACTCTATTACCTACTATTTGTCACTCAGGTCATTAAAATTTCTCTTCTCAATCCAGTTCTTGTGTGTTTTGGAATACAAGTTTCATGATTTCATAGAACAAGCCTCTGTTGTCAATCACTTGATGGATATTTGACCTAAGACCCGGTTTCTGCCTCCTAACTTGTAATGACTGCAAGAGGTCTCCTCATTTAGACTGTGCTCCCTTAGGGAAAGATTGTTCCATTTGTGTGGCTTCCAACTTTTAGCATAGTCACTGGCGTATGTTAAGTGTGTTCATCAGTTTTTGTTGGAATGAAACAATACACCTCATCTAGGCACTGAAGCCCACACGGGCTTGCTGTGAGTCACAAACCTGGTCTTCATGGAGGTCAACTGTTTAGATGGAAAAGAGAGACCCATAACCCAATAATTTCAGGTAGGGGTGGTGTGTACAACCAGAGAATTAGCCATGGGTGTTAACAGCATGAAGGGTGGCGGGTGTTGCACAGGGGCTTCCTGGAGTGGACCACCCTCAAACACAAAGGACAAGTGGAAGGAGTGATTGTCCTCTGTCTCAGTAGCCTTGCCTGGGCTTTTTGACACCATCTGGGGCTCCACAAATAATGCTCCTCCCTTCTCATCCACTTTTCCTCATTAATCCATTTAATAAGCCTAGACAGCAATGGTCCGAAATACTCTAGCCCTTGGCAAAATGTGTGTAGGGAGTAGTTCATAGTAACATAGTCACAGAATCTTGGGAAAACCCAATTATCCTCTTAGGACTGTTAAAAAATAATGATAATTATTAAAAAAATAATGATAGATTTCAGGGATGCCTGGGTGGCTCAGTGGTTGAGTGTCTGCCTTTAGCTCAGGTCATGATCCCAGTATCCCAGGATCGAGTCCAGCATCAGGCTCCCCACAGGGAGCCTGCTTCTCCCTCTGCCTATGTCTTTGCCTCTCTTTGTATGTCTCTCATGAATAAATAGAATCTTAAAAATGATAGATTCCTTAATTGATCCATTTAGTCATTCTTCCAGTGGGACACTGAACACCTACCATATGTCAAACCAGGTGCTGAGCACTAGATATACAGCACTGAATGAAACAAGGGTCGTGCTGGCAGGTTGCTTATACTCTCTGGCTTTTTCTCGTTGTGAGGTGTATCTGTCTACATCCTAAGTACGATATGATTCATGAATCTCTTTCAAGTCAAGACCAGTTGGAACAAAACGAGTGAAGAGTGAACTTGGTTTCCATTTTACAATTGAAAGTGGAACTTTCAACATTTTCATTTATGTGGACATGTAATTGCAATAATAAAACACCAACTACTGCTGTTCTTCAGTATCTTTTCAGGGTGGATAACCCTTCAATTACTACGCAAGCTAAAGAATTATTGAAGATTTTTTTAAAAAACCTTTTCCCCTCGTGTTTTTGCACAGAATGAATATGCAAATTGTAGACTCGATTTTAGGTTAACTTATAGTTGAGTTCACAGCAGAAAATCTAAGTATTAACTTTAAAAAGCTTTTGTGATTTTAACCTGCAATTTAGCGAGAGGTTTCTAGAAGTTTAGAAAGATATACAAAGGAAAGAACTGAACAAAATATCCTTGGAGACCTTAAGTCTCCGTCTTTTCTTTGGTTTCCCAAATGAAATGGTAACCTTCTTACCAAAGGTAAAAGCACTGCAGTAGACAGGCATAAAGTTCAAAGACGTACAGAAAGAGACAGCAGTTCAAACACATTGTTCAGAAATACCTATTAAAGTTACTTCTGATTTGAACTTTTGCTGCCACTTCCTGAGTATTCATTTAGTTTATACAATGTCTAATTATTATTAAGGCTAATCTCTTAACCAGGGTTTCTCAACCTCAGCACGATGGATATCCCAGGCCAGATAATTCCTGTCCTGTCCACTGGATGCCAGTAGCACCCCCACCACTCTCTCACCCCACCTTTCCATTGTGACATCAAAAATGTCTCCAGATACTGCCAAGTGTCCCCTGGGAGAGGAGGACCAAATTGCTCCTGATTGAGAACCAATGTTCTGGACAAAGATTATGACTCTTGTCTACTTGTTCTTTGCCACTGCATATCCTGCTGGTATTTGGAAAACATGACCATGTAAGGTTGGACAGGTCATCCCCTACATGAGAGCACCCAGCCAGAGGTGTAGGGAAGAGCTGAAATCCAGTTCTTGCTCTGCTTGCCAAGCCAAAAGCCCTGGAATGAGGCTCTGTCCTGAAGAGAAATGCCTTTAGAACTCCCGTGAAGGTGCCTTGTGGGCTAGCTTCTATTAGCAAAATTTAAAAAATAATAAGCGGACAGTATCATAAAAGATGACAATGTCAGATGCTAAATTCATCTAGTTCAACTCCTTCAGTCATACAGATTGGAGAACTGAGGCCCATGGAATATTCTGGAAGGATCACTGAGAGAAAATCCATCAGCTTCTAATTTAGAATACTTGAGAAAGGAGAAGTTAATGCTCTTCAGGGAGCTTGACCATCAAATGGAAATATATAGCACATATTTAGAGAAGGGCTCTTCCACGGGCGGAGGAAGGAAACACAATCTAAGTTGTAGGTAGGCATAAGACAAAAAAGTGGGATCCTACATATGAAAGGTAGGGACTGGGCAGGAGGAATGGCATGTACTGACCCTGCAGGAAATGTCCCTGGAGAAGATGCTGACATTGGCTGCTAGGCTCAGTTCGAAACCAAAACCAGCGTCTCATTCATCTCTGTGGCCTTTGGGCTGATGCCTGGTCCATGTTGGTACAGGGCACAAGCACAGCAAAGCCCAATTCTGGTCTCTGGGCAGAGACCTCTGGGGCAGAGACAGGAAGCCCTAGTGGAAGGAAGCCTTCCTAGTGGAAGTCCAGGAGATCAGAGAATATTCCAAGAAGCTGCTGTTTCAATCTTCCTGACCTTCAGAGAGTTTTTTTTTTTTTCTCTCTACAAGAAAGCATGGCTAAACATGACCCTCTTCCTCCTCCAGATGATCCACACACCCAGGGTAGCAAGGCAAGTTGTGTTTTGCCACTGTCAGCCCTGGTGGGCCCAGATGCACCTCTCTGGCCACTGGACTCACCAGCTGGAATGCATCCCCTCCCCAGACAAGTGGGGCTCTGGGTCTCTGAGCCCACGGACATCCTGGAGCCTCAGCACCTGGGTATCTGTCCCAAGTACGTGCTGTTCTTCTTGCCTTTGCAAGTCAGCTTGGCTTCGTTCAAGGCTCAGCCCCTCTCACATCCACCACCAAGAATCCTGACCAAGCCCACGATAGGTTTAACAGAAGCTGTAACAAAGCTCAGAAACACAAGCTCAGAAAGCGCCACTGACACATTGCTCCTCCCCGGGCTTTCCGCTGCAACCCCATGGCCCTTTCCCTCCTATCCTCCTGCCTAGGGAACTCAGTTTCCCTGATGCATCTTTCCTGTTCCTCCTGGGCAACATTTAAATATTGAGGAAACAAATACAATGCACCAACTATCACAGCAGGTGCCTGGAGGCCTCCTGCTGGGTCAGGCATTAATTCGCTAGTGGCTGAATTACATGGAGGTGCTGGGTCCTGGGGACTGTCCTCAGGGGTACAGGATATATGTCAGGTTCATAGGCCTAGTGGGGTCTTACCAGTGGATATCAGTCCCAAATCTCCCCCTCCTTCTGGGGAGTGCAGTTTGTCTCTGCCTGTCTCCTGCAAACTCATAGAGGCATCTATAGCTTTCCAAAGGGCCCTTAGGGCACTTTGAGCCCTAGACATCCACCCTCTTTGGGAGGTGATGGGGTCTAGCAATAACCCACAACACGATTCCCTTGCAGTTTTCACTTCCACAGAGCACCAGCTGCGGCACATTTTCGGGAAGAGCCTCATAACATAACCGGAGCTGCTGACTCCCCTGTTCTGCTGCCAAACTTCACAGACGTTTCTGCGGGGTCTGACTCTATAACAATCCATAAGGCACTAACTACAGCTATAATTAAAGGGTAAAAATCAATCCAGCAGTAGCACACAGCTGGGGAGGGATTTATCTCCTGCGCTGCCCCCAGTGGGCCATAACCCTCCCCTGGCTGCCGTGGCATGTGGCAGAAGGCATTATGTCAGCAGCATGAAGCCTAGAGTGCACCTCTGGCTGTGACTTCCACGGCAGGGGTTTGGGACTGCAGTGATACTGCAGTTGTAGGCACTACAGTGACAACGACAGGGAAAAACAGCCCACAGGGTAAGCACTGTGAGGTGAGAGACTCTGAGGCTGGAACTCTGGGAACTCTGTAGTGAGGGTGTAAGATTTGGTGCCAGGAAGGGACCAGCCAGGGGGTAGGGGTGTGATTGAGCAGAACAGGTGGGAGATCTGGGACCAGGAGAATTAAGGAAGGAAGTGATCCAGGCCAAAGGGGAGGTGGAACCCCCAGCTCTTCAGACTAGGGTTTTCATTGGTAGAGACTGCCAACCAGATACATTAATTAAATCTTCTTGGTGTTTAAAAGTGACTACGTTACCTACTGAACGTGTGTGTGTGTGTGTGTATGTGTGTAGATTATTGTACAATGTGAATTTCATCTTCAATGACCCCTGTTATTCTCATAAAATTCTGGAATTAAAAGGAATCTTGGATATCGATAAGGTGAAGTGACACACTGAATCTGCATTGGGCAGAAGTCTCTGCAGCCTGGACTGGAAACAGCTACCACATGCCCTAAGAAGATTTCTCTTTTACGTGGGTTCAATGGTGTCTCACCCAAGGGTATGGAACCTATGATGTGGTCTTATTTGGGAAAAATGTCTTCTCAAGATGACTTCTCAAGATGACTTCTCAGGATGAGACCATCTTGGATAAGGGTGAATCCTAAATCCAATGACAAGTATCCCCATAAGAGAAGAAAGAAAGAGAAAACACACAGAGGAGAAGATGATGTGAAGACAGAAGCAGAGATTAAAGCGTTAAGTCTACAAACCAAGGAGAGCCACAGATTGCAGCAGCCACCAGAAGCCAGGAGAAGGTGTGGAATTAATTCTTCCCCAGACCCAACCTTGCTAACACCTTGATTTCCGACTTCTGGTCTCCAGAATGTGAAAGAAAAACTTTCTGTTGTTTTAAGCCACCCAGCATATGGGACTAGATTTGCCAACAACAGGAAACTACTACACATTTTAACATGGTTGGGGAATGGCATCTGATGCTAGTTTGGGGGTCAGAATAACCTGGATTGGGATTTGAGTCATGGCTCTGCCATTTTCTACTTCCATGAATTTAGACAAATGATTTATTAATGTTCCCTTCTGTGCAACTAGGATAATAAATACTATTTATTTCACAATGTTATAAAAATGAAATGAGATGTACTGTAAGTACTGGATAAATTTTAGGCTATTATCATGACCTATTATTAGAAGTTAGTTGAACACTTAAACTTATGACTAGTTAAGGGAAAGATGGGAAAGGACACGAGTAACTTTGAAGTAGGTATTCCAGAAAGAGACAATGGCTCCTCTTCCGAAAAAAAAGTATGGATAGAGTATTCGGAAGAAGTACTAAAAAGAGTCCATTGGCTTCATTTGAAAAGAGGAGAGGGAAGAAGAGAGGATTAGGCTGGGAAAGACTTGAGGGGAGGACTAGTTTTAAAATAAAATGAGGATTGCTATTTTGGAAGCTGAATGGGGGGTGTTGGGAGGAGAATGGGAAATGGAGAGATGATTATTCTAGAAATAGGGAGAGAGGCTGTAATTATAAAGGGGATGGTACATGTCCTACATGCTGGGTGATTTAATGAACAGGGTTTAGGGAGGCAATGTAAAAGAGAAGCCCAGGAAAGGATAAATTTCCTAATCAGAATGCCTCCAGGTAACAGAATGGGTACCTGCCCATCTCCTGGGCTGGAAGAGATGACAGGTCACAGATTTTTCAGCAATAGACCAGAATAAGCGAAAGAGCATTGACTGGGAGTCATGTTGGACAGTTTAAAATACTCTTTGGGGGTATTTTAAATTAGTCCATGGGGTCTCATTAAGACTGAGCTAGTCTAGGGATGTGGTTTTGACAGCAGAGAGGATGGAGTTTGTTCTGGGAGAAAGGATAGGTTGAGCAAGGTTAATGGGTGCATCATCAATGAAAGTGGTACAGGAAGAGGGGACAGGCATGCAGAGTGTGTACAGGGGAGCAATAGGAGAGAAAGGGAAGGAGAACCGGGCACCTATCACTCCTGAGCAAGGGGTGCTATGAGTAGTGTTCGGGAAGGCTGATTAGGCAACTCTGTGTACAATGACTGGAATCAGTATGTTTATTTAATATTTAATATTTAAGAATCAATATATTTTACATAAAAGCTGGATTACTGGCATCTCTTGACAAATCAGAAGGTCTGGCAGTTCTGGATCCATATTCCGGTGTGTTCACAGCAAGTTTGAGGCAAGGGGTTGGTTATGTTTTAGAAACTCATAGTCTCTTTGCCATGGCCCTACCTTAACTACCACTTCACTCATTTCCATGACCTGCTTGGGCCCTGCAAGCCAAACATAACTAATGTAGATGGTACCAAGCAAAGGGTGAGGTGATATATTCCTGCCCTCTCTCTCTGCAACAGATAGTGCTAAGATTGCATCAGTGATTGAGACAGTTGATTGATAATGTCATTTAAACCTTCTTTATCCTGAAAAAAATTTTTTTTGGTTTTGTCTACTAGTTCTGTTACTTACGGAGACAGGGGTGCTAAAATCTCCATCTACAACTATTGATCAGTCTATTTTTTTATTCAGTTCTATGAGTTTTTGCTTAATGCATTCTTGAAATTTTGTATACATATTAAGATTAAAATATCTTTCAGGAAAATCAACACTTTCATCATTAGTCTAATATGAACACTCCAGGTTTCTTTTAACCATTGTTTATTCTTTACTTTTAACCCATCTGCTTTTATATGTAAAGATAATTTCTTGTAGACAGCATATAACTCTTACTTTTTAAATCCACTCTGACAATCTTTACTTTTTAATTGGGGTATTTATAACATTTACATTTAATGTAAGGATAGGTATGGTTGGGTTTAAATCTGCGTCTTGTTTTGTCTTCTACTTGTCCAGTATGGTCTTTGGTCCTTATTTCTGGTTTTCCTGCCTACTTTTCTATTTGAGCATTTTTAGCATTCATTTTTAAAATCTCTTCTATTAGCTTATCAGCTTTTTTATGTGGTTGCTCAAGGATTTAAAATATTTATTTTTAATTAACCATGGGCTACTCACCCACATAGCATTATAAAACTTCAGATATAACCTAGGAGCTATGTATTTCCATCCCTCTAACCCCTCTTTGTTATATGTGCTATTATTATATCTTATTTTTCTCCTACTTATGTTATAAAGCCCATAATAAATAATAGCTTCGTTTTAAACAAAAGTAATTCAAAGTGGGTCACAGATTTAAATATAAAAATTAAACCCAAAACTTTTAGGAGAAAACATGGGAGAAATAGTCTGCCACCTTAGAGAAGGCAAAGGTTTCTTAGAATACAACAGGTACCTATTATAAAAGACAATAAATGATAAATTTGCTTTACTAAAATTAAAAACATTTATTCTTTGATAGGCACTGTTAAGAAAATGAAAAAGCAAACCACAGACTGGGAGAGAGAAATTGCAACATGTTGATATGAAAAAGGACACATAACCAAAATATATAAAGAACCCCTACAACCTAAGACAAAAAAACATAATTAAAATGGGCAAAATATTGACAACACAAACACATTTCACACATACAAATACATGCACGCACACATAAACACACATACAAGAATGCCCAATAAATACTCAAGAAAGTGTTCAGTGTCATTAGCCATGATACTGAAATACAAATTAACACCGCAACCATATACAAATACAACTGCCACTCACTAGAAAGGCTAAAGTTTTAAAAAGACTGACAATACTAAATGCTGCTGAGGATGTGAATTAGCCCGTAGAACCAGAGAGCAAGAAACTAAATCTTTGAGTGCACTTTTGTCTTTTATCAAAATTTTTCTTCTCATAATTAGCAATTGCTTTTATCCCTGTCAGACTCTTTGAATATGAAACTGCTCCTGTTTATCTACCATCTGATGTGCTTGACATCTAATTAACTAAACATTTACAAAAAAATTTCAGAGGCCAGCTGACAGCCTCTGCCTAGGAAGAGCCAAAGGCTGGGCTTGCTTGAATGAGATAAAGAAAAGCTGCTTAACCACGGCACAGGAGAATAATGAACACTAGATAAATTCCTTCCAGGGAGGTGATGTGCCCATTTCCTTTTCAGTTTCTCTGGCCTTTGTAATATCATCTCCATCCCAACCCCTACAGTGACTTCAAAGCCAGTGAATGAGAATTCATTGCATAAATATTGGCTGCCTCCAGAAGAAGAAAATTGGGAATTGTAGAAATGACTCTCTGTCAGGATGGTATCTTGGTTTCTCTATCATTCCTGGGGAACTATGCCAGGTCTCTTTCCTTTAATGGGCACATTAAAAAGCAACCCAACATTTAATAATGATGATTTACAAATAGCCACTCAGCATAGCCTGCAGAAAGTGGCAGCCATCAGGTCCATAGAATACAGTGAGCCAAGAACAGGTGGGAGAAGGAAATTTTTTCCATCTGGACTTGTAAGTAGTGATCTAGGAACTTAGATTTTGCTTAGCTTCATAGAAAATGGATGAATTGCAGGGCCATGCAATAGCTCCAAATGCTATTATGTCATATGTCCCGGAGCATAAGTGGCTTCTTTCGTGCCTCTTACTCATGTCATTATGTGGGTGGCAGTGTTCTGGCCAACAATGACCATGCACAGTTTGGGACTGAGCGACTTTTATAACCATCTCACTAGGTTCTGAGAGCTCTCCAGAGCGGACGGCACAGGGCTAATTGGGAAGGCAACTCAAGTTACTTGCCAGATAACAAGGGGAAATGCCTGTGATTTAACTTTTACCTACTATTGTTCCCCGTGGAGTTTTTGAAGGGAAGTAATCACCTCCTCATTATTGCAAAGCGTGACTTGGTGTGTGTTTTGTTGTTGCTGCCATAGTTTTCCTCCTCTGAGCTCTCCATGAGCCCAGGAGTTATTGTTCCTGAATGGTTCGAGCTTCTTTTGGGTGTTCCATTAAGATCACCATTAAGATTTCCAAGAGTCAAATGTGAAAACACAGCTCTCAGCAGTTAGCCAGTCTAACGTTTTCCCTAAAGTATGAATTTCCTCGTCAACACACCCTCTATGTGTCTGGTCTCTGCTGTGCACATCTTCAGATACAGAGCTCACTACCTCACTTGGAAGCCCATTTCTCCATGAAGAAAGTTCTCAGAACTGAAATCCCTTGCCTACTTTACCGGTTCTAATTCTTCCTCTGCCATTCAAGAAAACCAGTCTATTCTGATTTCTAGATGATGGCTTCTGTGTCATACTCTGCTCACATCCCTTCAACCACTCCCCAAGCCCCATCAACTGCCAAGTGTCTTCCCTTCCAGGCAAGGATACAATAGAATTGTGACTCTACTTTTCTTTTTCCTTCTTTTTCTGCATTTTGGTTTTTTCTTCATTCTCCCTTCCTTCCTCTCCTCTTTTTCCCTTTCTTCCTTCCTTTGTTTCTTGTTGTCAAAAAACATATGTAATTGAAACAGTGTTCAGAAATGCAGGGACGCCTGGGTGGCTCAGCAGTTAAAGCATCTGCCTTCAGCTCAGGGTATGATCTTGAAGTCCTAGGATCAAGTCCCATATCAGACTTCCTGCATGGAGCCTGCTTCTCCTTCTGCCTGTGTCTCTGCCTCTCTCTCTGTGTGTGTCTCTCGTGAATAAATAAATAAATAAATAAATAAATAAATAAATAAATAAAATCTAAGAAAGAAAGAAAGAAAGAAAGAAAGAAAGAAAGAAAGAAAGAAAGAAAGAAAGAAATGCAATGACATGCCTCCCCCTTCCCCACAGTCCCTGTAGAAGTACTAGACTCAAATCTGCTCGAACAAGGGCAGCTCTCTTATTCCATAGAAACAGAATTTTAGATCCTATTTGCTCACTGAATCATGGTGAAAATTTTTCTTTGACATCTTATTTTTTCCAGAATGTCAATATCTATCAGACTCAGACCTCAACTTAGTACGCTACACATCATCTGAGCACAAATGGGCTGGAGAGTCAATACACTTATTTGGCTCAATTCAGACAACAAACTTTTGGGTCTACAGTAGCAACTGATAGAAGAAAAATATATTTCATGAACATGAGGCTCTCCAGTAAGTGTCCTAAGCCTCCACACGACCATGCAATGTGAAGACACTGCCTCTGCACGCACATCAAGCTCAGGGACTCCCTTGCCCACTACATCGAGGTGCTTCTCCTTTCATAAACATCAGCTGAGATTCTAGAAGCTCCCCGCCTGCCTGCAGAGGGTTATGTCATTCACAAAATGTGGCAATTGTCACAACACTTGTGAAACACAAACACTATTGTAGTAATTGTAAAAGTAATTTACAAATGGTGTTTGTGTTTCACTATTACTTGTGACATTGACTGTGTGTTCTCTGACTTTCTTCTTGTTTCTATGGGAAATAAACCACAAAGACTGCATTTTCTCCTCAGATCACATCAAAGTAAGGGCAGATTTAAATATGTATTTATCTATTTACATCCACATATTTGGAGACACTGGACAGCCAGATCCCTACATTTTCCAAAATGACATAATGGGTATTAGTAACGTGGCGAAATTGTGGCTCTGAGCCATCAGACAGAAATGGCAGTTGCAGCCCAGCTGCATGTACACACTCAGGCTGATGAATGCAGGCGGTGGAATTCAACCCAGCATGCTGCGGGGCTTTGCATTCTGGCTGCATAACCCAAGACAGAAAAACAGTGTGCTAGTGATGGAGAAAGTTGAATAACACAGCGTCCCACTGCACAGGTTCCAAGCATCAGCTGGACAGTGGGGTGCCACGGCCAGCTTCAGGGCTGGAGGAGAGCAAGCCAAGGGAAGCAAATGAAACTCAAAAAAACAAAAAACAAAAAACAAAAAACTCAAGACTCAGACAGACCCCCACTCCAGAGAAGGGACACCAGGAGCACTGCTGGTCTTGTAGGGCTTGGACTTAGTCATTGGCACCTGCTGAAAGTAGTGTCCCCTTTGTTTAGACACATGAAATGCAAAATGAAACTCAACCTGGCTACAGAGGAAAAAGGAATTCACTGGTTCAAGTTCCTGAAAGCCAGGGGCAGGGCTGGTCTTCTGCATAGCTGGTTTCGGTGGCCCAGGTGACATCAGCCATTTCGGTCCCTCCATCTTTTGGCTCTGATTTCCTCTGTGTGGGCTCCACCTACAGGCACATACCCCCCTTTTCTGCTGGTAACATGGCTGCAGCCATTCAAGCTTCCCATCTCATTCTCTCAGCGACCCCAGCAATAGGCAGCTTCCTTTTCCAGGGTTCCCTCCAAAAGTCCTGGATTTGAGGCTCAGCAGCTCTGATTGGTCCATCCTCTTAACCAGTCACTTGGGTCAGAGGGATGTGATATTCTGATTGGCCAGACTAGGTCACATGCTTCACCTCTGCCACTGAGATGGGGGCCCGACCTACTTTTACTGGGAAGAATGGATAGTTCCCCCTCAAAAGTTAAATACTATCCGAAGGAAAGTGTGCAGGACAGAAAACAAAAGTAGATAACCACACCGAGCTAACAAAATTGATTGAAGGGGCTGGAGCAGAGTTTATGGCTGGCAAGGCACTGCTTATATAATACTACATGGTGGCTTCTTTTGTTGTCATCCCAAACAAACCCACACATTTTGGGGATTCTGTACCCTGTTAATGTTCTGCTCCTTCCAGCCATCGTTTTGATCATTGCCATTGTCGATCTCGTAGCTCCCAATCTGGTCTTGTCGGAGGATAAAAGCATGAGATTGTCCAAGACAGAAATGAATTTGTCCTCATCAGTAGTCAGATGTTTTGAGGACTGATGATGTTTAAAACATATAGTGATTGGGGCACCTGGGTGGCTCAGTCCATTAAGCGTCTTTCTCTCTCTCTCTCTCTCAAATAAATAAAATCTTAAAAAAATAAAAATATACAGTGGTTGACTTTATTCTTGGCAGCTTAAGTTTCCATGTTTTCTTTACTTGACTGTTTAATAGTGAAATCACTGTTAATGGCTTATTATTTATGAAGTAAGTTTCCAATGTGAACTTGTAGGTGTTAGATGCTTTACTGTTATTTTCTGTTCTATTAGAAGTGCCAGGGATTATTATTTCTAGGTTTGTTGATTATGTTGATGCATCTCCCAAATGTTCTATTACTCTTAATATTACACAACTGGGAGAGATTGTTCTGAAAGTCACAGAGAGCAGACAGGAGGCTTCTGGCTGGAGAATTCATTTAAGAGGCCAAGAGGCAATGTCTTCTCTCTAGAGTCTGTTAGTCAGTCCTATTGACTCATCGTAGTTCCCACTCTGGGCAGAAGTTCCCTGGAGGCAAGTCCTCACCATATGGCTGTTTCAACTGATGGAAGAATTTAGTGATGTTTATACAGCAAAGAGGTCTTGTGACTCCCAGGCAGCAGATCAGAGGCAAGTAGAAGAGATCAGTCTTGGCTACTGGGCACAGCCCTGGCTGGCACTGCCAAAGGTGTCACGTTAACCTCTGTACTCTTCTTCCTGACAACCCACTCCACTCCTAATCTAGCCATTCATTCCACAAATGCCTGACTACAGATATCAGGGCATGAGTGAGAGAGAGAGCATGCAATCTTCTCTGATCACATTCCTATGCTTTCACTCACTGTCTCACGGGAGCCTGAAGGAAATCAAAATGTCACCCCCAAATGTGACACATGGGCGTAAAAACTATTTGGGGCCGAAGACTATTAAGAAATGAAATTTAACTGAGTAAATGTGAAGATCTAATTGGTTTTATTAATTGAGCCATGATTCAGGCAGCATGCCATCTAGCAAGTAGGGCAGGGTTCTGAGGAGTTGTACAAAATGGAAGGTTTTTATAGGAAGGAGGGTGGGACAAGGAGTTAATAGCAAAAGAGTAGAAAGGATTGTTTCAGGCAAAGTCACCTTCCCTTAGGAAGAGCAAGGGGTCATTAAGTGCATTACCTCACCTTCCTTTGAGAGATAGAGTTTCTGTGACAGATTACCTCATTGGTGCTGACTAGAAAATTCCAGATTGACTGGCTTAAAATTCTACTGATGGAGAGGTTAAAACTGCAAGAAGTCTTGGTTTGCTGTCCTGGGGGCCAAGTGACAAAACCTTGGGCCTGTGGTTTTCTTTTTAGCAAGGCAGTTAAGGCAAAGCAGTTAAAAAAAAAAATCTCTACCCTTCCCTATTTGCCTAAAAGCAGGATATAAATTTACAGTATCCTTCCCCCTTTCTCTGTCGGGAAGAGAGACAACTCTAGACCCTTATCAATGTGGCAATAGCACCAGCGAGAGGAATCTACATTAAAAAACTTGACTAGGGGCGCCTGAGTGGCTCAGTCAGTTATGTGTCTGACTCTTGATTTTGGCTCGGGTCATGACTTTGGGGTTGTGGGATCAAGACCCCCAATTGGGCATTGAGCCTGCTTAAGATTCTCTCTCTCTCTCTCTCTCTCTCTCAAAAAGAAAAAAAGAACTTTACTAGCAAAGTTTTATCTAACCTTAGTTTTCAATATATTGAACTTGCCACAGTTTGCTGCCCTTGGAAGCCTAAAATTGCTTTCCTTCATCCTGTCATCCTGTCATTTCTCTGTAAATTTATGTTCTGTTGAAGGTGCTATGTGTGCTCGGATTCTAAGCCATTTCTTTGAGCTCATCCCTGGGTACTCCCACCTGCTACGTGCACAATACACATATTAATAAACTGGTTTTTCCCTTCTTAGTCTGTGTTCTATTAACAGACTTCAGCTGAGAACCTGGAAGGGTTGAAGGGAAAGATTTCCCCCCCGCCTTACAAGCCTGATAATCACCTTGAGAGTTAAACAGGGCCAGTATCAACGGCATTTTACAGTAAGAAGACAAGGCTCATCCAGTTCACGTCACCGTCTTGGATCCTCTAGTGCCCGAGGACTCCATCTCAGAGAGATTGAAGAGACTGAAGGTCTGCTCTGCAGATACCTGTCAGTCAAAATTGTTTGTATATTAAGGACAGCTTCCACCCCTGCCCTGCTCAGTCTCACACTCTAAGCCTATCTGAAGCCATTGCTCCTCATCCCTCTCAAGGAACCAAACTGTAAGGTAGCCCATGCCAACAGAGAGCTAGAGTTTATGCAGTTGCCCGTGAGTTTATGAGCCATTTTCTTTGTTTCAATGTCTTCCCTTCTCTCTTCTTCTTCTTTTTCATTTCTTTGTCACTCATTCTTGGGGGCAATTGTCATTACTTACTGGAGAGCTCAGTGTTCCAAAGGAGGAAAGACGTGTTTATGAACTGTGTGGAGCAGTGCACACAACCCAACCCTGCCCTATCTTCTCCTGACATGATCGGATTGTTGGTTGGTTGTCTGTGAACCCCAGATCGTTCTCTTTAAGAGTTAAGCCACTGCATTGTTAGTTCAGTTTGCAATCATGGCTTTTACCCACTGTGAATTAAAGGTGGAGAAGAGACTACACCCTACATCCACTGGATTCGGAGAAGGACAGAACGTTGGAAATCATCTGGTTCAAAGCTTCACAGTTGGGGATTCCTGGGTGGCTCAGTGGTTTAGCGCCTGCCTTCGGCCCAGGGCATGATCCTGGAGTCCTGGGATCGAGTCCCACGTCGGGCTCCCTGCATGGAGCCTGCTTCTCCCTCTACCTGTGTCTCTGCCTCTCTCTCTCTCTGTGTGTGTCTCTCATGAATAAATAAATAAAATCTTAAAAAAAAAAAAAACAAAGCTTCACAGTTGATGGTCACCAATAGTTCCTTTCTCGAAGATTAATCGGTAAGAAATAGAAAAAAGAAGAGCCAGTATTTCTCAAGTACTTGTCAGGTGCTAAGCACCTTTTCAACACGCTTTACATGCATTGTTTACTTGCTTCTCAGAGTAACCCTGTCTGGTGAATACTGTCATCACCACCATTTTACAGATGGATTGACTGAGGGGAGGAGAATCTAGTAACTTGCCCAAGGCCACATGGTAGGGCTGGGAAAGAAATCTGTGAGTATCAGTCTGTGTTTGGGCAAAGATCACAATCAATTCTAGAGCTGTCACTCTTACCCACCCACTCAGCTATACTTTCCAAGCAAATGAGGACTGAGCTAGCAAATATGCAGGGAGTAAGGAACAATACTACCTGTACAGTGCCACTGAGCACACCTCTTCCATCGTAGTCTGGGTGAGATTTGGAAATTACAAATTTAAATGGGCAAGACATGCCAACTTACTTTATTTTCTTTAAATCTTTAATTAATTTTGACTCTGAGTGCCCATCCTAATCCCACTGGCATGGCTCAGTGCACTAGGGACCTACACCCATCCAGCATTCTGGAAAGGCTCTGGGGTCTCCCATGGAGAACATTTGAGGGGGTCTCATAGTTGCTCCAGTATCTGCTGATCCACTCACAGCCCAAACCCACTTGATTACTCAGATGCAGAAATTCTGCTGCTTTCTTGCCACTCTTATATGCATCAATCTTTGTTGAGGTTGAGGGCTCCAAGGCATAGGGGTTCCTCCTCTCTAGGAAAACCATCCACTAAGCCTCTACTTCTCTCCCATATTACCCAGAAGGTCCTCCTCCCCTCACTGAGCCCATCACGGTTTGTAGTCACCTACCCAGTATGAGCTCCATGAGCAGAAGAATGTTTTGCACACTGGATGTCTCCTCAATGCCTAAGTCAGAGCGTGGCACACAAACTTGTGCTCCTTCTGCCCCTCCCAGAAGGCCCTTCCTGCCTCTCTAACCCCTAGACTATGTAGCACCATCCCCACAATGACCTCAGGCCATCAAGAAAAGCAGGTTCTCAGGGCCTGTGGGACAGAGGAACCCAGAAAATTGGATAGTAAAGATTCAATCTTTCTAGCTCTTCAGCAGCAAAGACAGAACCTAAACTAATATCTCAATAAATCACCCTACCCCTCCACGGACCAACCAATGAGCATTCAGCACTATTTACCCATCTTCTAGCTATTGGGAAAGAAGATACAAATGTGAAAGTCACTCTACAGATTTCAAAGGTCATTCTTACTGAAACGACAAAGTTTGAGAGGTTCCTCTCTCCCATCCTAGGGTAATGAGAGCATTTGCACACTGAAAGGGATTTTTACTCTCTGCAGTGCTCTTTCGTTCCACACAAGAGCACAGCTTTCAGAGTGGGGGAGGCTGGTGGAGTTCTCCGCAGCCTGCCAGGCTCAGCACCCATCCACACAGGCCGCCAGATAAAGAGAGACACATCAAGAGGCAGAGAGACGCTGGCAGAAGTGGGGGGAGAGATGAGAGAGTGTAGAAGTCACAGACACACAGCGATACAGAGTCCCAGAAAAGCCACTTCTGAAGGACTGAGAGACAGAGAAGGAAGCACTAGAAAGAAAACAGCAAGAGTTAGAACACACCAGTGCTGAACTGCAAATTAGCTCTCTGTCATTCCCCAAAGTTAACTAATTTTGCATTAAAGCAATAGCTTTGCCACTGATGCAGCTTGGAAAAAAATGATTTCATTTAATGGACTGTCTCACTGCAAACCTGCTTCAAGGCTCAGCCACTTAAGGAAGTAACATATTTGCTATCCTCTGCTTACCCTCACTGTCCAGACGCTCAGCCACTCTGCGTAGGACTCGCCTGCTTGCAGCTCTTCAGGCGCCGGACCAAAGCCGGGCTTGGCCTCTCTTGCCTGACCTGTCTAGCCAATGCCTCTTGGTGTGCAGATATGTTTTAATCAACAGGCCTGCAGCTCCGAGTGGGAAAAAGACAGCCTCTTGAAAGGTCTCTGTAAATCAAATTCTAATAAATTAGATGAGGATGGATTGGGGTGTTTGCTTTAAAAATTAGTGTGATGGTCAGTACTTAAAATTAAGAAAAGAAGGCTTTTTGTCATGTGGGCTGGTTTGCTTTGTTTAAGGTAAATAATCTCTTTCTGGGTGTCAGTATTTGGTTTGATATATTGTTGGTGTGGGCACAGCCCAAAAGAGATGGCTTTGAACCCTCTGAAGCACATTCAGAGACTAAGCATTCCAGGGCCTGTAAGAAGAGGCTATTTCATTATTTTATTTTATTTTATTTTATTTTATTTTATTTTATTTTACTTATTTTATATTTATTTTATTTTATTTTTATCTTATTTTATTTTACTTTATTTTATTTATTTTATTTTATTTTATTTTATTTTATTTTATTTTATTTTATTTTACTTATTTTATATTTATTTTATTTTATTTTTATCTTATTTTATTTTACTTTATTTTATTTATTTATTTTATTTTATTTTATTTTATTTTATTTTATTTTATTTTATTTTATTATTATTCAGGAAGGCCCTTAGGGAACTATGGAGTCATTGAAATGACATGGGACCGTGAATCAGGAATTCTCTTGCTTTTAGTTGTGTCACCTTGAGTAGGTAACCAAACCCTGATGAACCAACCTTATAGAGATTACGGTGAGAAAACAAGAAGAAGAGGTGCCCACTCATTAATTCAGCCACATATCAAGTATCCCTTGTGTGCCAGTCTATGCCAGGCCGCAGGGACAGAACTGAGGAGACAGAGGCGATCCCTGCTCTCAGGAGAGCCACACTCTGGTGAGGCAGAAAAGGGGGACACAGTATTAGTTGGCTAGGGCTGTGGTAACCCAGACTAGAATGTGGGGGCCCCAATAACAGATGTGCATTGTCTCACACACAGTTCTGAAGCTAGAAGTCTGAGGTCAGGGTGTCAGCAGAGTTGGTTCCTTCCGAGGGCCGGGAGGGAAGGATGTGTACTAGGCCTCTCTCCTTGGCCTGTAGATGGGCCCTCTCCACCTGGCCTCCCTCCTCTGTAGGTCTGTCTCCAAACTTGTCCTTCTTATAAGGAAGGACACCAGTCCTACCGGATTAGGGCCCACCCTAATGACTCATTTTAACTCAGTTACCTCTGTAAAGACTCTGTCTCCAAACAAGGTCACATTCTAAGGTACTGGGGTTAGAACTTCAAAAAATGCATTTTTGAGAGGCAAAGTTCAACTTATAAGAATATATGAAGAATATAGTTGTGACGTGAAGGAACCAAGTGAGAAAATATGGGAGAAAAATAAGTGTGTGTGTGGTAGAGTGGGGGGACAGCTCGGCGAGGGAGCTCTAAGGAGGGGGCATCTGAGTGGAGCCCTGAAGAGAGAACCGGGCCAGAAGGAGCTGTGGAGCCAAGGGCACATGGGGCAGAGGCAAGAAACTGCCCTGCTGGTCACTGAGCAGAGAGGAAGCACCATCTCAGGCAACGGGCCCGGAGACAGACAACGAGGTGGGTGAGTCTCAAAACTGGAGTCAGAAACAAAAGGCGACATCCTGTGTGATGGGATTTACCTGACATTCTATAAAAGATAAAAGTTTAATGGAACACAGATCTGTGGTCACCTGGCACGAGAGACAGCAGGAGGGCATGGGGAGCAGAGGGGACAAGAAGAAACTTCTGGGATGAGGAAGCTGTTCTAATTTTTTTTTTTTAAGATTTCCTTTAATTATTCATGAGAGACACAGAGAGAGAGGCAGAGACACAGGCAGAGGGAGAAGCAGGCTCCGTGCAGGGAGCCCGTTGTGGGACTCGATCCTGACACTCCAGGATCACGCCCTCGGCCGAAGACAGGTGCTAAACCGTTGAGCTACCCAGGGATCCCCAGCTGTTTTAAATCTTGATTGGGTCAGTCACACAAGTGTCTATGATGATCAAAATTCAACAAGCTGCACACTTAATATGGGTGAAGTTTATTCTATGTAAATAATACCTTAATAAAAAGGAATATCGTGCACACACATGCATGTGGACATGCAGATGCGCGTGCACACATACATGGCAGGTGCACACACACGGGCATGCACACACAGTGTGTGCACGTGGCTCCTGAGTGGAACATGGATTGGGGACAGAAGGGAGCGTGACAATGGGGCATCACAGTTTAGGAGAGCTCAGCTTGTACTCAGGGGACGGCCACACAGGCGGGAGGAGTGGATGTGGGGTGTATTTTGAAGGTAGGTCCAGGAGGAGTGGCTAAGGGATCTGACGAAGGGAATGGGAGAAAAGAAGCCAGTAGGGGCGATGTCTAGGAGTCCGGCTTAGGCAGATGAGCTGAGAGGGGTCCCACAGCACGAGTACACAGCACTGACTGCGAATTATCAACCCCAAATCAAACATCATCGTTTCTGAGACCCCTCCCTCCTGGGGTGGAGGACACCCCAAGAACAGCCCCATACACTAGTCTCCTCTCCACTCTCCCCATCACGGGGAAAGGACACAGAAGCAGGGGCTTCGGCCAGAGGCGCCTGAGGATCCCTCATGGGTGAGTGTCCCCTGCAGGGTGTAATTCAGGAGCTCGGGGGTAACACCTCACCATCGGTCATCAGATGAACAGAGAAGCCAGCCCCACAGCCCCACCCACCTGCACCCCATGTACAGGTAGCCTGAGGGCCTGGAGAAGGGGAACCGCAGCCCCTGTCCCTCTACACCCTACACCACCATCTACAGGTGAACCAGAGATCAGACTCCGGTTCTGCATTCACCCAAAGCTGGGCAAGCTTTGCACCCCCAGTGCCTCTCTGAGTCATTTCCCCAGGCCAGGTGCTAGGCCACCTGCCGAGAGCACACAGGCTACCTGTGGGGGTCACTGCTTCTTCAGGAGATGGGTTTCTCCCCCGAGGGACATCAGCCAGGAGCCCTGAGTGCGAGGCTACAGGGCAGCACCCCAGCCCGAGCCTGTGAGTTAGGCCCCAGGAAATCCAGATGTAAGGCTGGGAGGAAGCAGAGGCTGGAAATGGGGGAACAGAGCCCAGAGAGTGAGGGGCTCCTCAGGGCATCCAAGACAGGATTTCGGCCTCTTCCCTGGATGGAGAACTGGGATGGTCACCCAGGGATTCCTGTTCCCTCCATCAGGGTCTGGAGCCCCGGGCCACCAAGCGGGGAGGCCCGCCGTGCCCAGCTGTGCTCAAGGGGAGAGGTGGTGCCCGCTGGGCTGGGAGGCCCTGGGAAAGCAGCCTGGAAAGCTCTCTCCTGCCCCCCACCCCCACCCCGATCCCAGCTTGGATCCCCAGCTTGGCTGTTTGTCCTCCCAGCCCCCACCTGCTCCCCAAATCTCCATCCCCTAGTGATCCCGCAGCTTCCTCTCCCTCTTGTGTATCTCCGTCCTAGGAGCATGTTCTTCTGCTTCTGGAACAAAAGTCTATTGAGGAGGTTCCAATGGACTGCAGAACACGTAGGAGAGGCAGCGGAGGGAGGCAGCTCGGTTCTGTTTGGCGCTGCTCATTCATTCAGCCACCACCACCTAGGCCTCCGCTCCGTGCCGGGCACGTTCCAGGGCTGGGGACACAGGGAGGGCAGAGGCCGTCGCCCTGGGGGCACACGGTACATGGTGCAGGGACCCCTAATAAAGCTGTTGAAGAAATAAAGCGGCAGTGGCCTGACACCCAGCAGCTGAGCATCCGTGTCCCCCTACCTGCTCCCCCTGAAGCTCCGTGACCGTGACAGCCACGTCCCAGACCAGCCAGCACTGGAAGAAGGTGGGAGAGGAAGAGACAGCGGAAGGGAGGTGGGGCTCAGCGGTGCTTTGGAAGCTACACATTCGGCTGGACCACGTCACCCCCCTCTGCTCGGACAAGCGCCCGCAGGAGAGTAGCTGACAAGGACGCTGGGAGCTCGTGTTGCTGCTACTCCTTACTCCTGCTCAGAGGGTTTGCCAGCAACCTGTTGTCACAAGCCACTCCGGCCGCACCCCTCATCACGTGGCCCCCGGTCACCCGCACGGAGCCCTCCAGGACCACCCCACCCCACCCCACCCGGAGTCGGCTTCCCCCCGGGCCCGGACCGCTGTCCTGCATTGAAGGCTACAAGGAAAGCAGGTGAGGCTTGTCTGAGGAGCAGTAATCACACAAAGGACCATCTCGAGGAGGAAAGCAGGACACCCCAGTCACAGTGGTGCCCAGATGTCAGCAGCTGGATGGCCTTTCCTGAGTACAGATTTTTTTAGCTGGACAAGGCCCCCTACTTCTGTGCTGAGGAATCCTGGCTCAGCTCTTTGGGTAGTGAGACCCCCCCTTCCCCTGAGAACCTGCTTCCCCACCTCTCTCTGGGCATCTGCCCCCGGCCGGCCCCTCTGGAAGCCCATTTGGCAGCCTGGAGGCTCCTGGAGAGGGAAAGCACTTGCTAGCCCAGCCCTCAGGGCCTCCTGCGGCCTCCAGGCCACCTCTGCTTTCTCTGTTCCTCCTGCAATCTGAGGGGTCCCCAGGAGCCTGGTCCTTCCTTCTGACCTTGAGGTGGGAGATGAAAAACCCACACCACGGATGCAACACGGTTCGTGCCTCGGCAGAGCCATAAGACGGGCAGGCTCTGCTGTCACACAGGCCTGGGTGCCAATGTCTTCCTCCTGGAAGCTGTGTGACCTCGGGCAGTTGGTTTGCCTTCTCTGATCCCCACTTTGTTCATCGATAAAGTTGTAGAAAATTGCATGACATACCCAGGGTTACCCACTGTGCAGCACTCAAGTGCTCTTCAAAATCATGGCACTGGGTTCTTCAAGCAAAGGTAACATTCTAGGGAGCAGTGTCTGGGTGAGGAGAGCTCGGGGTGTAGAATTAATTCATCTAAGATTTTAAACAAAAATGGTCACCATGAGAGAAAGACATCAGATGCTATCTTTCAGGAAAATCCACTCGTGTGGAACATCCCATGCTTCGCACCACAGGGCCAGACCACACTGGACAATAGCAACCAACACTTATTGAGCACCTACTATGTACCAGGCCCTGCACTTAGTAAGCACTTTCTGAACATGCTTTCCTCACTTAATCCTCCCCCAAACCCAATCTGGCACATGAGGACTGTGTCTTCCAAGGGGTTTGTGACCTGTTACGGAGGTGTGCGGGCCACACTGGAGCCCAAGCACAGCCCAGAGCCGACTCTTACCTTTCACGTGTGAGGAACTTAACGCAGCGCTCTGCTGGCGCCTGTCCATCGATCAGCTTCAGAAGCAGCCCCCGCTTGGGTTTGAATTTCCCCACTGAGGCATCAGCAGTGAGCCATGAGTTCAGGGTCCTTCTGGGGTTCGGGGTGCAGATGTAGGGAAACATGGCAGGCCGGGGTGACCAGCTGAAGATCAGAATGTTCTGTAAACTCGGCTTCAGGTAGTGGCAGGCCCAGGTGAGGTGTATGAGGAGAGCACATCTTTCAACAATCTCCCGGGGAGAGGGGGGTGCTGGGGGTAGCAGGGGATGGGGGGTATACAAATGCCAGTAACAGTAATGGGGGTCCAACTCTCCTCTTAAAATGAGGCTGGGCTGCCCACTTCACGGAACTCCTCCTCTCTGCAGACACATCGCCCTCGCTGGCTCAGGGTAATCCTTTGCACCTGGCACACAGGTAGGGGCCCTATTTTGCTAGAGTTTTTCCCACATGAACCAGAACATTCGGCCATCCTTAAGAACCTCCAGAACCTTTGAGCCTTTCTGTGGCCTTTTCTAATTCCACCAGCCCCGGGGTCCTGCTGCTTCCTGCTGCTTCCTCTCCCTTGGGTAGAAGGGGGTCCTCCCCACCCCTTGCTGACTCCTCTCCCCTCCCGGGGTGGGGGCCCCACAAGTTCTCCCTCCCCACCACCCACCACCCCATGCTGCCTTTGCTGCGGGTGGGCCCTCCTCTCCCACCGCAATACAGGCCTTAGGGCGAGCACCTCTCTAAGATATGCATTCTATAAAAACCAACAGTGAAAGGTACTGGAATATTGGTCCGGGCTCCCTAAAGGGATCAACCCTACCTCTGGCTCCTGGTGGGTGGGGGGCGGAATCAATGGAGGATCACAGGTCAGGGCTTTACTACCAGAGTGTTTCAGGGCAGCTCGATTAGCATTAGAATGGTCTAGAGTCTTCAGGGAGTTCCAGAACCCCAGAGCTCTTGCTCAGACACCCCAGGATTTCTTTCTTTTTTTACATTTGTTTTTATTGAAGTTCGATTTGCCAACATCTAGTATAACACCCAGTGCTCATCCCATCACGTGCCCCCCCTGAGAGCCCATCACCCAGTCACCCCATCCCCCCCACCCACCTCCCCTTCCGCAACCCTTTGTTCGTTTCCCAGAGTCAGGAGTCTCTCGTGGTTTGTCTCCCTCTCTGATTTTTCCCAATCAGTTCCCGTCCTTGCCTTATAATCCCTTTCACTGTTTCTCATATTCCCCATGTGAGTGAGGCCATATGATGATTGTCCTTCTCCGATTTCACTCAGCATCATACCCTCCAGTTCCACCCCAGAATTTCTGCAGTGGCTACAGCTGTCTTGGCCCCGGGCAACTTACCTTCCTGATTCCCAAGCCACCCTACAAGGTCCTATAAGGTTGCTGTAGTTCCTATAAGGTTGCCCTCGTTCCCACTTTGCAGATGCAGACGGTGAGGCTCACGGGAATGAAGCCCTTTGCTCAAGGGCTGCCTGGCCCCACTCTGAGTGCTTCCTACTCTCCCTGAAGCACCCCGAGGAGCGAGCATCTGTTGACCAGGCACGAGGATGTGGGCAAAAGCAGGTGTCCAGCATCACAGTGTGCAAGGCGCCCAAGGGCATCCACGCCTGTGGTCTGTTGCCCTCTGGGGAACTTTCTAGGGCAGATCAAGCTAAGACACTGTACCAGAGTCGCAGGGCCACCCCTCCTCAGGGGGTCCCCCACCACACCCCGCTCATGGTAAGAAGGCGTCACTCGCGGTGTCCCTGGGAGCACTATTATTGCTGATAATCTGCAGAAATCCACTCGCAGACAGTCATGACCCTATTGCAGCCAGAGTGGGGACCAAAAGGTGTCGCTGAGAGTGAAAATGGTCGGTTTCTTCAGTGCAGGACTTTAAGATGCTATGGACATCTTGGATCTCTAAAGGGGAGTTCAGAACATGTAAACCACCTGTATTGTACTATTTTATACCTCAGGGTATTGTACGGGACTGTACCGTATTATATCCCACTGTCCCATATCATGCTGTAGACTTGGCCATATGACATTATCCTGTATCACACCCTATGAAGCATGTGCCATATTACACCGTCTAGATCGCATGTGCATCACATCGTATTGTATTTTCACGAAACCGGACCAGTTCTGTGAAAGTCCCTTTGGGAAATAATAGTTCTCCCTCTTTCTTCCATCACAAAAGAATTTCCCCTGGAATCCTGGGGCGGCTTGGCCACCGTGCCCCCTGCCTTACCAGCAAGCCCGCCTTAATAACTAACCCCTCCCATCCAGAAGAGTTGGGGGCAGAAAGCAGTGCCTCCATCCACGCCCACTTCGTTAGCACATTATAGTGTTACTTTGCCCTCACGTTACTAGAGCACGAAATTAAAATACATAGATCTACAAAAGCACCTGCCTTCTGTGACCTGACACAGGTAATTACGGCTCCTGGGAATCCTGCCCTAGCTTTCCTGTTACCACGGCCTTTGTAACTTTATAATCTAACGAAACCTTCTATGTGGCGCGTGGTAGGACTTCCCATTCAATTATCAGTATTAATGAACGCTCCGTTCTGTGTTACTTTTCCAAATCCTCCCATTTATCTGTAAATGTATTTATACAAAATTTACATTTCATGCATTTAAGTCCTCAGTAATGAAGAGTAACTCTCGCTTTCACCCTGCTTGCCCAGCAGAGCTCTGGTAAGTACAGAATCAAAGAAGTACATGAACTTCATGGGGATCCCCGGATGGCCCAGCGGTTGACCGCCTGCCTTCAGCCCAGGGTGTGATCCTGGAGCCCCGGGATCGAGTCCCACGTTGGGCTCCCTGCATGGAGCCTGCTTCTCCCTCTGCCTGTGTCTCTGCCTCTCTCATGAATAAATATTTTTTTAAAAAGTACATGCACTTCATCGGGTGTTTGTTTTTTAAACAGCAGCATTTTTATGTCTGCATTTTTATGTCTATTTTTGAAAATTACAAACTTTTAATTGAATCAGAATATTAAACTTTCCGATTTTATAAGAAGGTAAGGTCTTTAAATTGTGTCTAATAAGTGGCTACGATTTAGCTTTGTAAATACATCACATCTGTTTTCGAAGTTGCTTAGCAGTGTAACTGCTGGAATTTTTAGAAATCAGGAGTCTGACTCTGGATGAAAGGCACCACAAGCCTTCTCTTCCCCCACCCCACAGCAGGAGGGTTGCCCCCATGGCTGGGTCAACGCTGACCCGGGTTTGGAAGGACTGCAGCTGGACAGGGCAGTACAGGGGCTTGTTTGTCAAAGGCCTCCCCAAGGTGGTGTGTGCCCTGCAGGGCTGAGCTCACAGTGTAGACAGCTGATCAAAAATATCCTGGCGGTTCTAACTGGCACGCCCAGCCCGGAGCTGCTCAGGTGACAATTTGTACAGCCATTTGACTCCAGAGGCAGTCTGTTACAGCAACAGCTGCGAGGTGACAGTCTTAAGTCATCAAAGACGCAGCCCTTCGCTGCAGGCCCAGGGACCTAGAGAACCGCATGGTGGGACGCTCACTGCCTTGAAAAGAACAAACTGGCCAAGGAGCGGTGTGCTCTGCCCTCCGACCAGCAAGGGTTCTCGACGGGCTGAGCTAAAACAGGGCATTCCGGATTCCGTCCCTGTGATTTGTACAGGAGCCCTGCCATGCTGAAATGCCACCTGCCACACAGGAATGGGAAGGCGCCACTATTTGAAGAAGACTTCTAGCAGAGTCCCGCAAAACTCAGGTCCCAGAGGGGAAAACCCCTCCAGGGGAGCTGCTTCTTCCTGCCAGAGGTCCCCCAGCCATTCCCTGGAGAGATACGGTGCTCCCCCACCACCACCCCCAACCCTTAGACAAAGGGTTGTCTGCAAGGACTGCTCTCCATTCCTGGCCCTCGGGCATCTCTGTTTCCACTGGATTTGGTGAAAGCCTAAGTCATCCATCTCACTTCCTTCTAAATTCAGTGATCCCCAAATCCTGGAAATACTAAGGCAGTAACCTCAAACTTCAGCTCCATTTCAGGGGCATACGCCATGGAGGGCTGACCCTGCAGAAGGCCTCCAAAGCTCCACCAGCTCCAGAATGGTCTATGGCCAGAGCTGGCTTGGGACCCAGCTCCCCACCCCGGCCTCGGCCGTGAAACACACCGCACCTCTGAATGACTCTTGCTGCCCCGCACAGCCAACACCGTGTCTTCCAGGTGGGAGCTTTTATTATGTTTTACAACCATGACAACACAGGACGGTGGCTGTGACAGCAAACATTTCAGATAAAGGAATGGACCAAGTTACACCCGCCCCGTCCTTGCGGCCTCCTTCCGTACGTCTCTCCGAGACAGTTTCTGTGTCCTTCCTTTGCAAATTCGAGAAAGTTGAAAAGACACACTTAAAGTAGCAGGAACACCATCAGCAAAATGAAGCAGAAGGGTAACTCTGAGAAACAACTGATGAGACACACACGACAGAAAGCCTCTTCTACTGTGTTATGATGCCAGGGGGGTGGAAGAGCAGGCCCTGGGCTCAGCGTCCATCGTCCTGAGACCCTCGTCATACGGGGCCTTCGGTGATGCCTTCCAGAGGCATGCTGGGTGCGCTGTCAGCTGTGGGCCGCTCGTCTTTCTTCAGCGACGTCGGGACCCGGAGGCTGACGTAGGGTTTGTGACAAGCTGTGTTGGCCAGAGGGGGGTAGTGCTGTCTGTAGCAAATGTATGCAAAAATGAGGCCAATGACTCCACCAACAAAAGAATCTAGGCAGAAAGAGCACAAAAAGGAGAAATGTGTTATGATTCACTCAAATGCGGCCAGTTACGTTTTCTAGAAAGTACTCTCCTCACCTGCTGCGGTGAGTGGGTTGCTTGCCCGATCTCCTGAGAGACTAAAGGAAAGAGAAATCACGCTGGAGGAACAGATCCTGATGGCCTCTGCAGACCTTTTCGTTTCTAGGACTTAAAGATGCCCTGAAAATGTTTATTTGATTCCCTCTTGTGTCCTTAATATGCCCCTGAGCATTGCATGAACTCAGATTTGCATTCTTGGATATGAAAATCAATTCTAGAATCTGGAAGGAGTCCAACTATCTCCATAGAATCTAGATCCCCTGGATGGGAGGGGGGCTGTGATCTCTTACTCTTTAGCAAGTTCCCCCTGGACTCCTGCAGTATTGCTGGTGAGCTACAGAAACCCATCAAACATGTGGTCTCTGCCTCGCGGTTAAATGATTTCCCAGGGAAGAAATAAACTTCTGAGTCAAAAAGTAAAGAAAACATTTTATGATACACCAGGATTGGCAACTCAACAGATCCGTGCTGTGAGAATCCTGATCCTTCCAACATCTCATCAAGTTGAGGGGCCAAGGGGGGCAGAGGAGGCAGGAGAGGGCATCTGGAGGCAGAACAGACCCTCCACTGGGTGGGAGGGGTCTTGCCCAAGAAGACATTCAGCTGGTTCCCAGTAGATACCCCATGAAAGCAGCCCAACCCTACAGCCCTCATTTTGTGTGTGCGTACTTTGGCACTTTAAACCGTCTATGGATTATTCTTGCCCAAAAGATCCTAACAGAATGGAAAACCTCCCCTAACAAAAGAAATTTTGGACTCTTTTGAAGGTTGCTGCCATGTGAACTGTCATTCTCCATTCGGGGCTTCCTCTTCCACATTTGCTATCTTGTAGGCCTCCTCTTAGAGGCAAACAGCAACCTGAATTCCTGAGTGGGGTCACAAGGTATAATTTTTTTCTTTTATTTAAATTCAATTAATTAACACGGATTTTATTATTACTTTCAGAGGAGGGGTTTTGTGATTCATCAGTTGTATATGACACCCAGCGCTCATTCCATCAAGCGCCCTCCCTCATGCCCATCACCCGGTTACCCCATCCCCCACCTCCTTCCCCTCTAGTGACCCTCAGTTGTTTCCTAGAGTTAAGAGTCTCCCATGGTTTGTCTCCCTCTATGATTTCATAGGATTTCACTCACAGCTGGAAGTTAAGAAACAAACCAGAGGATCATAGGGGAAGGGAGGGAAAGATAAAATAAGGCATAATTAACAGGATTAAATCCAATTCCTCAAAAAGAGAAACCCCTTACATTGCCTATGGCCAGCGGCCTATAAAAATGTGCCAGGACTCAAGGGTTCAAGGTCATAGAATTGCACTGTTGTTCTGTTCTTTCTCTAACCCCAGGGCACAGCTCCCTGGGGCATTATTTTTATAAGAGTCTGAAATGATCCATGACATCTGCATTTGAGCCATTGACTACTGAACAGGGCAAAGAGCAAAACCTACAAATAATGTCATTTGGCATTCAATTTTCTGGGGTACGGCATCTCATTAGGTGCACCACTGACCACAGGACATCGAATCGTTCTGAGCAAATGTTCTCCGGGCTCACTGATGGAGCAGCGTGCGAGGGAGTGGTGCGTCCTGCCCATGCTCTTTTCCCATTTAATGGAGAGAGGGGAAAGTGGTATCGCAGGTCCGCCAGAGTCATCAGAAATATCAAGGGCACCAAAAGGACCAGGCAAGCCGCCTTCTCAGCAAAGTCATGTGGGGCTGGGTTTATTACAAAGGTGGAGAACAGGAATCAAAAAATGCCTTACTTTATGAGGGAGACTGTCATCAAGGGCCTCAAGTGGGCTATTGTCATTTTGATGAAATCACACTCACATCCTGTACAAGTGCTGACAGAAAAGCAGGCAAGCGGACAAGCAGGGTTTTATTAAGAGAAAAACCACTTGGGATTGACTTTACCCTAACTATGGGGGCCTGGGATTAAGGGTTCAGAAGGGGAATGCATGGATCTTGGTGTCCCCACAGCACAAAATACCAGTGTCCCGACTCAGCATCAATGCCATCCCACTGCACACCTGTATGTGCTCCACATGGGTGTAGGTGTCAGGCGTGATGTCTGGCCCTGGGACATGAGGCTGAACAAAAGAGACATGCTCACAGTCCTAAGGGGCCAGAGGGACATGAAATAGTGACAGCTTTATCACTGAGCTGCAGCTGTGATACACACCACGAAGAAGTATGGGACTGTGAGACCGCCCTGCAGAGTAGCCTGGGCTGGGCCGGTCTGTCCAGGCGACTTTCACGGAGGACATACCCCACAGGCCAGCCGTGCAGGATAAGCAGGTGTGAACCAGGGCAAGTAAAGGGAGACAGGGTATGCCTGCAATCTTCCAGGTGGAGCAAAAAAGGAAGGGGCTTGGCAAATTTGGGGAAATGGAAGGAAGGACCATCTTTTACCAGAGGGGTGGTGTCCTTATAATTCTGCAGGACATTAATTGACCATAAGGTCTTCCATGTACTCTCAAGCTGTGTGGAACCCTCAGCACGGACCAGGGTCCCCACTGGCTTTCTGGGAGACTGCGCACACATCTTAACCCAAACCCACCACTCAGTGCTGACTTCCCCTTGATGGCCTTCCTCATCTTCGTTTCCCAGAGCCCCACAGTTATTACTCGGTAAATGTTTGATGACCTGAAATGTGAACAGCAGTGACAAGACACACTAAAGAATCGACATCACCAGCCACCAAGTGCCACACATTGTGTGATCCCGTGTATGTGCAATGCCCAGAATAAGGAAATCCGTGGAGAAAGAAAGAAGATTAGCGGTTGCCCGGGACTGGGATCGGGGGTTTTTGGGGAGGTGAAGAAAAGTTCCTGGAATTAGAGAGTGGTGATGGTTGCACAACTCTGACTATACTAAAAACCACTGGATTATATGCTTTTAAAGGGACGAATTCTAAGTTACAAAACTCTAGAAAGCAGGGCGAGAGAAATACTACTAGATGGGTTCCCATAGTGGTAGAAAGAGGGATAGACTTTGAATCAGGCAATCTAGATTTGAATCTTATAAAATGGGCATGGTCCCCACTCTCTTCTCATGAGGTCAAAGGACAGGAGAGGCTTTCTCCCAGTCTAGCATTCAGAAGTGCCAGTACATACTGGCCATGCTCACCTGCTCTGGCACAGACAGTCAGAAAGGCTTCTGAAGATGTGCTGACAAGTCCCCCAGGGGAACACATCTCTCTCTGTCACCATGGCAACATCCAATATCACTGAGACAGCTTGACTTGGGAACTTGTATGCTTTGGGCTCTATGACCCAGGATACTAGGGTAAAAATCATCTCTGACAAACTCAACAACCACCCCCTCCCCATGACGGTTTCTGTTCCTTTCATTCTACTACTAGTGAAGCTTTCTGGTTTTGTGACTTTGAGTTTCTATAAAAGAACTTTCATGGCACAGAGGATGCACAATCTATTTGGTATAGTGGAAGCTGGAAGGGCAGCCGCCATGCCCATCTTCCTCACCACTATGTATCCAAAGGAGACTATGCCTGGGACACGGGCACAAGAGACATAGTGAGCGAATGGAAAGTTTAAAGTCTAATTTTTCTGTTCATCTTTATTTTTATTTTTTAAAAAGATTTATTTATTTATTTATGATAGAGAGAGAGAGAGAGAGAGAGAGAGGCAGAGACAGGCAGAGGGAGAAGCAGGCTCCATGCACCGGGAGCCCGACGTGGGATTCGATCCCGGGTCTCCAAGATCACTCCCTGGGCCAAAGGCAGGCGCTAAACTGCTGAGCCACCCAGGGATCCCCTTTCTGTTCATTTTTAAAGGAAAAGAACTTGCAGAGGAAAGGTTAATTTTAATAAGTCCCCTCCCCCAAATTTCAATAAAACCAGTGTGAAGGAAAAGATGATGTTAGTATCAAAGGAACATGATTTAGTTAAATTCATTCATTCGTTCAACACATTGCTTGGGCACTGTTATGAGTTGAATTGTGTCCCCTGCCCCACAAAAAAGATAAGTTGAAGTCCTAACCCCAGTACTTCAGAATGTGACCTCATTTGGATGTAGAGTCTAGAGAGGTCATCAAATTCAAATGAGATCATGAGGGTGGGCTCTCATCTAATATGACTGGTGTTCTTATAAAAGTGTGACTTTGGCCACAGAGAAAGACACCCACAGAGGGAAGATGATGTGAAGAAACACAAGGAAAACACTTGTGTAGTAGAGATTGGAATTATGCTGCCATGAGCGAAGGACCATTTGGGGTTACTAGAAGCTGGAAGAGGCACTTGAGGATCTTTCCCCTACAGGTGTCAGAGGAAGGGCGGCCCCACGCACTTGATTTTGGACTTCTGGCCTCCAGAACCGGGAGACAATTACTATTGTTCTAAGCCACTGGGTTTGTGGAACTTTTGTCACAGCAGCCCAAGGAAACTAACACACGTACCTACCATGTGCCATGACAACAAGAGACAAAAATCCCTGCCCACATGGAGATCAGACTCTAGGGCAGGGTTCCATATTGCCCATAGCTGCTTCCACACGACTACAGCCAAATCCAGGAGTTGCAATAGAGACTGTATGGACCACACGAAGCCAAGGATGTTTATTCACTATCTGACCCTTTACAGAAGCAGTCTGCAGACCTCTGTTCCAGCGGATAAGGACAGACAATAATCAATACACAATAAACTACTCAGTTCCTCAGACAGTGATAAATGAGCAAGAGGAGAGAAATAAGGAGTGCAGAAGAAGGGCTGCGGTTTCAAGACTGGTCATCACGAGACGTCCTCATCCAGAGGGTAACACCTGAACCAAGGCTGGAGGGTGAGGGAATAAGGCCCACCTGCAGAGGGTGTCAGATTCTGGAAATATTTTGAACAAAGAGCCCACAAGAGAAACGTGAGAAAATGAGGGAAGGAACAGAGTAGAGTGAAGCAAGGTGGTCAGTGAGCCCTGTGAGCAGCCAACATCCATCTTCCCTGGGAAGTGGGCAACAGGGGAAGGCCAGCTAACCTGGGGGCAGAGAGGGCAGAGGGCCTGACCCACGCTCCCTTTGGCCTGGCCCAAAGCACTGTCCAGTGGCTCTGATGGGAGGGACGGTGACCAGGGGCTGCAGATGGCTCCAGCCCCTCCTGCGGGGACACCTTGGGAAGGAAGGTAGAGGTGGGCAGACTCCTAAGACGTCAAGGCTGAGAGGCTCCCAGACCCCGAGCATCGTTCAGCTTCTGATGCTGAATGAATACAGACCCTGCTATGGAGGGCACTGACAGAGGAGGGAAAGGAGTTGAGATCAGTTCACTCCAGACCGAGAATATCCATGTTTCTGTTCTACACAAGGCTGGTGGGGTTCTGGTAGGAGCAGTAACACAGTTCCAAGGGCTCCTTTTCAATTCACTTTGTTCAGAGAATCTAGAAACTTCTTCTGAAAGCCCAAGGAAACACCTGGTTACCAGTGTGTTCCTCAACTGTGTGTGTGTGTGTGTGTGTGTGTGTGTGAGAGGCAGGGGCAGCAGCCTCTTCCTGGCTTTTCAATGTGGCACATGAACCACCCAGCAAAATGTCCCCCGACCCCCAATCACCTCATCTGGAGGGCTGAAAAGCTCCTGAAGTCCAGTAACTACATGAAAATTCATTTCAAGTCACAGACGCTTCACAGCCCAGTGAGGGAAACACGGCGAAGGCAGCGGCAGCCACCGTGAACAACTCAGCCCAGTCAAACATGGCGTCTGTGACTGCCATGGGTGCCTTCTAACCTCAGGCTGGGTGGGAATGAAGGACCGTTTCCCCCCTTGAGACCCATTTTTCTGTCTTACATTCAGAAGGAGACGCTCTTTCTTAGAGTGAAACACCACACAAGCACCCAGGGCTGCTTAAAATGACATTATGATTACAGAAACCAGTGTTGGTTGAAAGATTACCCCCAAAGATGGAGTCACATGAGGAAAGCCTGGACCCAGATACAGGAATTTGAGAGGCAGAGGGGGCTTGCTATTATGTCCACTCATACAGCAAATAGTACGTTCCTGCCACTCCTGTAATTCTTCACTGACTAGAAATCACAAACGCACAAGCCTATGCGTGGAGATAGAAGCAAGTTCAGTAAGAAGCTCTGCTCCTCCACATTTTTCTCCACATGTTTTTCCTAGCAGGGGAATGCCACAAGTTTTAACTCTTGAAAACGCATGGCTAATCACAAAGGTAAACCTCTTTATGGGGTGCTGGCCTTGGCAGTTAGCATCACCCACGAAACTTCGTTGCTTCCAGTTGACCTGAAAGCGGTCACGTCACAAAGACATGGAGACTCTCAGCCACGTACAGACTCAGTACCCATCCAGCTGGTTTTATTTTGGCAGAAGTCCTGCTAAGTGTTTCGCATGGCCTGTGCCCTCCATTTTCTTCACTTAATAAAACAACGGGCTTGTACATTTGGAGTGGAGCTGGGAAGGCAAGAAAGTCAAGGAGGGTGTTGATAACAGAAAACAACCATGACAATGGAAAGAGTGAGGCATTTGGGATTATGGGCTATTTACTGGATAAGAATATATAATTGAGGGATTGGATGTACTTCTCTATTAGACACAGTTGTGTAAGTCAAAATTGAAACGGAGTCATAAAAATCTCCTAATATTAATGTTGTTAACTAAAGTCTATAATGAGAGGGATTTGCGTTTTGCTGATGCCTCCGGGACTCCACATGGATTCTCATCATGATGGACGGTGCCTGCCCACGGTCACTGGGTAGCTCAGTCTGCAAAGAAAACCAACTTATCTATCTCCATCAGGCATCCTGCCTCAAACACCTGCCACACTGTCCATCCCTTCTCCAAGCTGGAAACCTTGGAGGACTCCCTGACTACTCCCTTAATGAGTGAGTGTTCAATGAATAAAATTTCCCACTCCTGCTTCTTAACATGTAATAAGGGGGGGCGGGGAGATGGCGCTGAGGTTAGCACCATCTACACCTTAGATCAGGGTTCTTCTACCTCAGCAGTAGCCATCTGGGGCTGGATAGGTCTTTGTTGTGGGCGAGGCGCTATCCTGTACATTGTAAGATGTTTACCAGCATCCCTGACCTCTACCCGCTAGGTGCCAGTAGCAACCATCACCCCCAGTTGTACAAACCAAAAAGATATCTGCAGACATTGCCAAATGTCCCCTGGGAGGCAGTCGCCCCCTGTTGAGATGGCTGGTGGAGACAGTGACAGATGGCCTCATAAAAGGGAATTCAAGTACAATGAGCCAGACTCATTTCAGAGCCCATTAAAGAATCCAAGGCACACCCCTCTCCTGGCTGATTCTGGAGGCATAAATTGAACAGATGATGGTACAGGTGAACTGGTACCTGGGCCACATCAATGACCTGTACCAATCCACGCACGTTCAGTTTTGCCTGTGGAAGTCTACCGCAGCTCACATATGGCCCTAAACATCGCTGAACATGAATTCTCTTGCTTTGCCTTCCCATTAATATTCTCCCTCTAATCCTCCAGTTCCTTTCTGTGCCAGCTGGATAAGATGGGTCTGAAGCCCCGTCGCCAGCAGGCTTTCAACACACCAGCTGCATGATGAGTCCACCACTTCCAGAAAGCCTCGGACTGTGATTCTTCATCCTTTCGCGACGTACCAGCCACAGCAAGGTAAGGAGGAAAAGACCAGCCAGGACCAAAGCAATTTAAAAGAGGCCAATCTCATGTCTTAGGGTTTCAGGACAAGATCACTACGCAAAGGCTCTTACTGCCTTCTGAGATGAAGCAACAGTCAATTCAAATATGAAACCCTTCGTCATTTCACAAATCCAACGTGACTGAATAAAAGTGCAAACCGGGGATTCACAGCTTCAAAACAGACCATGTTCCAAAAACATATCTGCCCCTAAATCAGTTTGGGAAACACAACCCATCCTTCTTCAGAAACAATGCACGATGCAACAACAATACCAATTTGCATTTGTGCAATATGTTTTCATGTGCAAAGTACATCCGGATCCATTATTTCATTCAGTCTACAAAATAGCATGTGAAATATTTGGAGGTTATTGTTCTCAAGTTCAGAAAAAGACGCTGCAGTTCACAAGGGATCCATGAAAAGCAGTCCGTAAAACACCAGCCAGCCCATAACATTCTTCACAGGGAAATGCCCTCATCATCCAGGCAACAATGATTCTGTTGGAAAATGATTCTGTCAGTCTCCATCTGACTCACTGATAAAAGTAGACCCCAAGGGTGGGCACAGGGCTCAGCATTATGGCTTCTAGTGACCGCCCCCATCAGCAGGGCCCCTAGATCTTGATCAGCACTTGGTGCATCCACCTGCCCAGACCATGCATCAGTCTCTCTTTCCCCTGCACCCTTTATTCTTGGCTCCAAGCTGCTGCTAGAAGCTTGTGAAGCCCGCAGCATGACCTCCAGGAGGGTGGCAGGTGGAGCTGAGGCCAGGGAAGGAGCAGGAGAAGCCGGGGAAGTAGTGGGAGGAGCAGAAGGCCCCGGAAAAGATGGGAAGAAGATATCCCCAGCCAGGAGCACCCCTCACCTCTGGCCTTATCTGCTGCCTCACCACCCCTGGATTAAACACCTGGGAAGAGGTGAGAAGTGTGCAGGATCACAAGGCACCTGGCTGCAGAGATAGAAAAGGGGGAGAATGGGAATTGCCTGGTGGCAGCCAGAAAGCAGGCAAGGAAGAGGAGGGGCAAGCAATAGAGAGATCGGGGGAAGCCATACGGATGGGGAGCTGGATCTGGGCACATATAATTCAGTCTGTGACTGACGCTGACACACTGGAGCTCTTGCCCGAAGCTAGCTTCTCAGACTTCATTGGAAATAACCAATTTGAAGAAAAAAAAAAAAAGGAAATAACCAATTTGCAGGTTAATGCAGACTCCTGGCCACCACTCCAGAACCACCCCCCACCCGCACCCCAGAGTTGGTTTCCTGTCTCAGGGTGTCCTGATCAAGGGAATCTGAGGATTGCCCCATGGGGAATACGGCCCTTATACCCGGTGCTCCTGGGAGGCCCCCTGTCCTATGGACATCACCTCAGCCTCTGCTCCCTGTTTGCTGTGGCAGGTGCCGCTTGACGTTCAGGCAGGCCGTGAGCTGCAGCTTATCTGCAGGAGGATATGGCACGGTATAGTCTTATTCCAGTCCCTCATTTGTTTTGTGTTATTTTCACTTTGCTCAGATACTCCAGGATTCATACATATAGGTCAGCCTCACCACAGCCTTGCAGCAGCTGCTCGGAACATTGCTGGCATTGATGCCTGGGCCGGACACATCCTCTGGAAGTGCATCTGTGGCGAGAAGTATGTCCTTGTGCGATGGATGTGAGATGCGAAAGGAGCCAAAAACCACTTGGCACCAAGTCTGAAGACTGAGGCAAGTGATCTAGCAAGGAAATCACAGTTGCATCCGAGGCCAAGGGTCTGCCATCCTGCTGGGACTTGAGCACAGAGGAGGAGGAGGGGCTCCAATTCTACACCCAGGAAGGGCAGCATGAAGGTCAGAGCTCACAAGAACAGGCATGTTTTCTTTAAAACTGTATCTGCTGTTATTTCAGCCAACCCTGGCCTGACAGTAGGCACTCGGTTCTCCCTGAATAGGTACCTTTCTGGACCCATCCCTGCAGGAGAGTGTCAGACTCCCATGAGGACTGGGCAGGCCCTGGGCAGGGACTCACCTTGCCAGTGATGCTTGTAGTCACACATACGGGACAGGGCAATCATCATGGCGCAGTAGAGGGGCAAGATGGCAGCACACAGCCGCCAGCTCTTCCCCCGCCCACTCTCGGTGAAGCAGTGCAGCTTGCCAGCCAAGTAGAACGTCGTGAAGCCAAGGCCAGAAAAGGCAACTGCCAAAGAGAAACAGCAGGTGTTACTCTAGCAGGTGGTAAGTGGCAGGGACACAGCACGTCCTGGGCATCCTGTCAGCCATCTTGCACACCCCAGGGCCAACGCACGTTGGCACCAGGCTCCATCTAGGCAATCTGTGCTCTTGCTAGAACCATGCCGGTACGAAACTTTTAACAATGAGAATGACCTTCCAGGCTTGTGTGTGATCAAAATCTATTCTAATTTCTTTCTTTCTCTCTTTCTCTCTTTCTCTCTTTTCTTTCCTTCCTTCCTTCCTTCCTTCCTTCCTTCCTTCCTTCCTTCCTTCCTTCCTTCCTTCTTTCTGTCAGTCAGTCATACATGCATTCATTCAACAGTGATTTAAAGGGTATCTTCTGTGTGCTAGACAGGCACTGCTCTAGGTTGGAGAATAACAAAGTGCTTCAGGTGCTGTCCCTGTGTCAAGGGGCTCAAGGTCTGGTTGAAAGACACAGCCATGTGAAGAGAGGATTTTATTATAATCTGTTGAGTTCTATATGAAAAAGTGTGTAGAGAATGCAAGACTGTGGTGACTGCTTAGATTTGAAGAGTGAGGGAAAGGAAGGGATTCGGGGCTTGCTGGTGTTCAGTAAGGGGGGTCCAGCACAACTATGGAGGAATGAGTTTGATGGAGAGATTGACAGTGATAACTATGGTCTTTAGGAGAAAACAAGGCCGTTATCACTGTCAATCTCTCCATCAAACTCATTCCTCCATAGTTGTGCTGGACCCCCCTTACTGAACACCAGCAAGCCCCGAATCCCTTCCTTTCCCTCACTCTTCAGTTAGTAAATTGAACACCAATAAAAAAAATAATAATAAAAAAAAAAAAAAAAAAAAAAAAAGACTATGGATATTGATTTTTAGAATTGCAAAGACAAGTCATGACTATTCTAGGTCCATTGTCAAAAGTGTGGAAGTTGGGTGTATGTAATCCCTAAAGTTTTCACCCAGTAAGGTTTAAAACACAGGTGGAACTCAGTGAGATTTAAAGTAGGCTTTAAATCTTTCGTGGGCTTAGAAAGGCCCTGCAACCCTGGCTATGCATGGAGTAGGAAGGTGAAAACCTGAAAAACCTAGGAAGCTCTATGAAATCCTGGCAGCCACTGCCAGACATTCTATTGATGCTGGTCTACTGGTCTGGAGCATGTGTGTGAGTGTGAGTGTACGAGAGTGTATGTATGTGGGAGTGGGAGTGAGTGTGTGCATAAATGTATATGAGTATGTGTATGTATGTACAAGTGTGTGTGCATATGTGAATGTGGGTACACGTGTGAGTGTAGGTGTACATGTATGAGTATGTGAGTGTGCATATGTATAAGTGTGTGTGCAAATGAGTATATGTGTGTATGAATGTGTATGTGTGCAAGTGTATGTGATTATAAGCATGTATGTGTGTGAGTATATGTGAGTAGTATGTGTGAGCATGTTATGTGTGAAGTGTGTATATATGAGGGTATGTGAGAGCATGCGAGTGTGCGCATACGTCCATGTGAGCATGTGAGCGTGTGAGTGTGCACGCGCACACTACCTGAATGATTCTAACGCCAATGGGGACTGACCTTTGGACACTTCCACTGAGCCGCAGCCCTTGCCTTTTCAGGACACCAGCCTAATCAAAGCTTTCCTCTTGGTGAGAACATACTGCTGAGGGGCAGACTCCTTGGACTGCACACCAGGACCTGGTAAAACAGTTCTCGCAAACACTCTGGATGCCAGGGACTTTGAGAGACTGCCCGAGCCTGAGCAGCGGCCTCAGCATCCCCTTAGTCACAGATGCAGAACGTCAGGCTTGCCTGGACCTGCTGAGTTAGACTCTGCCTTTCGCAAGGTCCACGTGAGACCTGTGGGCACTCTCCAGTGTGAGAGGGCCTGCCCCAAAATACAATAATACAAAAATATGGAGGGCTCTAGAAGATATTCTGGTCGAATTATTTATAATTATACAACAATAGAAGGTGATGAATGCAGAGGCACAGATAAGCAAACTGCTTTTTCCATTCAGTGGACTATGACGCACTGGCAAAAATCACTGTGCTCATACAGTACTTCGGATGATACTCATGGTGCCACATTAAGTGAAAAGAGCCGTACCTTAAATTGTAGGTTCAAGATAATCATGTCTATAGCACATAAAAATGAATAACCTGCAGCTTTCCCAAATTATTGCTGATAATGTTTTTTTTGTTTTGTTTTTTTTAAGAGAGAGAGAGAGCTCAATTGGGGGTAGAGGCAGAGGGGGGAGAGAGAGAAACTTAAGCAGGCTCCATGCCCAGCTGGAAGCCCAATGCAGGGTTGGATCCCATGCCCCTGAGATCATGACCTGAGCCTAAATCAAGAGTCAGATGCTTAACCAACTAAGCCAGCCAGGCGCCCCAATAATGTGTCTTCTTAAAAGAGATCCCTGAGGTACAAACATAAGTTTATGCCAAAATAGAATGTTTTCAACAACCAAATTAAACAAGGTAAGAGGGTATTTTTTTTCCTTTTTTTCCCTTTTCTGTCCTTTTTGAACAGAATATTAAAACAGGTTTATCTCAGGGATGCCTGGGTGGCTCCCAGTTGAACGTCTGCCTTTGGCTTAGGGTGTGATCCCAGGGTCCCAGGATTGAGTCCCACATCAGGCTCCCTGCATGGAGCCTGCTTCTCCCTCTGCCTATGTCTCTGCCTCTCTCTCTCTCTCTCTCTATCTCTCATGAATAAATACATAAAATCTTAAAAAATAAATAAATAAAACAGGTTTATCTCAGGAATAAAAATGAAGCACTTAAACATTTTTTGAATAATGATTAGCACTTAAGTAAACAGCAAAGCAGTGCCAATATGTATTGAATATTCTGTTTAAAATAAGAATATGTAAGCAGCCTCATTGTCCAGGCCTGTTCTGCATTTTTGCTATGATGGAAGGTTTTTACGTGATTTATGGGCATTCCAAAGTGGCCCCATTTGGCCACCACCCTAGCAAGCACAATGGGTTCTTAATTTCCCGTCCTTACCCACGTTGCTCTGCTTCTCCTATTCATTTACATCCTCCTCTGAGATGGCAGCATGGGAGGGGGAGGCTGGACAGTTGGCTCTGGTGGGTACCGGCCGCCTCCTGAATTCTTACGGGGGAGTAATGGAATTCATTCAAACCAGACAGCTTAGCAGGTCTATCTGGCTAATTATACTGAATGTGGGAGCATACAAGAACTGTCCTGGGGCTGTGTAGGGTTATGGATGAAAGTCTCCATGATTTCAATCAGAGAGGCAGCCCTAAGTGTTGCCAAGTTGACATCTCTTGGGAAAAGAAACAGAAAAAAAGAAGTCAATGAGTACAGGGTGGACAATGAGCAGGAATTTGTATGTGTCCCCCTAAATTGGTTTGGAGACTTTAGGACAATGCCACCTGAGCCTGGAGGCACAAGATGGGTAAGCGAAGAGGCTGCTGAAAACCCCCCATGATTGAGACCTGGGGTGAGCAGCTCACGGCCAGACCCCACACTGCACCAGATCACCTCCTCGTGCCCCCCGGGAACTTGCATTTGGCCGGTTTTGGCAGCAGCAGGCTGGCACTTATATTTTGGAGACTGCAGATAAAAAGTACTCTCCCTCATGCTCTGGGACCCACGCTGCAGCCCTCCAAAGTGTGGGAGCATCTGCTCCTTTGAAAAAGGGAGCAGGGAATCTAAGGCGTTTTTAAAGGGTGGGGTCAACAGCCTGGATCCTGTGGGCATCCGAAGGCAGCTGCACTTCTTTCTCACGTTCTATTGGGCCTTTGGGCAATTTTTAAAGCACACCGTGCATTTACTTTTCTAGGCTCCACGCTAAACCTTATGCTTGTCACTTTCTCAGTGACATTTATACAGCTGTTGAACCAGCAGAACGTCCTTTGGCAAAGGGCTTCTGAGGCTCTGCCTCGTGGCCTGGGAGGCACATCTGAGCCCTGGTGTGACTCCACGGGCATTTTGCATTCCTGCTTTTCCAAAGACTCTCTGAATAAGAACCAGGCTCTGCCAAACAGCACTGAATTCCTATGGTCCCACACTTTGTCCTGCCACCTCCTCCTGTGAGGCTGGGGGCCTGGGACCAGGATGCGACCTCCTGGGAGCCCCTCTGGCTCTCAGATCCAGGGGCTCGCCGAGGCTCAGGTTCTATTTAACTGGGAGAAAAAGAAAACAGAGAAGTTTTTTTAAAAGAAATGCTTTCCGGGATCCCTGGGTGGCGCGGCGGTTTGGCGCCTGCCTTTGGCCCAGGGCGCGATCCTGGAGACCCGGGATCGAGTCCCACGTCGGGCTCCCAGTGCATGGAGCCTGCTTCTCCCTCTGCCTGTGTCTCTGCCTCTCTCTCTCTCTCTCTCTCTCTCTCTCTCTGTGACTATCATAAATAAGTAAAAATTAAAAAAAAAAAAAAAAAAAGAAATGCTTTCCAAGGCTAGCCGAGCCACACCTGATTCTCTTCTTTAAGAAACGTGCTCTTAGGACACTACGGGGCTGTAAAACCTTTTCGGCTCATACAGAACAGGTGAGATCCTGTTCATTCTGCTTGCCTTTCCCCTTTTTTTTTTTTTTTTTAATTTTTTTTATTTTTTTTATGATAGTCACAGAGAGAGAGAGAGGCAGAGACACAGGCAGAGGGAGAAGCAGGCTCCATGCACCGGGAGCCCGATGTGGGACTCGATCCCGGGTCTCCAGGATCGTGCCCTGGGCCAAAGGCAGGCGCTAAACCGCTGTGCCACCCAGGGATCCCTGCTTGCCTTTCCCCTTAAACACAGCCCCGACTTCCAGCATAATTAAGAAATGGAACTGAGAGCAGAGCAGTCGAGGCACTGGACCTCGAGATGGAGATCATAAAGTAGGGGAAATGTGTTCCTATTTTGCTAACGTTAGGAACAATAGACACGTGCTCAGAACACTCCCAAGCCAGTAGGCAAGAGAATGCTGAGACTCTACCTACCTTTCCCTGGGGCTCAGAGCTTGTTTATTTGCTCTCCAAAGTTTGAAACACACACACACACACACACACACACACACACACACACACACACACACGCTCTCACAGCCATCTATGGGGAAGAGCATATGCCCCTTGCTTTCAGAGCCTGTAGCAGGTTTTCAGAGCTAGAAACAGCTGATTGTAAATATTTATGTGTTGATCTGGCTGTGAAAAGCAAAGATGTTCTTGGAGCCTCTAAACTCAGAAGCAGATGAAGGAGAATGATTTCCCCACCCTGTTTCTGGCACTCGCAGTGCTCACTTCTGGCATTGTCACCAATGAGAGGAGAAAAGCAAAGCATCACAATGCAAGTTGCTGGCCCAGGACGGGACATGAGGCACATCCCCTTGCACAGGGCTCTCTGCCTGCCTGGTGACTCAGCAAGGGAATCACTGCTTCTTCTCCCAGGCTACCCAGACGAAATACTATAGATTTACAGCTCTGTCTTTGCAAAGAAAGTTCTATTTATTGAGCTAGCTTAGATGAAACAACGTGGTTAGCCTCCCTACCACCCCCACATACACACCCAGTTGATTTTTAAACCAAATGGAAGACATCTGGACCCCAATGATTGCAATAAATAAAACTGGCGCACACAAATCTTGCAAAATAAACGGGATAAGAATCAGGGGGACAGATCCTGCTTTGCATGTTGTGTTTTTCACTTTCGCTAGTTTAATAAATTTCCCCAGACAAACCAATCATTCCTGGCACCAAAAATGAAATTGTGCCCTGATGAAGTAATCTGTACAAATTTTCCATTGTATGATGCTCACAGAGCGAATATTTTCTTCTCCAAGAGGGAGAAAAGCAATACCAGATGGCTGAATTAATCTTAAACTGAAGGGTGTTTCGAGGGGAGTGTCAGTGCATCATCCCTGCAAGACCATCCAAAACCAGGACGTGGGAACAACAACCCTTGTCTGGTCAGGACAAGCAGGACAGTGCTGCTGGCAGTCGGAGATGCGGGTTCTCACCGTGGCTCTGTCATTAACTGAACACATGACCTGGGGCAAGCCACCTTCCCTCTCTGGGCCTCAGTGTGCTCTGTAAAACGAGACGCTGAACCACAGGGGTCACCACGTCATGCCCTTGGGGGCCAGGCAGATAGGGGCAGGAATAAAATAATTGGGTATTCGAGGCAGCTTCTTGCAGTGAAAACCCTCCTGGTCTATCTTCTATTACCCTACTGTTGCTAGACCTCAGATGGGAAGTATTTCACTTTCTGGAAAAAAAAAAAAAAGGCTACTTTGTGCTGGTAAATGACAACTAACACCCGGGCTTCACTGATGGGCCAAACTGGGAGTGGTGAGGACTGGGGAGCCTCTGCCTGTTTAGAGATGCAGCCATGCCATTGAAGATGCACCTGCCATTTAAAGATGCGGCTGCTTTCCTCCTTTATCGAATATTAGTTGCCCATAAAGTTCAGGGTCCACTTCTGGATTCTCTATTCTGTTCCACTGATCTATGTGTCTGTTTTTGTGCCAGTACCACACTGTCTTGATGACCACAGCTTTGTAGTACAACCTGAAATCTGGCATTGTGATGCCCCCAGATATGGTTTTCTTTTTTAAAATTCCCCTGGCTATTTGGGGTCTTTTCTGATTCCACACAAATCTTAAAATAATTTGTTCTAACTCTCTGAAGAAAGTCCATGGTATTTTGATAGGGATTGCATTAAACGTGTATATTGCCCTGGGTAACATTCACATTTTCACAATATTAATTCTGCCAATCCATGAGCATGGAATATTTTTCCATCTCTTTGTGTCTTCCTCAATTTCTTTCAGAAGTGTTCTATAGTTTTGAGGGTATAGATCCTTTACCTCTTTGGTTAGGTTTATTCCTAGGTATCTTATGCTTTTGGGTGCAATTGTAAATGGGATTGACTCCTTAATTTCTCTTTCTTCAGTCTCATTGTTAGTGTATAGAAATGCCACTGACTTCTGGGCATTGATTTTGTATCCTGCCACACTACCGAATTGCTGTATGAGTTCTAGCAATCTTGGGGTGGAGACTTTTGGGTTTTCTATGTAGAGTATCATGTCATCGGCGAAGAGGGAGAGTTTGACTTCTTCTTTGCCAATTTGAATGCCTTTAATGTCTTTTTGTTGTCTGATTGCTGAGGCTAGGACTTCCAGTACTATGTTGAACAGCAGTGGTGAGAGTGGACATCCCTGTCTTGTTCCTGATCTTAGGGGAAAGGCTCCTAGTGCTTCCCCATTGAGAATGATATTTGCTGTGGGCTTTTCATAGATGGCTTTTAAGATGTCGAGGAATGTTCCCTCTATCCCTACACTCTGAAGAGTTTTGATCAGGAATGGATGCTGTATTTTGTCAAATGCTTTCTCTGCATCCAATGAGAGGATCATATGGTTCTTGGTTTTTCTAATATTCGATAAAGGAGGAAAGACTATCCATTGGAAGAAAGACAGTCTCTTCAATAAATGGTGCTGGGAAAATTGGACATCCACATGCAGAAGAATGAAACTAGACCACTCTCTTGCACCAGACACAAAGATAAACTCAAAATGGATGAAAGATCTAAATGTGAGACAAGATTCCATCAAAATCCTAGAGAAGAACACAGGCAACACCCTTTTTGAACTCGGCCATGGTAACTTCTTGCAAGATACATCCACGAAGGCAAAAGAAACAAAAGCAAAAATGAACTATTGGGACTTCATCAAGATAAGAAGCTTTTGCACAGCAAAGGATACAGTCAACAAAACTCAAAGACAACCTACAGAATGGGAGAAGATATTTGCAAATGACGTATCAGATAAAGGGCTAGTTTCCAATATCTATAAAGAACTTATTAAACTCAACACCAAAGAAACAAACAATCCAATCATGAAATGGGCAAAAGACATGAACAGAAATCTCACAGAGGAAGACATAGACATGGCCAACATGCATATGAGAAAATGCTCTGCATCACTTGCCATCAGGGAAATACAAATCAAAACTACAATGAGATACCACCTCACACCAGTGAGAATGGGGAAAATTAACAAGGCAGGAAACAACAAATGTTGGAGAGGATGTGGAGAAAAGGGAACCCTCTTACACTGTTGGTGGGAATGTGAACTGGTGCAGCCACTCCGGAAAACTGTGTGGAGGTTCCTCAAACAGTTAAAAATATACCTGCCCTACGACCCAGCAATTGCACTGTTGGGGATTTACCCCAAAGATACAAATGCAATGAAACGCCGGGACACCTGCACCCCGATGTTTCTAGCAGCAATGGCCACGATAGCCAAACTGTGGAAGGAGCCTCGGTGTCCAACGAAAGATGAATGGATAAAGAAGATGTGGTTTATGTATACAATGGAATATTACTCAGCTATTAGAAATGACAAATACCCACCATTTGCTTCAACGTGGATGGAACTGGAGGGTATTATGCTGAGTGAAGTAAGTCAGTTGGAGAAGGACAAACATTATATGTTCTCATTCATTTGGGGAATATAAATAATAGTGAAAGGGAATATAAGGGAAGGGAGAAGAAATGTGTGGGAAATATCAGAAAGGGAGACAGAATGTAAAGACTGCTAACTCTGGGAAACGAACTAGGGGTGGTAGAAGGGGAGGAGGGCGGGGGGTGGGAGTGATTGGGTGACGGGCACTGGGTGTTATTCTGTATGTTAGTAAATTGAACACCAATAAAAAATAAATTAAAAAAAATAAAAAATAAAAAATAAAGATGCAGCTGCTGTGTGCTGTGTTAGAAACGTGGGCTCCGTGTTCCTAGAAGTTCGGATCTTCTGGCAAAGGAGGGAAATCCCAATGTTTGTGGTAAATGTCTTCATTTTAAAATATTGACAACTAATCAAAAGTTATTACAGTGCGGACCAAACAAACCTCACCTGTGGGCCAACAGGGCTGGACCCGAGGACTGCCGATTTGACAGCTCACCTGACCCCCACCTTCCAGGGCACACGGTCTCCTGTTAAATCAGCCTCCTCGCCTGAGCTGAAAATTACACACGTCAATTTGTCCCTGCTCTCCACGCTAGAGCAAAGAAGCACTTGAGCTTGGGGTAATTTTGCTTAAACCAACAGCAACAGCAAATTACTTGATGCAGGGGATTTGCAAACTAAGTAATCCTTTCAACAGCAGGGACTACTGACTGTCCCTGACTTACAAGGGTGTGGCTTACTTTTTTTTTTTTTTTTTTTTTACTTTATAATGGTGTGAAAGAAACATGCATTCGGTAGAAAGTGTACTTTGATTTCTGAATTTTGTCCTTTCCCCGTGTATGTGACATGCGATATGATCCTCTCTTGTGATGCTCAGCAGTGCCAGCCACGGCCCCTGGTCAGTCCCAGGATCTCCAGGGCAAACAATGGGCACCGCTTACAGCCATTCTGTTCTTCTCTTCAGTGTTCAATAAGTCACAGGAGATGTTCGATACTTGATTTTAAAATAAGCTTTGTGTTAGATGATTTTGCCCAGCTGTAGGCTAATGTAGGTGTTCTGAACACATTCAAGGGGGGGGGTAGGCAAAGCCATGAGGTGCAGTAGGTTAGGTGTATTACAATTGCAATTTCAACTTATGATATTTTCAACCTACTATGGGTTCATCAGGATGTAACCCCATCATAAGTTGAAGAGAATCTGTATTTTGCATTGTTGGGGAGTGTGGGCTTTTGAGGCAAACCCGTGTGGTCTCAGTTCTGCCGCTTAATTCCCTTATAGGCTTGCCTCTTGGGGTCTCAGTTTCCTTATTTACACAATAGGGATAGTGCACTTGCCTTTCAAAGTTATCTTGCAAATTAGTCAACAAGGAATTGTAAAATGCTTAGCGTAGTGCTTGCCTAATCCATGGCCTTGGTTCTGTAAAGTTTCATTCTGCAAGAAAAGCCTTCACAAAGTCTACTCATGCAATCTGCAGCTCTTTAGTTACATAACTGCATGCTCACTAAGAGAGAATTCCAGAGCTAGGCACTCGGGCTGTAATAATTCTGTGGCCCCCAAGGCTCTCAGTGGATATAAAGTGATCTTAGTAAAATGAACAAACTTGAAGACTCAGTGAGATGAGTCAGTGGATATATCTTTCTGACCCCACTTTGCAGGATGTCTGAAGCTCTCAGATGAGAGGGTCAGAGAGCCCGGAGGCTGTGCCTGTGCTAAGTGACCCATCACATATAGCTTTTCTCCTAGGATTCCCCAGAAATAAGCTTCATTGTGTTAGAACCTACTTTAATGGCCTTGTGACTCCAAATGCCTTAATGTGACTCATTTCTCCTTCAAAGTTTCTCAGTTCACAGTTCAGCCCAGTAAGATGCTTGCTCTGTTTTCTTTTATATGACAGGATAGATTCATTAATATTCTAAGATATTGGTTAAGAGATTTTCCTTAAAAAAAAAAAAAAAGAATGTAGATCACTACAAATCCTAGTGAGAATGTGGATCCACAGTGCACCTCTAGCCTAAAACCCTCAACAGAATTTAAGAAATGACAGCTATTTATTCTGCACAAAACTATCAACGGAAGATCATTAACATCTGATTTAACTATCCAATCTGAGTTACAATTTTAAAGGCCAATTTTGATGAAAACTACAGAACAAACTCAGTACCCACAGTGATTTTTAAAACAGCCTGCCTTCTCCCCAGTTCAGGAGCAGTGAGATTGTTTTGCTCAGAGGTAGGAGGCAAAAAGTCTATCTTTGCTGGAAAAAAAGAGAATTCTCAAAATCCTTGAAATCTTTTGAATCTTACATCAATCAATGATTCTTCTAAAATCTCTTTTAATGACAAGAGTTCATCACAATCAACAACCTCAAAAAGTATCAATTAATTCAACTAGATAATTTAGGGGAAAGGATTTAGGTCCTGATTTATCTTGATAAGCAGCTGTACATAATTCCTTTTCTTTGCTTGTATAATCGAGTCTCTTTTTCCTCCCTCTGCCTTCCTACTCACGCAGGTAGACATAGATCCCACTAGACTATAACCTCCATGAGGGCAGGACTTAAGCTAACTTCTTCACCCTTGAATCTGTACAGTTCTACACACTGATTGACTCCAATAAATATGTGCTGAATGAAGACTTAGCCCAAAGGTGTATTATCATCATACATTCCTTCTCTCACTCTCTCAACACCTATTTATTAATGGCCTCAAAGAACCAGAGACTTTGCTGGACCACAGTGATAGGAAGATACATAAGACCCAGCTCTTGCCCTGGAGGAGTTTTGTTTGGGATAGAAAAACTGGGAAAAACAAGAAAAGCTCCATGGAGGAAATAAAATTGGAGCCTGGAGGACAGACAGAAGGAAGAGGTTGTAAAACCACCTTAGTTATCTGGAATCCAGGGGTTAAAGCCATTCAATCCTGCCGTAGAACTGTCTATGATTCCAGGCATGATCACAGTGGCTATCAGCCTCAGAAAGAATGACTTACTCCAGTACCATTAACCTTAAGATTTAACAAGAATTGGGTGTGCTGGCAAGAAACTGAAAGCCATCTGTTAGACCAAAGGAGATTAGGTAAGCAGCGTGGGGAACGCTGGCTGAGCCAGGGATTGTTGAAGCCAGTACCACCTGACTGCTCCAGAGGGACAGAGAGAACCATCTTGACCCACTGTAGGAGGCCAGGTGGCCAAGCAGACCTGCTGGATACAACTCCGGAGATGTGCCATGAATTGAGAACCTACAGCTAGTCAGAGATAGAGTGAGGATCTAAGTAAAGGTGAGAAGTGCTCTGTAGCACAGCTGGGTGGACCTAGGTATGCATCCTGACCCCACCACCTCCCATCCATGTGACCTAGGGCAAGGTGCTTAACTTCAAAAACTCAGGCTCACCATCTGTAAACCAGACAAGCCAGCAGCTGTCCAACAGCCCAACTGGGAGAACCAATCACAAAGTGTCCATGATATGCTGGACAAAGCGCCTGGCCCGTATTAGGCTCTCGGGGATGGTCTAACCTCTTTTCCCCTCCCTCTGCCTTCCTACTCACGCTCTTTCTCAAAATGACACTGCCTCCCCAAAGGGAATCAAAGTGTGGACGAGGAAATGAAGCAGACACAGGTACCAAGATAACAAGGATGAGAATTTCATGGCACCAGGATGGCTCCATGACCAAGATGGTGTCTGTATCCTCTGCCATTGTAAGTCCCACACCAAGAATAGTGCCCACTCAAGTCACAGGTGCTCAATAAATACAAATGAATGAACAAATTAATGAAAGGAAGGAATGGTAGGATAATACGGAAGCTGAACCAGATGATGTATACTCCTGAGTGCTCTATGGGGGCACAGTGATAAGCATCCCTTCTCTGCCTAACTAACTCCTACTCATTCTTTAGGTCTGTTTGAACATTACCTCAAGGCCTACCCTAGCCACCCCCAGCAGGTATAACGGGCTCTTACTATACCTTATACCTGTCCTTCATAATACTTAACACCACTCTTCTTATTTATGTGATTGCCCAGTATCAACTACTTTTCTACCGGATTCTCAGCTTTACAGACGCAGAGGCTGTGTTCCCCATGCCTGCACTCACTAGGTGCTCAATAAATGTGTATAGTGAATAAATAGCTGTAGATCTGACAAGCAGGGAAGATTTCACAAAAGGAGGAGGAGGCAGGGATGCACCCAATGATGGAGTAGGGGTAGTCAGGCACGGGCTCAGAATAACATATGGGAGGGAGATGAGCTGGAGTGTTCATTCAATTCTTCCCTTACCACAATCCCATCCTCCAGACATATACACAGTCAGCCAATCTCTCTCTCTCTCTCTCTCTCTCTCTCTCTCTCTCTCTCTCACACACACACACACACACACACACACACAACTTCTTCCTACAAGGATGACCCCAGAATCTTCCCAGAGACTTCCAAACAGAAGTCCCTCTGTTCCCTAGGGACTGACAACCCGCTCCCATCCCCCAGATATCTGGGCTAGATTCCAGGGAAGAATGAGAGATGCTCTCAGAGTTCTCAGATGAGGTGAAGCTAAAGAAAGGGAAGGAACTAAAGATTCCAAGGATCTGAAGGACAGGTGCAGTGGCACTTCAATAAAGCAGAAAAGAAGAAAAGAGAAGACTAGACTGACTTAAGCAGGCTGTAGGAATGTAGGAATGACAGCAAGACCGTCAGGTATGGAGTACCTCCAGCTGCCAGGCACTGTACTAGAAGATCTCATTACCTGGTCTTACTTCATCCCCCAGAACAACACAATGACATAGGTATTAGGTACATTTTATGTATGACAAATGGAGGCTCAGATAGGTCAAATTAGTGACCAAAGGTTAATACAGCCCTCTCTCTCTCTCTCTCTCTCATTAATGAATAGATAAAATCTTTTTTAAAATTGGTGAATTTTTTCCTTTTGTAATGGGGGGGTAGGGCAGAGAGAGAGAGAGAGAGAGAGAATCTTGAGCAGGCTCCATGTCTAGTACAGAGCCCGACACAGGGCTTGATTCCACAACCCTTAGGTCATGACCTGAGCCAAAATCAAAAGCTGGATGCTTAACCAATAGACCCACCCAGGTGCCCTATTGGTGAATTATTTCTAAAAAGAGCAAGAAATCACAGATTTTCTTAGCACAGTTGCAGTTATACAACTAACCGCCTATTTGTTTTTATACCCCAGTAGGCATGTGCCTTTCAGGATCACCACTGAAGCCCTAGGATCTCAGCACACTGCCTGGCAAGAAAAGTAACCAATACACAGCAACCAAATGAATATATAAATGGTAGAGTCTATTTATTCATTTCACAAACATAACTGGACTCTATTAAGTACTCTGGGAATAGCCCAAGGTCCTTGGGGACCAGAAAACAGTATGGCTATGAAAGGTCATGTCCTTCATCCCCTGTTTCTAGGCAGGGTGATACTTAAGCTTCCTAAGCCAGACGAGATTTCCATCTCATGATAGAAACGAGAGTACAGCCTTTATTTGAGGATGAGCAATGGGGAAAAGGAAAAGGAACCAAAAAGCTCATAATTAGTCTGAAAGCAAATATCAGAGGCAGGAAACGCAAACAGAAGAGGCAGACTGTAAGCTCCTTGTGTAACCCCAGTCCTGCATCTTCAAATAGGATTCTGTTCTGGAAAAAAAAAAAAAATGAACCAACAACCAACAACCAACTCAGGCACAATGCACAAAAAAGTGCAGGGGGAGTTCCAGTGGCCACGAAGAAATTGACTTTGGGGGAAGAAGAGGTCCTTTTGTCGGTTCCTGGAGGCACGACCTTGGATCGTGGATCTTGGATCCTTGCAGATGCAGAGGAGGATCAAGGATGGTTAAAAGACAGAAGCCACTCTGGCTCACCCCACACATCCGATGCTGCTTGATGGCAAAGTCTTGTTAGGAATCATAAATGTTGCTCCTCACCCTGGAGAGAGCTATGAACAGTCACCATGATGGGAAGTGGTTTTGCATACCAGAGCATTCTGATCTATGGAAGGTCTAAGTCACCAAGATAGCTTTTGCTTTTTTCCCTTGTGATCATATGCCACAATGATCTGCAATATAAATATAAAAAATGCCCTCAAAATGGAGAAATGGCCTTTCACGTCACACCATTCAGGAAGCTGATAAAAGCATGGGCCAGATTCAGGAAAAGATAACATGTTAATGAAAAATAATTTTATTTGTACCTCCCAATGCCTTAGCAGAATATAAATGAGATGGTGAAATTTCAGTAGTAATGTCCATGTTGGAGAAACAACCAAAAAGGCAGTAGCCACTAACACACCCAGCATGTTCATCTGATCAGCCTCTACATGGGGTGCATGAACTTCAGGAGAAACCTTGAAGTCTTAATGAAGGATAGTGCCCAGCTATCTGCCAAGGAAGTGAACTTTTATGAGTTGTTATACTACCTAGAATATGATTTGTTAGGGAAAAACTGCCCTTCTAACCTGCCCCCAGCCTTAGTCCTGATTGGGGATCTCAGCCCACCCGGAAGAACAACATGTGAGATGATAGACAACATATAAATTGGTCTCTGCCCCTGGTTCCTGGCACAAAGCTCCGAAAGCACTTGTAAATTCCTAAGTGATATAGGCACTAGGTGCATCTGTTGTTCTAATGTGGTGACTCCGGGTGGGCCCCTGAATAGGGGCTGGTCACAAGAAAGGCCAAGCCATGACCAGAAGCTTGGGAATTTCTGCCCCACCTGCCATTCTCCAGAGAAGAGAGAGGGGCTGGAAAGAGAGTCCATGATGGATTATGCTTATAAGATAAAGCCTCCAAAAAATTCCCAAACTACAGGGTTCAGAGAACTTCTACAGTGGAGAACGTACCAAGAGGATGGCCCCAACTCCATGGAGATAGTCCCGTGCCTTATCTCTTATCTCAGAAGACCTTACCTTATCTCTTCATCTGGCTGTTCATCTGTATCCTTTATCATATCCTTTAATAAACTGGTAAAAGTAAGTGTTTCCTTGAGTTCTGTGAGATGCTCTAGCAGATTAATCAAAGCTGAGGAGGGGGGTCATGGGAATGTCAGATTTGTAGCCAATCAGCTAGAAGCACAAGTGACAACCTGGATTTGTAATTGTCATCTGAGGTTGGGTAGGGACAGTCTTGTGGGACAATGAGCACAGTATAAGATCCAGAAGAGTGGGGAACACAGGAGGAAAGACCAGGTTTTTGTACACAGAATGGACATTAATGAGCTGTGCATTAAGATCTGCTGTCCCGGAGGTGTTTGGCTCAACTGCTGACCAAGAGGGTGGCCATGATGGGTGCTGACCATGGCCAATCAAATCTTCTCAGCCCTGCAAGAGTGGTGAAGAGAAGGCACACAGACCTCACATGACATCCTGAGCCTGTGAGGCTGTTGTTCTGATTACTGCAGCCCCTCCAGACTCGGGACTGAAGAAGTGACCAGATACCTAAGGAGGTGGCTTCCCAAACTTTCCTCATGTCCTCCTGGTTTCCCTGACAACAAACCTCTATCACCAAAGACCATCCGAGCTCATCTCTCACTTAACACTCCTAAGGAAACCAACCATAGAGAAGGCAAGAGTCACATGTATTTGATGCAAACAAGGGCTGTCTCCCCATTACTTACACCATCCACATTCAGAAAGGATTTGTTTTATGTTCATATAAGAATTGTGGGGTTTTTTTGTTTTGTTTTTGTATTTTTTTTAGAGAGAAAGAGAGTGTGAGCCAGCAGGGAAGGGCAGAGGCACAGGGAGAGAGAGAATCTTAAGCAGGCTCTATGCTCAGGGCAGAACCCAATGTTGGGCCCAACCTCATGACCTTGAGATCACAACCTGAGCCAAAATCAAGAGTCAGACACAACCAACTATGCCATCTAGGCACCCCACAATGGATTTTTTTAAAGTTAAGAGAGCCATTCAAATTTGAGAAAGCAAAAATGCCAATTTTTCATCTCCTGTGACCTTGGCAGACATCACTTTGATCAAGGGCCTCTATCAAGCAGCCAGCCTTAGGCTCAGGATCTTCCTTAAGACAACATCCAAGTAGCAACTTGCCCCAAACAACAAACTGAAATGTACCTGCTGGGCTCTTTCAAATCCTTTAATCCAAGATAGCACAAAACAGAACAAAAATAGAACTCTTCAGGTGTTACAAGATTTGGGTTCCAGGTCAGAGTGTGTCCCCCACCAGTGCTCTTATCTATTGGCCGAATTGGGACAACATCTGCCTCACCTGACTCTCAGAAACACATTTTTTTTTGTGAAAGTACTTTGTAAACAGAAATTCAACGAACAAATGACAGATGGTGTTAGAAACCAATGAGCAAAATTGCAGCCGACCTTAGACCCAGATCCATCTGCTGCTCAGCCCGACTTCAGTCTCCTTTTCTAACACAGCAGACACTTGTCCAACTCAGGATTTCATTTCCAGGGGTGTGGGAGACAGAATATCCTGACCAAAAGAACTAAATATCGAGTGAAACACAAAAGCAAGCAAACAATCTTTTCAACTTATCACTGAGTTGACACAAAGAGAAGAATTAATGAAAGCAAGGTTTCTCAAAATGAAAGGAAAGCACGGGTCTCAGATATAAGGAAACAGCAAAGCCAGACTGTGCCCTGAGTGTGTTCAGAGAAACCCACAGACCTTGAGCCCCTGCTTTGATGTCACCATGAGGCCCAGGGGCAAAGACATGGTCTCAGGTTTATCCGAGGTGGAGAATCTAACAGGAGACCCCTGAATAAACCATAGGTCCCAAAATCTTCAGAATAAATAAGGAGGAGACAATAAGGAGCCTTGCCTATCTCCATCTTTGTGCTGTACGGAGAGACCTCACAACTATCACACGCCTCTCACAGGTTTTTGCTGTCCAATTCCTGCTTCTCCTCTGGTCTCCACAAAACCTTATGTGGAGAATTAATACTGGATGGCCGTGGAGCAAGTAGTGCTCTCTGGAAAAATTCACCTTCAACCCAGACATCAAAATATTCCCCCAAAACAAAGTTCTAGGAAAAAATTAAAAGCCCAGAGTTAATGGAGTTGCCTGGACAGTTAAGCATCCAACTCTTGGTTATTTTGCCCAGGTCCTGATCTTACGGCCATGAGAGTGAGCCCAGCATGGGGCTCCCTGCTCAGTGGAGAGTCGGCTTGAGATTCTCTCTCTCCCCTCCCCATTCTGCTCTCTCTCTCTCTCTCTCTCTCTCTCTCTCTCAAATAAATTTAAAAAAATAAAATCTTCAAAAAAAAAAAACAGAGTAAGAAAGCTCAAAACACAAAAGATTTCAGGGCATAAATAGGAAAAGCTGACTCATAACTTTATATAATATAAGGCACAGAATATAAAATAATTATTTGCAATGCATTTAAGGAAATTACAGGGAAGCATGAAAATAAGGACAAAGAACATGCATTATAAAAAATAATGCAGATTTTTTTAAAGGGCCAAACAGAATTCTATTTATTTTTTAAAAAGTGTAATTGAACTTAAAAACTCAATAGATTAAATAAGCATGTGAGACAATACTGAATAGAGAATGAATAAATTGGAAGACAGATTCAAAATTCTTCCAGAATGCAGTTAGAAGCAGAGGTGCAAAATATACAGGAGAGGTTGTGTGATGTGGCTAAGATGGTGGGAGAGTCTTACTGGAGTTCCAGAGTAGAGGAGATAATAAAGAACCTTGAGGGACAGTGTTTAAACAGATAATGCCTGGAGCATCTCAGAATGTTGACAGACACAAACCTGAGACTTAGGGAGCCCAGTGAATCTCACGCAAGATATGTGAAAGGAAACCCACACCAAGACATGTAATAATAAAACTTCATGACACACAAGAAAAGCAAGATGCTAAGAGCACCAGAAAGGAAAAAACACAGTATTAACAAAGGAGCAGCAGTAAGACTTAACATCTGACTTCAAAAAAGCCAAAAACATTGGAGCAATAAATGTGAAATAGTATCTTCCATGTTTAGAGACAGTCACTGTCAAATTAGGACTCCATAGTTAGTAAAGCTGTCTTCTAAGAATGAGGTCAAACAAAGGAAATTTAGAAAAATAAAAACAGGGCATTCGCCAAAAAAAGAGTATCAAGGAAGGAAATTTAAAGGCTCTATTTGAGGTAGGAGGTGGACGGCCTGAGGCGGCAAAGGGATGGTAAGCAGACGTATCAGGACGCACACAGGTCGCACATGGGTTATATATGGGTCACACACACATTGGCTGGTGCTTCTGTCGAGGGAGAGAGAGAAAGAATCCTAGATTGAAAACACCAGAGATCTACCAGATAAATGAGAATGCATTTATCAGAGGGAAAGCATTCAGTGTCTTCATGTTAAATGTTCAGAAGGGAATAACAAAGATATTAAATAACTTGAGACTTTGTTAACTATGTGTGTTAAACTACAGGATTGATAGAACTTCTAAAAGAAAGGAGGAAAATATGAAATTATAACAGGATTGTACAGGAAGGAAGGGGAAAACATTACGTAATGAATGATATAAATAAACCCCAACATAAATAAAGTTGAGTAATGACAAGAACTGTAATTAAAATTAGCTCCCCAGCTAAAAGTTCAAAAAAATTCATACACAAAACACAGAGCACAGTCATAGCATGGAAAAAGATAAAAGAAGCAAATATTAAGCAAGAAAAGCTGGTTTCAATAGTAAAGCCAGATATTCATTATTGTAATGACAGCATTAGAAATAAAGATGGTCATGACTTAATTATAAAGGTAGAAGGTAGATAGAACAGGAGGTATGACAATTCTAAACTATGTTTACACACCACTTCAAAATATATGAATCAAAAATGAACAAAATTACAAGACCACAGAACTATCACGTCTACTACAAAGGCAGAAGATTTTAAAGCACATTTTTATAATTGATGAATTAAGCATCAACAGAAAAATTAGACACATAAGATTTGGACAGCACAACAAGCTTGGTCTAGTGGACATATGTACATAGGTCCTGCAATTTTAAAATTTACATTCTTTTTTAAGCCATATGAAATGTTTATGGAAATGGACCATATGTTGAGCCACAAAGCTAACCTCAAGATCAAAGGATTGGTAATTTTCAGATCACATAATCTGATTACAACGTAGTTAAACTATAAATCATTTTAAAATTATAATAAGAAAAAATCATATATTTAGGATTTTTTAAAAGCTCTTTTAATTGACTTAGGAGTTGCAGAAAAAATATGAAAATTGGAAAATTTTCAAAAGTAAATTTAAGGAAAACCATGTATCAAAACTTACAGAATGTAGCTCAAGCAACATTTATGGGAAAACTTACAGCCTAAATTGCTCATGTTAGAAAATGAAGAAAGAACAGAATTATTGAGCAACACACTTAGGTTAACTCAATAAGTTAAAAAAGAGAGAGAGAGCAGAATAAATTGAAAGTTGAAAGTGGGAAATACTAAAGATAGCAACAGGGATAATGAAAAGTAAAGCAAACACATAGCTTAGAGGTTCATAGTAAAAGAGGGCATATTGAAAAGAGTAACAGATTAAGCTCTGGCAAGATAAACAAGAAAAAATTCAGGATAGAGGGTGAGAAAAGGCATATATAAGTAATACAAAGATGAGTAATGTAGATACTAATTTGAGAACAAATGGATATCATGAAATTCCTTGTATCAGTACATTTGGAAGTTTATGGGAAGAACTAAGCTCTAAAAATCCTTACAAATTACCAAAAATATCTTAAGAAAAAACAAAACACAAGAGCTTTGTAACTTTAAATTGAATCAGTATTTTAAATTCTAGGACAAAATATTTTAAGGGCCTACTTGCCAGATATCCCAAAAGGAAATAAATCATCTTACACAGACTCTTTGGGTTAATTGCAGGAATTAACACTTGTTTTATATTTTAATAATTAATGACTATAAATCACCACAATAACACAGTAAAAGGAAAAAAACACCAACTTATAGATGGATAAAATTCAAAACTTGTTCTTACAAATTAGAAATAAAAGAAACCTGATTAAAAAAAAATAGTCTACCAAAAAGTCACATTTAATGGTAAGATGTTTAAAACAACCCCTTTATATCAGCAATAGGACAAGGATGCTTGCTATCCCCATTTCTAGAACACTATAGGGAGGTCCTAGCTAGTGAATATAAGAGAATGAAATTAAAAGGCTTAAGAATTGAGGGCAGCTCAGGTGGCTCAGTGGTTTAGTGGCACCTTCAGTCCAGGGCCTGATCCTGGAGACCTGGGATCAAGTCCCACGTCAGGCTCCCTGCATGGAGCCTGCTTCTCCCTCTGCCTGTCTCTCTCTCTCTCTCTCTCTGTCTCTCTCTCTCTCTGATGAATAAATAAATAAAATCTTTTTTAAAAAAAGGCTTAAGAACTGGAAATGAAAAAATAAAACGGTTATTATTTGTAGGTAAATAGATTTTCTTTGTAGAAAACCCCAGATAATTTACATATAAGTAATTAGAATTACTAGGGGAGTTTAGCAAAATTTCTGCATTAAAAAATCAATATACCAAAGTCAATTATATTCCTGGATACCAGAAATCACATAGAAAACATAATTTAAAAAATAAGATTTACAGTAGTAATATGAATATAAAGTATCTAAAATGGATGTGCTAACTATGTGGAAATTCTTTAAATAGAGGAGTATAAAGCTACTAACAGACATTAAGACCTAAATAGAGAACTATACCATCACTTGGATAGGAGGATATCACATCTCCCCAAATTGAACCATAGACTCAATAAAATGTCACCAAAATCTCAATTAGGATTTTCATGGAACTTGACCAGCTGATTCTAAAATGCATAGAGAAGAACAAAGGGCTGAGAATTGCCAAAACACTGAAGAAGAAGACTGGAGATGTGGTAGGCAACCCTCTAGTTCTAGTGATAAAAGAATTATATTCCCCAACACCTTTGAAATTAGATGTGGTCACGTGACTAGTTCTGCCAATGAATACAAGCAGGGCTGATATGAGTCACTTCTAAGAATTTAGACATGATGTGCAATTCTCCATGCTCTCTTCTCTCTCATGAAACACATGTTTAGATGACAAAAGAGCCTGTGTCTGGGCCCCTGAGGTCTACAGTTATACATGTCACATAAGCAAGACATAGAATTTTTTTTTTTGAGAGAGTGAGTGAGTGCAAGTGGAGGTGGCAGAGGGAGAGGGATAGAGAGAGAATCTTAAGCAAACTCCACAGCCAGCACAGAACCCCACATGGGGCTCAATAATCTCATGACCCTGAGATCATGACCAGAGCTGAAATCAAGAGTCAGATGCTTAGCCAACTGAGCCACCCAGGTGCCCCAAGAAAAATTTTAAGCCACTGACATTTACACCCAAAGACAGCCCAATCTAGCCTAATATAAGGATTTTATCTAGTAAATCTCAAGTTTCTATTATTTTAAAGTGATTAGAACACTGTAGCATTGCTGTAGGACGAAGCAAATAGATCCATGGATCAGAAAGGAAAAGACCCATCCTTGTGTGAACAGGAAATATGGCAGAGAGTGTGTTATAGATCAGTGTAAGTCAATAACTAGTCCTGGGAAAGATGGGTACCCATATGGAAAAAATAAAATCCGACCTCTTCTGTATAGCATACACCATACCCAGAAATCAACCTTGGATGGATTATAGACCTAAAAGAGACAACAAAACTGAAGAGCAATTAGAAGATAACACAGCCTTGAGGTTGGAAGACATATTTTTATAAAGATACCAAGAGTACTAACCATAAAGAAAGGACTGATAAAACTGACTGCATTTATTATTGAGGATCTTGTTTATCCAAATATATAAAAAAAAATCCTACATTAGATACTGGCTTGACCACCACTGTAAAGAATCCTGAGAAAACCTGAAGATGGCTTGCATATATCATGAGATGAAAATTCACTCAAAAGGAAAGGTGGACATTATTGGCTGAATTTTCATTTTGACCACACACACACACACACACACACACACACACACACACACATTGTCCAACCCAGAAGAATATGCACTAAGGTGTTAATACTAGTGACTTCTGGGCAGTAGTAACTTTCTAATAGTACACATGTGCTACTTCTGTAATAATAAAACAATTATTAAAATGAATGAATAAATAAAAGAGTGAATACACAAATTAAATGTGGAAGGCAAAACCTACCAAATATAAAGGTAATGAAAAAGACAGACACAGAAAAAGAAGATGTTTGCCGCACAAATAGCCAACAAAGAACTAATATCCAGAATTTTTTTTTCAAAAAACCTGTAAGTCAGTGAAATAAAAACAGGTAACCTAATTGAAAAAATAGGTAAAGACAGGAGTAGTAATGTCCTATAAAGTGGAAACCTAAATTCCATTAAACTTAGAGGATAATGGTCCAGCTCCAAAAGATACATATCATACTCCAGGGCTGCCATCACACCCCCCAGACCAGCAAAACCTAAACTCTGATGGCACCAAGTGTTAAAAAGGCTGGGGCAGGAGGAACCCTCATAATCTGCCAGTGAGATTGTAAGAACGGTTTGGCATTGTTTCTGAAAGTTGAAGATGAGCAAATGCCCAGAAATCCTCCTGCCAGGAACACATCTGAGAATTATTTTTGCAATAAGTACACCATGAGTTCATATCAATACAGTTCATAATTGGTACAAGTTGCAGATAACCCAAGTGTCCACTAACAGAATTTTTTTTTTCAAAAACTGGGATAATTGTGCCCTAGAATATTATACAGCAATGAAAATGAATGAACTTCTACCATATGCATTAATAAATAGAAGGACCTCAAAAACAATGGTAAGCAAAAGGAACAAATCATACAAGTATATTCTATATGACTTTATATATGTAAAGTTCAAAGATAGGCAAAACTAAGCAGTATTTTGTTTAGTAATGTGTATGTGTGTGTGTGTGTGTGTGTGTGTAAGACTACCTAGAAAAGCAAATAACTTATTTTTAAAAATTCAAGATAATAGCAACAGTGAGAGAGAGAACAATAAGCCACCATGAAGGGTCATATTGGATTTCTAAGAACATGTTTAAATCCTATTTGTCTTAATCCAGGTAGCAAGTACATGAGGATCTGTTTTTTTGTTATGATTTAATATTTATTAATACTATTATTTAACTTATTACTATTACTGTTATAACTATTATTACTATGTTAATATTATATAAACCATACAGATATATTTTATATGTGACTTTGTACATATATCTCACTGTTAACTAATTATCCCTATAAAACAACAGCAGGGTACTAAGAAAATAATACAGTCCAAGAACAAGTGCAGGTTAGATATAGCCAGCCACCAAACCATTCACCCTGTATCTGGGGACTCTTCAGCCATTCATTTGGCCTTTAAGCAAGTCCCTTAAAAAAGGGAACACCAGTTCAAGTCTCCCAGCCCTGGTCTCCTTTTGTTGTGAAGCCTACCTGTAAAAGCTCCATGATCACAGGGCAGGCACTGTGCATGCCAGGGCTACAGGTACCAGGCTGAGCCACATACTAGTGAACCCAAAGTACTAGACATGGGTTTTAGGAAATGCTAAATATCATAATTATGGAGACTTTAAATTGCATTTTTATGACGGCAGTGATTTGTTTAACCAGAAAACAGAAGCAGTGCTCCTGAAAAAAAAGCAACAAAGGAAGCCTACCCAAACATCACCTCATTATTCAAGTGCAACGAACTCCAACTAATACTTAATTACAAGAGGCATTTGGAGGCTGCAAGTAGAATAAGACATGGCATTCTCTCGAGGCACTTGATTGATTTCTCAGATTATAAAATTCAAGCCACCGAGAATTCTAAAAACATTGATTTAGCAAGAGAGAGCCCAGGGAGCACTCAAGGCTTGTAATGAGAATAAATACAGAATAAATGAAACTGGCCAGGTTGCCTGTTACAGATTTACACTAGGACCTTTTTCAAGCTTCATTGCTACTTTTTTTTTCCTAGCGTAACTATTTCTTAAGGGTGAAAAGACAGACCTCATTGCTTTATCTCCTATACACTGCAAAACACACAACTGCAACTCTGTGACATTTGTTATGATGTTTTTGCATGATCTGTACAGGCTCAGAATATGCTAAATCAGGAGTTGGATTGTTTATATTCTTTGGAAATTATTAGCAATGACGCATGCCCCAGAAAGGTGAACATTAAATACATTTGTTAAAAAGTTTTTTTGAGGGAGAAAACAACTACATTGTGCTTACATGATCAATTGTAGATCTCTTCAACTAACATCTCACACTAAATATAAGGTAGGTAGATACTGATGCAAAGTAACATCTAAGGGCCTGGGTTTGAATACTAGCTTTGCTATTTATTGCCTATGGGACCTTGGACAAGATACTTAACCCTCTGTGTCGTACCTGCAAAATGGGGTTTAGAATAATATCTACCTCACAGGGTTTTCCTGAGAGTTGAACAAGAAAATACATTCAGAACAATTTGGTAGATGCCCAGAATATAGTAAATGCTCCATAAATGTCAGCTGTATTCAGTCAGAAAGCTTCTATGCTTACTTAGTTCACTATTGTTCACAGGAAACTGAACTTCCCTTGTGTCCCTTCTATTGCAAATGGCAAGCTTATATTTTATACCCGTGTCCACACCATCTGACGTCCTACCCATGAAATTTGAACATAACCTGTGCCCACAAACAGATGCTTGGGCCAGAACTAATTTAACCGTTCTTTTCCCACTGTGATTTCCAAGATGAGAAAGAGAACAATTACTCACTATAGGACACTAAGAGCCCTTCCCTATGAGATCAAAATTACTTCCAGGAATCTGTGCAAAAAACAGAAAACAGGAAAGGTGTCAGAAGCCTGATGACAAAGAAATATATTAATTTTTAAAAAGATTTATTTATTTGAGAGAGAGAGGAAGGGAGGGAGGGAGTGAATGTGCATGAACAAGGGGAGGGGCAGAGGGAGAGAGAGAATCTCAAGCAGACTCCACACTGAGGGCAGAGTCCAATGTGGGGCTCCATCCCAGGTCCCTGAGATCATGACCTGAGCTGAAACCAAGAATTAGACACTTAACCCACTGCACCACCCAGGCGGAAATATCTTAATTTTTTTAAAAAGACTTAAAGAGGAAATTGGAATTCTGGAAATTAAAGACCCAAACATCTGCCACCATTGGTCCTGACAAGATTCACAGAATGGAGCATGATCTCCTGAGAGTGCTCACCATTTTCCTACAGCGGGGAAGAGAGGAGTTAGTCACACAGCCACTGGTCTGCAGACACAATATCAGGGTGATACCCACGCCTACAGTTTGGTCTCAGAGTACACAGAGCCAGTTAGTGTCCTGGATGAACCCCTCCTACACTGTCTTGACTTCTTTACCGGATTGAGTTCCTTGATGATAGATGCCACCTTATTCACCTTTGTAGCCTCAACACAAAATTTAGTGCCTGGAACTCAGGAAGCAATCAATAAATGTCAGCTGGGTGAATGGATGTCACTCTCCTCAAGGTCACCACTGGAAGTGATGGACGTGAGACTCAAAGCATGTACATTCATTCATTCATTCACTCAAACATGCATGAAGCTACTCAGACCTCCCAAGTGCCATGCTCTCTGCCTTGCACAATGACACCTTCAGCGAGTCTAAATTTTAATAAGGCATATTTGCCAAAACCTCACCAAGAATTTTAACAGACTGAGCAAGAGGCTGTGGGTGGGGGTGGGGATGAGGTGCTATTCTGGTAACTGATTAAAACCAACAACAACAACAAAAAGCTAGGTTTTCCCTTTTTTCCCCCCTAGAAGCAAAAATAAGGGCTTTGCTATAAAATAAAATAAAATAATAAAATAAAATAATAAAATAAAATAAAATAAAATAAAATAAAATAAAATAAAATAATAAATAAAATAAAATAAAATAAAATAAAATAAAATAAAATAAAATAAAATAAAATAAAAGTCTTTGCTGTTTGGGTTCTGCTTCCTTTGGTGTTCTGGGTTTACTTCTCTCTTACTGGTACTATTCACCATTCCCTTCCACTCCTATTTCCCAAATTTGGCATTCAGTTTAAAGAACAGCCTCATGGGAGCTCATTAGCATTCTCAAACCTTCCTAGAGGCTGGGGTGGGGGCTGTCAAGGAGTCATATACTGCCCAGGATAGGTGGGCAGAGCCAGCCACCGTGGATCCAGGGGGAACAGGTGGGGACATGGAGGGGAAGAGCCAAATCTAGAGAGCGGCCCAAGCCACAGCACTGGTCCTGCCAGATCTGTCCCTCTACCTCTCTGTGATTTTCTCAGAGTTCCAGACCTCCATGGGCATCAAGGGGTATGAAACTTATTCTCAGGGACTAGCAATTTCACTGACAGCAGAAAGTTACTTAAAGTGGATCTACTCACAACAGAAAGCAACCTTTCCTATGAAATAGCACAAAAGAGCCTTTACTGAGGTTACAACTAAAAAAAAATGAACTACAACTTATGAAAACTTTATTTTATCTTATATTTAACACAACATGGGTTACAATTGCAACTAAGCCAGTTTCTAGCACAAGGAGTAAATCAAGTTTTGATTTTATATGCCTTTGATTTTCAAATCCGTCTCATCCTGCTGGATTTACTTCTTTTCAATTATTAAACAGGTCTTTGGGTCCAGCAGTTCTGCAACATCACTTTCAGTGACTTCATGAAATCCTCAATCTTTCTCAGGATGTGCACTTTTCCTTGACCACCAACTCACAACGTGCTAGCACCGCCCTGTCAAATTAAAAGATCCAATAGCCACTGAGAACTGAGCACAGGTGGCAGGTTCCCACCAGGAGGAGGAATAGATGTTTGAGAGCAGATTAATTTTAGAGGTAGGTGATTCATTTCTATATATTTCCTTTCACAGCATGTTGACTGTAGCTTCCCCATGAAATCTCTCAGCTCCAAAGAATCAGATAATGATAATTTGGACATTGAGTACCCTGATGTCCACAACCCTCTCATTTGCAGCAGGCTCAGTCTATTACTGTACCAATCACCAGAAAAAGAGACTTTGGAGGCCAGGGTCCCAGTTTTTTTTTATTGCAGTTTTCAAAGGCTTTTTCCTGCATCGATTGCATCAGCTGCCATCCTTATCACTCAGCTCCTTGGAAGAGGAGAAACCAGCATAGCTGAGGTACTTTTCCAATCACCAACACAAGCCTACAGCTTTGGGGAAATGAGGCCCAGAGGTGAAAGCTCATTTGCGTTCTACAGTGCCAAAGTAGGTCATGGATTCAGTCAGTTCAGTGAAAAGAAAAAAAAAAAAAAAAAAGGCAGCAGCAGCAATGGCTACTTGTCAATTCAATCAAATGGTTCATCTGGTCCACAAGCCAGACTGCTTTCCTGGGAATGAGTATAAAGCTACGTGCATGTAAATACAGGGAATGATAAAGCTCCTAAGTCTTCCCAAGACACTCTTTGATGGCCAGTGATGATAGAACAAGGATGCCAAAAGTCAAAACCCTGCAATCCAATCAGATTCCAAATTTCTACCCAGGGGAGGGATGATGATGTAGTTTCCTGATTTTAGCTTGTGTTTCATCCATTAGAGATGCTGTGATTCAATGAAAGGTCATCTAACTGTACGTAGCTAAATATCTGAATCTAAAGAAAAATGACTTTATTCCCTATGATATGACAACATACGTTTTTGTCAATGAGTAAGAATCTGGCCTGCAGGATTTTGAAAAATATGTGGACTCCACACAACATACATGCACACACACATACACTTACTGGAAGTAACGATCACCATCACCACCTGAGGTTATAGGGTTGAGAGTTTTATCATGAAGCTATTCAACAGTTATTTAGCTCCTGCTCCATGCTTAACCAGGTGTTATGCTCAGCTTTGGGGAACAATGAGACAGACTTGATTCCTGGTCTTAATGGAATCTAGAGATAAAAATAATTATTAAAAAAAAACCATGGGGGTGTTAGGAAAGGAACAAATAGGCTTTTGAAAGAGAGGATGATGGATGGGGTCAGAGAGGCATGAGCTTGCATAAATCAGGAAGATGAGATGGAGCTAGATACGCAGAGAACATGAGAGAGAGTGTCTACAGTAGGAGACAGCAGTGGAGCCCTGAAAGGCAGAGAGCCTGATACAACCCTGCAGGAACTGTCAGGTCCGTGTGGCTGGAGTGGATCATGGTTTGAGATGAAGCTAGAGGGTTAGGCAGGAGCTAGATTTTTTTTGTTTTTGTTTTTGTTTTTTTAAGAGATGGGTAGAGAGAGAGCCCACGGCAGGGAGGAGGGAGAGAGAGAGAGAATCCCAAGCAGGCTCCATACTCAGCACAGAGCCCAACATGGGGCTTGATCTCACAACCTGAGATAACGACCTGACCCGAAATCAAGAGTAGGATGCTTAACAACTGAGCCACCCAGGAGCCCCAGGGGCTAATTATACGGTTTTGTGGCACGTGGTTATACTAAGACTTTTAAAGAAAACAGTAATCACAAATCAACTGGTTGCTGTGCAAATGGTCGGGAGATGAGCAAAAGTAGAAGAGCCCAGGAGTATACAAATACTTTGTAAGATATATGAATGGTAAGTATTTTCTTCCTTTGATTTTTTTTTTTCAAATTCCAAGTAGTTTCTATCAGTCTGTAATTGTCTTTTTCTTTTCATAATGATGTCTTCTGAAGAGCAAAACTTTTACATTTTGGTGAAGTTCAATTTGTCGTTGTTTTGATCATTGGTGCTTTTGTGTTCCTTCTATGAAATTTTTTACTATCCCCAAGTACAAAGATATTCTTCTACATTATCTGCTAGATGATTTATAGATTTAACTTTTAGTAGATGTTTCACTTAGAGTTCATTTTTACATATTGTACGAGGTAGAAGTCAAGGTTAATTTATTTTTCATACTTTATTCAGATTTTCTAGTACCACTGATTTTAATCTTTCCTTTTACCACTAAATTACCTTGGCAGCTTTATCAAAAATAAACTGACCATATATGTATGGATCTATTTCTTGGCTCTATTCTGCTCTATTAATCTATCTATCTTTAAGCCATAGTACCTTGGTTACTGCAGAGTTATAAGAAGTCTTAAAATCAAGTTCTATCAGTACTTCAAATTTTTACCTACTTTCTCAAAATTGAGTATTTCAGGGTCCTTTGAATTTTTCCATAAATTTTATAAGCTGTTGTCAATTTCTACAAAAAGCATTTTGAATAGTATTGTTATGAATCTATGGTTCAATTCAGGAAATATCAACATACAGGTCTTTCAATTATTAAGTTTTCTCACATATTCATAAGTTGATGCAATTGTAAATGGTACTTTTACAATCTGTACTTCCTGTTTCTTGCTATTACATAGAAATAAAATTGATTTTTATATTGGCCATGTACCTGTAATTTTTCAAATTGCTTATTAATTCTAATGTGTTTTATAGATTTCCTAAGATTTTCTAAATAATCACATCATCTGCAAATAAAAATAACTACTTCTTCCTTATTTTTTTCTTGTTTAATTGCACTGACTAGAACCCCCAAACTACTTTTAACAGATACAGCAATAATGGACAACCCTTTATGATATTTACAATCCAAAGCGGAAAGTATTTGGTCTTTCCACCATTAGGTATAAAATTAGCAGGTTTTTCACAGATGTCTTTTATCAAACTACAGTTCCATTTTATTTATAGTTCAATAAGAGCTTTTATCATGAATGTTTTTTTCTACATCTACTGACATGATAATATGGTTTTCTCCAGCATTTTGTCAATTTGGTGAATTGTAACAATTGATTTTTAACTTTTAAATCAATTTTGCACTCCTAGGGTAAACTCCAATTCTTTTGTATATATTTCTGGACTTACCTTGCTAATTTATTAAAGGCTTTTGTGTCTATATTCATGAGAACAATTGCCCTATGATACCTCTGTCAAATGTTGTTTTCAGGATTATTCTGTAACCTTATTTGTATAGTCTCAAATAGAATTAGTTGAGAAGTGTTCTATCTTTTTGAAACTTTTATGTAAGATTGATATTACTTCTTAAATGTTTGAAGATACCAGTGAAACCATCTGAGCCTAGAGATTTCTTTCTCCAAAGGTTTTTAATTATAAATTGTACTTCTATTTCATCTTTATCAGTTCAGGTCAGCAATGGTTTGCAAGGAATTTGACCATTCTGTATAGCATTGTTGAATTGTTGGCATGAGACTGTTCACAAATGCCCTTACTGTCTTTGTAATGTACTCTGTCTATTTAAGAGGAGCGCTGCTTTCTTCCCTGAAATTGTAATTTGTGTCTTCTTTTATCCCTTCATCAGTCTTGCTAGGAGTTTATTAATTCTATAAATCTTAAGAAATAATGAGAAGGGCAAATCCAGTGGAATTGGAAGTCCTTTACCTCAAAGTTTTGGTATTCCAAATAATTGTGGCCATGAAAATCAATCCCCGAAATCTTTTTTTTCCCCTCAAAATCTAACATCGATCATCTTGGTCCACATGCAGTCATTATCCCTAAGAAATCCAACAGCATGTGATGAAACCACATGAAAAAAAATTGTACATTTTGTAAGTTCAATGATATAACAATCCTCACAATAATATGAGATATTATTATGTCTATTTTTAAGATAAGAACACCAAAGCTGAGAGAAATTAGCAGTTGCCAAAGTCACAAAAGCTATTTTGGATTCACACTCCTGTCCTTCTGATTCCAACACCTGTGTACTTCCCACTTGAACCATCAAGTTTCCATGAGTAAATGATTCAGAATCGTATTACCAGCACTTAGGTAACCTGCCTTTGGAAAGGTATTGTACCCATGGAACTAGGATAAATGCAGCTAGAAAAAGGAACATAAGAGATGACCCTCAGTCTTTTCACATAGCCAGGAAGGGTCACACCATACTGAACAAAATGCTATTGTTGGTGGAAATTACCGAAAGTAACACTTTGGCCAAGTCTAAATGATTGCAGTTCTTTTTTTTGACTTTTTGATAATCAATCATTCCCCTACTAGGTTTTTCCTTCAAATTTTTTAAAATATAATTTTCAATTTTCACTTCAAAAGTTATGACTGATGAAGATGGGAAACGTCACTTGCAAGCTTATGACATGCCATGTTTGATCAAAATAATGCCATTTCTGTTGTTTTAATAATAGGTCCTCAGAGAGTTAATGCTTTGCCTTCTCATTTCTAGACATTTCTTTGAAAGGCACTTATCTTCTCTTAGTTAAAAAATAGTAGGGATTAACTAAACACTAATTTTGGGACTTGTTCTTATTTTGTTTTAGAAAATAGAGAAAAAATGATTTTCTTTTCCATTCTCTTTGCTCATCACTCCTAAAGATTTTTTTAAAGGCAATTATTTAAGGGACACTCATTTTAGGAAAAAACATACTGTCTAGCATCCCTGAACTCTACTAAAGAACTGGATATACAGGGATCCCTGGGTGGCGCAGCGGTTTAGCGCCTGCCTTTGGCCCAGGGCGCGATCCTGGAGACCCGGGATCGAATCCCACGTCGGGCTCCCGGTGCATGGAGCCTGCTTCTCCCTCTGCCTATGTCTCTGCCTCTCTCTCTCTGTGTGACTATCATAAATAAATAAAAAAATTTAAAAAAAGAACTGGATATACAAATTAGACCTATTTCTGTGAACTTTTGCTATTTGTTTCACCTGTTATTCGATGCACAGAATAAATCATTCTATGCTAAAAACAATCATTCGATGGTGTTCTTATATTCTTTACATCCAAACTTATAATGGGCAACAGTTTTCTTGAAAACACTTTCACATTATCTATGTACAAATCACTGTACAAGAGAAATAAGGTAGGTGAGATGGAGAAGTGAATGAGAGACTTTATCATCACAGGGGACTTGCAGGAAGAGTTGGAAAAACAAGTCCAGCCTTGAAAGATGGGTTGGTACAGTGCATAGTCGCTTTCTCAATACTACTCCGTGACAGGCAGAGGGGACTATAGGGAAGAGTCAGGAAGGCATTTCCTGGAGGGAAAGACAGTAAGCCATAGGCTAGGGTAGTGACTGTGGGGGCTTGAGGCTGCTTGACTGGAAGGCTATGTGCTGGAGAGGAGAGGACCATGTTTTCCCTAAAGTGGGCAGGAAAGCATGGTAGTTAATTGTATGAACCAATTTGACCGAATCACAGGATACCTAGCTATTTGGCTAGACGTTATTTATATGTCTGTGAGGCTGCTTCTGAATTAGCATTTGGATTGGCAGGCTGCCCTCCCCAGTGTGGCTGGGCACCATCCAATCTGAGGGCCTGAATAGAACAAAAGGTAGAGGAAGAGAGGATTCACCTCAAGCCTGACAGCTTGAGCAGTTCCCTTGGACTAGGCCATACATCATCAGTATTCCTGGTTCCGAGGCCTTCCACCTCGGATCAGATTTCACATTGCCAGCTCTCCTGGGTGTGCAGCTTGTACATGGCAGGTCATGGGACTTCTCAGACCCCATAATCATGTAAGCCAATCATGTATATACACACTATTGGTTCTGTTTCTCTGGAAAACCCTAATACAGAGGGGAAACTCAAATTGGTTCAAGCATGGTTTGGGAAAATCCCCCAATTAGAATTCCCCAAGGAATGATTACAGAAACTGGTGAGTGACCTGCAAGCGATACAGGTCCCCACAGTCTGGAGGTGGTGCCACAAGGAGCATTTAGGGGTGCTGGTGCCACCATGGGTGAGGGAACAGAAAAGGAAGGCGGTACAGTGCATTGGGGGCCCGGGGGAGGGACAGCATCCAGGCTGACTTTTTGTTCTTGGGAAGGAGTTATAAATGAGACCCTGGAGGACAGCCAAGCCTTCATCCAGCCTGCCTTTATGCCACTTCTAGGGCACAGGAGAGAAGACACAACATCTAGGGATGTACTTCTGGATCTCAGGGCTCTTGCCCACTCCAGCCCTGCCCACCATGTGAACTGATAAGGACCTCAGGCCGACCGCACAGGCAGGGCACCCTGTGGCAGGCAGCTGCGAGGGTGCCAGGGTCACCTACGCTCTGCCTCGCCATCTACAGGCGAGAACAGTGCTCCTGAACAGGAAGGATCTAAAAGCTGATGGTGCTGAAGACACGAATTCCAGTCCCCTGGGTGTCCCTGGGGCCTCCAGGCCTCTGCGAGTCTGTGACATCACTCACTCGGCTTGCGGCAGGCAGTCCTTGGTGCTTGTGCCTCCCACTGGTTCCTCCTCACACCTGTCCCATGATGGGGGCCCAGCCCCACCGCCCACACCACCCTTGCCCAGCGTCCTGGAAATGCTGGAAGCCGTGGAGAGGCGCAAGATCCTCATCATCCTCGTCCATCGTTCATAGACTCCCTGCGACACAATCCCTGTAGCAGCCTCGCTTAAGATAATGTGTACAAACTGCCTCTAGAAGAAAAACCCCATCCAGGTGAGCACGGCAAATGTCTGGGAGAATTTTTGACGACTTTGGAAAATGAGGTCATCACTTGCCAACAGCCAGGTGCCAAATGTCCGGAACAAGGAGGAAGAGGCATCGGAGGTCACGGGACAGTGGGTTTTGCAGTGGTCATTACTGCATGGAAAGCTTTTACCAGTCACCTTCTCGGGAGCAACTGAGGAATGAGTGCCCATGCCGGATGCATGAAAGGAAGGGAGCATACTTGGACAAAATCCAAGCAAATCCAAATTTTTGCTGAGGTTCACAAGGCTGCCCACGTTGGCCAAAGCCCTTCAGTGGCACCTTCTTTTCTGGAATGGGCAGCCAGCTCCTTTGCAATGGGCACACGCCACCGTGCCCGTGCTGCTCCAAATCCCACCTCACAGAGGGAGTCTCAGTAGCCAGTGGTTCTCATGCTGCCTTTAGGTTTTGAGACAACCAGCCTACCTGTACCCAGAGGCTTCCTTTGCATCTTCAGCAACTACCTCGATAAATTATGTTATGCACTTAAAGAACTGACTGTTCTCCTCTTCTTGGGCTTTCACCACATCAAGTGAGCAATATGATGGAGGAAACAGTGGGTAATGACTTTAAAATCCACTGCCTGAGGTCAGGCTGTGACCCTGGCAGCTTGTGTCTGGGCTCGTGCCAGCAGACACACAGACAGACCTCACTCTGGGTATCCCCACCTCTGTGACCTTTCTATGTGTGGGTACAACCATTAACTGTTATTCTTGGAAACGAACCCCCAGCAGAACCTCCAAGCCTGAGGCTGGCAGGCACGGGCCCATGCTGTGCCACATCCAAAAGCCCAGCTCCAGAGAGGCTCTCTGAAGCACACACTGGTTTTCAAGAATAATCCAAAAGTGGCACACCACAATTCTTAAATGCAGTCTGTGATCAGGGAACTATGTTTTGGATGTTTTACTTTTCCTTTGAAAAATTGTAAGACACTGAGTTTCTGAAGCATGTAGATCTACACTTAGGATCAAATTAATACCGTAGGTGTAAACATAAGAACCAGCACAAAAGGAATACGTTGACTGAATTTATCACACAGCTCTCACAGCAAAAACATGCCATGATAGAAATCACTCATAATGTAATAATCAAGCACATACCTTTTGATGGGGACATCAATCTGGGGGATGCATTCACAGCCTGCTGTCTTGCTGCCTTAGGAACAAACACATTCAAATAGATACCTGTCGTAGGGACAGGAGATTTTGTTTCTTTCTTGTTCTCTCGTCTACCAAAGGGGACAGAGACCAGACTTTTCTGTTCTTCCCTGCAATCAGAGGTCAAGGGGGAATGGCAATAAATGACCTCATTTCATTGCCCCCCATACCTCGAAAAGTGCGGACTGGGACTCTTGTCTACAGACAAGTAAACTGAGACACACAGTCACACAGTCATGAAGAGACTTGTCCAAGACTGTGTCACGGTGGTGATTGGAGCCAGGCCAAACTCAGGTCTTTTGAGTCTGAAAAATAATTCTTCTGCCTCTACCACAGTCAATATAGAAACGCTAGACACAAAAGTTTTTGTTTATGTAGAGCAATCTAATGATTACAAAAACAAACATGCTGTTCTCAGCACCAGGCTAGGTCTTAAAATGGCATTATTTGATATCCAACAATATGTAGCTACGAACGTATGAAGAAAGAAGAAACAAATGAATGCTTATTGTATTTAGAGTAGAAATCCAACAATCATAAAATGATCTATGTGCCCTGGCCCTCTTCTCCATCACCAGCTGCCTCTGGCCCTCCTCTCCACCGGCAACATGATGAGGGACGGGTAGATGTAGGTACTTCTGGTAAGAAATGTTCTCACCCCCTCTTCTCTGATCTTGTTCCACCCTCCCTTAAGAATTAACTGTCCCAGATGCCTCGGATTATGTAAGAGACACCACTTTAATTACCAGGTTATATATTTTTCCTACTAGCATATGTCAGGATTGTAATTAAATGACTATTTGTTTAATGTCCATTGTTGCCCATCAGGGCGACCAAGAACGGCTGTTCAGGATACTCATGGCCCCAGAATGCCTGGCAGACTAGGGCAGGCTGCTCTCTGCTCACTATGCCTTGCACCTGGTGTTGCACCTGCTGGAAAAGACAGCTTCTCCTAACTGGCACAAATACTCTGTGGGCCCTGTCCCCATGAGCTCTGCTGCAACAGGGACTGTGTCTGTCTTAGCCACCACCATCTCTCCCCACACCACACACAGGCCTGGCATGTAGTAGATATCTGATCAAAGCATGTGGAATAAATGATTCACTAAAGAGATGAATGGGGTGCCTGGGTGGCTCAGTCAGTTAGCATCTGCCTTCGGCTCAGGTCATGATCCCAGGGTCCTGGGATCAAGGCCCGCATCGGGCTCTCTGCTCAGCGGGGAGTCTGCTTGTCCCCCTCACTCTCCCTCTGCATGTGCGACCACACACTCATGCCCATGCTCTCTCTCTCTCGAATAAATTAATTTAAAAAATCAATAAATAAACGAGTGAACACTTTTGAGAGCTTTTAGAGAGTATTGGAAATTTTACCTGAGATGTAGTAACAAAGTCCCAATTGCGAATTATATGGCAACACCTCACTTGTCATAGCAGCTACAACAGCAGGTACAACAGCAGGAGGAGATAAACCTCGGGGTCACAGCACCAAGCCGCAGGAAGAAATGGGGAGAAACGAGCAGCTGCTCGTTAGGCTTCCCTGCTCTACAGCAAATGCCTCTCACTTTTCTTTTCCAGAAGGAAATATTTTTGAAAGAAAATATATGGAAGCTTGTTTTATTTGTAAGGTGTGGTAAATAATACCCAGGGCAAATATTCTAACATTTGACCAAAAGGCCATATTAGTAAAGGACAAATATATCCATATGTTTTACAAGGTTACTAATCACCACGGGATGTGGAGAGGCTCAAGTGGAGGTTCTCAAGAATATTCCCTTTGGGGAAACCTGGGTGGCTCAGTGGCTGAGCATCTGCCTTGAGCTCAGGGTGTGATCCTGGAGTCTAGGATTGAGTCCCACATTGGGCTCCCAGCAGGGAGCCTGCTTCTCCCTCTGCCTACATCTCTGCCTCTCTCTGTGTCTCTCTCATGAATAAATAAAATCTTAAAAAAAGAATATTCTCCTCTTTCCTTCCCTCCTTCTTGAAGAAATATTACAGAGATCCTCATAACTTAAAAAACTGAGGGAGATAACCCTATGGAAGAGAACAACCTGTAGCCTGAAACCAAATCCATTTACTGGTGGAAATAAGCACAGAAGCTCCCAAAAAATTTTTAACCTCTGAATGTCTCCTTGTTTAAAAAAAAAATACTTGGGAGTGTCAAAGCTCTGGAGTAAAGAAGTTAGTTTGTCTCCCTCCACAACACACACACAAGTCCCCAGGTCCCACTTAGGCTTCCAGACATAAGGGGCTCTAACTTAGAGTGTCATCTTGGTCTTTCCAGTCATAAGCAAGATTTCCCAGCTCTGCGGCGGAGGCAGAAAGGGGTCCAACATTCACAAAGCACTGATTATGAGCTTCACATCATGCAAGGTGCTTCCCCACTTTTATCCCTTTCAACTCTCACAAGAAATTCTCTGGTAGGGATCTTAAACCCTCTTATAAAGCTGCTGACACCGAGGCAGAGTCAAGAGCTTCATAAGTCAAAGTAAGCTATAAGACCTTATCCCAACCATATCCCTTTCATGTTCTAAGAAGAAAGGGGAAAACTGAGCGGTCAAAGGTTTGCTGCTAGATTTCACTGCTAGGGAGCAGGACAGCTGAGCACATTAACAGCTCAGGTATCTCTAACAAAGGAAAGTGTAGGGTATTCTGGGAACTCAGCATCACTGGTGAATTTGGGGTCCTGATCACACATTTATAGCATAAATATAGTTAAGACAACAAATCAATTAGTTCAATAAATATTTGGGGCACCTATATGGAACCATTCACTGTGCTGGGCCCTGGGAACACATCAGTGCTGAAGATTATCAAGGTCCCCACCCTCATGGAGCAGAGGCAGATGAAAACAAGCAAACCACCAGGGTGATCACAGAGACAAATATGTGCTACAACAACAACAACAAAAAATGGCAGGAGCAAATGGGGTGTTCAGGATGGCTGCTTTCCTAAGGCCACATAGAGGCTGAAACTCAAGGAATACATAGGAGTTAGGCAAGGTAACATCTTAGTTTGGGTTCCTTCAGGATGAGACTGAGGTAGATTCAAGTGCAAATAGTCTGTTAGGAAGATGATTCAAGAAAACACCAGTGGAGAAGGAAGACACAGATGAGAAGGAAGCCAGTTATCATGTTACCACTATGGGAGGCAAGAGTCCAACCCCGCTGGGGCTCTAGGAGACAGTGTGAAATACACCCTTCAGACCCATTCTACCTAAGGTGCAAGCGAGCTGGGATATTTATATACCAGTTGTTAGTCAGCAGCTGAGGGCTGCTCCAGGGGATGAGAATGCCTTCATTCTCTGCACACCCAGTCTTCTATGGTCAGAGAGAAGTAGGGGCCGGTAGTTGGAAACTGGATTGGTATGCATGATACAATGAGTGCTGGAGGAATGTGGGCAGGCTTCTGACAGCATTTGAGAAGTGAGAGCAGGGCAAGTACAAATGTCAAAAAAGGAAAGAATGTCTCATGTTGAGGGAGCTATCAAAAGTTGGGCTCTGGGGGTGTCTCAGTGGCTCAGTTGGTTGAGTATTCAACTCTTGATTTTGGATCGGGTCACGATCTCAGAGTCATGAGATCAAGCCCTGTGTAAGGCTCGCAGCTCAGTGGGGAGTCTGCTTGAGATTCTCTTTCCATTTGTTCCTCCCTCCATTCTCACATGTGCACCCACTCTCTCTCAAATAAATAAATAAATCTTTAAAAAATATGTCAGGCTCTGAAGTCAGATACTCTGGGTATAAATGTCACCTCTGTGACATGCTGGCTGTGTGGTGTGGGGGCTAATCATTATCCTCCTCTGCCTCGGTTTCCTCATTTGGACAAGAGGACTAATAAGAATACTGACCTCACAGGTATGTTGTGGGGATTCAATGGGATAAGTCCTTTAAAGCTGTTAACGTAGACTCTGACACATTTTCCATGTTCAATAAATGGTAACTGTTTGCTTGTCATCAAAAGGACAGAGTGCCTGGAACGCAGGAAGTAAGGTTTGGTGGGGGTGCAGGACATGAGGTTGAAGAGGCATAGGGGCCAGAGCAACATCTGGGACTGGATTATCCTTTCCGCAGGAAGCCACTGAAAAGTTTTAAGCTGTGGAGTGTCCTGACATCACCATTCTAGAATGTCCTACTCTTCAAAAACTTGAGATGCTTTTTCTGCTTCTAGATCCCCAGAGCTGAATCCACTATTACTGTCATAGAAGGAAGGTGCTATTTCGCACTAATTAGCAGACTCCAGAGACTGATGGGAGCAAGAAATTGCTGGTTTGAATCATCCAGTGACTGAACAGACTTGGCTGTAAAATGATCTGTTTCATTTTCCTTCGGCAGACTTAACTTCCTAATTAAGTTGACTCCAGCTAACATCCAAATGACTGCATTTCCCTAGTAGATGCCAACAGAGATAGGAGAGGCAGCCCCCAGACCCACCAGGAGACATAGGAAGCAAGTCTGGAATGAAAAGTTTGTTGTGGAGAATCTCATGGGAATAAGTTATGTGCTTTTATGAGTTCTACCCAAAAGGGAAAAGAAAACACACTGGTGTTAAGGATATGTATGCTAGATATGAATCTGAGAAGACACAAAAGTAAAAGGCCGGTGGTTCTGAACACAAAATGTATTGTTTCTATGGCAGGGCCCCCTCTGAGGATGGGTACCCACACAGGACTGGGACAATTTCCAGAGAAGGAGATTGCAGAACAGTGTTGGCTCATGATTGATTGGTTGATTGATTTCTTTCCTTTTTTGTTTCTTTCTCTTTCTCTTTGTCTCTTTCCATCCATACACACATATCCCAAAAGATGTCCATTACAGAGGACACATGATCATTTCAATTTCTATTTTTGGAACACATCTACCATCTTTAATGATCTCTGGGCCCATATTTGGAAGACTGTGTTAAGAGTCAATGGTTTGATATAAAGATAAAAGGAGCCCACACAAATAGGTGCCTATTGAACAATTCCTTTCTAATTCAACTCCATTCCATCACTGATGGCTAAGAATAAGATCTCTATTATAAAAATTTTTCACAATTGATGGATCCAAGTACTCACAAGAAGTCATTGCATGATACGAGAAGCGGTTAGATGAGGAACAGAGGACATTTACTAATGGTAAAAAAATCAAAACAGTAAGAATATACAACAATCATAAATATATATATATATATGCCTATAAAACAGCTCTAAAATATATGAAGCAAAACCCAGTAAAACTAAAAGGAGAAACAGCTGAGTCTACAGTTCTAGTTGAAGACCATCAAAGCCTACTCTTAGTAATTAACCGAACACTGAGACAAACAGAATAAAAGCAAGGATCAGAAATTTCCGAATGACACCATGGTAACTTAATGGACACTTACAGAATGCCACACTCAACAAGTGTATAAATATATTTTCAGGTGGTCTTGGAGAGTCCACTGAGAGAAAATATTCAGTAAGGAATAAAACAAATATCAATAAATTTCAAAATACTGAACATAACTTTTTTCTGTTCATAAAAAAACAAAGTTAAAGATTTGAAACAAGATAGCTAGAAAAGCCACTGGAAAGTGAAAAACTCACTTCTAAATGAGAAAATCAAAGACAGAATCAAAGATCAAAGAAGAAACAATAAGGGAAGTTAGAAAACTATTTTGAACATAATAGCAATAAAAACTACAATACGACAAATTTTGTGGGGGTACTGCTAATGCAGGGCTTAAGGGAAATCTGTATCTCTAAATGCTTACATTAGAAAGGAAGAGGTCTTAAAAAAAAAAAAACTCTGATTTAAATTTCCAACTTAGGAAACTAGAAAATTATGAGCAAATTAAACAAAAATCGAAAATAAGGAAATAATGCAAACAAGAGCCAAAATCAATGATGTAGAAAAGAGACAAAACTAGAGAAAATAAACAAACACAAAAGTCGGTTTTTAGGAAAGATCAGTAAAATTAATAAACCCTAAGTACAATTAATCAAGAAAAAAGTAGAGAAAATAAAAATTACAATAACAGAAAAGGAAGAGGGTTGTCAGCACTGCTCTTACAGACACTAAAAATGTCAAGAGCAGAGTATTTTTTTTTCAAGAGCAGAATATTACAAACAACTTTATCCTAACACATCAAACAACCTAGAAGAAAAGTATAAATTCCTTAAAAATACAATCTATCGGATGCCTGGGTGGTTCAGTGGTTGAGTGTCTGCCTTTGGCTCAGGTTGTGATCCCAGGGTCCAAGGATCGGGTCCCGCATCGGGCTCCCCACAGGGATCCTGCTTCTCCCTCTGCCTATGTTTCTGCCTCTGTCTCTGTGTCTCTCATAGATAAATAAGTAAAATCTTTTTAAAAATACTAAAATAATTTTGTATAAAGTATCATCAGTACTGCACATGGTAAGAGATGGGCAGAAAAAAAAACAGGAAGCAGGAAGGGCAGGATGTTATAGCCAGTCATGGGTATTTAGTAGATTTGTTTTCAGTTCTATGTCTGAAAATTTGTATAATAAAAAGTTAAAAAAGAAAGCAAAAGGCATTAGGCTCCTTTACTCTTACCTCGGTCTTTTTTTTTTTTCCCCACAGAAATCAAATAGTGGGTTGAATTTTTGAGGGAGAGTATTTTGAATTAATTAAACAGTGCCCATATTTCCAACCTCTCCTACTCTGTCGGGCCAGGAACATGGAGAGTGGATGAATTTAACATGTGAGTGATTGACTTCCTCCACATATTTACCTAATCGCCCTAGACTAGGGTTTCCCAGGCTGGACACCACTGACATTTGGGGCGAGCTAACTCCGTTGTGGGGCTGTCCTGTGAGCTGCAGGACATTTAGCAGCAACGGTGGCCTCTGTGTCCTTGATGCTAGTAGTCCACCCACCAACTTGTGACAGCTACGACTTTCTACAGACATTGCTAAACGTCCCCCGGTGGGCAGAACTGTCCAGTTGAGAACTACCACCCCGAAAGTGCATCCTCAACCGGGACACCACTCCCTCCCAAGGGGATGAAAACTGGTTCAGGTGTTAGCATTCCTTGAGGCCCTGCAAAGAGCCATGGTGCATACACAGATATATAGTATATTCGGTGGAATTAAAATTTCACAGCAGAAAGGAGAAATTAGGGAGGGAAAGGTCTAAAACAAGGAGGGGGGAGCAGGGGTGATAATGAAAGAGACTAAGAAATACCCTCCTACAAAGAGGCCTAGGATTTTACTTGATAGAATCATGCCCTCTCTCCGTTTGGCATCCCCAGAGAAAGGCTTTCCGGTGTGCTGGGGAGTCTTCCTTTGCTTGAAAAAGATGTGGCAAAAGCAGCAAAGCTGCTTCCCAGAACCTCTGAAATTGTCTTTGAAGCCTGAAATGTAGGATGATACAAATTTAAGGGAAAAAAAAAAACAAAAAACAAAACAAAACTATGAGGGGTTCTTGCTGAATCTGATGCTGTCCCTCGACAGGGTGGGGAGACTAGAAGCTTCCCTTTAAGTTCTAACAGAACCCACACAAACTGAGCTGACCTCAGACAAATGGCCACCTGTTTGTCCTGGCCCAACCAATGACCAAGGGGCAGCCATGCCACTTTATAGCAGTTTTAAATGAAGAAGAAGGTGGCATTTTTCAAGTTTCTCATTTACCAAAACCCATCCGGCAAAGCCCCTGGATAGCAATCTCACTTAACTCAATGATGCAGAAGAGATGAATCTTACAATTTCCTGTTTTCTTTTTCCTGTTTCTTTATGCAAAAGCTGGCCTAACACTAGAAGAACCAGCTGGTTTATGATCCTGAATATTCATGCTTGATGGAGTCACACCTGGCCAGTTAGCATACATGCTATCCTTTGATCATTTCTCAATCCACAGTTAAAATGCATTTAGATTTGTTCAGTGAAAGCACAGTCCCAGACGTGCAGCCTACAGAGACGCTTTAGTGGGTGCACTCCACATTCGAGGACTCTGTATCAGAGTGAACACCGAGGCTGACCGAGAACCTTCTGGCATGTGGCATCTCTGTAACTAAGGGATGAGAGCATTTCGATGGTGCTGTTGATTTTAAAATGATAGCAGAAGGAAAGAACAACAGGGTGGCAGCTAATTTTATGTGTCATCGTGGATAGGCCATGGTGCCCAGCTGTTCTGTCAACTTCAGTCTTGATGTTGCTGCGAAAGTGTTTTTTTTTTTTTTAAGATTTTATTTATGTATTCATGAGAGTAAGAGAGAGAGAGAGAGAGGCAGAGACACAGGCAGAGGGAGAAGCAGGCTCCATGCAGGGAGCCTGATGCGGGACCCGATCCCGGGACTCCAGGATCATGCCCTGGGCCAAAGGCAGGCGCCAAACCGCCGAGCCACCCAGGGATCCCCCGAAACTGTCTTTAAATGTGGTGAACATTTACAATCAGTTGGCTTTAAGGAGCTCACCCTCCCCAGCGTGCCTGGGCCTTGCTCAACCAGCAGAAGCCTTTAAGAGCAAAGACTGAGGTTTCCCAAATAAAATTCTACCTCAAGACTGCAACGTGGAAATCCTACCTGACTCTCCAGCCTGCCCGCTTGCTCTGCCCATTGCAAACTCAAGACAACAACATCATTTGTTACCTGAGCTTCCAGCCTGTGGGCTGACCCTACAAATTGCAGACTTGTCAGCCCCACAGCCATGAGAACACATTTCTTCAAATAACTGCTCCCTCTTCCTTCCTGTCCTTCTCTGCCCCTCTACACACATACACCACAAACACACATGGGTGCGTGCGTACACACACACACACACACACACACACACACAGCTGTTTCCATTTTCTCTGGAGAACCGTGACTGATGCAAACGGGAACACATATCCTATCTTAAATGGGGCTAGAAGCACAAGTCCACACTGCAACATATGCCAAAGAAAGCAGGCGGTAGAGCAGACACTTCCCAGAGCCAGGAAAGGCAAGTCTACACCTGCAGAGGGTGGTGCTGATGAGAAGTCACTTATCTACCAGCAACAGCCTGCAAAGCTCTGAGCTGGAGGGGGGGCCCACGTACCATGAGAGGCAAGGGGAAGGCAGGGATGGGAAATGAGGAACAGGTGGAAAGTCCTTATGACTGAGCGGTTAAACACTCCACCCCATCCTGCAAACCAGGAAGGAAACTGCCACCTACCTCCCTGACTCTTGAAGAAGGTGGAAGGCTGAACTATTTGGGCCTCTGCATTTAGGAACAGCAGGCAAGTAGAGAGCAGAGCTGAACAACCAGACTGAGAAGTAAGGGTCGAGGGTAAGTCCGTCTGGTGCCCTGTAAGAAGCCCGGCCCCTCAGCCTGGGGCGCCTCCTCTGGGGAGCAGAGTAACCTCAAAAAGTAAGGGCCAGATGCTTACACTTGGGGTCATCCAGTGAAACCCCAGCTCCCTCCCCATTCATCCTTCAGTGAAGCTTAATTAAGGAGCTCTGTCTGGTTAGCTTTAGTGCTTTCACCTAAAATAAGAATCCCAGTGAGGCACATCATTGTGAAACTTCAGATGGCCAGAGCTGGAGAAAGGATTCTAAGAGGTTCCAGAAAGAGAAGGAAAAAGAAAACCAAGGAAAGGAATGCTATAAGGCTTCTCTAGTATCTTGCACAGAAGTGATGTTTCTACCTACAATTCTGAACCCGGCTAAAGAGGCGAAAAAAGACACTTCAAGCATAAATATCTTAAAATGTGTAGCTCATACGTCCTCTCCTGGGAAATGATAGGAGAAAGTGCTTTTCCTCCCAGAGCTTTTCCTGTTCCCTGCTTGGAATCCCTAGTCCCCAATTCCAGAGCACTGTGGTAATGCACCTGGGACTCATCCTTGCTCTAAAGAGGCCATGGCCATGTCTGACCATCCTGTACTCACCCGAGTATCAACCCAGTACCTACAAAACAGTAAATACTCAAGAAAAATCTGTGAAATCATCATTAGCCAGATACACCTTTTAAAATCATGTCTGCCATTTAAAGAATGTATCCCACAAGCATTGATCATCCTATAAGTGCCCCCTTTTTAAAATATAAGAGTCATTTGGGTGGCTCAATCAGTTAAGCATTTGCTTTTGGCTCAGGTCAGCCCTGTGTCGACTCCCTGCTCAGTTGGGAATCTGCTTGTCCCTCCCCTGTTCTTGCTCTCTAATAAATAAATAAAATATTGAAAAAAATAAAAATATAATATAATGGGGTTGTTTAAAAATGAAGCATTTGTGTGCACTGATCTTGCTTTAGTAATGCTTTTTTCCCCTCAGACTTAAATGTTTTAGAGCAGTTTAGGTTCACAGCAAAATTAAGAAGGTCCAAGTATTGTTAAAATGTCTTTGCTACCCAAAGCAATCAGCACATTCAATGCAATCCCTATCAAAATATCAACAACAGGCCAGCCCGGGTGGCTCGGTGGTTTAGCCCAGGGCATGATCCTTCAGCCCAGGGCATGATCCTGGAGACCCGGGATCGAGTCCCACATCAGGTTCCCTGCATGGAGCCTGCTTCTCCCTCTGCTTGTGTCTCTGCCTCTCTGCCTCTCATGAAAAATCAATCAATCAATCAATCAATCAATCAACATTTTTTTCACAGAGCTGGAACAATGAATCCTAAAATTTGTATGGAACCAGAAAAAACACCAAATAGCCAAAGGAATGTTGAAAAAGGAAACCAAAGCTGGATGCATCATAATTTTGGACTTCAAGCTGTATCGCAAAACTATAATCATAAGACAGTATGGTACTGGCACAAAAACAGACAAATAGACCAATGGAAAAGAATACAGAACCCAGAAATAGACCCTCAACTCCATGATCAACTAATCTTTGACAAAACAGGAAAGAATATCCAATGGAAAAAAAAGACAGTCGCTTCAACAAATGGTGTTGGGAAAATTGGACAGCCACATGCAGAAGAATGAAACTGGACCACTTTCTTATATCACACACAAAAATAAACTCAAAATGGATGAAAGACCTAAATGTGAGACAGGACTCCATCAAAATGCTAGAGAAGAACACAGGCAGCAACCTCTTTGACCTCAGCTGCAGCAACTTCTTGCTAGACACGTCTCCAAAGGCAAGGGAAACAAAAGCAAAAATGAACTATTGGGACTTCATCAGGATAGAAAAAACTTTTGCACAGCAAAGGAAATAGTCAACAAAACTAAAAGGCAACCTACGGAATGGGAGAAGATATTTACAAATGTCTTATCAGATAAAAGGCTATATCTGAAATCTATAAAGAATTCATCAAATTCAACACCCCCAAAATAAAAATCCAATCAAGAAATGGGCAGAAGACATGAACAGACATTTCTTCAAAGAAGAAATACAAATAGCTAAAAGACAAATGAAAAATGCTCAACATTACTGGGCATCAGAGAAATATAAAGACCATAATGAGATACTACCTCACACTGGCCGAAATGGCTAAAATGAACAACTCAGGAAACAAGAACTGTCGGCAAGGATGCAGAGAAAGGGGAACCCTTTTACACTGTTAGTGGAAATGCAAACTGGTACAGTCACTGGAAAACAGTATGGAGGTTTCTCAAAAAGTTAAAAATAGAACTACCCTACAATCCAGCAACTATATACTAGGTATTTATCCAAAGGACACAAAAAAAGTGATTCAAAGGGGGCACATGCACCCTAATGTTTATAGTAGCAATGTCCATAATAGCCAAACTATGGAAAGAGCTCAGATGTCCTGTCCATTGACAGATGAATGGATAAAGCAGATGTGAGAATTTGTTTGTTTATTTATTTATATATCACACATATACACACACGATGGTATATTACTAGGCCATCAAAAAGAATGAAATCGGGATGCCTGGGTGGCTCAGTGGTTAAGCGTCTGCCTTCAGCTCAGGGCGTCCTGGGATCAAGTCCCACATCGGGCTCCCTGCATGGAGTGTGCTTCTCCCTCTGCCTATGTTTCTGCCTCTCTCTCTCTGTGTCTCTCATGAATAAATAAATAAAATCTTTAAAAAAAAAAAAGAATGAAATCTTGCCATTTGCAATGATGTGGATGGAACCAGAGGGTATTATGCTAAGCAAAATAAGTCAGAGGAAAACAATTACCATATGATTTCACTCATATGTGGAATTTAAGAAACAAAACAGATAAACATAGGGGAAGGGAAGGAAAAATAAAATAAGATAAAAAAAAAACAGAGAAGGAGGCAAACCATAAGAAACTCTTAACTACAGGAAACAAACTTAGAGTTGCTGGAGGGGAAGTAGGTGGGGGCATGGGCATTAGGAGGACACTTGATATAATGAGCACTGGGTGTTATATGCAACTGATGAATCACTAAATTCTACCCCTGAAACTAATAATACACTACCTGTTAACTAAATTGAATTTAAATAAAAATGTTTTTGAAAATAAAAAATTAGAAAGGAAGGAAGGTAGAGAGGTACAGAGACTTCCCACAAGCCTCCTGCCCCCACACATGCACAGCCTCCCTCATTATCAACATCCTCCATTATCTGTTGGAATTGATTGACTTACACTGACACATCATCATCACTCAAAGTCCATAGGTTATGTTAGGGGTCACTCTCGCTGCTGTGCATTCATAGGTTCCAACAAATATATAATAACATATCCACCATTCTAGTATCATACAGAGTAGTTTCACTGCCCTAAAAATCCTCTGTGCTCTGCTTATTTATCCCTTCCCAACCCCAACCGTCATGGTAACACTTTTCAATACTATTTACTTGGAGCATAAGGAACATGTTTTCAGTTTTGTGGGTCATGTCTCCCTTGGAACTACACAACTCTGCCATTAGAATGCAAAGCCTCCATAGGCAATACATAAACAAATGGGCATCTCAGTGTTCCAATAAAACTTTATTTACAAAAACAAGTAGGCATCGATTTAGCCCACGGGCTGTTGTTTGGTGATCCCTGAACAACAATATCACTTTATGCATTCTCATCATTTTCACAAGAAAGAAGTTCCTTAATAGCTTGACTTGGCATTAATAATTTGGTTTTTTTTTTTTTCCTATTTTTCTCTCTGAAAGCTATTCTTTTTCTAGAATGTGAAAAAGTACCCAACCGAAGCCGAGACTACAATGAAAGACAATTCCTTTTCAGAATATCCCTGCTTTAAAGCTATATTGCCTTCCTTTGCTTTAGATATCAAGTTTCTGGGGGCGCCTGGGTGGCAGGCAGTTAAGCAGCTGTTGGTTTCAGCTCATGTCATGATCTCAGGGTCATGGGATTGAGCCCTGCGTTGGGCTCCACACTCAGTGGGGACGTCTGCACTTCTATTTGCACACATGTGTATACGTGTGTGCACTCTCTCTAAAATAAATGGATAAATCTTTAAAAAAAAAAATTCAAGTTTCTGGTAACTCTGGAGGAAACTACTCGCTCTTTGAAAATGTAATCTCTGTTTTTCCCACAAGGGAGGTTTGGGCCGCCTTACCAAGCAAGTCCCATAAGATGGCTGCTGTGGGACATGCCCTTGGCCAACCATATGCCACGTGAGCACTTCAGTTAAGTCCTGTTTGACTGCTTACCAAGCACTGGATCTTTTGTTTCCAAAATAAACCAATGTTTGTTCTTATGTTCAAAGAAAACCAACCTTCCAGTCACTGATTATAAACAGAGCAGAAGCAAAGCCGTGATTGCCTAGCGTGAGGAATTCATCTTAGGAGATCTCGTGGTCCAGAACACCTGTGTCCACTCACTCCATTGCAACCTACAAAGTTGATTTCACTGAAGGGAGGAGGAGTGTGTGTACCACACTGGGGTTCCACTAAGATCATCCCTCTGAGGTCCAGTACCTCCTCCGAGAGCCAGGAGTCATGCCAACTACTTCCTGTTAGCCACAGTAAGAAATCCAAAGCACAGCACTGATGGTTTTTCTAAGTGGATATGGCGGCTCCCTGTAAGGCAATCACTGACCTGTCACAGCAAAGAAAGAGAACAGATAAAAATACTATCATCAAAGCCTAGGGGCTGGGTAGGCTTCTGTGTCTGCCAAGTAGTAGAAATCTGTAACATTTTAAGTAGTGTCTTAAGCAAAAGATAGTAATAGCCTCTGTCAAAAAAGCTCATCTAGCACAGATGGGACATCAGCCATGCACTTGACAGGGCAGCTGGTGGCAGCCCTGTCAGAAAATGCGTCTGATAGGGAATGTGTACTTCTCAAAGAAATACTTCTGTGGGGCCTGGCCTCTACTCTCTAGGGCCAAGCAGGCTTCTGGGCTCAGTTACTCACACGACAGCTATGTCCTTCCCCAGGTCAAATGCAACACTGGATACTAAGTGGTGTGGACACACTTCAGTGAACTACCTGAAAGCCAAGGTTAAGGGCTTCATTCTTTCTGCTTTTAGCTTTGGAAGCCCCTTAAGCCCAGCACCGAGTCTTTGGGAGGACAGAGCATTCCTGAAAACAACGGAGCACTTGAGGGACCCTAGGAGGACAGAGGTGGAGAGCATGTGGGAGCCAACCCCAGGTGCATGCCTTTCCGGGGACCTCAAAACAGTGGTGGCAAGGGAACACTGGACCACGAGGAGATAGAACTCAGGGCGGCAGGTGTTCCTCCAGCTGGCACCTACGACTCCCCTAAAACAGACGCTCGCCCAAAATGAGACTTCCAAGAGCACAAACGACCTCAGAGGAGAAGAGCTTCCAGGCGGATGTTTGGCCTCAAGTGGCCTCCGGGAACTCTAGGTCCTCCACCTTCATGCACCGCCGGGCCCCTTGCCGTATCAACCTCAATGGACATCCTGATGAAGCATAGTCAGTAAGCATCTTCTCTCAATCTCCCCCAAGACTCTAAAGTCAAAGCCTTTCCACTAGCAAGTGGATGTGTTTGGTTTAAGCCTCTGTATCCTTTTCCCAGGGTGGCTGTGACCAAAGACCACCAGCCGGGGGAGGCTGAAAACAACAGCCCCCTATTCGGGAGCCCAGAAGTCTGAAATCAAGGTGTGGGCAGGACCCTTCCTTGCCCCTTCCAGCATCTGGGAGCTCCAGGTATTCCTTGGCTTGTGGCGACACCACTCTGATCTCTATCCTCATCTTTGCATGGCCTTCTCACCTGTGTCTCCGCGTCTCACATATTCCTATGTCTTTCTCTACTGGGGACATCTGTCATTGGATTTAGGGCCACCCTACATCCAGGATGATCTCCTCTCAAGATCCTTAATTTAATGACATCTGCAAAGATGATTTTCCAAATAAGATCATGTTCACAGATTCCATAGGCTAGGACTTGGACATATCTTGTGGGGGAACATGATTCAACGAGCTATAGTCTCCAACAAGCCAAACAAGAATAGGAGTTACTTATTTAAATACACATGGGATACTTCACCGAATTTAATCACTGCAAGGCCTGAGACGCTATCGAGTTAGAGGCTGGCATGAAGGTCAACTAAGTGTCCTTGGATGAGATACTGAGTTTGTCTGAGCTTCACTGTCCTCATGTGCAAAATGGGGATAACCCAACCTGGCGAGGCCATTGTGCAGATTAAAGGTAATTCACTTAGAGTGACTGGCACCCCAATATCTTGTTGACAGGGCTCCAGTCTCTAAGGACTCTGAGCAAATATCCAACAAACACTGCAGGAAAAGGCATCCAGTTACTCCTTGATCTAGCGGCTATCAGGAAATGTCTTACATACTTAGAAAAAAACAGAAAAGATCAAGGAAACAGGCTCACCAATGGCCAATAACATCAGACCTGTGAGAAATCAAGGACTTTGTGTCGTAAGAGCAGCCCCTCCCAAGTGGTCACCTGTGGCCACGGTTTCCCAATGATCCCAGTGTCACCAACCTAAATCTACAGTGTACAACTGTCTCTAGGCTTCCCAGGACACAAGCTGTGTTTTATTTATCTTTGTGTCCCCAACACCTAGCTTGGTGCTTGGCACCTTGGTCATTCAATAAACATTGCCGGAATGATCCAGGACACTCTGGAACCTCAACTCTGGTTACAGACAATAATATGGATGAGTATTATTGATTTAAAGCACCATACTAAGTACTTCACATCTACATTGAGGGGATTAAATAAAATAATGTCCCTACCCATGTTGTCATGGCAGTGCTCCACAAATGTCAGCGATCATCATTATTTATTTTAACCCTCACTCCACCTAATAACGGAGGTGCCATCATTCCCATTTTACACAGCAGGGATTGAGGCAAGAGCAGGTAAGTCGCAGAGCTAATACCTGGCAGAACTAGGGTTTGTCATGCTACAAAGACTTGTGTCCTCTCCACTACACCACCTTGCACTAATTCATATTACTTAGTCTTGACTTTAAGGCTGGTCCCAGCCTGCATATCTATAACCAGACTATATATTGAGGCACTTCTGCGCGTGCGTGTGTGTACATATATAGCCATATATTGGTACACACACGATGCCTCCACTAAAGAAATAAACTAGAGAGAACACAGAGCTGAAAGCATATGGTCCCAGGGAACATGGTAAATTCCCTTGCACAGTCAAGCTCCTGAATCGTACTGAATCCTGAATCCGAAGGGTAAAGTGTCACATGTCATGCTCCGCTGAGCTCACAGAAGCAACATATACAATGTCTTGTAAACTCTAGAGCCTTGTCCGCAGGTTTATTACTTCCTGTCAAATTCTTGTTTCTAAGTGTACAGGGAAGCAGAATGAACTGTGCTCAACATTCACGTGCCAGCACTTTCTTCTCCACTGAAACTCCCAAGGAAAATGGTCAGGAAACATGACCGGGAATTAAAGAGAGTCCCAGCCACCGGACTTACAGGAGGAATGGATGCTGGGGAAGCTTTTGCGGCCCTCGGACACCAGATCGGGGTCACCCGTGCAGTGCATTTCTGAGTTCATCACTCCATCTGGAAAGCAGCGGTAAAAGAAATCGGGGCGAGGTCTACAAAAGACACCATGGACATTTTCAATATAAAATGCTGCCATCACAAATGGACCCCAAGCTGACCCCCACCATTCCCTGCTGCCCCCAACTCTTCCTCCTGCCAGTAACACTGATGCCCCCCAGTGACCACTCCAGACACATTGGTCTTGGGCACTTGCCACTTACTGGTTTTCTGACCTGGGGAAGGTCATGTAGCTTCCCCCCCAGCCTCAGTTTCCACATCTGTAAAAGGGGGAGATAAATACCCGCCCAAAGGGGAGGCCATGAGGGCTAGATGAGATGCTGATAGGAAACAGCTAAGCACAGGGCCAGCAGAGTAGATGGCAGTTCCTGCCTCCACTGACAGCTCCCATTCAGAGGCTGCTTCCAGAACCCCAGACTCCAGGCTTCTCCTGGACATGTTATGTTCTACATGTTCTTCCCTGCATCTTGAATTTGGATGGCAAACCACCCCTCCTCCAATAGCAGGTCTCTCCTAGCCTCACCTAACCTCACTGGAGGACCTGACAGCTTAGCTCTATGATGCAGAGGGCACGGCCACCCAGGCTGGCCTCTCTGACCTCACAGGAAGTGGGCAGAAGCTGACCCTGAGGTCAAGCCCCCTGCTCCAGGCACAGCTAGCACTTACCGAGCCCTTACTGGTACCATGCACAGTGCCAAGCACTGCACGTGCATCATGTTATGTGATTCTTATGCCAACCCTGGGACTGCCTTCATCTTGCAGGTGCAAAAATGAAGGTCTAGAAAGATGGCACTCCAGCCCAAGGTCACACACAACCAGTAAGTGGCAAAGGCAAGCCTAAGCCCCAGTAATTAGATTCCTGAACCAACACACTTCACCCCATGGTTTTCTGCCTCTCTCAGGGGAGGAGTCTCATATAGATGGGTGATGGCCAATCACTTCCTATTAACTCAACTAATATTTGTCGAAGGCCAGCCATGGGCAAGGCTTTGCTAGTGCTGTTAACACAGGGCCTCCTTTCTGCACATACTGGGTCACGGTGACTCCCTGGTCTTCCCAGCTCTGGGATCTAGGCCCAATCATAATCTGTCAATATCTATGTCAATAATCAGTACCAGTAATATATCAGAACTTCTGGTGTATTCTCTCTCTCCCCTACTCGGCTAGTGTTTCTCTACATGTGGTTATTCACTTACTGAACCAGCATTTTATTAGGGCCCCACAGCAACTCTTAATGCAGAAAGTTGGGAGAAGAGCACAGCCCCAGGTCATGCACTACCCAATTTGTATCCACCTTCTACCCCCGTGGTGCCCGGCCAGCATCCTCCACCAGGTAGATGATCAGTAAATGCTGAGCTTCTGAGAGGGGAGCTAACCTGTCCGAGGCCAACAGCCAAAGTTAGGCCTCAATTTCAGGTCTTTTGACTGTTCATCTCTGTGGAAACTAGCTCACTTTTGGAGTAGTCGGGGGGAGAAGCCAAGATAAATGGAGAACAGAAATTGTTTTCCAGGGGGGCAACAGAAATGTGCCATAAGCCAAAGCTCAAATGCTAATCCACAGAGGACCTTGAGAGTCTAAGCCACCATTTGTTTTTTTCCAAAACTTACCTTCCCACTATTAACTTAATAGTGTTTGTGCAGACTCCATTCAGAGCAAGAGCCAAGGACACTGCTACAAAACAAAACCAACAGATAGAAAAATAACCAGATGGTTCTAAAATCACCATCATCATTATCATCATCATCATCATCACGTTACATCATCGTACTATTCAATTATGGCCACAGAAATATGAGCCAACAGTTTAAAAGAACAGAGGGAAGTCTGAGTGGCTAGAGTAAAATATAATTAAGGCATGACATTGGAGAGTGATTCATAAAATCCCAAGACCCTGTGACATGAAATTTATCTCCCTTCCTTGACTAAAATTTTTTACATTGGAAAGGAACCCATCCATTATGTTTTGGCCTGATATGAACAGATTTAATACTATAGCATGTAGAGTTTCTTTTACTGGTAGCAAGAAACATAGCTTTTTTATTTGTTTCTGGCAACCTTCTCAGACATAATTCTAATCAGAGCAGCTGTTGGACTCCTTCCTCAGAGTAGGACATTCCCACTCGGTGATTATCTCCATGTTGACCCATAACCCGCTGACAGCTGTCCCTCTGTTATCAGACAAATCACTTTCTGAGAGGCAAACAGTCCCAACACCTCATGGGATTTTCAGAAGGTTTGACCAAGTGGTGTTTTCTGCCACCTAAAGCAGCAGTAACTTCTGGAATCCATTATTTAAAAATATACAGCATGGGGACTTTCTCTAAGAAGCTTGGAAGGACTTTGCTGGAGGAAGTACAGCTCATTCAAAGGGTACCTCACAGGTCCCTTCTATGGTTATCAAGACTGCACAAAAGGCAAGTCAATGTGATAGAAGGTCAAATGTCTTGCATAAGCAATAAAAAACTACTGATGCCCCATTCCAACGCTTTGTTGAATAACAAAGCATATGAGCTATCATTTCCCTTTGGTAAATAGTAACTGTTCAATAGTAGTTGAATTTATGTAAGAAAACAGCAGTGGAGGGACATTTCCAGGAAGGAGCTGCCTAGAGCAATTCCTCATCATCAAGGGAGACAAATGTGTTCTTGAGCAGAAAGTACCGTGCAATGGCCAACACAGTCGTCAAGGGCACTGGCCACAGAGACTGATACAAAACCTCTCTGCTTTTAACAAGTCATGGGAAGCAGAGAGAACAGAAGGGACCAGTTCAAATGAATACCTTTGTCAAAGGGAAACTAATCACCTAAGTGTGAGATGGGCAACAATGGGCCATGTTGGAGTGTGGCAACAAAGGATAGATGGGGCACTAGGGTGTACAGCAGAGTGGGAGTCACAGCACAGCACCGCCAATAACATACCAAGCAGGCAACTGGGATGCATAAATAGGAGCCAGGCGTGCAGGAATTCAGAAAGATCTTCCGATTACATTCTGCACGCACAGACCCGTCCTTCCAAAATGCAGGCTTCCCTTCTCTCTTGCCAGCTCAGAGCACTGCTGAGAGGTCTCCTTTGCAGAGAGGAGAGAAAATGCCCTGGGCTGTCTTCACTGCTGTACTCTCCCTAGAGCCATGACAATTAACAGGCCCTGAGATCACCCTGTGTGACTGGGGTCTCTTCCTGTTAGAGCTGCTTTGCAGGCTCATGCTGTGTTTTCCCAGCTGGGCCACGCTTCTTCTGATCCTGGTCCTAGCATGGCCTTGGCACAGAGGAGGTCTCTGGAACAAGCATCACCAGCTGATCTCCCAATGCTCTTGGGGAACTTCACAGACCACTACATCAATCTGGAACACCATACACGTCCCCAACCTCAGTACCAGCTTGGCTTATTGTAGCAAAGAGCAGTTCTTTGAAAAGTTTCAAGTAGCTGAGCTAGAAAATGTGTCGATGGGATGTAACCACCAACAGCTGGCAACTTCACTCTCTGACCCAAAAGCCTGAAGGAGACAGAAAACAATGGGGCTCTGGAGTGACAATATTTTAGAGTGAAAGTCATCTCAGTATTCTGGAAGTAAACTAAACTGATTATTTTCATCTGAATAGTACAACCCCTAGGGGACCAATAGGGGGGCCTCTCACTGATACCAGAGGGTAGACTGGGCCCAGATCAGATGCATGAAAGACTGGCTGAGCAGGAAATGAATGGCCCCAATCAGGATTGCTTGTTGATTAACAATAACCCAGTGGGTCTGTTTCATAAAAGCTGTGTTTACAACATCCCACAGCACTGCAGGTTTGAGAGAACAGACAAAAAGACAAGCCAGACTGTCCAATAAAGAAATTCAAAGTAATGTGTACTGTGAGTTAGCCCACAAGTGGCCTGTATTGAGAACACTACTGCTTATAAGCATCCCAGAGGATTAGAGGGCTTTTGTTGTTACTTTGGTTGTTGTTGTAAATTCAGCACTGCAGCATTTCCATAACTGGGGCCTCTATTATTGGCTGTTCTGCAGCCGAAATCCCTAAAAGCTGGATGCTGCATAGGGGCAAGCCTCACCCCTCTGTACCACAGCAGATGCACAAAGGTGGCCATGGTGGACATGCAGGTAAGAGGTCTTGGGATTCAGGTCTGCTAAAGGGACCTCAGCACTAAACCACTCTCACTGAGAAAGTCCTGAACTCTAGATAACATTGAAAATGCTACACCTGGTTTTCTGTCCTTGGTTTTTAAAGATCAGTCCCCAACCTCCTACTTCCAGGGCTTCCTAAAAGAAGTGATTTAAAAAACAAACAAACAAAGCTGTGTACAACAGGTGGCTCTTTTTCATTTCTATAAGGACAAGCTCTCATCTACTTAGGCAAACAGAACATCCAATAACTATACCTTCTCTGTTAACATACAGAAGGCAGGGTATGGTGTGCAATTTTCAAATGTCACTCTAAGGGAGACTTAGCAGAAAATGAAAAGGTCTAGAGAAGTAACTTACTGCCACAACAACACACAACTCCGGAAGCTGGCAGTAAGTTATAACCATAACCATGAAAGACAGCTCTTATCCACAGTCATATTATCTTGGGACTCCATACCAGGGGAGCAACTAGAATAAAAAGTGAGGTAAAGATATTTCCAGGTCAGCTGAGAGAGCTGCCAGCACATTTCAGGGACCACAGGGATACTCATCCAAACACCGCTGCTTAAGCCACATGTGGAGGCATCTATGCCCTCCTCCTTGGAAAAACTGACCTCTCTGCCACTTCAGCTGAGGGGACTGAGACCATGTGATCACAAATCCCCAAACCACAGATAAGCAGCCTGGGGACACACCTGACCTGAGGCAGGGCACCAGTAGGCTGACCAGAGACTCATGACTTTTGTGTCCAAGTGTGAAAAATGAGTTGAGCCAGAGGGTCTGATCCACAAGATGCAGAGCAGCTTGGAGGTGGGCACTAGTGCTGATGGTCCTACAGGTATGGGGCAGGAGCACCCACCACTGCAAGCCCAAACCTCATAGAAACCAAAGGTATGGGGCAACAGAAATGATGGCCACACTGTAGGATTAGGCAGGACACATGAGGAGAAGAGGGAAGGCACATTACAGAGAGGAGTGTATCTCCACTCCCAATGGCCTGGCTCCCTATTTCAGTCTCCACAGTGCACCTCTCTCCTTTTTCCCCCCTATTCTTGGATATCTGTGAGATTTCTGACTAAACCCCTAATTTATATGAGCTAATTGGAGACAGACTCTGTTCTCTTTGGTTAGAGCCCAACCAAAACGGTTATGTAAGAGTGCAAAGCCCCTTAACTGCTCGAATACCCCAGATTTTGCCCTTAGCCTCGCTCCTGTACCAACAAAAGAGAAGACCATATTTTGCTACATTTCCATTTCCTCAAAGCCCAATAATTTACAAACATACTTTGGGGGCAGGGGATCTCATTTTTCCAGATATGACATTTAACTGAATGAATGTAAGTCCATACAACATACCAAAAACAGTTCGTGTGAGGGTTTGGATCGTTTTTATTGAGGTGTCAAAAAAAATCAACATAATTCAGTTTTCCTAATGATCTAAAAGCTGAAAATCTGGCTATTGGGTAGTTTATTTGGGTTGCTAAACAAGTCAATTAGCTTTGTTTTCTCTTACTACTGTCACATACTCAGTCATTTAACAGGAAGATCTAAAAATGGATTTAATCTTAATGTCAAACTCCTGTCACATGCAGCTATGGCTTAGCTTGGGGAGAATTTATAACAATGGTGTTATAGTCAGGGGCAAAGATTGTGGCACTCTTCACACTATAACAATTGCTTAGCTGCCAAAATGCCCCCCACCATGCCAAAAACAATGAGTTATGGAGTTTATTTCCAATTTCAATTACATTGTACATCTGCTTTTGACCTTGGTGCCTCTAGGTGATTGGTCAAGAAGTCTGTGGCTGATTTCTGAACTGCCCGCAATATGGGCTTATTAGCCACAGATGTGGGCTTGGACAGTCAATGGTGACCGTTTCAGATTCGCTTTGCCTCATGGCCAAGAGCTACCCTGCAGCTTGCTGTGCCTGAACAGCACAGAGCTCTGATTGTACATTACGTAGGGCCATAGGGCCGTTCGCATTCAGCACAATGGACAGCAACAAGGCTGCGTGGAAGGTGAGGTGCTCGCCATCTCTGCACCCCCTCTTCATCGGGTTAAAAGTTTACCTTTCTTTGTTTCTCCCAAGCTTCGCTTGACCAAGAGAAAAATCAGTTGGGTGCAACAGAGATTTTTAAAACTCTACTGATCTAATTAAGTTCAGCCCCATCCCCTAGAGCAGGAACTGTGAATACTCTACCTAAGAAGGCTTCCTTAATTTCAGTCTTGTCTGTTCGCCGGATAATTTTCACCACACAAATAACAGCCAGGGGTGTGAGGAAAGAAATTGCCTGGAAAAAAATAACAAATAATCCCTTATGAGGACAGCAGTTTGCTATCAGAGGGCTGATTGATAATTAGTTCAAGTTTGTTTCATTTAGACTCACTAGTTGAATGATCTTACTGAACTCCTGACCTCAAACAAAGGAGGAGGATTTATATCTATACTTAGAGATGCTAAAGATTTAAAAAAAAATTGGAGGTCTGACTGTGGGTTATAACTGATTTGTAATTGCTGGGAGCCACGTTTAAAGTGGTGGCTTTTTAAACAGAAAAGAATAACCTACAATCAGGATGACTCATCTTTGCCAGCAGCCCCCTCACACCCTCCCCTGCAGAAGGGTGAAAGAAATCTTGGCCTCCCATCCCCAGCTCTCTTTTTTGGGGGGAGCATGTTGGACTTGCTTAGAGTCAATCGATTCATTTTCTTTGGTGTTCTTTTGTTGAATTTCATTTCCTCTGCAAAGCAGAGTTTAATCCTTTTGCTTGCCACCTCTCTTCCTTTCCTCCATGGCCTCTTCTCCTCTGGCCCAAAGCACACAAATGTGCAATAAATGTTTAATGAATCAAGCTGGTGGGATTCAGATGCAAGCAACACTCATTATAGAACCCACTATGAGGGACACCTGGGTGGCTCAGCAGTTAAGTGCTGCCTTCAGCCCAGGGCATGATTCCGGGGTTCTGGGATCAAGTCCTGCATCGGGCTCCCTGTGAGAAGCCTGCTTCTCCCTCTGTCTGTGTCTCTACCTCTCTGTGTGTCTCTCATGAATAAATAAATAAAATATTTAAAAAAAATAAAAAGAACCCACTATGAGGCAGGAACTACGTTTGGGTAGCATCAGGTACCAGCATCTCTTAAATCCTCATGATGGCTCTGTGACTATCTTTGCCAGGCTTAGGGACTAAAGGATGTGCCCAAAGATATAAAGCTGGTGAGTAGCAAGGCCAAGTTTTAGAGACCAGGTTTCCTGCCTGCCATATCTAGTCTTGATTTAGCATTCTACAATTAATAAGTTATTTTCAACATTCCAACAACCAAGAAAAAAAGTATTTCAGTTACTTCCTTATAACATCTCAGGCTAACAATATCAGAAGGGGCTAACTATCTTACAAATCCACAGCTGGCCTAATAGACAGTGGTGGGAAGGATGGGATGTGGAAACTATTGCTCACACTTTTGGAAACAGTGTTCACATTTTTGGAAATCTCCACCTGTACTCTAATGCAATGCTACTTTTTTTGGAAGGGGACTTTCTAATCGGGCTAAGGCATAGCTGGAAGACACTTTTCTTTTATATAAAGAGAAATCACCCAAATGACCAGAGTCTTTCAAAATGACTGGAGACACTCTACATACTTGCTACAACCAGACTTCAAGAGCTGAGCACATCTTGGGGTATCCCTTTTGGGAACTGTTTTTAGAAGCAGTTCATGAGACATGAGAAAACCCCTCTCCTTACTGGCCAGTATCTTTCCCACCATAATGGTAAACCAGGTTGACGAGCCTCCTTATCAGCTGTGGCCCTGAATGAATTAGCTGTTTAAACACCAAATTAGCAAGTCCTATCACCATGGAAGGTATTTGGAAGAATGTGGCACAAGTCTAAGGGCAGCTGTAGGAGAGGAGATTCAGAAGAATCTCATACAGAGAAACGGAGGATTTCCCCAAGGGTGACTGGAAAAGGCAAGACTCACTTGTGAGTTAATAGTTCCAGCAAATTGTGAAAGTTCCCATGAGAGCCTGGGTGGCTCTCACACTTCAAAAACAGTCGGGCTCACTACAATGCTGAGTTCCTCAAATATCCTCACAGGACATGTACATTTTGTAACAAGCATCTCAAATGATACTGATGCTGGTGCCTGCGTTAGGGTTTTGACTCACACACTCAGTGTTGAAAGAGTGATGACTGAAGCCCTTGCTTACTTAAGTCCAAAGTTATAGCTAAGGTCAAAAAAGTCCCTGGCAACTTGTGTCCTCTCACTTCAGACATGCAGACCAGGCCACACACCCTCCAACAGGGGAAAGCGGCTCACTGAACAGTGAACTGCACTGCAGTGACCCCACTGACAGTCACATATGAGAACAATGTGGGACTGAAGGAAACATTACAAGACAATCCCAGATGACATACTCTAAGGTTAGACTGAATAAAACCCCAGAAAAGATATGCGTTGGCAAGACTTTCCCTACTTCAGAGGCCGTCTACAGGAGATCCTGAGCAGGAGCGTACCAACCAAGAGGAGACACTGCAGGGGAGGTTGACAGCTCTAGGACTGTGAGTAGGGGTTAGAGAAGGCACTGGGGTGGAAGTGGCTCCAGGCTCACCCCTTGATGGCTAAGGGCATCTCCCTGAGCACTGCTCCCCAACCCAGCTCTTTTAACAGATCCTCACTCTGACAGCCCAACCAGACTGTACTTAATTTCACCTATTCTAGGACTTTCCCAGGTAGATGCACGTGGGTCTCTTTTCTAGAACCACTGACAAATCACTTCCAATGCTGGGCCAATCACAGCCAATGCTGGGCACCCTTGAGGGCCAGGGCTCCCCAGTTCATGAGCCTCACATGAGGGAATGCATCAGACCAAGCACCACAGCACCCACCCAGGCGGCCATAGAAATGTCTGCAAAAGACTGTGTAGCCGTCTTTCTCTCCTCCCCTCATCCTAATGACATTTGGGCTCTGGTCCCATTTCTTCTTCCTGAAAACATATTTGGCACATCTTTGGACAGCACAGGCTTCAAATCAGCATAGATAGAGATATATTGATCGTGTGCTCCCTTTTTCATAAATATTTTCCAACTAGAAGATGGAGTTAAGAGATTAGCCCCAGAGGCCAACACATTAGGAAAACAACTATCTTCTGGGCCAAAGCACTTCTGAATTGAGTAAAAGAGAAATGAATCCCCCTTTCACCAAATGGAATTAAACCCCATGTACGCCCTTCCCACAACTCTGACACAAGCCTTTAGAGGCTGCCCTTCTGCTGCCTGAGCCCATGGAAATGAAAATGGACACAGACACGAAGGTGGGGAGTGATTACTTCTACTTCCAAACAGATGTAGAGACGGAGGACAAAATGGGCAGGCAAAATTTCTCCAGTACTGTTTTCCCCTCAGGTTAATTTTGCCATGGCTTAAAAATTTCTTTGAAAATCCTGGGAATGAGCCCAGTGGAAAGACAGGGAATGGTTATAAATGCTTATTAAATGGGACCCGAGAGAGACCAGAACAGTGCGTTCCAGCCAATCACTGCTGTGGGATGCAGGGAACAGACTGAACTCTCTTTAGACTTGCATTTCCCTCCTGTTATGAGAACAGGGCTGCTCAGTATATATACATAAGTTAGCTAACCAGGGCTAACATGTTCTGGAAACTTACTGAGGGCCATGGTCTGTTGTAGGAACGTGAGGCAAATTAACACACTAACGTGTCCTTACTTTATGGATGGGAAACTAAGGCACTGAGGGATGAAGCAACCTGCTGAAAGTCGCACAGCTAGTAAGTGGTAAATTGGAAATTTGTAACCGAACTGTTTAAATCAAGCTTTGTGCTTTTAACCACGGTGTTTTAGCAATTCTGACCTTAGAAGTAAGAAGCATTAATAAAACATGGTAAATGCTTTTTCTCTGGAGATGAAGGAGGAAGTTAAGGGAGCTCACATCCAGGAACATGGATAAGTCACAGAAATGTTAGTGGCAGCTGTCATGGGTTAAGCACCTACTACGTATAAGGGACTTTCCTCACAGTTCTCTAATCTCCTAACCACTCTGTTGGGGGAAACATTATCCTCCTTGCACTACAAAATGAGAACTCAGAGCAGTAATGTGAATTCCCAAAGGCATGCACCTGGTGGGCCCAGGACACCCCCTAACTGGGCTGCCCTCCTAGCTGGGCTGGAGTCTTGAATCACAGCAATCCTCTAAGCCCAAATGTTTCATCTTCCAGTTGAAGGAAACTGAGCTGAGATCATTTTTGCATTAAAGAACATTTTGTAAGCTACTGATTAAGTGTACTCCACAGAAACCAAATATCCAGATAATATATATAAACCATTAGGCAGGATCTGGTCCACAGCTGGTTTTGCATGATGCTAGGCTCCAGGCTGAGAAGCCAGAGCTCTGAAGAGGGAAATGTAGGGAACAGACTCAGATTAAGGAAAGCCAGATGCAAGCTCCAGCTCTAACACTTACCAGCTCTGTGACCATGAGCAAAGCACTCCACCTCTTCCCCTTGGGGCTCGGTCTCCTCACCCATAAGATAGGAATAATAATACCATCCATAACAAATATTGTTGCTAGGATGCAAATGCAGTAGCAGTTACTGAATGTTTCTTATGTCCCAAACGCTAAGCGAAGCGCTGTAAATCTATCACCTCATTTGATGCTCTCAGCACCGTGGCAAGGGGAGGGAAGTGTTATTAAAGACCCCTTTTTACAGACAAGGACACTGGGGCACTGAGAGAGGAGGTGATTCTCCTGTCACATAGCTAGAAAGTCGATCACAGGTTGTCCACTCTGGAGCCTGCACCACAGACCCATCCAGAGAGGCCAGCAGAGTTGGCATCCAGTGAATGCCTATTGTTGGCTACAATGTCGTTATTTCCCAGGGAAAATGGAACAAATGACCCAAACCAGTAAAGGAGTACCAGGGTCCTGAGACCACAGGTTTGGGAATAAAGCACTCTAAGTTCCAGCCCACTATGCCCTGAGGTCTGAGCAGTCAGGGACGAGGTCAGGGACAGGGAAGAGCCTACTTTGCCCAGGCTCCTTGCCACTCCCTACAGAACGGACATCTCCACCAAGGACCTGCCTTGTGCACTGACCAATGAAATCAACACAGGAAGTGCCTTTCTGTCCCCAGCCACTGCTGCACCCAGAAGGTGGGTCACCCAGAGTGATGATGCAAGGCACAGTGCTGTCAGGATGCTTCTGGAAAATAACAGACTAGCCAGACTAGCATGTGTGAAGTGGGAGGGGCAGAAGTACACCAAGAACTCTGAATAAGCAAAGAGGCCAAAGCCAGAGCGCCCTGATGTTAGGATGTTAGCTAGAGAAGAGCTTGTCACTGAGGTTCATTCATATCAGACAAACAATGGGTGCAAAGTACCTTAATTTCTGGCATTTGACAGAAAGGTGTGCTGAAAAGTGCTTATAGAGACAACTCAGGACATGCAACGCAGACAGCTGAAAAAGCCATGCTGCGAGTAAACAATTACAGCCCATCATAGAGAAAAGAGCTGTCGAAGACTTTACCAAAAAGTCTAAAAATTAAACTGTCTATCACGAGCCAGCTTTGTCTCTTTTCCTCCCCTCCTTCTCCCAAAATTGACTTTCTGTCTTCCTTAGAAACATCCTACCCTAAAATAGGAAACCCTGTTATCGAATCAACACCATATGAAGAATATTCTACAGAAGTAATCTTCTGGACTCGTTGTGGCCAGGGCAAAGGACAGGTCTTGGGTAGATTTGTTTTTTAAGCCAAGGAAAGCAATTGGGGAACACCAATCATTCCTTCAGCTCATTACCTGAGTTACCTGTGACCATCCAATTCCTGTTCATGTCTGTGTCCCCCATGAGACAGGAAACCATATCTTGTTCAGCTGTGTACCTCCATCCCCCAGCACCATGTTGGGCTCAGGCAGGTGCTTTGTAACTGTCAGCTGAATTAAGTAATAATCAGCTAACCTGAAGCTTCTCCACAGTCTGCTTCCTTCTTCTGCCCCCCTCACACACGGATACCCTAAACACACTCCTGTTCACTGGGCCCACATGGCCCCTGCTCTCCGGTGTCTGTGCTTTTACACACCAGGTCTTCTGCGTGCGATCTGCTACTCACCACCTCTCCATATACCCCGAGCCCCCATGGAGACATCACAGTTGAAAGGAGCTGGCATTCAGATCTGGGTCCAGCAACTGGTGGTATATAACCTTGCACAAGCTGCTAAATCCCACTGGGGTTTCATTTTGTCATTGAAATAATGGGTTCACAAAAGTGCTGACCTCAACAGATGTGAGAGGGACTATCTGACATGCTGCTGTAAAGTGGAAAGCACAATTCCTGTATTCAAGAGATGTTGGTGGTTGTTGTTACTGCCATGGTGATGATGATGATGGTGATGATGATGATAGTGGTGGTAATGGTGCTGCTGCTGATGATGATAATGGAGGTGGTGATGGTGGTAATGGTGTTGATGATGATGATGGTGGTGGCGGTGATGATTATGATCATGGTGGTGATGGTGATGATGATAATGGTGGTGATGATGACAATGATGGTGGTGGTGATGAAGCTCACTAAAAGTGTACTCAAGCCTCTAGTATTTTCTAGATTCTGTTTTGTTTAGAGTACCATCTCCCCCAGTCACCTACAAGACCCTTAAGGATAGACCTTCCACATCTGATTTGACTTCCAATCACCTGAAGCTCCTATGGATTTCCTTACCCACAGCAGGCTCCTGGAAGTGTTCCCTGAATGTACAAAGACACAACTACTAAGACAGCAAGCAAAGAATATACTAAGAAGCAAAAACCAACACAAACTAAGTCTTCCTACACCAAAAAGCAGATTTTCAAAAATGCTATGATAAATCCCACACTCAGGAACAAACCATGACCATATCTTTTGAATAGGGAGCAGCCTTCCATAAAGGCAGGTAATGGTTTGTGAACATCTAGGACATGTTAATTCAAGATTCAGTATATGTGAAAAGAATTCTCAGTCTCTCTGCTCAACAGGAACCCAGAATCATCAAGGGAAATAAACTCTTAGAACTAAACAATCCAACCATATTCAACTTCCAGGTTGACAGACATAGTCATCTTAGCTGACAGTGCCAAAGACAGAACAAATGAGGGGGGCTCCCTGGTGTCGTTATCACCATTCACTCTGCTTAACTTAATTCCGTACCATTCTGATACTATTTTTGTGACATCTGAACAAGTGGCTCATCTAAAATACACATGTGCATGCACACACACACACACACACACACACTTCCAGAGGCCTAATTTCCCAATCAAAAGACATCTGGGTTTTTACCAGCTGCCTTTCAACAATGCTTTGGTTAGAAAATTAAATAAAAGTTTGCCTTTGGATTAAAACATTCCAACCAAAAGTAAAACAGACCCCAGGATTTTATGTATTAAACAGCAAAACTTGAGCTTTCTAAGGAAATCAACATAGTTTTAAAGAACAATATAAAAGCATGTTTTATTAGAGTCTTCCATAAACATTTGAAGGTTTTAAAGAATCAGAGCGAACAAATGTTATTTTATATTAAACTCAATAAAATCCAAGTGACAAAGCAGTTTTCCTCTTTATGTTACATGTATTATAAATGTATCTACCACTTTCCTTGTGTTATTATGGAATTGTATTAAATCTTGTGAGAAAATGAATGAAACGTATCCACTACTATTAACAAAACAGAAGGTTGAACTTATCTCATTTGGGGATTCAAGGGTAGGAATCAGGATTTGAGGCTGAATACACTTCTATTCTCTGAGAATCACAGAACTGAATAACTCCTTTACTGCCTCCTAACCATCCCTGCCAACATGCAAATGTGCCCCCTCCTATCTGTGTCTGCAGCCAGAATATTTGTGGCATTTGTATCTAGACTTCAAAACATTCCATTGTTCATAAATCTAGGACACAGCCACAAATTTCCCACAATATCCCATATGAACACTCATCTCCAAATTGTGTTTTATAGCACATAAAATGTGAAATCTGTGAGGAATGGGGGTAAGTGGTAAGTAGGAGCTTCCCCTTCTCAAAACCATGGAGTAAACTAGTGAGACACATACCAGTTCCTTTATTTCTAGGATTTATAGAAGATTTGAGTAAGAGCAGAAATGGAAAAAGTCTAATTTTCATACTCAAGTGTTAGATAATGCCTGAACTCTTCAAGTCCCCTGAAATTTACAAAAATCCAGTTTCATTTCCAGTGGAAAAGCAATTATTAAAGAGCAATTAAAGTAACACTTCAAAGCTCATGTGATGTTCGGGGCATTTCGGGATGTTTTCAGACACAAAGATCTTTCCAATCATCACTAATTAACAAGATCTCCTTCATAAAATCAGAGGGATTTCTTTCAAAACACAAAAAATATTCGCTTGTGCTCTATGAAATCTCAGGACCAACCACTGAAGGTCCCAGAGGCACAAGACATTAACGGCTGGCCAACAGGAATAAACTTCAAGCTGGCCCACCAAGTCACATTACTGTTCTGTAATGAGGAGGAGCTCAAATATTCCCTCTGCTACAGAAAGGCCTGATGGCAATTCCCCAGGAGGCAATTAGCATCAGCAAGGAATCCTGAACACTGGGTTCCTGACCTACAGGGCAGCCTCATGGCTGAGACTGGGCTCAGAGCTTCCTGCTTGGATCTGAATCCTGGCTCTGCCACTCACTGGCTGTGTGGATTTGGGCAGGTTCCTTCTTTCTCTGGGATGCAATTCTGCACCTGCAAATATGGACAAGACTGACAGCTTTCTCACTGGAATGCTGGTGAGATAATCCTTTCTCAAGCTCTCAGCAAAGGGCTTGGCACATAGGAAGTGAGGTGTAAGAGGGGACAGCTGCCATGGGGCGGGGTGAAGAGGTGAAAGTAATGCCACTATATCTACCAGCTATTTGGATCCTGGCCCATTTATTCTAGAAGTAGAAAGACACAAAAGACTATCCAGGGATTGAGTCATACAAGGTGGGGGTCATCAGTGGTGTCACATGACCACCTAGAAACCAAAAAGAGCAGTTAACAGAGCTGTCTATGGGGCCTGAGTTTGGCAAAAATCGAGGTTTATCCCAGAAGGAAATGGAACAGGGAAATCTGTTTCTAGTCTTATTTTACTGTAAATATTTGGAAAGAACTCAGGTAAGCAAGTCCCTTCTCTTTCCAAAGTGGCAGGCGATTACTAGTTCTCACATGACCAAGCAAGCACCCGTCATGACCTGGAATTGAGTTTAATGTGATGGGCTGCTCACCTCCTCTTTCTTCCAGACTCCTCACTGTCTTCAGCAGGGGTTAGAAAAGCAGAAATGAAAACCCATTGGTTCATACTTGGGAGACTGGTCAAATCAGCCATAAAATAATGGTACTTACAAACATGAGGCGGGTAGGTATGTTGTCTGATTGCACCAAAGGATTTTTATAGAGCCAGATCTCTTCTGGCTGGATGACTCTCTGGAATGGATCCAAAAACTCTGTAAAACTGAAACAAAACAAAGACAGACTTGTGAGGGCTTGAGCACTCATCTGTAGCCTGTAGTTCCCTGAGAAGGCCACTCCCACACGCCCTGGGTGGAGAATCCAGCCTCTGGGGAAGGGGAAGGAATAACAGGCTGCCTCAGGAGGGAAGAATGGATGGAAAGAATTACTGAGACTCTGTAGAACCTTCTGGCAGCACGTGCCAGCAAAGACCCATTCGGAGCATAAAAGAACAGCTGCAAAGCTGACATACAAAGACCCTCGAAGTCGGATCTCTGATGTGAACTAGGAGCCGAGGAGCAGAAGGGGGGTGGCAGGGAGGTGGGGGGCTCGGGGTGGGGCAAGGCCAGGCCAGCAGCGCAGCTCTGGGAAGGAAATGGGCCCCCGTGGAGCAAAGGTGAGGGAGCAGCCTGCACCACCTGGGCCAGGAACCCCCCCCACCTGGGGCCCTGTCCCCCCTCCCTCCCCCCCACCACGGCGCACTGACATGTCGCCACCAGTTGGGGGCAGAGTGAGCAAGAAAAGCCTCCCAGAGAAGACAGGAGGTCTGGCAGGAGGAACACAGGGGGAAGGGAAGGGAGGGAAGGAAAAGGGGAATGAGGGGCATTCTGGGGCTGCTGCCAAGAACGCAGGCAGCATGAAGCATCCACGTCCTCCTCTCGCCACCCTCCCAAGCCCCCCGCACCCCGGGAGCCCACAACAGGTGCATGCAGAGCAGTCACCACCAAGAGGAAAAACGGGGTGGGCAGGGGCGAGGGGGTCAGAGCCTGCCAGGACGTGCTTGGCTTTGTCAGATGACCCTCCGGCCCAGGCGTCCTCCCTGCGGGCTCGGTTCAGTACGTGGGTCTGACAGGGTGGTGTCACCCATCAGCCCAGACTCAAGAGAGGGGAATGGACTCCACCCCTCAGCAGGGGTGTAGCAAGGTCCCATCCCACGGGCTGTCAGCGTTGCGAGGGGCCCAGGCCCCGCCCTCACAGACCCCAGAACCTCGATCCCCATCCCTTCCCCACGCAGCAGGCCCCGCCGCCGAGCACGTCCCTCCTCGCTCCGCTTGTCCCCCAGGTGTTACTATCCTTGTGGCTATTTTTTAAAGCCTCGTGCACCCCACCTTTTGCACAATTCCACATCCCACCCTGGGGAGCTGCTGCCAGAACGCATCTATCAAGCAAATTATATCCTCTGGGAGCAGCGGAGCCAAGAAAGACAGACGTGCTTTCTCCAGCCACGCTCCAGCCACCGGTGTCTGCCTCTGAGAATCCAGACGGCGAGGCAGCCACGCAGAGGACTTGGGTCTCCCAAAGCAAACAGGGGCAGAGGTGGGCATGTGGTGGAATGGAAAGGTCTGGAGACGGTACAGGGTGGTTGCCAAGAAAGGACATCCTGGGCCTGGAAACTGCCTTCCACAAGCTCTCTGTGGGTGCTCTGGAAGCTAGGAAATGGGAAGCCAGCTTCCAGCGAGGGGGTCGGGCATGGCCTCCGATGACCTGTTCACCAGGGCTCACTACGCACTAGGACGTCCCAGAGCTGTGAGGTCAGCACGTCCCACACATGAATGTGCCCAGGAGCCACGTGGGAGTCTTGTGCGTACAGGAACCAGACAGTTGGCACCTCCAGCCGCTGCCCTGTGGCTCAAACCGCTTGGAGGCCTAGCCCAGATCTATGGCATCAGACAGGATCTTCATTTTTAACAAGCCCCCCAGGGGATTCATGTTGAGCCTTGACAGTTGGACACACACAGCTCTCAGGCGGGAAAGCCAGTGCTCCCCAGCTTTGACCTTTTAAGAATCAAGTGGGCCAGTGTTGCCTTATTCCCCCTCCTCCCGTACAGAGACTTTCCTTTGAGACTTTGTAAACGAAAAGCCTAGAAGAAACTTGTCATGTTCCTGCTTAATGATGAAATCAGCATTCCCTCCATAAATAACCGGTAAACAGCCAAAGAAATACAGTAAAAACCGAAGACTGCTACGAAATCCGACTTTGGTGCTGCTGCCTTAGAGCCTCACCTGGCCTCTCTCTGAGGTCCCCCAGAGCCTCCCCGGCAAGGTGTGGGGGAGACGGAAGGAGAAGCGAGAAGGCGCGAACGTGTCCTCCCCAGGACTGTGGAGGCAGGGGCTCCCCCCTGCGTATCCTCACCCTGCAAAGCCCGGAAAATCATCTCCAACACCACAGTGGACGTGGAAGCAGTTCAAAAGGTTTTGATGGGAAAAGGAAGGAGTTACTACCAAATAAACATAAATTTTTCTTTTGCGAAAATTGTAATCCAAAGGCAAGTAACTTGCTGTTGGATTTGGATCCAAGATAACGCTTTTTTAATTTCTTTGCTGTTTGAGTTTGACAATTATCTTAATCTAACTGTATGTCAATTTCTTCTTGGCAAAGGAGGACCGTTGTCCTCTGAAGACTATTGTCTTCTCCCAGTTTTCCGATGATGGGGTTTGAAGAACTGGGAAAACCTACACTATCAAAATTCAAAGATGTTATTCCAGTTTTTACGCTGGGCAATTCTCTCTTTAATTCATGTGCAAATCATCCTTAGGCTGGGTTCCTATTTTCTTTCTCTCTCCCTCTCTCTCTCTCTCTCTCCTCTTTCCTTCTCTTGGTGGCCGGTCCTGTTTTCGCAGCTCAGCCTGACTTTAAGCAGCCTGCAATACCTGCTTACATAGGAAGGAGTACAGTAGGGGACAGATGGTGGATCACGTTTGCCGACCATTTATTCACTCAACAAATACTGAGTGCCTACGATGTGCCTGGTATTGCCCTATGAGCCCTGGGGAGTAAAACACACACAGTCCCCACTCTTGCAGAGATTATAGGCAAGGAACCCTAAATGCCAACTAGCTGGGGAATGAGATGTCGAGGTCTTCAGTCACAAGTATCAGAGTGCTGTCTACCCAGATCGCCAGCCCACTCTGTTTTAGGAGATGTCAGGTTAGGAGTGTTCCAGTAGCTGGACCCATGAGATGGCCCCTAGTCTAGAGCAGCTTACGAGGACTCTGACTCCCTAGAAATGTTATGGGATGTATTTCTATCACCGTTCACATGTGGAATGCACCAACAGATTCAGCCCACAGTTAGGAACCCAGAAGAATGGCCCTTGACATCTTGACATCACACCAGCAAGGAGCAGGGATGCCTCTGTCCCCCATGCCTCCTCTAACTCAAAGTCAAGTTCTCAAAGCCCCAGAATCTCTCCATCATCTTCTAAAAACTCCACAGATTTGTCAATGATCTTTAAGTCATGGACCTTGATGACATACCTTTTTCAAGATAAGGTTAACGCTTCAGTCACATACTAGACACAGCTTTCTACCTCCTTTTCTCCCAACCAGAAATAACACAAGATTGTACTAAAAGATGAACCTAACCACACCATTAAACTTGGTGCAAATCCTTGCTTTGGCATTTGCCAGATGGGTGGCTCAAGAAAAGTCACTTAACCTCTCTGAGACTCCGTATCTTACCCCCATCCCCAAGGATGGCCATACCTTCCTGGGCTATAATAATACTGCTAACATTAACAGTAAGAAAAGTTGGGGTCTGGCACAGTGTCTGGGCACTGAAGGCCTCAATCAAACGTGGCTGCTCTTCCTGCAGCATGGACATGAACAGTGCTGAGGACATGATGTGGGTCTGAGAAGGACTCCCCACCCCCTTATGCCCAACCTGTGGGCAGTGAGTTGCAGGCGGGGGGAAGAGTGTCAGACAGGATGTCAACAACTGCCACTCATCCCTCGGCCATTCTGTGAGCGAACAATGGCCCAGGCAGTCACTTCTGAACCTTGTAATGTGAAGGAGGGAAAAACAAGACTCGTGATAAAGAAGTTTTCCAGGCAAGAGCATAAAGTAAAGCCTGTTTCTTAATTGAACTATTGACTTGTCCTCCCTAGTGGGCCTCTCCTGTACAAGAGGGGAAACGCTTACAAATGGACCCTGGAGGCAGTCAGTAGACAGGCAGCTGCTCCACTCCTGGCAGGGAGGAGGTGGATCAGATTTACCGTTAGCCCTGGGGCAAGGGGTAAGATGAGGCTACAGAGAGAGCATGACGATGAATGATCTCTGTGACCCAGAAGTCAGGGACCTGCCCCTGCACAGCCTTCTCCTGAGATGGGTCATTGGCCACCCCCAAAGACAAGAGGAACAATTTTCATAGAAATAATGAGTTATGACATTTGGAGCCATCTTGTGCCATGCCCTTGACTTAAGTGCTTTCGAACATTGCTCGCTTACTCTTCATAAGAGCACTGGGAGATAGAAATTGCTATTATTCCCATTTTAGAGATGGGGACACTGAGACTACAAGGCAAAGATGTCTCTTGCCTACGTCATCACAACTCTAGGTGCCAGGGAATGTCTACCATCCCACGTGCTCCTCAGCAGGTACTCGGGAACTTTAAGGAAAAATCATGCAGATACTCGCACGCACACGCAGCGCCCACCAGTGTAATGGCATCTGCAATTATTTTAATAAGAGATATCATTTCCCACAATTAGAAATACAGCCTTACTCTTGGGAAAGGCAACATGGTGAAGCCTGAGATCGATTCTTGCAGAGAGCAGTTTGATGTTTGCTGTGAAGGAGCGAAGCGAAGATACGAGAGCAGTGAAGCCCCCAGGAGTTGCTCCCGCCTACCCCCTCCTCCCTGACCCCTCAGAGAAGCAGGTACCCCCCGCAGCAAAGCCACCTGCCACTCACCTGCTTGGGGAGAACCGCAGCCAGGTGGCCAGCCCCGGACCAGGTGAGGAACGGCTCGCAGAGCCCCTGCCCCATTCTGGGGACCCTCTCTCTTCTGTGCAGCTTCTCATCACAAAGGATGAGAAGGCGGGTTTAGTGGGGGTGACTGCCACCTGGGGCCGAGACACAGGCAGAGCCTGGCTCTGGTCCTCACACCCTTCCAACTCTGTGGGCACAGATTCTGGAGGGGCAGCCAGGGCTGGATTTCCTCTCTCCCTTACTGGCACAGTGACCTCGGGCAAGGCACTTCCCTTCCTGGGCCTTGGTTTCCTTACCCTGCCAAGGAATGCCGACAAGACCCCCTCCCTGTTGTACTGGGCTGGTACGGATACTGAACAGGGTCCTGATGTGAAGCACCCGCCTGGGAGGGCACAGGCCTATGTTGTTGCCCTGCGGGGGAAAGCCTAAAATTACAGCCCAATATTGTGTCCTGCCCTGACACCTGAAACTGCACTGACTTCAAACAGCCTGACCACAAGCTCCCTGCCCCACTCCACTCCCACAGGAAACGTCCCCCCACCAAACAACCCTCCTTATCAAGGGACCAGGTGTGATTTCTGTTTATCCTTCCTTGAGCATTGGGTTTCAGTCCCCTCCCAGCCCAGGAACAGGCCAGTCACATCCTTCCACAGGAACCAAGGACACCCCAGCCTCTTACTACACAGCCGACCTCCCACAGGCCCTGTCGATTCACTCTGCCCTGCTCCTAGCTCTGCACAGCAGGCAATGTCCTCCTCCCCTGCTGTGAGCCTCTGTGACTAATAAACTGCATCCATCTCTTTGTCTCATCTTAGGTGTCATATATGGCCACCCCTATAACCCCAGGGTAGGAATCCCTCCTCTCCAAAGGGGTGAAGACGGGGTATCAGAGCATTTACCTCTTGGCTAAGCCCTCCTGAACACAATGGGATGGGACCGTGGTGGAAATATGTGGGCCAAGCCTGGAGATGTCATCAATCTACCCAGCTCCAGGAAGGAAGAAATAGGACCAAGAGGAGGCAGCATGGATCAAATGTAGCCACCGACCCAAAGACTACCAGCTCTCCTTTAGCTTCTAGAAACATGGCCCTATCCTGCCTCCCCTACCTGTGGGCCCCAGTACTGGGACCACAGACACCTGTGTGCCTCTGACACATGCTACAAGAAATACACGGCACCTCCACGGAGCATCCTTCCCAAACATGTATATTCTGAACCTAATCAAGTCTTTGGCTCCAAGTTCCAGCTTATAGGAAACACAGGGGCAGAGAAACAAGTCAAATGCCCTCAAGCAAATAATTAGACAAGTCCAGGAATAAAACCAGAGAGAACGTTCCAGATTACAAGAATCTGAAGAGACAAAACAACCAAATGTAACACACATTTGAATGGATCTTGGGTCAAAAAAATTTAAAAAGCTGTTAAAAAGAAACTGAGGATGACTAGGGCAACACAGGGACTGTAACAAACCAGGTATCCGGTGATCGTAAGGAAATGTTCCCAATTTCCTTTATTTTACTGTGGTAAGGACATAGGTAGATGAATGCCTTATTTTTAGATGTATTTCGGGAGCTCAGGATAATCATCTGTCTTCTCAAATAGTTCAGAAAATCATACATAAACCACATAAACACAGAAATAAAGCAAATAGGGTAAAATGGTCATTGCTACATCTAAGTGGAGTGGATGGGGGATCATTTCACGGTTTCAGCTTTTCTGTATATTTGAAATTGTCCAGGATGAGAGGCTGGCATAGAGAGGTCCAGGAGCAGGAACCCCCAACGTGGAGGGAAATAGGGGAGAAGGTAACATAGCAATGAAAATACAGTGTCGGCAGAGCTGTGGAGTTGAGAAGCCTGGGTCCTACCTTTGCCGCTTACAACCTGTGTGACCCTGGGCAACTTACACCTCCTCTCTGAGCCCTGGGTGCCTCCTCTGGAAGCAGAGAGGACCACACCACCCGCCTTCAGGGCCGCGGAGATGCCCTCTGCCCCAGATCATCTCCTGCCACAACAGCATGTTCACACCACCACACAGAACAGGCAGGACACACCCAAACCCGCCGGCAACGGGGCACGGGCACATGGAAGTACACTCTGCAGAAGCACAACGCTCAAAACTGCGTGCACCACCCCAGAGGTCCAAACATTTCATCCAAGTTTCTGAACATTCCTGCTGAGGATGCCTTCCCTCTGGAAGTCAACAGAAGTCAGAAAACATCTCAATTGTCTGAACTCAAACAGAAAATCCTGGTCTGCATAAACGCAGCCTGCGAAAGCCAATACCTGAGGTCCAGCTGGGGCTTCATGACCTGGGACAAGCGGCTGAAGCCCCCTCCCCATCCATAAAATGGGCAGAAGTGTAGTGAGAATTTGGGATCACAGCTGGGGTTCATGAGAAGCTCTCAGCTGGCATTAACATTATTAATCATTGAAAAACTCCAGATTTTAAAAAAAAAACAAACCCAGGCCTAAAAATGTGCATACCACAGAAGAATGTGTGAACCTTCCCTGGATCCTGATTCAAAGACATCAGGTGTTAATTTGATCAGAGTTTACAAATGGTATCGTGCTCTTGGGGGGCTGGTTCAGGGTTTTTTTGTTTTGTTGTTGGTGGTGTTTTTTTAAGTTCTCATTGGTTAAGGTTTTTGAAGTGTTGGCATACGAAATGATGTCATGTCTGGGCTTTGCTTTGGAATACCCCACCAACAAAGGGAAAGGAGGAACAGGTGAAATCAGAGTGGGGTAACTGGTGGGGGGTATTTGACAATTTCCACCACAAAAAGAGTTTTTTAAAAATTATTTTGCTAAAAAAATAAAATAATAATAAATAAAATAAAATAATAAAATGATTTTGCTCATTGAATCAAAAGATACTTACAAAATTAAGTGTTTTATCAGCCAAAGCAACTGATGCTCTTGGAAAGTATCATTTCAGTCAAGTGCAACAATGGAAAGAATAATGAAAAGTCAGCAAGAAGAGAGATGAGGGAAAAGGTCAGGTCCTTCACAAAAGGAGTTTCCTTCCAAAACCTAGGCATCTAGACCTACCTGAAAACCTCAGGTTAAGGTGTCCCAGAGCCCGAGGCAGTGAGGAGTCCTCTCCCTGGCTCAGAGGCTGCCCAGACTGGATGCCTCGAAAGCAGGAGCTTAATAACTAGGGTGGTGACTGGCTAGTGACAGTGAGTCATGGGTGATGGGTGACTATGGGTAGAGCCAGGTCGCTGAGCTTGCGACTCCAGGAAACATGTGGAATCTGCCTCCCTCTGGCTGCAGGGCTTCGTGGAGCTCAGAACCCAGCCCACCTCGCCCTCCCCTGGCAAAGCTCTCCCCTTGGGCCAGACACATCTCCTAGCAGAAAATGTTGCTGCAGGGACCCCCACACTGCGTCTGAGCCACAAGCAAACAAGAGCCACTCCAAAGAAAAAGAAAAAACTAAAAAAAAAAAAAAAAAACTAGTAAAAGAAGAGGGAGGAAAGTATGTATTTCTTTGCTCAGAGACCTCAGTCTCCAATTAAGCTTTGACTCTAGAATGCCCAGTGAAGCATTCACTCCTGGATTAAGTAAGTCTTTAGGAATTGAGCCAGAGCTTAAAGCACTCTGGAGCACTCTCCATACCCACGCCCGCACCAGGCCACATAAGGATCCCAGTACACACTGAGCAGAGTTCTGGGGCAGAACAGAATGCCACTCAACACTCAGGACAAAACACGGTGAAGACAGAACTTAATTTCAAGGAGCTTCTGAGCTGTAATTTTAATTAAAACGCATCAGCCAGAGAGCACTTGGTCCAAACAGGGGTCCTCGAAGTGCCTTTGAGATCTTCCTCCCTTACCACCTCATCTGAATTCCCCTCGTGTCAGCAGCGGTGCAGGGTGGCAGGAAACCTTTCTTACCCCAGTGCTCGGCAGATATCAGCAAAGCTCTGACCTGCACAAAGCCCCTTACCATTTTCTCCATGACCTGTTTTTCCATGTTCTAGAATGTTCTTCAGTTGGGCTGGTAGGTGAGAGGAGGCAGATTCGTGAGCTGGAACAGCCACAAACTGGAAGGCTAAGGGCTGAGGACAGCCATGATCTGATGGGAGGTTGACGGCCTGGGGCCAGGTCAGGGTGGAGAACATGTGGGTGTGAGACAAGCTGCTGGGGTACACGTGCCCTTGGCATGACAACCTGCTCATGCAGGTTGAGATCTGGGGAAGGCACACAATCCCCCTCCACCCTGAGGAATGGCCAGGCCTGTGGTTTTTAAGCAGATAAAGAACCTTCATGTTTGCCCCTAGTCTTTTGCTCTCTGTATTGTCACTGTTTCCCTGGCCACCTGCGCTGCAAACCCTCAAATCCTTAATGCAGAGTCACACTGACACATGGGCCTGCGGACCTGGGCTTGACCTAGCACATATCTATGCTGGTTTCTGTGGCCCCAACGATGGCCAGCTCCTAAGCCAAGGACCAAGCAATCGCTGCCTGTTGGTATGACTGGGCTCCATGGTCAGATCAATCTGCTCACTCGAAATCTTCCTGACAGGAGGACCAACAATAGCTGGATCATCATCACTGCTGCAAAGATTCAGTGGCTTCGGGCTGAAAGTAAGGGTCACAGCACAACACCGGCTCCAAGAGGACACTAAGGATTCTAGTCAGCTTTTGATCAGAGCCTGGCACATGGTAAGTGTTCGCTACACACCTGTTGCATCAAGACAAAACAAATCCGCGGCAGCTGTTTCAATAAAGACCCAATCTTCTGCCTCATGGAATCTTCAAAGAGAGGCTGGCAGCTGGCTGCCCTTGGACAAAACTTGCGGCTACATTTGGTTTAGGCTTCTCAGTGTTTTTTTAAAAAATGTATAATTCATTGGGACACCTGGGTTGCTCAGTGGTTGAGCGTCTGCGTTTGGCTCAGGTCATGATCCCGGGGTCCTGGGATCAAGTCTCTCATTGGGCTCCCCGCAGGGAGCCTGCTTCTCCCTCTGCCTAGGTCTCTACCTCTCTCTGTGTGTCTCTCATGAATAAATAAATAAAATGTTTTAAAAAAATGTATGATCCATGCCCAATGTTTAAAAAACCAGGAGCTCTTATAACAAAATCTGAATTTCCGGCTTCTGAAGAATTTGGTCTGGCAATCTCAGGCCTACATCCCTTCAGGGCAATGCACTGATGAAGGAGCTAAGAAGGAGCTGCTCCCTTGGGAGCACAAAGTCCCACCCAGGGTCCAGCCACCCCCACTGTGTCTGTGAGTCCCCCAGCTCGACTATGCAATGTGACACCTGTGCTCGTCTCTGTGGCTGCTGTAGGCTGACTGCTGGCTAGCTCCGGACTGGGGGCACTTAATCTCCAGGAACCCCCTAGTCTCTAGGACCCCCCACTCTATGAGGCCAGCACTCCCAGTGGACAAGTGCACCTCCCTCTTCTCAAGGAGCCTGGCTTTGTGGGGTGCTCCTCTGCCAAGTGGTTTGTTAGGACTAATTGGTCCACAGCAGGTGTGCATTTAGCTATTCCCCACCCCCAACACGACCATCAGCACCACTCTCCTGCTGAAAGACCGATTTCCAAACCTTGCTCTCTCTGTCCCAAGCGACAGCATGACCCCAGCCCCCTGCACTGCTGAGAATGGGGTTTGATACGTCACAGACTGTCTGAATGGCTCCTTGGTAACACAGTAAATGGGATGCTGGCTTCAGAGACACCCAGAGGGAAAGAAGGGGAGAGAGGAAGCAGATTGAGGAAGGATGAGTCAGCCAGTCACTTTCTGAGTGCTTCCTACTAGCCAGGAGCCTGCTGGACACGTGTTTCACCTTCCCTCAGTCACTTCTTATAATGAAAAAGTAGGCACTACCATCCCCATTGCCCAGAGAGGGAAACTGAGGCTCAGAGAGGCTCCTTGACCTGCCCAAGTGCATTAGGCAGGACAAGCAACCAAACTAAACTGAAGCTCAAGCTCAGGTCTTCTGATCATAATCTGAGCTACTTCCACTGCCCCTGTTTCTGGAAGTGTGGGCTAAAGCATCCTGAGGTAGAAGCAAAACCACGAGTGGGCTGCAGACAACTCCACTAAGTGCAGGGAGCACCAGGAGGACCCCAGTTGGCACTAGTTAGCAGCAGCCAAGACCAAGAATCAAAAGACCTGATTAGATTGTCATTGTAGGAAAATCTCTCCCTCAATGGCATTTCTTCTTTATCAGTAAAATGGAAATCTATTTATCTATTCATCCATTTGTCTGCAGTAGAGCAGAGCAGTCAAATGAAAAACACAGATTCTGAGACACATCTGTGGGCTTGACCTTGGCCAAATCACTTTACTTCTGTGAGCCTCAGTTTCTCATTTGTAAAAGGATTATCATCAATGAGATGACTGACACAGAGTAAGCGAAGCCAATAAATGCTAGGCTTTACTCCTCATTCATTCATTCATGCAGCCACACATTCAACAAGTATCGATATCCTGCCTACTGAGGAGGTTTTGTGACCCATTCAAAAGGGGCTAGTGTTGGCCCTGGGCTCCTGGGCACCATCCTCCTGTTCTCTGATTCCTCCCCATGCTCAGTTTCTCTTGCTCAAGCTTCTCTCCTTCCCTCCAGCCCCTTCATGAATAATGTTGGTCCCAGGAGGGTGTCCCAGGACTTGGGATCTTCTGGAGTGGGGACCAAATATGTTCACAGGACCATGCCAGCCCAACTCTGGTCTTTCCAAATTAACATCTCCATCCCTAACACCTGCACTCCCATGTTCACTGCAGCGTTCTCTACAATAGCCAAAATATGGGAACAACCCTAGGTGTCTAATAATGGATGGATGGATAAAGAAGATGTGAGATATATATATGTATACACACACACACACACACACAATGGAATACTATTCAGCCATAAGAAAGAAGGACATCTGTTACTTATGACAATATGGGCGGACCTTGAGGGCATTATGCTAAGTGAAATAAGTCAGACACAGAAAGACAAATACTGTATGATTTCACTCATGTGGAATCTAAACAAGTCACATTCATAGAAATGGAGACTAGAATGGTGGTTACCAAGGGCTGGAGGTGGGGGGTGGGAGAAATGGGGAGATGGTCATCAAGGGGTAGCAACTTCCAGCTATCAGATGAGTAAGTTCGAGAGATCTAATGTACAGCATGGTGATTATAGTTAATAATACTGTATTACACACTTGAAATTTACTAATTTACTAAGATAGATCTTCAATGTTCTTACCACAAAAAAGATACACTAATTATGTGATGATGCAGGTGTTAGCTAATGCTATAGAATCATTTCTCAACATACAAGTGTATCAGATCAACATACTATGTACCTTAAATTTCTACACTGTTTTATGTCAATTATATGTCAATAAAGCTAGAAAAAAACTGAGTATAAAGATCAAGTAATACCAGGAAAGGAGGCTAACAGTATGCTGCTAAGGAAACCAACTGTTGCTTATCTGCCTTAAATGATTCCCCAAGTCCTTTAACTGGTTATTTTATAAGTGGTATCATGCATCTTTAAATGAATCAGTACCCGTGCAACTGGGTAATATTACCAAATCAGACTGAGGGGTGTGGGAGGGGAGGTACGTGAGGGGATGGCATGATGGGGGGATGGGGTGACTGGGTGATGGGCATTAAGGAGGGCATTCAATGTAATGAGCACTAGGTTCTTGCAATTGATGAATCACTAAATTCTACCTCTGAAACTAATAATACCTTACATGTTCAGTAAATGAATTTAAATAAATTTTTTAAAAAGAAATGCAATACACAGAAAAAAAAATATCCCCTTGTAAAATACCCAAGGTGTATCTAAATCACCATATACATAATCAGCAGCAGAGATGGTACCTACTTTTCACCAGTATCCATAATTGCTTTGTTTAAAAACATAACAATAGAACTCCCTGGCTGTCTCTAAAACATAGCAAATCAAAAGCAGAAGGGTTGTTCTTGCCATTCTCAACCTGTTGGGCAGCCAGCTGGACTCGTCGGAGAGGCTTCCCCAGAATCTGCAGTCATTACTGGAAGGCCTTAATTGGCTTTCAGGATTTTGCACAGCACTGCAAACTTGGGTAATCGAGTTTGGGGAAAAGTGTAATCATGCTGATTTATCCACAATTATCTCCCCCTATTATCCTCCTTGTTACCCCATTCTGCAATTACTTGCATGGAAAATTTTTATGTAATATAGACATGCAGAGGAAAGCAGCAGATCCCCTGAATCCTACAGCAAACAAGAGGCTCGGCTCTTCCCAAAGAGCCTGGGCTCCTACAGGAGATGGCCCCCTGCAGGCTCATCTCAAGACAGGTAGTGTAAAGGAGGTGCAAATGCCCAATGAGACTCTGCTCCAAAGCTAGTGCTCCTCGAATGCTACACTCACTTGGAAACTCACAATTATCACACTGCAGGTGAGGATTCACTCCCTGTCAGGTCAACGAGTAGACACGGCTGACCACCAGCAAGTGAGTGCATTCCAAAGCAAGACAAAAAGCAACAGCAAAAAACTTATCCACTGATGGTTGTTACTGGCACTGACACTTGAATTCCCATGCCCGTGCCTATATCAATAGTAATTTAAAATATCATAATACCTGGCATTCTTGCGTCACACATTGCTACATGTACTACGTATCTCTTCAACCTCACAAAACTAATATTGCCTCCATTTTACAGATGGTCCAACTGAGGCTCTCAGAGGACACACAGTATCCAGGCAGCCAGATCTCAGAGCCACGTCTTCATGCCTTCAGAGCCTGTGCTCATACTCAGTAGGTGGTCCTGCCTCATCAAGAGGAAGGTAGAGACAGAGGGATCTATGTTCACATTGAAGGATCCCCTGATCTTTTTAAAGGAGGATTTGGGAATCAGGGAGAGAACTTTAAAGCAATTGAAAGATAGCCACTCGCTTTTGGAAGCTGGGACCATCTTGATTGGAGGCTGTTGGCAGTGCCTATAGGGAAGTTTGCACATGGAGGCCCTGCCCTCAGCTGAGCACCAGAATGCCTCCTGACCTTTCGGGTGGCACCTGTGTCTGTAAGCCTCAGTTTCTCCATTTGTGAAATGCTTGGGTGGCTTCTAAGCAATACCATTTAATGACTCCTAGGGTTTGAAGGGCTTATTTATTTTTTTTAAGATTATTTATTTATTCAAGAGACACACAGAGAGAGGCAGAGACATAGGCAGAGGGAAAAGCAGGCTCCCTGCAGGGAGTCTGATGTGGGACTCAATCCTGGACCTGCAGGGAGCCCAATGTGGGACTCGATCCTGGACCCCGAGATCACATCCTGAGCCAAAGGTAGACGCTAATCTGCTGAGCCACCCAGGCGTCCCAGGGAGAAGCAGACTCCCCTCTAAGCAGGAAGCCTGATGTGGGGTTCAATCCCAGGACTCTGAAATCCTGACCTGAGCCGAAGGTAGATGCTTAACTGACTGAGCCACCCAGGCGCTCCTTGAAGGGTTTCTAATGCGAGAACAGAGCAGAGCAACAAGGTCCTGGGGCATCACTTCTCAACCGCCAGCCGCACATCACATTCACTTGAGAAGCTTTTTTAAAATATCGGTGCCCTGCCCCTGCCCCAGGCCAATCAAACTCGAATCTCTGGGCATCCAGGGTGGGACACCCCTGCTCTGGAGCTGCTCTGCAAGGAAGAGAAAGGCAGGAGGCACCCAGAGGTCAACGGGACACTTCTCCTTTCACATCTTTTCTCTTTATGTGGATTTTCCCTTTGGTTTTGATCTTCCCTGTTGTTGCTTCCCTGCGAATGAATCAATATGGTCCTTTTTAAAATGTGACAGGGAGCGCAGTTTCCGATACTAAAAAACGTGCTTGTTTAGTGTTCCACCCACGAATCCTTCTATTTTATGGGGAGTCCCCTCTGAAGGCCTCGTTAGTTGTGAGCTAAGCCAGCAGAGCTCTCGCAGCGTCCTGGGCTGAGATCAGCCTGGGCCAGCAGCAGGTCCCTAAGCCTTGGGGCCCACTCCCAACGGGCAGCATCAAGAAGGGTCTGGATTTGAAAAGAGAGACTAAGAGAGACACCACTCCAGCCCTGAACTCAGAGGCACAACTCGCGAGCAGGTGCAAAGAGTTTAATATCCATTGAGCTTAAAGTGGTGCCGGGCACAAGGATCCAGAGTGCACAAGGTGCAGCCCATGTCCTGAAATCCAGCTGTATTAGTTTCCTATTGCTGTTGTAACAGACTGTCACAAACTTAGTGGCTTTATACAACAACTAGCTCTAGAGGCCAAAAGTCTGATGTAGGGGGAGCCTGGGTGGCTCAGTTGGTTCAGCCTCTGACTCTGTTTCGGCTCAGGTCATGATCTCAGGGTTATGAGACGGAGTCCTGGGTCCAGCTCTGGGCTCAGTGCAGAATCTGCTTTAGATTCTTTCTCCCTCACCACCACCCCACCCCCCGCCCCGCAACACCACCACTTGCATGCACTCTTTCTCTCTAAAGTAAATAAATAAAATCTTAAAAAAAAAAAAAAAAAAAAAAAAAACCTGATGCAACGTCTCACTGGGCTCAGATCAAAGTGCCAGCAGGGCTGCATGTCTTTCTGGAAGCTCCAGGGGAGAATCCACTTCTTACCTTTCCCAGCTTCTAGAGGTCTCCCTCATTCTTTGACTCATGACCCCCTTCCAACTTCACAGGCAGCAACAACAGGTCTGGAACTGTCTGCCCTACATCTCTCTAGCCCCGGCTTCCACCTCCTCCTCTTCCACTTTCAAAGACCCATGTGATTAGACTGATCACACCTGGTTATCCAGGATAACCTCCCCATCTCCAGGTGAGCTGATGAGCAACCTTAGTTACTTCTGCAACCTGAAATCCCCTTGCCACATAAGGTAACACATCCGCAGATGCCAGGGGCTAGGAGGTGGATGTCCCTGCGGGATACTCCTCTGCCACACGCTGGCCACTTACGGTGACCAGCTGTGATGACATACTGCTAGGGGAAGGGAAAATCCTCGGCTCTCCTATTTTGTTGTTGTTGTTGTTGTTTACATTATGTGCAAACATTCATAGGAAAAGAAGAGAGATGGGGAGACAATCCCCAAAGTGTCAACACTGGTTCCATCTGTTCAGTCACCATGGCGTCACACTTGTACACTTTCCTGCGCGACACTTACTACCATACAGATACCAGCCGACTCTGGGGAGCCCGCCAGGCTGGAAGCTGTGTGAGCACAGAGCCCATGTCTGTCTTTCTCCCTCCACCCCAGACAGACAGTGATGACCACAGCGGACACTGATGGAGGACTCGGTGCGCCAGCACATCCCGAGTATTTTACGTGTATTAACCTGGTCAGTCCTCACAAGGCCCCACACAGGTCGGCCTTATTTTAAGGTCCACTGTTTGCACCTGAGCCAACTCCTGCAGCCCTCCTCGCTCAGAGCCACCCCAGGACCTTAGAAAAGTTGCTGGCACTTTCACCTGCTTCTGCCGATGGAGGCCAGCACCGACTCCGTGTCCTGAGCTCAAATGAGAATTTCTGATTTATCCCATTTCGAACCTGGATGAAGATGAGGCCGAGTCCTGGCAGGAAGCACCCCGCTCCCCTGAGGGAAGGGGGGAGCAAGGCTCTGTTCCCAGTCAGTGCCACCGGACCGCTCTGCAGGCTGGAGTCCCCTTGGCAGGGAGCAAGGGTGCAGGGAACCAGGACAGCCAGGACACGGATGGGGACATGGACAGTGATGGGGAACAGCGGCACCTGCCTCACTGTCCTTCAGCAGTGAGGACTTCGGAGCCATGTGGCTCTACACTGGAATGTAACCTGCAACTTGGGAGCTGTGATCCTGGGGGTGCCGCTCGCCCAGTCTGAGCCTTGCTTGGGGAGCACGGTGTCTAAGCAGTGGGGACCAGATGATGTGAGGATGGTCACTGGCCCCACAGCCTGGAATCCACGGCCTGGCCAATCCACATCGCTACCGTTCCTGTGATTTTCTCACTTGGTTCCAGCCACATGGGCTTCCCCGAGGGTCCCTGAACTAGCCAAGCACATTCCCATATCGGGATGTTGTCCCTGCCATTCCTTCTACCTGGAATGTTCCTCTCAGACACCTGCAAGGCTCACTCTTCACATGCTTCAAGTCTCCACTCACATAGCACCTTGTCAGACAGGTGTTCTCGACCATTTCCACAGAAGACATAGCAACATCCCATTGTAAACCAAGTCCTCTTTCTTCTCTTCAGCTGCATCTTTTTGGATTGTTCATCACCATCCAACAGACTATATTTTTATTTGTACGCTTATTTACTTTCCCACCCAGACTGACATACAAGCTTGATGGAGGCAAAGACTTTACCAGTCTTGTCGCTGCTATGTCTCCAGGGTCCAGAGTCCTGCCTGAAGTCTAACAGAGGTTCAAAAGAATTTGCTGAGGAATGACGTTCCCTTTCCATAATTCCAGAGAAAAAAAAGATATATTTACTGATATCCCTTCCAACAAATGGTCTGTAATCATATTTCTGGCTACAAGAGAGTTGTGGGAAATGAGTTAGGGGTCATTCACTCATACTCACACACACACACACACACACACACCAGACAACCAGGTTGTATAAGCACAGCTAGGATGACCAAGGGCAAAGAGGCCTGGATACGGCCCCCACCCAGGCTGCGTGAGGCCAGGAGAGTTTGACGATTTGATTCTGTCCCTTCCCTCACTCTGACATCTATAAGGCAGAAAAGCTCCCCAAGCTCCATGGGTGTGGGCATTTGAAGTCAGTTGGTTTTCGTGGAAATGCTCAGCTCATCCAGACAACAGATTTCTAACAACCGTGACCACAGGCAACACAGCTGAGAACCTGAGAGCAGATGGAACATTAGCTGCCTTTTGTCAAGTGGGCCTCTGCGTCAAGTGCTCTACAGAACTGGAGACTAAGTCCACATTTCACAGCTGAGGTGCAGAGAGCTTAAGTGATTGGATGTGGGTCCTATAGCCAGTTAAGCAGCAGCAGGAACTCAAACCCATGGCTGTCTGACTTCCAGCCTGTGAGCTCTTCCCCTCAACCCCACACCACCTCAAGGCCTGCAGAGGACCAGTGTCTGCGTGTTAATGCAGATGAGCTGGGCCACTTGCCAACCAGGGAGAAGAAGGGACCCCACCACCAGAGTCCCAGGTACACTGAGGGATTGATCGGTCAGCTCCCTCCCCAAAAACAGACATAGGAGGCAGACAGGGCCTCTACAACGCAGGCACAAAGTCCCCAGCCACTGACTTCCTATACTTACAGACACCACAATAGCTGCTGCTAAACACCAAGACAGCAGAGTATAACCTTGGTGGCCCCTAGAGTAGGAATAGACTTTAGTTATCAGATGCTTACTGGCTAGCTTGGAAGAAGTCTGTGTCGTCTGTCCCACACAGATAGCAGGAACACTAAACCCCACTGGGAGGCGGGGGTGGGGGGTGGTACTGGTACACAAAGTGCCTGGCAGCCAGGGAAAGCCCAGCAGGGTTTGCAGTTGATGCCCTGGCTGTTATGATCACTAACTTCCAACTCCTCCCCATCCAGCATTCACCCTTTCCAGTTAATCGGTGACTCCCACCAAGATAGCAGTCGAATATGGTTGAAGAGCTCCACTTGTGGAATGACTGGGTGGTTCAGTGGTTGAGCATCTGTCTTCAGTTCAGGGCATGATCCCGGGGTCCTGGGATCGAGTTTTGCATTGGGCTTCCCACGAGGTACCTGCTTCTCCCTCTGCTTGTGTTTCTGCCTCTCTCTGTGTCTCTCATGAACAAATAAATAAAATCTTAAAAAAAAAAAAAAAGATCTCCACTTGTTTTAAAGCTCTTTCATTCAAGGAACTGCATCATCCTTTCCTCCTGACATCCCCTATGCTGCCTTGGAACCCCCAGGACAGTCTATGCCCTCCTTCCTTGGTGGTCCATACCTGGGCATGGCCCAGCTAAGCATCCACAATTCCATCACCTGTTCCCGACAGCTCAGGGTCAGCAAACCTGTCTGGCTGGCAGCAAGAGGGGTACAAGATCCAATGGTGTGGGCCCAGAATCTTACCCGGTACTCTGAGAGTGGTCATACTGCTGATCAAGGTATCCACTGGGCATTTATTGTGGGTCAGTCACAGGGTAACTGCTCAGAGAGGAGCATCTAATAAGGCAGACACAGGCCGTGTGAGTCCTTGGTCCAAAGCAGAAGATGGACAATCAGATAGACAACAGTCCCATGGTTTGGTGAGCACTGTAATGGGAGAGAAGGGGTGCTGTCCATCTTGCAGGCTTGGGGGAAGCCTCCCAGAGAAAGTAAGAGCTCAGTTGTGGCGTGGAAACTAGTACAGGTTGAGAGAGAGTGTGGGACAGGGACGCTGGGAGAAATGCTCCAGGAAGGAAGTGCTGTGGGGCCATTTACCATCCTCTAGTTCTGGAGGTCCTACTGCTACCAATAGCATAAGGAATAATTAATTTTAAGAAACATATAAGGCATAATTTATTTTTAAAAGTAGTATCTAGGAAGCCCACAGGCCTTACTTGGTCCTTTGCACACAAACTGCCTTTGAGCCAGGCCTCTCCCGTCACTGGCAGCTGCTGCTGGCTCTGCCGAAGTGAGCTGCAAGACTTCACATGTAATCCTGTTAGGGTTTACCTTGTTAGTTTCAGACTCATCGTTCCTGCCAAGATTTTTATGAATCTTGATTCTATTATCCTACATATTAGACTTCCATCCCAGTTTTGTGTCATCCGCAAATTTGATAAGCCTGCTGTCTAGGTCTTTATCCAAGTTGCTGATAAAACCTTGGACAGAGGAGGTCAGATTCAGAGTCCTGAGGCATGGGCCTTGACAGCATCCTCCAGCTGTGCCCCGGATGCAGAGCCAGTGCCAGCACTCTCTGGATGAGCTACTTGTTCAACCTCTAACTACTATAGTAGCCAGATGATGTAGTCTCCAGCTGTACCCAAGGGAGACACAAACTCAGTAACAAGAATTGTAATACCTCACTCATCCAAAACTTATCAACATCATCCCTCTATAAGAACCAGTGAGCAATTTTAAAAACCCTAGCATGCCCCATACTCAAGCATTTAAACACAGGAGACCTATTTAGACCCTCAAGCTAAATCTATTCACTTTTCTTTTACACACAGTTCTAATAAGACAGCTATCTCCTTTCAAGGCCCCTTGCAGAATAGCAGCTACAAATTATAGAAACACACCTTGCTTTAAGTAAACATACTGTCTATAGACAGTAAACTATAAGAAACAAACCACATTAGTTAAAAACCCCAGTTAGTGCATGAGAAAGGTGCCCCACACCTTAGCTCAACAAAAGAAATCACAGGACCACTTGAGGGCCATTGGTTACCAACAATAAATTAAGTTACGTTTGTCATCTTTTGTTTTAGGATAAAGGTAACGACTTTTTTTTTTTACAAAAATGCATAATTTGAGTTATTAGCAAACACGATTTCATTCAGCAAACGTGTCCTGCACACCAAGATGCACAGACTGGAAATGGAGGAAGGATGGAAAGGCCCTGCCGTAGAGCAGTGACCCCAACAGGCAAGATTCCTGCATTTACGGGGCTTAACATGCTAAGTAGAGACCGATAATAAACAAGGATGCCAATAAAGAATGGACCACATTATTTCAGATTAAAATAAGTACATTCAAAAACTAAAGCAGGGGATATGATAATGCAACAGAATGGAGAGTGGGACATTGAACAAAATGTTCAGTAAAGGTTTCTCCAGCAAGGGACATTTGGGCAGGGAGGTTGAAAAGAACCAGCCAGATCAGGCACTGCAAGGAGGAACATAAACTGGCACAAACCCTCTGCCCTTTGGCAGAATTAGTGGGGGAAAACCCTTGGGCCCAGGAATTCTTCATCCAGGAATTAAGTCGAAGAAAAAAATCAGAGATGTGCACAGCAACACATGAGCCAGAATCTTCAACATAGTGTTGTTTCCAACAACCCAAACCCAGAGACAGCCTAGTAATGTCCAACACCAGCAAGCTGACTGTATCAAACTATTTGCCTTAATTTAATGGACTGTGTTGCAGCTGTAGGGGATCTGAGATCTTCCCTGGGATTCCTCTGACAAAAGACGGGTCAACAAGAGAAAGACAAACAGGAAGTTATTAACATGTATCCTACATGTTTACATATGAGAGATACCCAAGGAAAAATGAGTAACTCTAAGCAGTGGCTTAGAACTCCAGCTTGTACAGCATCCTCAGTAAAGAACAATAAATTTGTGGAGAAACCAAAGGACAAAGGAAAAGAGTTCTAGCACTTCCAAGGGTGGCAAACTGTGCGAGGGTCAATATAAGAGAGGAAACTAATGATACATAAAAGCAAATTGGTGAAGTTTGTAATATGGATTCCTCCAGTGCTATATCCAGACTGAGAAGGTCCGAAGTTATCTCCAGTGACCAATTTCTGTCCTTCCTGGTACAGAGGAGATGGGGGACGCTCTTGAAAATTTAGGCAAAGCAGGGGAAGGCAGAGAGCTTTCCTCTGCCTCCTCTCAACTGTCTTCAACTCAAAATAATCCTTATGCCAAAGTGGCATATTTTGCAGAGTCTATTCTGCCAACCTTCACAGCTTTTACAAAAGCAAGTTGGGGATGAATATTTATTGGCATAGGGAGATACTGAGGGTGTAATGCTAAATGGAAAAGGCAGGCTACAAAGCTGCATTTCAGATAAGGCATAACTTTTGTGCATGTTATGGCAGAAGAGGAGAAAAAAAACTTAAAGAATACAAACAAAAATGTTAACTGTGGTTTTCTTTGGCTAGTAGGATCATAAATAATTTCACTTTCTTCCCATGTTTCTCTCTGTATTGTAGAAGTTTCCTGCCCTGAGCCTACATTTGTTTTATAATCTTAAAACATAAGTAAACATTAAAAAAAGAAAAAATTCTAGCAGAGATAGCTTTCTCAAAAGCTATGGTTCTGGAAGAGGTAAACTTTGGCTCAGAGGTCACATAGCCATGCAAAACAGCCCATGCCTTAGGAAGAGGTGGGAAGCGACTAAGTGTGGGGTCTATGCTTGGGGAAATGAGCCTGACCCCACAGAAGACCCCCCCACAAGAAGGTCGTGGATAGTCCACTCTGGACATGGGCCCTGAAGGGAGTGGAGATCTAGGAGACCACTGTGTGTGCCGAGATATTTAATCAAACACACACATGACCACACTAACACACTGTCACCTTTGCCACTTCCCTGCTTAGTGCTAGCCTGCACAGCCTCTAAATGACAGAGCCCAATGGAAATGGTCAGGAGTCACCTTTCCCGGGTACCTGACAGAGCCACGAATCCAAAGGGCATCTCAATGCAGCACCTGGACTTTTCCTCATTGCATTTCTTCCTGGGAAGGAAAAGTTGTCCAACTTGAGTGACCCATGGCCTCCTATGACTTCTCTGAGATTCTCTGTACTTCTAAAGGGCAAGCCTTGACCTCTGTCTTCCTGTATGCAGGCCCAAGTGATCCCAACTGGAAGAGTTCCTTCCTACCATAGACGCAGTGTCAGCTGTAGTGAGGTGACTTCAGCAAAAGCTCAATATTTCCCAAGTATCTACTATGTGCCAGACATACCAGGGATGTGAGGGACAGTGGTGAACACAAAAGTGAAAGCCCTCCTCTCAAGAAGCTCACAGTGGAGGCAGTAAATGCTTCCATAAGCCAAAGCCACACAGAGAAATTAGACCTGGACTCATTTATGTCTGATAGTGGTTTGTACTTAGGACTTGACTCCATTCGGTGTGAACCTGGCTCACTCCAGAATGAGACTTGCTTTCTGATTTCCCACTGTAGGTAGGGGCTCATGTTTTCCAACACAGCCATCAGGAAAACCCAACCAGAGTGGTTTTTTAAAACACCTCAGAAACAAACAAACTGACAATGGGAACACTTCCTTCTGGAATACAACCTTCACAAAGTTCTGTTCTCTTCTTTTTTTCAAACTTGAAATAATTAAACTTAATCCAAAAAGTAGTCAGCCTACCTTTAGATTCTCTGAAAGGGAAAAAGAAAGCCCTCAGGCAGTAATTCTAGGTGCTGACAAAGCAGCAGCGAAATTTCTTAAAACACTGTTCTCCTGGATTAATTCAAAGCAGGCAGTTCACGTTCTTGAGAGGAAAATGAAAACCATGATTCACATTTTAGGCATAAAGTACACAGATAATTAATCAAGCTTCATCCAAGGCTCTTGATGCTTTTTATGTTGGCTATTCTAATGCAGCACTGTTTTCCAACATTGCCTGCTGACATCCAGAGAGACGTTTTACTGGTTCAAGAAAGAAACAATTATGGCAAACTAAAACAAGTTTACCTTATAAACATGTGGATCTCACAGGCAAGATGAGGTCAAGGTAACAAGAAAACCATTGGGATGAAATGTGCCAAGAAAAATACTTTTTGCTCTGAAAATGGGACAAGAAGGGTAGAGAAATTTCTAGATGAAGACCAGCCATTATGACGATGATGGCTTACACTGACAGCATGCTCCCTGCCTGCCAGGCACCACCCTGCCAGAATTTATTCCCTGACAGTTTCCAGTAGGTACTGTTTTTATCCCCACTTTGCAGATTTGTAAACTGAGAAAGGAGAGGTTGAAGTAATCCAGAGGTAGAGGCAGCATCTGATGCCAGGCAGTCTGGATCCAGATCCTGAGATCCCTGGCATGAGGCTCAACTGCTTTTGACCATGGGTTTGTTATGACCAAGATCCATGACAGGTGCAGCACACAGGAGGCCAGTGTGCAAGTGGCTGCAGACAAAGCTATCGTCTTACCCAGACCCAGCAAGAGAGCAATGGAAACAAAGAGCTACCAGAACTGGGAAAGCCTGAACGCCCATTTCACCTGTGCCACCTATAGGCAAATGACCACAGACAGATCACAGACCCTGCCCTGTAGTTCCCCACCCAAAAAGTGAGAGTTAGTAGCATTCATTTCATGCTGGTGTTGTAAGGACTAGATGAACTAATTCCAGGCAAAGCATAATAAGAACCTCACCTGGATGCACTATGAGAATTTAGGATTGTTAGTATTGTATTTCCACAAAGTAATAAAACCGCACTTCTTTTAAATATCCTAAATTTTGACTCTTCTGCTAATTTACATAGAGAACTCTCCAGGTCATCCAAAACAGTGATGTGGAACAATAATAGGTAGACTATATTTTGCAAAACCAATTTGACAATGAAAAATGTAGTCAGTGAAATTATTAGACTGTGCTGTTCTCAGGTTAGCTCTGTTGAATTTTTTTTTTTTTGCAAAAGTAAATATACTTTCTGATGTTGAATAATATATTTTGTAATACCTTCATTAATGAGGTCACTCTGATTTTAGGCATGAATTTTTCACTTTTTACATTTTCTTAAAATGAATTAAATGTGCTTATGAAAAAAAAGAACCTCACCTGGTACAGAGTAAGCATCCAAAAAGAAAGAAGCTATTACTCCTGGAAAAGCATTTCTAAGGGTAGACCCCAAGGCTAGAGAGCCAGCAGCAAAGTGTGCACAGAGGAGGGCACAGCTGGCCTGAGGCAAAGCTGCTCCCAGAGGTCCTCACTCCATTTTGTGTCACATCTCTGAGCACTGCCACTCTATTGTACCCTCGTAACTCCTGGCAAGTCATCCTGCACTGCCAATTCTCCATGCCAGAAAGACTGGCCCTGCTGCACCCTGCTCTCCAAAGACCCTGCCATCCACTGGTGACATGACCTGGGCTAGTGAGGCAGGCATGTGCCCTTCTTCATCTCATGTTTCTGGGCCTGGCTCAGTATGGGACACAATCAATTAGGACACAATCAATCAAAACATATCTATGGCTGCAGAAGTGAAGAAATGGGGGTGATTTCTACACCATCTTAAGTAAGGGGACTAGAGTCTCCATCCCTATGTAATCCACTTCTGCTCCCAAGACAAAGGAACAGGACCAAGAAAGTGATGTGTCACCATCTGCAGACACTATATCCAGATTGTAGGTATTCTCAGTGTGATGAGTGGTGCCCTCCAGCTTTTAAAACTGGACTTTATTAAAAAAAAAAAAAAAAAAAACTTCAGAAACAGCCACCCCTGAACTTTAGGTTCACCCCTTTTTCTAATACTTAAAATAAAGTCATAGGAGATTTCAGGTCAGAGAGACCATGGGGAAAGGACAGACTTGAAGGCACGAGCCCATCACCATGGGCTCTGGGCCCGTGGACACATCTCCCCCATAAGTACCACAGAAGTGTGATAAATTCATGAAGGGGAACTGTCAGGACTTCCTTTCTTCCAGCTTTACTGAGATCTAATTGACACTGTGTATGCTTAAGGTACACGATGTGTTGGTTTGATACACTTATATTCTGCAAAATGATTACTGCTATAGCATTAATTAACACCTCCATCATGGCACTGAACCATCATTTCTTTTTTGTGATGAGAAGATTTAAGATTTACTCTCTTAGCTACTTTCAAATACATAATACAGTATTGTTAATTATAACCACTGTGCCGTACGTTGGATTTCTAGAACTCATTCATCTGATACCTGGACTTGGTAGAGAAAATGAGGAGACATTGGCCAAAGGACTTCCTTTTGAGCAAGAATTTGTCTGGATAAAAAGCAGCTCTCCTCACCAGCTGCCCTACAGAGGCTGTTTAGAAAAACACCTGCATTCAAATGATCCCAACAGGATGGGGAACAGACAAGCCCAAATGTGCAAAACCGATGCCTCCGGAGGAGCAAAGGAAGTCACCTGCCACAGAGCCTGTGGGGCCAGGAGTCAAGAGACTGAGGTTCTAGGCTCAGTTCTGCCCCTGAACAATAAGGAAGATCTGAGTAAGGCCCTCTGGGAGACAACACAGAGAAAGATAGATGAGACAATGCCTAGAGCCAGGTCAGGTCAGATACTGGGCATAATATAATTCACTCAGTGTGCCTTCTGGTAAAATGTCAATGTTCCATTTGCTCAGTATGTATCAATCCCCTTCATGACCATGATTTCACTGGGGTTGTCAGGGTCATTCCATTATCAGAAAGCCACACTACCAATCCCTTCCCTTCCCATCCACACCCAAATCTGCTACGAATAATTCCAACTCATAAAATACTCAATTTAAATTTTTCACAGAAAGCACTTTCATCTCACTTATTAACAGTGTGACACTGGACATGTTCTTTAACATCTCTAAGCCTTGGTTTTCTCACCTAAAAATATGAGGAATTATAAATTTCTATCTCACAGGGCTGTGTGAAGGCTTAAGGAATAAAGTGCCACACCACACTGCCTGGCATACACTAAGTGCTCAATAAACATTAGCTGTCATCATCATCATCATCATCATCATCATCATACCCATATCCAAACCACCCCAGTTTGCTACTTTCATCAAACAGTAAGAGGACGTTTTGTGTTAGGGAAAAAAAATCAAAGCAAGGCATCTATGTTTCGTGTTATTTTTCACGACTAAGTGTTCATATTTTTAAAGTCCAGTTTAAAGAGGTGGTAGAGAGGGAGGTGGGCAGGGGGTGGGGGTGACTGGGTGACAGGCACTGAGAGGGGCACTTGATGGGATGAGCACTGGGTGTTATTCCATATGTTGGCAAAGTGAACACCAATAAAAAATAAATAAATAAAAATAAAGTCCAGTTTAATACATTCTCATTACATGACTAAAAATTTTTTCATTGGTCCACAAAACTAAATTAAAGGACAACACATTAAGGAACCAAGTATTTCCATCATTAAATCAAAAGATAAATGTGGGTCTTCCAAAGAACTCTATCATCAGTATTATATATATTCATTCAGGGCTGATATGTTCAGGCAAGATAACCCAGAAAAGTAAATTCTGAGCCAAGTCTTGGAAAATAGGTAGGATTTTAGATAGGCAAAAAAGAAGCCACCTGAATGATGATTCGGAAAACCACAAAAATATTCATGGGTAAAAGTGAGAGTCAATGGAATTTTTAAAATATAATTCTACATATTAAAAAACATAAACATTGTGTCTAAGAAAAATTTGCAAAAATTTTTTAGAGACATCTGGTTCAAGATGGCTGATTGAACCCATTCATTTTGTATCTCTTCCCTCTCAAAAAAATCACCATTGAAAAGAAAGAAAACATAAGAAATCTATAGCCAGGCTGATAAGCCTTAAAGGGTACCAATTAGAAAGTAGAAGGTTGGGGGGTAACTATGAAAAATAGAAAGCAGATAGAAATAAAATACTAAATAATGCAACAAAGGTGAAACATCCCTGAAAAGGAGTTTAGTCAAGGAAGAGACCCAAAATTCTGTGTACAAATTCCTTTCAAATTATTGGCTACCTCAGACATTGCAATGTGCAGGACAAGACTCCAAGGACCCCACTGGAAAGCAACAGCTATAGTCTAAAAGTGAAGCAGAAATTTCAGCAGCTAGCCACTGCCAGGAGACAGAGTTTGGACTTGAAGTTTTTCCAAGTTAGACTTTCTACTGAAACCTCAGAAGACTCAAACCACGGTAATAAAAAGCACATCCCAGAACTAAAAGATGCACCCTAGGAGCAAAGGCAAAATTAAGACAAACTTACACAAACATAGCCTAGAACCAAGTTTGTAAGGATGAAGGTGACCCAACAGTAAATTAACTTCCTGCAAGAACAAAATTCAACATTCTTTAGCGGACAATAGTGTTCTAGCTTCTGTAAAATGTATGATTCATAATGTCCAATGTGCAATAAAAACATACTACACATGCAAAGGAAGCACTAAAATATGGCCCACATTCAACAGAAAAAAAATCAGAACCATAGATCATCCTGATATTGGAATTAGCAGAAAAGGACTTTGTATTATAAATACATTAAAAGATTATAGGGTAAAAGAAACAGAATGGATGCATAAGTAGAAAACATCAACCAAAAAACTAACACTCTAAAAAAAGAACCAAATGGAAATTCTGGAACTGAAAAAAAAATGAACATCTGAAATAAAACATTTACTGCCTGGGTGTGGCAGCAGAATAGACATAGTAGAAAATGAATAGGTGAATCTGAAGATAAGCCAATAGAAATCATCTTAAACTAAGCCACAGGGAGGAGATAACAATAACGACAAAATAGAACACAGCATTCAAGACTTGTGGAATAATATGAAACTGTCTAACATCTGTGTAATTGAACGAGAAGGAAAGGAGAGAGTGAAAAGGGCAGAAGAAATATTTGAAAAAAAAATGTCTTATAAATATTTAACTGATGAAAGGCATCAAACCATTGCTCTGAGAAACTTCATGAACCCAAGCAGGAGATATACGATAAGACCAATATGGACACATCAGAGTTGACTTGCTAAAAACCAAAGGTGAAAAGAAACTCTTAAAAGCAGCCAATGGGAAAAACATGTGATATTCAGGAAAGCAACAATGACCATGACAGTCGACTTCTCATCAGAAATAATGGAATCTATAAGACAATTCCAAAGCCATCTCTAAATTGCTGAAAGAAAAGTGTCAATCTAGAATTCTACATCTAACAAAAATATCTTTCAAAAGTAAAGTAAAATAAAGGCAATTCCAACAGAACAAAAGCCAAGAGAATTTATTTCTAGCAAATATGCCCTACAAGAAAAGCTGAAGGAAGTTCTTCAGGTTGAAGGGATATAATCCTAAATGGAAAACCAAATCTGAAAGAAGTAATAAAGATTACTGGAAATGGTAAGTATGTGGGTATTTTTTTATGTAATTTCTATAAAGGCATAGCGATTGAGACAAAAATCAATGTTTTATGTGACTTACACATAGAAGTGAATTCTATGTCAATGTATCAAAAACATAAGGAAAGAAATGAAAGAATGCTGTCATAAGATTTTCTTTTTACACTGAATTTGAAATGATGTAATATTAACTTAATTGTAATAGGTAAAAAATGCATATTCTAATCTCTAGAGAAACTGCTTACATTTTTGAAGAAGTGTATCTAAAAATACAATAAAGGAGTTAAGTGGAATATTAACAAATACTAAGCTAAAAGAAAAGAGAAAAAAGAACAAAAAAAGATAGTACAAATAAAAAACAAGTAACAAGGTGGTAGACTTAAACTCAACCATGTCAATAATTGCATTAAATGTAAGTGGCTTAACCACTCCAATTAAATGTCAGAGATGGACCATACTGGATAAAATTAAAAGGCACAACCAAATGCTGCTTGTAAGAGACATACATTAAACATAAAAATGCAGATAGGTTGGAAATAAAAGGATAGTAAATATATTCTGTGCAGACATTAATCTCAAGAAATATAATGTAGCTATATATTGTATTAGATAAAGTATACTCCAAGATAAGGAATATTAACACAAAGATGAAAATTTTGTTAATGATAAAAGGTTCATCAGAAAGAGATAAAATTTAAGGACACTAACCTGAAATGTAGACATAGGAATTCTGACCTCCAAATCACTCAAGGAAAAAAAGGAGGGCAGCAAAGAAAACTTGAACTATTCAGCAAAAAGCAAGAAATTAGTGGACAAAATAAAAATGAAGCACCACAAAAAGAAAGCACAGAATAAGCTGGCAGCAATATGACAAAACATTAGTTATTTCCCCCCAAAATGTAAATGCTCTAGTTACCCTAGTTGAGAGGTAGCATATCTTCACATTAAAAACAGCAAATTAGGGGCACCTGGTTGGCTCAGGGGGTAGAGCATGTCACTCGATATTAGGATCATGAGTTCAAACCCCATGTTGTATGTAGAGATTACTTTAACAAGGAAAAGACCAAATTAAGAATGATTTTTTTTAAAGTGAGACTACAGAGGATTTGAATAGTACAGTTAACTTGCTTTAATATATTTAGAGCTTTGTACCCACCAAACACAAACTATTCATTATGTTCAAGCTATATAAATTTGTGAAAAATTGACCATGTATATGGCCACACAGGAATTCATAACAAATTATAAAACACAGAAATCACACAAGCCACTTTCTCTGATCTCAGTACAATGAAATTACTGCATCATTATCCCTGTATTTAAGACCAGGGAACTGAAGCACAAAGATAAAGCCATTTCCAAGTTTTTAGACAGTAAATAGAAGATTAGTGCTTTGAACCCAGGCATCCTGGCTCTGGAGCTCACAGTCTTAACCTCTGTGCTATGTTTGCTCCCAGAAATAAGGAGCCATATACTTCAGAATTGAACTTGTAATAGAATTCACTTGAAAATCCATGGCAGATGGAAATTTGCATCTGAGAATGGTATCACTGAGAAAACAATGTTTATTTCACAATTGAAAATCAATATACAAGCAAAAATTTAAATCCTCTACCTCACTCCATAAAAATTAATTTCCAATATATTAAAGAATTACAATTAAACAACAAAGTAAAAAAATACTAGACAATATAGAAGAATGTTTCTATTTTCAATGAAAAAGACCTTCTAAATAGGACAGAAACTGAAACCATAAAGGGAGAAACTGGTAGATTAACTACAAAAAAATTAAAATGTGCACAATAATAGAAATTGCAGGGGCACCTGGATGACTCAATCAGTCACCTGTCTGAGTCTTGATTTCAGCTCAGGTCATGATCTCAGGGTTGTGAGACTGAACCCCATGTCAGGTTCATGGGCATGGAGCCTGCTTGGGATTCTCTCTCTCTCTCTCTCTCTCTTTCTCTCCCTCTGTCCCTTCCCCCATGCAAGCACTTTCTGAAAAAAAATTAAATAATAGAAATTGCAAAGAAATTTCAAAGTCAACCATAATGGCACCTGGGTGGCTCAGTCGATTAAGCATCTGGCTCTTGATCTTGACTCAAGTCTCAGTCTCAGGGTTGTGAGTTCAAGCCCTGAATAGGGCTGAGTGTGGAGTGTATTTAATAAAATTAGTTAATTAATTAATGTAAAATAAAATAAAAGTCAACCATAGACACAGAAATATTTGCAACCTATGAAAAGAGATTCATATCTTTGAGGTATAAAGCACTCCTACACATCAGTAAGATAAATTTAAAGATTCAGTAAAAGCATGGATTAAGGGAAATGATATTTCACTAAAGAAATACAAATTGGCCAACAGACACATGAAAAGATTCTCAATATCACCCATTGTCAGGGAAATGCAAATCAAAACCACAATGAGATATCACCTCACACCTGTCAGAATGGCTAAAATTAACACAAGAAACAAGTGCTGGCAAGGATGTGGAGAACTTCGAACCTGCTGGTGAGAATGCAAACTGGTGTGGCCATTGTGGAAAACAGTATGGAGTTTCCTCAAAAAAGTTAAAAACAGATCCAATAATTGCACTACTGCCTATCTACTAAAAAAATATAAAGACATTCATTTAAAGGGATACATGCACCCCCTATGTTTATAGCAACATTAGATACAATAGCCAAATTATAGAAGCAGCCTAGGTGTCCATCCATAGGTAAATGGATAAAGCAGATGTGGTATCTATCTATCTATCCATACACACACACACACACACACACACCATGGAATATTATTCAGCCATAAAAAGAATGAAATCTTGCCATTTGCAATGACATGAATAGAAATAGAGAGTACTATGCTAAGTGAAATAAGTCAGAGAAAGACAAATTCCATATTTCACTCACATGTGCAAGTAAAGAAACAAAACAAATAAACAAAGGAAAAAGAGAAACAAACCAAGAAATAGATTTTTGAACCACAGAGAACAAACTGATGGTCACCAGAGGGAAGAGGAGTGGGGGATGAGTGAAATAAATGATGGGGATTAAAGGATGCACTTGTCGTGATGAGCACTGGGTGATGTATGGAATTGCTGAATCACTATATTGTACACCTGAAACTAATAGAACACTGCTAACTATACTGGAATTAAACTTAATTAAAAAAAAAAAAAAGAAACACCAATTGCCAATACACAAGTGAAAAGACGCAAATGTTATACTCTGTCCTGTGGTATAAATATAAAACATTACCAACATCCAGCTTTGGCAAGGATGTCAAAAATACAGAATGTAAGCATGTCTAGCCCTTTGGATGGACAATTTGGCAGCGTCCGTCAGAATTTAAAATACACATGGCCTTTGACCAAAAAAATTCACCTGCAAAAGTCTATCATAGCAATATTTTTATAGGTGTGCTAGGATCTAAGCATAATTGCGACATTGTTTGTTGTAGCAAAAAATGAAAACACCTGAACATTCCATGAATAGGTTAACATGATGAAACACCACAGGGCCAGTCAAAAGATTCAAGCTGATCTAAAGTAAGTAAAAAAAAATTCAACTCTAGATAAAATGTGCTCTCAGTTTTTTTTGTTCTCAGTTTTTTATTAAACTTTATATTTACTTGCATTTTTGTTACATGCAAATATATAATATATATAAAATATGTTATATACACATGCATATATATGAACTACAGTTAAGCACAACATGGATGAATCTCAGAAATGTGCCAAGCAAAATACTCACACAAGAGTACACACTGCTTAAAAATTTGACTTTAAAAAGTGAAAGGAGGGGTGCTGGGCTCAGTCAGCAAAGCATGCAACTCTTGGTCATTGAGTTTGAGCCCCATATTGGTCAGGAAGCCTACTTAAAAATTATTTTAAAAAATAAAATAAATAAAATAAAAAGTGAAGGGAATGGAGCTGGCAACAGGAGTGAAAGCTTACACTTTTTGTATTGCTTTAATTTTCACAATGATTTGGGGCAGCCTGGGTGGCTCAGCGGTTGAGCACCGCCTTTAGCCCAGGGCCTGATCCTGGAGTCCCTGGATCGAGTCCCACATCAGGCTCCCTGCGAGGAGCCTGCTTCTCCCTCTGCCTGTGTCTCTGCCTCTCTCTCTCTCTCTCTCTCTCTGTGTGTGTCTCTCATGAATAAGTAAATAAATCTTAAAAAAAAAAATTCACAATGATTTTATAACTTAAAGAAAATGTTTCAGTGAGGAGAAACATCCATTTCCACCACATATAGACACTTTTGTGTAATCCTTTCTAATATGTGTCCAAATCAAACATATTTCCCATAGTTTTGATTCTGAGATCTATTTTCCTTTCTCCCCTCAACTATTACACCATAAAATGTTACCATGTTTCCTCCTGATTCTCCAAATGATTTTTAGTAGACATATAGTACTCTTGCCTGTCCATAATTTATCAAACTATTCAAGTGTTCACCATGTGAGTTTTAATTTATTTTCTTTTTTTGACAAATATATTTGCTTTGTATGGAAAACAGCAATGGATATCTTCATACATGAGGATGCGTCATACATGAGGCACATTAGTGCCTCAACATATTTTTCTAACAGTTCTTAAGTCAAAAGGCAGGAATAATTTCAGGCTGTGCACTGCAATACCTGGGGTTATGTCTGTTTACAATCCCACCTGCAGCCTCAGATCACAGCTGCTTCACTACAATCTTGCACATCTGAGTGCTAATCTCCTCTTTCTGGTTTTCCTTCCAATATTTCAGTTGATATTAAATATAGAAAGGTTGAGGAGTGCCTGGGTAGCTCACTCAGTTAAGTGTCTGACTCTTGGTTTTGGCTCAGGTCATGATCTCAGGGTTGTGGGATCAAGTCCCAGCTCTGGCTCTGTGTTCAGCAGACAGTGGCTGAATATTCTCTCTCCCTGCCCCTCCCCTCACCACACCCGCCCTGTGCTCATGCTCATGGACTCTCTCTCTCTCTCTCTCAAATAAATAAATGAATCTTTTAAAAAATACATTAAAAGGTTGATTTTTCAACACTTTCCCACTTCAGATATTTCTAAAGCAATCACAAAAGAATCACCCAGTGCCCTATCTAAGGCTGTTTCATTAGCTTCTTTCTCCCCCATAAAAGGAAACTTCTATACTGATTTTTTAAATTTTTTAATTTGAATTCCATTTGCCAACATATAGTATAATACCCAGTGCTCATCCCATCACATGCCCTCCTTAATGCCGGTCATCCAGTTACCCCATCTCCCCACCCACCTCCTCCCCTTCTGCAAACCCCCCACCCCCGCCCGTTCATTTTGCAGAGTTAGAAGTCTCTCATCGTTTGTCTTTTTCTCTAATTTTTCCCCACTCAATTCCCCCCCTTTCCTTTATGGTTCCTTTCACGATATTGATTTTTGTGATTATGTACGAAAGTAATAAATGTTTACTGTAAAATAATGTGGACCATAAACAGTATGAAGAAAAAAGCAAATGTTATATAATCCCATTACCCCAAAATAACCACCGTTAAGATTTTGTTGTATATCTTTATAGCTCTTTTTTCTTACAGATACAAACACAAATTGATTTTATTACATTACCACATTAAAGTAGCATTATGCACACTTATGTAACCTACTTTTTATCACTTAACAACAGTAATGGATATCTTCCCAAGTCAACAAATAGTTGTCTACATTACTAGCTTCAACGGCTGCGCATTCTTTTGTCCTGGAACAATAAAAAGCATATGCAATGTTATTCTGCTGTTTTCAGATGCACAGTTTGCATTTCTATGGAAATCACAGTTTTCAAGGTGTATTCGTTATTTGTACACTTGTTAGTTCTCTGTTAGTTCTGCTGTCATTTTTCTTTTAAAGAGTTCTCTTATTGATTGGTAAGAGCTTTCTGTATAGGAGGAGCATTAACTCTTAACTCTGTAAATCAGGACAACAATATCACCTTCTGGGAGGCTGCAAAGAGTAAATCATCTAAGGTGTGACAAGTGCCTAAAACAAAGCTGATTCATACTAAGTGTTAAAGCTCCTCTCCTTTCTGCCCTCTACAACCAAAGGGGAGGTATAGGTCAATTAAAAGATAATCTACACATATATATGTATCAGCCATTTCTTCCTCTCCATGACTTCCTGAAAGATTATTCAGAATACTTCCCCAAACTTTCTAAATCCTAATTCAAAGGTCAGCTTTCCTGTGGTACTGAGAGCTGTATTCTTATTATTATTATTATTATTATTATTATTATTATTATTATTACATTGTGATATTAGGGGTTTTTTTCATTGACCTCCATCTCCATCTCCCCCCAGGAAGGAAAAAAGATGAAGCAAGGGAGGGAGATTGGCTTTAATTCCTACTATGTGCCAGTTTTGTAGCAAGCCCCTGTGGCCATTATATTACTTCATCTTTACAGCCTCCTGGTAGGTGATTGTTTGGTCCCCACTTTGCAGATGAGAAAGCTAGGGCATATCTTTACAATCAGCAGTCAGGAAATAATTCCAAAATCCTTACACTGACTAGGGTGCCATGCTGCCCACCCACCTGTTGAGTAAGGACCCAGATCTTGGTTTCCTCATGTCATTCACCAGGACTACCAGGGGCTCTCACAGAATAGTTGCTCAACAGATGGAGAGTAGAGAAGAATACAAACTACATCTCCATTTCAAAAGCACAACTCGACAAAGAAAGGCCAAATCCTTCCTTAAAAACCTCAAATGAATAACCTAGCATTTCCACACCTAGGTATGCATCCAACAGAAATTACAAATATGTTCACCAAAAAAACAATTGCAGCATTATGCATAATAGCCCAAACCAACCATAACCTAAATATCCATAATCAGTAAAATCAGTAGAGAAAGGGGTACAGTCATGCCATGAAATGCTCTACAGCAATAAGAATTAACAAACTACAACTAAGTACAGTACAGATAAATCTCCAAAATATGCTGAGCACAACAGTCACACAAAAGAGTACACGCCATATGATTTCATTCACCTGGACTTCAAAAATGATGTTAGAAGTCAGGGTGGTGGGGCCGGGGGAGCGGGGGCAGTGGGATGGGGTTTGATGGGTAGAGGGTATTCTGGCAAGCCATGCAATTATAAATCATGCATTTTTTTTCCTTGTGTATATTATTTTTAGGTTGAACTAAATGCAATTCCTGTTTTTGTAGGTCAAAACAGTCAAATATCAGCAACTGCATATGGTTCAAACTAATACTTTAATAAAAAAAAAAATGTGTTTTTTTTAAAACCCTCCGGTAAAGGAGAAAAGAAATGTCTGGCATTGATTGGCAGACTGCTACCTTTCTGAAAACCAACCTAGATGCTCCTGCAGCTTCTGACCCTGTTTCTTGATCCTTTGTCTTCAGTGGAGACAGAATAACAACCAGTCCCTCACCTCTGCAGGACAGTTTTTCACAGTCACATACTGAAAGGCGGTGATGCGGCCATCCCTGGGCTCAGAGTCCCAGATTCTCTTTGCTTCCTGCTTGCCCATCCCAGACATCCCCAAGCTCCTCTATACCTCTGTGCCTTTAGCCGAATGATGAGAACACACTGGTAGGTATGGTTCTATGTGAATCCACCTCCTCACCGTGAACCAGGGCTTCTAATTCATTCACAGAGCACCAAGATTATCTTTTTGAAGGAAATCACTATGACTAAGATAATTTTCATATTTAAAAACGCTATTATAGGAACATAGAGGCGGGGAACTTTTATGAGCCTTGTGTGGTTCATAAAAGGCACAATCTTTATAACTAATTGAGATAACTTTACCTACAGGTTTTGAAACTCATCATCTCCTTTTGGCTGTGTTACAAGCATTTATCTCCCTGTGGCAAAACATCATCAATTCTCAGAATTCTGGGTTCAGCAGACTCACTGTACAGTGGCAAATAATATTTCAAACAGAAGGCAGCTTCATTTATCAGATGACAAAGCAGAAGCCTCCCCAGGGAGGGAAGAGGTGCTCAGCGCACTCAGCCCAGCACCCGCTGGGGATGGAGAGGGTGTCTGATGGGAAACTCCCCGCACCGGGCTTCTGACCGAGCCCTGGTGATGAGCATAGACTTGGAAGTAAATGATAGGAATGCAGCATTTTCCTTCCACATGGTCCAAGGCAATTATGTTAATACCACTTCTGATTCAATGTCCTAAAATCACTCTTGTAAGTAGCCAGCAATTTAAGTGACCCATGAGAAAGTACAGTGCTGAGCCCACCCCTTCATTAGACAGCGAGCCACCCACCCTGCTCTATGGGGTACGACTCAGTGCATGAGCTCATGGCAAGTTACACACTTCACAGACGGGGACTGAAAGGAATCTTTGGCAATATGTTTAAACAAGTTGATTATTTTATGGAAATCCTATAGTGAATCATTTGTAATCAGAGTGTCATTACCCATAGCACTTCTCTTGAGTGTATATTATGGATTTATCTTAATAAAAGGACAGTGGCCATAACATTACCATTTGCTGAGCACCCGTGATGAGCTGAATATGCTCTCACTTCATACTCTCACTCATGGGGCCTGCTAATATTCCTGTCGAGCAGATGGGGAACTGAGGATCTAAGCTGGATAAATACTTTCCTGAAAGGCTCACCCAACTGAGAAATGTCAAAAGCAGGATTCAGGCCTCAGAAACCGATGCCAAAGGCCACGGACGTGACCATGATGCTACAATGCTGTTCTGAGACTGTAAGGAACAGAGGGGTGGGGAGAAGGCATCTAATTTTTGTTCTGCGTACTGTGGGCACTTAAAGCATCTTATCTCCTAATGTCCAGTGAAGGTGAGTATTGTTCCCATTTCCCACACGAAGAAATATGAGATTCAGGGATTTGAGGCAACTTGCTAGTCAGTGGCAGAGCCAAAATCCACACATAGACCTGCCTGGCCCCAACGTCCATGGGCTTTCGTTATGCCACTTTGCCCCGGATGATTCTGCTTCTAGAGAGCAAGCAGACCTATTCCAGGTGTATCATCAGATGGAACAGACTTGTTTCCCAATAGCTAATGAATCCCCCAGATTGTCGTTAACACAGAAAGTTTCCTTCTGTCCCACAAAGTCAGCTGCCAATGGCTCGACTCTCCAGGGCAGCTGTCCCGCTGCTTGCGTGCTGCAGCTCTGTCATCCTAACACATAGCTCCATGCTCGCCACCAACAGAGAAGGACAATGACAGGCCGCTAAGGGGACTCACACTGCCTCAAGGTCCTCACGGCCCCACCTAATGGCAGGGCTTTAGGAAGGGTAGTCTCCTGCGCGGCCAGAAGGAGAAAAGACCCAGAGGAGACCCTCCTACCATGAGATGGTCTAGACTGCACGTCAGTAGGTCCCAAATGTGGTGGAAAGAAGGAGCCCCTCTTAAAAATGCAGATTCCCAGGACTCCGTCCTACATGTTGATTCAGTTAAGTGTGAACCAAGCCCCGGGCAAACCTGATGCAGACGTGCAGCAAACCGGCCTTGGGGAAGCCGTGTCCAGCACTGAGGCAGATGGCTCCAAGGGACCACCAGAAATTGAGTGCAATCTGGTGAGCACTCGTGAGGCACCGACCACATTCGTGCCAAGGCCTGGCTGGGAATATAAAGAAAGCGACACAGATAACGAGACGGCCCCCACCCGCACAGCCCAAGAGTAAGCAGTCTGGAGCCAGACTTGGAGCCAGCTGACCGCAACACAAGGTGGAATAAAACACAGGCCCCCGGAGAGCACACTGGAACACAGCGGCACCTGCAGGGCTGGGTACTATCACCTGTCACAAAAGCAAACAGGTCCTGTGGACCGAGCCATCGCTTTCCACCACTGGGCAAGTGTCTAGATATGATGTTTTTCTGTTGCAAACCTCCCCAGGCCCCCCCAGTTACTGCTTTGAAGGGATGTCTGTGCTTCCTTGTAGGGCATGGAGATCATCCACATTTTTGTCCCAGACCCATCTCCTGCCGCCTCCAAACCCACACCTGGTGACTTGATCCCCACCCAAAATCTGCCTCTAAACCTCCCAGCCTTTGCTCCAGACACTTGTCCATAGGGACGTCCTTGGTCCGGGCCCTTCATACCTGCCACTGGATGCTCAAGACTCAGGTGAGATGCCAGCTCTGGGCAGCCTTCCCTGGCACCTGTCTCCTCCTCACCCCTCCCAGGACTAATTAATCCCTCCGTCTCAATAAACTGAGCACTTTGCTCCAACTACCACAACTGTCTCTGGCCTACAGCCCTAGACAGGACTCTTAGGGGTAATAATGAAAGATATGGTGGTTTCTGTCAATATTCCAAAAACCTACCTGACAGCCAGTGCCCTCAAGCAAATCACCTGGACCAGCTAATGTGCCAAGTTCCCCTGTGTCTGTTTGGAATTATTCCAACCACAGTGTAGCAATGAAGGGGAAGGAAAGTAAATAGGACAAGTGCTTGCGCCTAGAAGATGCCAAAGAAGCATCTATCTGTCAACGGGATGAAAGATACAAATGTTTGAAGGCCAAACTTTCAAAGCCTGTGATTACACTGGGGAAGATAACAAATAGTGGTCCACTGTGTGCTCACTTGGCCAATCTGTGAGCTCCCGGGAGGCCCCCTCGCCTTCCTTTTTCAAACATCCCCGGCACCCGACACACGCCCCCTACATAGGAAGTGCTCCAAGAAGGATGCAGGATTGATCTGAGTTGAGGGAAACACCATTCATTACCTGAGCAACCTGGTCTCCCAAGCAGAACCACAGCTCCTAGGGAGACATCCCAGACAGGGGGCTACCTGGAGTCACAGAGGGGAGAGAGAGGAGGAGGGAGGGCCTGAGGACCCCAGGAAACCCACGTTCACAGGTGAAATAGGCTGATCACCTTCCCCCTCCATCAGCATTTCTGATTGTCATCATATTTCCAGGGCCCTATCTGCAGTGCTAAAAATAAAGGGTTTTCCGGACAAACTGATGTCCTAAGGCAAGGGCCGATAGGGGCAGAAGTGTATAGGCCAACAGTTCTTTAATACTACCACTTAGGTTCTGACCTGGAACTTTCCATATCTCACCCTCTGGGCTCCAGAGATCTAAAGAAGACCCTTCAAAATCTGTAACATGCCCTAATTCCATCTCGTAGGGAATGGGAACCACAATCACCACCCAAAGAGCCCGATGTGAGAACCAGTGACAGCTCTTTCCACACATCGTTCCATTTGCTCCTCCAGAGACAACAGGTCACATAAGGGGATGGCTTCTAGGATGCGGTCACTTTCGCTCTAGTTCCAGAGGCCTGGTGCTGGACACATTCTATCTCAGCAGCTGGGAGCCTCGGGACATGGAGTCAACTGCCTGTTCAGATCCAGACTATACCTCCTGCTACCTGAGTGTCTTCAGACAAGCCATTTATCCTTTCTTGGTTTCTTTATTTGTAAAGTGGGGAGAGTGAAGTGTCCACCTCAAGTGAGACAAGAGCAGTCCCACAGAATGCCTTTTGCACAGTACACCCCTGAGAGCCCCACACCAGCTGTTACTTCTTCTGAAGAAGTACAGCAAGGTTATTGAGAGTCCAGATGACGCAGAAGGAGCATCTAGATTTAGATTCGGAGCTGCCCTTCTTAACTCTGTGATTTGGGCGGCTTCTTAATCTGTCTGTGTGTCAGCCTCTTCATGCATGAGCACAACGCCCAATATACCCCCTCCATCAGGTGTGTATGAGGCGTAAGTGGTCCGTGTGACTGTCTTCGTTACCGCCTGGAACATAATAAACCTTCAATAAATGGCACTCACCGTACTGGCGATCGTAGTAAAACAGGAGCTAATATACTACCGGTCTTACAGCGCTGCCTGCGGGGCTGCTGACTGACCACCTTGTATCCACACTGCGCTTGCTCGCTGAGGTCTGGGGCTGGCTTCGCATGTACGTAAAAGCTCACAGGTTGTCTGCTGGAGTCTTAGGTGGCAACAGGATGGAGGAAGCCCACCGGAGCTCCTTCTCTCTGCTCTGCCCACAGTCCTCAAGTAAGAGCAAAGAGTCCTCCAAGCCAGCTTCCAAGCACTAAATGCAGCCCCAAAGCTCCACATAATACTTTGATTTTTCCTAAACACTGGGGTCCTCTAACCAATTTTTTTTCCTTTTAGATTCAGCTTTATGTGCCAGCCCTGACTTGGCATCACCTGTTACTAATTTTCTTCCCACTGGTTTGAACTTCTTAGGAGGGCTGCCCAAAAGGCGCTGCTCACTTCTTGGATGACCTACAGGGGGTTTCCTGGAGAGCATTCTCTTGGGATCCTGAATCACCAAACCTTACCACTAAACCTGGCCTAGAGACAGAGAACCGGTTCCCTAAGAGAAAGGAAACGCATATAACCCTACAGCCTAAAGGTCCCAAACTGCATTTCATTAGTGCTACCTTCAAATCCACAGGGGCATGTGGGCATCAGGTGGTGGGATCCTGCTGTCACACTGAGCAAATGCAATCCGGGAATAAGCCTGCATACAGGTGATACTCCCCGAGAGGCACAAGCTTGCAAAGAAGCAAGGTATCTTCCCCCAGAAAAAAATTATTCTGTTATCCTGAGAAATAGGGTACATACACCAAACAGAAGCAGATGATGAATTTTACAGCAGCAGCAAAAGTGGATTCAGTTTGCCCGGAGGGACTTTCTCAACCTACTCAGGTGAGGCCCTGCTACCGAGACCACCATCTTTATGAGCAGGTGAGTACAAACCACTGAATCTTGCCATCAGACAAGCGATGGCAAAAGGAAAAATAAAACTCACACAAGTCATCTCACCAGAAGCTTATCTAGAAAAACAAAGGGTCATCTGTATCTGTGTGCGCCCAGCCTGTCCTTCCGGAAGTCGTTATCTGCCAATGATAACAGCATCTGAACATCCAAGAGTCCCACCCCGGGAGTCTCCCAGTGATACCAAAGCTGGTCTTTGCTGGTAAAAGAGCCACACATTGGACACACTGTTAATATTTCCAATTGATATGAAATCAGGGAACCATCCAGAAACACCATCAACGCCCAAATGTTTCCCTTTGGGTGAGGGCCGATTCCCCCCATTACTTAATACAAAGGGGAAGTTGAGAGCAAAGAATACAAACTGCCTGTCTGATTTTTACATAACATTCTTTGAGGAAGCAAAAAGCACGTAAAACAATAATTATCACATTTTCAAATCCACTGCACAGACCATCACATATTTGTAAACATCTCAAGAATGTTTTGGGAGATATGTGAAGGGAAATCTGAAAACACTATAAATACTTGCCTACCGTCGGACCCTTTTTTCATCTGACAATTCCCAGCAGCAATCAAACCAAGCAGCCTGCGAGCCTACCTCACTTTATTTCAGCATCACTCTCACACACATTCACCAAACAAATGTTAAATCCTACTGTGCACTGAACACTATTTTATCATTTCCATCACATGATAATTTAACGGGATTTGGCCTATCTGCCAATTGGAAACTGTCCCCATGTGATCACACGGCAATCACTAGTTTTAATGTATGGTCCAAAGGTAGAAACACTGAGAAAGAGGAGGGAAAAGTGATGTTTGTTTTCCCAAATGCATCAAAACCCAACTGAAGTTCTCGTTCCTTTTTCCGAACTGAATAACAGCAGTGTTTAGTCAGAAGCTGGGAGAGGGGGCTTGCCTGCATCTGGGGGAACTCACCGCCCTTTATGATGATGTGAATAAACACTCTGGATGAATTTAATCCCTAGTGAAGAAAAACATGCAAGAAAGGGTCTTTCTTTCCATGTGTATACCCTGGGCTGCAGGAACAGAAGTCAACTCACAGCCTCCCACCTGCCATCAATGACTCCGGATTGGGGCAAGAGGCCAGAGAGGGGCCTCCTGTTTGGAAGGGCTGCATGGGCTTTTTAAAAGAACCCGGCAAGTCCAGAAAGTTCATGCAACTTTAATATTTAAATCGGGTCAGAAAACAGCCACGGGCCGAGGAGCAAAAGGGAAACTGACCAGCTAACGTAGGGTCAAGTGCAGGTGCGGGTACCCGGGGGGACAAGAGACTCCGGGGGCTGCGGCGTGGGTCTGAGCGGGTGGTGCGTTCGGGGCTTGCATCCGGGAGGCGGAGACGCGACAGCTCCCTGCCGCTGGGCCCGGGAGGGGAGGCCCCTGGGCAGCGGGTTCCCGGGGCGCCCTGGGGTTCAGGCATCTCAGAAAGGGCCTGTGCGGGAGACCCCCCCTCTTCCCAAGATCGCCGCTTCCAGGTGCAGGCGCTCGGAGGCACCGGGGGCATTTCGCGGCTGTCCCCGGGGGCCCCCGCGCGCACCCCCGGCGGCCACGGGCTCCGCACCTCGGGCCGAGGCCCCCGACTTCCCGAGCCGCCCCCCGCAACAGTTTTCCAGCCGGAGAAGTACCGCAAACGTCTCCTGGGGGAAAAGGCTCATCCGAACCGCGGGCGCCCAAGCCAGGGACACGGATGGAGACGGAGCCGGGCCCCCGCGAGAAGGGCCGGAGGAGGCAGGGCTGCCGACGGCGGGCTCGCAGGTCGCTCCCGGGGCGAAACTTCCCGCCTCCCGGAGCAGCCGCGACTCCCCGGGCCGCTGTGCGCAGCGAGGGGGTGGGGGGCGAGGGTCAGGCCGGCTCCCGCGGTCCCTCGGCGCCCGGGTCCCCGGGAGGGAACCAGGAGGGCCCCGGAGGACACGTCCCGGGCACCGGCGGGAGGGAGCCCTCGAATCCAGGCCCCGAAGGGACGCGGTGGCGCAAACAAAGTTGGGGCGCCGAGGCGCTCGGTGCGCGGGTCCCCCCTGCCGCGCCCCCGCCCCCGCCCCCGCGCAGCGCTACTCACACGAAGACCCCGAAGAGCAGGGCGCGGACCCCGATCTCGATGGCCAGCTCCCGCATGGCGCGGCCGGAGCAGCTCCCGGGGCGGCGGCGGGTGCTCGCGGCGGCTCTCGCGGCTCGACCGGCGCCGGCTCGCCAGACCCGGGGCGGCGAGGGAGGCGCGCTCCAGGCCGCGGGCGGGGGCGGGGGCGGGGGCGGGAGGCGGGCGGGAGCGGGCGGCGGGGGCGGGGGGGCGCCGGGGCTCGCCGACGCCGAGCTGGGGGCGCCCGGGGGAGTCCCCGCGCCCTGGCGCCGAGCGCCGCCTCCGCCCCCGGTCCGCGCCGTGCGCCCGCGGCCCCGGGAGGGGAGCGGACGGGAGGGGAGGGGAAGCCCGGGGAAGCCCCGCCGCCGCCGCAGCCGCCGCCGCCTCCCGGGCGCGCTCCCCGGCTCTCCGGCTCCCCGCGGGTGGGCGGCCCCTGCGCCCGGCCCCTGCGCCCCGGGTCCCCGCCTGCGGCTGCTCTGCGGCTCCCGCCTCGGGCTCCGCTCGCGGCTCACGCGCACGTGGGCAGGTGGCAGAGGCGCGCGGGGGGCTCCCCAGCCCAGGCCGCCCCGGCACCCTCTGCTCCTGCTGGAAAGAGCTTGCTCCCTCCCGCTTTGGGCTCTCCCCACCCCTTTCCGACCTGAAATTCTTCACCCCCACCCCTTTTTTTTTTTTTTTTTTTTTTTTTTTTTAATTTTTCTAGGAAGTTCCCCTGAGAACACTCTCCCAGGCTTCGCTTTGGCCTCAGGACTGCCAGCCAGGCTCCGGCGCCCTGGCACACAGACTGAGGGCGAAGGTGAGCCCGGCTCTTGGCCAAGACCACGCAGCCCCTGGGACGGGGTGCCTGCGACCCCCACCCTCAGCATCTTTGGGCAGCTGCGCTGTGAAACGAGAAACAAGAGACTGGAACAATCCCTGCCCACGACAGGCCATCCCGGCCGCTCAGCGCTGACACAGCATTCAGTCCGAGCACCTGGGGCAGCTGGGGCTGCAGGTTAGACCAAGAGCCTCGTCCTTAGGGGTCATTGTCAAAGGCCTGACCATCACCCCCTGGCGGGTGGCTCAGAGTCCAGAAGAAATTTAGCGTTGTTTTCCCATCATCTGTCATGATTACTTCCTTTAGCTTTACTGATTTAAACCAAATGGAGGTTCAAGATGCAAAGTTCACATTAATCATTAATTTGTCCTTGGGGAGACCAGACCTCTTGGTTTTAGGGGAGATCCAGCCAGGACTTTGTGAGCAGGAGAAATGGATTAGATGGTTGTCCCTGGGAATGAGGAGCCATATCTCAGGCTTGGACAAAAGGGGGAGTAGGTAGGAAGAAGACGACCGTTGGAAGTGGGCTTTGGCATCAGCAAAGTACACAGACCCTACTTCCAAGGGGACACATGGCACACCCAAGATACCTAAGCCCAGACAGCTCAGGCTCTAGGGACAGAGAGGGAGAGGAAGAACCATCCTAGTGGAAGGGACTTCCTATCAAGACCACAGGCAGGAACTGCATCTGACTTGCCCATTGCTGCACATCCAATGCCTGGCACAATGTGCTTAGTGAGTCTTTGGTGAATAAGTGGACCATATGCCCCATCTGGCATGTGGGGTGTCAGGTGTGGGTGGAATGGGAAGAACCTGGACGGAGGAGGTATGGTTCTGTCTCCTCTGTGTCTTGGGCCCTGCAACATCCTGGACACAACTGAATTCTGATAGGCTGGCAAAGTGGTGAAGGAGATCCCATAGTCAACCCAGTAACCTCTAATGACCCAGATCTGAGACCGTCAGGTGGCTGTATTCCAGGAGGGAATACTAACAAGAGCCCACATTATCAAAATATCACTTTCCTATAATCATCAACCTAGTAGAGCCCATCCATGCAACACTGTGTACTAGGTGCTACAATTCATAATCTGTATCTTCCCTCAAGAAGATGGGGAGCAAGAGCGCCATGAAGAAATGCCGAGGGACTATGCAAATCAGTATTAATAAATGCAAAGGATCACTCAGAGGTCAAAAGTTAAGAGTCATTCCTTTGGTCTGAGATGGCCAGGGACCTAGCCTTGTAGAGGACAGTCGATCCTTATAGGGCAGAGTAGGAAAACACAAAGGGAGGAGATCCGGGTGAGGGCAAGAGTGTAGGTACAGAAGTTGGAAGGGGTTTGGAGGGCATAGTCAGTCCCCCTCCCTGGCAGAGGAGAGAGGCAACCAAAGGTAGGCTCATGGTGCAGACCTAGTTGTAGTATCCCTCCCCACCAGAGTCTGTCACCAAGACCACAGAATTAGAATCTTTGTACCACACTAATTTTGTCATGTTTGTTTGTATTAGAGACACCTAGAGAGGGAGTTTGAAAGAGCAGGCGATCTCATTGCTGTAGTCATTAAAAAGTGCTTTTGAAACACATACATCTAAAGAGCTGCCCAGTTAACCTCCCATCTGATGCCTGAATCTTTTCCATTGGTTCTTCCCACCTCTCTGCTCCATCTACACTGTATTGGCTTCAGTCTCAGGTTTCTGGTAGTTGGAAGTTGGCTGCAAGAATCCCAGCTTTGCATGCTCTCAGGGTCCAATCTGGTGGGAACGACTTTGACCCCGATCCCAGCCCTCTCAGCAAAAGGGTCATTGAGGGCCATTATCACTGCCCTACATGAACCAATCACTGTGGCCGGGGGACTCGTGATGGATTGATTATCTCAAGCTGGGTCACAGACTTGATCCCTAAGCTGGGAGTGGAACCTCCATCCTAAACCCCTGAGCTGAGAATGGAGACAAGGTGGACCCACAACAGGGACTGATAACTTTGGAGTAGGAAAGTTGTTTGATGTGGAGCAAACGAACGACGGCCAGCACACCCTCGTCCATGCCACACCCAGGCGGAATGAAGACAGCTCACATGCCCCCATGAGCTCCTGGCTAAGCCCAAGATCTTTCAGCGGTGAGTGAGTTATCCTGGGAGCTCCATGGTGAGATAACATCACTTCTGCCTTTGTCAGTACAGATTTGCAGCACTGCCTTCACACAAAGCCGTGATGTCACCCGAGGCTTGTCCTCCGATGCCCAGTGTCTTCCTCTCCTCTTTAGTCCTGTCGGCAACTCTGGCAGCTGCCCTAATGATCTCCTTTTTCATTTACCAGAGCTGCCTTCGAGGGGAAGCTCTAGCCTTATTCATTATATAAGCCTGGATCAGGATATTTTGTGGGCTCTGGTTTTATAATATAAGGGAGGTCACCCTTGAAAGGCGGACAGATTCTCTCTCCATTGAAAGGGGATTGAAGATGACATTCTTGGTATCTCAAATCCCACAGTGCAGGCAGCCAGTTCCATGGGTTTGGAGATGGTGGGCTCCAGCAGCTGTGCAGCTGTGGATGTGTGCCAAATAATAGAGCTCTCCAGAAGTGCCATGCATGCATCCCAGCAGATAAATGAATTGACAAGGGAGCGAAGAAATGAAAGCAAGTTAGATAAAGCAATCCAGCCGAAGCCCCCAGGTCCAGCTTGGCAACTCCTACTGGGTCTTCATAAGACTCCCATATGGAATGTAATGTGTTCTCCAGGGAAAGAATCATGGATCAGAGCTTCTCAGACGCTTGAGCACTCTGTCTTTAGAGTCTCAATCATCAGAAATAACATAAACACGTCCATCCCTTGCCTCGACATAGCACCATAGCTGTAATGCATGAGACTGATCTTTTAAAAATCACATCAGAATGTAAACACTCAAATGACCACAGTTTCCCCTAATGCTTTTATGGCTACCCACGTTTTCAAAGTGCCACTCTGGGAAAACCTCCCATATCTTATATTGAGCTTCTGAGCATGCCAAGAAAGTCCCCCTCATCCCTCCATAAACTTGCTTCTGCTGTTGGATATATATATATATTTTTAATCCCCAAACAGTATCACGCAGTACAATGACCTCATGTTGACCAGACTTTTAGCTATTTCCAAAAACCAAAGCCATCTTTGGAGAGCACAGCTTTGCAACAGTTTCTTATAATCTCATTTTCAGAAGTTACACTGTCTCTCAATGACACCTACCTAGCTGTTCTAATAAAAGTGCAACATGGCGGGATCCCTGAGTGGCGCAGCGGTTTGGCGCCTGCCTTTGGCCCAGGGCGCGATCCTGGAGACCCGGGATCGAATCCCACGTCGGGCTCCCGGTGCATGGAGCCTGCTTCTCCCTCTGCCTGTGTCTCTGCCTCTCTCTCTCTCTGTGTGACTATCATAAATAAATAAAGATTTAAAAAAAAAAAAAAAGTGCAACATGGCAACAGGCAGGCAGCATGGTGACCCTGAACTTCAGAGACCCACACATCCAGTCTTTCCACTCTGGTTGCTTGGTACAAACTTGTTGATGTGGCCAAAACACCAAGGATCCAAGAGGAATTCGAGGAGAAGTCCTCAAGTTCAACCTGGTCCATGAATGTCTTCTGTAATGGTTAATAAATATCTGTCTTCTTGAACACCTCCAGGGATGTGGAACTCACTCACTGCTCATTCCATTTCTGGAGAGATCTGTTGTTGTTTGAGGAGAAACAGTCTATATCCGTGGCTTCAAATTGTGCTTTGTGGATCACACAGACTGAGTCTAATGCCTCTTCCTCTATATCACAACAGCCTTTAAAAAAAAATGATTTTATTTATTCATGAGAGACACACAGAGAGAAGCAGAGACACAGGCAGAGGGAGAAGCAGACTCCCCACAGTGAGCCTGATGTGGGACCCAATCCCAGGACCCTGGGATCACTCCCTGGGCCGAAGGCAGACGCTCAACCACTGAGCCACCCAGGTTCCCACAACAGCCTTTATTCTACAACTCAAAAGACAGAGGCATGGAGATGGGTGGGGTGAGGGAGGGAAGGAGAAATAAAGAGAGACAGAAAGAGAAGCTTCTCTTTTCCAAACTAAATATTCTCAGTTCTTTCACCTTTTCAAGTCATAATATTTATAAGACCTTTGAGGATATAGCACTATAGATTCAACACTGAAGTGCATTAAGTCAAATTCTACCTAATAAAAGATAACTTTCTTGCTTCCGGGAAAGATATAAAGCACACTGAAAATGATTTAACCCCTTCATATCTTTAGACTAGTTGCTATTCTGTCCAAGGAGAAAAAAATGTATGAATTCATGACGCTTTCAGGAAAAATAAAAAGTATTCCTTTACTTCTTAGAAGGCTTGAAGTTAGAAACTTTCTTTCCTAGCACAATGTTGTCTATTATTTTCAAATTCATCATGTGAAAACCCAGAATATCACTGCCTTTACTTCATCCAAAGCTAAATCTTTGTGTGGGAGCCACCAGCAGGAGTCTCACTGACATAGATGCTGTGGCACAATTAGAATCCTGCACTATTAGTGAAAGAAAACAAATTAAAGACTAAGAAGCCTGTGCACTTAGTGCCCAGCTAGTTCTGCTCCCTTGCTTAGATCCTGGGAGTCAGGGACAGGGCCAGGGGCAGGACCAGAACTCAAGCCCCTCATTCACAGTCCAGGGCCCTTTGGATGACATCTGACTATATATATCTTGGTTGAAATCGCATTGTGGTTTTGATGTGTGTTTCTTTGATGGCTGGTGATGTTGAGCATCTCCTCATGCATGCTTGGGCCATCCTGCCATCTGCTTTTTGAAGGACCTATGCATGTCTTTTGCCTATTTTTAAAAATGGGTTTTCACTTTTGGTTATTGATTTGAAGTAATTTTTAATATATTCTGAATACTAGTCTCATGTTAGTTATGCCTGTTACAAATATATTCTCTCCATCTGCGCCCTAACTTTGCATTTTCTTGACGGTACCTTCGGAAAAAGCACATATTAGTAATCTCGATGGAGCCCAATTTATCGATTTCTTCTTTTATGGTTGTTCCATTGGTGTCCTAAGAAATCTCTGCCTACTCCACATCTGTGAAGATTTTCTCCTACGTTGTCTTCTAGAAGCTTCGTAATATTAGCTTTTGTATTTAGGTCTGTATTCTATCTTGAATTAATTTTTGCACCTGCCATGAAGTAGGTGCTGTGGTTCTTTCCTCCCCTTAGGATATCCAGTCGCTTCAACATCACTTGCACAGAACACTATCTCTGCATGTTGAATTGCCTTGGCAGCTTTGTCCAGAACTGACAATTTGCATGGGCTCCCTCCATTCTTTTCATTTTCTCCACCCATCTCTTCGGGGTCCCGCTCTGTGCTACCCAAGCCCAGGGGATGTGTACAAATGATCACAGCAGATTGATTCATTATGACCAAACACTGAGAACAATGCACATGTTCATTAGCAAGAGAATGGATAAATCATGGTGTGTTCATGCAATGGAATACTCATTATTCAATAATAAAAACGAAGGAGCTACTGATACATGCAAATAAATGAATAAATCTCAAAAGTGTAATTTTGAGCAAAAGAAACCAGACATAAAAGAGAGCATACCATATGATTCCATTATATGAGCTTCTAGAACAGGCCAAACAGGGCTGTGGGTAACAGAAGCAAACTGGTGATTACCTCTAGGTGGAGACAAAAAAAGTGGTACAAGGGAACTTTTTGAGGAATTAGAAATATTCTATACTTATCTGAGATGCTGAATACATGGGTGCATCCATTCTTCAGCATTCACCCAACTGTGTCCTTTAAATCCGTGTATTTATTTAATCGTGTTTATGTTATGGCTCAGTTTTTTTTTTTTTTAAGAGGAAGAACAAAAGAAAAGTAATAGGTCACCAGATGTGGATATTCTCAGCAGGATCCCTCAAGCAAACCGTGCCAACTCAATTCATCCAAGTGTGCTGCCTGCCACGGGGTCAGGTGCACTCAGCAAAATCCGCTTTGGTTGTTTCTTAAAGACCCAAACTGAAACGTTGCTTCTAGGAAATATTTGAAATCTGTTCAAATGCTCCTTGCAAGGAGGCACTCAGATACCACTAAAAGCTGTTGTCTCACCGCTGATCTGATCAGACCGGTGAGCTCAAGACTTCCTGGCCATTCTTTTGGGGAAACTCTTTCATTTGTTTCCAAGCTCTTAGCCCCATAGCCAGAAATCATCCTCCTGGCATCATGTGCTGGCTGCCTTTCTACCTTCAGAGAAAGGCACGGCCAGCTCCACACAGCGTCACCTATGTCTTCTTGTGTCAAGGGAAACCAGCCTACTCACCCAGTCCATCCTCTTCCCTCAACACCACCTCTGCTTTGTGAGTGCTATGAAACTATGCACCAATGGAAAGCAAAATGTTCTTATCAACTAGGTGCTACAGAGCACAACTGCTCTCCTGGGAATGGCGTCAGCTGTGGGGCCCCTTCAGCAGGGGCTAGGGGAGGAGGTGCCTGCCCAGGATAACTGGAGAGGTAGGTAGGCAGGGTTTCTGAACTTTATTAGCCTTTGCTGATGGCTGTCATTTCCAGCTTCGTTCATGTTGCAATGAAGGTTTTCCTCTTCAAAGATCCCCTTTGGAAGAGCAAATTCTCCCAGGTGAACTCACACCTTAGGCTGTCTGTGAACAAAGTGCCTTTTTCTCCACATCGGTCTGCTAGTTCCAGCACACAATGCTCAGGCAGTTGCATGGCTCACCCAGACCACTAAGACGGTGAGGCACAGAGAAGCAAAGGGCAAGTCTTCAGTAAGAGGTCAGTGCCCGTCCTGGCCCAACCTGCCCAACCGTCCTGGCCCAACCTGTTCTCTGAGAACAGATATGCCAACCTGCGGGGCAGGTGAAGGTGGACTTGGCTGCCCTTTCCTTCCTGTCATCAACCCCTGCTACTCAAGCTCCATACCCCGTCCCATGCACCCTTCCTCCCTTCCTCAGGCACTGGCCCTGGGTTCCATATCCACTCTCCTAGCAGGCAATTGCCTGCAGGTTGGTATATCTGTTCTCAGAGAACCTCGCATATGCCAGATACGCAGAACATCCTTGTGGCTGAAACTACTTCTAATCTTCAAGGCCAAGAGGTGAATCAATGATCATTTCTCTAAGAGTGATTGATTGAAAACCCCACTCAAGGTGACCCAGATGACAGGATCCAGAGGGGAACTCTGGGATCAGGCTCAGCTTGATCCAGAACTTAAACAATGAATGAAGCCTCAGCGTCTTTGGCACCATCACTCAGTGCTACTTTTCTGTTGTCTCCAACATCAGATTCTTCTTTCCTTGTGTGGCAAGTGGATTCTTGTTGTTCCAGCTTATGGCCTCTCAGTCTCAATTTCAGTAGATATAAAAGTGTGTGTGTGTGTGTCAATAGCTCCTGCAAAAATCCTGACATTTGCTCTGATTAGACCAGTGTGGGTCATGTGACTATTGTAGCTGACGAATGGGGTGTAACTATGCTGATTGGGATAACGCTGGATCATAGACCCATCTCTCAAACCAAGAGGATTGAGAGTGAAACAGGAGTAAAGCTTTAAGCTAAAGTCTGTTACTTTGAGTGAACAGATATCGGGAAGGCAAAGTTCAAATGCCCATCACACAAGATGCCCACCACATAGACCTCACTGGAAGATAATCATCACAAGTACGGGACTGGTTTTTACATTCCCTGCTAGGTCCCCTTGAAAAATACCTGGCGCCAGAGTAGCTACTCCGTAAATATTAGTTTTTGTCATATGGGCAAATAAGTGAATGAAGCTGCAAACACTGGCTGAATCTGCTAACTATGGTATTACATGATTTTGTCTTGCTCATCTCTTCCTTGAGCCAGACAAGATTTTAGGGGAGAGTTGAGTCGACAACTACATCCAGCAGCTATACCTATCTCACCTGAGAGTCCATTTGCCACTTGAGCTTAAGGGAGACAACACATTATTTTCTGTCATGGTATAGATGACATTTGATATATACACACACATATATAATATAACCTTCATATATATCTAATATATATGAAATATATAGGTGATGTTCATATATATGAATATATATGAAATATATATAGATGATATACATGACATATGAAATATATAATATATATGAAACATACAATATATAGATGATATTCAAATATATATGAAAATATATATATATATTTATTTAGAGAGAGAGACTGCATTTTGGAACCCAGCTTCTAAAAAAGTCTTTCCACTCTTTATTCTCCCACAAAGAGATTAAGGAGAGTCTACTGCAGGGCCAATGTGTTTAGAACGGCAATGGATGGATACATATATACACACACACCTGACACGGTGGCCCCAAACAGCACTGCCAATGATCACAGTACAGGCTTTGGGATTTCCAGAGCTACTCCCTTGTATACATTCAGCCTTTGCAGACATAGAACATTAAACTACCTCCTTCCTGAGAATAAAGTTTGCCTTATCTGACTTTCTACCAGCTTCTCCAGGTGTGACTCCCAAAGCCAGGAATTTCCCTGGTCATGATGTATGTGTAATGCTGGGATTTTAGTGGGTACATAAACCCCCATGAATTGTTTTAAAGCTTGGGGTATGTGTTTCTTTTTCTATGAGGGTCTATAATTTTTATGTGACTCTCAGAAAGCTGGCATCTCGCCATCACACAGATCTTGAGAATGAAGCTAACAGGGAGAAAAGCAGAGGTAAGATTTGGAAGAATCAGGCACCATGACCATTGTATGAGGCCTGGAGACAAGCTCTGCTGAAAAACGCTAACACTTGGACTTCCCAGTGACGTGAGCCACCACCTTCCTGGTTTTGTTTATGATGGCTTTACAGGGATTTTTTTTTTTCTGTCACTAAGACCTGACTGAATCTTAATATCTTTTTTTTTAAGATTTTATTTAGTTATTCATGAGAGACACAGAGAAAGAGGTAGAGACATAGGCAGAGGGAGAAGCAGGCTCCCTGCAGGGAGCCCGATGTGGGACTCGATCCTGGGTCTCCAGGATCACGCCCTGAGCCAAAGGCAGACACTCAACTGCTGAGCCACCCAGAGGTCCCAAATCTTTACGTCTATTATATCAATCACCGGCGAGGGATATGGGGGGACACAGAAGGTAGAGGCCACAGGGTTCAGTTAGACAAGCAAGATCAACACCCACAAAGCAAAAAGCTAATGACTAAGTGCTACATAGATGGTACACGCTGGGAAAATAGTTGGAAGTGGCTGTTCTGTCCACCACCAGCCGTAGAACAAAATTCAAGTCCAGAGTGACTCCGTCCCTCCCTGGCCTCTCGGGGTCATGTCTGTGACCAGGAATGGTCAGGGCAGGACAGGGGGAGAGAACAGTGTCTCCAGCACAAAGCTGGCCCCTTCTGTTTTACTGAGCCTCATCTCCTTACTCAATTCACAGGTCTGTTTTATAACTTTCCAGGACACAAGATGTTCTGACACTTGAGTAATAAGTGATATTCGCAGGACGCTTTCCCCTTCTCCATGCAAAGGATGCTAATGAAACTGGGTGCCGCCTCTCCCCTCTTTCTGACCTTTGTCCAAGTAGTAAGGTGACAGCCCTCCCTCCCATTCAAGTGCTTCTTCATTAGATCTAAACACGGACAACATCTCTCATCCACACAGGGAAAAGTGACATGGAGAGGCCCGCCACCCAGAAGACTTCCTTTGGTTTTGTCCCGGCCAGCTGATGCAGGTCTATAATGGGCCAAGGTCCCAGCTGTGTCCCCAGGTAGGGCAGCCAGACATGTGTGCAATCACTGAGTTATCTCCAAAGCAGGGGAGGGGGTGGCCAGGTGAGTGGCCCAGCCACTGGCCACTAACAGAAACACCCCGCAGGGAGTGGGCCTTCACCAGCAACAACCACACTGCGGTTTTTATTGCAAACACAGCGTCAAAGAATTATTGGCAACAGATAAAAATTGGGGGAAGTTGGAGGAGACAGCTGCTGGATATACTACACACTGAATAGCTTAAAAAAATCAAAAACAAAAACCAGAAGCATGATTGTATGTGATTCTTCACCGATTTTTACCATGTGAACTGGTGTAGCCACGGGAGTTCATTTTCACGCAAACTTTAGGAAAAACCCCGTCTTCCATGTGACCTCCCCGTGACCGTGGCAGTGATTAGGAGTCCTGTGCTCCGCGCTGGTCGTTTTACAAATTCTGGCTTCTGCACATTCCTTTGCACTAAATACACAAACAAGGACACCACTGTCTGCCCAGTGCACACCCCTGTCGCTTCGCAACAGCCAGCTGGGCAGCGACAGGTGACTGCACCGACATTCACATCATGCAAACTGGGCAGCCGGCCCGTCGAGGGAACCCTGGATGCCAGAGCCATGTTGCTCTTTTTCCAAAAGGTTCCACTACTTCTTGCTTGACGATGGCTTCTGGAATGCAAGTGGTGCTGGTACCAACCCTGGGGAGCTTCCCCAGGGAAACCTGAAAACGGCCCCCCTCCTTAGAGGGCAGGGCAAGTGGGGAGGAAGAGGCAGGCCACTCCAGGTGGGTAGGCAGCCCCTTTAAGAAGCAGAGGAACTGGGGCACCTGGGTGGCTCAGGTGATCAAGGGTCTGCCTTTGGCTTGGGTCGTGATCTCATGATCTCGGGGTCCTGGAATCCCCTGCGTCAGCCTCCTGGCTCATTGCAGAGTCTGCTTCTTCTCCTCCTCTTCCCCTGGTCATCTCTCTCTCTCTCACTCTGTCTCTCTGTCTCTCTGTCTCTCTCTCTCCCTGTATCCCTCTGTCTCAAATGGATAAATAAAATCTTTAAAAAAGAAGAAGCAGCAAAGGACCTTATATACAAGGCTGTCTCAGGTGCTGGGAGATAAGTAGATCTCCAGACGTGCCTGCCAAATCTTAAAAACTCATATAAAGGCCCAAATTGGGTTCAGTCACATGTGCTGTTTGTCTCAAGGCTGTGCTCTTGAAAGTGGATCCCACTGTGAGGACAGCAGCCAGGGCTCACATTCCAACCACAGGAGAGCGGGTGAGGAGCCTTCTCCGTGTCCTGCTGGCAGGTGAACCTGAGTTCACATCCTCTCCGTGACCTTCCCCAACAAGTGGTTATTGGATCTTGTCAATGATTCAGCTCTGAAAACAAGTACTACCCATTTCTCGTGCTTCTGGAAGTTTAACTCAGGAATATATACCATGATTGCACAGTGAGATCTTCAAGATTGATTTACTGATTTAAAAGAGAGAGGGCAGGGGATGGGGAACAGAAGGAAAGGGAGAAGCAGGCTCTGAGCTGAGCCCAGAGTCTGACACAGGCAGGGTTCCATCCCACGATCCTGAGATCAAGGCCTGAGCCGAAATCAAGAGTCGGGTGCCTAACTGACTGAGCCACCCAGTGGCTCTTAAGTGAGATCTTAAAAATCCCTAGTTAACAGGCACCTGGGTGGCTCAGTGGTTGAACGTCTGCCTTTGGCTCAGGTCATGGTCCCAGGGTCCTGGGATGGAGCCCTACATCAGAGTCCCCATCGGGAGCCTGCTTCTCCCTCTTCTATGTCTCTGTCTCTGTGTGTGTGTGTGTCTCATTAACAAATAAATAAAACCTTTTAAAAAAATCCCTTGGGGATCCCTGGGTGGCGCAGCGGTTTAGCGCCTGCCTTTAGCCCAGGGCGCGATCCTGGAGACCCGGGATCGAGTCCCACGTCAGGCTTCGGTGCATGGAGCCTGCTTCTCCCTCTGCCTATGTCTCTGCCTCTCTCTCTGTGTGTGTGTGTGACTATCATAAATTAAAAAAAATAAAATAAAAAATAAAAAAATAAAAAAATCCCTTGTTGGCATTTGTAACTATGTACCTGCGTGAAAACAGAGTTGTGTCTTTTCTGTGCAATCTGGACAACACACAGCATGAGTGGCATGTTAAGGGGAAACTGAGGCAGCATCTACTAGTCATAAAAATGCTTAGTTTGGGTCCCTCTAGAAGCCTACCCTGAGACAAGGGTCTTAATACTTGTAGCTTATTTAGGAAGTGATCCCAGGAGGCCCTGCAGGAAAGTATGCCCACGGGTTGGAATAGAGAGGACAGCAGGTGACACTGTGGGCAGTCCTGCTGGGGGACTCCAGGAAAGCGTGTCTCAAAGTCACCCCCACCCCCACCCCACCCAGGAGCTGGGGTTCTACTGTTTGTCTCTAGGTCAGTGTCACCCCTGGGGCACCAAGGAGGTCCATCTGGGCACTTCTGGCCTTCTCAGAGCTCCAGCCAAGCAGGTGACGATGACCAGAGAGATGTCAGCACACAGTTGCAGGTGTTTGCAGCTGGAAGCTAAGAGATCGTTATACAAAAGATGGTGAGTATGGAGGGGTGGGGGTGGGCTGGGATAGCACCCTACTCCCCCACCACATGGATTTTAATAACGGTGCCAGACACCGTGCCCACGACACCTCATGTGGTCCTCACACCAACTTCATCCCTGTTCTACAGCTGAGAAGACTGAGGCACGGAGAGATTGAATGACCAGCCCCGTGAGACCGTCCAATAAACTGTAGACCCAGCACTCGAACCCAGAGCCATCAGACTTCAAAATTTCTGTCCTTATCGAGCCACCAAATGTCAGTCTTATTCCTTCTCGTGCACAGCGTTAACTAACTGGCCGCTCTGTTTTCTATCCCATGCAGATGAGACACAGGCCGCAGCCGCGTGTCCGCGCACAGGGATGGCAGGTGCAAAGGACAAGGACTGACCCAGACCCAGCCAGAGTAATCACATAAAACTTTATAAGCTCCTCTTTTAAAAGCAACACAAACATGCAATGTGGTTTCTGAAAAACTTCCAACAAGCATCCTGAGCACTGTCCAAGTTTGCGCTCTGGAAGAGTCTATTTCAATGACCTGGATTGTCCAGGCCCTAGCAGAGCCGGGAAAGTGAGGTTCTGGAAGCTCTAAACCAGCTGGATGAGCTCAGGACCCAGGAAGGGAAATGGCTGAAGGGCCGAGGGGATCGTTTTGGGAGGAAGGCTGTTTGACCTCTTGGATTAGCCAACCCACACACAGCGCAGAGGGCAGCAGGGCAGGCCCACAGCATCCCCACTACAGGGGCTGAGGGTGGCTTTAGGGAGAGGCCTTGGGACCAGATTGAATCAAGAGGGGAGCAGCATGAAGAGAAGGCACCTCCTTTTATCTTCAAAGCCCTTTTAAATTTTTTTAGATTTTATTTATTTATTGAGAGAGAAAGAGCACAGCAGGGGGCAAGGGCAGAGGGAGAGGGAGAAGCAGACCCCCTGCTAAGCGGGGAGCCCGATGAGAGGCTCGATCCCAGGACCCAGGGATCATGACCTGAGCTGAAGGCAGATGCTTAACGGACTGAACCACCCAGGAGCCCCTTCAAAGCCTTTTCTAAAACCTGAATTCAAAAACAGCCCAGCCTCCTGGGAAGTGCTGCCTTGGGGAGGGGGGAGGCTTCTGTAGGCCAATTTAAAGGGAGGAATGAGGCCAAGGCACCCTGAAGGCACCAAAACCAGAAGGAAAATCATCCTTTAAAGCAGGTGCTCTGTCTGACCACCCACCACTGCTCCAGAGAGTTCTACAACTTTGAAAACCTGCCCTTCAAAAAAAAAAAAAGAAAAGAAAACCTGCCCTTCAAATGGAATAGGTTGACTGCCATGCCCTCCCATCACAGCCTTGGAAACAGGACCATGGAGTAGAGGATCCTCATCTGATTTCTTGCTCCTACAGATTCATTAGCATGTGGGAGGGAAAATCCCTACAAGTTGCTCAGAGACAAGCCCTCCCTCTTTGATGCAGGTCACTGCAACCTAGCGACTGTCTCCCATCTAACAACATCATAAATCTGTCAGACAGTTAGCAAGCAGCACAGGCCTCCCACTTGCAAGTCAAATAAAATTCACCAGGAATTCTCTTCCGCTCCACCATGGTTTAGCTGACTGCGACCACACACTTTGAGCAAAGCAAAGACAACACACACACACACAAGGAGCGACATTTAACGCAAAAGGTTGAAGTCAACAATAATATTAGTGTCTCCATCCCCGTGATTATTATTTTCTGCAGTTTCAAATCATGTCATGGAACTATTTTTTTCATGTAATGAAATTTTTAGATCTCATTCAATTGAAAAAAAGTACCACCGACAGAACTTGTTAAGTGCCTCCTTGTGGGGGAAAAGGTGAAAACTTCTGACCTGATGGACTTCAGAAGAAAACTTGGCCCCCAGAGAAATTATGAAGAACTTGGCCCGTGAAGAGTTTAGCCAAGTGTCCTGCTGAGCATTTCTCGAGCAACGGACAGTCCCTTGCCAGCTCTGGAATATCAGATCAGACTCGGCAGAGGGAGGTTGGAGGAGGTCATTGCTTCTTTTTATTAAAATCCCCTGCTGGGGGCACCTGGATGGCTCAGCAGTTGAGGCTCTGCCTTTGGCTCAGGTCATGATCCCAGGGTCCTGGGATTGAGTCCTGCATCGAGCTCCCGGCATGGAGCCTGCTTCTCCATCTACCTGTGTCTCTGCCTCTCTCTCTATAACTCTCATGAATAAATAAATAAAATCTTAAAATAAATAAATGAATAAAATAAAATCCCCTGCTGTATGGGAATAGCCCTGTGCTTAACTCATTGAAACTACATTGTGTATAATCCTTATTTCAAGTAACATCGTCTTTCATTAAGATACAAGTGTCTGTAAACTAAGGTGCAGAAGCATATGGAAATTGCTGATGCTCAACTCAATGAAACGACACTGTGTATGATCCATCTTTCAAGTAAAATCTTCTTTCATTAAAATATACGTGTTTGTAAATATATGTGTATAAGGACATAGGATAGCCTGTGCTTCACTCATTAACACTATAGCTAAGTATGAAAATTAAAAATAAAAAAATAAAATCCACTGCTGGAGAACTGGTACCCCAAGCTTGGAGCAGCAGTACTCATAATAGCCAAAAGGTGAAAGGAACCAAGTGTCCACCCAGGGATGAATGGGTAGACAAAATGGGGTGTATCCACACCAGGGTGTATTATTCCCCCTTAAAAAGAAGGAAACACACACATCATGACATGGATGAACCCAGAGGACATGAGGCTAACTTAAATAAGCCAACACAAAAGGGCAAAGTATTGTGTGACTCCATTCAGATGAGGTCCCTACCCTAGTCAAATTGGTGGCATCGGAGGGAAGTTAGTGTTTAATGGGCACAGAGTTTCAGTTTGAGGAGATGAAAGGTTCTGGAGTGGATGCTCTGATGATTGTACAACAGTGTGAATGTACTTAATGCCACAAAACTGTGCACTTAAAAAGAATCTAAGTAGTAAATTTTGTGTTATTTATATTTACCACAATAAAAAGAAAATCCCCTGTGGGAACAATTGTTTTAAAAGATTGTATTTATTTATTCATGAGAGAGACAGAAAGAGGCAGAGACACAGGCAGAGGGAGAAGCAGGCTCCCTGTGGGGAGCCGAATGCGGGACTGGATCCCAGGACCCCGGGATCACGATCTGAGCCGAAGGCAGAAACTCAACCACTGAACCACCCAGGTGCACCCCACCCCCATAGGAACAATTTAATGTCTTTACATCAACCCAAGAACCAAGTATAGGAATGACTCCCAGCATCCCCCCAAACTCATCTTGTTTGCCATTCTAATTCTCATTTGCATACATCTGCACTCTCATTTGCATGCTCACCTCCTCTTTTCTGTGGCTGACAGGTGTTCTGCCTTGGCAACTGACTTTTCCTAAGTTGAAAGCACCAATGGAGCAGGCTTTCCACTGGATGTAAGACATTAGGGGAAAAAATTAAAACAAAAACAGTTATAATATTCCAACACTTGGCTTTCTATTTTAAAAATTTGGCATAGAAACTCAAATTGGGTTGAACTTTTTAATATAGAATAATAAAAGCTCTGATTTTTTTTTAGTTAAAGAATTTAGGCACACACGACTTTCTGCTAATAATTAAAGAGCAATTTATATAATGTCTCATAAGACACAAGAAATTGAAAAGGTCAATCAGAGAAAAGGACGTTTTCAAGTGCTCTACACATTATACATTCATTCTTTTTTTCTTAATGCCCTCACTCATATCTATCTGCAGCACTTTTTTTTTCACTTTCTTCCTTTCAAAAGGGACTTCTGTGCCAGCAAAGAATTACACAGAAGATTCTAAAACAATAAAGGCAAAAGAATATCATCTCCCTTTAGAAAGAGACAGAAGCAAGATTTTCGAAAGTGTGCTCCATGAAGTACCTACATCAGAATTACTAACGTTGATCAATAGGGTCACATGTCAAAGGGCTGTCTAATGAGGAACAGACACGCCCCAACTCCCCATTTGCAGAGCTCTGAGATGCCTGTTGGTTGGCTTTGAGGAGGACAGCACATCACTGCTCCCTCGGGACCCTTAGTTAATGAAGACAAAAAAATAATGGCCAACCTGGCACTAGAGTATCTGTTGGGGGAGATGAAAAGGTCCTGGAGTAGATGCTACAGCCAACTGCCCTCTTCCAGCTTCTCTGACCTCACCTCTGTGGGGGTTGTGCTGACCAAAGCTACTTGCCAGTTCACACCTCATTCAGCCAGAGTCCCCATTCTGTGTCCACTGGAGTGTCTGGACTAGGTTGGGCAAAAGGATCTCCATCCTGAGTGCTAATTATCCAGCATTGTTCATGGATACTTGAAGGCTGTGGCCAAGGAGAAAGTTGAATCAGGGACCGGCCTCCGTGGATTTGCAATGTCTGCCATGGGCTGAGAGGGGCAGGACAGCCTCAGGATTCTAGTACCCCCTGTCTGCCTTTGACTTGCTTTAAGACAATGCTTTTCACGCCTCTGCGAGTTATTTACTGATTTATGTAATTACAAGTACTTATACAGCACTTCTATGGTCAAGACAATCTCCTAAGTGCTTTAGAAATATTAACTGATTTTACCCTTATAACAACATTGAAGCTGAGGCTATTTTTATCCTCATTTAAAACTGAAGCACTCAAAGCACAGAGAGGGTCAAACTTTGCCCACAGTCACACAGCGGCTAAATGGCAGCTCCAATTCAAGCCAAGGCTGTCCAGCCTCATAATTTGCGCGAAGCTTATTTCAATAGGGTATAGATGAGTTTAATGCCAAAATAAAGGACATCAGTAAAAAACAGTATATTAAATTCTGGTCACTGCTGCCCGTCCTCAGCCTTACTCTCTCTTTGTTGCAAGAGGAGATTCAGGAGCAGTTTTTGAAAGTGTCAAAGGAAATAGTACAAAGCTGAATCTTCCTTGCTGACATCACCAGAACTGAGAGATTTGTAAAATGAGTAACTTTCTTACTTTGTGGATCAAGGTTATTTAATTCCATAAAAGGCACAGTTAAGGTTCCTTTTAAGAAAATAACTTGTTTCTTGTTTTGTGGTGGGTTTGGGAGGGAGTTGTTTTGTTTTGTTTTTTGTTGCTTTGTGCTTAGCACACCCAGGCTAGGAGTAGTAAAGGGCAGGGTTTTTGTTTTTTTTATTTTTTTCTCACAGTTTAGGCTTCTTCTTGATAATCATGTGTACTATTTACTCACTGAAAAGACCTAACCTTTTTTTGTGCAAAATGACATCTTAGCCCTAGTCACATGATTGGAAAATCTCTACAAGTTGGGCCCAAACTGACACAGTCCTTATAGTCACATATTTCCAGTCGACACAAAATCACAGGTTGGCATTGCTCTAGGACAGTGGTTCTCAGCATGTGGTCTCTGGACCAACAGGCACAGCGTCACCTGAGGACACATGAAAAAGGCACATTTCCTGGCCCACCCCAGATCTACTGAATCTAAAGCTGTGGACTAGGGCCCAGGGTTCTGTGTCTTAACAAGCACTCCAAGTTAGAGAAAACTGTCCTAGAAAAGAGTAGCCAGATACAGTACACACCACAGTAAAAACTGTGTCTGCTCTTTGCCATCAGTTAGACTTCCAAGAGCTACCTGGGTTCAAATCCTGGATCCTCACCTTTGCCCTTCCAGAGCCACCTTGATCTAGGCCTTTAAAATGTCCTCCTGTTCCTGGACACACACCTTTCCCTTATATCCTCCCATGCAGGCTGGAATTTTCCAGTCAAAACTACTAAAACCAAAGAAGAGAGAACATGGGAGAAAAAAGAAAATAAGCATGATAGAATAAGAGAAAAAATATAAACCCCAGAAAAACCAACTTGATGAGCTTAACAAGTACCTGCTGATTGGTTTCTTTCCATTAACATGCAATCACAGGGCTGCCTAAAGACAAATGTCATCGACCAAAGGGAGCCCATGTTGATGGGCTCCCACGCCATGTTGATGGGCAGGGTATTTTTCTACAGCATCTGAATTTCTGACCTAAACTACCATCTGTCTTTTTTTTCCATTTGCTCCTTTGGACTAGGTCAACCAGTGGCAGGTAAAGTCAGGACAGTTTGCATAGAGAGGACTTGAACCACGTCTGAAGGATGAGAAGGATACATCAGATAAAGGACAATCATAATTAACCACAGTAGGAACTATGCTGAACCCATTACACACATCACCTCCATTCATCCTCACAGCAAACTGACAAGGTAATATTAATAATACTAGTTATTGTTATCGAGCACTCCCCATGTGCCAAGTACTGTCCTAGGTACTTTGCAGGTCTTCATGAATTTGATTCTTATTACAACTGTAGGAGCTACACAGTATTACACCCATCTTTCAGATGAGGAATTTGAGACACAAAAAGATTAAGCATTGGGCACAACACCACACAGAAGTAACCAAAGAGGACACAGTTGAACCCTGAGACTCTGACATGAAAATCCACTCTCCTGAGTGCTGTGTTTCTAGAAAGAGGGAGCACAGAGGTCTGAAGATGAACAGCTATCCAGGGAGAGCCAGGGAGCAGGTATTGGCTGGAAGGTTCATTAAGTGCTGGGTGAGTGTTGTGGTTTCCATGTCCAGAAATGATTTGCATGAGACAAAAAGAAGCTGGAACCTGTAGTCTGCAGCAGGTGCTGAAAAAGAGCTCTCGGTCTCAGATAAGAAAAAAGAAGTGACAAGTAAAGAAGATGAGCTACTCTATCCAGAGCTACATCAAGAGTCCTGGTTGCAAAGAACAGAAACCAAAATTAGCTAGCTCAATAAGCAATTCTTTGGATGGATTTTATAACATTGACAGGAAAGATAAAGAACCAGACCAAAAAAAAAAAAGCAATAACAAATGAGACCCAAACAACAGAAAATATAGTGACACAGCCAAAGGGCAGTCTGACTAATCACTGTCCTTAGATCCTCAATGTACCCTGTCCCTGACTGAGCTACCTTTCACTGAGAGTTACGTCAAAGCGTCCCTTCATCCATGTGTCACAACTTCAGGTGAGGGCATCAGATTGGCTGAGTCTAGGCCAGGGACAAGACTCTCTCAACTTCTAGAATCTCTTTTCTACCACCAAGATTCACACAATGCTCCCCCTTCCCCTCCCAAGTCCACAACATCCACAACAGCTGCTGAAGCCAACTTGAGCAAGTATGCCACTGCACCAGGTCAATAGAGGTCCTGAAGACCAGCTAGTCTGGAGACCAAAAAATAAAAACAGGTAGCCAGGTGTCCAAGGGAGAGGAGAGCCAGCAAGCCTCTTATGTGAGACACTTTAGCTTTAAAGACATCTGCTCCTGAATCATCAGGGAGATGCAAATCAAAACCAAACGAGCTTTCACCTTATACCTGTCAGCGTGGCCGTCATCAAAAAGACAAGAAAAAACGTATGTTGGCAAGATGCAGAGAATAGGGAATCCTTGTGCTCTGCTGATGGAATGGGAATTGGTGCAGCTACCATGGAAAACGGAATGGAGATTATTTCTCAAAATATTGGAAATACCATACAATCCAGGAATTCCCTACTGGGTATTTACCCAGAGAAAACAAAAACACTAGTTCAAAAAGATATATTCCCCCCTATGTTTATTGCAGCATTATTTCTTAGTAGCCAAGGTATGGAAGCAACCTAGGTGTCCATTGATAGATGAATGGATAAAGAGATGCTGTCTATGCAAGGGAACGTGAGTCAGCCATAAAAAAGAATGAGATCTCACCATTTACAACATGGATGGACCTAGAGGGTATCATGCCGGGTGAAAGAAGTCAGAGAGAAATACAAACACCACATGATTTCATTATATGTGGAATCTGAGAAAAGAAGCCAACAAACCAACCCAAACCAGAAAGAGACCTATAAATACAGAGAACAAACCGGTAGTTGCCAGAGAGGAGGGATGTGGGAGAATGGGCCAAATAGGCGAATGGGGATGAGAGGTACAGACTTCCAGTTATAGAACAAATAAGTCACGGAGACAAAAGGTACAGGATAGGGAATAGAGTCGATGTATTGACACATCTTATAGTAACAGATGGGAGCCACACTGGTGGTGAGCACTGCATCATATAGAGAGTTGTAGAATCACCGAGTTGTACCTTTGAAACTAACATCAATGATACTTCAAAAAAAAAGACATCTATTCTTGAAATCTTTTTCTTTGGGGTATCACCAGCCTTATGGAAAGGCTCCCCTCTATTCAGGAGGTTTCTGGGAACGTGAGGTCCCAACCCCATCCAGATATCTAAGTGATGGATATTACAAGTCACAAGATTGTGACTAATAATGATGATTGAAGGCTCCTGGAGTCAGTAGCTGGAAACCTCTCCTCCTGGTGACTGCCTTGAGCCTCCCCTTCTTGGCATGACTGATGCTCAGGGGAAGTACAGCAGGACAGGGTGCTCAAGAGAGGGAAGTTCACGATTATCTGCTGACCTCCTAGCAACAGGAGACATCATCATGAACATGGGATTTTTTTTCCCACCTGAGTGAAGGCTGGCACTGCATCCAAATATCCCTGCCAATACTTGTGAGGACCTGAAAATCTCACCATAAACTTTACAGTAATACACATTGCTAAGCTCCCAAAGTTCCCACTATTGCAGATTCCTGTTCATGCATATTTCCAGCCTGACACTGGAAGATCACACGGTGAATCACTGAGCAGTGCTCTATGCACATGTCGGTGCCTAAGAAATCCAGTGGCTGAAAGGAAGGCACAGCCATGCACATGGTCGGGAGAGAACGATTACCACTGTGAACGTGAACCCAACAGATGATCGAGGGTACAACAAAAGGAAACTTTTAGTAGGGAAATTTAATTTCACAAGAAAAACCTCTAGAAAATTGCAAATGCAATCATTTGATTTAATCTTCTGCATTTGAAGAACTCTGCAAATGCAAAACACATTTAAACATTTATAAAATTAAGATGCTAAAATTAATGTTTAGCTATTACAGAAATGCTTATGATTGTCTGGCAACTGTGCATAATTAAACAGCAATTTCAAACATTACTGGGTCGGGCCCCATTCAGTCAAACTGTGTGGAAAAAAAAAAAAAAACATGCAAGAGTTATTGGAAGAAAAGTTTATGGGCTGTAAGCCCTCTTGTGGCCACAAAGCACAGGACAGCCAAGGACTTTGCCACCCCTCCACCCTTGTCCCCATCCCCAGTCCCAGAGGAGGTGGGGTTGGGGTCCAGGGGCTGAGCATGAGGCCTGACTCCTTCACCATCCCAGGACCTCTGATTCTAAGGAAAATGCTGGGCAGTAAGCAAACACCCTTCTCTCTTTCTAGTGCCACCAAGGACATGAGGACAGAGCCCAAACCTTCCCACTCCTCCACTGTTAACCTGGTAACAGCATGTCACTTCTGTGGGGCTTAAAGTTGCATTGATGGAGGGTATCATTTGATCTAAAAGAAAGCACCATCATTCCCATCTGCAAGATGCTGAACCTGAGGCTTCAGGGGACACTGTGACTTGCCCAGCATATTTCATTCTTCCCATCAGATTTTAAATGTCTTCCCTAACCACCTTACATTAAGTCACACCACCACCCACCCACACCAGCTACTGTCAAACACTCTACCCTCTTTACCTCCACTTCTCAAATGGGGGGCAAATTATCCTGTCTACATCTGGTCGCATGTTGGCTCTATGTCGCCCACACTGGAATGGAAAGTCTAGTGGGTCCAGATCTGTCTCTTTCACCCATGGGTCCCTGGGCTTGGTGCTCAGTTAGTATCTGTGGAACCATGGGTGATATGATGGGTAAGGCATGTGGCTGAGACACAAGAACAGGCCAGCTGACTCCAGACTCATTAGAGAAACACATTCTCCCTTGGGGCTTGTTGGCCTGGTGCAAGCTGCTGGCCCTCCTGTTCAGGTCAGCCTGCAGACCCCTCACACTCTGTGTTCAAAGGTTAATTTTTACATTTTATCCAACAGTCTCATTCCTCTACCATTATTCAATGTTTGGGATTGGAGGTGCCACTCTCCAGCCTGTTGTAGAAGCAAAAACATGGGATGCCAGCCTGATTCCTCTGCATTGGAGCAGTTCTTCCATCTTGGTCTTCTCTAACAGACACCAAGTCCTGCAAATTCCGCCTCCTGGGGCACACCTCAACACACCAGCTGTCCACCCAGCTCCAGGCTACAGCCAGAAGGTGTTTCTAAAACAGCAGAGCCATGTCTGTCCTTGTAACTTAGAACCCTCTGGGGGTTCCCTGTTGTTTTTAGGAGAAAGTGCAAAATGGCTAGTATGGCCCTTTTGGCAATCTGCATGATCTGGCCCCTGCTAGTTCTCCATCCTCCTCTCCCTCACCTGCTCTAGCCTTAAAGACTTTCTACCAGAGAGCTCCTCCCTGCCAGCCACTACACTAGATCCTTTCAGGGACATCATCTTATTAAATTCTCTCAATACCTCTGCAAGAGAGATGTTACTATTCCCATTTTTTGTTTTTTATAATGAAGCAGGCTCAGAGAAGCAAATGTGATTTGCCTGGGGTCCCAAGTCTTCCCAGTTCGAAATTCATTGTTCCTTCTATCTCAGCCTTCTGCTCCCCACCCTCATTACTGTCATTAGCAATGTTTGTTGAGGACCTACTGTGAATAGGACACCATGCACGATAGGTTCCAGGGCACTGTCTCTACTAAACAAGTCACAAAGCACCAGTAAGGCAAAGGCTGCAGGGATGGGGGTGCAGAGATAGCCCCCAGTGGGGAGAATGTTCCAGGCAGCTGCTCATCCAGGTATTAGAGTTGTCCATTTACTCTAGTTGCCATGACAACCTCACCCTTTAAATTTGGAAAGTTTCATTAACAAGATCACCCTTTTCATGGAAACAAAAAACAAAAAACAAAACAAAAACAGGCCAACTCAGCCCCTAGGGGAGTGTACTTTCTATGGAGTACTTCTCTTATAAAGCCAGTCACAAGATAAAAATGCTCTAAGTCTGGTAAATATGAACAGGAGAACAATGAAAACCACTTTCATCTGCACTAATTTGGGATTTATTAAACTCAAAAACCTTTGCCCTGGGAAGCAGTTGGTTTGAAAAATATATTTTGAATACCTGAATGAAGAAAGGAATATTTTTAAATAAAATTAACTTCTCTCATAAATAAATATAATATAGACATAGATGTGTTTAATTGCACCATAAAAGTGCCTAGAAAAATAAAGTGGCTCTGAAGATTGGATTTTCCAGTGCACTGTAATTTATGATTAGAATGTCAACACTGACTCGTGGGAAAAGCTTGGGATTTCAGCTGAGGATCATTTGCCACTAGTAAGCTTTTTTTTTTTTTTCATTTTAATATGGTCATGATAATAAATCAGACAGTCTACACTTAACAACAATTTGAAAAAGTGCTAAAGCAGTGTTCATCATGTTTCTTTAATCCCATCTCAGGTCTTTACTTTTTTTTAGGATTTTATTTATTTATTCATGAGAGAGACAGACAAAGAGGCAGCGACATAGGCAGAGGGAGAAGCAGGCTCCCCATAGGGAGCCCAGTGCAGGACTCAATCCCAGGACCCTGGGATCACGACCTGAGCCAAAGGCAGATGCTCACCACTGAGCACCCAGGCATCCCATAGATCCAGGTCTTTATGTTTCCGTTCATTTGGACCCTATTTCTTTTCTACATGGATATTTAATATTCCTCCTCTGCTGCCTTAGGGAATCACATGCACCAGAGGATCAGACCAGGGTGAGATTTGTACAGTGTACCCACTGTACAAATGTTTATGGACACTTGGCTATACACAGTTATGCAGAGGTGAGCACAGCACACCAGTCACTGAGGGGAAACCCCAGGCCATGCTGGCACAAGGGAGAAATGCCCGGTGACTGAACTCTGAGCATCAAGTTTGCTTTAGGGCAAATGACTTCACTTTTGGAAATGGAAATTTTCTTTGGAAACCCTTCCAGGCTTGTCTGGTGAAAATGTCCACTGTCACCTTTTCTGTACACAGGACCCACAGAAATTCCTTCTTCCAGACAGCGTGGTTTCTTGGTAAGAATGACTGTACCAGGTGCCATGTGTGATTTTCAAGTCCCATCCAAACTAAAGTGTCTACTCACCTGTCTCAGTCTCCAAAAGTAAGGACACCAAAGATCATACTCACTTGCTTCTTCTCTAGAGGCTAGAATGAACAAAAATGGGAAGATGGTACCTGAGAGTAGGTCAAAGCCTCTAACTCATTCATACCATCTCTTCCATTCTTCACTCATTCATTACTCATTTATTTATTCTATGAATTTGTTAAAGACCTACACATTGGTATGTCATCTACTAGGCACTGGGATACTATGGTGAACAGGCCCCAGACCTGACCTCTTCCCTTTGCTCTCCGTTATCCCATCATATAGGCTGTGTTCTTATGCACCATGTTCCTGCCTCAGGATATTTGCACTTAGTGTTTCCTCTGCCTAAAATGATCTTCCCCTGACTCTTTGTAGAGTGCATGCCTCCCCCATCCTTCTAGCCTCAGTTCATAAGTCACTTCCATTAACCACTCTAAGAGAAATCACCCCTTCCCAGCCTGCCCTGCATTTATTTCCCTTATAGGTGATATGAAATTATTCTGATTTTTTTTTGACAGCTCTTTGCCTTCTTCCCTACAGGATCCCAAGCACTTGACACACTGCCTGGCTTATTATAAGACATAATAGAATTTATTTAGCACTTACTATATGCCAGTTGCCCTTTGGAGTGTTTTATGTGCACTCTCCCAATTAATCACCCCTACAAGCCTATAAAGCAGGTATTAATAGAGGCATAGAGAAGCTGTATAACTTGGTCTTACAGGGTGAAAAGAGACAAGGTTGACTTTTGAACCCAAGAAGTTTGATTCCAGTGGCTGTGCTTTTAATCCCTACACTAGGGATGCCTGGGTGTCTCAGCGGTTGAGTGTTTGCCTTCAGCTCAGGTCGTGATCCCAGGGCCCAGGGATCAATCCCACATCGGGCTCCCCAAGGGGAGCCTGCTTCTCCCCTTGCCTATGTCTCTGCCTCTCTCTCTCTGTGTCTTGTGAATAAATGAATAAAATCTTAAAAAAAAATCCCTACACTAGACCAGCCCTCCATTTTGTCAGTCAGCATTTTGAATGAATGAGTGAATAAAGACATAACAATAAATGAGTGAATCTAGGGTGGAATACAAACAGTAAACAAATAATTGTTTAAAAGCTACATAAACACAAGGAAATAAAGTCTACAATGCAAGCATGTAATAGAGAGATCAAGCCTAGTTTAGAGCATCAGAGAGACCTGCCTGAAGAAGTGACACTAATTTAAGTGACAGTGTGGAGGGAATATGGGAGTTAGCGGGAAAAAAGGGTCATTTATTCATCAGATAATGTGTTGGCGACCCAGGAAACAGAGGCAAGCTGAACACAAGTACCAAGCCTCAGGTTCAGAACAACATCTCTTTGTGATGTTGTGGACAGACAGGCCATATACCAAGGTAGGAACAAAAATTAGTAAGTTTTTTCAAAGGTCTAATTTGCAGAATTACCCATAAACAACTTGTAGAATTTAAAATATATCTTTTCAATGCAATGATTTTTAATGGTCTTTCCTACCAATATACTTGTCCATCTATAGAGAAGTATATGTAATAAGAAAGGTAGCTGTGCAAATAGCCCCAAACTGAATAATAAAAAAACAAATTGGGATCCCTGGGTGGCGCAGCGGTTTGGCGCCTGCCTTTGGCCCAGGGCGCGATCCTGGAGACCCGGGATCGAATTCCCACGTCGGGCTCCTGGTGCATGGAGCCTGCTTCTCCCTCTGCCTGTGTCTCTGCGCCTCTCTCTCTCTCTGTGACTATCATAAATAAATAAAAATTAAAAAAAAAATAAAAAATAAAAAAATTATTTATCAATAGGGAAATGTATTAAATACATTTTGGTACCATCATATCATGTGGTATATTCTGGAACAATTTTTTTAATGATTTTAATCAAGTTGTAATGGCATATAAAGATCCACAAGACAGAGGCACCTGGGTGGCTCAGCGGTTAAACGTTTGCCTTCGGCTCAGGGCATGATCCTGGAGTTTTGGGATCGAGTCCCATGTCGGGCTCCCTGCATGGGGCCTTTTTCTCCCTCTGCCTGTGTCTCTGCCTCTCTCTCTCTCTGTCTGTCTCTCATGAATAAATAAATAAAATCTTAAAAAAAAAAAAGATCCACAAGACATAGTGTCCAGTGGGGGGAAAAAATGTCCAGTAACACTTGACTGCATCAAGAATGATTCTATTTATGTATCTTTTAAAAAGAGAAACAAGCTATGCCTGTGTGCACACAATACACACATGTACACACCCAAATAGAAATGCATGTTTTGAACTGCTTGGGTTGTTTTGAAAGAACACTCAGCTAATTCTTATCCATGATATCTCGGGAGGAGGAGAAGTAGAAAGAAGATTCTGATGACCTATCCTGCTGAAAACCCCACCAGCCACACAGCTCCATCTGGGCCATCTTCCTAGAGTTTCCAGCCTGCCTTGATTTGCTTTCTCATTCACTCGGGTCAGTGGTTCTTGGATTCTGACTCTCGGCTTATTACTGACTCGGCATTTGAGCTTTATCCAAGGTTCAGAATACCTGCCTGTGTATCCACTATTTGACCTTGGGCCTGCTTTCAACCAACCAATGTACTTCTGTTTTCCTTGTCCACAGGTCTTTTTTTTTTTTTTTTAGATTTATTTATTTATTTATTCATGATAGACATAGAGAGAGAGAGAGAGACACAGACACAGGCAGAGGGAGAAGCAGGCTCCATGCCAGGAGCCCGACATGGGACTCGATCTCGGGACTCCAGGATCACGCCCTGGGCCAAAGGCAGGCGCTAAACCTCTGAGCCACCCAGGGATCCCCCTTGTCCACAGGTCTTAACCCTCACCAGGAAGTAAGGTAAAACGTCCTCCTCAATCCCTTGGTCTCACAGCTGAAAAGAAGCTCAGCATTTCTATAGACCAGATAGGGGCACAGTCATAGCTGGTGACAGGATTATAGTCAAGCTTAATGTTGGAATTTCCCTTAATCTGTTGTATATGCTACATTGTCCTTTTTATTTGTTCATTTTCTTTCCAGGATTCTAAAATAGATTAGCTCAACATATCAGGGGGCGAAGTCATGTTTGGTTGGTTGAATTTGTAGGTAGTGACATCAGTAAAATGATGTCTTCACTAACAGGGTGCTGGAGCAAAGCCACGATTGCTTCTCAGATTCATCCTTCCCTCGGGGTCCTGACCCCTGCCCTCCTCACCTGTCCCAGCAGCATCTGCGACTGCACCTGGTACTCTGTGCCACGCCCACATGGTCAGCAAGGGGAGAGAAAGAGAGCAAAGACCGGGAGCCCGGAGAGAAGCTTCTCCTGTTTCAGTTCAGGAAGCTGTTAAGTCCTAAGGAGAGCTATAACCTGCATGAAGGACTCAAGGATGAAGCTAGTGAGACAGAGAACTTGCCTTCTTGGAGGTCCCAGATCAGGTTAGGAGACTGACACAGGGACACATACTCTTGGTGCCGTTTGGTGAGTGATAAAGTAGTCACAGGCACAGGAAAATAAACACAAAAATGAGGGGTCCTTGCTGAGCCAGAAGATTCTGGGAAAGCTTCCTGGAGGCGACAGACAGATGAGGAAGGGTATCGAGGCACAGATGTGGTTGCCAAGGGAAGAGCATGAGTCAATGCACCACCCTGGAGATCAGAAACCCGCAGACTGGCACTGCTCAAGCATTAGCGATGATGGAGTGGCTGTGGGAGGAGATGGCACAGGAGGGGCAGGCGGGGCCCAGCAACGGAGGCCCCGACCACCAGGCCACGCCATTTCCATGGCATTCCGACACACCAGCCGGCGTTTCCCTACTGACCCTCCAAAGCACTGAGTGGTATCTTAGCATCCTCGTATCATAATTAAATATGTTGGGGGAGGGAGATGTCATCTTTGTTAAATATTGGTTAAAACTGTATCTGACTCTTGTTGACATTCCTTTCTAAAATAAAATGGTCCACTTTTAGAAAGTTCTAGATAATGAGCACCAGGATGGTTGCTTTTCAAGGGCAGCCCCCTGCGTGCTGGCCTGGCTTACAGTCAGGAGGAGGTACGTGCAGAGCTTGGAGATGGTGCCAGTCTCAGGATGTGCCCTGCAGGGTTTCACTTCCTTCTGCTGAACCTCGTGCTTGGAATGTGGTAATGCAGAGGTGATTTGCCTCCCTCTTCAAATGAGAGAACAACCAGATGTTCCTTGATATTAGAATTTTGCGGTACAGCCTGGATACTGGTGCAGCAGCGTTCTGACAGATACCGATGTGATAGACGATTTTCCAACTTGCCGTGGTAATTCCAAGTACAACACAGCCAGATAGGAAAGCCAGATGATTCAGGGCACCACTCGCTGCAGACAGGCAGTCTCAAAACATGAGTGCATTTTTTTGATACCAGAAAAGAAAAAAAATAATAATCCAGGGTTCTACTACTCATAAATATACTCTATTATCTCAATTGATATTGACTTTAGTTTTTTAAATTCAGGTTCATTAAGGTGTAATCTATAATCAGGAGAATGAACGCTGTTTGGGACTTGTGGTTCAGTGCATTTGGTAAGGCAGTGGGACCACGATGGAGATACAGAATGTTTCATCACCCCAAAAAGTTCCCTCGTGCCTTTTGTGGGTCACCTTCCTCTCTCTCGGGTCTCTGGCAATCACTGATCTGATTTCTACCCCTGCGGTGGTATTGCCTTAAAGTTCTTAAGAAATAATGTAAGAATCAAATAAGAAATTTCAAATATTATAGAAAATGATGAAAAGAGAAATAAAGGGCAATTTAAGAAATTTTTTCCTCTTTTTTTGTGAAGATACTGGACTTGGGAGGAAAAGCAAAGACCTATTTTTTTTTTTGTCAGTTATTTTTGCTCTATTGTGTTTAGAAAATGTAGTCTTAAACTTTTGACCAAATGGAATTTATTGAGATTTTCCCCATGACCAGTTATATGGTCAATTTTTATAAACGTGGAATAACTACTTGACAATAAGGAGTAGTCTCCATCAGCTGATATGACAATGTATATTAGATTAAAATTACTAATCTTATTAATTAAAATGTATTAATTCTATTTTTATTACTATTAGCTAATTATAATTATAGGTTAATTATAACGTTCAGATCTTCTATTTTTAATTTAATCCCATTTTTTTCATCATGGTAAGTGTACTTTTCATCCCCATCACCTATTTCCCCCGCCCTCTCACCACCTCCCCTCTGTTCACCATCAGTTTGTTCTCTATAGTGAAGAGTCTGTCTCTTGGTTTGCCTCTCTCTCTCTTTTTTTCATTTGCTTGTTTGTTTTGTTTCTTAAATTCCATACGTGAGTGAGATCACATGGTATTATCTTTCTCTGACTTATTTCACTTTGCATCATACTCTCTAGCTCTATCCATGTTGCTCCTAATGGCAAGATTTTGTTCTTTTTATGGCTGAATAATATTCCCTTGCATATGTATCTATCACTTCTCTATCTGTTCATCTGTTGATAGACACTTGAGCTGCTTGCATAGTCTGGCTATTGTAGATAATGCTGCAATAAACATAGGGGTGCATATATCCCTTTGAATTAGTAGATACCCAGCAAGTGCAATTGCTGGATCATAGGGTAGTCCTATTTTTTTATTTTTTTGAGGCAACCTCATACTGTTTTTCACAGTGGCTACGCCAGTTTATATCCCCACTAACAGTGCAAGTGGGTTCCTTTTTCTCCACATCCTCACAACACCTGTTGTTTCTTGTGTTTTTGGTTTTAACTATTCTGACAGGTGTGTGGTGATATCTTACTGTGGTTCTGATCAGCTTTTCCCTGATGATGAGTGATGTTGAGCACCTTTTCATGTGTTTGTTGGCCATTTGTCTGTCTTCTTTGGAGAGATGTCTGTTCATGTCTTCTGCCCATTTTTAAATTGGATTGCTTGTATTTTGGGTATTTAGTTGTATCAGTTCTTGATATATGTCTGATACTGATCCTTTTGTATATGTCATTTGCAAATATCTTCTTCCATTCAATAGGTTGCCTTTTAGGTTGCTAAAGGACTGTTTCCTTTGCTTAATTATAACTTTCAGATCTTTTCAGTTCCTATATATTTTTCTCTATATCTCCTAATCCTTAAACTAGCCTACTGTATCAAAAAGACTCCAATATATACAATAACTCAAATGCATAGAAGCTTATTTCTCACCTTTATAAAATATACTGGTCACAAAGTGATTCAAGGACCCAGCTCTTTCCACCTTGAGACTCCTCCATCTCCCAAGGCCCCATCATTGTCATTGGGAGGTGGAGACAGAGTGAGCTTCTTAAAAGTCTTGGCCCAGAAATGTCCTATATTACATTGGCTGGAACTGTCACATGGCCATATCCAGCTGCAAAGGAAGCTGGGGAATGTAGTCCAGTGGTGTACTTGGGAAGAAGAGATCACAGATTCTGATGATCAGCTAGGAATCTCAAACCTAGTTTTGTGTGTTAACAGGAATGAATTAAAAATCTCTTTTATGATTCTGTATATTTCTCACTGCAGTCCCTACTCCTTATTCTTTACATAATTTGATGCTTTGTTATTTGGTACATGTATTGGTTTTCTATGCTGATGCAACAAATGACCACAAATGTAGTCACTTAAACAACAAACATGTATTATCTTACAGTTCTGGAGGTTGGAAGACTAGCCCGGGTAAAATCAAGGAATTGGCAGGGTTGCAATTTTTCTGGAGGTTCTAGTGGGGAATCTGCTTCCTTGCCTTCCTTGCTCCGTAGGCTGCCCACATTCCTTGGCTTGTGGTCCTCTTCCATCTTCAAATCCAGAAACTCCACCACTCACATCATATCCCATGTTCTGACCCTGCTGCCTTCCTCTTTCACTTAGAGGACTCTTGTGATTACACTGGACCCCTGGATAATCTAGGATAACCTCCCTATCTCGAGGTCCTTAAACACATCTACAAGGTCCCTTTTGTCATGGTCACATTCTTGGAGCTTCCGGAAATTGTACCTGACCATCCTTAGGGGGCCCATTTCTCTGTGTGCTAAGAACCTGAAGGTCTAGATGGGTGATCATTATGATCTGATTTTGGATGATACCCTTCATAACAAAGTGCCACTTCTGCCTTATTTTAATCCTAGGCTTTGAATTCAACTTCCTGTGATGTTAGCATCGTTTGCTGATATTTGCTCAATATGTCTTCATCCAGGCCTTTCTTTTAACCTCATGGAGTTGCCTATTTTGGATGACTTTCATCCAAATTTGAATTCTTAAAAAACTGAGAGGTTTCCTTCTTTTAGTGAATAAAAGCTCTTTCACAGCTGCTGGTATTATGTTTGCCTCCTTTTTTCTGATGTCTGTCACAACACACTTTGTTGCTCCAGCTCTTCTCAAAATGTGTTTTGGGGCTCGATTACTGTCCATTGGAATGCACTCCCCCAAGGGCTGGGACCAGGCCTGGCATGCGGACCACCAAATTGCCCCAGTACCCAGCACAGCACCAGCTACACAGTAGGTGCTCAGAGACATATGTTGATGAACGGATGCATTTCCCTAGGTAAATAATCTGGGTCAGGTAAGGGGAGCTACCCTCTCCCCAGGATTGCTTTTGATGACTCTCCCATTTCCTCATCTACAGATCTACAGACCCATAAGTCCAGAGCTAAGCTTATAGCTTCCCAGATTCAACACCTGGCCATTCTGTCATTGGAAGACATTCCTCCCAAGAAACCAGAATGATGGCAATCTGCTCCCCGCTCCTTGACTAGCATTTCCCCAGGGCCAGGGCTGGCTGCCCAGTCAGCCAAGACAATTTTTACTTCCTCTAAATGACAGCCCTAAAACATTGCAGAGAATCTGGATATTGCCACCTAAAAAAGCCCTTCCTCATGTGACTTTCCAGAGAAACCCAAAAACGAATGTAACAACATTTTAAAGAGATTTGGCATTTGCTGCCACAGGAGGATACATACAGTGAATTAATTATTTAGCTATTTTCTGTAAAGCAGCCCAGAAATACCTTTGAGGCGTCTGTGTTTAATTCTGCTAAAGGATTAGCAGTCTGCCTAATTTCTCTCTTTCATATTTTACTAACTTTTTTTCCTGCTATGTTTACTCCATTAAAGTCCATAACAGCATAAAAGATGAAAGAATGCATTCAATTGTTTTAAAATGCTAATATCACCAAGCCTGTGGTGGCTGCTCACGGTGATTTCTCTTTTAATGAGGAAATGACTTGGTAAATTTCTGACTCCCAGTGTAAACTGTTTGGTGTTCAGTTCACAGCCTCAATAATTTATGTGTTAACTTGATCAATAGTAGCTTTCATTGAAAACCTAAAAAATCTGCATTACCTATGTTGTTGGCAACAGGAACCAACCTGGTGTCCGTAAGTCAAGCACTTACTTCTCTCCGGAAAGCAGAGTGTGGTAATCGTAAGCTGGTAGGAACCATGAGTTGGTAAAAATTCCATGGGCACAGAAGCTATGAGGAAGGGACACCTGGGTGACTCAGTGGTTGAGCATCTGCCTTTGGCTCAGGGCGTGATCCTGGAGTCCCAGGACAAGTCCCACGTCAGGCTCCCCGTGGGGAGCCTGCTTCTCCCTCTGTCTGTGTCTCTGCCTCTCTCTCTGTGTCTCTCATGAATACATAAATAAAATCTTAAAAAAAAAAAAAGGCTATGAGAAAACAGAAATGATAGAGTAGAAAGAAATTCATGGGAGCCAAAAGAGGCAGAAGACATTGTCACCTTGAGGGTTGAGCTCCGGAAGGGAGCAGTGAACACCTCCTTGAGTTGGGGAATGCAATAATGGGGCCTTGAGCATGAAAACGCTTTCCCCACTCACTCTAGGAGGATTTATCTTATTGGGAAGTATGCTTACAATCATTCCCATTATTGGGGATAACCCAAATATGTCCTGACAAGCAAATGACCCGCTCTAGTGCCATTGGTTCCATGTGGAGAGTAGGTGGCAGGTATGGCTGGCTCAGGGCAAACACATCGATGCTGGAGAGAACTATTCAAGTGGCATGCGCAGCCAAGGGAAAGTCTGCCTCTGTAGGTAAAAAAATAGCATAGTTCAGTGGTTATGACAGGAAACAGTCTTCATCATGCGTTCAACAAGTAGCATCAGGCACGGGATGGGCAGGGCCCGATGTAGGACCATGCAGACTTTGCAAAGTTGCAGCCCCACCTCTGGGTGCTGCCGGGACTAGAGCAGCAACCAACAGACTCCCAGCCCTTGCAGAGCTTATGTCCTAGTGGGGGTCACAGGGAGTCAACCAGTAAACAGACAAACCGTGAAGGGAACCGATGGGATTGTGCTCAGTGCTGGGAAGAAAAGCACCAGGTAAAGATTCAGGGGGTGTGTGCTCATTCGCTGTTGCTGCTCTAACTGATGAGGAGAACAGAGGCAAGAGAAATGTAGTAAAATTAAATCTCCTTACAGCTCGCAGCCCACTGACAGATGCCTGAAACATGCATAGCAAGGCATTGCTCAAGGAACTCATGCGGCCTTTATGCCCTTCATGTTGATGTTTTATTAAAGATTAAGAGTAATCTTATTTTAACAGCAGCCGGCCCCTCAAGGTCCTGAAAGCCTTGCTTCCAAATTCCTTAGAGACTTACAATCCCTCACTCGCAGTAATTAAAAGGTATCTAATCAGTCCCTCCTCACAATCCCAGTGCAGCTCTTTCTGGCCACGGGTCCTGTCACCATGCTATAATAAAATCACCTTTTTGCACCAAGAACATCTCCAGAATTCTTCCTTGGCTGTGCACTCTCAGACCCAAATTTCAAATCACATCAGAAGGCATGAACACAAACTTAGCGGCTTCCATAAAAGCAAATTTATTTGCTTACATTTGTGGGAGGCAGAAGGCCTAAAATCAGAGTGTCGGCAGGACTGTCTTCCTTCCAGAGGCTCTAGGGAAGAATCCGTTTCCTTGGTTCCTGGTCCCATCCTCTGCAGCATAGTGTCTTCCTCTGTCTTCTCTTCTGGCTCCCTCTCTCACCCCCTTGTTCTGTTGCCTTTTCTCACTCTGATCCTCCTGCCTCTCTCTTACAAGGATTCCATAGTAGTTACACGGGCCCATCCGAACAATTCAGGATAATACCTCCATCTCAAGAGCCTTAATTTAATCACAAAACTCTCTTTTTGCCACATGAGGTAAATATTCACAGGGGCCTGGGGATCCTGATATTCCATCGTTAGGGGACTGTTGTTCCTTCTATCACAGACGGATGACCTTTCTGAGGAGGTAATGCTTGAGCAGAGGGTCTGAGGCAGGAGCGAGCTTGGCATGCTCAAGAGCAAAGACCAGTGGAAACCAGACTTGGCTGAGAGAGGACAGGAAATGAGGTGGAGCCAGAGAGGTGGAGGGGCTGTGGCGAGCTGCTTGGATTGTACTCAACATTTGGTGGGCAGCTATCCAAGGATTTTAAGCGGGGAAGTCCCATGATTTGATTTATGCACTTGAAAGATCAAGATCCTCTGGCTGTGCTGTGTAGACTAACCACGTGGGGCAATGATGGAAGCAGAGAAAGAAAGAGGCTCCCACAATATTACAGGTGAGGGTGGCTTAGACTGGGGCGGTGCTGGTGAAGAGGGTAAGGACCCAGAGTGTTCGAGATGCAGTTAGAAGACTAAGAAGACCCTGAGCAAAGATTCAGGGGCAAGTAGCTTACTTGGGAGGCGGATCCCAAGAAGCATCCAGTGAGGATGTAGGAAAGAGACAGGGAAGGGAAGACAGTCAACAGCGAGTGGGTGCATTAGGTGCTGTGAACACTGGGGCTGCATCCATCTGGCGCTGCTGAGAATCAGAACTGCTCCGTAGAAAGTGCGCATGCTCCACTCACTCCCACCCCCTATTGTTGGGGAGCCCCTCTGGTCTTCCAGATCCCCCCACACCCATGGCCAAAGAACCCCCTTGGCCAGAGAACCAGGAGAATGTTGGCATGAAAGAGAACTGTCCCCGGTGACCTCCAGGGTGGGCTACGGAGAACTGGTGGGGCACCCAACCACCTGTTACTCGCAGATCTTTGCATCTTCTGGAAGGAATGGGGCTGCTGGTGGCCCTGGGGAAGTGGCTGCCTTAGAGAGTAACCTGTACCTGCCACTGTGACCAAAGAGAGAGAAAGGAGCGCAGAGGACTCAGACTGGTAGATTGAGGGAGGATGGTGGCTCCTTTCTATTTTCTCAGTGAAAGAATAGAAGTCACAAGCTTAGAAAGTGGACAGGGTAAGATGCTGGAGCTCTGAGGAAAGTACAGGTCTGACACAGTCATGGCATAGTCGTGGAGAACTATGGGAAGGTGGGTTACCTGAGAAAACACAGCACAGAGTAGAGCAGTGCCAAGCGCCCCTGTTGAGATGACAGACGAGACCACCATCCAAGTTACGTGTCTCCTTCCAGCCACACTCAGGGGCTTGGGCGTCAGCAGAGCCACGGTCTGGTTTAATAGGGGCCGGTGTGAGTGAAGGTGTGAGTGAAGGTGTGAGTTGGCAGGTGTGAGTGAAGAGCAGAGTGGGGACCAGAAAGTTAAAATTTAGGCTTCGGCATTACGGGGAACACGGGTTTTGTGGGGCCTGATGTGGAAATAGTTTTGGGTGCTCCCTTTAAGGAAAAGCTTACAATATGACAAAAAATAAAATTAAAAACCAAAGTGAATATTTCTTAAGAATGAGAAAATAAATCATCACTTTAACACCACAAGATCCAGAGAAGTAACATGAGTTAGTATTAATTAGCTGCCTGATACAACTTTGTGCTACTTTCTTTCCCACCTTTTATTTTTCCTATTCATGTGACAGTAATTATGTGTTATTTTCTATACAGAGAATAAAAATCTTGCCTTTCCTCATGAGGCTGATTTGTACTTGGTTTTTTTTTTTTGTCTTATGGATAGTTGAGGAAATAAAACGTGTAACTTCCTACAGATAAACTTATTATTGTAATACTTCATGGAGCTCTGGATGAGTTAATGCAAAAAATCAGGTGAACCTGTTGTTTCAATCCACCAGCCCACCTACCCACCTCTCTATCTATCCATCCCCCATCCGTCTGTCTGGCCATGCATCTACTCACCCACAAATCCAGCCAACCCCATGCATCCAGCTGCCCACCCTCCACCTGTCCACCTGTCTGTCCACCTATCTACCTGCTATTCACCCATATATCCCTCCATTTATTTAATTTTTAAGACATTTTTAAAAGATTTATTTATTTATTTGAGAGAGAGTGGGGAGGGCAGGGGCAGACAGAAAGACAGAACCTCAACCAGACTCCTTGTTGAGCGAGGAGCCCCACAGGGGCTGGATCTCACGGCGCTGAGATCATGACCTGAGCTGAAACCCAGATTCAGACGCCCAACCGACTGAGCCACCAGGCACCCCCACCCCTCCATTTAAATCCTCATTAGGCATCTGATAAATATAAGGCATGCAGCTTAGTGTTTCATTTAGACAACTGAAGCCTTTTCAAACTCTTTCATTCATTTGCACTTTCTTGGTTTCTCTTTATCAGGATGTATTTTATGCATGTAAATCCCTTGTCTCATTTATAATTTATAATTTCAACTTTAAGACCATAATTCAAGCCATTTCCCTCCTCCACGCTATTTGCATGGCTTGCACATGACTAATTAACTTCTCTAATCTAAGAATAAGCCTCCTCCTGACACTGTCAGTGTTGGGCAAGAGTGTATCATAAGCACTGTGGTGTCATTTTCTAAAATTTAATAAGGAAACAATAGGTTGGGATTTATAAATTTTCCAACAGTGGAGACATTTGCCCGGGGAGAGATGGATAAATAAAATTCAGTTCAGTAGCTAATAGAAAGGAAAAAAAACCAACACAAAACAAATGCATAAAGGAAAGGATTGTTGGAAAAGTGTGCTGAGCTTGTGCTGACTCCAGAATAGAGTTTAGAGAAAGGATAATCATGGTTACACAGATGCACATAACAAGCACCCAGCAGACACAAGACCGGAGTCATTGACATTCAACAAACACCTGCTGTGCACCTACCGCGTGCCCAGTAGGGACCAAGTTGCTGGAGATGCCAGATGATTAGAGCAGAGACAGGGGATCCCTGGGTGGCACAGTGGTTTAGCGCCTGCCTTTGGCCCAGGGCGTGATCCTGGAGACCCGGGATCGAATCCCACGTCGGGCTCCCGGTGCATGGAGCCTGCTTCTCCCTCTGCCTGTGTCTCTGCCTCTGTGTGTGTGTGTGTGTGTGTGTGTGTGTGTGTGTGTGACTATCATAAATTAAAAAAAAAATAGAGCAGAGACAGGAGGCAGACACCTAGACATCCAGCTTAGAGAACCACAAGGCGCCCTGAATTGGGAATATGCACAAAAGGCTTCGAGGGCCCTTAATCCATGTTCTCTCCAGCCCTGCTGGCTTCTTTCAGTTCCTCAAACTTGCCCTTTTCCGTCCTTTGGCCTTCCCAGGTTCTGAAATGCTCTTCTCCTGCTCTAGGGTTGACTGGCTGCTCATCCTCCGAGGGTCAGATTACAGGTCACCTCCTGAAAAAGCGTTTCTCTCACTTCCTTACGCGGGACTTCCTCTGTCATTCCAGTCTTGGTATCTGGTTAACTTTATATAATCTACCACGGTTTAAATAATTGTGTTTGCTTATTTACATTTTTTTTTTTATCTTATGTCCTCACTAAACTCTAAGTTCCAGGAGGATAGGTGCTAGGTCTGCTATGTCCACCATGGTACTCCAGGGCCCTAGCAAGTGCCCATCACATAATTTCAAATGTTTATTGAATGAATAGATGACTGGGAGAGGAGGGCTCAGAGGGGAGACATCAGAAGGCACAGGGTCCCCAGATGGGCAAAGTGAGGATAGGGCTGTTCAGGAAACCTGCAGGTGCAAAGGCACTTGGGTAGGATAAAGAAGGGTGATCCCTGGACACTGCCTGATGGGGAATGAGAACCTGTTCCCGCCACAAGCCTGTGGATCTAAACCTTGGAAGTGTCCGTTCTTCCATCTTTCTTCTTTGGGAAAATGTTGAATCAGTGAGCAAACAAAACTGCTCAGTCTAAACTAAAACAAGGCAATAAAAACAAGGAAATGATGCAAATTATAGCTTATCAGATGCATAGGGTCAGGGGAACCTCAGGGTTGATAAAACTGCACAAGAAAATGAATCATGATTTGTCTCTAGATTGTTCTACTAGAAAAAAGGATACACTACATCTGTCTTGGTATAATTCCTAAAAGAACTGGCAGGCAATCATTATCACATTAGTCTAATTTATACTTGCTAATAGGCCCATTGTGTCATTCTCATCCCAGATGAGATCAACTCCATACAGCATGGCTCTGGCAGGGAAGGCCTGGCTAGGCTTGGTTAGCAGGAGCACCTGTCTGTTCCCCCATCTACCTCCGTCATCAGGTACCTTCCTTCCATCTCAGCCTGACGCCACTCGTAAGGATGGGATGACAGAAGCCTGAGCCTGCACCTGGGACTCCCTCAGAGTCTGGGCATCACACAAATTTGGTTTGTGTCATCTTCCAGGCTTCACCCAAATATAGATCCTAGTCCATTCCCTCTGTGTCCCACGTTACCATAGAAAGTATGCTCAGGGCTTCTGATTGAGAGAGAGAGAGAGAGAGAGAGAGAGAGAGATTAGCCAATGACAAGGATGCCATGTTACGTCCAGATTAATTCCAGACCTGCTCATCACAGGGCTGGTGGCACAGTGCACACCCCAGAGGGATTAATGATGATTAGACACCCTCCTTGTGGAGTGGAAGTGGAGAAGTGGTAATTACTTGGTGTTTATGCCTTCTCAAATGTAACGAATGAGCACATCCTTCCTCCCAGGAAAGCCTGCACCTCTGAGCATTAGCCACAGCCTAGGATTTCAGCGGATGTCAGCTCTGTTATTGACCAACCTAATGGAAGCATCCACCGAACCCCGGCTGGAGACTACAGTGGGATCTTGCTGGAACTAACTTGATGGTGAGATTGTGCAGGGAAGTTACCACATCATACCCTCAAGATTTCTTTGTCACAAAACAGAGGCAAAATTACGCTGTGAAATGCCCTTGATTGAGTGCAATGAAGACTTTCTGTTTAAGCAATAAAATGTTTTTCTTTGCCTTGCTAAGCCCAGCTTTGGAATCCACTGCTGCAAACCATGATTCTTGTCCCATCTGATTACACTTTAATTTTTTAAACTAGCGATGTTCCTCCAAAGGGAAGTTAAACTTTTGAAGCAACTAGAAACTTCTCAGTGATGAGGTATTTCATTAACACCCTGTCCCTGTGGTTTTGAAGTGGCGTCTGTCTCATGTCTCTCAGTGCCACTTGACAGTGTGAAAATGCTCTAAAGCTCCTGGGGACAGCCACTCTCCAGCTATTTTACACAAGTGACAACCATGTTCCTTGAGTTCTAGGAAAATGTGGGATTTCTTTCCTGTTCACTTGTGATATACTTTAATAAACAACTTGTTGGACCAATAAATAGCTCAGGCCCAAGGAATTTGTTTTCCACCAAGAAGGCAGGTAGGAGACAGAAGGGCCCTGCTCCATTGTCACACTTGTCACAGATTAGATGGAATAATGACTGTACTTTGCTATGATACTAATGCAAACAGCTCCACTGAGTCTCTAGAAAGCTCAAAACCCATCCAGGAGCATGACGCTTCCTCTGGGAAATGACTCTGCTAACATCAGTGATTTGCAGGCATTAAGTATATAGCAGGTTATTGTTCAAAGACATAACTGGTTCCCCCTGCCTTACTCTCTTGGGGAAGTACTTCAGGTTCTATTATCGAAACAACTACATAAAACAAAGACGAAGAGTTCTATAATTTGGCCTATAAAAATGAACCGGACCAGGTCTCCCATAAACTGGAGCCCCAGGCTAACAGGCTTTGCGGGTTCCAGGATGTAACTGCGGTGGTCAGCCTGCCCTGTGTCATGCCATCCTGGGAGGAGCAGGGGTGCTCAAAGCAAGTGGCTCTGCTGGCTTCTTTTCCACCCTGACCTCAAAACTGCTTCCCAGAGGACCGGCCTGCAAACTGGAGAAGGTGCGGACAAGGGGACCTCCCCCCACTCCCTCCTCCCTTGTTATATTATGGTTATTTGAATAAAGACAATGCACATTCATGGAGGGGAAAGAAGATCTCAAATGATACAGAAAAAAAGTCTTCAATAAAAAAGGACCACTCGCTCTCCCCTCTTCCAACCCTCTGCAGAGATAACCACCATCGACTTTTCTAGCACATCCTTTTGTTAAAATATTAAAGTAACTGCATCTATTTGCATACACTTTTAAAATATTCAGAGTTATGTTCTTTATATATGATGTTCTTGACGTTTCCCTTAATATGTGTTAATGATCATTTCATATCACATCGATCTCCATTTCTTAATTATATCATATTTCACTTTATTGTGATAAAATATACATAAAATTCACCCTTTTAAGTGTACAGTTCAGTGGCATTAAGTACATTCGAAGTGTCGAATGCATAACCATATGCAACGTCACCACTATCCATTTCCAGAACTTTTCATCATTCCAGACTGAAGCTCCACACTCATTAAATACTAGCTCCTCATTCTCCCTCCCATCAGCCCATGGTAACCTCCACTCTAGTTCCTGTCTCAATGAATTTGTCTATTTCAGTTACTTCATACATGGGGATTCATACTATATTGGTCTTTTTTTTTTTTATATTGGTCTTTTCGTGTCTGGCTTGTCTCATTTAACATAATGTTTTCCAAGCTCAGCCCTGTTGTAGCCATTTTTATAGCTGAATAATATTCCACTGTGTGGACATACCACATTTGTTTATCCATTCATCTCTCGACAGACACTTGGGTTGCTTCCATCTCTTGGCTCTTAGTATACAAGTACTGTTGAGTCCCTGCCTTAAATTCCTTATATGGTTAGAAGTAGAAGTGCTGGATCATATAGTAACTGTATGTTTAACTTTTTAAGGAACCACCAGACCATTTTCCATAGCAGCTGTATGATTTTTTATTTCCACCAGACATGTACAAGGGTTCCAATTTCCCTACATCCTCACCAATACCTGTAACTTTCCCTCTTTTTTTTTTTAAGTCATTGCCATCTTAATGGCTACAAAGTGGTATCTGGTTACAGTTTTGATCTGCACTTCCCTAATGATTAGTGATATTGTGTATATGTTCCTGTGTGTATTGGGCACTCAAATGTCTTTGGAGGAATGTCTAGTCAAGTCCTTGGCCCTTTTTGGGGTTGTTTGTTCTCTTTTGTTGTTGAGTTGTATCTATATTTAAATAAATTTTAGTTCAAGCATTATTTATATAAAGTGCCAAAATCATCAGTGTAGAGCTTAATGAATTTTCAAAGTAAACATGTTCAAGTAATCACCACCTACGCCAAGAAATAGACTCCGTCATGCCTCACCCCAGTCATTACTTAACCCCAACAGAGGTCATCCCTTCCTGGGCTGCTATCACTCATTCAGTCTTACGGGATTTCGAGCTTCAGACCCCTAGAATCATATAGTGTGTACATTCTCTTCTGTGTCTCTGACTCCTTTAATTCAAAATTATGTTTGCAAGAATTACCTATGTTGTTGCATAGAGAAGCAATTTGTTTTCATTGCTGTGTACTATTCCAGTAATATGACTTTTCCACAATTTATTGACCCAGTCTATAATATTTGGATATTTGCACTGTTTTCAGTTTGGGGCATTATAAATAGAACTGTTGGGAATATTCTTAATGTCTCTATGGTGTAAATCTGTGGGGAATACACACAGGAGTAGACCTGTGGGGTTATATTGGTGTGCATTTGTTCAATCTTAGTAGATGCTGATAAACAGTTTCCAGGCTACAGAGTTGTGTTCTCAATTCAAATACAGTTATTTTAGTTTAAAACATAAAGAAGTGATTGCACCAAGTTATACTCCATCCAGCAGTACAGTTACCCTGTACTTCTGGGTAACTTAATTGGGAGACTTCCCAATTAATTTTAATAATTCACCATGTAGATGTACATAATAAAATTATCTAGTTTCCTACTGAACAACATTTAGGTTGTGTATTACATTTAGGTTGTGTATTAGAGTTCTCCAGGAAAACAGAACCAATAGGATATATACAGATATAAAGAAAGAAATTTATTATGAGGATTTGGCTCATGCAGTTACGGAGACTGGGCTGTCCCCCCATCTGCTGTCTGCAAGCCAGAGGTCTGGGAAAGCTGGTGGTGTGTTTTCAACCTAAATCCAATGCCTGAGAACCAGGAGAGTAAATGGTGTAAGTCCTGGTCTGAGTCTGAAGGCCCAAAAAGCAGGAATGCCAGTGTCTGAGGGTAGGAGATGGATGGCTCAGGTTAAGTGGAAAGCAAATCCATCTTTATTTGTGATTCTATTCAATCTCTCATCAGGTTGGATGTTGCCCATCCACGTTGGTGGGGTACATCTTTACTCAGTCTGCCAATTCAAAGACTATTCTTTTCTGGAAACACCCTCACAGACATACCCAGAAAAAAATGTTTACCAGCTACCTGGCCATCCCTTGGTCAAGCCATGTTGACCCCTAAAATGAGCCATCACAAGTTGTTTCCAGTTATTTTATTTTATTTTTCTATTTTTTCATTACCAAAAGTGCTACAGTGAGCATCCTTACACATATAAATTAGTAAATTTTTGTAAGCACGATCATAGGGTAGATTCGTACCAGTGTAGGAACTTACCTGCACTGTGCAGGACCCCATATAGGCATTAAGCATTTTGATAGACATTACAAGATGATCCTCCTGAGAGGCTGCAAACATTTCTACTCCCATCAACAATCTGAGATTGACTGCCACACAGCCCCTCCCTCCCCTGTCCCCAACACTTAATTTCCTTTCTTTCCAATTCAATGCACGAACAATGGCCTCTTTGTTGCTCTGATTTGCATTCTTTAATTATGGAGTGAGGTTCTCACTTTCATTTTTAACCTGTCACTGAGTCAGTGACAGGAGGCAGCGGCTTAAACTCAGAGGCAGGACGAGAGCTAGCTTCCCACTCCGCCAGCGGCCTCCCCACACAAGGCTCATGGCAAAATCCAGCTCCCAGCTCCAAGTCAGTTGTCAAAGGGACCAACGCTCAGGCTCTGGAGTCTCAGAAGCAGTGGGAGTGTGTGCTAACTTCTGCCCCTTTGGCCCCTGCCATTATAATGCCTCTTTGTGCACCAGGAGTGAGTTGGGGTTTCCGGGGAGCACAGGGCAGCCTCCAGCATCCTCTCTCCCAGCCTCCATTCTGGAGGCACCTCTGGGAATCTGCTGAGGCAGGAAATGATCTGGCCCCACCACCTTCTAAGCCCACTCCTGGGGACTTGCCTGAGCTGCTGTGGGTCCTCATGGTCTCCTTTGCCCAAGAAAGGTGGAGCTTTGAATTCAGCCTCCGATTGGGCACCGCACCTCTGTGAGATGCTGAGGCCGAGGCCCAGGCCAGCTGGTTTTCAGGAGCTGCCACGGCACACATCACCACACCCAGGGGCGGGGGGAGGGGGTGTTACAGCCACAGAAACTGACCCCCTCATGGTTCTGGAGGCCAGAAGTCCAGAATCCCGGCGTTGGCAGGCTCAAGGGAGAATCTGTCCCATGCCTTTCTCGAAAGTAGCTTCTCTGTGCCCAGTGCTCCTTGGCGCTCCTGGGTTTGTAGCTGAATATCTACAATCCCGGCCTCCGTGGCTGTCACACGGCACCCTCCTTGTGTGAGTCTGTGTCTAAATTTCCCTCTTCTTGGGGCACCTGCGTGGCTCAGTGGTTGAGTGTCTGTCTGCCCTTGGCTCAGGTCATGATCCTGGGGTCCTGGGATTGAGTCCTGCATCAGGCTCCCCAGGGGAGCCTCTTTGTGGCTTTCTCTCTCTGTGTGTCTTTCATGAAAAAATAAATAAAATCTTCCCAAAAAATTAAATTAATAAATAAAAATAAATTTCCCTCTTCTTATGCAGACATAGTCACGTTGGATTAGGGCTCACTCCAGTGGCCTCATCCTACCTTGATTTTATCTGCAATGACCCTATTTCCGAATAAGATCACAGTGACAGGTACAGGGTGTTAGGGTGTCTGGGGAACACAATGCAGCCCATAATAGCAGCCTAAGTCTGAAAACTTGCCTCTAACATCTCACTTTTCCAGCCCAGTGTTCCCCTTGCCACCTAGGTCGTTTTTCTAAATGAGAGGCAATGTCCTCCCACTCCGTTTGCTCAGGAACCTATCACAGCTGATAGGATGCATAGGATTTGCTGGATGGATGGTGGCCACCTGCAGAATCAGATCCAAATTCCTTAGCATAGGAGGGCCTCTGCTGTCTGGCCCTTGCTAGTTTCTGCCTCCTTTCTCACTGCTTCCCCATCCATATGCCCCACATTCCAAAAGCCCCTACCATCTGCCCTTGCCCAAACATAGCTGGCACTTTGACTTTGATTTCTGTCCCCACGATGTCTTTCCCTCATCCACCTCCATCCTGAACTCCTACTCAACCATCCCACAAGCCCCCAAACAAGTGCCACCTCCTCCAGGAAGCCTGCCACAATCCTCCCTATAAGTGAATCCCTCCTCCTCTGTAATCCTGGACCTACTCCTTACATCACTTCATTCTGCCTATAGCTAGATCTCAATACGTGTGTCTTCCCTGCCAGATAATTTCTTCAAGCCAGGACACAGTAGCTCACATAGGTCTCCCCTCTTCCCTCACCCCACGCTCAGGAGAGATCCATATTCTGTCTTTGTATCCCAAGGGCCAAGCAGAGCACAGTAGTACATTCTTGGCAAGGAGGGTCTGTTCAATCAATTCCTTGACTGAACCAGAATCTGGCTCATTGCTTGCTGGAGATCTGACTTAGTCCCAAGCTCAGATGAAGTATTATGCACCTAGCAAAGCATCCTGCAAGGACTGGTGGTTCTCGATGCTGTCATTTATTACCAAATGGAGACTGAACTCAACTTAGACTTGGCCTAGATGAAATTGCATTTCTTTCAGAGGTTGAATTGAGTATGAAAATGTGGAAAAGTGGTGATGCTAAATGAGGAGAAATCTGGAAGCTTGTTGGTAGAGGTGAGAGTGGCACAGAATTTAGAAGGAGCTTCGTCCTGTGGGGAGATGAGCTACAGGGGGCCCAGGGGCAAGGCCCAGGGAGTCCCGTGAGGAAGGACTCCGGGCTGTCCACAAGCTCCCCACCCCATCTCCTTTGCCTGCCTGGCTCTGTCCTAGTGTTTCCCAACTCAATGAAGGGCTCCACTGTCCACCCTGTTCTACAGGTTGGCTCCTTCAACGTCAGCCCTAACCTCTCCATCACTCCATTTCTGAATCCAAAACTACATCCTGTCCGGTTTCTCTCCTGAATGCATCAGAGGCCCAGGCATTTCCACAATCATTTCAGGCCAATTGTCCACCATCCCTCCCTGGTTCCCTAACTGCTCCCCCATTCCTATTCCTGATTCCACACCTCCAAAATGGAAATCAAGTCACATATAACACACACACTCAGACACACACCAACACCCATTCATACAACCTTTTAACTGTGGTTTCCCATTTGGTCCTAGAATAAAAGAGAAATTCCTGGCAACGCCTGGAATTCTTCTGCACAACCTGTATGAATGTCTCCTCTTCAGACTCACCTTGACTTGTTCATCCCTCACTCACTGCCACACGGGCCTTTTCTCAATGCCTGCAACATGCATGCTATCTCAGCTCAGGGCTTTTCAACTTGCTGCTCCATCCTTCTGGAATGTTCTTCCATCTTGAACCAGGTTAGCCCATCCTCATTCTTCAGATTTCCATTCAAGTACCACTTCCCCAGCAAAGCCTTCCTTGTCCCTTCTGAATAGGTCAGCTCTCCCATACCATAAATGGCAGATCTGAGTAGGTTAGATATCTCATACTATGTGCCTCTCCTCTTTAGCACTTATTGTTGCTTGTATTTTAGTGGTTCACTGTGTGATTATTTGATGCATGGTCCTCACTTGCTGCACTCTAGGCTCCCTGGGGCAGGCACTCTGTTTCCTCATTCCTGTGTTCTCATGACCTGGGTCAGTGCCTGGCGTGTAACAGGTGCATGGGAAACATTTGCTGGATGGATGAGGAATGAAGGAAGGAACACATGCCTCTGTACTTGCCCACACACGCACTTAATTGAAATTCCAGCATCCTGCACCAAAGGGCAAGGGGAAGACCACTTGCATTAGGGAACGTGCAAAGGAAAGTGTTACCGGTCACCCAGCCTTTCATAAAATAACCTCGGTAAGGCCACTGCTGCAGCCACGAGGACAGTGAGTGAGCAAACTGCATGGACCTGCAGCCCCATTGACACTAATTCAAAACACTCCCAAAGCAACTTAGATAAAACCATTCAGTGAAGTTTCTTGAGTTGATTTGTCCACTGGAACAGTAAGGGATCTCTGCCAAGAATAATCATTTCCCTTTCAGCAAAGGTAGTGTTTCTTCTTGAGAAAATTGCCCCATCGGTTTGGCTGCCTCTCCAGGCTGAAGACAGAGAACTGATGTCTACGCAATGGAAAAGGACCAAGTTTTTCCTTATTCACTCTGCCAAATGGGCGTGTGGCTGTCTGACTAAAATTACTCGTCCGCCTCAACGAATTCAGGCAGCAGGGAAAAGAAGGGGGTGGCAGGAGTGACGATGGGAATGACACCAAGGGGCGGGGGCCACCAACTGCGGTGCTCTCTCCCGATGCCAGGCACAGTACAGACCCTTCAGGCATTCTCCTGCATGGCCTCACGGACACCCTCCAGATGTGGGTGCCATCACCATCTCCTCACGACTGACCAGGGAATGAGTGGCTCAAAGAGGTTACATGACTCGGCCAGAGTCCACATCAAGGAAACCATGGTCCAGGGTCTGAGACTTAGGTCTGTAGGACTCAACCCACGGCCTGTGTCCTCGTGGACCATTAATGGAACAAATCACATACCTCCAGCCCCAGCTTTCCCCTCCTCCAGCCAAATCGGCCCTACAGCTAAACGCAGTGAACCAAACCCACAGCCGAATGCCCATGGTGTGGCTGAGATTTGGAAAATCTCACAACAGCCCTATGGAGCACAGTATTAGTTACCCACTTCTACAAGTGAGAAGACAGAGACTTGGGGAGGGTAACATGCCTGCAGTCATGTCATTAGTAAATGCCCACCCTGATATTTGAACCCAAGACTCTGGCTGCAGGACTCCTGTGCCTTTGATCCCTTCTCTCATAGAACATTCCAGTAGAACATTCCCCTCTTCTGCCTGTAGCTGGAATCCCTCTCCTCCCTCCCCAAGTAGAGGTTTTGGAGAACACCTAAGAAAAAGGGATTAGAGAACCGAGACCTGGGTCCATGGAGAACCTGATACCTGCTTCTCTTAAAGCCACCCTGGTTTCTCTCCACTCATGGCAGGTGCTGATGGCAATAATTACTCTGCTCTCCCTCCTGAGATGCTGAAATCATTGAAACATAAAGTCGGAGATCACTTAGCAAAAGAAAGACATTGGATTAACATCACGGGTCTGATTTAAATTAATGCTCTATAGTCTGTTTATTCGGAAAGCTCAGAAACCCTAACAGGATTCTTTCTCCGAAGCTGCTTTCCCACCACCACAGTTGATGGAAATCTCCACTGCTGGGAGGCTGAAACAGACTTCCAGATTTCTAAAACACTCCTTCCTTCCTCAGAAATTCTAGAAAGAGGTCAGATTTCACTGGAGACCTCCGACAGTCCCCAGGCACTTCAGAGCCCAAGGAAGCGTCAGGATGATGGTTCTTTGCACAGTTTAAATTACATCTGCTGAGAAAGGAGAGTAGTCAAAATACAAGTGAGGAATTCCATCAGTGTTTCCCTGACAGAAGGGCTCTCCCATTATGATTTCAATTATTCTCCCAGCATTTCTGATTAAAATATAATCACTTTCACCCGGGTCCACAGGAGACAGGACTCTGGAAAAGAACTGATTTTTTCTGCACAGAAATAAAGAATTATCAGATTTTTAAAGATATGATCTAAAGGTAGGAACAAGGATGCCTGGGTGGCTCAGTGGTTGAGCGTCTGCCTTCAGCTCAGGGCATGATCTCGGGATCTGGGATCGAGTCCCACATCAGGCTCCCTGCATGGAGCCTGCTTCTCCCTCTGCCTGTATCTCTGCTTCTCTTTCTCTGTGTCTCTCATGAATAAATAAATAAAATATTTTAAAAAATAAAATAAAGGTAGGAATATGGTATTTGGGCAGGATGCATCAATATGTGACAGCCTCATGCTCTCTGACACACTGTACTCCCAAAGCCTGTCCCATGATCAGGATAGGGCACATGAGTGTCCATTGCAGGAAATCCCATGAAGGCAGGAATCTTGGTCTAGAACAGAGGCTAGCTTTTTTTTTTTTTAAGATTTTATTTATTTTTTTGAGAGAGAGCCCAGAAGGAGTGAGCACAGAGGAAGAGGGAGAAGCAGACTCTCCACTGAGCAGAAAGCTCCACATGGGGCTCGATCCCAGGACCCTAAGATCTTGCCCTGAGCCGAAGGCAGATACTTAACTGACTGAGCCACCCAGGTACCCCAGAAGCTAGCATTTAATAAATACCTAATAAATATTTATTGAATGATCAAATAAGTAGAGGTGACCCATGTATCGATCAATAAGGATGGTCCAATGAGTTAAGGCAGAGCAAGACTATGGAACAGAGGTCAGAGGTCAATTGTAAGCCTATATCAACATGTAAGACATCCTTGGTATACTGCTGACACCAAAGTGAATGTCTTGCATTATCCGACTTTTTATCAAAATGAAAAGAACAAAAGTCTGGGAAGTGCGTGTGTGTGTTCATGGGCGTAGCTAAGAGTGTGGAAGAAAACACAGCAAACTGTGAGCCATGTTCTACATAGGGAGGACTAGAAGAGAGGGCTTTGGAATAGAAAACATCCCCTATTTACTATATAGTCTTCTGCTGAGTTTGAATTTTTAGCCATCAATGTCTACCCATTTTGCAATTTAAAACGTATATCAATAATGCCAACAAAACCAGTCTGTTGCCTCTTGTTGAGAATTAAATTAAATCAAATAATTATTTAATTATTAAATTATTTATATATTTATATTTGAGATCTTGATTGTATAAGCTTCTAAGTTTCCAATACTCTGAAGTTCCCTGGCATTGATCCATCTCTCTGGCACCCCTAGGGATCGGGTTTGAACATCAGCCCAGGCAGGTGGCCACAGGACAAGGGTGGTGGGCAGGCAGGGGCCGTGATGGAGGTTTACAAAACACAAGGCTGAGCCTGGGCCAATCGCTTTGCAGGAAGAAGCAGAAATCAAATTATTCACTGGACCTAACTGCAGATAGTCATGTAAGGTTACCAGTCACTGGTTCCGAGAGGAAACTCTGGGGTGATTGACACCACAACAGTTGCACAGTTGCATAGACTTTACATCAGTGGACAGGGGCTTCTGGTGTAAACGTTATGTGCTTCTCATTCCCTGGGAGGTCCAGAGAGCGGACCGTGGCCGGGGCTGAGAAGGCCATCCAAGGCAGTCATTGGTGGCTCTGCCAACTACCCTAAGTCTCCTTCTTTCTTCCTTTGTCTTTTTTTTCATCTTCTCTAAACCCTCAAAAGGGCTCACCCCCAACCACCCCAGTCCCCAGTCCACAAGGTGAACTCCACTCTGTCCTGTTCTCTCCAGTGATTTCCAGCAGCTCCATCTCGGGCTCCCCTCTCCAGCCCAAGCCTGGCTCTGAAATAAAATACTATCCCTCTACTTCCCGCCTCTTAGAACAAAACACTACCATCTCCTTTTTTTATTTGAAGATGTTTATTGCCAATTATGAGAGATAAGGGATTACAAAAACATCCACTCGGGAATTACAAAAGCATTGAGCCGCAGTTCCAGCTTTGGTAGTCATCAGGAATATCTCAAAGGCTCTCAAAAGTCCCCATCTCTAAACATTCCTGCCGTTGGGGTATATCCAGATAACATTTTCCATGTGACGTTTACATTTTTTTCACATGTAATTTAAGTGAGTGAAATCACTGGAAGGTTTTCTAAATTCACCAAAATGAAAACTAAACCAGTACTGACAGTCCAATTAATCACATTCCAGCAATAACATAAGAAACCAGAAAGAGCAGGGAAGAAAATGAATGCCACAAAGAAAAAGAAAAAGAAAAAGAAAAAAAAGGCTGCACCTTTTTAACACCTAAAACTAAGTTAAAATTTTCTGGAAAATACTCCAGAAAATATTCTAACTAAATATTAACTGTACCATCCATTAGTGTATATTGGAGATATAGGTCATTGGCGTCCCCTTAGAAACCCATAATTCAGTCTTCAATATTTAGAAATTACAGCAATAAGAGACTATAAGATCCCTAGCCTATTATTGCATAAAACCGAAACACCAAGGACATGAACACATGGGCCAAATGGTAGCCAAAGGAAAAATTCTACCTTTGGCCAACAGAAGAACCTAATGCAAAAGGTTGCCCAAAACAGCCTCTCAAGGTCATAGTTGGGAGAGGCAGCCTGACACCCCTTCCAGCCTGAGTCCTCTGCAGCATCCACCGCAGTCCAGGTGGGGACTCACCTGTCCAGGAGGGGATGCAGGGTCAGGCTGCACCTCTAAACCAACCTTGGGGCAGAGGATGCATGACAGGATGAGATCATGCAGGCCTCCTCTCAGGAGCAAGTTCTGGGGAGCCAGGGATCTGTAGGACTTAAGATCTCAGCTGGAAGAGGGTAGCACAGGCCTCTGATGGCCCCCTTCCCTGCCCAAACTACTAGCGTTTCTTTTATTTGTAAGCGATGAACGCACTCTGGCTATTTCAGGGAAGGGGAGGAATTCTCAGAAACATACTGGAGTATCTCGAGGGCAGGTGTATAGCTGAGGAGCCTGCAGCCTTCTCTCTCCGGGTCCTCCCTTAGCATGACCTGCAACACTGCAGTGTGGTTCTGATGCCGGCCATCTGGATCAGACTCCAGCTTAAGGGCTCAGGCCCCAACAAGACTGCTCGCCCTTCATACACTGGCCACAAGCTCAGGGGTCCCCAGGCCACCTGCACTTCCGACCAACACGCTACAAACTGAAACCTTCCTCAATCTTGCCATAGCAATGGCAGGAACGTATTGATTATGTGATGTTCAGAAATTATACTAGGTCCTCCACTTTATAAAATAACTTCAGAAAAATTTATATAAAGGGAAATACTGACTCAATTCAAAACAGCTAAAGATGAAAGATAAAGAGATCGGGTATGTTCGAACTATTGAAACAAATTTGTGACTTGATGACATGGAGAGCTGCAAGTGACAGTGGCACTGTCCTGCCTGAGCACACGGAAGTGGATTAATACCACCCAAGGATGGAGAAATCCCACCAAAGTGCTAAGATTGGAAGTCAAGACATTCTTTATGCTTTTGACTCATGTTAAAATCATTTATTCCCACAGCAACTGCTCTGCATGGTGAGTTGATATGAAGCAGCGTTTCCCTTTTAGACACAACTTGACAAAAAAAAAAACCCACTTTGATGCTCAGGATCACATTAGGTTTGTGACACACTTCCCCCTTTCCAACTTGTCAAGCCCAACTGGAAAGAAAAGATTGATGCCCATGAAGTACCCCTAGGACCACTGGCTTGTCCAACATTGACCTCTACGATCCCCATCAGACTCAGTAAACAAATGAGCATTGAACAGCTTCTTTTTCAATCCTCTATTTACATAAGACTCTCTATGTTTCCCCTTCATTCTAATTTGGAGGACTAAACATCAGGTCTCTCTTTTTACAACTTCGGTGATTTGTTGGCTGGTCAAGAGGTTGGACAGCTGGGAGAGGTAAGGAGTACATCCTGGAGCAGAGTGAAGAAAGTCCCAGTTGTAGTATGGGGGGGGCGGGCTGTGGCAGGGGCAAGGCACTGTTTCTATTCTGGCTTTAGGCTACACGATACCATTGGTGAGATTTATCTTCAGACAGACACAATCATCTCACCTTTTTCTTTTTGCAGATGGGCTGGCTCTATGCTGTGCATACACACAAAAAATAAAATACACATGGAAAAAAGAACAGGAACTGGAGGAAGCTAGGAGGTTGTGGGTCCTCCTGTTGGCCAGATCCTCCATGGTGCTCTTCCTTGACCATGAGATTTAATCAAAAGGACAGTTTATTGCAGTGTCCTCACTAGATATCAAACCTGTTGGCACCTTCATGTTAAACCTCCCAGCCTCTAAAACTATGAGAAATAAGTTTGTTGGTTCAGCTACACAGTCTATGGCATTCTGGGGTAGCAATCCGAATGGACTATGACAATTAGGCTCTGCACCCAAGGAGTTTCCATCTGCTGGGAGAATATAAATGATGAGTGTCCTCTGCATGGCCCACATATGCATGTAATTAGCAGTTACTCAAAGAAGGCGGTAGTGAACTCCAACAAGAGAACCACAAAATCATGTGCCACACAAACCAGAAGATGAAGGGAAATTTGTAGCTGCTGGAGATGATTAAGGAAGACAACCTGAAGAAAGTAATATTTGATCTGGTCTTTAGAGAAGATTATTTCTTATTGCTGCTGGTAGACAAGAGAGTCAGGTCTTAGGCAAAGTGGAACACTGAGATTTGGGATCTATATGCATTCCAGGAAACATGGACTTACTGGACTCCAAAGATAGGTGTAAATGCTAATAGTTTCTTTGCTTTACCCCATAGTCACTGTGGGCCATGTCCACTCATGAGATGACATGGGAGCCAAGGTTAGATGTGACCCCAGTATCCCAGCCAATGGCTACAGTGAAGGGTCACAGGAAGGGCATCAGCCCAGGTATCCCTGGCCCTTTCCCCATGTGCATGATGCACCCACCCGCTACCTCCCCACAGACACCCCTACTTTGAAGAGTCACCAAGGAATCTTCACGTAGGCTCACAATAGCTCTTGCCCACTATTCCATTCTGCAGGCCAGTGCGCACAGTGCTGACACTAATGCCCAAGTCAAAGGAGCAGACACTCCATTTTCCCAATGCCACTAGCCTCATCCAGCCAGAGTGCACTGCTTTTCCTGCTCTGAAGTGCTGCTGTACCCCATTTATAGATGGAACGGACATCCTCACCCCCCCACATTGTCACGGTTCCATGACATGCAAGTCTCTCATTGTTCCATTCTCTCTCTGGAGCCTCCTTCTCTCCACAGGCCTCAGACAGTTCAGAAAGTCAAGTCAGCACCACCAATGTCAGAGACCAACCCCAGCCCAATCCTATTTTCTCCACACCACACCTATCCCCTCAGCTAAACACATCCGGGGAAATGGCCTCCTGGGGGCAGTTTGTTAGAAGGTGAATCCCCAAGAAGTAACTTGAAGCCCTAGACCTAGGGGGAAGGGGTGGGAGATGCTCAGCCTCAGCTGCTCAGTTCAGGTCAGTTAAGCCTTGGTCCAGAGGGTTCTCATTCAATAGGTTTGGAGGCATGGCTGTGTACTGATATTTGTTTATCCAAACATCTTTAAAGATGCCAACATACATCTGAACTCAAGAACCAGTGTAGGTGCTTCCAACTGCCAGGAGGAAGTCAACATATTTTATCATCTCAAGCCCTCTGGAAAAGAAAAAAATATTATAAATATGCAGGATTTTTTTTTAAGATTTACTTATTTTAAAGAGAGTGCAAGCACGGGGAGGGTTAGAGGGAGAGGGAGAGAGAATCTCAAGCAGACTCTCAAGACTCAATCTCCATGCAGGGCATGAAGCCAGATGCAGGACTTGATCTCATGACTCTGAGATCATGACCTGAGCCAAAATCAAGAATCAGATACTTAACCAACTGAGCCACCCAGGGGCCCCCAAGGATTGTTTTTAACCAATGAGATATCGTATGAAACTATTAAACGTCTTCTCAAGACCCAGGAGAGCTTGGGTCCCAATAACTCCAATCTTTAAATAGTTTTGAACCTGACACAGGGATCAAGGAATCTACAATTAGATTTTTGAGTGTTTCAGATTCAGAGTGTTTGCCTGAATTTCTACATTGTATTACCCATCGCTTCAACCACAACGAAGAAACTGGAAATGGAGACACACCACAAAAGACTTCAGCTGCGGGAATAGTACTAATGTGACCGACACGGTGAAGACTAACTGAAGTGTGAACCAGCAGACTATTAGAACCTTAGGGTACCCTCAGGGCAAAATTTTTCCTCCCTGCTGTTCATCTTCTAGCCAAATGGCCCATTGGTCTTTGCACTGCACACCGTGCAATTGTTCACACACAGCTTCCGGAGATGCAACTGCCAACATCCAGCCAGCATCCATCCACCTCCAGAAAGGCAGAAGAGATCTTCCTTAACAGGCTCTCTGAGAGCCTTCCTCAATATGTTTCACAGACTTCTAGTCTTCTTCAAAGTGGAAGAGGAAAAACAGCCCCATCTGGCAATTCTGAATGCTTACATTTTTAAAAATATTTCACAAGAAATGGTATTTTAAAATAGTACTCAGAAATCTATATTTTAAAAATCTTAACATCTTATTATTCAAATTTTTACAAATATGCCAACAAAGCATTACCTTGTTCCAAGTGGCTCCAAGAGCCATTAGAAGAGGATCTTGTTCTTTTAACCTTCCTGTAAGTATATTCCTATTACACTGAAATCTATGTTAATATCATAATGGCTCCATACTGCCAGCTAATGTGATATATTATGAAGTATGAAGACCTGAGTAATTTCCATATTATGGAACTCAAATCTATTCTTAATGGACACCTAAATGTGTATTTATGTATTACCTCACAATAAATCACAGAAATGACCAGGAAGTTTTTAAGCACATATTTGAAAACTCCTAACAGCTCCAGAAACCTCAATAAATCTCACTGTACAAATTAATATGTAATGTTTCATTTGATTTACACAAGAAAAATGTATTTTAAATGCCTACAAGCAAAAAATATATATCTATGTATGTCACCTTTGAGTTCATTTGTCAAGAGGAGAAAAGGAAAAAAAATGATGTGCCATATTCCTGAACAATCTATTGATTTAATTCTACTTCTCATAAATGAGATGTTTTATACAAAAAAAAAGGAGATTATGCTTTGAGGAGAAATTTTGAGTTAATTATCCAGATAATTTAAAAGAAATTAATACCCATTTGAAATATTTAGATTTTTAGAACCAATCTGAAGTTTAGTTCCTTATGTAATAGAATCACATCAGATATCTTTTGAGGGTCTTGTCAATCACTATTCTAGGATTGTTCTAGCTCTTGGCACAACCAGTCATGGCTGTAAGATTTCAGTGTTTTCTTAAGTCTCTACCCAAAAAGGTCTAGATGGCTTTTTCCTTTATGGAAAGAACAAAACTAACTCTCCTGATTGAAAACTAGAAATTGCCCTATAGAAACTGTAATAAATGTAACTCATCATAGGTGGGTCTTTTCGATGGCATGGACTTCCACCCACTCTCTGGGCTTGTTCTCCCTCAGCCAGTGACACTGGCAAGGCGAACCCTCTTGATCTCACAAGAGGAACCCCAGCTTCATGTCTGGGTGGTTTCCATTGACCCTCCTGCTCTACCCTCTATCCTCTTCCACTCTGCGCTGTGTGCTGGAGCTTCTCAATGGATCCACCGCACTTCTACTTGATTCCCTATAACTAACACTGCCAAGAAGTAGGAGGGAGGAAGGTGACACTGGGGTGTCTATGTCCCCTGGCTCACTTGTGGTCACTGCAGTTAGGGCTGGTCTCTCTACCAAAGGCTCCTGCTCCGAGGTACTCTTCCTCCCACTTCAACTATTCCCACCAGTTTCCAGCAAGTGCTCCTCAACCAAAGGGGAGGTAGGAACATCCCCAGGGCCCAGCACCATCCGTCCATCCTTCCTCTTAACCTACCCACACTTTTATAAATAGCCACCTCAGTTGGGTTTTCTCAGTTAGATAACTGTACATTTTTCAGCAGCAAAAGCAAACTGGGTCTTCAGCTCTATCCCTGTTTCTTGCAAGGATAAGCCTTTGTATAATTGGACACACTTTGGGTTTTCCTCATGAAGAATTTTAACCCTCTTTTGTATTCTTTTTACAATAATTTGTAAACATACTGATTTTTTACCTGCTTTTCTGTTCAAATTTTTTTATTCTTCATTTGTCAAAATAAAGATTCTCATGTAATAAAAAACACTAATTTAATTATATAACTATGTGTATAATTATAATCTTCTGCATCAATTTGATCGTGCCATGGGATACCCAGATATCTGATTAAACATTATTTTCAGGTGTGTCCATTAGAGTGTTTCCAGAAGAGATTAATGTTTGAATTAGTGGACTGAGTAGAGCAGATAGCCCTCCCCAATGGGGGTGTGCATTATTCAATCCATTGAATCTATTGAGGGACTGGGGAGGAAAAAAATTACATCTATATCTATATCTATATCTATATCTATATCTATATATCTCCAATGACTGGTATTCTTATAAAAAGAGAAAACATAGATACATGTAGAGGGAAGAGGCTATGTGAGGATGGGGGCAAAGGTTAGAATGATATATCTACAAGCCAAGGAACACCAATGACTGTGGGAAATGAGCAGAAGCCAGGAAGAGGCAAGGAAAGAGTCTTCCTTCAAGTCTTCAGAGGAAGCATGGCCCTGCCAACATCTTGATTTTAGACTTCTAGACACCAGAACTGTGAAGGAATACATTTCTGTTATTTTAAGCCACCCAATTTGTGGTACTTTGTCCCAAAGATCCCTAGGACATGAATATGGGGGTGAGTGCTCCCCTGTCACATGAGCTTGCTGGCGTCTCTTAGGACACAACACTCTCATTCTGTCAGATTGTCAGGACGTCAGCCATTTTAGCACGTCTCACATCAGTAACTGCTATGTTTTGACGATGTGTCTTCTCCCCAAAAATCTCTCCATGCATCTCTCTCCACCCTCATTCTCTCATGCCTCACTCCTCTCCACAAACAGGGGTCACCAGAATCCTATAAGAGAGAAACCACCATGCCCAGGTGGTGCCCAATGGCCTCTTAGGTCACAGACAAATCATGTCAACTGTCACCCCACAAGTCACATGTGCCTATGGCCACCATGCTTCCAACATATTAGTCAAGCAGACTGTGATACTTTAAGATGATTTCTATTCTTCTCCCCATTTGTTGCCTTTCCCCCATTGAAGCAGATTCTGTGTTTCATTGCTTCAGGGGAAGAACATGCCAGGCAGAAAGCTACCAGCCTAAAACTTCTTGGCTTTTGGTTTCCAAATCCTGACCCCATCATGTTGGGCGGACAGAGCTGGCAGAGAGATAGTGGGGCTCTGAGAAGCAGGGAGGTGCAGGGAACGTCTTCCTGTTGAAGAAGAGACTTCCCTGAGATGGAAAGGAGAACAGCAGGGATCTGGCCTCCCCTCTTCCTCCACCTCCGAGAGATAGCTGGACTCAGAGGACTCTGAAGGATATGGTTGGAGGGTCCCAGGCTGCCCACAACTCCAGCCCCCAGCACAGCACAGAATGGTGGCCAGAGACCCCTTCCCTTGGCTCTGGTCATGCCACCACAGGGGATGAGGGGAATCCCACAACAACTGAGATGGAATTCTCCTAGTCTGGTGGGATGAGCACTTGGAGCTAAAACATAGGTTTAAATTTTTAAAAACTGGAGTATTTCTTGTACATCTGAGTTTATGGCCAAAGCACAGTCTCCCTCTCCACTTCACTGAAGGCGGAGGTCGTTGAAGGGCAGGTAAAATTTACAATTAAAAATAAAAGGAAGCCAGCATTCCTTATTCTGAATTATGCATGACAGAAATATGGGCATACGCTTAACAGAAGACGTCTTCTAGAATGTTCCCAGGAGCACTTGCCATAACAGCCCCAAATTGGAAACTTCCCAACGCCCGTCAATGGCAGAATGGATAAATAAACCGCAGTCCGTGCACACAATGAGGTGCCCAGCGATGAGAATGGGTTTCCAACTACACGCACTGTGGGTAAGGCTCACAAACAGAGCGTCACGTGAAAGAAGCCACAGAATTCTGTTCATATAAACTAGACAAACAGGCAAATGCCTCTATGCTGTTAGGAATTAGGGGCATGGCTGCCCTTGGGGAGAGGCAGTGATTTAGAAGCAGGCATAAAGGGGTTTGTGGGATGCTGGTTAGAGTTTATGAGAAGTCTCTTGGCTGAGCATTTATGATATGGGCACTTTTCTGCATGTTTATTTCCCTTCAATATAAAAGAAATTAAGGTATGGAGAGAGTTTCAGACAAACTGGGCAGAGACAAAGAAAGCTATGCTGGGACAGACAAAGACAGACAGGGACAGGCAGGGACAGCACTAACACACACTCCACCCCCTCCAAAAGCAGGAGGTATGTGGCCATCATTGGGGTACCAAACACACTGGCTTGGGCTAGAGGGTCGGAGGTACAAGATACGATGTTTCAAACTACAAGACCTGGGTTGGCATTCCGACTGTTTGTAGGAAAGTTTGGCCCAGAACAGGTCACCCACAAATGCTGCCCCCCTCCCCTTCCCTTCTGATCACCTGCTGCCTATGAACAATAGCACTAAGGCTTCTGAATTTTATAATGTGAAGAGCTATGCAAATTCTCATGAACACCTAATGCATGAGGAAAGGATTTCTATAGCCAGAGACAAACCTTTGCATTGGTTTGTTCCTGAGTGTGGGGTAAAATATATAGCTTGCAGTGTTTCTTGGTGTAGGGGGAAGGAGAAGGTAATGCCACTCACCCATAAGTCAGAACAATTTAATGACTGTTACAAATTGCTAAACAATTTTTTTTCAAAAGCCATAATATCACTGGAATCACGTAGAAGCATATAAAACTGTGCTCGGGATGTTTCCATTTTGGAAAGGTGGGCCATCACATCACAAGGGCCTCCCTCCCACTCCTTTTGGACTAATCGGCATGCCATTCAACCCTGTGCATGGCACAGATGATCTTCAGACTTGCTCACAAAGCCCCTTGCCATGGGTTTCCTGATGGCCAATGTTATTTTAGCTGGGTGCCTGCCTACAAGCCCCTGGAGGACAGGGCTGTGGATCATTAATTGCTGGCGTTAATATACAGCAAAGGAGCATATATTTGGCCACAACCCTCATGACTCCTCAAGCGTTTTCCCACTTGATTTATTCCTCTCCCTCATATGAATGCATGTTCATAATCTGCATTACCAGTCCTCTAATGATGCCATGTCAGATCCAAATGTCATCTCATTATTTCTGACACTCACAGAATCCACAACAGTAAAAGCCAATTATAGGCTAGAGAAATCCCAGAAGGCCTTGCCTACTATAACAGCTAATAAGCTTCAGCATCATTATACTCAGTGGTGGCGCCATGCAATGGATGTCTGCGCATATCTGTCCTGTTCAGTGGGGCCTTCCATTCATAGGGGTAAAGAGATCTAGCGTGGCATAGCTGGCTGTTGGAACATGCTGGCAGAAAGCCATGGGATTCGTTAGCAGCCAGATGACTGAAGTGCTGTGTGTTATTCTGACCGACACAAGGAATCGGTTTCAGATAGTGGTCCATTGACTCAGTCAACTTGGCTGAGCTGGGACCGCATTTATAGATCCTGGGGGGAGTTAACTAGAGGAGAAATCTGCTAAAGATCTACAAGGCAGGCAGGGATGAAGCAACAGCCATTGCTTTTGGAAGGTCATCACAGTTAGGCGAGGTGAAAACATGTGTAGGATTCCAGCTTGTTCCTTTTCTCCCCCTCAAAACACACCCAGCTCTTCTTCCTACTAAATGCCAGCTGCTGACCACCTGTGCGTTCAGGCCTGCCTCAGACACAGAGAAAAGACTTCCACAGGCTTCATCCCCAGCCTCCTCAGTGCCCCTTCAGTAGAGGGACCTGTGTGGCAGCTCCCCAGTTTGGGTGGCAGGCTCCAACTTTCTACCTGGGTCGTGCTTCCAACCCAGGGCTGGTTAACGACTTTTCTCTGACCTTCCAACTCTCCTTTCTGGATTCTCTTGCCAGCCTCAAGGACTGGCCTAGTCACTGGGGTCAATGGAGGCCATCAGAGGGAATTCATTTCTTCACAAATATTTATCCAGGTTCCTCCATGGACCGAGCACTAGGGATACAGAAGGAAAAAGACAGCCAGTCCCTGTCTTCCTGGGCCTGCACACCTAGTAAGAGGACATGTCATTTACAGTCACTTACAATATCCCAAGCACTGGGATAGCGCTCTGTGTAAAGGATTTCATTTAATCCCCACAGAAAAAATTTTATAAGGTAGGTACTATTATTACCTCCATTTACAAACAAGGAAATGGAGGCTTAGTGAGGGTAAGAAACACAGATGCTACCCAACTCCAGGAGGCATATTCTGACCTACTTTGCCATTCAGTCTCCTTAAGCAAGAAGATCCCCCCCTCCAAAAAAAAAAGACAAATTGCCAGTTCAGAAGCCACACACAGCATGAAAAGCTAGCCCCTGAGCGAGCTTCTTGTCTCGTGCCCAGAGCTTGTAAGTGGCTTCAGTTGAGGAAAACACTATCCCTGGAACGATGTTGTTTTAGCACCTGAACAAGCCCTTACTGGAGGACCACAGAGCAAGGACAAGGCCAGCTGCTGGCCTGAGATACAGCGAGACAGCAAGGCAGGCCCAGGCCCACGGAGGTGGTGATGGTTGTTTTAATATAAAGATGTATTAAATTGTCAACCAAGTTCAAAATATGTTACGCGATCTTTTCACCACTGATAAATAAATAAGTGGTAGAATGAACCAAAAACAATTCCAAGAAGAATATCCAAGTGTTGATGGTGGTTTTCCTCAGAAATAAGGGAAAAGGGGGTGATTCCAGAGAACCTTCACTTTGCAAGTCAGACATTTCATAATATTTGAATTTTTTAGCAGTGAGGATATAAACTTGTATAACCAGAAAAATGAACAAATGAAGCTGCTAAGAAGGCCAGGAATCTATGTTGTAGTATTGGTTCAATTAGCATCCTCACTTTGGGGTCCCTGGGTGGCTCAGTCGGTTAAGCGTTGGACTCTTGATTTCAGTTCAGGTCATGACCTAAGGGTTGTGAGATGGAACCCCACATGGGGTTCAGCACTGAACACAGAGTCTGCTTAAGATTCTCTCTCTCCTTCTGCCCCTGACCCCTCCCGCTGCTCACACGAATGCTCTTGCTCGTTCCCCCCCCCCCTCTGGAGGAGAAGGAGGAGGAGGCATCCTCACCGCAAGCACTGTTTGCACACGGAAAGCCCACTGGCCCAGATCATGCCTTCCTCACTCTCTGCCCCCAGCCTTTGCTTTCATGTATGTACAGAGAAGAGTGCTGCATTAGTGATCGCCCTGTGGTAATGAAGTCCAAGTTCACCCGAAATTGATCTTGCCTTGCACCTCTTTCCCAATTCAAATCAAGTCCAGACTATTAATCATTCCAGCAGAGCCCAGAAAAACTGCAATATACTGGTCTTCCGAATTTTATCATCTGATGCTTAGGAAATATTGAACCCAAAAACTTGATGGCAATTTCATTACAACTTAAGAATATCATTTATAACTTTTTTGTGGTCCTGTCACAAAACAATCTATAAATACATGTTATTCAAAGTGATATACTAATAAAAAGGACAGATTTGAGCTTGCCAATATTCTTCCTGGATTGATTTTTACCTTTCATGTCACAGAAAGTCATGCATAACCTGAACTGAAACTTTGCAAAGAGACAAGTTTTCTTCATTGACAGCATCCGTAAGAGCCAGGAGTCTAACCATACAGCTAGGCTCCATGAGAATTAGTCTTTCTGAAATCAATAAGAAATCCCAATTCTTAGAGATTTCCTGTTCCACCGTAGAGTTTGGAACAAAATAAAAACAGATCTCTGGGGCACCTCGGTGGCTCCATCGGTTGAGCATCTGCCTTTGGCTCAGGTCATGATCCCAGGGTCCTGGAATGGAGTCCTACATTGGGCTCTCTGCTCAGTTCTTCCTTCTCCCTCTGTGATCTCCCTCACTTTCACTCTCTCTCAAATAAATGAAATCTTAAAAAAAATAAAAACAGATTTAATAATAATTTTGTCTTTTAATGAATAAAAGTATTCAAAAGCACAAAACGGTGGGTTGAGCCACGACGGATGGACCATTCTTGTCTTCCCACCCACTGGGCATGCGCATCTCTGCCCTCTGTCCTCGAACTTCTCACCCCATCAATCATGCTTATCATCAACCACCAGGTGGACTCTCACTCTGAGAGGCATTGTAAGACCTTTTGCTCCCCTTAGATAGAATCAATCCATAAATCTTCCCCAAGCCAACAGTTTCACATAGTTTGTTTACTCTGAACATCCATTGTTGCTGGCTCTGTGTAGCAGGGACTATTTCTACTGCCTTTGGCACCTGTGCTCCAGCTGGTGCCAAACCTAGAACCTATGCTCAATACTCAACACTAATAAATGTGATGATGATCTGGAGACAATGGCCAGCCTTGCCACACTATCGGTTGCTCCATGATGAATAGTCATCAACTTCTCTGGAGCACTGTTTCCTTGTCTGTAACATGAAGAAAAATAATCACTATACGACTTAGAATTACAGAAATATCCAAGGCTGTAACAGATAGGAAAGTAACTTGTAAGACATAGACTAATATATACATTATGGGACTAGTCAGCACTCAACTCATAGCAAGTCTGAATTTGATCTAAAGAGAAGAAAAAGCATGGTTTTCCAATTTTAATTCTAAATTCTTTCCAATTTATTCAAGCCCAAATAAAGAATCCACTTACATCTATTAACATATCTCTGCCATATGTGAATTTTAAATCTTAACATACTATCTATAAGATCCTAACTGCCTTAGCCTACAAATTTTTCCCAGTTGGTCTCTCAGTGTGTGTATACGTGTGTGTGTGTGTGTGTGTGTGTGTGTGTTAACATATACATGTATGGATTGGGAAGCTGCATACAAGCCTGGTAGGGTATGTATATACATATACATGTATATGTATATATAATATATATAATGCCATATATAGAGAGAAACATATATATGGAAGTATATATGACATTTTATTGGAAAGCGAAGAATAAATAAAGACAGAAATTATGTTTTCTTTGGCAAGAAGATTCAGATTCTTTTTTTGAAATTGATGTAATCTATTCTATTTTTCTTATTCAGAAGTTGCCCTGGGAAGCTGTATTTAATAGCCCTACGGAATTTGGGGAGTTTTAAAATACTTCTTTAAAGTAATGTCTACAGGGATCCCTGGGTGGTGCAGTGGTTTGGCGCCTGCCTTTGGCCCAAGTCGCGGTCCTGGAGACCCGGGATCGAATCCCATATAGGGCTCCCGGTGCATGGAGCCTGCTTCTCCCTCTGCCTGTGTCTCTGCCTCTCTCTCTCTCTCTGTGACTATCATAAATTAAAAAAAAAAATTAAAGTAATGTCTACATACAACATGGGGCTTGAACTCATGAATCCATGATCAAGAGTTGCATGCTCTGCTGACTGAGCTGGCCAGGTGCTCCCTACCCCATCCCTACATCAAAGAAATCTACTTTGAGTTAATTTTCTAGAACATTTTCCAGTTTTCTCTTCTTACTACTTTCACCTAAAAAGCAACAAACATGCATTTTATACATTTAATTATCCCTGAAGTTCAAATTAATCTGAGTAGTTTCCAATGCAAAGGCTAAAATTCCAACAGCAACGATGAGGAAGCAGATGGGCTGCTTATGGAGGAAGCACAAGAGAAAATGATGTAGCCTACTTTATACACCTTCTCCAGGCAAAATAATTCTGGGTTCTTTACCACATTATTAAAGTTATAAATTAATCCAGCTTGAGGGCTTGGCAAAGAAATAACAACTAGGAAGTGGTGGAGGGAGGGGGAGATGGATTAATGAGGAGGAAGGACTGCTGTCAGCAGAAGCACTGATGTTGAGCTTGTGGCAGGATTCTCAACTACAACTTGCTGTCACCTCCAACAGGACTCTCCTCCACTGATTTAGTCTAAAGTTCTCCTTCTAATGTCTAATAATGATGGACGTAGACAACACAGCATCCCATAAAAGAGCTGAGCCCACTGGACTGCAATAGTAACAAGAGGTCTTTCCACAGACCTCTGATTTCTCTGTTGAACTCAGCCACTCTGCCATTTTGGATATGACGCTGCATCCTTTTGGTTAATGGCTATAACAACACAGCTCCCCAGTGTGAAAACTCTAAATTCAGTGGGAATAATAGCAAGTGTACCCATTAGGGGATGTTGGCATATGGTGTGACAGATGAGGAGTCAACAATGTGATACATCTTCTATTCTTTGCAAATGCCAGGTACTTGAGTATTTGCAAATTAAGCTATCTTGTGCTCCCTTTTTTTATGAAGTACATGAACCACTGGCTACAACTCTAAGTTATAGGTGGTGCGGAATCTACTAATCTGCCAATTATTCTTGGAAGTTAGCAGGTTGCCGGTCCTCAGACTTGACACTTAACAATGGCTACTTACATATTCAGTTCTTCACAATTTCCATAACACTTAAGAAATCTTCACTCATGAGGACCTGGGTGGCTCATGAGCATCTGCCTTTGGCTCAGGTCATGATCCCAGGATCCTGGGATTGACTCCCACATGAGGCTCCCTGTGGGGAGCCTGCTTCTCCCTCTGCCTATGTCTCTGCCTCTCTCTGTGTGCCTCTCATGAATGAATAAAAAAATCTTTTTTAAAAGTTTTTTAAAAAATTAGAAAAATTTTTAAAAAGAAAGAAATCTTCACTCATATAGGAAAAATATTATATTCCACACCAATTTATATCTTAGCTGTTAAAATTTATACTCCAATTCCAACGTTTCTAAAAAATATGATTAAAAACTGACCATTCATTAAGCCAAGAAAAAAAGCCTCTGCTTATAGCCAGGGTACTGGTATTCCCAAATCTAGCTCTGGGTCTTGAGCAAGGCACTTTTCCTCCCTGATCCTACACTTCTCCATAAGCAAAAGCTGACGTTTGGTTAGATCCAGGGTATAAATAAGCTTCACTGTAAATCAATCAAAACTTGGTATTATATCAAAATGGATTGGGAAGCTGCATGCAAGCCTGGTAGGGGAAAGTGCAAAGATTGATCAGCAGTATCGGAAATGAACCAAAAAGTCAAAGGGTTCAGGGGCACTATCCCAGGGATGATTGCTAAGATCTCTCCAGTGTCTAAAATCCATGCACCATATGAGCTCCGGCATGTACTTTAATGTCACCTGCTCCAAAACCCCAATCCGAACACAGTTTCTTAGGAAGCAGGGAATGAGGGGGTGATCTCACCAGATTGTCTCTACTCACAAGGAGTTCAGAGAAAGAAAATCCAAGAGATGGGTCTGAGAGAGAATAATAAAGAGCCCTTACAGAAGACCAGAACATGCCACCCCAAAATGTGCCATTTTGGCAAAACGATTTTTTTGAGCTAAGACAATTGAGAAAAACCAAATGCCAAAAAGCTCTCTGCTCTTCCTCATTCCATGATTTTGCAATTGCCTGGCTATGCACTCAGCAAAACAATTTCTTGGTCTCTCTCAGTGTGAAAAAAAGCTTCCTCTTACATTTGCCTGTGAAATAGCCACACAACAGTATAAGGAAACTCCAGAGTAGGGCCCTCAAACTTCGCTGGGGGGAGCTTGATAAAAATACAGATTCCTGGGTTCCATCCCCATGGAGTCTGATTCCCTTTATCTGAGTAAATCTCAGGAATTTGTATTTTAAACCGGTTCTTCAGGTTCCTGGAAAGTGGGTGGTAAAGGGGACCACACTTGGGGTAACCCCTCACTGGGTAATCCATCATGCAGAAATGCTAGGAGCAATAGGCCTCCATCCTCCCTGAAATGAGCTGAGAGTTCTTTCTGATTTGTATCTGATGACATCCATCAAACATGTTAATGCCAACCACAAATTAACGACTTTTTAGCAATTTGTGTAGGTGGCTACCCATGAAATCAATCTTAATTCACAAACACCGCTGTCTACACAAAGGTAATAATGTATTCAACTCACACATAAATCTCTCAAATGGAAATTAAGTGGGTAGATGTAAGACTCTGGTGGGCATTACTCAATGTCCAGAGAGGTAGCATTAGGTTAACAGGATTAAAGCTGAACAATCAATCAGACCATCAGGAGAGCGCCTATCCTGCCCTGTTCAGAGTCACACCCAATTTCAGTGCCAGTGCAGAGACTTGGGTTGGAAACCCCTCTCCTCTTGGGGGTAGGTGTGCTATGAACCTGGGACCCTCTGGAGGGCTTAGTCACTTGAAAAGAAGGAGAGTGGACTGGAAAGAAAGCCAGTCTCCATAACTCAGGCAAAGTGCCCATGCCCTGCCTCAAATGGCGGAAATGACTTTGGAAGATAGAGCACAGACATCACAGAGGCCACGGGGTGTCTATCCAACACTTCTTCTTTGGGAGAGCATCCTTTCTTTTCTGTTACTTGATGACCTTGTGTGTTACACGGCCTCACCTGCTCCATAGTGAATGGGGTAACTCAGGTCTACTTTCCCTGCCCACCAGGATTGGTCGCAAGGATGGTCACGTGGCCCAAGCAGGACCAATCAGAGTCCTCCCATGATATTTTATATGCTTAAGACTGGTTGACAGGAGGAACATATAAGCTCAGAGATGCCACTGGCCAGGTTAGCTGCCAGGATGGCAAGAACCACCCTGAGAATAAGTGACACAGGTGAAGTAGGGCTGAGGGATTCAAAGTCCCAAGGCCATTGTTTGAAACCCCAGATCTATTTCTGAATTCTGTATTACATAAACCAACGTATTAATTTTGTGTTTGTTTTTAATTGTGAAAAGCACATCAAATTTACTATCTTGACCATTTTTTTAAAGATTTATTTATTTATTTATTCATGATAGACACACACAGAGAGAGAGAGAGAGAGAGAGGCAGAAACACAGGAAGAGGGAGAAGCAGGCTCCATGCTGGGAGCCCGGCGTGGGACTTGATCCAGGGACTCCAGGATCGCACCCCCGGCCAAAGGCAGGTGCCAAACCACTGAGCCATCCAGGGATCCCATCTTGACCATTTTTAAGGATATATTTCACTGGCATTAAGTATATTCACACTGTCATGCAACCATTCCCACCAGCATCTCCAGAACTGAAACTACACATAACACAACTCCTCATTTCCTCCTCCATGCAGCCCCTGGCAGCCACCACTCTACTTTCTGTCTATGATTCCAAGTACTCTAAGTACTTCATGTAAGTGGAATGATCAAGTATTTGTCTTTTTGTAACTGGCTACTTCACTGAGCATGATGTCCTCAAGGTTCATCATCCATGTTGCAGCATGTCTCAGAATTCCCTTCCTTTCCTCTTGAGGTTGAATCATGTTCTACTATTTGCATATACCTCACTTTTTGTTTTTCTATTTATCTGTCCATGGACATTTGTGTTGCTTCATCTTTTGGCTATTGTGAATAATGTTGCTATGAGCAGGGTTGGAGAAACAACTTGTTTACACCCTGCTTTCAATTCTTTTAGGTATATACTCAGAAGTAGAATTGCTGGATAATATGATATTTCTATTTTTAACGTTTTGGGGAATCACCATACTGTTTTCTTCCATAGTGGCCATACCACTTTATATTTCTGCCAACAGTGCACAAGGTTCTAATTTCTCCACATCTCCCTAACACCTGTTTGCTCCTTTCAATAGTAGTTATCCTAGTGGGTATGTAGTGGTACTTAATTATGGTTTTGATGTTCATTTCCCTGATGATTAGTTATATTGAACATCTTGTCATGTGCTTATTGGCCATTTGTATGTCTTCCTGGGAGAAACGTCCAATCAAGTCCTTGACCCACTTTTTAATTGAGTTGTTTGATTTTTTTTTATTATTGTTGAGTTTATTATTGTTGAGTTTTATTATTGTTGAGAAGTTGCTTATACATCATAGATACTAGCCCTTTATCTGGGGTTAAGTGTTAGAGTTTTAGCTCTTACATTTAGGTCTTTGATCCATGTGATTTTTTTATATATAGTGTAAGATAAGGACCCAATTTTATCCTTTCACATGGGGAATCCAGTTTTCTCAACATCATTTGTTGAAAAGACTTTCTTTCCCTCACTGAATGGTCTCATAGTTTTCTGAAAATCATTTGACCATACACAACGGGTTCATTTCTCAGGTCTGTCTTCTATCGCACTGGTTGGTATGTATGTCTTTGTACTAATGCAACACTATTTTGATTATTGAAACTTCATAAGAAATCAGCCTTGTAAAATGATTTTTTTAAATCAGAATGTGTGAGACCTCCAACTTTGTTCTTTTTCAGTACCTCTTCGACTATTTAAGGTCCCTTGAGATTCCACATGAATTTCTGAATAGCTTTTTCAATTTCTGAAAAAAAAAAAAAAAGACAAAAAAACACCACTGTTTTTCTTTCAATGGGGATTACACTGAATGTGTAGGTAACCTGGGGTGCTACTTACCTCTGAGCAATATTAAGTCTTCAATTCCATGAACATGGGATGTTTTCCCACTCATCTGTGTCTTCAATTTCCTTCATCAAATTCCCTTCAGTGTTTGCCAAGTTTTCAGTTGTACATCTTTCATCTCCTTGGTTAAGTTTATTCCTAAATATTCTATTCTTCTTGATAGTATTCTAAATGGAATTGTTTTCTCCATGTCCTTCTAGGGTTATTCATTGGTAGCATACAAAAATGGAACTGATTTTTAAATGTGTTGATTTTGTATCTGGCAGCTTTGTTGAGTTATTTATTACCTGTCACAGGTGTGTATGCAAGCCATCTTTAAGGTTTTCTATACATAACTTCTGTTGCATGCAAACAGAGACAATTTTACTTCTTCCTATTCAATTTCAATGGCTTTTCTTTTTTTGACTAATATTTCTGGCTGGAACTTCTAGTTGACTTATGTTGAACAGAGGTGGCAAAAGCAAGTATCCTTATCTCACTCCCGATCTTAGAGGAAAAGTTTTTAGTCTTTCACAATTGAGTATAATGTTAGCTGTGAGCTTTTCATATATTGCCTTTACTGATTTACTTCTATTCCTAGTTAATGCATTCATCTTAATGCATTCATTTTTTTAACTTGAATAAATCTTAGTTCCCTGTTACTTGCAATCAAAATATTCTTCACTGACACAAGCATATTGTAATGTTTGCAAATGCTTGGTACAGGCAAAGGTGAGCATGTGGTGGATATCCTGTATAGTTTAAACACATCTCAAGGTTTGGGAGGCAGCCCTGACCAGCATGTTACTGTGATTGCTAGGATTGCAGAAATGGACTTCTATGCAGTCTGGTGTGTTTTGGTCTCTTTCCGGATAGACGAGCCACCTATATGGATTGTAGAATTGCACATCTGTGTGTTAATACACATTATACCATTGAAGAAGGTAGAAATGGACCAAGAAACTTCATCATAAAAGGCAGAGCACATAAGTCCCAAAAAGGGAGAGGAAATCTGACCAGTACCTAGCAACTAGAGGTTTTGGGCATCAATGTAAATGAAAGGCCATGCATGGTGCGACTGCATGTCACTCTCACTCCCCAAGCTCCAGAGGCAGAGGTGAGTTCATGCTGCTTCTACAACCCCAGAGTACATCATACCTCACTGATGCCAAGCACACTCAGAGTACTTGAGCACCATGTGATTTTTAGAACTAGTTTGATTTATGGCAAATGAGAGGGTTAAGCCAGGGTGTGATTAAACCTACTCCATTTGTCAGCACTTGGAATTTGTGGGCAGCATACTGGCTGCTGATAACAATGACAGAAAAAACCTGAAACCAGCTGGGCCAGGGCTTTGGTGAACACAGCTGGGGGTGCTCCTAATGGTACTCCTCTAACAACCTCAGGTTCCAGGTACGGAGCTTTTCAAAGCCCATTTGTCCCACTATTTTCAGATGGATAAGCTAAAACCTGGGACCAAAACAAAAACAAAAAACAAAAAACAAAAAAAAACACAGAGTGACATCTTTTATGCACAGAATGTTTGCCAAGTTCGTCATCCCTGCTGCTACCCCTGGACAATTCCCTCAACTCTTAGTCAACTTCTTCCATCCTGTCCCACGGTGATGGCACTGCCTGCGAGCAGCCCTCCCTCCTCTGTCAATGAATCCCCCTGCAATTGTTGCTCACACCTCCACTCTGCACTGACTCTATTCCTTGGCACTGTACCCAGTTGTGCAGCAATGTCTCCCCCAATCGGTGGGCAGCTCCCAGCAGCAGAGGCCTCTTTTTCTTACCTTTATATCTATTCCATCCTCTTCTCCCCAAAGCCCTGCATGATGCTCACACAGAGTAGGGACATAACATATGCATATTACATTGAAATAAATTGAATCTCCCGTTAAAGAAATACTAGGACTGGGCCTTTTAGGAGGTGAACAGTCTCAGGCTGCTGCAAACAGGGAGAGGAAGGAGCTTCCCCAGAGAAGAGACCTTGCAGACAGCGCACAGTGGGAGTGAAACAGCGCGCGCTCCCCACCCCGCAGGCGCTGGATCTCCAGCAGAACTCTTACACCTGCCAGAGAACCACTTGGCAGTGGGCAAAGTGGGTTTTCCACTCACAGCTTCACCCACATCCATCTCCAAGGAGAGAACAGGTTGCTGACTCCTAGGTAATTATATGAACTCAGATCATTCCATTGGCTCTGTGAAATTGGATGCAAAGGGGAGGGAAAGTTTAAAGGGAATCCTCAAGCATTAATATCCTAGGAAAATTACTCTGAAACAATACATTTCAGCTCAGCCTGAGAGAGGCTGGCTGGCTGGCCGGAGGCCGAGAGCTTGACCGCCTCCTGAGTACCCATCATTGGGAGGCCCTCCTGGGCACCCCATCACATGGGGAACTTGGAGCTCATGCAGGATTCTGATGCAGCTGTGCCGGCCGGCCTGGGCATCTGCATTTAAACAAACACCCAGGGGCTCCGATGCCCGGGCCAGTGAAATCGGCTTAGGGAAGCAGAGCTTAGGGAAGCAGAGCTGTGGGGGTGGTTGGTGGGGGGGACACTGGCAGGAACCCCACCAGGGAAACGGCCCTGCCCTGAGCTCACTGCTATGCTTTGTGGTGGGAACTAAGGCAAGATGCAGGCGGGGCAGCTGCCCTTCAGGTCCGAAATACGACATTGGATCAGGCAAAGAGGTGGCCGTGAGGCTGTCCTCTTTCCAAGGCGGGCAGGGCAAAGCGTTGGGCCTCCCGCACCCCGCAGGCCTCTTGCGCAGGCTTCCCCTCCTCGCCCTCCATCCAGTGCTGAGCACAGGGGAGGCAAAATCACATCGCAGGCAAATGCAAAACAGGTTTTTCTTGTTTTTTTTTGTTTGTTTGTTTTTTAATTAACACTACTTTATATTTCAGGGGAATTAATTTTAAACATAACTGTCTCCATCTGGTAAATTTTCAGACCTGCTCCAGAGAGTCACTGACTACTGGAATTTTGCAGACACACAGTAAAAAGCACAGTGGGACAAGAGAGGAGGAAGGTGGCTTCAGGGGTTGTGCAGAGCCTTTTTGCGATGACTCAGTTTTCCAGAGTGGGTAGGATTAGACATTGATTTACAATTTCTAATCTCATCTCAACCGCACTGGCAAGCCCTGAGCATTGGGTAAACACCGAAGAGGTGACTCAGCAACATGCAGAACACTTTTAATCCAGAAACAAAAAATACATACACATCCTCAGCTGAATGTTAAGAGATTTTCTAAACTATGTGGTGAGAAGATGCTGTTGCCAAGTTGAAATATAGTTGGAAAGCTTTTAGAAGATGAGCTGTTTGGGGCTTGAGATTGTTTCCCAGATGAGGGACTCCAGCAAAGTTTTAATCATAGAAGGGTCTCCTGAAATATATTGAATGAAAATTAAGGCTGTAATTGTTGAAGTCGTTCAGTACTTGGGGTTTGAATTCAGACAGATCGGGGTTTGAATCCACCTTTGTTTTTGTTTTGTTTTGTTTTTTTAATCTTTTTAGCTGTGTGGCCATAGGCAAGCCACACAACCTTTCCGAGCTCAATGTCTTCATCTGTAAAATGAGTATAATAATAGCAGCTATGAAGATTAAATGCAATAAGACAGCCCTGGTGGGGGAAAATTTGTTGATTTTTCTTCACTGATTTTTTTTTTTTAATGCTCTTCCTTGAGAATTGGTGTGATGCAAGAACTTCTTGCCATGACGTCAAGCCCCAAAGCCTACTCACTTGCTCCCACTGTCCTTGAGGCAGCAGAAGGGTGACTTAAACTTAGACCTGTGATTCAAGAGCAGGAGGGAGAGAAACAGAAAATGTGGGGGTAGAGTCCAGCCCAGGGACAACAGCTTGCATCCTTTACCCCAGGGCCAGTGGGCATCAGGGGCTGAACCAGCCTGTAATTGTGGGTGATCTCTGGTTCTGGGTATCCAACTCCTCCTGTTCCAGGCCATCTCTTGAGTGTAGGTTCTCAGTTTTCTCATTTTGCTTCCTGAAGTCTTGCCCAGAAATTCCTTTTCTGCTGAAATTAACCAGGGTTGGAGGAGCTGGAGGTTGAGTGAATCACCAGTGCTCGATCTCATCAATCCTTCATGACAGAATCTCCACAGAAACCCTACTGGAAGGGGTTTGGAGAGCTTCCGGGTTGCTTTATGCATCCATGAGCTGAGAAGGTGCTGTACCCCAAACTCCATGGGGACAAAAGCTCTTGTACTTTGGACCCTTCTGGACCTCATCCTCTGTACCTCTTCATTTGGCTTTGCATTTGCATTCGTATCCTTTGTAATATTCTCTATAATTGACTACTAATGATAAATAAAGTATTTTTCTGGGTTCTGTGAGCTGTTGTAGCAAATTACGGAACCTGAACTAGGCACACCCAGTCTGTAGCCAGGCCAGGCAGAAGGGTGGGTAACCTGGGGACCCAGTGTTTGCCGTTGGCATCTGAAGAGAGGGGCAGTCTTCTGGTACTGAGCCGTTAACCTGTGGGGACTGCACTACTCTGGGCAGTTAATGTCAGAATTGGATTAAATTTCAGCACACCCAGTTGGTGTCCCCATAGAATCTGGGGAACTGCTTGGTGTGGAAAATCTACACATTTGCTGTCAGAAGTTTTGTGAGTAGAGAAACAGTTTTCATTTAATGCCTCATACCAAAGAAGTCAAAACCCTTAGCAGAAGTCAGAACTCCTGGATTCCTATCCATTTTCCTTTGACCATACCATATTTCTCTTAGACATTGTGCAGAGGAAGTCTAAGAGTTGCCGAAATGGCATTACCAAAAAATGCCTGCCCTGCATTTCTATATCAGAAAGTAAACCATAAGTGGAAAAAAAATCCCAAATTTGGATCTTCGAAGAAAAAGCACAAAATGGAATTACACTGTGTTATCTCAGCTATGTTCCCTCCTAATAAAATCCTTCTTCAGAATTCCATCCATATTTTAATGTTTGGGTTTAAACGAATTTAAAATTATTTCAATATGAATCCAGTGAGGTCTTTGAAAATCCAGATTCCAATCAGGAAATGTAGAAGGACGATTGAAATTATTTGGTATATATAGAAGGCTACCTGAGACTGTATAAACCAGGATTTTCAAAGAAACAGAACCAGGAGAGACACAAAGATGGGTAGATAATGTGTGTATGTATGTGTATGTGTCTGTGTGTGTGTGTGTGTCTGTGTGTGTATTATATATATTATATATATATAATATACAGAGAAATTTATTTTAAGGAATTGGCTCAAGTGGGTGTGGAGTCTGGCAAACCTGAAATTCATAGGGCCGGCAGGGTAGAAACTCAGGAAGGAATGTTGTTCAACTTTTTTTTTTTTTTTTTTTTTAATTTTTTTTAATTTTTATTTATTTATGATAGTCACAGAGAGAGAGAGAGAGAGGCAGAGACATAGGCAGAGGGAGAAGCAGGCTCCATGCACCGGGAGCCCGATGTGGGATTCGATCCTGGGTCTCCAGAATCGCGCCCTGGGCCAAAGGCAGGCGCCAAACCGCTGCGCCACCCAGGGATCCCCTGTTGTTCAACTTTTGAGGCATAATTTCTTCTCTGGGGAACCTCAGATTTTGCTTCACCTGATTGGATGAGGCCACCCACACTATCAAGGGTAATCTTTTATTTAAAGTCAACTAACTGTAGATGTTAGCAATGTCTACAAAATTCCTTCATAGCAAAACTTAGACTAGCACTTGATTCAATAATTGGGTGCTATAACTTAGCCAAGTTGACACATAAAATTAACCATCATCACAGGCTTAGCAGAACTCAACAATTCATTTCAAACCTTTGCCACAATCCAGCCAAGTGAATTATTTGGCAAGCTACACGGATCATAAAAATTAATTTGATTAATCACATTCTCCATTTCATTCATTTTGCCAACATTACTTATCACTTTACAACACACATTATACCTCTCTCTCTCTCTCTCTTTCTATATATATATATACATATATATAAAATTATACACATATTATAAATATATATATATATATATAAAATCTAATACAACGTAACTTTCAAATGTGTGTGCTCCAAAATGAGCCTTATTTTGCTCATTTCCTCCACAAACTGGCTATATTTTAAGTGAATATTTTAAATTACTTTTTCTATGGATGATGGCCCTGGATTCATTACATCTCCCTTTTTTTCTTCAGATGATGATATACTTGCATTTTCATTTCAAACCATTATGTAGTTATTGTTTAGAGCCTGGAAAACCAATCTGCTCTCTACCCTGTCCCTCCAATGATTTTGCCATATTGAGATGCAGAAAGAGAAAAGCTATCCCACTTCATATGGAAGCTGTGACTATAATGCAGCAGGACATTTGATGGCCATTAACCTCTTACTTAATTACTTTGGCAAATGTGGTTCCAAAAAAAGAAAAAAAAAAAAAACTAGATAAGAAAATCAGAAAATCCATGCCTGCTTCCCCACAACAAACACAGGTCAGTCTGCAAGTGTGCAGTACTAGTAAGATTCAAAGCACAGTGAGACTTAATAATAATTCCTGGTATTGAGGGAAGGCTTGTTTTTAAAGTGAAAGAATAATCAGGAAGACTCCTTGACTAACCGATCCTCATCTGTTTGTTTTCTCCAGACTTTATGGCTATCATTCTGTTAGATAATACCCTGGACAAACCATAATCCAGAGTGATTTAATTAGCTTTAATAATAACACTTGCCTGTGCTCAGTCCTTCCAGAGATTCATTGCAACATTAGGGCATAAATGCCTGCCATTGGGAATGCCTGTTTATAACTCTCACCTCTGGACTCTCATAAAACCAAAGAAATATCGTAGCCTTTTCCATCTTCATTTACCAATTAATTGATTAATTCCCCTCATCCTCCCACCTGGTGAAGATAACATGCTCTTTGGGTCCAGCCAACATCCCACACACCAACAGTGTCTCAGAAACAAACTGACTTCCTTGGATTTTCCAAAGCCTGTTTCTTTCTCTCCTTTGAATTGGTACCTCCAGAGGTCATTTTCACCAACATACAACATTTGCTGGCACAGACACAACCTAAATCTGTGATCCCCTCTCATTGGCCTTGAAGGAGACCAAACAGTTTGCATGCCTCACCTCTCAAGAATGAACTTGGAATGCTTTTTTTGCTTGGTCAGGGAATACTCCAGATAATTGGAGGTTTGTTGGATTTGTTTTTTTTTTTTTGTTTTTTTGTTTTTTTAAATAATTTGGAGTTATGTTCGTTTCCACTCAATCTGGAATCTACCTAATGAAAGCCTTTGCAACAAGGCAATATTTAGATTTACCAGTTTATCTGTGGTCTTAAGAAATTAAATAACTGAAAGATGAATTTAAAAACAGAATCCCACAGAGATCTTTATAATAAGTATATAACCAGAACAAACTACTCCCCTTATATTTTAAAATGTGTTACATTTATTATAAAGTTAGTCCCTTCATCCTGGAGAGAGGCATAAGTGAATCAACAGAAACAAAATATCAGGGAACTGTTTTATGAGAGACTCAAAAGATAACATGATTTCCAAATATTTTTTTCACAAAATGTTAACACTATCTTAGGCTGGTTAAAGCCTACATTTAAAACATTTCGCTTTGGCAGCTAAGGCGCTGTCCACACTCCTGGAAACCTTTGAAAGACATAAAAAGTTCTTCATTGGTAGATATCAGTATATCAGTATATTGATCATCTGAGCAGTGATTGACATTTTCTAGAATAATCTCTTTAATACTTGAAGACAATGCACAGAGATCCTGTTTACAATGAATTAGCTGCTGATTTTCAGCAGTTGAATTAACAGATATGACTAAATGCAATTATCAGGTATCCCAACAATTTTGCCCAAAAGAGCCCAGCAAAAAACAAAACTGGTGAAGGGGAAGTTCACAGAAGGCAGAGTGACTGGATCAACATTTCTTTAGGGTTAAAGGTAGGGTTCTTAAAAAAGCAGGCGGTCTATCTCCTCCTCAGAAAAAAAAAAATGAAAGATCAAAGTGAAAACAGAGCAAACATCATTAAAAGTTGGGGAAGGAAAGAGGGGAGGGAGGAAGGGAGGGAGGCACAGAAGCATCTTTTACATGATCACTGAAGGAAATCCAATTTGCTTTTTGCAATTTTGAAAATAAAATCCAGGATAACATTAACTAAGGGGAAAAACATTTTTTAATAAAGGGAAATAAAGAATGAAGATCCAATGTCTGCCTCAGGACAAGCAGCTGCTTCCCTGAGTCCCAGGCTTTGAGTGCCCCAGGGTCAAGCTGAAGCCTTGCTTTCCATCTCCAGACAAAAGGGAAGAGAAAATTTAAATGGTGAAGATTACAAAGACACAAGTAAATAAAGGGGTGGCCCCCACGAGAATCAAATCAAAGGAAATATGCAAGTTTCCAGAACACTGATAGTTTCTATCTAAAATAAGTTAAGATTATGATTAAAGGCAGATTTCCAGAGAGCTTAGCTGATATATTTTAAAGAAATGTCAAAAACTAGTGAAACTGGCTCTTCGGTAATGGTAAACAGTGAGGGAAGAAGAAAGAGTTGTATGGCTGAACTAAGTCTCAAAAATGTAAATGCTTTAAACAGTTGAACCAGCGGTGCCTGGGTGGTACAATCCATGAAGCTTCCAACTCTTGACTTTAGCTCAGGTCATGATCTCGAGGGTCACGAGGTCAAGCCTTGCATCGGGCTCCGCACTCAATGAGGAGCCTGCTGGAGGTTCTCTCTCCCTCTGCCCCAACTCCCACCACTCATGCTCATTCTCTCTCTAAAATAAATAAATAAATCTTTTTAAAAAATGTCAAACCAGTTTATCTGATATTAGGGATCCATCCACTCCATCACAACAACCCCCACCCCTCATTAAACCTGGCTTTAATCCAAGTGCTTGGTTACTCCTCTCCCTTGGGGTTCAAGTCATGAGTGGAAAGGACTTGCCCAGATTAAGAGCCAGGTGGTACTTATTATTTACCCACAGACTGTGTACTGCCTAGTTTCAGCTGTACATCAGAGATGTCTTCTGGAAACAAAAAATTAGAACCAGCGGCGTCAACCACCACAACAAACAATACAAATACTGTCACCGACCACAAACTGACCTATGAGCTTCCTGTGGGTCAACACAAAACAAGAAACATGATGGGAACATAATTTCCATTTGATCATTTGTCAGACTAAAGACAGGAAACACACCTTCATCCTAGATTCCTCACTGTCCTTTGTTCTTCACAACTGGTTAAGTAAAGCCTCATAATGGTACTTCCCTCTTTCCATCTGTCTTCTGCACTCCCACACGGCCACTGCTGCTCAGTGTCAGGTGGCTCACCTTCACTCTTACAGGAACCCTCTGCCCAAGCCTCCCTTCCCAGGTCCTTCTGATTCCTCTCTTGGCCTGTGAGTCCAACCATCTGATCACATCATTGCCTGGTGGACATCCTTTGGGGCTCCTCAGTGTCTCCACTTAGCTTCTATAATATCGGGGTGCACCTCCCCACTAGGTGCAAAGAGTTATGCCAAGAATACAGGAAGCTGCAGAACAAACACTAAACGTCTTTCAGAAGCTATAATTTTACTCAAAGATTTGGGAGGGAAAACAATTTAATTGTGTCCACAACATAGGGTTACATGCAAAAGTTATATAAAACTTTGAGTGGAAAGCCAAGACTTTAAAATAATGTTATACCTGGATGGCCACTTTGGACTCAGCTTTCAGAATGGACCATGAGGATTTCAGAGAAAACATTAAAAAGATCTGGACATGACAAAAAGTCTGAATTCTGTTCACGCCTTTTCCACACCAGTCTTGTTTGTGGAAATTTATACTATGGAAGCCGCAGTCATGTGCCAAAAACATATGCAAAAGGGGATTCATCTCAGCATTATTCACAATAGGAAAGAGCTGTAATGATTTAAATGATTATAGACAATAACTGTTTCATTTTATAAAATGTGGCAGAAATATATAAACTGATATAAAATATGTTTGAGATATGTTGGTAAGTGCAAATGCTAATTAGAAAGTAGTATTTTATCACTCACCATATAAGAACAAGTATCAAGGCATCAGACTGGTCTTCCTTCAGAACATGAGAGACTCCTAACTCTGTGAAATGAACTAGGGGTGGTGGAAGGGGAGGTGGGCGGGGGGTGGGGGTGACTGGGTGGCGGGCACTGAGGTGGGCACTTGACGGGATGAGCACTGGGTGTTATTCTATATGTTGATAAATTGAACACCAATAAAAAATAAATTTATTTAAAAACAAAAACAAAAAGGCTGTGGAAGGGGAGGTGGGTGGTGGGATGGGGTGACCCGGTGATAGGCACTGAGGAGGACACTTGACGGGATGAGCGTGGCAGCTATACTATATGTTGGAAAATTGAATTTAAATTTAAAAATGTAAAATAAATTAACAAATTAATTTAAAAAAAAAAGATTGGTCTTCCTTGGTTGGAAGGCATGGTTGGCAATTTTTAAATTGCTTGTATTTTTTTTAAATAAATGGGTATTGCTTTTACCCATTCATTACAATGGGTAAATAAAGGAATAAGATATATAAAGATATAAATAAAGATATATAAAGATATAAACAGAGGAATTTCTTTCTGTGAGGAGGGGAGCTGGGAACTCCCAACTTTTTGATCCATTATTCAGGATCTGGCCCCTCTCTCCCTCCTCAGCTTCGTTCCTTGCCACTTCCACCCTGGTCCTTCACCCACCAATAGTAGTTGGGTAACTATAGCTTTTCAAACAGGAGAAGCTCCCTCATGGCTTTGTGTTGAGTGCCTTCGTCTCTGCCTGACATGTCCTTCTTTAACTTTCGTATTTGAAGAATAACTTTTCAGATGATAATTTGGCTTTCCATTGGAACTTCATGGACAGAAAGAACAATCTGGCCACATAATCCAACTGCATACCACCCACCACCCCCCACCACCCCCACACACACGTACATGCTAACACTCCTCAGTGTAAATGAGTAAAGACTTCTGCTTCTATAAGTCGGCCTTTGTATGCTTGGTCCCTGTGAGTCACCCCGGACAGACAGAGTCATACCAGAAGTCTCTGACATGAGAAATTTCTCACTCACACAGCTGATGCCCAATTTCTCCATCGTGGCAAAAGCAGTAAATGCCATCCTGTGAGCCCTACTGAAACAGCCCACCAAGTAGCCTTCATCCTTGGGCAACAAACCACCCCAGTACCATTCTTTCAGCCAGGCTGAAGCCTCAGCTTTCCACTGTCATCATGGGAAGCTCAATAACTCAATTATTTGACAAGCCAGGGAGCTTCACTCCAGTTGTTCCAATAACAGAAATTTCACCCGACAATAGATCAAGAAAAGGCAATGCCCAAAGATAAATCCATGAACTTTTTGGTTTTTTTTCACTGTATATATAGTTTTATGCACTGGATGTGTTCCAGGCAGAGTGTGAGTTTGAGAGACATTAATAAAGAAAATATAATTTACACTCTCACAGTGGCTTCATCAAACCTGACACTTTGGCTTCTTCAATGAAGAGTACTTCTTAGTCTTTAGTCAACAAGCCGCCTCCAATTTCACACACATATAAGAGGGTGCAACAGGAAGAGACAGTGAACAAGAATCCTGACAAGGTTTTGTTTCCAGGAACTGGCAGGAACTGTCCAACAATGTCTGGGCCCCTGCCCATCCTAGTCAGAAATGTCATTTCTAAAGCTCAATTGCTCTGATGCATGATACTAGAGGCAAGATGGGGTATTAGTAGCATGCTGTAAAGATCTTCAACGAGGCATGTGTCGGCTCTTAGTCATCTGCTGCCATTTCTTCATGAGGCAGCGAAATGTCTGAGGATTTCCTCTTTGCTTTTAGAATGAATTTTTAAATCTGAAAAGGAAGCCTTTGTCAGCACGGTTTATACTCTTGCCTGCTTTGGTGAAGAGAAATGGTATCCACAGAAGCACATTTCTCAAGCTAAAAAGATCCAAAGGAAGAAAATAAAACTCAGGGATGAAACGCTTCTTTCAGGACCAATTCGAAGCCTCTGCCCAAACACAGGTATTGCCAAGTGCCACAGTGTACCTCAGATTGCATCAGAGTTAATAGCCTAAGCCACATATTTTCAGTCCCACCTGAGTAAGCAAAAGTAATGAATGGCGATTATCATGGAGATATTATGCTTATAGTCTCTTGTCTACAATCCATCTGCTTCAAGAAGAATGGGTATTAAAAAAATCCTCAATCTCACTAGTAATCATGGAAATGCAAATTAACTTTGAGATGTCACTTTTCACCTTTGAAAGTGCAAAGTTTAAAATATATATATTTATTTACTTATTTCAGAGAGAGCCTGAGTGAAAGGGGGAGAGGGGGAGGGGATCTCAAGCAGACTCTGTGCTGAGCAAGGAGCATGACATGGGGCTTGATCTCACAACCCTGAGGATCATGACCTGTGCCAAAACCAAGAGTTAGACACTTAACTATGCCCCCAGGAGCCCCTGAAAGTACAAAGTTTTAAAATGCTGGGATCTTTTTTCCAGCGTTCTTTTTTCCTTGGGATCTTTTTTCCCAGGTGAGAAATCAGAAAACACAATTCCTAATGACTTGATCCATAAGGAAACTCATTATCTTGCAACACAAGTGTGGTTGTAGAGAGCTTCAGGGCTGGTCCCCCATAATGTCTTCACGGGCCCAGATCCTCACTAGCCTCCTGCTCTGCCCACATCAGCTCGTTGGCTCACTCCTACCATGGTCAGTCACAGGATGGCCCCAGCAGCACATTTTCACACATTAACATCCAAAAGCAGAAAAACAAATAAAACCCTGCCTCTTCTTCAATCTCTTTAAAATGTAGGAAGTTCCTCCAGGAGCCCCCTAGAAGACTGCCCCCTCTACCCTCTTATAGGCCTGATCTAGTGGTTCTCAAAGTGTGGTCCTTGGACCACCACCACCAGCAGCACCTCCAAAATGCAATCTCTCAGCCCATCCTGGACCTACTGTCTCAGGATAAGGCTGCTTCTGTTGCTCCAGTTTGAGAACCACTGGCCTAAGCCAATCAATTGACAAGGGGGTTGGAATGACCACTGTTGATCCATTCCCTTGGGCTGGGTATGGAGCCACCTCTCCTGAGCACAAGGGTCTCACCTTGCTGACCTCTACCCTACCTGTCCACTTGCAGGATGATCCCTAACTTGTTGCACTCTGTATCATTAGCATGTTTTCCAGCTGTGGGGACAGAAAACCTAACTCCAGAGGTCTTTAACAATGAGGAGAGTTTATCAATTCATTCAGAGTAAGTGTAACACATAGGGTTAATTCAGATATTTACTTCTCTAAACTGTAGGTAACTTCTTCTCACTTATATTCCTCTCCTCCTTTCTTTGTGGGGGACAGAGGAGGGAGTGAGATCCTGTCCCAGTGGTAAAATATACTGATAAATTCTTTGATACTCCTCCTTTCAAAAAGTAAAGCCCGATTGCCCTCCTCTTGAATGTGGGCTGTACTTAGTGACACATCTCTAATAAATAGAATGTGGTAGACATGATGATGTGTGACTTCCAATACTGTGTCACAAAAGATACCATGGCTTTCTCCTTGCTGTCTTCTCCTGGGTCACTCGCTCTGAGGGAAGCCCAGTTGTCATGTTGTGAATACCCAAGCACGCTAGAGATGGGTCTACGTAGAACTAAGACCTCCTACCAACAAGTCTTGTACCATCTTGGAAAGTGAATCCTCCAGCCCAGTCACATCTGCAGATAATGTAACCCTGGCTGACATTGTGACTCTAGCCTTAAGATTCATGAGATACCCAGATCCAGAACTATCTAGCTAAGCTGCTCAATAATTCCTGACACGGAGGAACAATGAAATAATGCTTGAGTGTTTTTAAGACAAAAAAAAAAATGTTGGCATGATTCTTTATATAGCAATGCATAACTAATAGAAACCCCTAGTATAATGCCTTGAGCTTCTGGGGCTACTTGAGTTTTAGTTTACAAACTTTTCTTCTTACCAAGACATGTGTGTTTCCCCAACAGGAGTGGGCTCTTTTCTTCCTATGCTTTGGGCCTGTTGCTGATTCTGGTGCACTGTGGGGCAAACTTCTTCCTTGCTTGTGCTGATTATCTTCTACTTAGATGACCTGACATCTCTTCCTGCATCCGATTCCCATAGCCTTGTCTTGCTCCTTGCCACTTTCCTATTTGCATCCTAACAGAGATCTACTGGAAAGAAACTGCATCTCACCCTACAGCACTGACTTTAAATGTAGAAGTTTCCTGCCATGTGTCACTGTGGGTGAAGGAAAAGTTAAGAAGACGTGATTCAGGGCAAACTTCAAAACCCACTCAGAAGAATGGTGAGGACATCTGCTGAGACATCATCATTTTCTGGAAATTTAAAGCAAATTGACATGATCTTTCTTGCAGGTAACTCAATTCCTCTGACTTAGCTAAGGCTGTGCTTCTCCTCTGCCTGGAGTATAGGTGGCCAATGACTCTCTAGGCCTGCGTCAATAGAATGAGCCCATAGATGCTTCCGTATGGATGGATGCCCAGGTCAAGGGTACAGTGGGGGAAATGAAGCCAGCCCACCTGACGCGAATATACTGCCCTGGAGCTTGTCAATTCCAAGAGCCATACCTAGGGTGCCCCAACTGAAACTCAGAGTCCAAGATCGTTTTTCCCATAGAATGGCAAAAGAACCACCTGCAAGTTCTCGTTAAAGAAACAGTTTCCTCACCCCATCCATGGCCCGCTGGCCAATTTTGATGTACCCTAGTTTTTGAGAACTACAGCTATTTTTAAATTGAGGTATGGTTTACATACAATAAAATGTACAGAGTGTCCTGTTTAGAAATTGACAGTTGTGTACACCTGTGAAACTACCTTAAAACAGGAGCATTTCTATCACCCCAGAAAATCATCTCTTGCTCCTTTCCAATCAACCCCACCCCCAAAAGCCAAGACTATTGAGTTTCTATGTTCATACAGAATTTTCCCCAGAACTATTGCTTTTTGAAACACTTAGGCTAAAAAAAATTTTTTTATCTGTCAATTGAGAGCTCTAAATAATCCATTTCAGCATAGCAGGAGGAAGAGACTCCAATTGTCCATTTGAGGGGACTGTTCCATTTCCCTAGGAAAGCCAGCCAAAGGGGCCTTTTTAGCAATGCAAATACAGCCTTCTGCATTGACAAAGTGGATGGAAATGTGACTCTGAGGGACTGAAACTGCACTGGGAGGATCTGAAAGGTTTCTGTGCTGGATGCAGGGCTGCAGCTCTTAGGCACTGAAGGAAAAAAAAAAAAAACATGTGAAGGACAGCGGAGGGGTTGCCCTAGCACCTGCCTCCACCCTGAGCCCTTTGGAAAGGGACCAGCCATCCAGGGTTAGGGGTTGAGTGGCCCAAAGTAGAAGGGATTATTTTTATGAGGGACCTTGTGACAATCTGGACTCAGACAAGCATCCTCAGCAAAGGTGGTTATTAAGAATGTGGGGGAAAAATAAAATAATAAAAAGAAAATAAAAAATAAAAAGAATGTGGGGGGATAGGGTAACTGGGTGATGGGCATTAAGGAGGGCACTTGATGGAATGAGCACTAGGTGTTATATGCAACTGATAAGTCACTAAATTCTACCTCTGAAACTAATAATACACTATATGTTAACTAAATTGAATTTAAATAAAAAGTTAAAGAAAAAAAATACTATTTGGGGAAAAAAAGAAAATGAACAGAGGGTTCTGAGTAAGACAATATGGCCCTGTAGGCTGACTTTGCTACTGATTACTTGTGTGGCCTTGGACAAATGACTTAATGTCATTGAGCTTTGGTTTTGCTCATCTGTAAATGGGAATAATAACCACACGATGTTGATGTGAGGATTAAGTGGGGGAATACAAGTGAAGTGCTTAGCATGTATTTATGTTGTATTTAGTAAACATTAAACAATCGTTATTATTGCTATTATCATTAAAGCAGTCAAAAATTAAAAAAAATAAAAGAATGGGGATGCCTGGGTGGCTCAGTGGTTGAGCACCTGCCTTCAGCCCAGGGTGTGGTCCTGGAGCCCCAGGATCAAGTCCCACATCGGGCTCCTCACATGGACCCTGCTTCTCCCTCTGCCTGTGTCCCTGCCTCTCTCTCTCTCTCTCTCTCTCTCTCTCGCATGAATAAATAAATTCTTTAAAAAAAAAGAAAAGAATGGCACTTTCTCTATCAAGCTTCCTACTAACCTACTGCTGGCATTTACAGAAGACTTTGATACCTACATATATATTTGGTGTCTACCCCTCCCCATTGAATGAATTGTCTTATTTGTTCTAAGATAGTGGTTTCGTTAATTTGCCAGGGTTTTCTAAATACATATCTTCTGAAAATAGGACATTTTTATGTTTTCCTAATTGTTATAACAGATTTTTTTCTGCCTTATCACGTTTACAGTTATGAAATTATTTTAATGTCCTTTAGAAAGAAGATACTGGTGTCGAATTTTTTGCCAGGCTGAAAATGATAAGAGTTAGTTAGAGCAGCTGTCACCAGAGCAAACAGCAGAGGCCACGTCAGTAGTTTGGGTGTGATGGGACAATGGCTGGTGGTAACTGAGAAGCAGAAGAATCCTATCTGAGAGAGGGTCTAGATGAACAAATGGTGGGTTGAGAAGACAAAGCCAACATAGACCATGGCTCCTAATGCTAGTGGTTTCCTTGACCACAAAACCATGAAAAGAGCTCTGTTTGACTCAATCCTGAGATCTTAAAAAGAGAAGAGAAAGAGATTAAGTATGCAGCTTAGTTTATGACAGATCTGTGACTAAAGGAGTCATGACAAAATAGCAAACACCTTTACTTTCTGCTTTTTATCTAGTGTGGCCCTTAACCTACCAACAAGCACAACATATTTTAAGAATTCAAGTTTGATTTCAATCATTGCAGTTTGCAAATCAGTCTTTCGTTCCTTTGGGATTTCAGGTGCATAGAATTGGAGAGATGTGCTTCATCTGACCACCACCTCAAATCAGTTTATGGCATATTAGCATCAAGAGTCCAGAAACATCCCCATTTTTATCCTTAATATTTCAAAATTTTACTTTTGTCCCCTTCACCTAACTCCTAATCCCATTCCACTATATGTAAAATTCTTATCTCACATTTAACTTTCCTGAATGACCTTAGTTATAGCTAAAGGAATTAACAATATTTTACTAGTGTGGGTTTTTTCCCCACAAACAAGATTGTGCTGGGTAGCTCATTTGACTTTTTACTTTTTTTCACTGAATGTTATGTTTGAGATTTATCAATGTTTCTTCTATGTATATATAAGGAGTATTGAGGTTGACAATAACATGAACATCTGGTGGTCCCCCACGTGCTGTTAGATTGCTCGTACCACGGACACCCAGAGGACCCATCAGATTCAACCAGCCTCTTTCCCTCTATAAGTAACTGTACCCCAAATTTTATTGCTTCCTTATCTTTATTAGTTTTGCCATACATATCATTTACTCCTCAGAATATATTGTCTGGTTTCTCATGGTTTTCAACTTTACATAAAAGGAATTACATACATTTTTATATAACTTTTAAAAATTCAATATTTTTTACAAGATTTTATTTATTTATTTATTTGAGAGGGAGAGAGCACAAGTGGGGTGAGGAGCAGAGGGAGAAGCAGACTCCTCACTGAGCAGGAAGCCCAACTCAGGGCTCGATTTCTGAACTTCGGGATCATGACCTGAACCAAAGGCAGACACCCCAAATTACTGAGCCACCCAGGTGCCCCTAAAAATTCAATATTATGTGCACAATTCCCTCCTACAGATGCTTATAAGTCTTGTGTATTAATTTTCATAACTGTGCATCATTATCGATCCATTCTTCAGCCTCAGACATTTGGATTGTTTCCAGTGTTTTACAAACAAAGCTGTATGAATGTTCCTAAGCATATGTGCAGGAGCTTCTCTCTAGCACAAAGCAGAATTGCTGGGTGAGGAGTGCACACATCTCCAACTTTCACTTGATGCCACGCTGACGTCCAAAGGGCCTGCGGCAACTGGAGCTTCCACCAGCAGAGGATAAGTGTGCCAATGACTCCGAGCTCTCAAAGGCTTGATACTGTCAGAATTAAACTTCTGTCAGTATTATAACTGTAAACTATGTTTTTTTTTTTTAAGATTTTATTTATTTATTCATTTGAGACACACAGAGAGAGGCAGAGACATAGGCAAGGGGAGAAGCAGGCTCCGTGCAGGGAGTCTGACATGGGACTCGATCCCAGGACTCCAGGATCATAACCTGAGCCAAAGGCAGATGCTCAACCACTGAGCCACCCAGGCATCCCTAAACTATGGCTTTAATTTGAATTTCCTTGATAACCAATGAACTTGATAATATTTTTTTAATACATTTATCAATCATTGAGTGAAGTGATTGTTGAAGTCTTTAGTCTTTTTTCTCTGTTGGGCTTTTTCTTGGGTTTGATTAGTAAATAGATGATTATTTTTAACTGCTATATGATACTCCGGAGATTTTACACATGTGCCATATTTATCAATTCCTCTTATGGATGGCTATTTAGCTTATTTCCAACCCTTTGCTATTACAAGCAATGCTGTGGTAAACATCTTTGTATATGGGTCTTGGTATAGGGAAGAAACTTCCCCCAAAGCGGAATTGCTGGGTCTTTGAGTATGTGCATATTCCGTTTCCCTAAAGGCTGACAAACTGCCCTCCGAAAATAGCAGCACTGATTTCCCATCCTCTCCAACTTCTCATCCTCCTACAAGTTAATGAAGATTTCCATTTATTCTTCCACACATTTGCCAGCAGTGGACATCATATCATCATTAAGCCAACTAACTCTAGGTAGGTACTGTCTCATTTGGTCTGTAAAAAATCTAGGAAGGTAGAAAATGAAAACAAGCCAGCATGTTTCTAGTACTTTACAATTTGGGAAGCACTCTCATCTGCATGACCTACCTCAGTTTATGGCCAAATCCTATCACTCATTCCCTTGCAAACCATACTCAAAGCCAGCAGGCTTCATTCTCTAAATTCAACATGCTGCTTCACACTTCCATATGGATATAGGTGTCTTGCCAATAGCAAGTATTCCCACCCCCACCCCCCGCCAAATTTTCCAAACCCTGGTCAATCATAGAATATCCTATATTCCAGGGAAGCAGATGAAACCAGAGATGGATCTCTGTCATTGGGATCTTCAAGAGGAGGACATGGCTCTGTCATCCTCTCCCAGGGGACCCTGCCTCCTCCCCGGCTACAGAAAGTAGGGGGTTCCTGAGACATGGAAAGGGGGTTGGATACTTGTCAGCCAAAAATCAGGACAAGTTGTCCAGCACAGAGGTTATAAATAATAGGGCAGTTAAGGACACAGGGCTCCTGTCTTTTCTCCCCAAACATAACCTTTCCCCTTCTTGTTTTCTTCTTCCAGTGTTTGGTGGCAAGTTTGAGATAAAGAATGAGCCACAGGACCATAATTGGTCAGGCATTCCCACCAATGGGAGCTCGTTCACGAATTGTTTATTTTTCTGGAGCTTTGTGACTATGTTCCTTATGTTGACAATATGTCATTCTAATGATTTCATTTTAGCAGTAATGAATTATGACTTCGCTCCTGCAGCAAGGCATATGGCATCCCTTTTCAATCCCAAGTGAATCAATGTTGTAATAATGAACACCAACTTCATCAATAACATTAGAAAATATAAAATGCTGTTCTCCAGCCATTGGCATCTCTTTCTGTAATCTCTGCACTCCATCATTTTGACTAATATTTTCTAGATTTAGCTGCCTTTTTATTTACAAAATGTTCATGCATGTCTGCCTGAATTATAACTTCCAGGGTGTGATTTCACTAATAATTTTTGAGGACTGTGTTGAGTCTTTTCACACACCAGACCTATTGTTTGTAATGGAGACAAGCTGGACTCAGAAAGTCATTTGGTCAAAAGTCCGAGGGATAGAGCCAGGATTTTAACCACGAGTTTAGACCTCAAAATCAAATACTTTGTCTTCCATGCTATGTGACAAGTTTGCAGAGTTTTGTTGTTTTTTAAATATCGTACATTGAATTCCTGACAATTTATTTAGTTTTCTTAAGAATCCTAAAGGAATTTGAATGGTATCACTTCATCCATGATATTTGAGTCCCTGTGGAGTGAAAGGCCAAGCCAACATTTTGTATAGCACCTCATCCCATTATGTGGAGACTCAGCCTGGACGCTATCAGACTCAACCAGTTTCCCCTCTGAGGGGTGTCAGGTTGAGGCTGGGGAGACCCTCCCCAACCAGCCGGCTGCCTTAACTGACATTTTCATTCCCTTATCCCTGTAAGAATCAATACCAACAAATCTGAGTCTCTGGATTTCCAGCTATACAGCTTTATGTGTATAGATTTATGCCTTTGAATATCTTAGGAATCTGTCTAGAATGGATGAGAATACCCCCACGTTTTCAAGTTTCAAATTTCAATCTTCTGATAATAGTTTGGCTCAGATTAAGCTAAGCCTACAGAAAACTTTATAAGAATATGATAAGTCATTTAAGATAAAGAGTCTGGAGACAGGTTACTTAGAGGTCATAAAATTGTCACTATCACAGGCGTGCTTTTTTTTAAAGATTAATTAATTTATTTATTCATGATAGACACAGGGAGAGAGAGAGAGAGAGAGAGAGAGAGAGAGGCAGAGACACAGGAGGAGGGAGAAGCAGGCTCCATGCCGGGAGCCCAACGTGGGACTCGATCCCAGGACTCCAGGATCACGCCCTGGGCCAAAGGCAGGTGCTAAACTGCCAAGCCACCCAGGGATCCCCACAGGTGTGCTTTCTTAAGTTTTCTCTTCCACGCCCCTGTGCCTTTCTGAGTGCTGTTGCCACTGTCTGAACACAACCCAGCTGTTCCCTGTCATTGCCTTCCATCTGCCTGTAAAATGCCCAGCTCAGAAGCCATGTCCTCACGACTGAAACCCTTCCGACATCCCTACCTGTCCCTTCTAATGGTCACTCCCTGTTCCTACACAACATTGCATTCATGTGATCATTCCGATCACTCCTCTAGCAAACCCTCACTGACAACCTACCATGTGCCAGGCACCACCCTAGGCCCTAAGAGACACCCATGAATCAACAGAAAAAGTGCCTGCCATGTGGAGATTACACTCCAGCTGGAAACAAAGGACAAAATACACAGCACATAAAGGAAATATAGCCAGTGATTTGTGCAATAGAGAAAACAGAGCAGGGAAAGATGGGTCCAGGGCATGGAAGTGTGAAAGAAGCTTCCAGTTTAAAATAGGGGAACAGGGTAGACCTTGTCGAGTAGGTAACATCTGAGCTGAGGGGAAGTTGAGGGAGGGGAAGGAGCTACCCATGTTGGGGAGGAACATTCTAAGCTGAGGAACAGAGAGTGACAAGGCTTAGGGCAGGAGGTGCATTTGGCCAGAGCAGAGAGGGTGAGCAAGACGACATGTGCAGAGACAACACGGGAGACAGGCCGCAGCAGCCGGGTTGGCCATTCACAGAACGTTGGGTTTTGATGAGTGAAACAGGGATACATTAGAGGATTCTGAGCACAGGGTGTCAGATTCAGGATATTTTAGAAATTAATAGACCTTCCTACTGGATGGATTATGAAATATAAGAGAAAGAAGTAAAGGATGACTTGGGATCCATCCCTCCTTGCTGCACTGGGGCAGAAGTGTTTATGCATCCTCCCCCCCCCCCCCACCCTTACTGCACTGCGAGATGCCCAGGACAGAAGCTGCCGCTGGATTCCCAACATCCAGCCTAGGGCAGGACCCACGAGCAAGAAATGTGTGCTGAGTCTGATGGTCAGCCTGAGTGTATCTCAGCCATGAATTTTATTAACAAACAGGAAGGCTGAGAAAAGCTGTTTGACATCACTTGGGGAAAAAATAAGTCACAGGCCAGGAGGGCATCTCTACCCAGCCCTCTAGGTTCTCTTCTCTGCATGGATACTCACGAGACATCATGTACGTTCTGAGCTTGCACAGGTGGACGTGAGAAGTGCTGGCTACAAATGACCTCTTTATTCAAGGATGCAGTGGCAGATGGAACTAACTTTCTGTATTTGTTGAAACATAAGGGGAGAAATCTGTCTTTTCCAAGTATTACAATAGGAATTATTTAGAGCTAAGGAATTCCCCCAATGCCTAGTTTCAGCCAAGCAGACATGCTGCTTTGGGCCTTCTGAGGACTCAAGACAGCTTTAATGCAGTGTGGGGGCAGCCTGAGAAGCCACCAGACCACCCGGAGGTGCCCCACTCTGGCAGCCTCAGCTGTCTGAGAAGCAGAGGTGTCAGGATGAATCACGTTCCTTCTGGGTGCCAAGCATGGCCCTGATCCTGTCCTGTCAGTGCTGCTGGTGGTCCTTTTGCTGTCTGGGGTAGGGGAGTGCAAAAAAAAAGCCACTGGGAACAGCATCAATAAGGGTTTCAGAGATCAGAGGGAGGACAGCCAAAGCAGAGGGTGAATATGGGCAAGACCACAAGAATGACAGAGGTGCTGCACTTTGCCCCACCGCCCCCAAACCTGTCTGAGAGGGACGTCCACAGCCAGGACTAAATATCCAAAGAGCAAAACAAGTACATGTCCAGGGCACCAGCCAAGCATGGAGACAGAAAGGAGATTTTAAAATTCAGCAAGAGGGGATCCCTGGGTGGCTCAGCAGTTTAGCGCCTGCCTTTGGCCCAGGACATGATCCTGGAGTCCCGGGATCGAATCCCACGTCGGGCTCCCTGCATGGAGCCTGCTTCTCCCTCTGCCTGTGCCTCTGCCTCTCTCTCTCTCTATCATAAATAATTTTTTTTAAAAATCTTTTTTAAAAAATAAACATAAAATAAAATTCAGCAAGAAACCATTTAAATTCCAGCATGTCATTTTGAAACATAAATAATTTTATGGTTTCATGTCAGTCTTGTTCTGAATTCCATACACTGGATGGGGCGGTAAGCTTTTCAGTATATACAGTCCCCATAAGAATCCAGCCCCATCAACAAACCCAGAGGGTTTCTCAAAGCTGCATTCAGGATGTAAGAAACAGAACCTCTTCGTCGGATTCTAAAAGGCAAGCTCTTCTATGCGACAGATTCTATAAAGTTATAAAGACCAAGCAGTGTTGTCAGCATTGGGAAGCAGGTGTGTGACCAGTTGCAAGGTGACCACAGAGTCATTCTGCCTGGCTTGCGGGAGCATCTCCATTAACCAGCTGCCTTTCTGTGTGCCTGAGCTGTGAGGGAAGCTTGCATCGTGCCCCCAGCTGTGCAAGCAGTCTGCCCATAATGGGCCAGAACCATCACAACCAGCGGTCCTGGAGGGGGAAGGTATTCCCACCCTCAGTGGAACCACCACCAAGGATTATTCATATAGTTTCTGTGCTCCTCGACACCTGCTACATTGCACTAGGTTTATTTATGCTCCCTGAACTGGGGGGTGGAAAATATGTTGCACTGTGACATCTGCCACCTACTCGCTCATGATGGATGTTATATTTGAGCGTAGTGTTTTTTCCTCACTGACACCAGACTAGGTTTCAACATTTTCTCAACATAGCACTCCAGGCATCCACAACCAACCAGCCAACCGAATGGCAGTGGCATGTGACACAAAGCCTGTCTTTCATCCTAATTCTAACGCTGGACTTTTTGAAGGGCAGGACCATGTCTTCTGCATCTTTGCATCCCACATAGCCCCTGTCTCAGAGACAGAAAGCAATCTAGATGAATTTTCCCTTCTAGAACTTTAATATACACTCAGCACACTTCCCCCATGCATGTGGGAATACAGAACCAAATCCAACGTGGCCTACAACTTCCAGAATCCTAGAGTCATTCAATAAACACTTACAAAACCAGCTCTGATGAAAGCATATATCATAGTGATGATCCCAAAGAAATGCTGTACACGTCACTCTGAAAGGCCAAAGACATGGCCCCAGAAATTAGCTTAAGTAGAAGGTGTTATTTTAAACAAATGGCAATTAAAGTATCCTGACTCCTTGAAGAATTGCCTTCTAGAAGCAATACTGCCAGGCTCTCAGACATCCTGGCACTCTGTGATAAAAAGGCTTCAGATGACATACATCATTACTAAGCCATTCCTTTTGCATCTATTTCCCCCATTACCATTGTTAAGAAATGGAACAGGAAAGGCTTCTGCAACTGGATAATGACTCCTTCTGAATTCTTTCCACCAGTTGTAAGGAGCTACCCAATCTGACAGTCTGATTTGTTTTCATGTCTCCTTGAACCAACCAAATAGGAGGTAGGTTGCAATTTTTGAAAGTGCCTTAAAACTTCCATGAGCCTCATTAATAACAGGGTCGATCCACACATTTGAGTGGGTGCCTCTTATTCCCATTGTGGCAGAAGCTGTGACTTCCATAACACCCAATTACACCACCTAATGAAGCATATTAATCAGTCCTCATAGCTTTGGGGCCACCAGTGAAGGGTCTGTTGACCTTTGGAGCTGGCTGAGCCATCATTGTCATATGTTGCACGTCAGATTTCTAATGAAGCTAGGTGTGGTTAGAATCTGCACTCATAAAAAAGAAAAAAAAAAGAGAAAAGAAAGAATCTGCACTCATGCTTTACTAGCAGCAAGCTCATGTTTTTCAGTGCCCCTCCTCCCATTTTTTTGAGTAGAGCGGTGACTATTTGAGACAAATAGCCTAAACTAGTGCTTTGGATCCTTCTGGATGAGCTCAGTTGTCTCTATTTCTTTAGCACTGATGCTCAGATCAAGTGAATTAATGCAAACGGGAGCACTCTGCATGGCAAACAGCACAGAGTAAATAGCGATCAGTAAGTAGGACACTCACCTAGCAGACCCCATGATGTTCCAGCCACCACCCAGTCAGACCCCAGCTCACAACATTGGCTGCTCAGAGATGCCTGGAGCACCCAGATTATTCTTCTCTGAGTGAGACTTTCTGGGATTTCCATTGGCTACTTTTGGGCAAGTCTGTGGGCTTAGTGAGATTTGGGGAATAAATGTAAGAATTAAATAAATGTATTCATTTCTGTGACCTTGGGCAACTTATTTCATTTCTCAAGTATTGGTGTCCCATTGATAAAATGAGTACTCAGGGGGGCTGGTGGACTTTATCTAGTAACCTCAGTGGGGTACATTGAACAGAATAATATCTCAATAAACAGCTATTATTCATTAAATATTGTTTTTAATGCAACTTGAACACTTTTGAAGGACAAATCTGCTTGGTCCACTAATGGACAAAGTTTTTTGTCACCTTGAGATAAGATAAGTCTTTTCCTTGAGTGGAAGGAATTGAGATGATGGGGACAAAGTGACCTGCAAGGCTGGCTCCTCGGGCAGGAAGAGAATGCACTAAGAACCAGAGAACAAAAGTCACTTGGGAGCATTTTGTGGATTTAGAGCTATTTTTGTAAAAAGAAAATCTCCCTGTAACTTACTCATGCTGACCCCCCGGAAGCAGTAAAGATAAAACTGCTCAAAATGAAAAATGAAAACTGTCCAAAGGCAGAAAAGTACAGGGTAAGTGTTTTTATCAGGACTGTCCAGCCACACCAGACTTCCTGACTTCTGGTCCCATATTCTTTCCTCTCGACCAGCCACTTTCCATTTTGAATTTGGGCTAAGATCAGAGAAATCTCCAGAGAGGACTGTGTCAGGAGGCATCAACAACTGCCAAGTCAGAACAGGTGTCCCCTTCAGTACCAACAGCCAACCTTACAGAGCACTCCCTGGTGGCTCCTTCACCACGAGCCTTATCTCATTAAACCTTTTCAACCATCCCCAGAGCTGGTACCAGCATTATCCTCATTTGACCTAAGAGGAAATTGAGCCTCAGTAAAGTCAAGTGGCTTTGACAGGCAAGCTTCCTAGCCTTACACAAACTATTCTACACACTAGAAGAAAAAGGGAAGGTGCCTTGAATTGTTTCATGAGACTATGAAATCAAAACTGGACAAGAAAATAAATTATATTCTAATCTTCTTTATGAACACAGAGGCAAAAATGCTAGATCAAATATAGGAAAATTGAATTTGACCCTATCCCACACAGAGAAAGAGAGAGAGACTATAAAAACATTAGGGCCAAATAGGATTTGTCCTATGAATGCAAAGATGGTTCAATGTTAGAATATCTATAAATATAACCTACTATATTAGCAGATTAAAGGAGCAAAGTGAAAGGATCATTTCGATTATAGTAGGCTGCATGGTGGTTTTCCAAAAGCTATGTCCTTGCCCTAATCCTCAAGCCTGTGAATGTTACTTTATTTGGAAAAAGTCTTTGCATAATCAAGAATTTTGAGATGAGGAGATGATCCTGGATTATCCAGGCCCTAAATTCAATGTGTCCTTAAAAAAAAAAAAAAAAAAAACCCTAGGAGAATATAGAGCAGAGAAGGTGATGGGAAAATGGGAAAATAGATTCTGTGATTAAAGAAACGCAGTTCCTAACCCAGGAATGTCAAGGATGCTGGCAGCTACTATGGGTAGGAGAGAGGCATGGCATGGATTCTCCTTTAGAGCCTCCAGAAGGAACCCAACCTGCTGACACTTTAATTTCAGACTTCTGGGCACCAGAAGGAAGAGAGGAGGAGAATGAATTTCTGTTGCTTCAAGTCATCAGGTTTGTGGTAATGTGTCACAGCAGCCACAAAACAAATACATTCAGTAGTATTCAACATGAGTTCATAGAAAATAACTTCCAGAAAACTAGGAATATAAGGGAAAGTCAATTTACAGATGAGCCGAAGATTCTCACAACACATATCCATCATAGGATTAATACTCAAAATGTGGAAAGAATTGCAAGTCAATAAGGAAAAGACCAAAATCCTAATGGAAAAAAGGGGGGGCACTAAAAACGAACATTTCACAGAACAGACAATGCAACTCAGCCTCACCTGTAATCAAGAAAATGCAAATTAAAATATTAATGAGATTCTATTTCACGCTCATCAAATTGGCTAAAAGTTTAGAATGAAAGTATCAAGTTGGCAAGTGTGCAGAAAAATTAACTCAGCAGGCCTGACTGCTCAAATCTTATACATTCTTGGGAGGGCCTGTTTACATGACCAGCCTTTGGCTGGCTCCTGAGAACTGAGCTGCTGGAATCTTCTTTATGCTTTAAGCGATAGAGCATCTTATATACCCTAACTATGCTCTATCAGCTCTCTAGGTAATTTGTATAAACACTGTGATTTTTAGTGCACAGCCACTTTCCTTCTGCAGGTCTAGAGTTTCAGTAACTATCACTAGTCACAAAGGCAACATGTGTGTATGACCAACCTCCATTAAAATCTCCAGACCCGTGGGCTCAAGTAAGCTTTCCCTGGACAGACAGCACTTCACAAGTATTGCTGCAGTTAGTTGCCAAAGGAATAAGCATGTCTTAGACAACTCCCCTGGGAGAGGACTTCTGGAAGCTCATACCTGGTCTCCCCAAATTTGGTCCCATGTGCCCTTCCTCCTTTATTGATCCTGCCTTGTACTTGTTCACTGTAATAAACCATAGCCATGAGTTGAAACTATTTCTGAGTTCTGTGAATCCTTCTAGGAAATCACTGAACCAACAATGGTCTTGGGGACCATTGGAGCAGTGAGAATGTGGGGAAACAGGACTTTCACACACAGCTGCTGTGCCCATCATTTTGGAGAACAATATGACGAGACTGGAGAAAGTTTAAGATGTATGTGTGCTAAATCCCAACAACTACATATCTGTTTCTGGTCTAGGAAACCTCTCCCCCAAAGGTCACGTAGGAAAATGTTTGCTGCAGCATTTTTTTCTCAAAGTGAAAAACTGGAAGCAATTTCAAAATCCATTGAAAGGAGAATAGAAAAATAAACTGTCATATATTTGTATAACAGAAAATGACAAAGCATTTTAGATGAATAAATAAGAACTACATTGACATGGATAAACCTCAAATATTATACAAAAGGAGGGAGTTGAAAAATTATATGCACAGTAGGATGCTACTTATGCAAAGTTTAAAAACATGTAAGATTATCTAAAGCATAAGAATGACACCAAATTCATGACAGAAGTTATTCACTAGAAAGAAGGAAAGAACAGGGGTAAGGGAGGGGGCAAAAATGGGGTTTACAGAGATCTGCAATGTTTTATTTCTTACCAAAAAAATTTCATAGCGAATATGGTAAATAAAATTAAAGTTGGATGGTGTGTCTTCTATATTATGCTATATATTTGCAGCATCCCACAATAAAAAAAAAGTTAGACTAACAATAACATAAAAATGAAGGGTCCAGTAATTTTTGTAAGATCACAAATTATATCCAACTGAGATCTCAGACCCAGCCCCCAAGCCTGGCTATAAACTTCACCATGTGTCCTTTCATTTCAGTGATCTGTTAATTAAAACCCAGGCAAATTAACCTAATCCCATCTATAGTATGTTCATGCAGAGCTCTGAATTAAATTTAAATAAAGCTCATTTAGCATTACAACTTTAGTTGCTATTTACATTAATTATATTCTGAGTTCTCACAATCTCTTTTTTTAAAGATTTCTTTTTCTTTTTTTTTTTGGATTTTATTTGTTTATTTAAGAGAGGAAGAAAAACAGAGAGAGCATAAGCAGGGCAGAGGGAGAGGAAGAAGCAGACTCTGCTCAGCGGGGAACCCAACATGGGGTTCAAACCCAGGGTCCCCAGGATCATGACCTGAGCTGAAGGCATACATTTAACCAGCTGATCCACCCAGGCATCCTACTCACAAGCTCTTAATATGATGGTCCCACACTAATAACAAAGATCTTAGAGACGAGCTTCAGGAGGGCAATAAAAAAAAATCCTAGAGAAAGAAAAACTAGTTAGTAAATCTCTTGAGCCAAGGGGTGTCTTATCAATATTTAAAATATTGAAGAAAATAAAATTAAGATCAATATGAAGGTCTTCAAGACATACACCTTGGCTGAATATAAGCTAGAAGCAGTTCTCAAACAATTTGCATAATGTATTGATGGGTTCACTTTATCCTTTAAGAAACATAGATTTCACTTTGTCACTGAGACATCACAAGACTATAACCAATGTAGCTTGTATTTAAAGACAAAAAGCCAGGGGCACTTTGGTGGCTTAGTCAGTTAAGCTGGGATTGGGCCCATGTTGGGCTCCCTGCTCAGCAGAGAGCCTGTTTCTCCCTCTCCCTCTGCTATACATACGCCCTGCTTGTGCACACTCTCGTTCTCTCGCTCTCTGTCAAATAAATAAATAATATCTTAAAAAAAAAAAAAGACAAAAAGCCAGAGAAGGATAAAGATCAAACATCTGAATTCTCAAAAAGAAATTAACAGAAGATGTAAGGCATTTATAGTGAAATTGTTTTTATAATTTACACTAAAAAGGGGGGCGTTGACTAGTTTTAATATTTTTAAGTTTTTTAAATTAAAATTTGCCAGAAATTATAAGGAATTATTTTATGTTTTTATGGGGCTTTGTTTTGATTTGTTTTAGTCAACACACTTTCAATTCAATTTAACAAAGTTTTCCCAAAGAATTATTTATGAGAAGCATTTTTCTAGGTTCTGTAGAGGTAAGTCCCTTTGGTGTAATAACAGTAAAAACCACTATTACTATTGCTACTCTGTTGGATACTTCTCCATGTGCCAGCAGCTCTGCTAGAAGATTTGCACAAGAATGAGAAGGAAATGTATGTGTATGTGTGTGTGTGTGTGGACACAAAGGCTGAAAAACATAGTAATAGTTAAGGAACTTATTAAGACTATAGAGCAAAAAAATGGAGACAGGAGTTCAGAGAAAGGAATTTTAAAGTTAGAGATACTGAGGGTAGAGATGTTCTCAGTAATTATGAGGATGCTAGAGTCTGAGTTTTCTAGTGTTGCTGTAACAAACTTAGTGGCTTAAAAGAACATAAATGTATTTACTGTCTTATAGTTCTGTAGGTGAGAAGTCCAACGTGGGTCTTCTGAAGCTAAAATCAAGGAATGCAGGGCTGTGTTCCTTCTGGAGGCTTTTGGGGAGAACCGGTTTCCTTGCCTTTTCCATTCTGTAGTGGCCACCTATGTCCTCATGGTCCCTTTCTCAATCTCCAAAATCAGCAACACCCAGAATCCTATTTATATCACATCACTCTGACCTCCTTTGCTGCCTCCCTCTTCCACTCTGAAGGACTCCTATGATTCCATTGGGTTCATGCACATAACACAGGATAATCTCCCTATCTTAAAGTCAGTTGATTGGCGACTTTGATTCCATCTGCTCCCACAATTCCCATTTGCTATGCAATGTAATATATTCACAGATTCCAGGGATTAGAATGTGGCCATCTTGGAGTGGGCATTATTCTTTCTACCTCATCAAGGTTGTTAGAGAACCTCAAGTCAAATTAGCTTAAGCAAACAGGTCTCTTTTTTATAAAGATGCCATGATATCACAGCAATTTAAAGGCAGCCTAGCCTCAAGAACAGAACCCAGCCAGGATTCCCTCCTTCCCAGCCTCTCATCTGCGCTTTGCTCTACATCAGCAGATTGTGTCTTCCACTGAAGACTAAGTACCTTTATTTTGGATGCATGCTTCAGAATATGGCTGCCAGCAGTTCATGGAATGTTATATCTTACATCCCAGACATCAAGAAAGGGAGCTTGTTCTCTATCTTGCTTTTACTCTCTTCTAGTTCCAAGATATCATAGACAACACTGCTTGGTTCATCTTGAGCCACGATCTTAGCTGGAGGTTCAAAGAGGCTGCCACATTGAGCCACAGAAAAGGTATAGGAGTAACAGTGAGGTAAGCAGTTCCCCAAAAAAGGTGAAGGAATGGTAATGAGTAAGCAGTGACTAGTTATCTACAACAGTGACTGAGTAGGGCATCGCCCTGGTATTCAAGGGCCACACAGACCAGAGGAAGATGCAGAAATACACAGATTTCAACATAAGGGGATGAGTGTAGTTATCTCAGTCTGCACAAAATCCTATGGGAGTGACCCCTTCCATCAGCAGAGTTCAGTGAGGCTGAAATATAAGGTAGAGTAGAGGATTAGCTCAAGATGAAACTGGACAGAAAAAGCAGGAACAGATTCTGAAAAGTCTTCAACAAGAGCCAAGATCTTCTTTTAAAATAGGTGACTGGCAATATATGGAATCGGTGTTTTAGAAAGATCATCCTTCCACCCCCTTGCTTAAGCAGGGGGCTGACAGTTGCTAGACAAAGCAAGACTTGGTCCAGAGGCACAAGGTAGGAAGCTGTGACTACTCTCTAGAGGGGAATTCAAAAGTGGGCTGAAGCACTGGGGTGGAGATGGAAAGGACTAAGGCACCTTCAGAATACATTTCAGAAGACAGAGGAGAGCAAAGCTGATGAAGGAGTCCCAGGGGGGTAGCTGTGGTTGGGAATCTGGTAGCCTGCCTCCAGAGAAGGGATATCTTGCTGGTTGGGAAGAAATTAAATCTAAACTGACTTGGGGGGACTTTCAGTCTTTTCCAGGGGTACTCTAGTAAACGTTTACTGGCCTGGTTGTGGGGAGGGCCTAATCTGTACAGCTTACAAATTTCCTGGCATAAGTACGCCTACTATGGCCAATTTCAAACTACAGGAAGCCACTAGATGCAGATCTGGGAAACGAGCCAGTAGCAGTTGGCTTAGTACACCCTGGCTTCTCATTCTCCATTATGATGCTCCTTTAAATCCTTTAAAATCATCATGTCCCATTCAATGGAGAGGTCTCCAGATTAAGGCTTTCCCAGAAGGACCTTGAAGGGATCTGTTGCTCATATACTTCTCCTGTTCAACCTTCTCCAGGCCTCCTCAGCAATTGAACACCCAACCATAACACAAAGGAGAAAACACAGGTTTGTAAAAACATGGCCAAACATTGAGAAGAACAGCTAGACAATGAGTGAAAAGAGAACACAGCAGATAAAATGGGAGGTGGTATAGTCCAGTGGCTATACCTCTGATAACTCAGAAGTCAGACCACCTGAGTTTCAATTTAGTTCCTCTACTTGCTAGCTCTGTGACCTCGTCCCAGGTATATAACTATGCAGTGCCTCTAATTTTGATCTTCAAAGTGGGGATGTAACTGGCAGTCCTTTCTTCCTAGAGTTATTGAGTGGATAAATAAAATAAGGTAAGATAGTGCTTGGTGAGTAATAAGCACTCAATAATGCACCCGATGATAGTGAGAGCTCCATCCCACTTGTCTAAGCTATGGAAGCTAATGAAATTACAACCAAAGGAAAAAAGGCTTTCATTCCTTTACTGACTTTGATAAGGAATTGGATGGGATGTGGTCAACATTATGTTGGATGCTGAGGCCCATGAAGTCTGAGAGTTTGGGAATGTGTCTCCCTCATCCCTATCTCCAGAGTATAACATAGGGCCTGGCCCATAGAAGGGGCTCAATACAAATTTTTGCTAACTAGATAGAGTGCTAAGTGCTGCAAGGTCTGACTTGGGGGGCTTCTGCTGGCACATTTCTCTAAAGCGTTAATGATGTTAGTGTCTTCCTTAAGCCGGAAGAAGGTTACCAATGAGACAATCAATAACAAAGGCTACTACAAACACATTTATCTTCGAAAAGCAAAGGCAAATTTCTCTCCAAAGTTTAAGTGGCAGCTAAAGCACTCTCTCAATTTTCATAAAAAATAATCAAATGTCAGGCTTGTAAATATTTATGATCCTAAACAGTTCATATTTGAACGTCAATTGTTTAAAAATCATTTGAGGGCTTTTTGACAGAAATCTTGTATCCTATACCATTCCCCATACACACTACTTAGAAAAACACCCCTTCATAAGGTCTTCCAGTATAAGGTCACAAAGGGAACTAAATGTGATTGTACAGGCCCATCCAGCTTCATTTATTCTGGGCAGTACATTTAGAAGGTTAGAAGAAAACAAATTCACTGAAAAGGAGGCCACTGTGACTCTTATTCATAATTAAATATTATTTGGCTCTTGGTGTTTCTGCTTCTCAGATGAATTTCCAGATAGAACACAAGAAGGAAATGAGAGAAAGGCTAAGAAAACATTATCATGCTGCAATGGTCATTACGTGTTCCCATCAGGCAGAGGCGTGACAATGTGCTTTGGTTAAGTTCATAATCTTCTGCCAGCAACCACCTATGACTTCAAATGAGTCATCTAGGCCTCAGTTTCCTCAACAGCAAGAAAAAATATTCAAGATTATATAAATAGCAAGCATTGTTGGTGTACTTTTAATCATTCATCTTTTAAAAACTCTGAACTTGTGTGCATTATCACCCTAAAACACAATGGTTTTTTTTTTTAATTAAAGTTAAATAAAGCACAATGGTTCATCTACTTGATAATAGGCATCTAAGAATAAGAAAAAAATAGACATATTTTACTCAATCACTAAAGAATAAGCCCAAAACTCTCTGAAACCATGAGTCTCAAGTATTCCACTCCATCAATACTCCATCCAGAGCAAAAATGTCTGGGCATTACTTAAATTTCAGTTTTTATCCATTTTCTGCTACTCTGCTAGAAAAGTTGAAAGAATGGAGAATATGGAGAAGCCTTATAAGCAATCTGTGAAGTCTGTTTTAACAATCGACCAGACTGTATAAATTTGTCAGAGCTCAGAAATCTGCAATCACTTACTAGGATTTCTTTGGTGTGATTGGCCGATTGGAAGAGCAACTTGTTCACTTACAGTAATATCTAACTGATATGAAATTGTCAGAGGCTGAGGGATTCTACGGTTTTTCCAGAAAACTGACAAAGATGAAAACTTTCTTTTTAAGCCTGAAGGATTGGATGCTTTCCAAAATATAAGCCCTGTTTCCCTGTCTTCTTATCTTGAGAATGAGCTCAATTAAACCTTTTTGGGAAATCAAGTTCAGCACTATTGAATACCCACTGTCCAGGCTGATATGGTCAGGCACTAGCCTTCCCTGCATTGCAGCTGCACCCTAAACATGTGACCCAAACTTAGCCAATGGAACATTCTGGGGCACATTAGGAAAAGGTGGGAGTAACTGAGGGTTTTACTGTTTGGGGTCCAAACAAAAAGAGATGAGAAGGAAACAAAGATGCTCTTCTGTACATAGTCGCAGCCCGCAGTGAGGGAGGCCAGAATAGCACCCTGAGGATGACAGATACCTGAGTGCTTGGAAGCATCACTAAACCACTGAATTAAGCTTGGATAGGACCCAGGATTTCTGGGCAGGTGAGAAAATAAATATCCTCTTGCAAAGTCACTGCAGTCAGGAGGATCCTTTTCTTGCATCTAAAAGTGCTTAGCTGATAGGCAAGGTCTCCAGGAGAGGCTAAATTGGGGTTCAGAGCCAGACTACTTGTGGAACAGGTGACCCAGCAGCCATTCCAAGTAACTGCACAAGTTGATATTCAAGGTGATCTTTCGTTGGACTATGAATGATGAAAGAGAGTGTAGATGTTCACTCACAGGCATCTGCCTCACAAAGATGATGGGTAGGAAGGAGGGGCAGGTAACTGTGTGGCTTGGTGTCCAGGTGTGGCAGAAAGTGTGACCATGAAGAAAGAGCCTGGGCTCTAACTCGATCATAGCTCCGCCACATACCAGAAGTTACATTAGATCCCTGGGCACCTTCCCTAAATGAGGCAGTAATAGTGCCCTCCTCACAGGGCCGTTGGCAGGACAGAAGGCTGGATTTCACTGGCTCTACCACATTGCAGATGCCAAGATGTTAAAATGTGAGGAATGAAGGGGAAGGGTCTTTGACTTGGTGAAATGTGTTGAGTTTATAAAGTGCCTGGCACAGAGAAGGAGCCATGGGCATGTCTGCCATGGCTGATAGATCTTTCCCTCCAGCTCCACTTGGGACCCAGGACACAGGGGCCCCCAAGGACTGGTGATTTGGGTGGTGAGGAGAGGGACCCCTCCAGCACAGAGATGGCAATCCCACAGAGCAACTCCAGTGGAAACCAGGAAGGCATGGGGCCGGCCGGCCATAACAGGGGGGTCACTGCAGAGCAAGGTGAGGACAGGAACAGGTGCATCATGGTCCCCACTATGCCTGCAACTTCACTGTGCACATTTTTGTGGGCTGTTGTGAGGTCAGTTCCTCCCCACCCCCCACCCCCCACCATGAAACGTCCCATCACACTATCCATGTGAGCTCTGGTGGTGCTGACTATTCCTGGATTCCTGCCTCACCAGCTGGGTCCATCCACTCCCCTCTCACAGCTCTCCTCTCCTCATTGCTTTCTTTGGATCTTCCTGTCTAGGAAATCAGAAAACCAAATGTCACCAACTATTTGAACAGTTCTTTTGTGAGCAAAACAAAGGCACACTTTATTCCTCTGTTCAGTCACTCAACGGATGATTTCCACCATCTGCTTGTGCTAGACACTGTCCAGGCACTGGGGACATCAAGGCACTGAGAGATTGGGCTCCTGTCTGATGGTATTGACATTTTGGTGGAAAGCAGAGATGACAACACCTAATTAAATCAACAAAATGATGCAGCGGTTATAACTGCTGTGTGGAAAACCAAGTGATGGAAGGATGAGAAGAGTCGGTGGGGAATCAGGGGCAGGACAAGTCTTCTAGATCTCTCTGAAGGTGACATGTGAAATGAGATCTGGAAGGTGGAGCCTGACTTGCAGAAGTCATGCAGAGATTTCCTGGCAGAAGCCATGGCAAGTGCCAAGACTGGAGACAGGAGGCAGCTCAGGGCATTTGAGCAGAAGTGGCCACAGTGGCCAGCAGCAATGAGCAATGGGAGGCCAAGGAAGGACTTGGTGTTCTCCAGTATCAGCAGGAGGTCACTACAGGGTTGTTTGTGGTGGTGGTTCTAGTTTGGTTTTCAGTCCCTGAAAAAAAACACTGTGATCTGTACTTTAGACAGGTTGTACTGGCTGAGGGGCAGAGGACAGACTGTGGGAGACCGGAGACAAAGCAGGGGTGCCTGACCTGGGAGAGAGAAGACAGTGGTGGTGACCGGGCTGGTCACATTGGAAATAATGAGAAATGGCTCAGATTCCAGACATTTCAGAGGAGGAAGGGCTGTGTGGGTTGTCCTGTGTCTCCCAGAAACCGATGTTCAAGTGCTAACCCACAATACCTATGAACACGATCGTTTTTGCAAGTAGAGCCTTTGCAGATACAATCAAGACAAGGTCACAGCAGATTAGGATGGGGCCCGAAATTCAATGGCCGGTGTCCTCACCAGGAGACAGATGTGAAGACACAGAGAAATGCAGGGAGGGAGACTGGATGGGTGCAGCCACAAGACAAGGATTGCCAGCAACCCCTGGAAGTTGGAAGAGGCAAGGATGGGTTCTTCACGAGAGCCTCCAGAGGAGCAGGGCCTAGTGACACGTTCATTTCAGACTCTGGCTCCAGACTGTATGAGATTCAATGTCTGTTGTTCCAAGCCACCCAGTGTGTAGTCCTTTGTTCTGGCAGCCCTGGGAAATTAGTACAAGATTGTGAGAGAGAAGAGCACGCTTTCTGAGAATGGTATGGAGTTCTGCAGAGCTAGAGCAAAGGGAACACATATCCTAATGATGGAAGGAACTTTCTGTGGCCATAAATTACATACCCAGCTGCAGCTCCCCGTCCCCTTCCTTGGAGCGCTGATGATGCAAATGAAAACCCCTACCTTTGGAGCCCTGTGTAACCAAATCGATCACCCATAGCTGAGGGAGTTTCACATGTACACATTCCCCTTCCCCTTCACTACCTCTCTGCTCACTGCTGCCAGCAATGTCACCTGAACAAATTTATGCCACTGAGAACAGTGCTATTAAATCCATCCTGGACAATGACCTGCAGAGCCTTATCTGAGTTTTGAAAAAATGTCCTCCTTTCAAGTCAAAAGATCATTCGACACAATTCAGGGACAAAAGACAAATCAATGCTGACCATCGAAGTGAGCTCTTAATGGAATCGTAAGACAAACTCAATCTCTTGGAACTGTGAAGAGTACAATTTTTGCACAGCCACCCTAAATGGACCACATCAATGCCTGCTTCTCCCTGCCTTAGACTATGAGGAGCTGTTTATGGGTCGGTCTGCTCTGCCAGTGGTCAACTCCCTGAGGACAGGGATCCCATCTGGTTTAAATTTGTTTGAAGCCTAATACATTCACTTATTCAATAAATATTTATGGAGAGCACTCCGAGAAGCCCCAGGCATCTCTCATAGTGGCTGAATTGAATTAAATACCTTACACTCCCTGGTAGAAATAAAATAATGTAAATGGAAGGAAGGAACTTGCTCATTCAAAAATGAGAAAGAAAAAATTAGTAGAAAAGTCTTCTGGGAAGATTTAAGGGTCTCTATATGCAAAGAGGACAGAGACAAAAACAGATAATGGAGAAACTCACCTTGTGAGTTAATTAGGCAGAACCAGGGGATCTCAAGATCCCATCTGACTCTAGGCTAGAATGTTCCACTGAAGGAGGAAGGACAGGCAGGTGTGTAAGAATAGAGATCTCAGAGGGGCACCTAGGTGGCTCAGCCAGTTAAGTGTCTGACTCTGACTCTTGATTTCAGCTCAGGTCATGATCTCAGGGTCATGAGCTTAAACCCCACATCAGGATCCACGCTCAGTGGGGAGTCTGCTTGAGTTCTCTCTCTCCCTCTGCCCCACCCCAACTCATGCTCTCTCAAATAAGTAAGTCTGTCCTTTCCTACTGACCCCTCATCCTACTTTGGAATTGTGTGGGTTTTTTTTTTTTCTTTATTATCTTTCTGTTCTTCTCCAGTACAACCTCCTGCTTTATGAATATTTGCTCACTGCAGTACATCCAGCACTATACCAGGCACGTGTAGATGGTAAGTATATATAGGTTGAATGTTTGAATACGATGTTAATCTCCCTAAGCCTCTGTCATTTGTAAAATAAAAATTATAGTTATATTCATTTCCCAAGGGCCAACATTAGGGTCAAATGAGATGAAGTATTTTTTAAATGCTTGACTCATAAAAGGTGTTTGAGAGACGAATGCCATGTTATAACTAATAACTAATATCATTATCATTGATATTATGGACATAACAAGCTAATTTATTCAAATATTAAAACTAAAATGAGAACACAGTTAAAAAGGTAAACCATGTGATAAAGAGACCTCTGGGAAATACTTAATAATGTGGGAAATCTATCAGATTAAAATGAAGGCATAGAGAGGTAAATTGGATAAGGAGGAAAGTTTCCCTTAGGTAAGAGACTGGGGGTGCTAACCAGGTGCCAGAAGGAAGAGGGGATCCAGACAACATTTTCCTTTGGATGTGCTCGTGGAGGTTCTACTTGTAGAAGAACAGCAGTGGCTGTACTTTGTCATGGAAGCCCACACAGTCTATCCCTGCCAGCCCCAAGCAAAGTTTGTTCCTTAACACTTGAAATAAAAATATCAAAATTTTTGTCTGAATCATCCAGTTTGCCACCTAAAAGTTGTATTCTCATTACCCATCATGTTTTCTTTGTACCTTCTGTCAGATTTTACCTTAGAACGTACATCTCAGTTTCAGCAAGGCTTGGGATGATACTATTCAATCCACAGTTTATGATGTTACAATAACCTACACCCAGAATCTGGTCATAATTCACACTCCCCTGTAGCTTATTTATTGCTGGTCAAACCATTTGAACTGCAGCCTGTACTTGAAAAACTTTGATCTAGCACATCACCTAGGCAGACCTCTTGAAACAAGTCCATGGCCAGATTTCACCATGAAGTTGGGATGCTGGGTCCATGGCTTCCTCCCTGGAGACTCTTGCACCATTTGTCTTTTGGCTCCAGAGCCATCTGAGACATCTCTCTGTCTGATATATTGAAGCAAAAAGTTGTTCTTGTTTTTATGTCTTTAGTCCAGAGACCAATGAATTTTCTGTAAAGGGCCAGGCAGTAAATATCTTACGACTCTGTGAGCCAGATAGTCTTTGTCACGACTATTCCACTTTGCCATTGTCACCCAAAAAGCAAACATAGACAGTATGTAAATGAATGGCCATGGTGTCTTTTAATAAAACTTAGTCAACAGACAGCTATCGGATTTCATACGAGGACTATAGTGTGCTGCTTTAGTCATGTTTTGCCCTACATTTAGAGAGCCAGAAAACTGATGGACTCTTGCCCTAAGAAACTAAAAGGAAACACATTCTAAAGGCTAACAAGACAACTAGCTCATTTGCCATCAAGTATAATTATCAAAAAAGTTGCCCAATAAATTATAGCTCTTGATTGTTTTATTTGTTTTAACTCAATTCTTTCCAGTACTGATTCCATGGGAGCACAAAATAGGTAGCAGAACCCCTTTGTCAAATGCCTCTCTTACATAGAGCCCAGACATATAAAGCTAAGGGAAGTGATGAAGGGATTCTCCAGGTGGTCTGCATCTTCACTGGTTTGGAGATTCTGGAGTTATTTGGAGATGCTCTGTGGCATTCCTGCAGAACTCAGTTGGTAAATACTGGTGAAGAATACAGAGGATGGGGCTCAAAGTTAGAGACCTGAGCTCTAGACCAGGCTGCTTCCAGTTTCTTTGTAAACTGCAGAGATATAAGGAGGCAAGAGCTAAATAAAGTCCCAGAGATACGTAGAAGGTGATCCTGGCCATGACATACCAAATCCTGGTTTGGGTCCTGTGGACACCTAGCTGGTCTGTGTGGTCTGTATCATTTTCTTCTAGTAAACTTCATTTTGATTTTGACCTTTGCTTAAAAGTTAGCTTGGCTGTGTGTCTGTTCCTTATGACCAAATGATCCCTAAACAGATTAGCAGAATTAGGTTTAATGACATTTCTATCTCCTTCAGCTCATGCCAAAAAAGACATCAAATGGGCCAAAACAATCCTGGCATTCCTTTTATCTGCAAATCCTTAAATTAATAAAATATTTTTCAGTCTTTCGTAAGACAAAATTCTAGTATGTGGAAGGAAGATTTGGACTTTCATGTATTTTCCTACAGCTATTTACAGTTCAAATTCCATTTCTGGAATAAAAGTGAACCAGAGAATATTCAAGGCAAAGAGAGGCTAGTGATTCAAAATCAGGGGAGTGTGATTCATGAGACAAGATTAAAATAATTAATGCTACAGCCAAGCTAAATAAAGAGTAAAGGTGTAGAGATAAGCACGTCTGACTACCTAAAAGGAATAAACAACTGTGTGAAGAGGTTCTGGGGTGGTGTAGAGGCACAGTAGGTAAGAAGAGAGCAGGAAAGTTCAGAAAAAAATGTGAATATTGCTAATTCCATTAGAAGGCAAAATTATCCCTCTGCAGGAATTTGCAGAATTATCTACAGAAGTAACTGTGCAGTTTCTGAGGTTGGCCTATATAAGTAGGTACAAGTTGTGTATTAGAGCATTAGTCCCCACTCACCAGGAAGGGATGACATTAGAGACACCTTCTGATTCTTGGGTCTCCCTTAAAGGCTGTGCTGTAACCTGACACAGGCCAGCCTCCAACACACGGCACATACATGGGAACAGAGCCATAAGCACCCAGATGGCAGTGCTTAGCCTAAGAGAATTCATCCCCCACACCTGTGTTTAACTCTCTATCGAAAGAAGGCCTAGATAACTCACCTGCTTGGATTTAAGTACAAAAATTGCTATATAAGACAGTAGGAATGGAATTGATTGGGCCTCAGGGGTCTGAAATATGGACCTCTTACTAGCAATGTGGCAAAGTAGATCATTTTGACTTTCAGTTTCCTTACTTAGGGCATAGGACTTGCTGGGGTAAGAAAACTAAGGCTTATGGGCCAAATCCAGCTGCCATCTGTTTTTATAAATAAAGTTTTATTGGCACACGGCCATGTCACTTCTTTACTATCTGGCTTTTTACAGAAAAAGTTAGCCAATCCTAGTACTAACTCCTTTCTATGACATCTTCCAAATTCTCTGACTCCTCCCCAGGTTGCCATAGAGTAAGCATGTGCTACCAATGGGTGTGTGTGTGTTCACAAGAGGGGAAAAGACGCACCTTTCTCATTCATGACAATGACAGATAATGAGTTGTGGTGTACCTCGAGAGACTTCCCATGACTGCTCAGCCAACCAAGAAAAGAAAGATTCCTGGGGAACAGAGCAAAGTTCATAGCCTTGGATGGGCCTCCAAAGAGAATGAATCTGCATCTTTCATCCTGTATCAACCTGACAAATGACACCAAACAGGTTCTCTCTTCCTCAAGTATTAGAAACACAGCCCATGGTCCCTGCACCCTTGCACATACTCAAAATGGAAACCAACTGTAAAGAATCTCACTGCTTTGCTCAGTAGTGGGTTTGGCCAATCCTGCATTTAGTGGATGATTTAAATTCTAGCTTCTCAGAAATTGTAGATTTCTGCCTTCTTCTCAGCTAACACAATTCAAGAAGAACAGCCAACCACTAGAAGGGCAGCCAATTTCTATTAAACTTTACCAATTATGTAAGAGGATTGCTTCTTGTTCCAACTATCCATGTACACTGGATGTTAGGGAATAATTTTCCACAGAGAAATCAATTCCTGGAGGGACCAACACCCGCCAATAGCAGCCACTGCCACCGCCCTTGATGTAGTGGTGAAATTATGGGCTGACAGCTCCTGCCAGCTGGTACTTTTCTGATATGGGTCATTTGTCATCTTGACAGGTGGACAGGAAAGCAATTGAATGATAGTTTTAATCCACGTGATAGAAAGCATATTTGTATCAAAAATAAGTGTCTGCAATTATAAAGCTATTTTAAAAAATCATTAATCCTTAAAATCCTGTTACATCTGTTACAAAACAGGCTTCATTAGGGTATTTAACAAAATTATAAAAACAGGTTCTGATTCCACTATCTACATTTCCCTGGTGGCATCCTTCTTTCCCTCAACTGCATTCAGCCAGCAACTGGACTCATAGATCCTGCCAGCTTTGTAACCTTCAGTGGGAACTGTAGCTGCCACCATCACGCCAGCCCTCAAACATGATGCTTCCAAGAGCATCAACAAGGATGGGAAAGGAAATAAGACATTCCCATTAAAAGTGGGGCGGGGGTGGTATTTCCACCACCCCAGCATTGAAAAGCACCACACAGGGGGCCACGGTTTTGCAGCAATCTTGTAAAGTAGCTAACAGCATGTTCCTTGTCTTATGGTCGTCAAGTGTATATTATCAGTAACCACGCTAAAGGAAGTTTTAGGACTTTTTTTCTACCATGTTCACTGATGTATCCAGGTTCTCTGTTATTCTTCCTTCTTTCTCCTGCTGCCTTGTTCCCCCATTTCCCTATTCATAATGAAAAGTTATTTGATGGCTATACTATCTTTAAAAGTCTGAGAAATAGGGATCCCTGGGTGGCGCAGCGGTTTGGTGCCTGCCTTTGGCCCAGGGCGCGATCCTGGAGACCTGGGATTGAATCCCACGTCGGGCTCCCGGTGCATGGAGCCTGCTTCTCCCTCTGCCTGTGTCTCTGCCTCTCTCTCTCTCACTGTGAGCCTATCATAAAAAAAAAAAAAAAAAATTTAAAAGTCTGAGAAATAGCAGGTTCTCTTTCCTGAAATTTAAGCTTCTGGAAAGGGAACTATTTTTGTTGGTGTTTTCTCTTTGTAAAGGGTTTGTGCATGAGGGTGTTTATATTTCCTGGAGGTCCTCTTGTGGTGTTATCAGTAAGAATCTTGGGGGATGGTCTGTGAATCGTTTTGAAAGCTATGGGAATTCAAGGTGAACATGTGTGGCTTTGGCCCCAGGCTCCTGAAGTGGAGAGGAAGCCAGCACACAGCCACCACAGGCTGCTGGCACCCAATATTCTTTACCATCCTCATTTCTGAACAGAGAGAGAGCATCTTTGGGACTAGAACTGATTTACCCCCAAAGCAATGAATGCTGAAATGTTACTAATGGTTTTTCTCCATCACTAATTTCCTAATGTTCTCATATCCTTGTTTCTTGGACAAGCGTTCCCTGCTTCAAGTTTAAGGACGATCCATGTGAACCCAAGCTTTCTCAAAGTGGGAAGGGCAGGCACATTTTCTCAAGACTGATTTTATCTGACTGTGGCTTGTACTTTTTTATTGCCCATTTTATTATCTTAAATATATTATTTTAGCATTTAGCACACTAGTCACTTGAAGAAACATAATGTTCAAATGTAAAGATCCCAGCTGGATTTAGACTGTGGTTTGGAAGAAAAATATTATCATTCCAATGTGATTTGAAAACTCAAAGCCTTTGTGATAAGCACATGTGGAGATTTGCCTTCTAAAATCTGAAAATATTCTCTGCTATTCACAAAGTTTATAAGTGCCCATGAATAAAACATCATGATTTCTCATGGGAAATAGCCTAAAATGTTGTCCAAACAAGAAAAGCCACTTGGAAGCCCTTTGAGGTTACATAAGTCCACAGATACTCCAGCCATCCAAATCGGCAGGAGCCTTTGGGACTGCTTCTGATGATTCCCTTCAATCTCCAATTCTAAGGGTGTTAAGTACCTAGCATTTGGGAGGCACTGTGGAAAACACAATCTCTGCCTTAATCCAGCCTTCAATATGTGTTGTCAGGGCACACAAAATGCTATAAATATGCAATGTTTCTATTATGCAAGCTTGGACCTGTGCACTTTATTTTAGGATAGATATTTCCCATATAGGATTTCAGGGGTTCTCAAATTCATACCTTCTCTAGGTCTTCACTGCCTGTAGTTAAGGTTTGCAAAGCCTCCCTACCTCTGACTCTCTTCTCCAGTCCCTCCTCCAAACATTGCTAGAAGTACTTTCTGGATACCTAGGACTGCTCATCATTCTCTAAGTTTGATGGTTCCACATCATCTATAGAATGACATTGAAGTTTTGCAGCAAGGAATTTACTGCATTTCTGGACTAGATAGAGTAGCAGGAGGATTTACCCTCCCATCCAAACTAACAAAAAAAAAAAAATACAGAATATAGGAAATAATGGTTTCCAAAACACTGAGCATTAGCCAATGAAAAACAGTGAGGGATAGGAAATAGGGTGAGCCCTACAATTGTTCCTCTATACTGTAGAGAGTTTCTGGGCCACAACACAGGCTGGGGATACCAGACAGAGCCTGGCAAAGTCCCTGAACTGAAGAGACAGAGCTGAGTGTCCAGAGAGACCAAGACAGCTATAGTTCACAAGACAGAGTGCCAGGGACAAAAAAGATGCACAGAAAGAACTCTGGATTTGTACAGTGTTCCTTATTTTCATTCATCAGCTGAATCCTGGTCAGCACATGTGTGTACAGAAACTTCCTGAGGCCAGGAAATCATCTGGAAGGATTAGAGGTAATAGTGCCTAGTATTCACATGGGAGTGAGAATATGTCTCTCCTAGTCAGACTGTAAAACTCCATGATTCATGAAACCTTCAGTAGAGTACACAGAAGAGTTTACCTTACTAATGAAAAATAATTAAACCTAGGCTGCATATAGCTCTAGTCCCACCTAAAACATCAATAGCAAGATCCAAAGGGCCAAACTGCTTCTAAGTAACCTAAATTTGTCACAGTACAAAGCTCAACAAAATTTGCAAAAAAAAAAAAAAATCTTACACCCAACAAAATAAAATATACAATGTCTAGCATACATTCAAATATTACCAGGCATGAAGTGAAGCAGAAAAATATAACCCCCAAAGAGGAGAAAAAAAATAATCAAAATTAACACTTAGCAGACATAAATGTTAGAGTTAGCAAAGACATTAAAATAGTTGTTACAATGATAATTCATATGTTCAAATACTATGTAGAGATAAGGAATAGATGAAAAGCACCTTCCAGGAGCTACAATGTCTGAGGTGAAAAATACACTGGATGAGATTAATAGCCGATTAGACATGGCAGAAATAAATATTAGTGAGTTTAAAGATATCACAGTAGAAACTCTCCAAAATCAGAGAATTAAAACAATCAACAGAGCATCAGTGAACTGCAGGAAAAGTTCAAGTGGCCTACTATATGTGGTTCCTGGAGATTCCTAAAGAGACAAAAGAAGAGGAGACTGAAAAGCTATTTGAAAAATAATGTCTAAAAATTTCCAAATTTGATGAAAACTAGAGCCTACAGATCTAAGAATCTCAATAAACCCAAAGCACACGTGTGTATACGTACGTACATACACACACACACACACACACACACACACACCATGAAGAAAACATCATAATTAGATTGCTCAAAGCCAATGATAAGGATATGATAAGGATAAAATCTTAAAAGCATTCAGAGGGAAAAAAGACATGTTAAATATAAAGGATCAACAATCCTTTTGAGATTTTTTTGAAGGAAACAATGGAAGCAAGTAGACAGTAGAAACAATCCTCAAAGTACTGACAGAAAATACTGTAAACCAGCAAAAAGTATCTTTTAAAAACAGAAGTGAAATACTTTCTAAGACATACAAAAGTAGGAAGAGTATATAACCAGCAAAATCACACTGCAATAAATGTTACAGAAAGTGTTTTGGGCAGAAGAAAAAATATAAAGTTGGAAATATGGATCTAAATATAAGAGTGAAAAAAAAGAAAAGAAAAGAAATATGAGTAAAGAACACCAGAAATGGTAACTTCTGGGTAAACAAATGATTTTTTTCTTATTGTTAAATTTTTTAGAAGATAACTGACTATTAGAACAATAACAATAATATTTATAACATGTAAAACTAAAATTATGACAAAACAGCAAAAGTATTAGGACAAAAGAAATGGAAGTAAACTACTGTCAAGTTCTTTTTTTGGGGGGGGGGATTTTTTTTAAAGATTTATTTATTTATTCATGATAGACACAGAGAGAGAGAGAGAGAGAGAGAGAGAGGCAGACACACAGGCAGAGGAAGAAGCAGGCTCCATGCTGGGAGCCCAACATGGGACTTGATCCCGGGATTCCAGGATTGCACCCTGGGCCAAAGGCAGGTGCTAAACCACTGAGCCACCCAGGGATCCCCCTGTCAAGTTCTTATATGACATAATACCACTTTAGTATGGATAGACTATAAGTTACAATGCATACCATAACCCTTAAAGTAACCACCAAGAAAACAAAGTATAGTTAATAAGCCAACAGAGAAGATGAAATAGTAAAAATAAAAATAAAAAAAATTTAACTAATGTAAAAGAAGACAGGAAAATAATAGTTTGAACAGTCAAAACAAATAGAAGACAGCAAAATTATTTAAACTTAATCATATGAATAGTTACATTACATGTAAATGGTCTAAATACTCCAACCAAAAGGTACAGATTATCCCATTGGATCCAAAAAAAAAAAGAGAGACCCAACTATATGCTGTGTATAAGAAACATGCGTTAAATATTCAGACACTAAAAGATTGAAAGGATGAAAAAAATATATACTAACACTAAGAAAAAAAAAGCTGGAGTGGCATATTTAATTTAAATTTTAGAGCAAAAAAATATTACCAGTGATTTTTAAAAGCCATTTAACAATGATAAAGGAGTCAATTCATCAAGGAGAATATGAGTTATAAATATTCATGCTGCTGCCATTAGCAGGGATTTAAAAAACATAAGGCAAAAACTAATAGAAATGTGCAGAGAAATAGACATGTCCATAATTATAGTTAGAGATTTCAATTCCACTCTCAACAACTGATTGAACAAGTAGACAGAGGATCAGTATGGATAATAGACTAGCTGAATAGCACTATCAACCATCTTGACCTGATCAAGATTTATAGAACACTCTATCCAACAATCATAGAATACACATTGATCTCAAATGAAAATGGAACATTTTCTAATATCCTCAGCCATAAAGGACTCAATAATTTTAAATTTAATTCCAGTCTGATGAGAGAATATACTTTGAATGATTTGAATTAGAAATAACAGAATATCTGGGAAATCCTTACTATTCGCAAACTCTGCAGCCTGGCTTTTGACTCCTTCATAATATAGACTCAACTACTATTTATAATAATATTGTCTCTACTGCCATAATAACAGCTAAAACCTATACAAGTGCTTATCTGTGAAGATTTAGTGCTCATAATGATTCTATAAAGTGAACGGTTTTCTTCCTATTTCATACGTGGAGAAACTGAGCCATAGGCAGTAATGGAATCTCTTTGAGGTCACAAAGGTCAGGAGTGTTATAGTAGAGGTTGGCACTGAGGTAGTCTGGGTCCACAGTGTGTGCCCATAGGTACTACTCTCCTGCCTCTCAATCCCACATCGGACCCCTGGCCATTTCACAGACAGCTCTTACTCCTCTCCCTTCTTGTCTTTGCTCATGCTGTTCCACCTCTAAGATGTTCTCTTCTTGCCTTTCCTTGAATGTCAGACATGGGCTCTACACCCTCTTTCCATTTAAGCATCTCTCAATTCCCAGCCTTACAGTCCTCTCTGTCCCCGCAACCTCCAAATCTCTAGTCCTAGTGGATTCCAACACTTCCTTCGGGTTTCAGTTAAATTCCCTCTTTCTCAAGGAGGTCACCCCTGCCTGACCTGCCAATGAGCCATTATAATTTCCAAGAGCAAAACGTGCCTGCCCTTCCAGAGTCCCTGTCACAATGACAGTATTGTGTTCATTGTACGGTTTTTGAGGTTAGTGTTGAGCTCCACTAGACTTTAAACTTCTTGAAAACAAGTACTCTGTCTCACTTTTGTGTCCTCAGCATCTAGTGAATGCCTATTGATTTGGCCCTCAATAGGCATTCACTCAATGGGTAACAATCAGCCTGGTAACCCAGGTGTGATGAGTGATAGGAGTGATATGATGGACTGCAAAATGGATATTAGCTTTCTCATCTCTCACCGGATATGTTACTCTTCCTTCCTCAGGAAACTTCCCACCTGAGGGATCAAAGTGCTGAGGAACCATCTTCAGTCCTAATGCTTAGAGGGTCTCAATCTCTGATGTATTTTAATCATGATTTCTTTTAACAATTGTTCTTTGGCTCCATGACAAATTGATCAAATATCCAAAGTGTGATGTTTGTCATTCTTCCATGCACATAGTTTTACTGTCATGGTCTCCTGTCTGCCTCTGTGGCTAAATGGATTTTTACAAACCACATCCTCCCTGGAGCTCAGATTGAGGTTTTTGTACATGAAATTAGGCTGATGGGATTATGAATCAGTGACAGAGCACAATTGAATCAAAGTGGTCATTCCAAATGAATGCAAATACATTTAGGATTTGGGAAAAACTGACGTTAGCTTTCTTTTTAAATTTTTATTTACTTATTATTTGAAAGAGAGAGAGAGCACAAGCACCAGGGAGGAGCAGAGGCAGCAGGAGAAGCAGACTCCCCCACTGAGCAGGGACCCTGATGTAGGGCTCAATCCCAAGAGTCTGAGACCATGACCCGAGCCAAAGGCAGATGTTTAACCAACTGAGCCACTCAGGCACCCCAAAGCTGATGCTAACTTTAATTCCACCTCTCCTATCTTGGAGACAACAATAGAGACTTTCATTTATTTAATTTTATCATTGTCAATAAATAATAGAACTCCCTCTAAATCCTGAGCCAAATAGATCTCAGGTAAACATTCTTTGTTCTGCACTGACCCACGATCAGCCTGCAGAGGCCACAGCCTTCCAATCCTACAATCTCCCCGGCCCTTTCTCTTGTTTCTCATGACTTCATTTGATTCTAATAGCTTTCAGGATTTGGGGTTGAGTATAAATTAACTTTCTCCTTTTGGCATTTGTGTTTATTTTTACCTTTTTTTTACCTCAAGGGATTAAATTGTATGTTTCTAAAAATCTCTCATTTTGCTCTAACACCATGTATATGCTTTGTTCAACAGAAAGGAAGGACACAGAACAGGATGGGATACTGTTTTTTCTAAACAGAAGGGACGATAGAATTGCTTTCATAATGTGTCCTCCCCATAGCCTAGTTCCTCGGTCTGATGTTGGGGCCCAAAGAAGGGAAAGAACAGTTGCAAGTTTCTCATACTCCTCATTACTCTCACAGATGTCCTAAGAAACCCTAAATCTCATAAAACTTCACCTGAAACCAAAACTTCTGGCTATCTGCAAGCACTGAGAATGAAAAAGTTCTAGTATGTCCCAGACTCCTGACTTACCATTGTATGGCAACATCCTGTTAACACAAATCTGTGGATCATGTTCATTTCTGACATGTCCAGTTTTCTGTTTGATATTTACTGCTTTCACATTCATCCCATTTGATCCTTAAAATGCTATGAAGCAAGAAGGGCTGTTTTTATCATCTGCATCCTAGAGATACAGAAACTAAGGCTCCTGGAATACCTGGGTGGTTCAGTCAGTTAAGTGTCTGACTTTGGCTCATGTCATGACCTTGGGGTCCTGAGATCAAGCCCTACATTGGGGCTCCTTGTTCAGCATGGAGTCTGCTTGTCCCTCTGCCCCTTCCTTCACTCCTACTTTCTTTGTCTTCTCTCAAATAAATAAAATCTTAAAAACAAAAACAAAGGCTCTATGTAGACAACTTTTCTGCTCATCAAACCTCCCTTCCCTTCTCTAATACTGAGGTCTACCTCTCACTTAGGAAAAACCTCCACCCACCTCACATTTGGTTTCCATGAGGCTGGTAATCACAAGACACTGCTGCTACTTCCTATGTCACCTATGTTGAGAGGGTCGTCACTTAAATTTTAAAAAATAATAATAAAAAAAGCCAATCAGACTTTCTGTCTCCCACAACTTGGAACCAAGCAGAGAACTCAAGGCACAAGGCTGTTGGAACTGAGGGACAGACCATAATGCCTAAGATCCTTGGAGTGACCTGATTGCCTAAATCTTCTTTTCTTTTGCAACACTTCCAGTCTGCTCCCAACAGATCTGTTTTCTCTTCTTTGAGTTAATCATAGTTTTTGTTGCTTATGACCAAGAACCTAACAATATGTTTGCAATTTGCCTAAGCTCTCAGTCTTGAACAAAGATCACTCGTGTTGGTTGTACTGTGCCATGCGGTAGGATGTAGTGATATTAATATCTTACCCAGCACAGAAAAGATGGCAGGACTAATACCATAAATAAAAAGCTAGTTTATTACCTAGGGCAGTGGTTCTTAACTTGGGGCAATTTTGGCCCCCAAAGGACACGTAGCAATGTCTGGTTGTCACAACAGGTAGAGGTGTTAGGGTGGATGCTACTGGCTTCTAGAGGGTAGAAACCAGGGATGCTGCTGAACATCCTATAGTGCACAGGACAGCCCCCCAATGATAAAGAAATATCTGGCCCAAAATAATAGCACCAAGGTTTAGAAAATTTGATTCAGAGAAAATTGAGTTATCTTTCACATTAGGATAACACCAGGCAGTAATACAAAAGGATGAAGATGGAAATGAAGATGAGGAAGGAAGGAAGGAAAAAATGAATTGAAGGTTTCAATGGCTTAACACTTATCAAAGGTTTGCAACTTGCTGTTGCAAATCTACTGCGGACTGGTGACTGTCCTTTCTGTCATGACTTGGCAATCCAGACCTTCCCGTTAGGTGACATCACCAGGATGCTAAGGAAGGGGATGCAAGAGCTGGAGAATTACATGCAATCTTTTAAATACTCCAGACTAGAGGTGACACTTGTTCACCTTAACTCATGACCCATTGGCCAGAACAGGAAATCTAACTGCCAGGGGGTGAGGGCGGGGGTCGGGGAATGCAACAGACATTGAAGAGTAAATAATCCTACCACTCTTTTCATATGGCCCAGTGATGCTATATTCTATTAGATGCAGAAACCTACCTGCGCCGCGACGAAATTACATGGCTAGTTATCCAATGATATCCTGTGCAGTGCATTAGTCAGTCACCTAGAACCTAGGTGCTTTTTGTTTTTTGTTTCTTAACCTCAAAGAATGACTTTACTATAGCAGCCTCTACCACAGCCAATAATTCCTATCTCTAAATGTCCCTAAGGCCTGTTTTGCTGGGTAGGATTGAACTATGAACTGCAGTAGACAGGACACAGCCAGCTAAATTCCACTGATTCAAAGGGCATTTCTTCCCAAAAAGAACAGAGTCGTGTAAATGAAATTTTACCCATACCTGATGCATAGCTTTATAAGCAAGACCAATCTGTTTCCATTGGACATAATTAGTTGGAGTCCATTTGTGCAGAGAGATCATAGTGTAGTTAGAAATCTTTAAATATGCATGAAATAGTTTCTCAGTCATTTTGGGCAGTGTTTCTTAACCTTGAGCAGAGTCATTCCCATGGCCTTTTCCAAAAGTAAATGTCCAGGCTGACCCTCCAAATTTCTAATTCAACATAGGCACATTATGTTTATTGAGGGTACAAATAAAGAATCCAATTACAGGGGCGCCTGGCTGGCTCAGTCAGTTAAGCATCTGACTCTTGATCTCTGCTCAGATCATTACCTCAGGGTCATGAGTTCAAGCCCCACATTACCTCAGGTTCATGAGTTCAAAAAACAAAACAAAACACAAATCTGATTATAACTAACTGAAAAACAAAAGGGGAAAGCTTTCTGGAAGGATAGTAGGATGCTTACAGAATCAAAGGCAGAACTGAACAGCCAGAGTTTGGGAAAAGCAGAATGGGGTGGGGGGACCCCGGAAAGTGCCACTGCCCAGCTGGTGTCCAAGATCCTTCTGAGAGCTTCAAGGTGTCTCACCTCTATCTCCCTTCCCTTCCCCTGCTAGCAGGGAAATGAGCTACTGGACTGGCCTGATGAGAAAGGTATCTCCAGCCCTGGATCAGTCAATTAGGGGGGTGTGTCTTTCATTAAGCTGTGTAACCCTGGGCAAGTTACTTAACCTCTATGTGCCTCAGTCTGCTCACCTGTGATATGGAGATGGTCACAGCACCTGCTGAAGCAGCTGTTGTAGATCTGCCGTTGGATTGTTGTCTAACACTGAGTGGATCTAGAACATATATAATCTGGAATGAGGGTTGGCGCTTTTACTTAGTAGATTTACTGAGCACTTACAAGGAGCCAAACACTTGTACTTGCATTATCCCATTTAATCCTCCAAAGAGACTAATGAAGCAGATACCTCCTGTGTCTGATCCCTTGCAACATGGCAAGTGCTCCAAAAATGTCAAATGAACGGATAAATGGTGGCACCACTGACAACCATTTTAGCCAGGATGGCAGGTGATGATTGGCACAGGTGGTGGCACTCACCTTAGTGCCGTGTTCCACTGGAGACTGCAGACCCTATACATGCCCAGTGCTTGCCAGAGCCTGTTCTTCTCATGGGGCCAGCACTCTAGTCACCCCTCTCTAACACCCTATTTTTAAAGAATGCATTCATATATATAAAAGCACAGGACTGCCCATTTCTCTTTGATATCTTACAGAGTTTACGTAAGTAGCATGAGGTCCAAAAGCAGGTAGTTCCAATCATGATTCTTCATACACATCCATGTGGTTCTGGGCTTTCTATTCTTTCTCTAAGCCTCAGTGTTGTAATCTGTGAAAGGAGGATAAAGATAAGTAACTAAACAGCTGTAGCATAAAATGTGAACAAATGCATGGAAGAAACAGCACAATGCTTGGTCCATAGTAGGGCTTCAAGCAATATTAGCTAAAGTGAAATTTAATAGTCATTATTATGGATACCTTAGCTGGGAAAGGAAACAATAAACGAATCCTAAAGCAGAAATTTACTTTTAAAGTATGTCTGTTTCCTTGATATTTGCTTTCCTTGAGATCTTCTGTTTTTCTTCCCCTGTGAGACATGATTCTGGAACAAGACTGCCTGGGTTTGAGTTCAGATTCACCACTTAGTAGCTGGGTGAACCCAAGCAAGTTTCTTAACCTCTCTGTACTTCAATTTCCTCATCCATAAAATGGGATCATGTTTGTAGTGAACTCTAGGACTCTTGTAAAAGATTAAATGAACTAGTATTTGCAAAACAGAGTGGCACCTATACCCAGTAACTACTGCTTAAATTTGTTAAATACATGAAACAGAATGCAGGGGGAATTTCTGGTCAGTTAGTATATCCAGTTAGTTGGCTTCCAAGACATTATGTCTTGGTACTGATACCAGTTAGACAAGGCTTACTCCATCTTATATTTGGGTTCACCATTTGATCGTTTTTCCAATTTAGATTACAGAAGACTTATACCTACGTTCATCAGGATCTACTCAACTGGATGGGAGGTGAGATCACTGGCTCTTGAATGTATCAAAACATCTTGAAACGCTTTGATCATTGGGAACTACTGGGGTCCAGCTGTTTCCCTGGCCTCAGTACAAAGAAGCAACAGCTACTTCTGGTTAATTCTGAGGTAGTGAAAGTCTTATTAGGGCACAGATGACAAAAGAGTTCTAGGAGCTAGCAGATGGCACCTGGTACACAGGCCCTTCAAGATGAGCAACAGCTGGAGAAGGAAGGTGAAATGCTCCAGGGCAACTTGTTTTGCATATGAATTGCTGCATTTCTGATCAGGTTTCCCTGAGGCTTAGCAGAAGGAAGACTTTTATAAAGTTTTCTCTTTAGGAGATACTGCAGGAAAGAAAAAAAAACTCCACTGAACACCATCTCTCCCTTTTTAAAAAACTGTTGTAAACACAGTAAAATTTATCATCTTCATATCCCATTTCCTCAGCCCCTGACAGCCGCCCTTCTGTTTCATACTCCTGCAAGTGGTCAGGGGAGGGGGGAGTGAGAGAGAATCTCCAGAAGACCCCCTGCTGGGTGTGGAGCTCCGTGTAGGGGCTGAATCTCTCAACCCTGACATCATGACCTGAGCTGAAATTAAGTCGAATGCTCAACCTCCTGAACCACCCAGGCACCCCTCTACTTTCTGTTTCTATAAATTTCACAACTTTAGATGCCTCATATAAACAGAATCATTCAGTATTTGGTTTTTTGTGATTGCTTTATTTCATACAACAGAATGCCAAGATTCTTCTATGCTGTAGCATGTGACAGTGCTTCTTTTCTGAGGCTGAACAATATTTCATTGTCTGTATATGCCACATTTTATTTACCCATTCATCTATCTCTGGATATTTGGGTTGCTTCCACCTTTGTTTCTGAGTAGGCTCTACACCCAACATAGGGCTTGAACTCATGACCCCAAGATCAAGAGTCTTGCTCTACTGACTGAGCCACCTGGGTGCCCCAAGTTGCTTCCACCTCTCAAGTGTTGTGAACAGTGCTACTATGACCAGGGGTGTGCAACTGTCTCTTTGAAGCCTTGCTTTCAATTCTTTCGGATAGATACCCAGAGGTGAGATGGCTGGATCATATTTTTAACTTTTTAAGGAAATTTCATACTGCTTTCATAGTGTCTGCACCATTTTACATTCCCACCAACGGTGCACAAGAGTTCTGATGTCTCCACATCCTTGCCAACCCTGTTATTTTCTGCAGGGGTTTTTCCGTAGTCGCCATCCTAATGAGTATGAAGTGATATCCCATTGTGGTTTTGATTTGCATTTCTCTGATGATTAGTGATGTTGAACATCTTTTCATATGCTTATTAGCCATTTGTATATAATCTTTGGAGGAATGTCTATTCAGTTTTAAACCCATATTTTAATTGGGTTATTTGATTTTTTTGTTGACAACTTGCCGGACTGCTTGATGCATTCTGGATATTAACCCCTTATCAGAAAGGGGTTTGCAAATATTGTCTCCAACTTCAAAGATTGTCTTTTCACTCTAGGCATTGTGTCCTTTGATGCACAAAAGATTTTAAGCTAGATATAGCCCCATTCATCTATTTACTTTTGGTGGCTTATGCTTTTAATGTTATATCTAAAAAAAAAAAAATCATTGCCAGGTCCAATGTTGTGAAGATTTTCCCTGCATTTTCTTGTGTAAGTTTGATGTCTTACATTTAAGTCTTTAATGCATTTTGAGTTAATTCTTGTAAGTGGTATAAGAAAAAGGTCCAACTTCATTCTTTTGTGTTAGGAAATTCTGTTTTCCCAGCACAATTTGTTGAAAAGATTCTTTCACCTTCTTTTGACTTTCATATCATGAGAGTGGATCAGTAGGGCTGCTAATGCCCTCCTTCTTACAGACTCAAGACACCCCAACCAGCCAAGGAAGAGAGGAGTTTAATTCACACCTCTCTCATGTGAGCCTGCTTCACGGTCATTGTTCATCTTGCACTTGCAGACACAGCCCTGACTTTGCTGTGTCTTTCAGTTTGTTGGATATTCAACTATTTTCAGCTCAGCTTTCTGACCATGGGGAATCAGGTTTGCTTCATCTGTTTCTCAAGACTTCTGAAAAAATCCTATATTCAATACACAACCCAGTGAAGCCAATTTCTTTTGCCAAAACTCGCCAGGTTTCATTTTATCTCCTGAGTGCTTATCGATGTGGGAAACAAAGGCAAAAGAAAAAATTGAATCTCCTTACTACTTAACAGCCCATTGATAAGTCCTTGAAATAGGCAGAGTGACCTTCCTCTTGCTGCTCAGCTGCCTCAATGCTGACACTTTGCTAAAGGTAAAAGGTAATCTCAGTCCGACCCCCCGAGGATCCTGTGAGTCTTCTTCAAACATACAGAAATTCCTTCAAAAACTTCCTTTGTCTCAACCCCCCAAGATATACATTGGCAGTCACCCTGCAACCATATGGCCCCTGAGATACATCTGAAGGGTCCCATGACTGAGTTTTTACTAAACAGTAATAAATGACCTTTTCCTAACAATAGCTAGCCCCCTGAGGGTCCTGGAAGCCTTGTTTTCAAAATATCTTGGAGATTTATGCTACCCCTAACCCTCTCCCCACTTGAAAATGTATAATAGACCATTCCCTCACAACCCCAGTGCAGCTCTTTCTGCCCATGGGTCCTGCGCCCATGCTTTGATAAAACCACCTTTTTGTACCCAAAGACATCTCAAGAATTCTTTCTTGACTGCTCCAAATCCCAACTTTTCCACAACACTTATTAATCAGAATTACAATTTTCCCCATTTGCTAATGTTTCAGAGACTCTGGGCAAAATACGTGTGATGGGATTTTTAAAGGTTTTATTTTATTTAAACTCTATTTCCTTGCAAAAATTATCTACAGCAGCTTAATGTGTTGTATAGTAATTTCATCTCATTTCTTGAAATTTCACTGATCATTTTAGCTTAGGTCAACTGACAGAGTATAAAACCACCACAGTCCACCCTTTGTCAGCTAAGCATCCGTACATACCTCTTCTAAACCATACTTAACTTCCAAATAGAGACAATAGCAAAATCATGCTTCCACTTGCCCTCAAGCAAATATTCCTTGAACCATTGAAAACACAGTCCCCCCAAAAAAGAGGATACAGAATCTTTTTATGCATCTTTGGGTCATTTTCATTCCTCTTCTGAGTCATACTTTCCTTTTGAAATCCTGTAACTTAAATACTGAGATATAAAGTTAACTACTATTAATACGTCTTATGTAGGATGGTGGGAGAAGGGGAAGAGAGGAACAAAGCAATACATACACAAGTATGGACATGTCATAACAAGGAAATGCTCATAACTGTTATGGCTTCTGTAACTTATTTCTGCAAGTCACCATGTGGTTATAGCTGGCATAACTTTCTTCCTTCACTATTTACTCCATATGCATTTTGTCTTCAGCAAGTATGTCAGCTAGTCATGATGCCTGCCAAGGTGACCCAAACCTTTGATTCTAAAGGGTCTAGGCTATTAGAAGTCAAAGCTGAATTTTATTATTGTGCTTTTCCATTGACTTTATTCATAGGGCATGGGTATTTTAAGAGGTATCAAAAGGTACTTACCTCTACTGCATAGAAGCAACACTTGACAGTGAGGATCACTCAGTCCAGTCAGTATAAAACTCTTCTTTGCCTGTTGATTCACTGTGATAAGGAGCCCAAAGTGGCTGGCTGGTGGCCTCAGCTTCCCATTTAATGGAACCATTGCTTTGTCTCCTGGTGGAAGCAATCATCCGTTGGGAACTAAGATTTCTAGACAAGCAGGCCCAAAGCCTCAGACAGGAAAGTAAAACTTTTAGGTCACTAGGGATAAGAAGAGCCACTCTGACATTCACTCCTTGATTCCCAGTCCCAAGAAGGTAATGAAAACAGCACCATATATTGGCTCCTGACTTAGAGCATATGATCCCAGCCCTACAAGGTGTTTTTGCCCAACTGGCACTGTAAATGGATATTCTAAAAGGCAATTCAGGGTCTACCAGGTTAGCTGCTTCAGGGCAATGTGGATATGGTTAAATGAGTAAGTTCCATGAGCATGCATCTACTGACACTTTATCTGCTCTATCCTAATCTCATATACATTGCTTATATTGGATGATGGAATGCTACTAGGTACACCCAACCTTATGGCTTGGTGGGTGGGTAACATCCAATTTATGGTAGGTGGCTCAGGTCACATGCTCACTTAATGGCCTGCGGTTAAATATCTGGTGCTGCCCAGTAGCACTTGCAGATATCTGTGATAAAACAGCAACAAGAAAAACACACACAAGTTGGATAACTTGCCTCAAGTTATCCAGTGCTCCTTATTTTCACTAAAATATTCTGTGGCAGCAACTACTTGGTTACCTGTAAAACTATGGGAGCAGGTAAAGAAATCTATGGAAGGTTGCTGACTTCACATTTGTGATGGGTCTGTAGGGTGAAGTAACTGTAGGGTGACAGGGATGAAAGTCAGGAAGAAAAATGAAGAGGGGGATCCCTGGGTGGCGCAGCGGTTTAGCACCTGCCTTTGGCCCAGGGCGCGATCCTGGAGACCCGGGATCGAATCCCACATCGGGCTCCCGGTGCATGGAGCCTGCTTCTCCCTCTGCCTGTGTCTCTGCCTCTCTCTCTCTCTCTCTCTCTCTCTCTGTATGACTATCATAAATAAATTAAAAAAAAAAAAAGAAAAATGAAGAGGGAGAGGTAAGGATATAATGGGAACTATAAATATTGTCTAGAACACACACTGACAAACTGGAACCCACACACAGATTAGAACAGGTATCTATCTAATCATCAGACCCGATGATGTAACTGGCAGAAGCTGGTGTCCCTTGCCACTGAGTTGCACATGCACCCGCCCCAGGACCTGGACAAGCTGGTGGAAGCGGTCCTAGGAAAGGTGGAGGAGTTGTGAGCTCACCAGCACCAATAAAGTGAACTATCAACAAGGCAACGGGCCTGTTGTAGCAGGGGCATGCTACACTGACCTTCAGAGGGTTGTGGCTGCCACTTCACTTCTGCTAGTAAATCTTGTGCAAAATCCTTTGATGACCAGCCTCAATCAAGAATAAGACATGGCAAGGAATTCTGGGAAACAAAGTTCCACCTACATTGACATGATATAAAGCCAACACAAGGATGGAAATCATTCCTTAGATTGCTGGGAACCTCTAGGAACAGTTTTTCAGGAATAAGTTTCCTAGTCAATGTCACTTTTTTTTCTTTGACATTCATACTCATTTGACTACAATTATTATGTTTTATTATGATCATCATCACAGCTAATCTTCATCACACATTTACTATATGACAGATATTAACCAAATACTTTGCATCTTTAGTTCACTTAATTCTCACAATCATCCTATGGGGTAGGTCCTATTATGTCTCCATTTTACTAATGAGGAAATTAAAGCTTGCGGAGAGGTTACATAGCTTTCCAGGCCTGTACAGAGAGTAAGAGGCTGGGCAGGCATCCAAACAGTCAATCTGACTCCCTTGTCCTTTCTCTTAATCACTAAGCTGTAATAACCTTAACTTCAAACAAGATTCAAATATCCTAAATCATTCACAAATGAAAAGCATAGAATCTATGAATTTGGTTTTGAAGGGAACATTTTAAAGAATATTTGGAATCATAAAAATCTAAATTTAATACTTATGCTAATTTAGGGGTACCATAACTTGCTTCAAATCCCCAGAAGAGCATAAGATTCCAGTACTAGTTTTAAAAGCATTATGATTGAAAATTATTTATATTCAGCTCATATAGGATAGGAGAGCAATGCTAAAGTAATCAGATGAGGTGTTATAAAGACGAGGTAAGAGAAATGTACGTTCACATATTCTTTCACACCTTTAGCTAATATTTGCTAGGAGCACTGTATGGGTGAAGTGTCTATGGGACATAAACTAAGACCTGAGAGTGTTGAGTCTATAAGCAGAGATAAAGCATTCAGTGAGTGGATGTGGCATTTTCCTAAAAACCAAGGTAGACAGACTTTCTAAGAAATGGAAAGATTGAGTAAAGGAGAGTTTAGAAAAGGAAGAAAAATGTCATCTAAGCCTATTTTCCTTTTCATTGTTGGTATTCACAGAAATCCAGGTCTATGGGGGGATCTCCAAATATTTTTAAGTTTGGCCAAAGAGCCTTAAATTCCATGGAAAAACTATGTTTAGGGGAGTCATGAGACCTGGGCCCTGTTTTCCTGTTTCTCCCACTAATTCCTTGGGCGGCCCATTCCCTTTCTTCTCTAGGCCTCAGTCTAATTGTCTGTAAAATGGAAGAAGTGGTCAGGGATGGATGGGGTGCTCTTGAGGACAACAGGTTTTCTTTCTAGTTCTAAATCTGGCATTCTAGGACACTAGACTTTTTCACACAAAGAGGAATAGTCTTAGCCCTCCCTGAGATTATACCCTAGATGCAAAACAAGGATGCTGTCACTGCTGTGCTCCAGCTGATTTTTGTTCTATCATGTTTCCTTCAGTCTCAGGAATAGAGTCATCTGGATACACCATTATTCTGTCATTTTCCCTTAAGGCCACCAGATGGATAAATCACAAGTCCATCTGTGCTGCAGGACAGAGCCAAGAGGGCATGATTCCCAGTGGGAACCTGTCACCTCAAACCCTTCCTACACCAGGGAGACAGATTCATTTCACAAAGGATACTACTGGAAACGCATTCTTAAGACTAGAGCAAATTTTGAGACTGAAAAACAATGAAAGGGCACGTGGTCCTTGACAACCATATTCAGGACTGGGGTAAAAGCAAAATGGTTTAAACTGATCAGGGTACAAAAGCAAACAGACTGAGCTATACCCAAAAAATTAAAAAAAAAAAAAAAGAAAAAGAAACAGGAGTGTGAGTGTGCCTGTGTGTGTTCTGTGGAGAAATTTTAAGACGGGAAAGCAAGCATCCAAGTGCCATGGCCTCTATATTAAGAATAGTCACCATTCCCTGCTGAGAAATCCCAGTCACTAGACCAAGCACATGACATGCATTATCTCATGTCATCCTCCCATTAAACTCATAATGGATGCTATTTCTGTTCCATTCCATGGATGAAGAAATGGCCACAGACAGGAGTAATGCTTGTCCAAATGCACGTGGCTATTAGGAAAAGTTAGGACTTGCATCCAGGTCTAACCCCAGATACCTCTGTCCTTCTATTTACACTGGCCCTTTCAAAAAAGAGAATTGGACTCATCCTATGAAGGCTCCAACATAGTTGGAGGAAAAGTTTCAGTTTGCATACTTCTATCCTTGGACATTGGCCTTGGTCCAGTTGAAGGGGTGTGTTGAGATGCGTGTTATGTGCGCTGAACGTGGATGAAGGAGCATGTTTGGTCACACATACTGAATAAGTGCTGCACGCCTGGTGCTACGCTAGGAGCTGTAAACACAGAAGTGCAAACAACCTAAAACAACGAGGCCACTGCACCCTAGAGATACTTGTGAAAATTGGAGGGTGACGCAGACGGACAGTGCCAGCTTGTGCTTGAGTGGCTTGCTGAGTCTTCTCAGAGGAAGCACTCTTTGAACCGAGCCTCAAAGCACAGTAGGAGGTGGTTACTGAGAAAGGTCTGTATTTAAGAGGAACCTGAGGAAACCAGGGGAAGCGCTAGGAATGCTCCTGTTAGGAATGCTCCAGTTCTCTTTAATAAGCAAGGCTGACCCTCCTTCTCCTTCTCTGCAGTGTGGTTTGAATTAGCAATCTGGAGGTGAGGCACCGGAGGCCTCCAGGCTCGTGAAACGAATGGAGCATGGATAACAGCTCTTCTATGCTCCAGCTGCAAGTCAAAAAACACACAGTCCCAGAACAAGGGGGCAGTCATTATTTATTCTTTGAGAGTCCAGAAGAGAGGGGTCGGTGAGCCTTTAACCTTCTAACAGAAATTGGGACGCCTGGGTGGCTCAGTGGTTTAGCACTGCCTTCAGCCCAGAGTGTGATCCTGGAGATCCAGGATCAAGTCCCACGTCTGGCTCCCTGCACGGAGCCTGCTTCTCCCTCTGCCTGTGCCTCTGCCTCTCTCTCTCTCTCTCTCTCTCTCTCTCTGTGTGTGTGTGTGTGTGTGTGTCTCTCATGAATAAATGAATAAAATCTTTAAACATTCTAACAGGAATTGTTCTCTGTCACTCTATATTTCTGGAGCCCAGGAGCAGTTCTCTGCTCCTGATAGGACTGCTAAAAAAAAAATAAAAATAAATTGAAAAAAAAGGAAAAGGAGAACTAAAAAAACATGGAAGTAAGCCAGCAGGAGTTGACAAAGTCACCTTGTGAACTGAAGAATCCTGCTTGGTTCTCCTCCTTGGCCTGGCTCTCCTGGCATTTATACAAAGCCTTGTAGAGGTGGCATTGAAAATCTGGAATTATGCTTAAAAATAACCAACTATGACGATTAAAAGGACATATGGAAGGAAAGCTAAAACTGGGCTGCAAATTCAAGAGACCAGAGCCTAATTCAGAGTGTGGATCACTAACTTGCAGCAATGAATCCGGCTCGTGTCCTCTTCCACATACTCCTCCCTTCTGACGGTTCTCCGTATTTCTTGTTTCTTCCTTACTATGGCCCCAGATCATCTGCAGGTTTTCCAAGCACTTTCCACTGAGTCGCCCAGGGACTTTCTTTAAGCTTTGTCTCTTCAAACTCCTCTCACTTCCAGGAGAAAAAACAGTGCTGAGTCATGGCCAACGTAACTGAAAAACTTGAAACCCTTGACACTCCACAAATTCCTAATTATGATTATCTGTTCACCCCTTCTCTCTCCAACTGCCCAGCACATCTTTACCTCATGTCTCACAATGATTTTGTTCCAAAAATAGTGCCATTCAATTTTTGAAAAGTGAATCAGACCCTACGTCACAGATGGGTATCTTTCTACTTAAGGAAAACCCTTAACTAAAATAGTTTACAGACTACACAGAGTGTCCTATAAATATTTGCACCCTCACAAATCTGTTTTATAAGTCATATTTTAAGTATCAAAAAATCAGGATGCTACCTTCACTAACTTCTTTAACTTTTGTGTGTCCCTATTATAGTCATTGATGATTTTCATTAAAAATAAGCCTTATAAAGAGTTTCATTCCGTCAAAATCATTGCTTCTTCCCCAAACATGGCAAAACATCGGTCTCCAAATTTTTTTTATAAGACATGGAAAGTATAGGCAGGAAATCTCAAACTCAGAGGGGTGTCCTTATTCATTGACATCAACTGGTGATAGAATGATTTTTTAAGGCACCTCTGAAAATTAAGCCAATTAAATTTTTACCTATCTTAGAGGCAATTTCGTAAGATATTTATATTCTCAAATGAAGTTCCATTTCTTCCCCAAATTATGCTCTCCGGAAAAGTCTGGAGAAAAAGGCAATGCATACAGATGAACTTCAATGAATCTGGATTACCACGAAAGATCTGAGCAAAAGTGATGATGCATTTAGTGGCAACTATTACTTCAAAAGAAACTTTAAGAAGTAACGAGGGATAATACACAGAAACTCTTCATGTATACTATCACACGGAGAGAAAACTGGGCTACCAAAGTTAAGAATGATAAGATTTATTTTTTTAGCTCACCTCCATTACTCAATTTCTACCTTTTGGAGACCTAGTATCTTATGTTTCCTTCCTAGAGTCCCTCAGAAGTAGCCATTTGTGGCATTAAAATGTCTGATGACACAGAATCACCTTGCCCTCCTTCCCCATAGCCCATCAAAGTTCCTCCTTACACAGATCTCCAAAAACATTCTGTCTAGATATACCAGCATTGCTGAAAGTGTGGCCATGCACCAGAAGCATAGGCATCACCTGGAAGCTTGTTAGAAATTCAAGTTCTCTGGTTAAAATTAACAAGACAGGAAACAACAAATATTGGAGAGGATGTGGGGAAAGGGGAACCCTCTTGCACTGTTGGTGGGAATGGGAACTGGTGCAGCCACTCTGGAAAACTGTGTGGAGGTTCCTCAAGAAGTTAAAAATTGAGCTACCCTGTGACTCAGCAATTGCACTACTGGAGATTTACCCCAAAGATACTGATGTAGTGAAACTATGGGACACCTGCACCCCAATGTTCATAGCAGCGATGTCCACAATAGCCCAACTGTGGAGGGAGCCACGATGACCTTTGACAGATGATGGATAAAGAAGACGTGGTCTATATATACAATAGAATACCACTCAGCCAGCAGAAAAGATGGATACCTACCACTTACATTGACACAGATGGAACTGGAGGGTATGATGCAGAGTTAAATAAGTCAATCAGAGGACAATCATCATATAGTCTCACTCATATAGTGAAAGGGATTATAAGGGAAAGGAGGGAAAATGAATGGGGAAAAATTAGAGAGGAAGACAAACCATGAGAGATCCCTAACTCTGGGAAACTAACAAAGGGTTGTGGAAGGGGAAGAGGGTGGTGGGATGGGGTGACTGGATGACAGGCACTAAGGAGGGCAGTTGATGGGATGAGCACTGGGTGTTATATGTTGGCAAACGGAATTAAAATTAAAAATTAAAAGAAATCCAAATTCTCCAGGTACTAAAATCGGTACCTCAAAGAGAGATCTACATTCCACGTCCATTGAGCTTTATCCACGATAGCCAACACATGGAAACAACCTAAGTAAATAGACAGATGTACAAAGAAATTGTGGTGTATACATAATGGATCATTCAGCCTTAAAAAAGATCCTGCTATTTGTAGAATGGATGAACCTGGAGGACATCATGGTAAGTGAAATAAGGCAGACAGAATTTTTTTCCAAAAATTCAGGGGTACCTGGGTGGCTCAGTCAGTTAAACATCCAACTCTTGATTTCAGCTCAGGTCATGATCTCAGGGTCCTGAGATTGAGCCCTGTGTTGGGTTCTCCAGTCGGCATGGAGTCTGCTGTCCCTCTCCCTCTGCTCCTCCCCCCCACTTGCTCATGCTCTCTCTCATAAATAAATCATTAAAAATATTTTTTAACTGCATGATCTCATTTATATATGGAATCTAAAAAACTTGAAGTCAAAGAACCAGAGAGTCAAACAGTGGTTACCAGGGGTGAGGAGGTGGGGGGAAGTCAAAGGGGACAAGGTTGCAGTTGTGTAGGATGAATGAGTCTAGAGATCTAATGTCCGGGCATGAGAACTATAATTAATACACTGAAAATTTGAACACTGAAAATTTGCTGAGTGGATTTCAGATACTTTCCATGACAAAAAAAACAAAAAAGTGGTTAACTGGAGATAGATGTGTTAATGATCTTGGTTGTAGTAATCATTTCACTGTATCAAATCACATTATACACCTCAAATATATGATTTTATTTTAAAAAATAAGAAATGCAAATTCTCAAGCCTCACCTCCACCCAGTAAAGCAGAACCAGAGACCTGTAATGCTGTTTTAACAAGATCCCTATGCGGTTCTCATGTACATTCAAGTTTGAGGTTCCCTGACAGAGAAACCACCAGAGAGAAGTCCAGCAGTGGAGAGACAGATGAGCCAGTAGTAGGACCCCTTTCAACAAAGGGATTCTAATCCACAGCACTTTTACCCACTGTGTGCCAATTATTGACACATGGAATGCAAAATGAAAAAAAGAAAAACTAGAAAATGGTCTAAAGTCTTACTGAATAATTTCCCTGAACTCTGAATGTGAGGATTCAAAATTAATGACTCAAGGTTACTGGAAATGAATGGTATGTCTCACTTAATTCTCCAGGTCTCCAGAGAGAGGCTAATTGGGGCCCATAAATTAGAAGAAATTATTTAACAAGTTGATTAATGTTGAGAAAAGAGGGGGCCCCAAAATGGACACGTTCTGCTGATTTCTAAAAAGAGGATTTAATTAAAATCAATTGCTTCCCCCCACTGTAAACAAGCTGGATCAATCTCTTCTGCAGGGAGTCTCGTCAATGTGCACGAGGAAGAAAATTAGGCCACAGTCAGCAGGATTTCAGAGAGATTCAGTATTTGCCAAAAGACTATTTGTCACCTTCAGGAATGTAAGAATACAGAAGAAAAAAAAAAAAATCAAACATCAATTTCAGCCAAGTATAGATTTTCCGGTAAGTGGGAAAGGGGAGACCCAGCCCCTAGTCATCCAGAGTTAAGTAAATTATTCTCCTGAGTTAAGCTGCTGTCAGACTGCACCTCATAATCCCAGTGTTTGCTGTGTCTTTTTTTTAAAGATTTTATTTATTTATTCATGAGAGACAGAGAGAAAGAGAGAGAGGGAGGCAGATACACAGGCAGAGGGAGAAGCAGGCTCCATGCAGGGAGCCTGACGTGGGACTCGATCCTGGGTCTCTAGGGTCACACCCTGGGCCGAAGGGACAGCACTAAACCGCTGAGCCACCCGGGCTGCCCTGTTTGCTGTGTCTTTGTGATGGTTTGTATACACCGCGGCGTGGTCCCCAGGAAGAGACGGGTTGTCTGGCATTGCTGAGTCCAGGCGAGCACAGCTAAGGCCTCACTACTCGGCAGTGGGCTCTTGGCCCTGCAGATTACCCAGAGCCCCACCCCTCCACCATGGCCTTGGGTCACCTCCCAGACCAGACAGGACCACACCTTCTGCGGGTCCTCCCACCTTCTCTGTAAAGGCCCCGAGCTCCCACACCCCGCAGTCTCCGGGTTGTGTTCCAGTTGGCCCAGCTTCCCCAAAGCTGCAGCTACTCGGGCTCCAGGTAGAGAAGCTGACCTACATGTGAAAAGCAAAGAATCCAGGAGGCCCCGAGCAGGTAGACTGAGCAGCACGGAGCACGCAGAAACGTAGGCCTGCGGTCAGCATGGCAGGCAAAATAATGCCTCCCCAAGAGGCCCGTATCCTGTTCTTGGAACCTATGAGTGTCACATGGCAAAGGGACTTAGGGTTCAGATGCCATGATGCAGGTTGCTGGCCAGCTGACCTGGAGATGGGAGGTCATCCTGGATTCCCTGGGTGGGATCCATTTAATTGCCTGAGTCCTTATGAGTGGAAAGAGAAGGGCACCTGGGTGGCTCAGTTGGTTAAGCATCACCCTTCAGCTCAAGTCATGATCTCAGGGTCTTGGGATCGAATCCTGCATCAGGCTCCCTGCTCGGTTTTCCCGTGGACACGCCCTTCCACCTACTGTCACTGGCTTTGAAGTTGTTAGAGGGAAATAAATACAGGCAACCTCCAGAAGCGGGAAAGTAAGGAAGCAGATTCCTGTCTAGAGCCTCAGAAAGGAGGGCGGGCCCTGCTGACCTCTCAACCTTAGCCCAGTGAGGCCCAGCAGGACCCCTGACCTACAGAACTGGGAGCTCCTACATGTGGGTGGTTTGCTGCTGTAAGGCCCTCAGCTGTGGTGACTTGTCCCACAGATGAACAGGAGGCTCGCAGCAGCAGGGCCCAGGTCAGGTTCTCTGCAGAGAAGCCCTGGCGGCCTCACAGGATCTGCTCTGGCCTGTGTCTCAGGGTCAGATGGGCACAGCCACCACCCAGCTGGCTGGAAGAAGTAGGGAGGAAAGCAAACACCTGGTTTCTCACCATTAATCCATGCCTCGAAGTCTCACAAACACTACATTGGTGCAAATTCAAAGAAATGAGGTCAGCGCCCTCATTATTGATTGTATAAAACAGATTTGATTCACAGCTTTTGGAAAATGAAGCTGTGTGCTCTTTTGACTATTTAGAACAATCCTGATAAAGCAATCTCATCTTCAGATAACATCTCAAGACGACATTATGGGGCTAGTACAATTGTTTCTAATGTACAAAAGGAAAAATGGGACCTCGCATTTAATCGTTTGCGAACTCCCTATTTCGTTAGAAACATTTTGACTTCAATGGCTAATTAGATGTGGCAACAGTATCTAAAATACACACTACTCCATGTTTTTTAAGATTTGTGTAAATCCTTACTTCGGCACCATTCTGCACGGTGGAAGTAATAGAGATCCTCCGACGGGTGATTTTCAGTGGCCTCTAGAGAAAGCAGCTCAAGGGTTGTCCATCACACTCCATCCCTGTCTGCCCGCGGTGGAGACGAGGCCCTGTTAGGGCCAGCTGTTTGGCCTCCAGGCCAAGGTGAGCCACACTTATTGCTGAGGGCTGCAGGGGTATGAGGGCTCCTCTGTCTTCTACACAGGAGCCGGGCCATGGTAGCCCTGGGCGTGGGGACACATAGGGCTCTTTCTTGCTATCTGCTTCTGTGTATGAGGTCCCTGGAGATGGTGGCAATGGTAGGTGGCTTTCCTCTGAAGCTGTTCAGGTGTAGGAGACAAAGGCCTCAGGATGCCTGGGTGGCTCAGTTGGTTAAGTGACCGCCTTCAGCTCAGGTTATGATCCTGGGGTCCTGGGATCAAGAAGCAGGAATTCTGCTTCTCCCTCTGCCTCTGCCTGCCACGCTTCCTGCTTGTTCGTTCTCTCTCTCTCTGTAAAATAAATAAAATAAAATAAAATAAAATCTTAAAAAAATAAAAAAGGAAAGGAAACAAAGGTCAAAGATCAAATGTTGCTTACCAGGGAGATTTGTACTGGGTCGTAGGTCCGAAAACCAACTAACAATCGAGTGTCAGGAGGGTATACTAGTCAGGGCTTGATAGAATCAATGGAATACGTGCAGGGATATATAAGAAGAGACGTATTGCAGGAATTAGTTCACACAACTATGGAGACTGAGAAGTCCTGCCATCTGTCAGAACCCGGAAAGCTGGTGGTGTCATTCACAGGCCTCTGTGAACCAGGAGTACCAGTGTCCAAGGGCAGGAGAAAATGGGAGGTCAATTCAAGCAGGGTGAGTCCATCCTTCCTCCACCTTTTTGTTCTACTGGGGCCCTCCATAGATCTGAAGGGCCACCCACATGGGAGAGGGCAGCCAGGCTTACTCAGTTCACCAATTCAAATGCTAATCTTTTCTAGAAACACCCTCAGACACCCCCAGAACTATTTTCCCTGCCCTCTGGGCACTCCTTATCCCAGGTAAGGGGACACATAAAATCAACCAGCACACAGGGCATTCTCTGCCATTGTGCTATGGTGCCCCCTGGACATCAGGTGACGGGGGCATACTGGGACCAAGGCCAACTGAGGGGAGTCCCAAAGCCATCCAACCTGCCCTTCAAACTGTGGTATTTTAAAAAGAGGGAAATAGGGGTAAAGAATTGAGAAGAGAGAAAGAGAGAGGAGGAGGGAAGGTAGACAGGATCACTTCTGACCAGCAGCCAGTTAGCCTCCCAGTGACCAGAGTCTTGTACAGTGTTTGAACCACCTTCAGGACTTCCCTGGGGGGACCCAGCACTGGCCCTCCAAATGTCAGAGCCAGGAGCGCTCACACTGGAGGGGAGGACACAGCCCAGGTACTGCTTGCCAGACTATTTTCCTTCCACTCAGAACTGCAGAAACATAGGATTCCAATTCCACAGACTCATTTGGAAGCACAAAGTTCAACATGGCAGGATATGGGCGATGCATAAAACCCTGTGCCCGGAAAACATAATGTGCATTTTCCTTAAGCTAATGAGCACCAAGTGAAGCTTTTCTTTTTCCTTTTTCCCCACCTACTGGAGAGCTCAGCTGGAGTGAGGTCAGGAGTTATCGGTCCAGCCTATCCTTTGGAATACACATTTGTTGGAAAATTGCAGCTTTCAAAACAGAAACATGGATTTCAGCGGGTAATGGTAGGCACAACTAATATGTTCTGAGGTTTTACAACATGACTTAAAGATGTGTCACATCTACCAGATGATGCGTGATCAAGTGCTAATTTTTCAAAACTTCTAGAAGGGAGATGGTGTGGAAGTGAGGAGGGGCAGGAGGGGCCTTTTATAATTTATCAGACTTAGCAAAGCAGCTCAGTGGTGTGTGTTCACTACAAGGATGTGTGTGTTAAGCACTCTCCTTCCCTGTTCTCAAATTCTTACTTCATGCCAGGAGGTTCACCTAAATGTCTGACCACAATCTTTCCAAATGTGGAGGCTTTTGCCCCCAGAGAAGATATAACCAAGGTAATTTGATCAGTGGAACAGAAATGATCCATGCCTCACTGAGCCCATGGCCGACTTCTGCTGCATTTTAAAGATGCTGGCATTTATTATCATTGATTACTTGGCTTTTAATTTGACATTTAATATAGCTCCGTGTCTCTGAGGCATTCAAGACATACAGACGTTTCCTTTTTACTCTAAGTTAACATTTTGCCTTTCTTCGTAGCTCATCATTCTTAATCTCCTTTAAACACTTGCTCAAAGCCAACAGCTGTCTTTAGCCTTTCTGTCTAAAGTATTTCCGGTAACGATCTCGCAAGGTTGTCAGTATATTTGAACTTCGATCCTCAATGACATCGGTCTTGGTGAGGCCTGCAATCCTTGGGGCCAGGAGCCTCAACAGTTTACACAGTCTACAAAGCATCCTGTGAACCCATAGCCTTCCAGAAATTCCATACTGCAGCCAGGATGATCACTTTCCATCTCCACCCCTGGGACCACGGTCCTCTATTTCCTGGAGATCCTTTGACTGGGTCCATTCATTCTGCAATAAGCATCCTAAGTGCTGATCAACTCCTCCACAGCACGATTTGCCAACTGGTCTACCTCACAAAGGTGCCAAAGGGATCTGATTTATTACATCCTTAAGGAGGACTGTGATTTGTTGTTTTCATGCAGAAGCCAGAAAACTCTCTGTGGAGCACCTGCTTTGCAGGAGCAATATTCACCTGGGCTGTGCCAAGCACAGCACACCTGTGGCTCCTGAGCCTGGGAGGCAGAACCAAGCTAGCTGAGTGCATTGGGGTTCCTAGACAGCAGGCAGGAAGCCCACCTAAGGAACACCTTGGCCTTGACCAGGGTTTCCCCTGGGCAGACGGGCCACTGGTCAGTAGTGGAGACAGAAGGTGAGGATCACAGGGGTCCCAGCAGAGGGCTCTGGGGCTGGAGTTCAGTTCTCATACATGGATGAACTGGCCACAGGTTTGGGGTGGGAGCCCACCCAGCCTGGGTTCACTTTTCCAAATGCTGAGCATTTAGTCACAGTCAGCCCACTTGACTGAAACCTGATTCAGGATCTGAGAGATCCCTGCCTAGCAGCCAGGCAGCCTTCACCTCTCCTGAGCCTCCCCTCTCCTATAGAAAAGTTATGAAAATCCACAGCACAATACCTAGAACAGAAGCACTCCATGCCCATAAGTTCTCCGTATTTTATAATCACCTCTTATTGCTTCCGAACTAGATTCCAGTTCCTTTGGCTGGCAGTCTTCAAAGGCTGTGAGACCGAGTCAGTCCTGAGGCTCTGCATTCCAGTGAAAAACAAACAGGTGGGGCACAGCCAGAAAATGCACAAATATTCTGGGACCAAAATGCATCCTAAGAGTTGGTGACTCCTTCCTCTTGTCACATGAGAGTCAGTCCTCTATGACAACATGTGAGAACTGAGTTTCACAGCCCTCCAGAGACCACTATTCCTTTAATAGCCAAGTAATAATAACCTCAGCTCCCTTCTGCACCACCACCAAAGATATCCTTATCAGTGTTCCCAAGAACATCTCCAGAAGGACATGCAGGGTCCATCACTCCACTCACCCCCAGCTTCTCACTTGGCACACCTGACTGCCTCCCACCTACTTCACCATCCTACCCCAGCTATCCCCTATCTGCCCAATCCCCAATCATGGACACAGCCTCAGAAACTAGAGAGATCTGTTACCAAAATTTAAGCAGCACATAACAGAATTAAATGCAGGGGGCTCCACATTTGATAAGTTCCCAAGGGAGGTGGGCCCCACTCCTGAGTATTTGTTCATGTCATGAATCTTTGCATTCCCATCTATTCCCACTGCCCCACCTTCCTTGAGCCCACCTCTTAGCTCAGCTGTCCACAGAAACACCAACAAAATACATATCTTACCATGTCGCTCCTCAGCTTAAATGCTCCCATGGTTTCCCACTGCTCTTAGGCCAGTGTCCAAAATGGCTCTCAAGACCCTGCATGCCCTGGCTGCTAGCTACCCCTCCTGCATCATTGCTCAGATTGCCCCCCTTTTCCTACTCTGTGCTTAGTCAGGCTGGACCTGTCTTAGTTCCTCAAATTCGTCATCATCTCTCATCTCTCACCTTCTGAACATGCTAGTCCCAATGTCAGACACACAGCAATTCCTCAATACCCATATTTGGTAAAGAGAGAAATCAACCATTTATTTATGAGGCCATTCTCTGTCTATCAAATTGCCTGCCTGACACAGGAATAGTTTCTCATTAAATGTTTGAGGAAGAGGAAGAGAGATGAGATAAGGAAAGACAGGGACACCGGGAAGGGACTAGACGACAAGTGGTAAACTGGTTGATGAGAAGCCACAGATCAAGAATTTCATTAGATCTGGGGAGGGTGAAACATGTAGAATAAAGAAAGGACAAAGCCAGGGATACAATAGTTGTCACAGATTGGGAGTCTTAAGACCTTAGCTACTCCCCTTGACAAGTCTCAGTCTAAGTTCCAAATGGTCCAAGTGCCCAATATGGCTCCCTTACATGAGTTGTTGGGCACGGCCTTTCTACACATTGTCCACTCCAGTAGAAGGGCTGTCCCAGGGGAGGGCAGGGCTGGAATCAAGGCTGGGTAGACCCCTGACTGAATTTCTAACCTCGACTTCTATCCCCAGAGCTACCTCAAGGTCTTATCAGCTGGCCTTGGACTAGGAGCTCAAGGTCACTCTGGCGATTTTAACCTCAGAAAAAGATATGAGAATATCTAGGCCAAGGAACCAAAATGGAGATCTCAAGATGGATATCTCTCGAGCCCAACACTTCATACCAACCACTTGGCAATTATATAGTCAAGCTACTATACAGCAAAATAGCATGCCAGCTTAGAGCAGCTGTAAAACTTTGTCTTCCTCTTAGAAAATGTGTTTCCTCCTGCATTGTAGTCAACTTGATATCTTTATGTCAGTATAGTTTTGAGAGATTCCGTCTGCATAAATTTATATATCACACGGAACTCAGTCTACAAGGGAGACAGAAGTGTAAACTATATACATTCTGCAGTGTGACAACACAGGGCCCAGCTCACAGCCCATACTCAAATAATTGCTGCAAATGGATGAAATGAGTGGGTGTTATAGTAGAGGTGGAATGCAAGATCCAGAGGGGCCCTGAGAAAAAAACACAGCTCATACTGGAAAGGAAAGTCAAATCCTAGAAGACAGGGAAGACACCCTTGATGGTTCTTAATCAGGGAGTTTGTTAAAGGGGTTTCTAATTATTTAAATACTTATTGGAAAAAAACCTGGACATTACACAGAGCATAGAGAAGAATACAAAACCCACCAGTGATCTAGGTTGACAAATTTAAGTACGTGTGGAGGAAGTGGTTGAGCAGGGATGGAAGTGAAACCAGTAAGGAAACTGGCCAACATAGCTGCGCCAGGCGATGAAGGGAAGTCATGAGGGTTGCTTCTGGGAAGAAAGAGTAATTCAGTTGGCCATACTATGGAATCTCCAGTCAAAGATATGTTGTTGAGACTTGAAAAATATCTGGGACCTCATACTGATAGTTCAGAGAAAGATGGGGTAAATGGGTATGATCAGTACTGCCCAGCACTGGTCTTAGGAGGCCAGAAAGTTTGTTTGGCCTGGAACATCCCACTCATTACTCATGCATCCCACTCATTTACTCAAAAGCCCTTGCCAAAGCATCGGGTCTATCAAATCAGAAGGAAACAAAACTCCTGCGATCACCAAAAAGAAAAGACCACCACCCAACTCTTGGCAAATCAAGTCCAACATGGCTTTTGGCACTGGGGGAAGGCATATGTGGTAGATAGAGTAATGCCCTCTGTCAAAGATTTCTCTGCTCTAATTTTGGGGGCTCCTGAATATGTTACCTATACAATGAAAGGGACTTAGATGTGATTAAGTTGAAAATCTCGAAATGGAAAGATAATGCTGGGATATCAGGGTGGGCCCAGTGCCATCACAGGGTCCTTGTAATGGAAAGAGGGAGACAGGAGCATGAAAAGGAAATGTGACAATGGAAGGTGGAATTCAAAGAGATTTGAAGATGTTACCCTGCCAGCTTTGAAGATGGTGGAAGGGACCAGGATCCAGGAATAAATGCCGGCAGCTTCTAGAAGCTTGAAAAGACAGTGAAAGAGACTCTCCCCTAGAGCCTCCAGAAAGGAGTCAGCTCTGCTGATACCTTGACCTTAGCCCAACCAGAGACCCAGGCTGAACTGAGAATTACAGCAAATTTATGTTATTTTAAGCCAGTAAGTCTGTGGCAATTTGTTACTGCAGCCATAAGAAACTGATACAGCCTGTCTTTGTTTTATACAATTGTCTCCACATTACAGGACCTACCAGAAAGGTCTGGTAGCGCCCCCCAGTCATGTGACAACCAGAAACACCCCCACATGTTCAAATGCTCACTGCAGGGGAGGGAGCATCCAGCCCACTGAGCACAACTGCTCAGGGGACAAGCAAAGTTTTCCTTCCTGCTCCCAATTCCTCAAGCTTCCATCACCCCTGCCTTTTCCTCTGTCGGTGCCAATTCATCAGTCTAAAAGGCTCCTAACACGTCCAGAAGAAACTGGGGCTCCATAGCAAAGGTAGAAACAGTGAGTATATGGAGAGAAAGACATTCATCCACTTGATTCACTTAAACACATTTGCCTCTGCAGAGATGTCTGCTTCTATGTATGTGACCAACAAAGTATAAGATCACTTACAGGAGGGGGTCAGCTAAATCGGGAGCAGCCTCGTGCCCCCTGATGACTGGAGGAGGGAGTTAGGCTCTCTGACTGACCGCATGCAATCCCATTGGCTCCCCTCCGCGAGCCGGCTGCCTAACAGTCTCAGAATTCAGAAAGCAAAGGATTTTCATTCTGGGCATGGAGAAACTGGAAAACAACAGCACAAGCTGGAATTTGCACTTACAGGATCCGTTTTCATTTTGGTTTTCCCCCCAGACCTGCACACCAGAGACCAGCACTACTTCAGGTGGATTGTTGGCTTCCCCTGGAAAAAGCAGGCCACTTGGACATCCCTCATTTGCTAATATTCCAAATGCTAGAGCAGAGATGTGGAGAGATCCAGGTTTATCTCTATTTTAGGCTTCCAGGAAAAGAGCTTCACAGATCACACCATTATTTCTCATTAAGCCTAAGAAGGGCGCCCATTTCCCCCTTAGAGAGAAGCTCTATATAGATAGGCAGTGGTTTCCAAAGACCCATAAAAGGAATAGGAATTCAAAGGTATTTTTTTCCTGTCTTCAGCTAACATTTGCTGTGTACTTCTTTGAATTATTCATTATTAAGATTATGCCATCAGCAAAACCAAACCATGTCTGTTAGGGGAAGTTTACCCACAGAAGTTTTAGAAAATGGAATATGGATTACAATCACTACTGCTGCTTTTAGCCTAATTATTTTTTCCTTAAAATCCAAACATCACCATGGTTAATGTTACAGAAAAGCCAAATCTAATTGATTATGTATAGTCACTGATACATATTTTAAGGCTCAAGGGTCAAAATTTGTTATTAAATGCTACTTTTCTTAGCTTCAAGAGAATTTTCAGCTATGTTAATGTTAATCTTCTCTTCAAGGCGAATGTCATCACCCAAGACATGAGAACAAAAATTTTTAATGTCAGAAAAGTCTTACTCTTATGTTTCCAAAAAGATTCATTGCCAAGTTCTCACTAGGATCCTAAGGTTACTCTGAGTCTCTATACTTCTCTCCACCATGCCTCCCCAACCCCCGCCCCCAAACAGGGCATACCTTGTGGACTCATGCACCATTTGAATACACATACACATAGTTGAATTTCTTTGGGCCTTTGCCTTTTCTACCTTCAGTATAAATTAAAATCATAGGTTAGGATAAGTGTGAAAAGAGAAAAATCTCAGGATGCCTGGGTAGCTCAGTCTGTTAAGCATCCAACTCTTGATTCCAGCTCAGATTATGGTCACAGGGTCATGGGATGGAGCCCAGCGTCAGGCTCAGCAGAGTCTGCTTGAGATTCTCTCCTTCTCTGTCTGTCCTCCCCACCCCACTTGTAAGTGCCCTCTCTTAAAATAAATAAATAAATAAATAAATAAACGTTGTTGTTGTTGTTGTTGTTGTTGTTGTTGTTTTTTTAAGAGAGAGGGAGAAAACCTATCCTACTCCAGTTCTTCCTACATCCCAAGGACCTTGTCTTTGGCCTCTGGAGAAAGATGGTCTTTGTAAAAATAAATGAGTGAACAAATGAATGAAATCAAGGTATGGAAAATGCTGCAAAGTTATTCGTACAAGCTCCACAAGTCATGAGCTGCGTGACCTCAAATTGCTTAATCTCCCTGTGTCTCAGTTTTCTTATCTGTGAGATGTGGATATGATTATAGTACCCACCTCATAGGGTTGTGGGAATTATATGCATGAATACATGAAAAGCACCTCTATTCCATGAAGGAATATAGTAGATGAGTGGACAGAGGATGCATAAATAGATTTTTAAAAATAAGTCATTGAGAGAGTAGCAGGCTTCAGAGATCAATCAGCCACTCAACAAGCATTGATTCAACACCTAGGAAATTCAGGCAGGCTCTGGGCCTGTTGCTATGGTTATGACCACAACCATTCAAACTGGGTTCTTAGTCTCACAGAGCCCTCAGTGCTGTCTTCCAAGAAAGCATGAAGTCTCCATGTACTGGACATGCTCAAATCACTGCCATCTTGATGTGGATTGAGCAGGATATGTGTCATCAGCTCAATTATCTGTGGAAAAAAACACAAGAGTAACAAGATGATGGATGCATTACGGTTTTGAAGGCTGACTGGTCTTAAGAACACTCCAACTGAAGGCATTATGGGGTAATTATAAACAACTCTAGTCTATCACTTTTTTTAAGTTTATTTTCTCCCCCACTAGCAGTCACTGCTCCTTGGTACTGGGATGAAAATTTGACCACAGTGCACCCAAAGTGAAGTATTCACAAATAACATATTATCATGATTCCCACAAATCCAGCACAAATGCTACCCTATCCAAAGTGCAGCCTCAAGTACTACAATTTCTAAAATCTGAAAGCACAGACGGCCTTCATGAGGCCCCTGGGGGTCAGGCTTAAATTGACTGGCATCTCCCTTTCTGCCATCTGTGTTAAAAGCCACTTCCGTCCACCCTCAAAATCCATCCTTACAGGATGTATCTGTAGGAACAAGGCAGGATTTGTGCAGCAGAGGAACAGGATCTCTAAACCAGGCTCTAGACACTGGTCTCATTTTCAGCTGATTAGCATTCACCACGCAAAGAGTTTGTTTATAACTTATTTTATAGAATTCTCAAGATCAATCCAGCAATGCAGATTCCAAAGGGACTGGCTCCTGGTACAAGAGCAACTTGTATTTTCTGCAAAGCTTCGGAGCAAGCTTGCAGCAGTGAGGCAGCTGAATTTCACTATGTGGCAAAGACAGACACCAACTTCACGGACACTTGCATTTGTGTTTACTGCATGGCCTCAGTCCCCCACTGATCCAAAAGTGTATTTCTTAAGAATTATCCCTCAGTTTCCAGTCTAACAATAAAAGGCTAATTACTGAGTAGTTACTATCGTGCAGGCAATTTTTTACTGAAATGTAATAGACTGATCATTGTGTATGTTTAGGGTGTACAAATGTGGGGTTCAACACACCCAAATAATGCATGATCACCCTGTACCATTAGCTGACCTATCACCCAATTTTCACTTCATTGTGAAAGGAGTAATTAAGATCTAGTCTCTTAACAAGCTGAATGTTTATAATGCAGTATTGTCTATAATCACTATTCCGTACTTTAACTCTCCAGGACCTACTTATCTGCCAGTTGCAAGTTTAAACCCTTAAACAACATTTCTCCTATTCCTCTTTTTAAAAAACTTTTATTTTTAATTCCATTTGCCAACATATAACGCCCAGCGCTCATCCCATCAAGCGCCCCCCCTCAGTGCCCGTCACCCAGTTACCCCAACCCCCACACCCCCCTCCCCTTCTGCAACTCTTTGTTTCCCAGAATTAGAAGTCTCTCATGGTTTGTCTCCCTCTTTAATTTTTCCCACTCCTATTCCTCTTTTCTTATAAGCTCCCAGTAACCACCATTCTGCTTTTTACAAGTTTGGCTTTTTCAGATTCCACCTATAAACCATTTCATACAATATTTGTCTTTTTATATCTGAATTATCTCACTTGACATAATGTCCTCAAGGTCCATCCATGTTCTGGCAAATGGCAGGATTTTCTTTTTTCTCGTGGCTGAGTGTTCTACTATATGTACATATACCATGTCATCTTTATCCATTTATCCGCTGATGAACACTTGGGATGTTTCCATATCTTGGCTGCTGTGAATAATGTTGCAATAAACATGGAGTATAGGTATCTTTGATATTTTCATTTCCTTTGGATACACACTCAATAGAATTGCTAGATCATCTGGCAGTTCTTTTAATTTTCTGAGTTATCTCCACACCATTTTCCATAGTGGCCAAAGCAATTTACATTCCCACCAACAGTGGGGTTGGGTTCCCACTTCTATAATTACATAAGATTTATATACACTAGTACAAGTGATCTTTGTCCTAAGTCTGTTGAAGCATTATGCCCATTCTGTGAGAATACATTTTTAATTCACCATTATCCTCTCTAATGAAGAAATGGAGATTTACAGATGGAAATTTGTCCAAGGTGCAGAGTTGGGTCTGTCACCCCAGTGTATCAGCCTCTAAGTCTATGTTCTAGATCAATGCACCTGTGGTTAATATTGGTTTCTTTGGTGCCATATTTAAAACAAAAAAAAACTCTTGGGATCCCTGGGTGGCTCTCTAGATTAAGCATCTGCCTTCTGCTCAGGTCATGATCTCAGGGTCCTGGGAATGAGACCTGCATTGAGCTCCCTGCTCAGTGGGGAGCCTGCTTCAGTTTCTGCCCCTTCTCCCCTCTCCTTCAAATAGATAAATAAAATCTTTTTAAAATAAATAAAACAAAAAACTTTGAGGTATATAATTTATATACTAGACATATAATGAACTATACACTTGTACTTACACAATGTAAGGAATACATTAGAAGTTTCGACATATACACCCTCATAAAACCAACAACACAATCAAGATAATGAGTGTATCCATTAAACATAACCAAAGTTTCCTTCTATCCCTTTATAATCCTCCCCTCATTTTCTGCCCTCTCTCCCACTCTCCACAACTTGCTATCCCTCTAGTTTGCATTTTCTAGAATTTTACATAAATGGAATCATAACATGTCATTTTTGTGGTCTGGTTCCTGTCACTAGGCCTACAAATTGTTGCAAGTATCAATAATGCATCACATGAATTGCCTACTTCATTACATACATACAACCAAAATTTGTTTCTCCATTTATCCATTGATGAACATTGGATTGTTTCCAGATTTGGCTGTTACATACAAAGTTGCCATCATACTTGTGTAGATGTATGTTTTCATTTCTCTTCAGTAAATGCCTAAAAGTGAAGTGGCTGGATCATAAATGCATGCTTCACTTTTAAAGAATCTACCAAACTATTTTCCAAAGTCCTGTCATTATTTCATATTCCTTCCAGCAGCGTATCAGACAATTCCAGTTTCTCTATATCTTTGCCAATAGTTGATATGATGGTCATTTTTAATTTTGAACATTCTACAAGGTGTGATGGCCTCTGTTGGTTTTAAATTGCATTTTCCTCAATAAGGATAATGTTGAGTATCTTTTCATACATCTATTTGCCATCCATATATTTTCTTTAGCAAAGTGTCCAAATCTTCACACATTGTTTCTGGTTACTGAGTTTTAGGAGTTTGAAAATTATACTCTGGGCATAAATACTATGTCAGAATGATTCACAAATGTTTTCTCTCCAGAGCTTGTATTTTCACTCTTACAAGTGTCCACCAAAGTAGAGCAGTTCTTAATTTTTATAAGCATAATTTTTTTTAATTTATTCGTGAGGAGGTGGGGCAGAGACACAGGCAGAGGGAGAAGCAGGCTCCATACAGGGAGCCCGATGCGGGACTCAATCCGGGAACTCCAGGATCACACCCTGGGCCAAAGGTGGTGCTAAACCACTGAGCCACCTGGGCTGCCCTAGTTCTTAATTTTGATAAGGTCTAATTTTTCTTTTATGGATTTTGCTTTTGATGCCATTTTAAAGAAATCTTTGCCTGATCCCAAGTCGCAAGTATTTTTTCTCAGAAGGTTTGTAGTTTTATGTTTACATTTAGGTCTGTGATCCATTGAGTTAATTTTGTACATGTGTATGACAGGTATCAAAGTTAATTTTTTACAGAGAGATGTCTAATTGTTCCAACATCTGTTGAAAAAAATTATCCTTCTTTCATTAAATTGCCTTTGTAGCTTTATCAAAAAATAAGTTGACCATCTACACATAGGTTATTACTAGACCCTGTTCTATTCCATTCATTTGTATATCCCAATGCCACACTGCCCTGATCACTATAGCTTTAGAATAAGACTTGAAGTCAGATAGTGTAAGTCCTCCAACTTTGTTCAATAAAGTTGTTTTAATTATGCCAGACACTGCATTGCCATATGAATTTGAGATCCACTTGTCAGTTCCTTTAAAAATCAAGCCTATTAACATTTTTATTGGAATTGCATTGAATCAGCCTACCGATTTATATGATAACCAAAAAAGCCCAGTAGAGTTTCAATGGAAAAAGAATTCTGGGTTGTTGGTTTTTCTCTCAGTACTTTAAGATATTGTTCCATGGTCTTCTAGTTTGTATCATTTTCAACAAGAAATCTGCTATCATTTTGTCTTTGTCCCACTATATGTAATAAGTATGTTAAAAGGTATTCTTCCAGAATTTTAAAATATAAGTAAAAACTATAAAACATTATTTATTATTATTATTATTAATTATTATTATTATTATTATTATTCTATTTGCAAAGATTTAAACTACCATCTAGCTGGGAAGACACAGGCACTCTCTGCCCTATTGATAGAACATAAATTGGTGCCATTTTCTTCTTTGGTAATTTGATATAATCTATCCCCAAAATGTCTGAACCTTTTTACTTTTCTACTAGCTTTTTCTCTAGAGATCTATTCAACAACTGTGTGAGTATATAAAACTACTTATTGCCTCATTGTCTAAAGTCAAAACTTCAAAATACAAATCATAGATTTTTAAAATAGGAGTTTATATATTAAGAAAATCTACCGAGGAAAACAGACATAGCATAGAAATTTTATTAGCATAGAAATATGTATCAGTAAAGATAATTTTGAGTATAAGTAGCAAGAAACACAATCCAAATGAGGTTAGGAGAGAAAAGGAGTTTATTGGTACCTATAATCCAAGAAAAAGGAACTCGACTGAACAATCCAACTGTAAGAAAAAAAAATAACTAGCAAGAAAATAGACAAAAAGCTGGAGGGCTCTAACCAAACTATAAAGAAGATGGTCTCCATAGTGCAGGACTATGGAGAATTCCCACTTTCTCCTTTACACATTTCTCTAGGGTTTCAATGTTTACCACATGAGTAAGAAAAAATTCCTCTATTTCAAAATAAAACTTCAAAAAAGCCCAAAATCTTATCATCAGGTTCCAGGTATGAATTTTTCATATTTGCAATGAAACATTATTGAAAATGTTTAATTTTTAATCATCTAAAAGAAAACATGGAAATGTTTTCTTTAAACTTTTTTGGAGTATATTTTTCAATGTACTAGTGTGACTGTGACAAGTTAAAGCACTGCCCTCCTTTATACAAAATATTTAAAAGCCATAGCTATTTGCCAAACAGCCTCTGGAGAATTTAAACCCCAAATGCCACCACCATCACCCCCTCCCCCACACCAGCATCCAAAATGCCTCAGCAACACTCTATAGACAAGAAGGAATAGTGCTCCCCTCCTACCCACCTCCCACCCACCTATGCAGGAAATTTTCAGTTAGAACCCATGGGTACCATGATAAATCCTCCCTGAGATCATGGTAGCACATGACATGCAAGCAAAGAACTAAACCTCCAGCATGGTGGTGTCCATGAAGATGTCCCATCCCCACCCTACAGGTGCCATTATGGCAGAGAATTTTACATTTTAATTATACCACCTGGGCAAACAGAGGGAAATTGGCACAGAGCTTCTTAGGCCATTCAACTGAGTATGTGAATAGCAGTCTCTATGCTTCCTAGGTTTTACTCATTTTTATCCATCCTTCAGATGTTCCTAGCATTCATTCACTCTACCAGAGTCCACCTAAAGGACTCTGATGCTAGAGGGTATTGGGAAAGAAGGAAGACTTTCCTCTTTCTCGCTCTCTCTCTCCCTGTTTCCACATAGAAGGAAATCTGTCAGAGTAACACCGTCTTCCTCTCTCTGATCTTCACCTTCCCTATCTATGGGAGGAGGAGGTGCTTCATTGATGGGTGAGGTTGGAATAAAGACTTGGGTGTTGTGGTTCTGCTTCTTTGCTTTCCCTTAGCATCGCCTTCCTGCAGTGTGTTAAGTGCTTTGGTCTCCTCTGGGCAAAGCTGTAGGCTTAGCAGTAGAAACTTTGCCCACAGGGACCAATCCACAGTTTTCCAGAATGAGCTGGACTAGATGATTAAGTCTGCCAACTTGGGGATTTGCAATAGAAAGGACCAAAGCCATGGCTTTTCAACTGCTCTAAGAATGATGGAGCTGACATTTTCGTTTAAAACTGCTTGATTTCTCTATTTCAAATTGACTCAGAAATCAAGTGAGTAACTTTTTTACCAGAAATCTCACTTCTAGAATTTACACTGAGTAGCCACCTCTACAAGTGAGAAACTGCATACACACAACTTATTTACTGCTGTGTTGTTTGACATAGCAAAATATTGGAAACAGTTCAAATGCTTATTCACAGAACACTGGTTTCATAAACTATGGTACATATACATAACAGTAATATTAGCCCTTGAAAAAAAATGAGGAAGATCTCTACAAAATGATATGGAATAACTTCCAGAATGTATTATTAAATGAAAAATGTGAAGTTTGGGCTGCCCCAGTGGCTCAGCAGTTTAGTGCCGCCTTCAGCCCAGGGCGTGATCCTGGAGACCCAGGATGGAGTCCCTGCATGGAACCTGCCTCTCTCTCTGTGTGTCTCATGAATAAATAAATAAAATCTTAAAAAAGAAAAATGTGAAGTTCAAAATAATTACTTAGCATCATTTTTGCATAACAGTAAAGGAAAATAATGCACACATACATGAACACATGTATGCATTTTACTTCATTTTTCACAAACACAAGGATTGCTCAAAATCTAATAAAAGTTATCTAGGGGGAGAGCAGGAATAGAGTTCTAGAAAGAATAAAGATGGCAAGGAGACTTCTAACTATACCTTTTGTGTAGTTTTGACTTTTGAATTATATAGCTGTTTTTCTTTTTCAAAACTAATATTAAACAGAATGAAAAACAAATTATAAAACTGAACACAGACACACATTAATATAACTGTGTATCAAGTTGACAACAATGCCATATAGAAAAGATAAGGAATTAATTCAATTTTTTTATAGCACAATCCTTTGCACAGATTTAGGATACATTTTAAGAACAAAAAGAATTGCCCCAAAGTCTTGGACTTTAGTTGGTGGTTTGTCAAAGGCAGTGATATTAGCATAATAATCCTGAAACTATGGGGTGCCTGGGTCAGTTGGACATCTGCCTTGGGTTCAGGTCAAGATCCTGGAGTCCCTGGATAGAGCCCTGCATCAGGCTTCCTGCTCAGTGGGAAGTCAGTTTCTCCCTCTGCCCATCCCCCTTCTCATGCGCTCTCTCGTGCACACTCTCTCTCTTTCTATCTCTCAACGAAATAAAATCTTTTTTAAAAAAGATAGAACAAATTCATAAATAGTGACTTGCGATAAGACCAGTTATCAAAAGGAGAAGGGAAATATTGAGTGACAGTGAAAAAGCCCTCTATGGTAGTCTTCTTGAAGTAGAGGTATCAATACAAGCTCATGAGTTAAAATAAACATTTTTCCCCTAGCTCTGTCCACTGAAAGGGTCTAGAATCAAATACACCTTAGCAGCAATAAGCATACCTGGTGTCCAGTTCTTGTTCTAAATATTATTCTCAAAAAAAAAAAAAAAAAAAAAGGAGCCAGGGCTCCTTGGAGAAATAGCTGATTCCATATCTGGGACAGGGAGAGTATAAGATGAGCCTAGACCATCCTGCTGGGCAAAAAATAACCAGGAAATGCCTAAAGAATGAAGGCATATCTAAAGAACACTAGAATCAGTTCTAAGGGTTCCATTGGCCAAATTTGAAACAAATTGAGTAAAAAGAATAATGACATGGTTTTTAAAAACAAACCCATTAATCCAAACTACTACTTAAAAAATTAGTGAGAGAGATCTTTATTGAACAATGTCAACTGGGAAATGTAAAAGGAAGAATTAGAAAATCACTGTTTTTCCACCACTGATGTAATAATTGATTTAGGCAATTAGGATCATCTGTGAACGCTAACATCCTTTTGTAAAATTTATCAGGTAAAGCTCATCGAGGACAAGATATTCAGATAGTCTCAAAGCACTACCCCGCAGATTATGAATTCATTAGGGAATTCTTACAATGCAGTAATCTAGAGAGGCATACTAGAACTAAGTGAGAGAATTTGCCATTACTACCACTGGGACAAAATTCTGGCTTGTGCCTCTTGATGTGATGCAATAGGAAGGACATATCACCTGCATGGAGGTCTTAGGAAAAATGTTTAATTTTATTAGATCATAAGGAAACACATAGACCAATCCAGTTTATGGATATTCTACAAGACACCCAGGTCAGGACTTCCCAAGTATCCTGTCATGAACACTAAGGGAACTGTTCTAGATTAAAGGAAACTATAGAAACATAATAAATAAATATAATATATGGGGGGGGGAAAGTCAGCTATAAAGGACATTATTGGGCAACTAGAAATATGGATGTTATACTAGATAATATTTTTGTGTGCCATCTTAAATTTTTGAGATAATCATTGCCTTGTGGTCATATAAAAGTGTTCATATTCACAATAAAATATTTTTACAATGTAAATGGGGAAAAAGGAATGCCACTTCTTGTCCACCTGAAACTCCAACTTGCAGTACCTAAAGAGATGATACCAACTTATTTTGAACTAGCCCAATACTCCTATCACCTTCTAGCCTTTTGAAGCATTCTTGTCAACATTCCCAATTAGCATCACTTCATTACTCTTGTTTTTATTTAAGTCTTATCTTCCCTGTGGGAGAGGGAAGAGGTCTCCTCTATACCCTGCATGGCCTCTAAAACCTTATCTTACTAGCTCAAAAACACTCAAATTCTTACTGTGATTAGTAAAATTTGTATATTTTCTGAAGTTATTTGCCAGCACTAACTATGTAACCATGGTAACCCGTAATAGATCAGGGCATCCTAACCACCTCCCTTTCATGAGTGTCTAAAATTAAGGCTTAATTCGTCCACTCAAAAATATCTACTAATACCGATTATGTACCAAGTACTGTGCTAGGGTCCTAGGAAAATAGGGACAAACAAGACACAATCTCTGTTATCAATATAATGGGAGAGGCAGATAGATCACCAGAACACAAAATGATAGGTCTATCACTGAAGGTGGTTGATTCCATTTTGGAAAGAATTATACTTAAAACGACCATCATCTGTCGAGTACTAAAAGAACCATGGGACAGATCCTGTCAAATCAAGGCTGTCTTGAAATACTTAAGATTAGGGTCATACTACTTTCTAGGAGTATGGCCATATCTGGCTAGAGCAAGACTTCAAAAATAAGGCAACCTGAAGCTCTGCTTATCTCAAACATCCAGATCCTTCTCACTCCTGATGTGCAGGGGAGTTTGTCAAAGGCCTTCAAAGCAGATATGGAAATCCATCAGCTCCCCAACGATGTTACGTACAACAGCTGTGATGAAAGCACCCTCTCTGAACAAAAACAGGCACTGCTTTATCATCTCCTTTCACAATAATTGCACAGTGCTTAGGCTTGCTATTAAGAACTGGGCAGCACCATGAAAAACATGTTGTTGGGAAACACCTGCATTGGCAAAGCAAAAATGAGCCGACCCAATTATTTTCTCCATTTCTAATTCTGGATTGGATATTAAGAGTAACTGAAAAGAACACATTGGCAAGAAATGGAGATAATTCTGGTTGGGGGAGGGGGGGAATTGCCCACAGAGCTCTATTGGACAAAATTTTGAAGTGCCATCTAATTATATACTTTTACACACCCCCTACTCTTCCCCATGCAAAATGCCAGGGGTGAAAACATGTCATCTAGAGCCTTTCACCCACCGATTTCTCCCTCACATCCAATTTGAAATTTTTTAAAATTCCAATCTGGAGCTCTTTGAAGGATAATGATGGGAAGGAGACCCTGCCAAGCACGCAGGATGGGATTCAACGCACTATGACTGGAACAGATGGCTCAAGCAGAAGCCACCAATTCAACATGACAGCCCACGATTAAATTGCTCCCTTTAAGTCTTCAGCAGTTCTGTGGCCCTATCCTTATTAGCTTCTCCAGGAACAGACAGTTGGGTCTACATAAGCACCAACAAGGCACTTTTCAAATAACATGTGGACTTGAACAAGATTTGAACTGGAAAAGGACACAGGGTCATTGGTCCTACTCATTCCCAAACTAGTAGCACAAAAGAATCACTCTAGAGCTTTGAAATATCCCTGGTCATTTCAAACATACAGAAGTGCAGTATATGTAATCAACTTCCCAGCACTGATCACTTACACTTTGTCCCCTTTTCCAGGTTTTTCTCAGGATTTTTTTTTTTTACATGAAAAATCAGTACATTTACAGTAGATACGTTTCAAGTATGCTTTACATCCCTCCATAGTTTCTGCTTCTCTCCCAAGACAACTATTATCTTGAAGATGGTATGTTCCCTTCTCATATGTATTTTTAGATTTTTAGTATAAATGTGTATGTCCCTAACATATCATATTATTTTAGGTTTTGAGTTTTAAAATATACATATAGTGCTGTACATATTTTTTTTACTGAACATTTATTCTAAATTTATCCATGATACATAAAGATGCATTTCATTTATTTTCATTGAAATGGTCATTGTATTTTTGATATATCTCTTAAGCTGTATTCTTTTTAACTTCATGACTTTTGAGGCTGTCTTTGAATCAAGAATTTTACAATTGTTGTGAATAATAACATAACGTTTCTACAATCTTATATTGTGTTTACTTACCTTGATTTTTCTTTGCTACTTTTTTTTTGGTCTTCTATTGAGTTTTGTCTCTTTAAACATACTGGTTTAGAAGTCATGCTTCCCATTTTTATTCTCTTTGTGGCTACTCATATTTTCCATAAACATTTAGACAGATCTAAAGTTAATAAGTTAATAAGAATCCTGCTTACATTAATACAAGGTTGGAATAATTCCTAACTACCAAGGCTCTTTTTTCTTTCCTGTATTTGTTACCATAGCCTGCTCTTGAATTCACTTGGTTTTAAAACCCATTTAAATTGGTCTTTCCTAAGTCAACTTCTATTTAGAAGTGCTAACATTCTTTTTTTTTTTTTTTTTTTTTAGAAGTGCTAACATTCTTAACAAAATCCCCATCAAGTTTTTCTTGCATCCTTTTCTTTCCTTCTGTGTTGTGCTTCAGCAAGAGGGAAACATCTGTCAGGCATCCCTATCCACCGGGTCTGCAAGAGACAAACTCTCAGGCTCTGTAGGTTTATATGTGTCTTTTTTTCAATCATCTCTCCTGAATAGTTTGGGTATAAAATTCTAATTGAGTGTCATGTTCACCATTAGGAAGCCATCATTCTGTGGTCTTCTGGCATCTTATTTCTGATGAGAATCCTACCATCACAGTTTATAGTCAGTCTTTGTGGATAATCTATGTGTTATCTCTGGCAGCATCTAGGATTTCTGTTGGATATTCATGTTCGGCCATTTCCCTATGTATGACATCTGCCTGTGAGTTTTCTTTTCCTACTGGAGACTCCATGTACTCCTTCAATCTCTGCTTTTATGTCTTCTAATTTCTCTTTCATATTTTCTTTTCCTCTCTGTGCTACATCTTGGATAATTTTCTCAGATCTTTCTCCCAGGTAAGCCAATCTCTTGTAGTTGTGTCTAATCTATACTTAGACTCCTCATTTGAGGGACTTTTTCTACCTGTAATGGTTTCTATCCTTTCTATTCAGTTCCTTTTCAAATTTGTCTATTCACTTATCCTCCTGTCCTGTTCGTGCCTTGTTTTCTAGCTCTTCTTTTGTCTTCTTGATATCTTATTGTGCTACTATCTCTAGTTCTTATGATGTAAATTCCCAGGGTGATAATTTTCCTCCTTCATGGTGCTTTCTCATGTGAGCTTTTAATTTTTTTACATGGGGAGCTTATCTTTAAGTGACATCATTTTTCACGGGAGTCCTAATGTTCTGGTCAGTGTCCACATTCTCATAGTAGATTATTTTCCTTCTATCACTCCATACATAGCCCCTAATTTCTTGTTCCTTCCACAGGCAGGTCAGTGGAACTTCTCATACCCCATTTCTTGGCTCCCAGCATTGCACAGACTTCTGTCCTGCATGGCACTGAGACTTTTTCTCCTATCCTATAGTTTAAGATTAAGGCATCAAGCCCCCAGTCAGGAGCTTTTAACAAATTGATTCCTGGGAGTACCTGGGTGGCTCAGTTGTTGAGCGTCTGACTTGATTTCAGCTTGGGTCATGGTCTCAGGGTCCTGGGATTGATCTCGGCATCAGGCTCCACACTCAGCAAGAAGTCTGCTGGGAATTTCCTCTCTCCCTCTCTCTTTCTCTCTCTCTCTCCACCCCCCACCCCCACCCTGTTCCCCGCTCTAATAAATAGATAAATCTTTTTAAAAAATTTATTCCTGGGCTCCATCATAGATCTTCTGAACCCAAAGTCTGAGTGTGGGGCCCAGAAATTGATTATGTTCCCTGGTTTTACTACCTTAGTTATTGGCAAAGACAGGTTGAAAATCTATTTCCTAAGAGAATGTTAGTGTCAGAAACTCTAACAGGGAAGCAATTTAGTATTTTCAAGAAACTTTCTCCATAAACAGAACAAGTATAGCTTAACAGTCCACCTGTTAGAAGTAATAAGCTGCAAGCACACACTACATGTCATCATTTTCTTAGGTAATGTCCCTCCCTACAACAAGTTTCCTCTTATGAATCTCTAATCCAACTATTCCATTTTTCCAAGAATAGAATCCTCTAAATTATCACCAGAAAGAGTCTAATTTGACACAAAAGGGAAACTTTTTTCTTAAAAGTCCTACATGAAAAAAATTAGAGATCTTTACCTTCTCCTTTCTTCTTTTATCTAGGCATCCAGGTTAGCTCTCTATTAAGTTCCCTACATTTAATTTTAAATCCATCACCCACAGGTTTAATTATGGTTTTAATTTTTATAACAAGTGTTACTTCCATGGCTTCATATAAATACCAAAATAAAACTTGACATTATAAGAAATTAATTTAATTTTTAGTGAGACAAATGAAGTGACCTGTTGTAACCTATAAATAAATTTCTTATGCTATGCATATTTTTTTTTCCTAAATGCAAGGATTCTTTTCCATTTGGAAACATTTTTATTATGAAGCATAAGTTTCCAGGAGCATTTAAAGTCTATCATATTCTGCCCCATGATCCTCTTTACCTTCATCCCTTTGAACTCCCTGACTTTGGCTGCAGCAGTGCTGAATGACCTGCAGACCCCTGACATATTCAGTGCTTTTGAGCATTTTCACACAGTGGCTCTGGCCAGAGTGCTTTCGCTCTGCATGATCTCATCCCATGTCTCCCCCCAACACAACTTCTACCTCCACTTCCACACAAACACTTCATTATCCAGCACCTCCCTAGCTATCCTTCAAACACCCAAATTACCCAATCCACAATATCTACAAATACACATCTCTTCTAGCACTTTTCACATCTGCTACAATAATTAATTCATTGATCTCAGCAGAGTATAAGTTCTTGGAGGATAAGAACCACGTTTTATCTAACTCTCATGTGTTTTAGAAAATAAAACGTTTGAGTAGCTACCTCATGGCCAAGCCTCACTGAGCATTGGGACTACAATGTGAGGACCCTGGCATCCTGCCCACATGGCATGTAGTTAGGGAGAAAGACAATGGAATGACCGCATAAACAATTGTGCAATTATACATTGTGAAAACCCTATACACAAAAAGTACAAGGTGTACCACAAAGAGATTTGGTTTGTTCTAGAAGGCTTCCCTCAGGAAAAAATGTTTAAGTTAAAGGAGGGATTGAGAGAAGCTGGGTATATTTGGATTCTCCAGAGAAGAAGAAAATACATATGCAATATATATATATCTATATATAAATTTATGTATCTAACTATAGATCTATGGACATAGACAAAGAAATTTATTATAAGCAATTGGTTCATGCAGTGATGGAGGCTGAGAAGTCCCAAGATCTGCAGTTGACAAGCTGGGGACCTGGGAGAACCAATGGCATAAGTTCACATCCAGGTTCAAAGGTAGAAAAAGATCAATGTCCCAACAAGAAGATAGAGCGAGTGAATGTTACCTTATTTGATCTTTGTTCTATTCAGTCTCTCAATGAATTGGAGGACACTCACCTACATTGGGGAGGGCAGTCCTGCTTTACTCTGTCTACTGATTCAAGTGTCACAGACACACTCAGAATAATGCCTAACCAAATACTTAGGCACCCAGTCGTGCTGATGCAAATAGTTAAGCCTCACTCTCAGCAAGAAGATAAGGAAGAGCATGCCAAGAAAAGAGTAACCTACTTGAAAGCCTCAAGGGAGAAGGATTTAAGAAGACTGGAAGTCAGCGTGGCCAGAGTACCAGACTGCGGGGCCGGGCAACCACAGCTGAGGTGGAAGAGGGGCAGAGGCAGGTCTAGCAGGAGTTTGGGGATCTAGGAATAAATCACACGAGGATGGAGGGGACATGTTAACATGCATTCCAGTCCTTTGCATGGTGCCTGAGAAATAAGGTCTCCATAACTGTTCACAAAAGAAATAATAAACCATGAACAAACACAAAATCAACCTCGAGTTCAAAGCCACGCAAGGCTGAATTATTGTCTTGAGAAAAAAATCAATTCTCAAAAAACAATACAGAAACATATTCATACACTCTTTCAACAAACATCTGTAAGGTCACTGCTTTAGACACGGTATTGCAGGATACAATGGAGAGCAATAAGAATCTCACCAACAGCGGCACAGAGACATCTTTCTAAAATCCAGCAATCCTTTCATTTTATTTCACTTATTTTTCTTCAATTAAATTCAAACAATTGTAATTTAATAGTCTGTTAATGAAAAGCAAATGTACTATAATCCAATTTTTCCCAAGCCATTTTTGCTCATCTGTCACTCTGTGTATACATATGTTCAAATATTTTTAAAAGCTGGTTATCTCTAGGTGGCAAGAATTTTTTACCTTGCATCTGTATATTTTTCTGAGTTTTAAATGTAATGAGTTCGTGTCTTTTTTACAAAAATTCATATTTCTAAACTACTTAAGCATTAATTTTGACAATATTTAATGTAGCCATATAAACATATCTCTCATAGAAACTAAGAAATTTCAATCCAGATAGGTTAGACAACTAATACAAAGTTCTAGGGTTAAAATAGCTTAGATAGTCCTTATAAGGAATTTTGCTTGTTCTAAAAAGTAGAGGTTGAGCCACATGGGTGGCTTAGTGGTTGAGCATTTGTCTTTGGCTCAGGTCATGATCCTAGAGTCCTGGAATCGAGCCCCACATCAGGGTCCCAGCAGGGAACCTGCTTCTCCCTCTGCCTATGTCTCTGCCCCTCTCTCTGTGTCTCTCATGAATAAATAAATAAAATCTTTTAAAAAAATGGAGAGGTCTAAAAATTTGCCATTGAAAGGCAGAAAGTAACCTCCCTTCTCCTCCCTGTGGTTCCCACAATGCCATTACAGAGCACAATACCTCTCACAGGAACACAACAAACCCTAGGCAACTGCCACATTCTTAGGCTCTTTCTGTCTAGGGAACATGATCTGACACATGCTAAATCTGAACCAGTGAACTAATCACATGTCTGTATTTCACAGGAGCACTTCTAAAGGGGATGAATAGGTCAACTTCTAACTAATGGTTACAATTTCCTTCTTTACCAAAGAATTTAAAGGGCATGACTTTGAAAAAACAGGGTGGGAAGAAGGAGCAAGGAATCATATAGGACCTGCCTCACATTTTCTACCACAGATTGTATCATGCTGCAGATAAAAGAAAATCCCCATATTTATAACACTTCCATCCCACTTCTATTTTTTGCTTTTAAAAAGTTATTTTTTGGGCACCTGGGTGGCTCAATTAAACATCTGCCTTTGGCTTGGGTCATGATCCCAGGATCCTGGGATGGAGCCCATTGGGCTCTCTGCTCAGCGAGGAGCCAGCTTCTCCCACTCCACTGCCTGTCACTCTGCCTACTTGTGTTCTCTCTGTCAAGTAATAAAAATTTTTTTAAAGTTATTTTTTTCCTATGATTTAAGCCAGGCAAAAAGATTTGTTCATTTAACAAACACCTGTTAGGTGCCTTAAAGACCCCAGAAACTCTGTGAAGCATGGAGAAACCAAAGAAACTCTCAAAAAGCTAATGGTTAGGAACCAAGTTTTCTATTAAAAATATCATTAAACACTTATTTCTACCCTACTGATTAAAGATTGGAAAATTCTAGAAGGAAATTCTAGATGCTATTGTAACTACCATCTTAAGGTAATTAAGGTGGAAAGAGTGCCTCGATTAGGTGTTTGGCCTTTAAAAAAAAAAAAGAAGTCTGGTATGAAAAAGGTTACCAAGAGAAGTATAATTTATGATAGAAATACAAGAGCCCCATCCTGAGACAATCTTTGCTGGCAAGCACATTAGTCACTGGGCAGGAGGGAGATATACTTTTTTGGATCCCTGTTTATGGCATGTGAAGAATATATTTGCCAAACTGTTCTTCCTTGAGTGTCTTATGTCTTTCAGGGGGATTCAGGTAACCAACCACTCTGCTTTTGCCATTAAGTTGAAATAAAACTGACCCCAATCTGATGGTGGTAAAATACTAACTCACTGAAACACAAGAGGCATATGGTATTATGCTGAGTGAAATGAGTCGATCGGAGAAGGACAAACATTATATGTTCTCATTCATTTGGGGAATATAAATAATAGTGAAAGGGAATAGAAGGGAATGGAGAAGAAATGGGTAGGAAAATATCAGAAAGGGAGACAGAACATAAAGACTCCTAACTCTGGGAAACAAACTAGGGGTGATGGAAGGGGAGGAGGGCGGGGGGGGGCGGGTGAATGGGTGACGGGCACTGAGGGGGGCACTTGACGGGATGAGCACTGGGTGTTATGCTGTATGTTGGCAAATTGAACACCAATAAAAAAATAAATTTATTATTTAAAAAAAAGTGATTGCTACCCACCTAAGAATAATTGTCAACTTCGCTAAAAAAAAGATTAAACAAAACAAAACAATCACTACAAAATAGGTCATGGAGAACCTTTCAGATCAAATGTGTCCACCCAGGCCTAAATTGCATAGCTGATAATGCAGATGGCTGGGCACCCAAAATTCAGCTATCTCTACACCTGGTAGCCACTTTTAATGCCTCTACCTATATAGACACATCAATATAAGTTGTGTGTCTCTCCGCTCTACAAACCTCTCCAATAAGCTTTATAAAAATCAAAGTGTCTTAATGAGGGAAAAGAAATCCATAGTGGCACTAGAACACTATTAAAATTTGAACCCCACAAAACTATCTATTAAAACATTCACAGAAAGCTGATTCATTTATTTAAAACTTGTCTCGAGCCACTCTTTCTCAACACCTTTGTTTTATTAGAAGAATTAGAACTTATTAAGGTGGGTTAAAATAATCAGCTTTCCACAAATACACCCTGAGGATTTGAAAGGATAACATTCTAACATCTCCGTTAATGTTTATTCATAGTTTATGGTAATTTTTTAACGTGAATAGTCAACACAGTAAGAAAATATTCTTTACCATGCCAAAACTATAATCCCTAACGGTTTCACACACACAAAGAGAATCAACTTCTCTTGATATAAACTTGAAAACAATGTAATTTCTCTTTCAGATACAGTAAGTAATCATCATTGCATGTCCCTGTTTCAACTTTTTTTATAAAATAATAAATCTTACAGTTGAAAGAAAAACAATTTGTTGACTTGGGGAATCTTATTTTGGATATACAGAGTATCTTAACTGCATTTTCCAAGCAGAATTGGCATCTTAATTTCACAAGGCCCCCCCCTGAGCACAAGGCTCTTATGTCAGCAACCTTCCCAAAGCTTAGAACCACAGGACACCATCGGCTCTCACGTGGCTGGAGATGAAGGACAGTAACTCCAGGGTAGAGCACCCACACAACACAGTCTTCTGTTCCCAAGGGACAAGTCCAATCTCTCCTTCTCCTGAACTGCTGCTTTTCATAAGTTCAACTATCTTTCTCAGAGACCCTGAAATTCTCAGGAAAGAAAAATAGCCAGACTTTTTCTTGAAGGACATGGTAAGAAACTACATTTTTTGTTACCCATGCCTCCCTCCAAAGACCCAGAGGAAAATGAAAACTCAGACTCATTTCCTACATTAAGGATTTGACCTACAAAATATCAAGTGGAGGATAATACAGGTCATGTTCAGAACAAGACTTTAGAACTTCTCTTCCCAGAAGTCCAACAGAGGGAAAAAGAACTGGGCCAGTTCTCTAAAGTAACCCAGAATGCTGCATCTCTACCCACATATTAGCATCAATCAGAGGCTTAAAAAAATAAAAACCAATGCCTGAGTCCCTCTCCAAACCAATTACACCACAATCAATAGGTGTGTGATGAGGCATCAGCATTTTTAAAAGGGTACCAACTGATCCCAATACAATATGAGCCCCAGAGCTCACTATAAATAGGAGTTGATTTTAAAAACTCAGTTCTGTGGGTTGTCGTGAGGGGTGAGTAATAAATACTCAGTGTCTAGAGAGTGCTTAGAAAGACAGATGACATGAGGGGTTGAGGATGGAAAGGAGATGGGAAATATGCCAGAGCCAGATCATCCTCATAGCTAAGTGTTCCTTGTGTGCAGCACTTTCCTCAGCTCTTCACGCGTACACTACAGGCCGTCTGGCTCTGGAGACCAGGCTCTTTCATACCTCTCTACTGCAAAGGATGAAAAGCCTGGATTCAGATATTAAGGCTTTAGGCCTTATTGTGTGGGTATGGATAAGCCTCATCACCAGGGAGTAGTGTGATCAGAACTGTATTTTAAAGTCATTCTGACTGTAGCATAGACAATAGGTCGAAAGGGAAAGAGACGAAGTCAGGGGATTGAGGCTACTCCATATACATAAGATAGACTTAAAGGGTCTATAGAAGGATAAAAACAGCTCTTGGAAACCAGAACCTGAAAGAAAAGAAAAAAAAAAAAAGTACAATAGGCTGGTAGATTTTCTCACACTACCTGTGAGACGTCATTAAGACATAAATGTGTTCTGATACACAAGTCCCATTTTCACATCAACTGCCTCTCACCTCTTCTGCAATTTCAGGCCTCAACATTATCATCATCTGAAACATTTTTAATCATGTCTCTAAAAAAGTCTGAATACTACTCCACTTAGCATACTTCCATCATTTTCAAGAATTTTGTCTATTCAAAAGAATTTTTTTAAAATGCTCTTATATTCCCATCAACTGTTGGGGGAGTTTGATTTAAATGATTTTTGTCTATGGCAGTTTCTTTTTTTTTTTAATCTTATTTTAATTCCAGTATAGTTAATATGCAGTGGGAGACTTTTTTAGCTTTGGGTGTACAATATAATGATACCATGGTAATTTCTTTAAAGGGCAATACAGATTTTTTTTTTTTTTTTAACTTTTTAAGTAGGCTCCACACCCAACATAGAGCCCAACTCCAGGCTTGAACTCCCAACCCTGAGATCAAGACCTGGGATCATGACCAGAGCCAAAGGCAGATGCTCAACACACTGAGCCACCCAGATGCCCCCAAATTTGGCATTTTTGTAGGTCAAAAATAGACATATTACCATCTCATCTGGTTCAATCTATTACATTATTATATTAGTAGGATGCCATTCAGAGTTTTCAGTAATTTAGACTGACTTCTCTTGTTCTTCTTAGCACATGGAAGGTACTGTCAGGATCTTGGTGATAGCATCGGAGACTCTGGGTTATGGGGATTACAATGGGGGTACAGTTCTACAGTAAGAGTAGAAGAGAGGCAGGGCCGGCCTCAGTTTCCCAGTTTGGGCTTCTGAAATGATAAACTTTCCTGCGTCTTTATAATCACCAAGGGCGAGCTATTTCCTTCCTTGACTCTTACCAAAATGACCAACCTTTGCCTCTGTCCCCTTGATTCTGGCTCATACTTCTCACTGCCTGACCCATTGCCCTCCATGCTCCTGGGTGACAATACAGTTTTCTCACAAGAGGGCCCCACCAATAGTACTCTTGCTAATATTGCCCCTGGAAGCTGGGCAGACAAATGCTTTAAAATAGATTGGAGTAATAATAATTCCAAAATAGAATTTTCATTCCTATACCAAACCTACTTTCCAATGAGTAAGAGAAATATTTTTAATTAAGTTACAAAGTTCTACAAGAAAAGGGTTATGAAAATATTTAGTATAGAATTATTTAGTAAAGAAATCAAGCCCTCTACAAATTCTAACAGTTATTATTTCTATTACTTCCATGACAACAGAACAGAAAGATTTTGAGCCTGCCCACTATGCTCCATAGCCAGAGTTAGAGATATTAAAAAAAAAATTTTTTCAAATGTGCCTCACTGGAATACACTGTAGCATAGGACCTCACCCCATGGAATTACCATAGAGCACCTAGAAGGATTAGATGGGAACTCGATGGGATGAGCACTGGGTGTTACACTATACATTGGCAAATTGAATTTAAATTTTTTTAAATGTAAAAAAAATAATAGTAATAAAATTTTAAAAAATTTTTAAAAAGAATTATATGGATCTGTATCCTCCAACACACAGAGATTGTCAAGGCATACACATTTACACATAAAATGCACATATTTTGTATATGTGTATATGTAAGGCATGAAAAGATCTTAGACTAAATAATTCTTGAAAGTGGCTCCCTGTGGGAAGAAAATAAGAGAAATACACAAGTGAAATTCTATAGGTTTCTTCAACAATTTATAAAAGAGAAAACCATGAATTAAAGTAGACAAGAGACATCAATTTACTGCAATATGTGACCCTGTTAGAGATTGATTTAAACAAAAGTTTAAAGTATGAGACAATGGGGACTCCATATGCTAGACCTTTGCTGATAAGAAATTACTGTTAATGGGGGGAGATAGGATTAGAGGGATTTTGAAGCCCTTATCTTCTAGAGACACATTGAAATATTTATATATGAAATGGTATTTGCTACCAAAATAATCCAATGGTAGGTATAAATAAAACAAGATAACCTGATCATTGCTGTAGCTGAGTGACACCACATTAGTATCAATATATGGGTTATATAAATAACGTGGGTTATTTCTCTCCTTTTGTGAGAATTGGAATTTTCTATAATAAAATGTTACAGGGACGCCTGGGTGGCTCAGTGGTTGAGCATCTACCTTCAGCTCAGGGCGTCATTCTGGGGTCCTGGGATTGAGTTCCGCATCAGGCTCCCCGCAGGGAGTCTGCTGTCTCTGTCTCTCATGAATAAAAATCTTGTTAAAGAATGTTACAAAAAGCCTTTTTAAAAAAATACCTGGCTTTGCCAGCTTTCTAATTGTGTGATTTGGGACAAGCAATTAGGACTCTGTAAGTTTCTGCCCCTTTTTTGAGAAATGGAAATCACATGGCTTAGCCTAGGATAAACTCTCAAGAAGCTTGGACGCCATTGTGCCATTGGACATGCCCTCACCAAAGGGTAGTAGCTGTTTTATAGCTATGTGTCATCTCCCTCTGAACGTGGTAGGGAAAACTCAAACCTAGTACGTCTGAATGCATCAAATTGGATAAATGAGTGAATGAGTGAAAGAAAAAGATCTACATCATCAGTCTGGTCAATGCTCCAATGGTTTCTTCCTCAGACTGGGCTTTTCATGATAGCTGTCAGGAATGCGCTGTCTTGACTTCAGTTGCTCAGAGTTTAGGCTTCAAGTACAAAATCATCATGAACTGAATTTTCTCTAGTTTTTAGCATCCTCATTTCACCTAACAACTGCAAGGATGTCTAGAACTACTGATACTGCGAATGCGAGCTTTGCAGAATGCATGCTTCTGATCTCAACCAGCTATACCGCCTGAGAAGAGTTCTACTTTCTATATCTTTTGTTGTTGGCAAGAATGAACATCCAAATTATACATAACCTCATGAACTCATGAACTCAACAATGTCTTTAGTGTTATTCGATTAATCATGCCCAAGGGTGTGGCAACCTATGTTTTTTCCATTAACTATCTTATACCCATCTGCATAACATTCAAGTTGGGTATGTAATGAGAGACTCTCCCCAGGGAAGATTAGCCATTCAGGAGCCATATTATAATCAAAAAACAGGGAGGAAGAAACAACTTAAGAGACTGTTTTCTACATAACACCTGAAATCTGAGTGATTTAACAAGAGCCTTGTAAGCACATTGCATCAAAGTGTGGTCTCTGGGCAGCCCGGGTGGCTCAGTGGTTTAGCTCTGCCTTTGGCCCAGGGCATGATCCTGGAGTCCCAGGATCGAGTCCCCCGTGGGGCTCCCTGCATGGAGCCCACTTCTCCCTCTGCCTATGTCTCTGCCTCTCTCTCTCTCTCATTCTCACTCTCTCTGTGTCTCTCATGAATAAATAAATAAAATCTTAAAAAAAAAAGTGTGGTCTCTGAGATGGACTTCATACTAGTAATAATTCCTCCATCACTGTTTCGTAATGAGCACCTTTCCGTGTCCTCAGAAATAACATGCTTCTCAGGTACGCAATTTTGAAAATTTGTTTCAGACCCATTAGCAGCTGGCTGATGAATCTATTTATGTCTAGATAGATACAGACATGGTAATTTTGCTGTGCTATTAACTTACCAAGAACATAAGGGCTATGTCTTTCCATATTGCCCTTTCATTCTTTTTTGGTGGTATATGTGTCAAACAGCCCATATCTCCCATTTACTTATCACTCACCTTCTCCTAGGTGAGGTTTTTATGTCTAAGAAAAGCACTAGAATTATAGACCTTCACACTTGAGAGATAGAATACGGTAGAAATCCAGTTCGTTGCTGCTGTGTTGCAGTAAAAGTGGGGCATAGAGAGCTCGTCTGTCTTGCCCAAACCAGTAAGCTGGTCAGTGGTAAAACCAGGGCTACAGTCAGGACTTCAGATTCCTAGTTCAGGGCTCTTTGCCCCGCATGACTTGAGTCCAATGTCCTTGGACTTCAACCTACTGAAAAAAATATATTCTCTGGTCCTTTACAAAGCAGAATCTGTTTTTCAGACCATTCAGGTGCCACATAAGGATTTATGAGAACACATTAAGCACTCAGTTTTCAAAAGCCCCATACCAAAGCTCCATTGGCATAGAGGGAATGCTCACTGTGGGGACAGATCCGCCCAGAGGACCTATTCTGTTCCTGCTATCTCTGTAAAGCCTGAGCCTTTCAGAGAATGTGTGCACAATCCTGACAGGAGCAAGCCAAAAAGCCCCTGAGGAACACCACGCTAAGGTGCCAATGGACACTCGCTCTAAAATTGCAAGCCCTTGAAAGCTTGAAATAGAAAGCACATGAACACCTCATCTCTTCATATATTTATGATTTCTACTTCAAAAGTGATACAAAGCACTTCTTCAGGGTGGTTTGTATGTCCATTCCATTGATTAAAATTAATCTGATATTTTGTGACCAAGGAGAGTGATCAATTGATAACTAGAAATCAATACATTTAAAGTTAAACAAAGTAGCCTGTTCCCTACTTGCTCTCCACAAAACCTGTCCTGTTTTTATCATCAGTCAATAACCTATCTGTTTACCAGATGCCCATGCTGGAAACTTGCATTTTGTCTTCCACCTCTCTCTCACTTCCCTCCCAGCCAATCTGTTCCCATGTCATACTCATGAGGATCCTTCGGAAATGTGTCTTAACTCCTGGAATGGTTTGTGATCCCACCACCCTCCCCTTCCTCACTTTCCCCTTCCCAACAGGACCCTGAATTTCCCAATCATGCTGTTCAGTTAGGTGGATTTGGCCACCACCAGCCCCAGGAAGGAGTATAAACAGTGAGCACAAGATCCAGTTCAGACCAATGAAATGTGAGATGTTTGATGAAAGCACCAGGGAAAGGAATATTCTCAGTGTTCCATGGGAACTACTGAAATGAATGCTTTCTCTCCTGTTAGATGGATAAGAGAACACTTATCCACTGGTTACTGCCAGTGATCATCCTGTGACCTCATGGGCAGCCAGTCTAGGAGGAAACCCACCTGAAGAAGATTGGAAATATGAAAAGGGAGCCAGGTGACACTGTTGATAGATCAAGCCTTGCCTGAAGGCTTCCCGCTGGACTCCACTTAGATTACCTAGATCTCTCTATATTTTAAGTTAATTTGAATTGGGTTTTCTGTTCCTCCCAATCCAGTAATCCTAAAACAAACTCATTCCCTCCTTCTCAGTCACACTAATAGTTCAGGCTCTCATTTGAGTAACAACAGTATCCTATTCATTCTACATCCTCCTGGAATAGCTAGCTACTCTTAGACCATAATTCTTAGATAAGGATATCAAATTATGACAACATTTATTGACTACTTACAAGATGTCAGACACTGACAAACATCATTTCCAGTCCACTCCTTGTGCTGGCAGCGTTGGCACTATGGTTCTAGTTAGAGACTGACCAGCTACAAAAAACAGAAACCCTCCCCAGGTAGCTTAGGTAAAGGAGATGTGCACCAGGGGACACTGTTTTCAGTCTCACAGCTTCTTAGGACAAGAAATAAAGGGCAGCCAAGCCACATGAAGACTCAAGCCATCAACTGGGGATTCAAGGCTGCTGGCTCCCCAAGATCTCCTGGACTCTCCCCATGTCCCTTCTACTTCTCTCTCCTCCATCACTTGCTTCCCTCCATAGACTGACATTCTCAGCAAAGCTCTTCTCTCTGCCCACATTCTACCTTCTCCTAGCCTTCTATCTTTTTTGTGGTCCCTACTCTAGCTCCCACCCTTCTGGAAGACTAATGTCCAGTGCCACCTCAACAGGTCTCTGCCACTTATTCACATTCCGAGAGAAGCCCATTTTCTCACCCCACCAATGTTGCCTCTTCCTAGGTTAGGTACACCACTGACTGGTGTCCTAAGACAAGCCCATCTGCTGGGGACACCCTGCTCATTTCCCTTCCTCCCACCATTCCTTTGCACACCAATCCAATGGTGCCCTATTGCCAGCACCTAAAGCACTGTCCTGAGAGCTTTCTCTGGCTGCCTCATAGAGAAGGTCAGATGTGCTGGGGAACTGGTACCCCATCAAAACTTTCAACCAATGACTAATAGTAACTAGCCCAGCTCTAGAGCTCTGTTGGGATAATGATGCAGGCTGTTTATCACACTGTCCCAGACCTGCCCAGCAGAATCATTTATTTGCTTAATAACACCCTTTACTGGCTGCCTTCCAGGTCTCTCTTCCTACTTCCTTGCAGGGTCCTAGGATCACCTTCCAAAATGAACTACCTGCAGTCACACTCTTTTCTCAAGATCTGTTGCTAGAAAACCCTACCCATGCAAGTGGGGCATTTTCCCCTGGAAAGGGGTGCTGGAAGGGCAGAAATTCTAACATCCTTAGGATTCCATTAGTACAACACTCTTGTACCTCATATTACTTTTAGTTGTTTGCACACCTATCTTTCTAAAGGCAATATGAGCTCCTAAAGGAAGAGATTGTTTCTTCTTCACTTTCTAGACTCCAGGGCTCCCAGTATAGGGCTTTGTATACAGCAGGCCCACAACTGTTTCTTGGCCAGGGAATTAGATCACATCTGCCAAATGAGACATTCTTCTGATTGGGTTATACCATACCCAGGCAGTCCATTAACTGGACTATACTATCATAAGATTCTCCTATAAACCCCGGCGACCTTTTTAAATTACATACATTCCATTTGTAAGTAATATCTGGGTGCTACTATGCAGTATGATACATTGCAGGATACTACAACCTGTTAAATTTTATAAACTTTTAACAGAAAACAAGCTTAAAGCATAATTCTACTTTAATTGCATTAAGGAAAGTGTGACTTTTCCCTGACTCCTGAAATCTCAGTGGCCTGTTTCATAAACAGGCCATTGAAATATTTGCACTCATTCTTATAAACTCTATTAGATAGGTAATTATCTTTTCACTTCCCAGCTCAAAACACCATAAGGCAAATTTGCTAAAAGGTGCAAAGGGCAGGTGAAGGCTCCCTTTCACCCATGCACTGTTGAGCAATAAAATTGGTGTGATAATTAAATGTCCATCATCCTAAAGTGTTTGTAGAAAACTGGATGGTGGCTGGAAAGAAAATAGACTGATAGAAAAGTCCCAATGGGCTCACGTCATGGTTTTAATTCTCTTTAAAAATTGACATGTGCCTTAATTACTGATCTAATCCTATTTCATCTTTACATAAACACGTCTAAGAATGGAGGGAGGAAAGTATACAGATGACAACCCACTGGCTTATTCCCCCTGGACTGTCTTAAGGAATTAAACTCATGGGGTTTTTTAAAGTAGCATATACATGAGTTAATAGTGAAATTTGAATCTGGCTCTGTCATTAGCAGCCTCAGCTTTCTCATCTGTAAAATAGAAATTTGAAGTAGTACCAGAGTCCTAGGATTATCATGAAGATTGAACAAGATGACTGCATGTCCAGCCCCTGACACAGTGTGTAAGTGCCCAAAAATCAGAGCAGCAGAAAGGATGGAAAGCTCTGTGCAAGAAGAAAGGAAAAGAATGCAGTTAGTTCATCAAACTTACTTTTTGTCCTCACATCCTTTACATTTAGTGTTGCTGAGGGGTCTCCCTGTAAGGCCCCCATGTCTACTAAAGGTGACCATAGTCCTACACCATGGCAGCAAGTTCTCTCTTCAGTATGTAGCCAACAGATATGTGTATAGACATTTACCATGTGCAAGAATGTTTATAGTTTTTGTAATATCCCCCAAACCGGAGACAACCCAAAGAGTAGAACGAACAGTACTTGGCCATCAACAGAGAAATTGACCACTCCATCAATAATAGAAAGGATAAATTGTGGTATACTCACCACTGGATTCCTCTTCTGCAGGAGAATGTGCAAACAGCCACTAGAACACAGTTGAATGTCACAGCATACACGGGCAGAAAAGCCAGACAACCAAGAGTGCCTAGGGCATGATTCCATCTATATAATGTACAAAAACAGGTAAGATTGTTCTAATATACTCTGTCAGAAAGTCAAAAAACTGATCACTCTTGGTGTCCAGGAACTGGAGGAGACCAAAACAATCTCTGGGGTGATGGTAGTGTTCTCTCACTTGAAGGTGTGCTCAGGAAAGGCTGAGTACACTTAGGAAAAGCTCAGGCTGTACATTTAGACTTTATTTACTTACCTGAAAGTGGGCAATCCTTCACTAAGAAGTTCAGCAAATAAATGAGTTGGACTCCTTGGGCTCAGAGATTACACCTTTTCCAGGGGTGGGTGACTCTTGTGCAGATATAGTAATGCTGCTGGAACACTGCTGGACACCCAGGTAATCCTAGGAGACCGTCTACCCACTGCTGACAGCTGCTCCTCTCTCTGTTCATCTCTCCACAGCTAAAATTCCAATCTCATCCAATACAACCACACAAATATGCAGTCAGCTGGGGACAGGAAATTGGCCTCTAGACCAAGACCAGGGGCACTCAGAAACAGTCTCTTAGCCAAGATCCAAGACCTCTTACTTCCCCATTGTCCTCCAATCTGTGGCCAGAATGACAACACAGAAATGGTTCCAAATTATTGCTACAGGGGACACCATGACCTACCAAGTGCCAGGCACATGGCGAATGAGTCATTCTATTTGGAGAAGATAGATGCGCAGAAACATCTGTGCAGCTTTCAGTACAAAAGACCTACATTGAGGATCTTTAGAGCAAAAAGTATGTGCACACATATATATAGTTACATATAGTTTTATATAGTTGTATTTTTATGTCTAGTTATAGGTTTTCAGTAAATTATTCTATAGTTATTTGAAAGTGTTTATGCTCTCAGGAGAGCATTCTTTTAAAACTTCTCCAGTGATGCTAGAAAAATCATTTTTGGCCATAGGCAGTTCTTAGTACAGAAGCACTTCCTCATGTATTTAATGCTTTCATGTTGGAGTCCTTTCTTCAGTGAATACACCTATTTAAATGGTCACAGACTTTTGCAAAAAATATGTTGAATACTGTTGCTTTTCTCTTCTCAATTTGTGATGGCTCCATAACTCTCCCAGAACAGGTGAAAATACCTTTGCATCCAAAAGTTGCCAGCATGCAGTCCCTGTCCTGAAACTAAGGTGATGAGCTGAGCTCCCTAATGGATGAAAACCCTCTGGAATCACAGGAACCAGAGACCAAAGGGAATCTCAAAGTCCATTCCTCCAACTTCTCCTCTGGACTCTACCTCACAAGGCCACTTCGGCAAAAACACAAAGGCCACGGGCCACTTTCCAGCCTCACTCACAGAGGTCATCCCTCAACCTGCATTCAGTATTTCCACTCATGTGCCCCATCCTGCTGCCTTGAGCCTTCACTTCTCCCTACTAAATGTCCCATTGTCCTTTCCTGGAAAGGCCCTTTACCATCCTATTTACTTCTGAATGATCCCCAGGTTCTCCTTGTTCTTCAAGTTTGTGGGGCTCAGAAGTGAATGTATAAATCATGCTGATGTCTAGGCTTGAGGAAAAGAGAGTAGAACTAGCACCTGCATTGTTCTCACACTACTCCCCCACACACAACCACTAAGGCACCCTATGAGATATGAAGAAGGACTCACAAAGATATATTCACATCCTAAAGCCCAGAACCTGGGAGTGTTAATGTAGTTGGAATAAGGGTCTTCACAGAGGTTGATGAAATTAAGGAATTAAGAACTTTGAGATGAGTTTATCCCAGATCATGTGAGCGGCCTAAGTGCCATCACCAGAGTATTTATAAGTGAGAGGCAGAGGGTATTCTACACACAGAAGAGGTAAGGTGAAGATGGTAGAAGTGATTAGAGCAATATAGCCAAGGAATGCCTAGAGTCACAGAAAAGCTAGAAAAATGAAGAGTGTAGAGTTTAAGAGGGAGCATGGCCCCACAGATACCTTGATTTCTGCACTCCAGAACCATGGGAGAATAGATTTATGTTATTACCCAGTCCGTGGTAATTTGTTACAGCAACAAGAGAAAACTAATATACAACCCAAGACTACATTTGTTTTCTGTCCATAATGCTTACTGAATTTAGTTATTTTCTTCTACAAAGAAAATATTTGGTAGTGAAATAGAGCTGTTGAGAGAACAGATGTCATTTTATTGGATTCCTAAGCATAGAATTTAGAGAGAAAAGTCTCAGTAGAGATCTAAGAGGGAGTGGTTATGTGACCTTGGATAAGTGGCTATGAGTTACTTTCCCCATTTGTAAAATAAAGAAATAACCTCTAAAGTCTTTCCAGGTGATTCTATAAATCTCTGTAGCTTTTACTTAATTTTAAGCTAATTTCATAGAAGTCCTCAGGCCGTCACTGACTTAACATCGCCTCCGTAAGTGTCATCTCCTTTGGGAGCCCCTCTCTGATTCACCTCCCTTCTCTATACTCCATGGCTCTTGGTACATGTCTCCTCTTTAGTGTTTAGTTCACTGTACTCTAGTGACTGGTCCCCATAACCATATTCTTCTGGGAAGAACTCCTTTTAGTCCTCTATCTCTAGTGCTCAGCTCTGTATCAAATGGGCAGATAAAATAATGAGTTGTTATAAAGTAATAGCTTCACCCTACATAGCTAAGGGATGAAAAGGTTACAGGACAGGGCTGAGCACCAGAGTCCTAGAACCAAACATATCCTGCAGGAGCCTTTCCTTGAATATCCCTAGCAATAAGATTGCATTTTATGAGTGCTTTAGGTGTTTTCGGTGTATATTTTACTTGTTTTATCTATTTAATGAGCCTAAGTCCTATTCCAAAAGCCATCTTTGACAACGCGTATGCTTGAATTTCATGACTATGATCAACGTATCCATACTTGAAAAAAATTCAAATGCCTGCTAGAGATATCTTCTCCTTGGTCATCAGGTTTTTAGTAAGACTTTTATAAGTCTTGCCATGCCATTCATAATTCCAATACCCACAGGTATAAAGTTCAATGGTAATACATGAAAGAATCTGGGTCTCTTCCTCTGGTGAAAGTGAAGGGGGCTCATCATGGTGGTAGATGCTCCAGCTGCCTCCCAGCACCAAAGAGATGGCCCTAGTCCAGTAAACAAATGCTACATGCTGGGATTTCCACTGGAGTGCCCCACTTTTAAAAAAGTTTTTTAAGTAGGCTCTGCACCCAGCATGGAGCCCAACACAGGGCTTGAACTCATGACCCTGAGATGAAGACCTGAGCTGAAATCAAGAGTCAGAGGCATAATGACTGAGCCACTCAGAGGCCTCTGGAGTGCCCCACTTTTTATCAAATATCTGTGTAATTTTAAAACTTTTCTAAACTCAGTTGTCAGCATCATCATTGGTACGTACTGAGCACAGAAGCCATTTAAAACAAAAAGTAAGTAATTTAGATTTGCAAAATAATCACTCAAGTCTAGACTTCCCTATGAAAATTTTAAGCCTCTAATGAAACTCAATTTGGAAATTACCTGGTGTTATTTCATTAATCAAAATCACCACAGGTACCTTTCTGTCCCTTTAGGAAGTTGAAGATCCACACGGTCTGCCAGCCTAAGAGTAAATCCAAGGGCCTGATAGAGGTGGGATTTACCCCAGGCTTTATCTGTTTTGAAATAATGACTAAGAATACTTTTCATTGCACTGTGTTCACAGCCAGCAGGAACCCAGGGTCCTTTCCTCCTGTCTACAGGAATATTGCTCAAGATGCTTCTCATTTGCCAGTGATTATGTTCATGTTTACAAATGGGAACTTTCTAGATGTAGAACGCCCTCAAGTCAATGGTTTATTGGATGCAAATGTAAAGCCCTCTAGACACAACTTCCCTACTGTCTCATTAGGAATGTAAAGGATTCTGCTACCACAAGTCCAAAATTCTTTGGCACCATTTCATTTTACCTCATAACTTTAAATAGGTTTTCTGCAATTAAGGATCCCTCCTTTTTTATTACTTTTTAAAAATCTGTACCTAACACCAGGGATTTCCAAGTTCTGCCTTCTAGTGCCCAGGTGTGCTGCGATTCAGACTAAAATGCTTCCAATGTTGGCTACCTTTCCCTAACTTGTAAAGGGAAAACAAAAACAGGTACAATTTTCCCAGTTTCACATTTCATTTTCTTCCACAACTTGTAGTAATGGGTATTGCTTGAAGGACAGCAGGTAAAATTACCTAATTAATATATACTGAGGGGAATGACTTTCAATCAATGGTTAAAATTCAATGTGATACAGAGGAAATTTTAATTCAACCTAATTTGTACAGCACACCTAGAATGGGTGAGGCACTGCAGAATGACAACAAAATTGAAAAGCTGTCTCTGCTGCCAGAGGTCTGTAAAATCTTTGCTGAATGCTCAGTGAAACTTGGGAAAATAAGGAAGCTGTGGAAAAAGATACCCACAGAAAGCGGCATACGGGATAAATGATCCTTTTCCTCCAAGGTTGTCAGAAGGGAGGTGGGTATGGTTGGATATGACAGGATGGGCAGGAATAGGAAAGGGCAGGAACTGGAGAGAGGTTTTCAAGCTTCATTGGAGAGAAAGGGAATAAGGAAAACAAAAAGTACAATGATATGGAGAACAGAACAAAGAGCTTTACCTGGAGTGAAACTTTGGTGGAAAAGGGACTAGAGCTACAAGTCAACACAAGAGAATGAAGGACACTTCACACCATGCTGGAGTCTGGGTAGTGTCCTGGAGACAACTGCAAGAAAGCAGATGGCTGAGCAAAGGAATTTAGGAGGATTTAGTCAGGATTTAGAAGGAGTAATGTTCCTATACTGTACAAAATGCAGGGGTGGGGACATGAAATACAGGATGGGTGGAGGGGGGAGAATGATAGAACTCTACTAAAGTAGATCATGCGTAAGCCAAAGCAGTGACAAAGGGGCTAGGAGGAAGGAGGTGTTTAAGAGATCCTGAAAAGAAGGAATGTTCTGGTTTGGAGACAGATTGGATAGGGAGGACAGAGACAGGAAGAAAGCAGACACTGTATTTTTAGACCCAGATGACTGGGGTCATTAATCAACACAGTTCAGATTCAAGCAGAGTAAATATGATGATTGCAAATTTTAGAAGAAAAATGTCCAGCAATAAAGCACTCATTTATTCAAAGCTCACCATGGGCCAACTACATTCTCCGCCCTTTGTGCATATTAGCCCATGCAATCATCAAGGAAGCTCCAGGAGAGAAGCCCAGCATCCCTTTTTTTACAGGTGGGAGAACAGAGGCCAAGGTCACCTTCAGGAGTGGCAGAGTAGGGACTTGAACGGAGATCACAGTTTTATAGTCTACTTTGCAACTGCCAACAGGAGGCTCATGATGTGGGGCTGGGAGACCTAGGAGAATAATCAGAGCTAGAGACAGAAGTTTGGGAGCGACGAGGACAGCTCAGGAGAGGTAAGCAGAGAGCGGAGGGTGGAATCCAGGGACAGATCTTTCGCTGGTCCTTTGTTTGGTTTCAACTGCAGATCAGAATTCAATAAAAGTGACTAACAACATCCTGTGACAAATGACCCGAAATCAGAAACAGTGACTTTGAGAAAGAAAGAGGCCCGGTTCTTTGTTTCCCTCCCATTCCATGCTCTTGTCATTGTTTTCTTCCCTTTTCAACTTCCCAGAAATCTGTTGCACAATGATCAGGGATTAATCATCTAACTAGGAAGATTTCCAAAGCAGTAGAATCAGGGAAGAGGAAATCATACAGTAATTTCAACAATAAAAGGTTAATGTTAAAAGGTAACAATATGGGGCAGCCCGGGTGGCTCAGCAGTTTAGCACTGCCTTCAGCCCAGGGCCTGATCCTGTAGACCCGGGATCAAGTCCCCCGTCGGGCTCCCTGCATGGAGCCTGCTACTCCCTCTGCCTGTGTCTCTGCTTCTCTCTAGGTCTCTCATGAATAAATAAATAAAATCTAAATAAATAAATGGTAACAATAAAAGCAATTGGATTTCCAAGGGACCAGCCAATAAGAAGCGAAAGGCAGCTTAAAGAAAACGGGCACTTCTGGATTCTCTATTCTGTTCCATTGATCTATGTGTCTGTTCTTGTGCCAGTATTCGACAAAGGAGGAAAGACTATCCACTGGAAAAAAAGACAGTATCTTCAATAAATGGTGCTGGGAAAATTGGACATCCACATGCAGAAGAATGAAACTAGACCACTCTCTTGCACCAGACACAAAGATAAACTCAAAATGGATGAAAGATCTAAATGTGAGACAGGATTCCATCAAAATCCTAGAGGAGGCAACACCCTTTTTGAACTCGGCCACAGTAACTTCTTGCAAGATACATCCACGAAGGCAAAAGAAACAAAAGCAAAAATGAACTGTTGGGACTTCATCAAGCTTTTGCACAGCAAAGGATACAGTCAACAAAACTCAAAGACAACCTACAGAATGGGAGAAGATATTTGCAAATGACCTATCAGATAAAGAGTTTCCAAGATCTATAAAGAACTTATTAAACTCAACACCAAAGAAACAAACAATCCAATCATGAAGTGGGCAAAAGACATGAAGAGAAATCTCACAGAGGAAGACATAGACATGGCCAACAAGCACATGAGAAAATGCTCTGCATCACTGGCCATCAGGGAAATACAAATCAAAACCACAATGAGATACCACCTCACACCAGTGAGAATGGGGAAAATTAACAAGGCAGGAAACCACAAATGTTGGAGAGGATGTGGAGAAAGGGGAACCCTCTGGCACTGTTGGTGGGAATGGAAACTGGTGCAGCCACTCTGGAAAACTGTGTGGAGATTCCTCAAAGAGTTAAAAATAGATCTGCCCTATGACCCAGCAATTGAACTGTTGGGGATTTACCCCAAAGATTCAGATGCAATGAAACACCGGGACACCTGCACCCCGATGTTTCTAGCAGCAATGTCCACAACAGCCAAACTGTGGAAGGAGCCCCGGTGTCCATCAAAAGATGAATGGATAGAGAAGATGTGGTTTATGTATACAATGGAATATTCCTCAGCCATTAGAAACGACAAATACCCACCATTTGCTTCGACGTGGATGGAACTGGAGGGTATTATGCTGAGTGAAGTAAGTCAATCGGAGAAGGACAAACATTATATGGTCTCATTCATTTGGGGAATATAAAAAAATAGTGCAAGGGAACAAAGGGGAAAGGAGAAAAAATGAGTGGGAAATATCAGAAAGGGAGACAGAACATGAGAGACTCCTAATTCTGGGAAACGAACTAGGGGTGGTAGAAGGGGAGGTGGGTGGGGGGTGGGGGTGACTGGGTGGCGGGCACTGAGGGGGGCACTTGACGGGATGAGTTCTGGGTGTTATTCTATATGTTGACAAATTGAACACCAATAAAATATTTTAAAAATAAAAAATAAAATAAATTTATTAAGAAAACAGGCATAGCAGATGTAAGGAGGAGCCACAACCCCTGGAGAGGAGACAGAAGCATTCTCCCCAGCTCCCCCAAGGGCTGAGATCCAACCTTGTCAGGAAGGGCAGAGCTGTAGCTGAATGGTGGCAGGGGAGACATGGGGGGGTGGCTGCTAGGGTGCTGGGAAAACCTGTTCTCGCCAGAGGCACCCCTGTGCCAGCACCAGGTGCTGGGGAAGCTGCTGGCTGCAGACTAGTGGCAGAGTCCAAGCCCCTCGGCTACAAAACCTCCCAAGGGGGACACCTGGGAAGCCCCCCTGCTGCTGTGTGCTACTGAGCTGAGCTGCAGAAGCTGCCAACGCTGCAGAAGCTTCGTGGATGCTGGAGAAAGCTGTGCGTGCTACAGGAGCCTGCCAAGCAAGCTCACCAGATCCAGGGGGCAAAATCCTTTCCTCCTGCAAAGGCTCTCCAGCAGCCACTGTGGACAGTCTCTGTCAGTGTTGGCTGGCTAAAAAAAAAAAAAAAAAAAACTTAAAGGATCCAGATCCATCTTTACAGGGAAGGTAAAAGGTCTGAATTTGGAGCTGAGAGTCCCTAAGTCAGTGACTCACACAATCTTCTACTGAAGTAGGTCCATTTCCTCTGAGCCATTTCAACTTCATTTGTTGGTGACATTTTAGTTGTTGGGGGAAGGGGTGGTTGTTGTTCATATTAAGAGAAAGATTTTAAAATAAACTGGACTTATCATTCCCTTCTAGATCTAAAAGCCAAGCATAAGCTGGCTGCCATGTTGTAAGCCCAGCACTAAGAACTCAGCCAGAGTGGGGAGCAGAACCCTTCCAACTTATAGGAAAGGAGCCTCCAGTGCCACCAGCATTCACTTTGCCCATCCACTTCCAACAAGGTCTACAGCAGCACTCTCACACAAAACTTTTGTTTATAAAGAAGAAAAACAGACGGCAGTCACCCTTATTAGCAGAGGGATCTGAGAGCAGGTTTTAGCAAATACAGCCTGAGTAAAACTAAGGAAGAGGGAAGTTCATACTCTTGGTCCCATGTGATTTTGTTCTAATTTAAAAGAATATTAACTTCACACCACACTTACACTTAATGCTCTTCTGCTTTGAACACTAGTTAAAATATTACAACACACCAGATATAGTTTTGAAATGTAGGTGAGGTGGGTGGGGTCTGGAGCCACTGGCCGAAAAAGAATTCTTGGTGCAAAATGGTGGTTTTATTATAGATTGAGGACAGAACCTATTGGCAGAAGGAGCTGCTGTCCCAGGATTGTGAGGAGCAACTGATTATATCTTTGAGGTCAGGGGAAGGAAAGATAAGAGAAGTTCCAAAAGGATTTTCATATGCTGAAGGAGAAGGCCTTGCTGTTGTCAAACCAAGGTTGTTTTTCCATCTAGTGAGGCATTAACATTGAGACAGTTGGGAACTTCCTGGAGGAGCATTATACTCTGCCTGCCTCAAATATTTGTCAATGGGCTGCTGGTTATAAGGACATTTAAATCCTATCTACACTTCCCTCTGCCTTGGTTTCCCATGTCATTCTTCTCCCCCCCCCCCCCCACAACAGTTAGGATCGTTAAATCTTTAAGGTTGCTGAGGGTAGAAGGTGTCACCTTCTGTAACGTCCTCCTGCTGAATAAGGGTATAGAGATGTCCCTACCTGTGGGTCACCATTGGTCAGTTGGGGAACGTATAAGGGAGTTAGTTACAAAAGGCAGAGGCAGCTGAACCCAACACAGACAACATATATGAACCCCCTTGAGTGGAAAGAATCATCTGTCAGCAGGAAGTTATGGCAGTGAAGAGGTCTGGGCACCAGGCAGGGAGACCCCAGAAATGACAACAAAGTAAGGTTAATATTATTATGACAAAGAAGCCTGAATAAAAGGCCTTCAATAGTTAACCATGACTTTCTTCTAGTCCAGAAAGGGAAAGCAATCACTGAAGGAAAGAGCGATTATTTAAAGCACCGATTTTGAGTATTCAGGTCAGAAACCCAGAAATATTTTTGTGATAGTCTGGAAGGTATACACATTTTTATGATAGTACACATTTCACCGTGTACAGTAGTTAAAACATCTACTGCCATTCTATTTTGTAAAATTGCTTTCTATATTTGTGTTACTTCAGTATTTAATAAAGAAATGCTATTTTGCGTGTCATTTAGGGCTTTGACCATGTTCTTACTAAGAGCCTTCATGGGCCAAACATCTTCAGTCTCAAAGAGGGAACAAAGATGGATGCTAGGTGGTTATACCAATGTAACACAACATGTGTCCACCATTGTTCCAAGTATGGATGATTGGCTGGTTGGTAATGGTTTTAATAATGTGTCCATGCATCTAGGCAAAGCCCAGAGTACAGCAGCCTATCCAGCCTGAGGAAAGTTATGGACACAAGTTAGAGCCACATAGCCATGGGTCCCATTAGAGTCAGCCATCTAAGACTAGGTCTCCTTGAACTGCAGTCAGGATTATCAAGGGCTATTCAGTTTTGGAGGGCCACCTTTTTATTTGTGGGTGACTGCATGTCAGGCTTAATTAAAGGTAGTCCTTGTATGCTTGACTAAAACCCCTATTCACAGTTTTGCACTCAGAGGTAGCTTCTGGAATAAATATGCTTTAGGGATAAAAACTTCAAGAAGCCCTCTGTGTTTGAAGTCTAGCCTTAAGAGTACACTAATTAAGGAGGAAATCACTGGCAAGTGGGAGAAGACTTGTCTCAAGGGATAAGGGCATACCCAAGTGCATCATTAAATCCAAATAGGAAGAAAGTGGAGTCATCCATTATCTCCACAAGTCCATAGTTAACCCTATGGGGTGTGGTATGCCCTGATTTTTAAGGAAAATCTTCATCAGCCCAGCTACACAGAATTGGTCAAGGTTCTAGTTGAATTATACGGTCATTGGGGAATCGACCCAATTTTCCAGTTGTTTAACTCTATGCCCATGGGGTCCTGTTATTATACCTACAGAGTAAGAAACAAGACAACTATCTAACATGAGCTATTGAGGTAAACTTCTTGGGGCAATTTCCCTGTTGCCCAGCATCAGTTGTTTAGGGCTTTAGGGAAAAAGGCAGTTTTAGTTTTTAATGACTAAGTCAAGAGAATGGAATAAGACTGGAAACCTTAGTTGGAGAGCAATAGCCAAATATTTGAGGAAACTGGAATTCAGGATCTAGTCTAGTTTATAGTAGTATTAAAATTATCTACAAAGATGTGTTATTGAAACATTTTCTCTCTATAACCCTCATTTTAAATCGGAGACAGCCAAATCAGGACTAATTTGTGAAACAAGTGCAGTTTTAACAAACTTGGCCTATTTACATTAGGCCTAATTATTACAACTGCTATGCTTATAGTTCAGCAAGAAGAGCAGTTGACCATACAGATCTTTTCAAATCATCTTTGCTGGAACTTTTTATAAGCAATTTAGATTGAACTTTGAGTAAATTCTCCAGGCCAGAGGCCAAGCCAAATGCTTGCCAGCAGACATGCCTACAATACCTATAGATGTGGGTGGGGTGGATTCCTCTTCCGTCACCCCCCAATATATCCTGAGGTTCCTGCACCTGCCAGGAAGTGACATTCTTTACTCCCCTGGTGAGGTTGCTGAGAACTCTAAGTAATATCAGCCCAACAGTTCCAAGTCGCTTTATGGCTCCAGGTTTCATAAAGTCAACCTAACTTCTTTAAAGCTGTTGGTCACATCTGAGTCTACACATCTCTCTCTCTCAAATAGGAGTTGCAGTCAAGCCTTGGTAAAATAACCAGTTTCTTTTTTTTTTTTTTTTTTTTTTGTGTGTGTGTGTGTGTGTGTGTGTTTATTTATTTTTTTTATTTTTATTTTTTTTTAATTTATTTTTTATTGGTGTTCAATTTACTAACATACAGAATAACCAGTTTCTAATGGTGTCCTGTTACAAGCAGAACCGATTCTTATTGAACTTATGCAAAGGACTCTGCTTGCCATGGAAGAAAGAATACTTACTGAGACCTTTTGAATTTCAGAGGGTTCAGGTAGAGAGAAAAGTTAAATGCTTCAATTTGTTCACAAATGAATACTTTATCACAGTTCTTTATCTTAAGAGAAAGTACTTTATCTTAAGAGAAAATTTCCTTAATCTGGAAGAACAAACATTAAGGAACCAGAAAGGTTTCAAACTAGAGTCACAAACAAAACAAAACACAACTCATTTTTCCCAATTCACTTAATCCCAAATTACTATTCTTGTTCAGTTTGAATGCAGCTTTAGTTAGTTCTGGAAATTTTTACCCATTTTTCTTTTGATCTTCAAGATATCAAATACCTGTATTTGTTCTAAAGTCCTTTATATGAATCTCCTTGAAGATGAAACTCATTTTGCTAGAGAATAAGAGCAATTATAAATGACAAGAACTCAGAAATGGACCATGGACCCTGTTAACGAGCTGATAGGAGGGGTCGTTATGAAACAATTGACAAGGAAATTCAGTTATTTCTGTGACACATAACTTTTCAATCATCAAAAGATTAAGTGATAACCTTATATTAGAAAATATTAAAACTTTAGGAATTGCAAATCATCTCTAGAGTAGTTATAGTGTTTACCCAAGCAATACAACTAAGGCTTATTATTTAATAATGCTTCCAGACTAACTTAACATACCCTATAAAAAGACCTAATGAGTCAGAGACTTCATTTACGACTGAAATCTTGGGAGGTTTGTTTAAAACAAAACAAGACAAAACAAAAAACACCTCAAAGTTATAGCACATGCCTGAATAGGATTACAGATTATTATAAAATTCATTTTTATTTAACCAAAGTGACAATAAGAGATTCCACAGGCAAATATGTAGGGTTATACAGTTCTTAGCAAAATTCAGTTAGAACTTCTCAAAAAAGAGAACTTCTCAGTGCTGGGGCACCTGGGTGGCTCAGTGGTTGAGCATCTGCCTTTGGCTCAGGTCGTGATCCTAGAGTCCTGGGATCAAATCCCACATCGAGGTTCCCATGGGGAGTCTGCCTCTCTGTGTCTCTCATAAATAAATAAATCTTAAAAAAAAAAAAAAAAGAACTCCATATCAATGAAGCTAAGTGATCAGAGACCTGATAAAGACAAAACAGAAAGTAGTGTTCTGGGCAAACAAAAGAGGGGGGAAAAAAAAAAAAACTTTGTTTACATTTTCTTATCAAAAGTAGACCAATAATTCAAGAAAGCTTTGTCTTTAACAGAGAAAAGCAGGATTTCAATCTTATACCAACATACTTTTAGAATCCCTTCACTTTAATCTTAGTCTGTTCTAACCACATAAAATTCCTTTCCAAAGATTTCCCTACAACAAACCTTCTACAACTTTCCTTTGCATTCAGATTTTATCCCAAGTCCTTTCTCTCCAAACAGCCAGTCTTATTTAGGACAAAATTACCTTCTTTTACCTTCAACAAAGATGTATTCCCATTCCTTTTTTTTTTTTTTTTTTTTTTTTAAGATTTATTTATTCATGAGAGACACAGAGAAAGAGAGGCAGAGACACAGGCACAGGAAGAAGCAGGCTCCTCGTAGGAGCCTGATGCGACACTGGATCCCAGATCCTGGGATCGTGACCTGAGCCAAAGGCAACTGCCCAACCACTGGGCCACCCAGGCGTCCCTCCTTAGATCTTTCTTACACATAGTGTTGCTTCCCTTATTTTTAATCAGTCTTAATAACATTTAGCAGAATTTTAACTCTTAGAAAACTTAGTCTCTAGTGAAAGCTAGGTAACCAATGTGAACTTCTACACCAGAATTCTTTAGATGGCAAAGCACAAAGCAGGTTTTCCATCAGACTCAAATATCCTTAGTTTCTCTGCAATAAGAAGCCAAAAGCACAAATCTTTGTTCAGTAATCAATGCATTAGCTCTTCATCCTACTTCTGAAAGACTTCTGTCCAGTGAATTCGATCCCATTTATCATCCAAGAAAAAGTTTCAGGTTACCAAAGACTTTGGAAACAACCTTAACAATTACCCAGGAAAACTTAGAGACAGACAACCATCATTTGAGTCATCTTTTTACTAACAAATTGCAACAGAGAGAATATGGGCTTATTTGACCTGCAGTAGATCTTGGTAGAATAAGTTTCACATTTAATGCTGATAACTTTAAAGACTGGTCTAACTTAAAGCAACAAACTAAACTAGTTTAAATATGAACTATGTTCCACCTGGATCCACTTTAAAAGTCAGTTTGTTCCCCATGGTTAATTTTTACTTCAGACACTGATAGGGAAATCCAGAGTGGGCAGTGTTAAGTCCAGGGGGTGCTCTTCTTGCTCCTGGATAGCAAGGGGAGGAGGAGGAGCCAGTGGTGCTGAAGACACCAAGGATGGTATAGAAGTCAGTTATGCAGGCTGCATCCAAGGTCATGGAGAAACAGAGGGGGAGGCGGAAGAGGAGGGGTGCTGCTAGAAGGCAGAAGAAAGAGGGTTCCAGGTTCTAAGCCTCGTCAGCTCAGATGAGCAGACACCATGTTTTCCCTGCTAACAAGGGGGACTGGGCAGTCCATGTCAGGCTGGAGAAGACCGGGAATTTCCCCAAAACAAAGGAGTTTCAGCAGTTACTTGGGAATATTCCTTAAAGTTCCCATCCTGAGGTAGACTGATAAAAGACCACTGGCTATCCAATTATAGCCATCAACCCAGGAAATGAGGGAGAAGCCCCTCGGGTATGGCTACATAACCTGGGTCTATCAGGAAGAACAGGGAGAGAGAACCCGAGAATCCTTTGCTAGGGATGGCATATGTTTCCTCCAGTCACCTGGGTTTATTCAGAGAAGGCCTGTTTGCCAACTGACAGGCACTGTATGGCCTCAATAGGATGTTTCCTAAATTTTGCAATCCAAATTGTTTCCAGTGGGTTAAGCGATATTCCAAAGGAGAGTCCTCGGGAACTAAAGAGAGAGGTCCATTACCAAGAAAATCCACCTCCTTCCCCACCCCCAACTCCCAGGTGGTGTCCCATGCGTGGTATGTCAGAGGTTCCTGGTGTCAGAGCAACCCAAGGCATCCCTCAAGCAAGATTGCTATGATCACTGCCACTGTTAAAGGGCCCCTATAGGAAGGATGCTGGCCTCCCCTCTGCCCCCTGCTTCCCCAATACATTCTAGACTGAAAAATGGGTGCTGGCATATGAACCGAGATACCTTGCCTTGGAGATCATGCCATAGAAGGTCAGGCCTTATTTTACCTTCTCTTGAAGAACCCACCATTTTTAACCCATGGAAAACACTTGAAAAATTTTACAAGGGGAAACTACCCAATTTTGTAATTTAAGTAGTTAGTAGAGGACATTGACAGACAATAATACAGATAGAAATGCATCATAATCTCAGCAATATTCCAAAGCATGTATCTTTACAGCCAATTTCTCTGAGAAACAGTACCAGATTGAATTAAAACCCAACTGGGGACAGGTCTTGGCCAGCTCCCAGTGTAGACCTCGAGGCTAGAAGCAGATAGACCAGAGATGTGGAGGAGATCTACATAATCTTGGTATTACAACTCGATGCAAGTTATATAAAAGTTATATAAAATTTAATAACTCCTATATAAAATGATTAAATATATGTTGTATAAACTTCTTTTACTACAGCAAGAAAAAAACCTGAAAGACCACACAAATCTCGACATGATTGATTAGGTTAGATCAAACCAGTGGAAGTAAAACATCCAAGTAAAAAAATGTACAGAATTCCTTAAATACATGAAGTTCTATTTTTTTAAAGGTAGGTCCATGAAAGTGTATGGTGAAACAGCAAAGGAGGAAAAGAAATCACTTATCATATACCCAGCCCTTAACATTTATTTCCTGACCTTAAAATTCACTTCCTGACTGTGTGGCTACAGTGGCCACATTTTAGGCAATGACATTTTTTTTTTTAAAGAGATCTTATTTATTTATTCATGATAGAAAGAGAGAGAGAGAGGCAGAGACACAGGCAGAGGGAGAAGCAGGCTCCATACCGGGAGCCCGACATGGGAATCAATCCCAGCACTCCAGGATCACACCCTGGGCCGAAGGCAGGTGCTAAACCACTGAGCCACCCAGGGATTCCCAGCAATGACATTTAAATGAAAGTCATTAGGTGAGGTTAATATGTTGGTTGTTCTCTTTAGTCCCTTGCCGTTTCCCTTCTGCACTGGGTGTAATGGGTGGAGCTCCAGCAACTATCTTGTGTTCAAGAGATGATGGTAGGTCACATCCTGAGCTGGTGGAGCAGAAAGCCAGATGGAGCCTAGGTCCCTCCTGACTTTACAGAGCCACCATACCAGGCCTGGACAGCCAGACTTCTATAGGAAAGAAAAACAAACCATTACCCTGGAACCTGGAACAAAATGTAATTTCTAATTCAAAAGGTGTATAACTATTTAGCTTTGAAAGATGCACAAAATTTGTTAAAGAAAAAAAAAAAGCAATCATCAGTATGAGATTTCAATATATCTGTTTCTAAAAGTCAACTGATCTTAAACTTTACAATTAAAAGGCAAAAATCATCAGTTTGGATTTAAAAAAAAAAAAAGCAAGCTCCAGCTACATGCTTTAAGAGACAGAATTTAAATTTTTGAAATGCAGACAGGTAGAAAATAACAAGATGGAAAAAGATATGGCATGCAAACGGTGATCAAAAGAATCAGCCAGAGCAGACAAGGAATATTACAAGGGAAATGAGAATCATTTCATATGATAAGGCAGTCAGTTCATCAAGAATTCTAAATGTGACACATGTAATAATAGTGCTTCAAAACACATTCAGCAGAAGTGGACAGAACTAAAGGAAGAAATAAATCCACCATCCTAGTTAGAGAATTTGCCATTCCTCATTCTGTGGTTGTTCAGGGGTGGGGGTGGGGGCAGTATAGAAACTCAGGAAGAATGGAAAACACTTGAATAATACTAGCTAACAACTCACCTCACTAACATTTCTGGAATGCACAATCTTCTCAAAGGTACCACAAGGTAAATATTCATCCTAGACCAAAATCAACTGATACAGCCAGCAAAATGAGAAATAATTTTGAGGATTTAACACAAGTTGGAGCCAACAGACCTACACAGAACACATCCCAACAGAGACCAAAATAAAAGTTCTTTTCAAACCTTAGGAATATCCAAAATTGAATGTTTACCTGGCTATGGCAGGCGGCCTCCAAGATGAGTCGCAGTGACCCTCATCTCCCTAGAATCCTGCCTTTCTGTGGTCCCCTTCCACTAAATACTGGTTGGACTTAGTGATTCCCTTCTAGTGAATACAATAGAAGATTTCCTTTTAATGAACAGGATAAGGTAGATGTGATGGCATTGGACTCACACTAGGTGAGAAAAGGTTGTGTATGGGGTGGCGCAGAGGGCCTCCTGCCAACAGCCTAGTGAATGAACCATGGAAGTTCCTGTTCCATCTCCAGCCAAATCTTCAGACGTCTGGAGTTCTGTCAACACCTGGTTGGAACCTCATGAGACCCTTATATAGAACTGCTCATCTGAGCTCTTTCTAGGTTTCTGACCCTCACTCAGAAACAGAGATAACAAATGTTTTAAGCTACTAAGGTATGGGGGCAATTTGTTAGGTGACAACAGGCCACCAATAGAAACCATGAAAACATTTTTTCTCCAAATTGACATTTATACAAACTACTTTGCCAGACCATAAATACAATATTAATGACAAAAACAAATTATTCTTAGACTATTCAAACCTTTTAAAGGATTCCTGGTTAAAGAGACTGAACTGAAATTACAAACTATTTAGAAATGAATGGGAGTATAAACACTACATATCAAAGTCCATAGCATGCAGACAAATTAAGGAATGTTCCTAGCTTATTAGTTCCTACTATTTATTAGAAACCAGGAAAGAGGGGATCCCTGGGTGGCGCAGCGGTTTGGCGCCTGCCTTTGGCCCAGGGCGCAATCCTGGAGACCGGGGATCGAATCCCACATCGGGCTCCCTGGTGCATGGAGCCTGCTTCTGTCTCTGCCCCTCTCTCTCTCTGTGACTATCGTAAAAAAAAAAAAAAAAAAAAAAAAAGTTTAATTAAAAAAAAAAAAAAAGAAACCAGGAAAGAATGAAAGAAAACAAAGCACTTGATTCAAGAAACTAGATTAAAAGAAGAACCAAATAAGCCAAATTCTAAAAGAGTCATATTAAAAATTAAAATATGAATTAAATGTTTTAAGTAGTCAATAAAACCAAACATTCTTTGAGAAAGTCAGTAAAGAAACCTGGCATTCCCAGGCTGCCTGGGTGGCTCAGTCAGTTAAGTGTCTGCCTTCAGCTCAGGTCATGATCCTGGGAATCTGGGATTGAGCCCCACATTGGGCTCAGCAGCAAGTCTGCTTCTCCCTCTGCCTCTGCCCCTCCCCTCACCTCCTGCTGGTGCTATCAAATAAAATCTTTTTAAAAAAAGAGAAAAGAAACTTGGCATTTGTGACTGGCAAAGAGAGAAGATAGAAATAAACATTAAGCACACAAAAAGGAACAACGCCACCTAAATAGATTCAATAGATTTTTTTAATACTCCATAATTATATGCCAAAAACTGGGAAACCCAATTAAAATGATAATTTTCTAAGACTGTGCAATGGAACTTTCTGCAAAGATGGAACTATTCTCTACATGCACTGTCAAGGGTTAGCCACTGGCCACAAGCCACTATTGAGTAATTGATATATTGCTAACTAACAAGTACAACTGAGGAGTTGAATTTTTATTTAATTGTAATTTAAATTCAAGTTATCACAAATTGCTGGTAGCAACTATAACAGAGAGTAGTCAAAGGTATACTCTAAAATATACTCTAGGCTTAATATGTTTAATAGGCAAGTTCTAGTAAACCTTATAAGCAATATCTGCTTGAAGTTTGGACAGTACAGAAATAGATGACAAAAATTCCCAGTTATTTCTTCAAAGTTAGCGCTAATACCAAATTCCAACAAACATGTACATGTTGAGATTTACGTATATAGAAATGTATATATAAATCTCATATGACAGTAAAAACACAATCCCAACATCTCCATGACTAGGAATCAGCAAACTACAGACTATGCAGCAAATCTGGCCTTGTACTGTTTTGTTCGGTTGAAGATTTTATTTATTTATTCCTGAGAAACACAGAGAGGCAGAGACATAAGCAGGCTCCCTACTGGGAGCCTGATGTGGGACTCAATCCCAGGACCCCGGGATCACGCCCTGAGCTGAAGGCAGCTGCTCAACCACCGACCCTCCCAGGTGTCCCCTTTTACTGTTTTCATATGATCCACAGCTAAAAAATGGTTTTTACCATTTTTTAATGGTTGGAAATTAGCTCCTCCTGCATACTTGATCATGTTTCTTAATTCAACATAAAATTATACGGAAGAACAGCACGTGTATGTGAAAGGTATACAAAAATTATTTCGTTTGTCCTAAAAGCCATACAGGCTGTAAATATATGGAAACCAAAGCACAGAGACGTAAAGCAACATGCCTGAAGTCACACCGCAAGTTATTGTCAGGGCCAGGCCAGAAGCGGACACTCTAAAACACCTCGCCCTGGGTTATGCCAAGAATCTTTAAAGAGCAATCTCCCTAGACAATAATAAACACAGGAGCAAATAGTGAGGACACACCGAGGAGTGGGGGGCATGAGAACAAGGAACAGCTTCTCAGAGGAAGTGATGCCTAATTTATCTACGTGATCTGCCTTCCAAGCAATGCGTGTGCTCAGTGAAAAGCCGAGGCTCATGGGTGGTTACCAGTATTTGACAGCACCCATCTGTGTGTGAGCAGACATTTCTAGAAGTGAAAGATGTGAAGCCTTATTATAGATCAGCATTATTAACAAATAAATAGACAATGAATAATGCAAGATCATTATTAAGCAGGGGAAGCCTTTCTGGCATCAGCTGAGGGAATGCTTGAGAAGGGGCCTTGCCAGCCTCCACCCCCTCAAACCAACGGGGCTGTTGTTGAACCCACAGATCCTGGTGGCAAACAACTCAATTAAGTAACCGCGGTTTCTCCGTCTCTAACCTGATTTCCCTGCGAGTCGAATATACTTGATCATTAAAAACTCTCCAAGCTCCAGGGGAAAATGAAAGAGCACGAGAATAGAAACCTGAACGGACCCTGCTGGGTGGCAGGCGACCAGCCCCATAAAACACAGCTGCACGGAGCGGGGGGTGGGACTGAGGGAAGCTTCAGACGCGACACCCTTCCAGCAGCACAGGTCAAAGGCAGGTGCTATCTTTGGGCCTCTACAGGGGCGATTTAAAGCTCTTGAACAGGCAACTGAAAGCTCTTATCAGAGTTTCATTAAAGCTTCATGTTCCAGGACTCCCACCGATTTAGGACTTGGCCAGTTTGACGTTGTGAAACGTCCCAGAAACTCAGGTAGGGATCCTGGAGATGAACGGCCGAGGGACACAGAGCTTATTAACTAGGAGCAACAGAGCGGCTTTAATTTAGAAAGTAGGGACGGTGCTTGCTGCCAAAGCCTAGAGACCACCTAGGCGTCAGCGAGGCCCTAACCAGCTCTCCTGCCACGATTGGCTGGTTTCGGGGGGGGGGGGGGGGGAGATTTGCACAGCTCAGGTTCTTTCACACCTGGCTGGGGAATACTGGATTAGCACGCCAGCCCCACCCCCCACCCCAGTCATCACTCTGCCCCTAGCACTAAGCACCCACTGTGTGCCTGGTAGTGTGCTGAGGACGGAGAACGCAGAGATGAACAAGACACGTGGCCCCAACCCTCCCGGCTCAGTTCAAGGTCAGAGAAGAAGAACTTAGGCTTTCTAGGCCACATGGTCACAACTACTCAGGTCTGGACCTGGACGTGCTATATGTAAATGAAGACAGTATGTAAATGAACAGGCATATAAAGCTTTATGTGGTGGCTGGATTTGACCTGCAGGCTAAGTAGGTTTGTCACACCCCAGGTCTAGAAGGCCATCAGACACACAGTAACTACAGTGATTGGAGCCTGTTGTGTCCTAAGTATTGTTGGACATGCTTTGCAGATTTTCCCTCCTGCAATCCTCACAGCAACCCTCTGGGCTAGTGTTATGCCCATTTTACAAATGGGAAAAACCAAGGCATAGAAAGGTGAATAACTCAAACCAAGGTCAAACAAGTAGCAAATAGGATGAGCTAGGGTTTGAGCCCTGCAGCTCCAGAGCCTACCTAGGAGGGCGCTGCGTGGCACCACACGAGCTCTCCTGTACCAAACTGCCTCTCAAAAGGCCAAATGTGATTAAAACGTTAGGGAGAAAAGGAGTAGGGGGGCATGAAACAGGTGCACCCACACTAGATAAGTTTATCAGAGAATGGTTGTGCCCTAAAGCATGAGAAGGGGTTACCTCCAGAAAATAGGAAGAGAACATTCCAGAAAACTGAGTTTTCTATTGCTGCTGTTCAAATGACCACACATTTAGCAGCTCAAAACAATGCTAAGTTACCATCTCACAGTTCTGTAGGTCAGAATCCAAGGCGTCTACTGGCTTCTCCGCTTCGATCTCACGAGGCCAAAATCCAGGCATCAGCTGGCTGAGCTTTATCTAAAGCCTCCGGGGGCGAATGAGCCTCTAAGCTCATTCTGGTTGGTGGCAGAACTTTCTTGCTTGTGCTTAGAGGGCCGAGTTCCCTTCTTTTCACTAGTGCTCAGCCCCTCTCAGCTCATCCTGTTGCCCCTTCCAGCTTTAAGCCAGCAGCAGAACATGGGGTCTGCACACGATGATCATCTCCACCTCATACTACATCCCTTCTACCCCCAACTCCACATGGTTCTCTGCTATTAAGGGCTCACGTGATTATATTGCACCCACCTGGATGAGAGAGGCCACTGTTTTAAATACAAAACATTTAATAACACCTGTTATTAATAACATCTGCATTAATAACACCTGTTGCCATCCAAAAAACATCTCACAGGTTTGGGGACTAGGAAGAGGTTGTCTCTGGAAGCCCCTCTGCCTACCTCACAAGCAGGGGGAGCAAAGCATGCAAAGGCCTTGGCACTGGCACAGGTGCTAAAAGAAGGCCAGTGTGGCCAGAGGAGAGCAAGATGGCACAGCGAGGAAAGAGGGCTGGCCCAGGCTGGAGGGAGGCCAGGGCCCAGAGTCCACAAGCTTTGCTAGCCATTAAGAAGTTGAGCTCTTGGGTAGCCCAGGTGGCTCAGTGGTTTAGTGCCGCCTTCAGCCCAGGGTGTGACCCTGGAGACTCGGGATCGAGTCCCACATTGGGCTCCCTGCATGGAGCCTGCTTCTCCCTCTGCCTGTGTCTCTACCTCTCTCTGTGTATCTCTCATGAATAAATAAATAAAATCTTAAAAAAAAAAGTTGAGATCTTGTTCTAAGGGCTATGAGAAGCTGTGAAAGGCTTGTAAGCAGGGGAGATGTGCCTGATTCACTTTTTTTTAATGATTAGCAGCTGGGTAGAGAATGGATGGGGGAGGGGCAAAAGTGTATTAAGTGGAGAGACCAGTTAGGTGGTGACTGGTTTTCTGGAAGCACGATGGTGGGGATGGGGTCAGCAGCGGAGGGAAGGAGGAGATGCGAGACATGTTTTAGAGGAGATGGTCGATGGATTGGCAAGTGGTAGAGGGAGGTGTGAAGGGTAGAAGGAAACCTGGTAGAACAGGTTTGGGGCTGAAGTTCAAGAGCTCAACATTGCTAAGGTGGCTATTAGGTATCTAAACAGCTCTGCAAAATAGGCCATGTATGATTTGAAAGGCAGGATGATGCCACAGAGTTCTACCCACCCCAAAAGACTTTTCCAGCAGTTGCTATGGTTTGAAATTCTCACTGCTGGCCTCATGTCATTGGGGAAAAGCTTTGGATCTCCAGGGGGGTACTAGGACTCACAGGGTACTTATAGCTCAGGTGATGGGATCTGAAGCTTTCTCCTTAGGAGGCTGTGAGCCTGGAGGGAGGGAGGGAGGGAGGAGGGCACATGATGGGACATTTTTGGTGACCAGAGACAAGTCTGAGGCCAGCCCTAGGAAGTGGCCAGAGTGGGAGGTATCTCAGGAGGAGTGTCAATGAAGGCCTGCATGTACCTGAACCAAACCAGCTTTTGTTCAGCCCGAATCCCTGACTGCAGAGACAAAGATGTCAGTTAAAGAAAAGCCTGCTAGACATATCAGATAAAGGGCTAGTTTCCAAGATCTATAAAGAACTTATTAAACTCAACACCAAAGAAACAAACAATCCAATCATGAAATGGGCAAAAGACATGAACAGAAATCTCACAGAGGAAGACATAGACATGGCCAACAAGCACATGAGAAAATGCTCTGCATCACTGGCCATCAGGGAAATACAAATCAAAACCACAATGAGATACCACCTCACACCAGTGAGAATGGGGAAAGTTAAGACATGAAACAGCAAATGTTGGAGAGGATGTGGAGAAAGGGGAACCCTCTGGCACTGTTGGTGGGAATGGAAACTGGTGCAGCCACTCTGGAAACTGTGTGGAGGTTCCTCAAAGAGTTAAAAATAGACCTGCCCTACGACCCAGCAATTGAACTGTTGGGGATTTACCCCAAAGATACAGATGCAATGAAACGCCAGGACACCTGCACCCCGATGTTTATAGCAGCAATGGCCACGATAGCCAAACTGTGGAAGGAGCCCCGGTGTCCATCAAAAGATGAATGGATAGAGAAGATGTGGTTTATGTATACAATGGGATATTCCTCAGCCATTAGAAACGACAAATACCCACCATTTGCTTCAACGTGGATGGAACTGGAGGGTATTATGCTGAGTGAAGTAAGTCAATCGGAGAAGGACAAACATTATATGTTCTCATTCATTTGGGGAATATAAATAATAGTGAAAGGGAATATAAGGGAAGGGAGAAGAAATGTGTGGGAAATATCAGAAAGGAAGACAGAACATAAGGACTCCTAACTCTGGGAAACGAACTAGGGGTGGTGGAAGGGGAGGAGGGCGGGGGGTGGGGGTGAATGGGTGACGGGCACTGAGGGGGGCATTTGATGGATGAGCACTGGGTGTTATTCTGTATGTTGGTAAATTGGACACCAATAAAAAATAAATTTATTTTAAAAAATAAATAAATAAAAATAAATAAATCTCAAATTAAAAAAAAAAAGAAAGAAAAGAAAAGCCTGCTAGAAACGAATGCACATGGCCTCCCTCAGGATGCCTCAGGCTGATCAAAGGAAGTCAGCCTGATGTGACACAGGCCTCAACACACAGATGTGCTGGGGGAGTGGGCAAAGGTTTCAGTACAGTTTCCATGTATTACTCGCTCTCAAGCCTCTCCTCCACCTGAAGATATGGGTGTCCCATCTCCTGGAGAAATTTCCTTGCTTTCAGCCCAGTGCCCACTTATGAGTTGGACTGCATGGTCTTGCAGTCCAGCTTTGCCATTTACTGTGTAACTTTAGGCAAGTCACTTAACCTCTCTGTGCCTCAGATTTCTCATCTATAAAATGCTCATGACAAGAGTAGTACTGGGGAGTCCCACTTCCAGGACAGCAAAGTGAGGAACTCTGTAGACCTGCTTCCTGGTGAAATAAGTGTAACCGGTGAAAAACTATTTTAAAAACAGACAACTATTTAAAATCTCTGAAAATTGTTTTAGGAGCATGTAGCAAATAAACATTTATTCAAGAAAATCTACTGGAACTTACTAAGAACTGTAAAAGACCATAGTACTTGAGCCATAACCCTTTTTCTTCCCCCACCATCTCAGCTCCTACTCCAACCCATCCACTCTGGTCCACTGTGGCCAAAAAGAGAACTCCCCCTCCCCCTTAGCTTCTAAACAAGGGTACAGCTCACTAGGGGGAGCAGGTTGCCAGCATTTCTCATCCTCTCCAATTCCAACTGAAGAGGCTAAATTCCTGGTGAGTTCAGTCAAAAGATCAGGGTCTTTCTTTCCTCCACAAATCCCCTGCTCATAGGATGGACACTATTCAGGGCTCATCGGGCAAGAATAGTGGGGCCCCCATTGCCCTTACTCAGCCCACTCAGAGAGCAGAGGCTCCATGCTGACAGAGGGAAGCCAAGAAGACTAGGAGCTCCTGCCCACCCAGTGCCTGGAGTGTGACTCAGAGAATTTGCCTGGGCGGAGGGGGCAGCAAGGGCAAGGAATGGGGAGTGGGGGGGGCAGTCCTCAAAGGAACCGACCTTATTTGAAGGGAAAGTTTGAGCCTAAGGGTCATCTTGGAAACAAAGGAGATGTTGATCCTATGAAAATAAGAGAGGGATGATAGCTCCTCTTAATTAAGGAAAACAAGCTAAAGCACAGGCCGGCCACTTCATCAGAGAGAACCAAGGAAAGAAGCAGCTAAGAAGAGCCTACAGGGGACAGAACAAACCTCAAAGGTTGGCCTCCAAAACTAGCCCTGGCCTAATTAAGTTGGAACAGATGTGGGGCAACCAATGCCCCAGGGCAATGCTGAAAACAGTAGAGCAGTCAGCCAGCAATTGGATGCCTAAGAGCTGGGTGTGATATCAAGAGAGGTAGCTTTACAGGAATAAGGGAAGAGACACAGAGAGCCCCACCAAAATCCTGTCATCCCAGGGTGAGTATACACACACCCTTCACTCTGGAGCCCAATCATTTCACCTTCTCCCCCAGGGATGAAGTGAAGTTAACAATTAAAATGAGTGCTACAGCAATTAATTCTAAATCACCACAGTCACGGAATTATGCTCAAATTTGAGCGTCTTTGGCAAAGCACTCTGCAAACTATAAAGTACACCATTTATGTTAGGTATTATTATTATTTACTAGTATATAAGGTAGTATAAACCAAGGTATAATATATATAAGGTAGTAATTATGAGGACAAATTCTAGGGTGATCCATGTGAGTTCAAAGCCCAAAGCCATCAATTCTTGACTCAGGGGTTACCTGACTTCTCTGGGACCCAGTTACCACATATATGAGATATCTCCCATAGAAAATGCTTATAAAACTTGGTATCCAGCCAGTGGCAACCAGTAATAGCTGCGGCATAACCAAAGAAGGAGCTCTAATATCCTACCTGGTCTCTGCAGAAGCAGAATTTCCTAGAACCCCAAAGCCAAATCTGAACATAAACAAATTGACACTAATTCATTAACGTATTAGAAATAAGATCCAAGGAAAGATGTACCTGCCATTTTTTAAAAATTCAGTTATTGGTATGTTAGATATTGCTGGTACATTTCCATATTCCCAAGAAGGTTTCACTTTATAAAGATTGTTCTAGGGTGCACTGGAAGGGTGTTTGCTGGTGGCGTACAGTGACGTACATTGCAGGGCTTTTGATTGACATTAGAAAGACTTTCAACAGTTTCTCAAAGGCACTAAAGGATTATTCTTTTGTCCTTTTACTTCTCTTTAATAGAGATCATGCGACCATGATTTAGCTGGAGCCGTGTTGCTTCTGGCAGAAACACTCAGTGCCCTTTCTGAGTTTATACCTGAGTTTGGTCCCTGTCTGACCACTTTGTTCTCTAGATGAAGAGGTGATTCAATTTCCATAGAAGAAATGGTTTGATGCTTTCAGCCAATTCAAGGGAAAATAACACAGCTTTGTTACATTAATACTCTTTTTTAAGCAAGCTGCCCTAGGAGTTTTCTTTGATCACACGTTTTCTTTGATTTAATGTCTACTGTTGACCTTTACCAGGTATCTTGTAGATAATAAATCATCTGCAAGTGGTCCTATATTTACTGAGATATACCACATACTATGTATGCATTAGTTCTTTAACTCTCTTAATTTTACCTACTGAAAATATCCCCAGTAAAATAGTGCTTCATTCTTTTTTTTTTTTTTTTTTTTTTTTTTTTTTTTGCATCTCTAAATCTTATACATTACCTGATGTACAAGTGAAATTTTTATGCTGCATGGGAGGCAGGGGATGGGGCTGGAGAGGATCTGATTTGTATCATGAAATAATTTAAGTTCTTCTTGGTAAGTAGCTTTTTCCAAGAAATGTGTTAAATTTATTGGAATACAGAGTACATTCATACTCACATGATCTACTTCTTTTAAGCATGCGAATCTGTGTCCTGTGCTCTCTTCTGGCTAGAAGGTAGGTCACTAGGTCATTGCTCTGACCCAGCCTGTCATCCGGCACCTTTCTCCATCCACTCTGGCATGCTCAAGTTCAGGCCCTGTTGTGTTTTGCAGAGACTAATGCAGTAGCTTCCCACTGGTTTCCTGGCCTCTGGCCTCAGCCCCTCTAAGCGGGAGGAAGCTTGAGGGGTGGAGTAAACAGGAGATATGAAGTGTTGCACCTTCCCCGTAAATTCAAGAAGAGCAAGACTGCCAACAATGAGAAGATTAGCAGGCACAAGTTCAATACTCCTTCCTCCACATGTGAATTTTTATAAGTGAAAATCTTGGCAACTTTCATCATTCTGATGAGCTAGGCACTAGCAAGAGACTAGGTTTCTGCTTAGTTCAAACTTTGTGAAATGCATTTAAGACTTAAATAAAGTAATGCTGTCTCTCTCTGCTGAGAAATTTATGTTGAACTGTACCTTATGCCCAAAAGCTACTGATGCTGTATTCTCACACCTGAGCTCCACTTGGCTACAGGCCAGGGTATCTATAAGGACCTGGGGGCGCTAAATTATTAATACACATTGACCTTGATGAGTCACCTGCCAGGAGGAAATCTGACATTGTCCCCATCTGGAAGAAGGGGAAAAAATGGCTAGTAGAGTTGTCACACCATTCTTTATCTGCTCTCTTGGGTTATGACCAGTGGTGTGCTGGACCTGGCTTGTACCAGCTTGAGAGAGGTGACCGTTAAATTTCCAGTTCTGTGAGCTAGTTGTTAAACACTGCTATTATTGAAAAACTAACTTATGTAGATTCACAATTGAACAAATTATGGAAAAACAAAGGCAACAGTACCTCCAAACTCATCACTTCCTAATTATTTTACTACAGTTTGCAATTCATTATCTTTGCTTTTGAGGTGGTTTACATCTGCCTAGAGAAAATGATCTCTAGGTATCTGCCTAGAGAAAATGATCTATAACAACACCGTGCTGTAGTGCATTTCTTCCCAACCCACCTTCAGTGATACCATGTTGGTAACTTGAAATCAGCCACAGTAAGAACAACTACACTGTGGAAATCAGCCAATGACACAAATTAGGGTTTTCCATTTCCCTTCAGCAGTGTGGGCTGGTAGACATTTAGGACACCACTGGTTCTAACTCACTTCCAGTGGGCATGGTTCCATAGTTGTCAAGCAGGAGGTCCCACATCCACCACATAGGGGGTATAGCTCCTGGAGACAGTGATGGTCCCAGGGAAGGTCACATAATCCAAACAGACCCAATCAGAGATGCTTGACCAGAAGACTAGTGTGGATTTAGGCAGCATTAGGAGCTTTCTTTCCTTGAGATCGTAAGCCAGACGAATATATAAGCCTGAAGTTGCTGGGGATCTTCACATGGAGGGAATTGTCAGAAGGAGAAATTTGCACAAAAGGAAATTAGAGGCAGGGGCACTGGTGACATCATTTGAGCACCGTGCTCCAGATTCTCCTAAAATGAGAACCAATTCCTGGAGTTTTCAGATTCATGGGTGGAAAAATCCCTTTGGGGCCTGACAAATTTTAAGTCCTTTGTTTCGGTCCTTCCATAACTGGAAAAGATATGACCTACATACCATCCCAAGTAGGATTTAAGTAGACCGTGGGGCTCTGGCTTAGTTTTTGTTCTTATCAAGTAAAAACTGTCAGCTACCTGCCAGGAGGGAATGGGAAGGAGCAGAGCAGATAGCAGGGCTGGACTCCTGCCAACCAAGCACACCCTAACAGCACATCTACTAACGCAAAGGCTCCGAGCACCTGCCTTGAAGGAGACTCTATTTGCAATATCCAGGGACACGAAATGAAAAAGTCAAATACAGGCTAAGCACGATGATGTCTACATCTGGATCCCATCCCCCAGAGTTTGAAACATAGCAGGCCTGGAACAGGGCAGATAAATTTGTAATTCTATCAAGTTTCCAGATGATACTGATGCAGCTGGTCCAGGGATGATGCTCTGAAAACCATTATTTGTACATCAGAAACGTAAGCATAGAGCAATTCCCCAACCCTCTCTGGTCCCAGTATACAGGATGGGCCCCCAGAGGCTATGTTTGTGCCATTTGACTCTGCCACTTGTTTGGAGCTTATCAAAGTCAAGCCAGTTTAATGGTTTTTCTCAAGAACTGGAAACTTAGAAAGAAGAGAGACAGACTAGAAGTCATTGTAGCTGATTCTCAAAGTCATAGCTGAATCCTAGCAGCCTAGAAAGTTGATCCAGAACTCCTCCTGCCAGATGACTGGTAGTAGGAAGACATTGCCTTGGCTATTAACTCTGTCAGACTATGATTGTAAGTGTATCAAGTTAATTGAAAACCTGAAGGAGGGCAGCCCGGGTGGCTCAGTGGTTTAGCCTTCAGCCCAGTGCATGATCCTGGAGACCTGGGATCGAGTCCCACATTGGTCTTCCTGCTTGGAGCCTGCTTCTCCCTCTGCCTGTGTCTCTGCCTCTCTCTCTCTCTCTCTCTCTCATTAATGAATAAATAAAATCTTAAAAAAAAAAAAACAAAGAAAACCTGAAGGAAATAAACATTTTAATCTCAAACACCATTGAAGGTGGGGTGGGCCCTCACTAAGGGCAGAGGGGACATCTGGGTTCTTCAGTTGGCCGGGTCACCCCATCCCCACTTAGGACACACCTCCCCACCCTTCCACCTCCTTCACAGACTTGAAACACCTATAGTGGCTAGATGAAGAAGCAAGGGCTCAGCATGGGAAGAGGTAGCTATTTGAGGGAGGGGACCACCTTCCTGGAATCTCGATGCCCCTCTCGAGCCCTGCAAGAGAACAAGGTCATGGAGTAAAAGGACCAGACAAAGCCAGGTTCAAATGGGTTCTGGACCTTCCTGGAGGCCTGGGCAGGCCACTGCCCCCTCTCTGCCTCAGTTTCTTTGTCAGCAAAAGGAAGTGCCCTTGATACAACATGATGAGAACAGCCTTTTACCTGGGTGGTCTTCCACCCAAAAACCTATAATCATGAGGAAAACATCAGACAAACATACCGTCTGCAATTGAGGGGCACATTCTAAAAATATATGACCAATACTCCTCAAATCCATTAATGTCAGAAACAAGGAGAATCTGAGAAACTATCATAGCCAAAAAGAGCCTAAACTGGATATGATGGTTAAATGTAATGTGGTGTCTTGCATGTGATCCTGGAACAGAAAAGGGGCATTGAGTAAAAAACTAAGGAAATCTGAGTAGAGTATGGACCTTGGTCAATAATAAAATAATAATAATAAATAATACAACAATATTTTTTAAAAGATTTTATGTATGTGCGTATGTATTTGTTTGAGAGAGAGAGAGTGCACGCACGCAAGTGAGCAGTGAGCGAGAGGGAGGGCAGAGGAAGAGGGAGAGAATCTCAAGCAGACTCCCTGCTAATTGCAGAGCCGACACAGGGCTGGGTCCCAGGACCTTGAGATCATGAACTGAGCAGAAGGCAGGCATTTAACCGACTGAAGCACCCAGGCATCCCAATAATAGATCACTATTGATTCGTTTATTGTGATAAGCGTACCATACTAATGTCAGATGTTAGCAATAGCAGAAACTAGGTCTGGGGTGCATAGGCTCTCTCTGCACTATCTTAGTGATTTTCCTAGAAATCTACAACTGCTCTAAAAGTTTATCTTAAAAATGGAACCACATCTGCTCCTTCACCGGGCTGTTGGAGGGCTGGAGGAGAGTAAGTGGGAGGTAGGTGGCAGGTACAAGGCTCTCAATAAAGGTCAGTTCCTTTAAGAAGCCAGTGAGATAACTTAGCTGAAAGTTCCAGAAACAAATGCTAGTTGAATGGATGCCTCCTTGGCTTGCTACTTTGGCCTTCCTCGATGTGTCCTTATTTGTCCCATGTTGTCCCATTCCTTCTGCTACATTCGATACCAGCACCCGCTTTTAGGTTTGTTTCCATCAGGTCACCCATACATCAGCTAATAATAATTTCTTAAAAAGATAAATAAAGCAATGTTAGGGTCCTCTTACCTGTTGAAAACCAAAATCAAATTACAGGGTGTGACTATAGAGATCACCCCTTATTCCCGGGCTCAAATTGTCTCTGATCAGGTCACACTGCTGGCAGCATTCACATACAGAACAGAGCGTCCCACCAATTCCCAAGGCCACATATTATTTACAAACACCAAGGAGCCACTTGTCCTCTTAAATGCAACAGGAAGCTTGACCAGAGGCGGGGCTGCCAGCTGCGACGTGCCCACCCCAGGCCTATGCTGGGCCTGTGGGGACATGCAGCTGATAAGAGATGAAATCTCTGCTTTGACACAGATCCACCACCAGGCAGGGGGAGCAGAGAAAGCCCCTCACCTCTGCAATATTAAGGCCATATGAATGCTTCTGAAGAGAGAAAAATGGCCTTGGCCTCGGCTGCAAGCAGTAAATTGAGGCTGTGGGATTCTCGATTCACTGTGCAGACTGAATCGAGCTTGGAGCTGCTTGGGACAAGGAGAGAGCTCATGCTCTGATTACATAAATGGATTTCTTAGGATTGCCTTGCAAAGTCATATTGTCAGTATAGATTCTTTGGCTGCATTTTATAAAGGCTTTTTCCCAAGGACATTTGAATCCAACTTTCTTATTGCTTCCAAAAGTGCAGCCTGCCTGTTAGTTTATTGGCTGCACAGCATAGGGACCCCCCAAAGGACAAGCTTGACCCCCAAGCCACTCCTGTGCTCACGTGCCCAGCAGACTGGGGTGCTGGGGACCCAGAGCAGGTGGCCAGAGAGCTGGGAGCTTGATGCCTGGCAGGCCCGGGCTCTGAGGACAGCATGGAGCTCACCCCTCTGCTCCTGCCACTAGGTGAGCCCACTGACCCAAGCCCGGAAAGACCCAACCATGGTCTCGGCCTCAGCACCTTTGTTGCCTTTCCCTCACTAGCCTGTGAAGGAACACGCAGACAAGAAGCCATAAAAGGAAAGATTGGTATAATTAAGCACTCTGCAACTTTAAAGGTCTTGGTAAGAAAAGATGCTATAAAGTTAGAAGGCGAACTGCAGCTGAAGATATTTGCAGCTTGTTTCACTGACGAAGGATCAATATCTATCACCTATCACACAGAAGGATTAAAGATTCTTTATCCTTACAAATCAATAAGGAGAAAAGACAACCCGGGAAAAGCCTGAATTGCCAAAAATAAATGAATAATGCTCAGCCTCACGATTGACCAGGAGTTGGCAGATGGCATCCAAGAGGTATGGGGTGGTTAAGATCATGGGCTGGCTGAGCCCCAAAGTAATAATAATGACAAGAGCAGGAAAAAGCCCCTTACAGGAGTAAAAAGCCTTAGGAGTAGGGGAGAGAAGTCCTGCCCTACTCTCTCCACATACCCACCCCACACCAGGCATACAATGAGGCTTTTTCTCTTAATAAAAGAAAAACATCCTGAAGCAACTATGGTAAATCATAATATTTGAGAGAGTTGTGTGGTAGGCACATGCATTTATTTTCTGAAATTTTCTGCATGCTTGAACTATTTCACAATTTTTATAAAGCTTAAAAAAGAATGAAACTCTGACATTAAAAACAAGGATAGAGTCAGAAAAGGACCCCAAGATGCAAAAGCAGGTTCTCTTGGGACAGACTTGGAGGGGGCAAGGAGAGACTAACTCCACTCCCCACACCACTGTCCACACTCCTTGCTGCCCCTCCTTGGAGTGTTATTCATGACCCTGTAAGGGGGCCTTTCTTCTCCTCAACCTGCGACTGTTTCTGAGACCCACCCAGTTCCAACCACCATACTGATGCTGATAACAAAGACTGACATTTAAATTGGGGGTATTAAGAAAGTGTGCAACTTTCAAATTAACCAAATCCTGATGTTCATAAGAATATTCACTACTTATTATAAATTTGAGTACTGCAAAATGGTATGACCTAAGTTCTTCTCACCTATTACAGACAATCTTTCAGTAACAGGACTTTCACTTAAATTTCCTGAGGTTTGGGTTTGTCTTCATTTCTAATATTAAAAAAAGAAAAAAAACACTATGAAAGAAAATCAGTTCAGGTTAAGGCAAAGATGATTATATTATATTACTCTCCAAAATGTCAAGGATTCGTGCTTTTGTATTCCATGAGAGATCTGATCACAGCAACTTGTGCTTCTTTGTCACAGCAATTAAGTCCAAGTAGCAAGAACCTATAATTTTAGGCTTGAAGTTGACTCAAATGGGTGAAAATATTTATTTTTCCTTTGCTCTTTCTATGGGTTCACATAATGAATTAAATGCAGGGCTCTTTTTCTTGATTATTGCTTCAGAAAGAAATTGTCATGCCTCATTACTCATTTTCAAAGAGATGAGAGCATACTTTGTTATAGGATTTTTATGTATTGCTAATGTCAGAAAACTCAGAAGACTAATTCTCTCTACACAAGGTGAAATTGATTGAGTGAATTGAATATCTATAAAAGCCCATCAGTTGTGACCTGAAAACTTTATAGAAGAGGATATGCAAGGACCCAATGGGAAAAGTATAAATCTAACACCAGAGATATAAAAGTATACCCAGAGATTCATTTGAGACTGATCTAAGAGCCATGGCATTCTATAGGTAATTTTTAAATACTACATAAGATAAATTACCTATAGGAGGTAGAAGAAAAATAACTAAAAATGTCCTCAGATTTGTAAGGAATGCTCAAATTAAAGAAACTATTTATAGACACTTAAAAGCCAGGCATATATAGTTTCAGGTGTAAGTTTTGAAAGGTTTTGATAAAATATGGTGTCGGTGGTCACAGCAACAACAAGCTCTAAACCTCAGGAAACCATAGGAGAAGAAAATAAGGCTCAATGTCAACGGACGTTGGTTCCAGCTTCTTCTCAATGTGGAGAATGAAGATTCCCTTAGTTTTTGTTTGCCCAGCATGCTTTTCTGTTCTCCATTGAGAGGAGTTCATTCTGTGAGGTTCAAGATGGCAAACTTACTTCCATAAGATGCTGGGTATCTCGTGTTTGGCTCTTCCAGCCCCATATCCACCCTTTCCCGCCCAGCTCTGGGCTGTGTTACCTCTGCATGGCACTCTGGCTTCTGGTTGGCCTGGTCCCAGGGGGAGTCACCAGTAGGAGATTAAAGCAGAAAGAAAATGAGATTGATCAGGGAGGTTATTTCTCAGCTACTCCCCCAGTCAGGTTCTGCAGCCAAAGGCCATGGCTCCCATCAGGAGGTGCTCCCAGGTTCCAGGAACTGTCCCCTCCTTGCCTATTTAGGTATAGGGATGGTGACAGCAGCCTGGAGTACTGTCTTATCCCTCACTGGTTTCCCTAAGTCCATTCCATATACCTTTACATATAATCCATTGGTTGAATTCTTCTCAAATTGCTCCTGTTGGGTTGTACTGTCCATTTCCTGCTGGGACCCTGGCTAGAGCCCTTGATTTTCTTGCTTTCTGCTCCACCAATGGGCAGGGCCCTGGCAGGTCTAGACTGAGATTCTCCAAATTGTTGATGCTCCCAGTAAAGAGGGAACCTTTGATTGAAGAGACCGCCAACAAGCACATGAGAAAATGCTCTGCGTCACTGGCCATCAGGGAAATACAAATCAAAACCACAATGAGATACCACCTCACACCAGTGAGAATGGGGAAAGTTAACAAGAGGATGTGGAGAAAGGGGAACCCTCTGGCACTGTTGGTGGGAATGGGAACTGGTGCAGCCACTCTGGAAACTGTGGAGGTTCCTCAAAGAGTTAAAAATAGAACTTCCCTACGACCCAGCAATTACACTGCTGGGGATTTACCCCAAAGATACAGATGCAGTGAAACACCGGGATACCAATGTTTATAGCAGCAATGTCCACAATAGCCAAACTGTGGAGGGAGCCTCGGTGTCCAATGAAAGATGAATGGATAAAGAAGCTGTGGTCTATGTATACAATGGAATATTCCTCAGCCATTAGAAACAACAAATACCCACCATTTGCTTCGATGTGGATAGAACTGGAGAGTATTATGCTGAGTGAAATAAGTCAATCAGAGAAGGACAAACATTATATGGTCTCATTCATTTGGGGAATATAAAAAATAGTGAAAGGGAATAAAGGGAAAAGGAGATAAAATGAGTGGGAAATATCAGACAGGGAGACAGAACATGAGAGACACCTAACTCTGGGAAATGAACAAGGGGTGGTGCAAAGGGAGATGGGTGGGGGGTGGGCGTGAGTGGGTGACGGGCACTGAGGGGGGCACGTGATGGGATGAGCACTGGGTGTTATGCTATATGTTGGCAAATTGAACTCCAATAGAAAAAATAAAAAATAATTTTAAAAAGAGGGAACCTCTCTTTTCATTTCTGTATGCAAGTAAAAGACAGGTTTAAATCCATATTTGGAAAGAAAACTCTGGGAAGAAGAGTAAAGGAAAGTTGGGAAGAAGGCAAAACTGAGAGCAGAGAGACAAATATTTTTCATGGCTACTATATGCCAAGCACTGTGCTAAGTCCTGGCAATGTGAGCATGAGCAAAAACAGTTGAGTCTACAGTCCAAAAACTCACTGAGTCTGAAGTTGTTATGATCACCTTCAACCACATTGGACATCATTTGGGACATGAAAACCATTTGTAAAGTCTCCCTAGATTTAAATGACCAGTGCCTCTATTCACTTCCCTCATATTTAGATAGACTAGAAGAATCCATTTCTGGAGGTACAGTTCATCTGGCTATTTCAATCATTATAGGAATGAGTCATTGTCTAATTTCATGTTCATGACAGCTAGAGGAGGAAGGTTCTACTATTATCCCAATTTCACAGCAGAGGAGCCTAAAGTTTAATATCACACAACAAAAAAAGTGGTAGGGCTGCCTTTCAAACTCAAATAATTCTGATCCCTATCCTCCATACCTTAATGTTGGCACTATAGTATCATCTTTTTTGATGATTATCTAATCTCATCTTCTAAACTTCTAATCAAATCACTAAAATCTCCAACAGAAATTAACTATACCAAGGAATGGTTCATAGGAAAATGGTAAAACCCCATAGCATTGATGCCTCATAAAACACCATCAAAATTAACATCCAGGGCACCTTGGTGATTCAATTGGTTGAGCATCCAACTCTTGATTTTGGCTCAGGTCATGATCTCAGTGTCCTGCGACGAAGCTCTGCATTGGGATCCGTGCTCAGCAGGTAGTCTGCTTGTCCCTCCTCCTCTGCTCTTCCCCCTACTTGTGTGCGTGCATTATCTCTCTCTCTCTCTCATTCTCTCTAAAATAAATAAGTAAATAACATCTTCTTCAAAAAAAATCAACATCCATGCATATTTCAACATTAACACATCATCAAACCAAGATGTTCTCCACACCATTCCAGGGATATTATCATATATCTCAACAAAGAGCTCTTAGTGTAGAGTCCTAGCATGCTCTGGGGATAATCTAATCTATTTTCTATTGTATCCAGAATATCATGGAGACAGCTGGAGACTCTCCAGTTCAATCGTGTATTACCATTTAGTGTTCAGCTGGCACTCCATTATCATCAGTTATGACTGAGCTAAAACACACTTTTTAATGAAGTGCATATAATGGTCTATTTATCATTTGCATTTACCATCAAACTAAGGTATTATAAAGCACAGCAAACTCAGGTTTCAGTAAGATGTGTGCATTTAGCTTTGATTAGAGCAGCTTCTTCTGCACCTGCTCCTCATCAGACAGGACAGGGACTCAGTGGCTTGTCTCCAGCAATGGAGGGATGAAGTTTTCTCTGTTTAAAACTCACACTTTGCTTGGAGTGTCTCACTTCGGCCACATATCCAGTGACTATGAGTTAAGACATAAGTCCTGGGGATAGAGAAGGAAGTATGTCCAATTAGAAAAGAGAAAGATGGTTCAGACCCTTGCCTTGCCAAGAGTGGAAGTACTTTAAAGGACATTGGCATGGGAGGGCTGTCATAATCTCACACAGCTGCTCACCTTTCCCATTATCTCCCCTGGAATCTTAGGATGCCTGGAAGGTACAAAAACAGGGAATTGAGAAATAAGGAAAATTAGGAGGGCTAAATTAGCAGGTCAGCAAATAGACAAATGGCCCTAACAAGGGGCATGTATACACCACACACACACACACACATACACACACACACACATCAACAATCTTCCTGGAGAAGTAAGTCAGAATCCAAGTGGGCAAATAAAGTTGAGCACCTGCCCAGGGCAATGGGTCTCAAATAAAAAAGGGATATGAGATTAGGATGGGCAGGAAGGAGACAGTTAAATTCCTTCCAGGCTACAAAACCAAGATAAGATGTTCAGAGAACAAATGTGAGTTATCAGCATCGAGGATTCCTGGCTCCTTTAAGGGAATCCATCCTGGTCCAAAAACCTTTTCTCATTTCCCAGGACTTGGCTGACCTAAATCTTCAGCCAAATAAACCTGCTGGATGAGGCATATGGGAGGACTTGAAATGTGCCTTTACACTGAGGTCACTGAGGTGGCTGCCTCTTTTTTGATCCCAGGAACCCTTAAACTCCTTCGCCCTCTGCCTCAGCACCATATTAGATTATTCACATTGGCTGTCCACAATGACCTAATTAACTGGATAAGTATTCAGTGCTTTATTTCTTTTTATGCCTGGTGCACATAACCTAGAACCAATTTTTAAGAGACCAACTCTTCATTATGATCCACCTGATATAAGTAGCAAGGCTTTGCCAGTTACCATGTAATAGAAATTCAATACTAACAGAGGCTGATGGTAGGTTATAAAAGAAAAAAAATGAAATCAAAAAATGCTATTTTAGACTATCGAAAAGATGCTATGATGGTTAATTTCATCTGCCAACTTGACTGGCCATGGGATGCCCCCAGTAAACATTATTTCTGGATGGGTCTATAAGAGTATTTCCAGATGAGATTAGCATTTAAATGGCTGGACTCAGTAAAGTAGATTGTGCTCCCCAGTGTGGGTGGGTATCGAATCCTTTGAAGGCCTGAATAGAACAAAAGGAAGAATTCCCCCCTTTTCTGCCTCACTGTTGAACTGGATGTCTTATCTTCTCCCACCCTCAGACTAAGATTTATACCACCAGGTTTCCTAGGACTCCAGCTTACAGATGGCAGACTGTAGGATTTCTCGGCCTCCATAATCTCTTGGGCCAAACCTTCATGATAGATAGATAGATAGATAGATAGATAGATAGATAGATAGATAGACAGATCGATCCATCCTATTGGTTCTATTTTCTCCGGAAAACCCTGACTAATACAGAAGCCAAATTTTTGCCTGAGTCTTCACATTTTCCACTTAATTTATTGCCAAGGCTATGTCTATACATTATCATATTCTAGGATTTTTTTATGGGAATGTCTTCATTTTTAAGAAAGATGAGTAATTGTAGTCACTGGAATGGAAATAGGAATAAAAATGAAATAGATCCTGACTATTACAGTATCTAGAATTTTCCATAAACCCACTCTGTTGTGGCTGCCAAGGTCAAGGTTCCTTGTCAACCTCAAATCAGACACCAGGCCTGAAAGCCTTCCAGCACTATGCAGAGAGACAGATTGTCAGCAGCTAGGGAAGCTAAAGAAATTATGAAAAACACTGCTTTTGTAGATGCAAATATTAGAAAACTTTTTTTTAATTTAAACCTAATGTAAAGAAAGAGAACTTTTAACTAAACAATTGTATTTAGCTTTATTATGAAAAGTAGGAAAAAGATTATCAGTGTATAGTGAAATCAATAGATAATTCCAATACATATTAAGCTCCAGATTTCATTGAGATGATTTTTCAAATAAGATTTCCATTGCTAGAGTACCTGCTAAGAGATTTATTAGGGGCATTTGTTTAAAAAAAAAAAAAAAAAAAAACTATTCCATTGCAAGATGACAGTAATTCTCTGAGCTAATGTAAAGCCACAGATGTGATTCCAAGCTTAACACAGTAATGAAATCTTAAACACAATGGAGCAAAATGATCTCGTATCCCAAGCACTTGTTCAGACTATTTGTCTCCAAGCCCCCTTTCAGTCCCAACATCAGATTCCTTGGCCATCTGCCCTCAGCATCCTTGATAATCAGTAGGAAAACATGGGACCAGGGCCAGCAAAACTCATATCCACTGCTGATTTCCTGGTGTAGCACATCCTACCTGAAGAATCAAGTTGCAAGGGTTCTTCCTGAGAACAGAGGAAAAAAGGATGGAAAGAGTTCTTTCTGAAATTTACCTCTGAGAAAACTCAAATCCACCCCAGGCTTAGGTACAAACCTTTTTTTTTTTTATAACTATGAAAATTGTGCTATCTTCAGGCATCTCAGGGACCAGGAGACCTCATAAAATGAGAGCTCTTCAGAGGTCAAGTGCAGCATAAGTCCCCTTAAGCTTGCAGCACTCATTTTGAAATTTAAGTTATTACCAATAATCTATGGAAGACCTGCCCTGCATGCCCAAGTGACATTTGTTCAGGATTTGAATATCTTTGCCATTTTAATGCAAGAAGGTTCTCAATGAAGTCATGTAAAATGGGCAAATCAGAAACAAGAAAATCAAGTCTGGCAGCTCCAGAAGGCCAAAAGGAAAAACCTGAGCATTCATTTAGAGAAGGCCAGTTACCATGTTCCTCATGGAATTTAAAATCCAGTTGGAAGGGCACCTGGGTGGCTCAGTGGGTTAAGCATCTGCTTTCTCTGCCTTCAGCTCAGGTCACAATCCTGGAATCCTGGGATTGAGCCCCATGTCGGGCTTCCTGCTCAGTGAAGCATCTGCTTCTCCCTCTCCCCCCACCTCCACCTCCACTCATGCTCTCTTTCAAAATCTCTCTCAAATAAAAAAATAAAATCTTTAAAAATCAAATCAAATCTGGTTGGAAAGGGCTCCTTCAAATCCTGGATGAAGTCTTGCAGTATGTAGCTTGGAGAGGACTCCCTGTGACTTGCTACATTTCAAGAAAATATCACTGATCCTCTTAATATATGCAACTGCTGCTTCTCCAAAACATTTGGCTTATGTGAGCATCCAAAAGTTCTCCTTTCCACATTGCAACTTAGGCTCAAATCACTCCTGACCACGCTCGTGTTCCTATTCTATTTTTCAAATACTCATTAGCTGTCTGATGAGATCCTATCAAGTCTGTTCTCTGTGCTGAGAGATTACATGTTCAGATATTTTAGGCCTAACAATGTTCTTTCAAATTTGGTTGGTTATAAATATTATATTTTTGACTGATGCAGCTTTAAATTTCAGTGTGTCATCTGCCTGGCCTGACAGTTTAATTGTCAGCTCTTCTTCCAAATGCAACAGACCAGAGGACCAGAGCTGCTCACTTTTGGGTTCTGTAATTGGCTAGGCTTTACATCGGCCATTTTAAGCATTCACCTTACCTCCTAGTGTAGAAAAACTCATAAGCCTTTCCGTGTTCTAAACAGCCAAGCATTCACCACACCGCCTCTTCACTGGGAGGGTAAACAGCATCCCACCTCTCCATTTAACTCAAATCAGTGACACATCTCAAGATATACTGCTCCAGGTTCTCTTATCTCCCACTTCACATGTACAGTCTGCTTAATGGAAAGCTGAGCTACCCATTTAAAGGGTTTTTTTTTAAGATTTTATTTATTTATTCATGAGAACACAGAGAGAGAGAGAGAGAGAGAGAGAGAGAGAGGAAGAGACTTAGGCAGAGGGAGAAGCAGGCTCCATGCAGGGAGCCTGATGTGGGACTCGATCCTGGGTCTCCAGGATCAGGCCCTGGGCTGAAGGCGGCATTAAACTGGTGAGCCAGCAGGGCTGCCCCATTTAAAGGTTTTAAGTGACTTGTTTACCTTCCCCTTTTGGGGAAATGATTCAGTATTTTGTTTAGGAGCCAACTGCATCCCCAGAATCTGATTTTTCTCCCCTTTGAATGTGGAGTATATGTTTCACTTGGGTTCTGATTGAGTTCAGATTATTATCAGGGGGGTATCAACAAAGTTTGGAGCAAAAAGTTTAAGACTCATATGGAAAGCATCCAGAAGAAATAATGAAAACAAATGAAAGTATGCAAAAACAAGACTGGCAAAAGGATAAATGAGCTAAGATGAAATGGCTGAGAAGGAGTCCCTATGCTACCCATCTCACCATGCAAAACTGTCAAGAGCTTATAAACACTTATTTACATAAGTCATTTAGCATCTATTCAGAAGTCTTTCTGTCCCCTTGTCATCAATCTTAAAGCTGTATTGGATTCCCCTGAGTCTCTAGGAGTGTGCCATTTCTATTATTTTAAGGCAGTGTCAAGAAGTTCAAAATTCAGAAATTAACTCAAAATATGATCAAGTGAAAATAAGGTCTTAGCATCAGACTATGAATGGTGAGTGAGAACCCCAAGGACAATGGAAGATATCATCCTTCATGGCCCAAAACTGATAACTGAAATATATACATTAATCTGTCATATGTGTGCTGAGAGTCAACTCTACACAAGGTACTATAGACCATCACCTTGAGTCGCTACTTTCATTTGTAAAGATTATCCAGACATTCCCCAACCTGATACTGCCCTTTTGAAGTAGCACAAAGCACAGTGCTTGACATATAGTTAGTGCTAAATAAATATCTTCTGAATAAATAAAATGGAGCATGAGTAACACTTTTTATTGAGAACTGATTATAGTTAGAATTGTCACAATGCAAATTTTAGAATGAGAGACAGATAATCCTGGCCAAATAACAAAGTTACATAGAGTTAAATTCTTCATTTCAGAAGCTTCTACAGATTTGCCCTTTCCCCTGGCATTTTATTTATCAAAGTTATCTACATCAACCAATTAGATGAAAGCCATTTGAAACAGTGTGTGGATTCTCAGTTGGATATGATAAAGGAAGGGTTTTTTTTGTTCTTTATAACTCACATAGAAACCTACAAAATATACATACATATTATATATACACATATACATTATATACATATACATTACATATATACATTATATATACATATTTTTTAAAGAACAAAAAACTCATTGTCAATGAAATACAGTAATGGCTATAACCCCAAAACACAAAATTTGAATAAAAGCTATCAAATATTGTAAATTATAGGCCAAAATGAAACAGAACTCTATGAGTTAATACATAACACCTTAGATCCATAGCAGGACACAAGCCTCCTGAAAAATGTTATTTACTGAAAGATTCACCTATTGAACACCAAGATGGAAAGAGCCTGGTGAGGCTTGTGTGAAGCAAGGAATGATATTCCTGTAGATGCTTACTAGGCCAGTACAGAACAGCAGTGAAGTGAGAGCTGAAGAAGGATGTGATGTACTGTTTGTCTGTGACCCAGCCTCTTGGCCAAGGGTGCTTCTTCCAGAGGGCTGAGAAAGGAGAGGGAGAAGGCGGGAAAGTCCATCCACGTCATGACCCAGAAGGCTTATGACTGAGGGTCTCCATCACAAGTACAGTTTCCCCTAAATGTCAAAAATAGAAAAGAAACATGTCCCTTGGACAGAAAACTTAACAGAGTGTGGTGTCTACGTAAGAGAATCATCCTAAAGTAATTTCTGAAGTTGACTCCTGGGTCACTGCCACTACCACACCCAACTATTCTTCAGTAGAGATGTGGAAAAGAAAGAGATGTTCAGGTATAGATGAGTAGTAACAAGATAGGAATCAGCACAGAAGAGCAGGAAGCCAGGAGGGCAAAGAATTGCACACCAAACAGGGAGAATGCAGAGAAACCAGACAAAGAACATGCACATGTGGGAGAACCAGCCTGGGAAAAAGAAGAGTATAGACAAATAGTCCTGCATAAACTCAGTATCATGACAAACAACCTGGAAAGTCTGAAAGAAAATAAAGTGTCAACTGAGAATTTTATACCCACAGAAAACAACCTTCAAACATTAGAGTAAATGAACACACTTCCATTTTTTTTTCAAGTTGAGGGAATTCATTGCTAGCAACCTGCATTAGGAGGAAGGCTAGAGGGTGTTCTTCAGACTGAAGAGAAATGGGTGTCAAGTGCAGGAAGAAGTGCAGATACCAGCAAAGGCAAATTTCTGGATAAACATAAAAGGCTGTGTTTCTCTTCTCTTGATCCCTTTAAAAGTCCTAAAAGGATGGCTTAAAGTAAATAAAAACATTGTAAGCTGTGGATCATAATTATGAAAAAGTGAAATGTATGACCACTGGAGCACAAAGGAAAGGCTGTGGGTAAAAGAAATTAAAGTGTTTTAAAGTCCTTAGGTTTGTTGGGTGGAAAAGGTGAAGTAGGAAATGGAGAGTGTAAAAACTGAAGTAGGAAGTGGAACAATATTAGCACCCAGGCTTAGATCAGGTAAGGATGCGTATTGTTGGCCCCAGAGCAACCACAAAATATAATATAAACAATAAAAAATATAGCCAAGAAGTCACTATAGGAAATAAGAGAGAACACTAAAAAATATTTGTTACTCCCCAAAAGAGGCAGGAAAAAAAGTAACTAAGGAATAAAATCCAGAAATGACAGAGAGTATACAAAAAGCAATATTATCTGAGCATCTGGGTGACTCAGTCAGTTAAGCATCTGCATTCAGCTCAGGTCATGATCCCTGTGTTGGGCTCAGCCAGGAGTCTGCCCCTCCACCCTGCTCATGTTCTCTCCCTCGCTCTCTTAAATAAATAAATAAAAATCTTTAAAAATAAAAATAATGTTTTAAAAGTGATATTATTGGGGCACCTGGGTGGCTCAGTCGGCTAAACAGCTGCCTTTGGTTCAGGTCGTGATCGAGCCCCATGTCAGCCTCTCTGCTCAGCAAGGAGTGTGCTTCTCCTTCTCCTTCTGCCTGCCACTCCCCCTGCTTGTGTGCTTTCTCTCTCTCTTGCTCGGTCTCAAATAATTTTTTAAAGTGATATTGTTAATTATTATGAACATAAGAATAAAGACACAAGATGATAGTATAAGGATAGAAAATAATATACCATGCAAACAGCAACAAAACAAAGCTGATGTACCTGTATTATTATCAAACAATACAAACTCCAGGGAATAAAATATCCCAAGACATAGAGAGATTTTATAACAATAAGGGAATCACTGCATGAAGTAGAACTGCAATCCTAAACATGAATGCACCAAAGAGCAGAGCTTCAAAATATATGAAGCAAAAAGTGACAGAACCAAAAGAGAAAAGACAAACCCACAATCATAATTGGAGGTTTTGATATGTTTCTTAGTAATTGATAGAACAAGTAAATACAAATTCACTAAGGACAGACAAGGTTTGAACCATACTATAAGCCAATCGGATTTATTGATATCTAGAACACCAAAACCAACATCAAAATATACATTTTGGGGGGCACCTGGCAGGCTCAGTGGTTGAGCATCTGCCTTTGGCTCAGGTCCTGATCCCAGGACCCTGAGATCAAGTCCTGCACCAGACTCCCTGCAGCAAGCCTGCTTCTCTCTCTGCCTATGTCTCTGCCTCTTTTTCTGTGTCTCTCATGAATAAATAAATAAAATCTTAAAATATATATACATTCTTTACAAGTGCACAGAGAATGTACTCCAGAGTAAAATGAGTTTCAATAAATTTCAACAGGTTAACATCTTAGTTTTCTACCCCTAATGAAATTAAATTAGAAATTAACAAAAATAAATAAAATTAATATAAATATAAAACTCCAGATATTTGGAAATTAAATAATATACTGCTGTATGATCCATGAATCAAAGAAGGCACAAGGGAATTAGAAAGTGTTTCAACTTAATAGTAATAAAAACACAAAATATCAAAATTTGTGGGATATACTGGCTTAGAGGGAAACTATTGTTTAAGTGCCTATCCTAGAGCAGCCTGGGTGGCTCAGAGGTTTAGCGCCACCTTCAGCCCAGGGCATGATCCTGGAGACCCGGGATCGAGTCCCATGTCAGTCTCCCTGCCTGGAGCCTGCTTCTCCCTCAGCTTGTGTCTCTGCCTCTCTCTCTCTCTCCTCTCTGTGTATTCTTATGAATAAATAAATAAAATCTTTTTTTTAAGTGCCTATCCTAGAAAAAAAGAAAAAAGATTTAAAAGCAGAGACTGAAGTTTCTACACTATGAAGCTAGAAAAATAACTTATTAAACACAAGCTAAGAATAAAGGTAAAAGCAGAAATCAGTAAAATAAAAAATAGTCTAGAAAAGTAGAGAAATTTAATACAGTCAAAAGTTTGATCTTGGAAAAAAGTCAACAAGCTTCATAAACTCTTTGCAAAACTAATAAATTTTAAAAACAAAACACAAGTTATTACTCTCAGAAATGACAATAGGCCCTACAGATATCAAAAGAATACAAAAGAAATATCATGAATACTTCGCTAATAAAAGTTGGCAACTTACATGAAATAGGTAAGTTCCTTAAATGACACAAATTACCAGAGCTGATTCAAGAAGAAATTTAAAAATCAGAAAAGCTCAATATCTATTAAAGAAGTTGAGCCTATAACCAAAAACTTTCTTGTAAAGAAAACCTCATGCCCAGATGATTTTGCTGAAAAGGCAGCCTGCATGCTGCATCCCTGCATGTCCTTGGTGATCATGCCAACGTGAAGACCTGATCATCCCCTAACACTGAGAGGGTCTGTGCCCCTCACATGGGCAGTTAACATAGGACAAAGCAACCACAGAGTAACTACCATGGGCCTACTCTCTCCCCAGAAAAGGAAGACCAGCTTATTTGGTTGCTAAAAGAAGGTGCTGAGCTCTAGGTCCTGGGTTTCTCAGCTACAGCACAACTCACACATGCATAACCACCCTCTGATGGCACCATATCACCACATTCCCTTGAGGCAGGGAATTCTCCTGCTTTTTGCTGTACTGTAGGTAATAACCTGCCTCTGATCCACCAGTCTCATTGTCAATGCCCAGTGGAGATTCGGCAACTTTATTCCTAGTCATGAGCAAGAGTCGTTCGTGTTCTTCCCAGACATGGTCAAACCTTAAGAAAAAAATAATGTCCATCTTACACAAATTCTCTCAGAACACAGAATTGTAGAAAATGCTTCCCAGCTCATTTTATGAAGCCAGCATAAACCTGATACCAAATCCCGACATACACATTACAAGAAAAAATAACAACAGACCAATATCTCTCATGAACAAAACGCAAAATCCCTCAACAGAATGTTGGAAGGGAAAAACTCAGCAATTAATGAAAGGGACAGTATCACAGCAAGGTAGAGTACATTCCAGGAATGCAATATTAATTCAATATTTGAAAATCAACCAGTATAATTCATTGTATTTACAAAACAAAGATGAAAAATAATATGATTGTTTCAATACTAACAGAAAATAAATTGGACAAAATTGAACAACCATTCATGATTAAAATTCTTGGCAAACTACAAATAGAACTTCCTCAGTGGAATAAAGAATATTACAAAACCTACAACTGACATCATATTTAATGACAAAATGATAAGTGCTTTCCTCCTAAGATTAGGAGCAAGGTAAGGGTGTCTGCTCTCACCATTTCTTCTTCTTTTTTTTAATGATGTGTTTATTTGAGAGAGAGCACATAAGCAGGGGAAGGGGGAGAGGGAGAGAGAATCCTCAAGCAGACTCCACACTGAGCATGGAGGCTGACACAGGCAATCCCAGGATCCTGAGATCATGACCTGAGCTGAAACCAAGAGTCAATACAACCAATAGCCGCCCAGGCACCCCTGCTCTTACCACTTCTATCCAGTTTTGTGCTGAAAGTTCTAACCATGCAATAAGACCAAAATAAAAAAATAAAAGGCAAAGGATTGGAAAGGGAAAAATTTAACTGTCATAATTTATAGACAACATAATTATATATATATATATATGTCATATATATAATTATATATATAATTACTATATATATATACAGAAAACTTCTAAGAAATTTATTTAAAAATCATTAGAATGAAAAAAAATCATTAGAGTGAATAAATATAATAAGGCCCCAGAATATAAGATTGACATATACAAATCATTTCTATTTTTAGATATAAGCAAAAAACAATTGAGAATGAAATTTTTAAAAATACCATTTGTATGCGACATCAAATACATAAGATACTTAGGAATAAATCTAAACAAAGATATACAAGACCCATATACTGAAATTTCAAAAATATTGGTGAGAAAAACTAAATAAGTCTTAAATGGAGAAATACACCGTGTTCATGAATTTAAAGTCTCCATGCTGTTAAGATATCAATTCTCTCAAACTGGTCTACAGAATGAACACAATAAAATAGAAATACCAGACTGCATTTTTATACAAATCAACAAGCTGCTTCAAAAATGTATGTAGAGGTGGGAGCAAAACCAACACCTGGCTCGGAGCAGTAGCCTCGCTGCGGCCACCGAGGGTTTCTCTGGCCAGTGTTGCTCCCACCAGTCTACAGCACGGGAAATATCTTCGCTAACCTCTTCAAGGGCCTTTTTGGCAAAAAAAAAAAGAAATGCTCATTCTCATGGTGGGCCTGGATGCTGCAGGGAAGACCACTATCCTGTACAAACTAAAGCTGGGGGAGATGGTGACCACCATTCCCACCATAGGCTTCAACGTGGAGACCATGGAGCACAAGAACATCAGCTTCACCGTGTGGGATGTGGGTGGCCAGGACAAGATCCGGCCTCTGTGGTGCCACTACTTCCAGAATACATGAGGTCTCATCTTTGTAGTTGACAGCAATGACCGGGAGCGTGTGAACAAGGCCCGTGAGGAGCTCATGAGGATGCTGGCGGAGGATGAGCTCAGGGATGCCGTCCTGTTGGTGCTTGCCAACAAGCAGGACCTCCCGAAGGCCACAGATGTGGCTGAGATCACGGACAAGCTGGGGCTGCACTCCCTGCGCCACAGGAACTGGTGCATTCAGGCCACCTGTGCCACCAGCGGGGATGGGCTCTATGAGGGACTGGCCTGGCTGTCCAACCCGCTCCGCGCCCCCTGCCCTCACTCCCTCCTTCCACCCTGCTTTGCTCTCCTGTGGTGTGAGTGCCAGAAGCTGTCTCCACGGTCGGTCACAGTGTGCTCCACCACGCTGTAAATGTGCAGACGCAGCCTGCAGCCGGGTTTTTATTTAATGTAAATAGTTTTGTGTTCCCAACGAGGCAGTTTCTGGTACTCCTATGCAATATTACTCAGCTTTTCCTATTGTACAAAGAGAATCAACCCACCGTTCAATACTGAGAAGGGATTTGGGCACACGGGGCCTCCGGGAGTCGCTGTGTGGGACCAGCCTGGCACGGCCTCCTCTGGGCATTAGGTCTATGTTGAGATCCATTTTGGTGGTTGATTTTTAACCCAAACTCAGTGCATTTTTAAAATCGTTACAAATACAAGAAAAGGAGAACACCTGAACACACAGAAGGGAGATATGTGCCTAGTGTAGGTTCTGCAGGGGCGGCCAGAGTCCAGTCCACCAGTGGGCCATTTCCCATTGGGAACATGAGACGGGGCAGAACCAGCCACAGTCCATTCTGCATGGTCACAATAGGGTCCCTGTGATCGCTCTTGTCTCGGGTCATCCTGTATCCCCCTAGTGTTTGTGCTTGTACTTGTGCTTACACGGCCGCCCAGGAGATGGGCTGGGGGCTGCATTACCGCTCACGGACCCCTTGGAGGGACCCAAGCCTCCCTGGAGGCAGTGTGGGCACTCTGGCTTCCTCTGGGCCACCTGGGGTCTCACCAGCAGGAGTGCGGGCGGGCAGGCCAGTCATCCCAGGGCCTCAGCCCCGAGCCCCAGGAGCCCCTGTCTACATGTGCTTTCACTCCCTCAGCCTGCAAGGGTCAGATCTGCCATCGAAACAACAACCTCTACTGTCTTCTTTTGTATTTTGGTAAACACTGAAGAAGCTGGAGCTGTTCAACTTTATCTTGGGGAAGTTCTCAGAACTGGTTTATTTGGTGTCGTGGAACCTCTTACTGCTTTCAATACACGATTAGTAATCAACTGTTTTGTATACTTGCTTTCAGTTTTCATTTCGACAAACAAGCACTGTAATTATAGCTACTAGAATAAAATCTCTTAATTATTAAAAAAAAATTTATGTAGAGATACCAAGAATAGCCAAAACAATTTTAAAAAGAAGGTTAAATTTGGAGATCTTGCCCTACCTGATTTCAAAATTTATTATAAAGCTACAGTAATTAAGATGTGGTACCAGACTCAGAGAATAGAAGACATACCTAGGAGACAAAATACAGTCTCTAGAAATGGAGCTGCACATACATATAACTTTTTTTTTCTTTTTCTTTTTCTTTTTTTTTTTTTTTTTTTTTTGTTTTTGGTAAAGGCTCCAAGGTAATTTAATGGGGAAATAGAATCTTTGAACAAATAGCACAGGAACAATTTGATAACCCTATGGAAAAAAATGAACTTTAACATATACCTCCCACAATACACAGTCATTAATTTGAAATGGATCAGAGACCTGAAGGTAAAAGGTAATCCATAAAACTTTTAGAAGAAAATATAGGAGGAAAATCTTCAGAATCTTGGTATAGCCAACCAATTTTTGGAACATAGAAGGCATTTACAAAGAAAACAAATGATAAACGTCTTCAGAATGAAGGTGTATGCTCTTAGAAAGACACCATAAAGGGGCATCAGGGTGGTTCAGTCTTTTAAAGCGTCCAACTCTTGATTTCAGCTCAGGTCATGATCTCAAGTCCTGGGATTGAGTCTGGCATTGGGCTCCTCACTCAGTGGAGAGTTGGCTTGGCTCCCTCTCCCTCTGCCCCTCCCCCCGCTCTCTCCCCCCCCCCTCTCTTTGTCTCTCTCTCCCCCCCAAATAAATAAATAAATCTTTAAAAAAAAAAAAAAGACACTGGGAAGAAAATGTACAAGCAAGCCAGCAGCACCAGGAGAGAATATATACAAAATATGATGGGACACCTGGGTGGCTCAGCACTTGACTGTCTGCCTTTGGCTCAAGGCCTGATCCAGGGTCCTGCATCATGCTCCCCATAGGGAGCCTGCTTCTCCCTCTGCCTGTGTCTCTACCTCTCTTTCTCTCTATCTCTCATGAATAAATAAAAATCTTAAAAAAAGATGACATCGTGCCATCTTTCAATTCCCAAATGTATTATTGATAATATATTTCATATAATCTATAATAATTACAGAATATATGTAATAGAGAGTATATTTGTGACTTATGTAGCATTTGTTTTCTATTATCTATTACATCATATTTATTCTTATTTATTTTTGAAACATTTATTTATAATTATGAAAACAAAATATATCACATATTATATTTTAGCTTTATAAAATACAAAATCTTTGTTATTTTGTCCAAGTTTGTTTCAGATTAACTGTGGCCTAATAAAATAAATGAACATAAAAATGCAGATTCATGTGCCAATATGCATAAATACAAGCTTCTAAAAATGCACAATTGTTTTACATTGTTCTAGGTGTTAGCGTGCCGCCTTGTCAGTGATGAACACTGTTGCAGAATTTAAATTCTTGGCATCATGAAAAGTATGCTCAAATGATTATTCATATTTAGCTCACGATTCAGAAACAGCATTATGGTAAAATACTGCTGTTGCCTCAAAACTACACACAAAGCCCAGCTAGCTACTGAACAAAGCAGCCTTCTTTAATAACTTTATCACTTTTAGTGCCGGACCTCAGCTTAACAGAGCAAATTGTGTCTTAACAATAAAATAATAATGCTTGCCATCCTAAAATCACCAAACATTTATGACTTTGAATGCCTTTTGCACATCTTAAATACCATTCATTATCCTTATTTCCCACACTATAACCTTCCTTCCGTGTAAGTGCTTAAAATGTATACTCTCTGCTTCTACCTGCTGCACCTTTCTTTGGAAACTCCAAGTCCAGGAGCTGAGAAAAATATGCTCAGCTATTAGGAATAGAAAGGAGGCTATAAATATACCTTTGCTTTCTCCACCAAAATACTACTTTTCGCTAAACTTCTTAACTCAAGAATTTCATTTTTTATTGCCTTAGCAAGGTCTGGCGTTAGCAAATTAAATGCCTGCAACCCCACTACTGGGTGGAACTCAGGTTGGGCTCTGAGATACACAGAGGCTGGATGGAAAGGGCAGCAGAATGCCATTGAAAGAGCAAGGGGTTGGGGGCCTGCGGGCCTGAGTTCACGGACTCTGGTCAAACTTCTTGGCTCTCTAAGCCTCTACCTGCTGGTCCGCAAATTGGAGGTGACTTCCACCTTGCAGGGTTCCATCAGAACTGTTATACAGAGCAGGTAGCCCATGTCTGGGAAACTGCAGTCCCCCAATAAATGTTAGTTCCTTCTCCCCAGCTCCCTGTCTGCAAAAATCTTACAACCGTGGGGGGAAAGATGAGATTACTGGGACAACTGGTAAATCATTTGGGAGAAGAAAAAAATTCAAGGTAAATCCCTATATTTCATCAAAACACATTCAGATGAATTAACGACCTAAAAGTTGAAATGAAATGATTAAAACTAACTAGAATAAAAAAATCAAGGTTGCAGTTTTACCACTCTAGACCGAGAAAGCCCTTTCTCAAGCTGAACAGGAAGGGTAAAGCTAAAGAAAATATTGATACAGTGACCCTGGGCAAAAAATTCCACGTGTAAAACAAAAATTCTCAAAGTTAAAACATAAAGAGCCACCTGGGAAAAATATTTGCACTTCTTATGACAAAAAGCTAATATCTATATAAAAAGCTCTTCAAAAGCAATGATAAAAAGACAAGCACCTTTAAGGGGGGAAAATGAGTCAAGGAGAGGAAAGATAATTCATTCAACGTTCAACATATTGGAGCTGCTTCTATGTCTCAAACACTCGCCTAGGAACAGGAGATGGAAAATGGGCAGATGACAGTCTCAACTTGCATGAGCTGATCTTCTTGTAAACAAAGAATAAATACAAGAGGAGAAAACAAAAACTTTAACTATTAAGGGACCCAAATTAAAATAATGAGTTCCCACCTTCCTGGGCAAAGATTTAAAAGATTGTGGGGCAAGTGGATGAGCCAGTACATTTTAGAAGCTTCAAAGATCGCTTACTATTTCCCAAAAATTCACCTGTTAGGAACTTGTCCTGAGGACATCTATAAGGATGCAGGGTATGAGTATAAATATTTCAGGGCCGTTTTTAATAATGACAAACTGAAAATCACCCAAATGTCCACCAATAAGATGCTGATTCAATAAATTACAGAAGATCAATACAATGAAATACAACACAGGCATTTAAAAAAATCCTAGCATTAACAAAGTATGTCCACAACGTGTTGTTAAATAGAAAGAGCAGGTTTTAAAAGTACATTTATGGTGTGGCACCATGTTTATCTCTAAATATATATGTGTAGAGTTGGATATCTTTAAGCATAAAAACGACTCCTGGATGCCCCTCCATCAAAATATTATATGAACAGAAGACATCTTTGGGTGGAGTGTTCATGGTTATCTTTTTTTAAGATTTTATTTATTTATTTATCTATCTATCTATCTATCTATTTATTTATTTATTTATTTATTTATTTAAAAGAGAGCAAGAGGGTGAGCAAGGGAATATGAGCAGAGGGGAGGGGCAAAGGGAGAGGGAGAAGCAGTCTCCTCGCTGAGCAGGGAGCCTCATGCAGGTCTCAATCCCAGAACCCTCGGACCATGACCTGCCCCCAAAGGCAGACACTTAACCTCCTGAGCCAGCCAGGTGCCTCCATGGCTGTTTCTTTAAATATACATTTTACAGGTGGTAAAATATATAATATATATAATGTTTGCAATAAGCATTATTTCTACAATCAGAAAAATGCTAAAACTATTTGCATGAGAGGTTTTGTTTGTTTGTTTTGTTTTCTTTTTGTTTTTATTTTTTAAAGCTTGCTCAGATAATGAAACAGTGGACAGGGGCATATACATTCCTGGAAAAATACCCTATTTAATGGGAAGCACCCAGAAGCACCACATCTCCCTCCTCATCTCAGGCCGCCAAGAGGTATCTTTGCCACAACCAAGTCACAGAACATGACAGCCTCGGTGACCCAAAACACCAAACTTTGGGGACGACGGGAGAGTTGTATTCTAAACAAGGTTTACAACCAGAAGGAAAAGGGTCCCCAGGGGCCCAGCGGGCAAGTTGAGGGAACACTTACAGCACCTGTGAAACCACTGCGTGCTCAGCCGCTAAATATTCACCGCACGGACCACAAAGGCCCAAGTAATTGAAATTAGAACTGCTCTTTATCCATAGCACTCAATTTTTAATATATAAAATCCAGCTCTAAATCCCATTTATGGAAATCGGTTACAACTAAATGACAAATCTCACAGTGGCCCATGGAGCTTCCATGCTCTCTGGTCTCTGTCCAGGAAGCAACGAAATTATTTTTATTTCAGACTCATTAAATTTTCTGCCACCGGCAGTAACATTTAGTCCCCATCAGGAGTCCTGGGGGTTATCAGCATTTCTGCCTCGTCCCTTCCCATTTCAATTTTTTATAGAAATAAGGCCTTTTTATCTCCAAAAATATGCATATCATATTCATAACTAACCCCTTTTTAAAAATAGCTCTTCTGACTCACCTCATTAACAGTATAAAATTCACTCATCAAATGCATAGTGTTAGCCAGTGAACTGCTATTCTTTTAAAAATAAATAAATATATATATGTATATATAGTCAAAAGGTTTAATTCAAAGGTGGTTTTTTATTTCCCCAAAGGTACTGCTTTGCTTGGTAACATGCCCGAGAAGTTGCTAGAAAGGAGAATTCTCAGACAGCAATGACATACATTTTAAGAGGTGAGAGGAATGCAATGGAGGTGGTTTCAGAACCATTTCCACCCATTTTGCGGCCTTTTGCTGCTTTCCATGGTGTGTGTGGCTACGAGGGAGGTGACCCCATCTGCACAGGGCACCTGCACTAGGAGTAGAAGAATTCCGTTCCCCTCTTCCTTTGTGCAACCCCGAGAGCAGATTCCATCCATTGGGCCAAGGAGAACTAAGTTGAGCTCCAAAAGTGCCTGATGTCCTCCTCGCCAGGTCTCACCTCTAGTGTCACCAATTCTGAGACACCTCCAGGAGGCCGGATTGGAGCTGGAAGTCCTAGTCCCCGGTCCAAGCTGTGACATGAGTCCAAGCATGTGATCTCATTCACATCAGTCGGCTCTCAGTCTCCCCATCTGTAAAATGGGGGGATTGGACCCACATGCAAGCTGGGGTTTTTCTACTTGCAAATCATGTCAAATCCAAAGCTACACCTAAGATTTCTGCAGATTTCCAGAGTGGTGGGAACTAAGGGGATCACGTTCTTAGGTGCCTTGGAACTTCTGCACTGGATCAACCCAGATGGGAGTTTCTAGAAGCTCCCCAGCAGTTCTGCCAGTAGGCAAAGACTGACAACCACGGAGCTCCTCCCAGCTCCAGGAGCAGGAGCTGGACTTACATTTGACTTTGAAGTTACTGTCCAAAAAGTTCTGGGGGGAAATACTGTCACTGCGACCCAGATTAAAGACAATCCTCTTGAGAGAAGATGAGAGAACAAAAAAAATGACTTTCTACCCAGCATCAAACACAGAAACAAAGGCAGCCCAAATCTGTGTCACCGGGAGGGACTGCAGGACACAACCCAAAAAACGACTCAGTAAATGCCTGGGCAGCTGCCATGACCAAACCCTAATTCACACCCTGTGGCTCTTCCTTTGCCTGGAGTGGCTCCAGTCTGCAGCTGGTGATCAGGGCTTCTCCCAGGCTTGGCTTTTCTGCCCACTACTGCATCCTTGGTCCCACAAAGTCCTGCCCTCCAGAGACAGACCCTCCCAGTGTGAAAACCTGGTAAAGCAACCCTGGTATCTGACTCATCACAAGGTCCAGAAAAGACGAGCACCTCGTGGGGGTCCTGAGTTCATCCAAAGACACCGTCCTCTTCTCTTTCCTTGGCAAAACTCCACAGAAAGGAAATTGGCTCCAAAATCACGCCAGGAGGAGAACGTCCCACAAGGAAAGAGCATTCTTAAAATAGGATAATTTGAGATGGGTTTATTTACAAAGGTACTACTTGCAGAGGTGTGGCTAAGACAACCAAAGGAATAGTGTCATAGCAGCTGAGCTGTTACAACCCCTAATCTGAAGGTCCAAAGAGAGGATGCTGTAACTGGCGTATGTATTTTTTATATAATATATTGCATATATTATTCTGTGTTATCTATTATATAATTATTATATGTGATATAATACATTGTAATGATTATATATAATTATATAATATTTAACTATAACTTATAACTTACAGTTCTATAATTACAACATCATAATATAATATTATCTATAATACATATTCCATTATAACAGAGATAGGGGCATGTATACATACAGATATAGTCTTGCTCTAATCATACTCCTCAATTGAGCAGTAACATTAAAACCATGGTGTTGCCTGGTATTACTCCCATCAGCAACACATAAGGCAAAAAATATCATAATTTTGTCCATTTCACCAACCCAAATTGGAGACTCAAACCTCAAATATAAATATTTTGGATATAAGAACCAATAGCACATATTCTGTGTTAATTCTTACACTGGTCAGTTTCCAATAATAAGTGGCTTCCCACTTATTAGTCAAATATCAACGTAAGATAACACAAAAACATATAGACTTACTTGAAAACTGTAAGCCACATGACTTATCAATATTCACACTCTTTGATCAAGGTGAGTCAACAGCACTTTGACATCATCTTACGTGTGGTGCCAGTCACTAGCTGCCCATATATTGTTAGAGTACGTTTGAGAGTTTGCCCGGATTAGCTGCATATAAAGCCATCTGTGTATTGCCTTCCACCTAAAGATGAGTTTTCATGATAATACTGTTGAATCCATGACTTTGACAGAAATTGAAATATCTCACTCTTCCATGCCATTTTCTATTTACATGTAAATTACTTAGAAAAGTGCTAAAAATCCCATTTCCAGACCTGACCCTCTCTTGGCCTTCAAAGCCGAATATTTAACTGCCTTCTAGAACTTTCCACCTGACCATCTCAGGTATATCCAGCTTATAATGTCTGAAATCAGATTCCCTGACTCCATCCCTTTCCCTTCTGGTGACTCCCCACCTGCTTCTGAGTTCCTTTTCTCAAAAAAAAAAAAAAAAAGACAACAGTGTGGCCATCAGATCACACCCACACCCACACACCTGAATGGTAGCTACATCACTCAATTCCACAGATTTGGCATGTCTCAAATCCTGCCCTCTTCTCCTCTTTCCCTGATGTCCCCGCGACTGCCACGTAGGGGCAGCAACTGATGCCCCTGGTCTTTGCTTCTGTGTGTGTGTGTGTGTGTGTGTGTTTGTGTGTGTGCGCGCATGCAGCCTCCAGGAGTGTAGCTCTGCACCCCACCTGCCTTGCTCCTTCCCCTCCCCACCCTTCCCCACCTCCCCGCATCCCCCAGCCCCCTGGCTACTCCCCGGCATTAGGCCTTCGGGGTGGTCCTGCTTCTGGCTTCCATCTCGGGTGGCCGGGAGAGGGATCTGAGTGAATGAGTCGTGAGTGAGTTGTAGGATCCAGCAGTATTGGCAACGGTTCACTGTTCAATAAACATTGGATGAGTTTAACAGAAAAAAAAAAAAAAACCCACCCCAATTCATGATCCCACAAACTCGTCTGGAAATTTTCTGTAACAATAGCCACAGCCACCATTGTATTGAGCTCTTCGTAAGTTTTACCTCATCTCTCTCATTAGACAGTTGCAGCAATCTTATGAGAAAAGTATATTAGTTCCGCATTTATTTAACAGTTGGAAAAATCTGAGACATTTCTAAGTTCAGGTCCTATCACTGGCAACTGGCAGAGGCAGAATTTGAACCTGGTTGGCCTGACTCTAGAGTCTACACACTCAACCACTGACACTGTCCCCCACCTTTAAACCCAGAGAAAAGGGGACACCTGGGTGGCTCAGCAGTTGAGCATCTATCTGCTTTTGGCTCAGGGTGTGATCCCAGGGTTCTGGGATTGAGTCCTGCATTGGGCTCCCTATAGGGAGACTGCTTCTCCCTCTGCCTATGTCTCTGCCATTCTCTCTTTCTGTGTCTCTCATGAATAAATAAATAAAATCCTTAAGGAAAAAAAAAAAAAAAAACAGGAGAAAAGGACTGGCAGTCCTCGCACCAATCCCCTCAGGAGGGGTCTGAGATAGGAGAAGGAGAGGGACAGCAAAGTCAAGATTTTCGATTTGCATTCTCAATACTATTTTATACGTTTTGGCAATAAAAATGTATTTTTGTGACTTGTGTAATTTTAAAATATTAAAATTTTGAAACAGGGTTCCCTGGGTGGCTCAGTGGCTTAGCACCTGCCTTCAGCCCAAGGCATGATCTTAGAGTCCCGGGATTGAGTCCCACATCGGGCTCCCTGCATGGAGCCTGCTTCGCCCTCTGCCTGTGTCTCTGCCTCTCTCTCTCTCTCTCTCTCTCTCTCTCTCACATGAATAAATAAATAAAATCTTTAAAAAATAAAAATAAAATAAAATTTTGGAACATGTATTTTATTCCATTGCACTAAAAAAAAAAAAAACTTGATTATCTTCCTCTGTGCATACCTTCACTCTGTCATTGTGCTATCCTGAAACATGTCCCACTGCAAGGTCCTGAATACACAATTTGTCCCCTCAAGAGCAGGAGCACATCTTGCTTACCTAGACACACCTAGGTACCCCTCCAAGACCAGCCATCAAGGCAAAGTCCCTAAACACATGTGCAGTGTAGGTGAGGTCCTGTCAAAAAGTGGCAGGTTTATATAGACAATGGCTCATCAAGCCAAAAGTATCTTCCAGAGGCATTCATGACCTATACAGTATGGTCACATGATTTAAGCCTGTTTTCCAGGCACCACTGATAATAATCCCCCCTCTTTTATGTTCAAAAGTACCTCATATGCCCACCTGTCCTGAGCACAGACTCTGGTTACCTGGCCCATGACCCATGTGTTACTCCTTGTGATCCTGTCCCACCCAGACTCCAGTCACAGCAGTGCACCCTGGTCTTTGAACAAGCCAAAATTCTAAGCCACTAATCAATTCAAAAGTGTCAGCCTCTACAGGAACCGCAGAGCTCCAGGCTGGTGGAGGCAGCCATTGGAACCTGGCATCAGCAGAAAGTTCCCATTAGAAATTCTTATAAAGGCCAAGTTGAGCTTTAGTCTCCCAGTTATATGCATTTCACTGTCTAGCTGGTCTCTCTACCTGGATGGTGGGCATGGAGCATCAGTTAGAAGAGATTTCTCATTAGCCCTCTCCTCAGCACCTGTGGGTTTTGGTCATTATAGGTCAAAGGCAGGGCCAGGGCTTCCTTAAGACATGTGGAAAGGGGGTGTAATGACAGGTGGCTGGGCTTCACGCTATCTCATACCTTCCTAACTTTGGAAACTCGACAAAAATGTTTTCACATCGACTCAATCATAAACATTTATTAAGTCATTACCAGAAGCCTGGCATGATGCTATGAAACTTACTCTATTTCTTTACTCAAATCAAACCTCATTTTCCATAAATGATATGAAAGAGATTTACAACACAATATAATACCAAATGAAATTTTTGGTAAAAATTTTAAAATAAAGTATAACACCAACAAAAGCCAGAACCAGAGAAAATATAAATGAGAACAGAAGACCCATGCCAGAGTAGGCAAGCCATCAAAACACAGGTGTGCTGCAGCCATGAGCCCTGCAGTGAATCTAATTCTAAATGCAGATTTGGCTATGAGCTCTAGCAAAGAAAACAAGGAAGTGTGGTGCATTCTCATCTGCAGGATACACTCTCATCTAGCATGCAAATACACCCTGTTTAGCACAATTGGTTTGTATACCCAGAAACATATGTCTACATGCATATGTATATATACATACATATACAGAGCCTGCCTGAACTTAAAAACACAAGGTTATCACAAAAATAGAGGTGGAGTGTCTGGCAAAGATCCCCTCCCTTCAGGGCAATGATTTCCAACCCTGACTATGCATCAGACTGTCTTAGGAGCTTTGAACAAATGCCGGGGGCCCAGGCACCACCCCCAGAGACTGATTTAAGCAGGCTGGCATGGGGCTTGGCAAGGGTAATTTTTTTTTTGGCATGGATAATTGTTAAGAGCTTCCCAGAGGATTCCCAAACGTAGGATGTTTGAGAACCACTGATTTAGGATCAGCCCTAAAGAATCCTAAAGTAGAATTTTTAAAGAAATTTAAGGGAAATTTAAGGCAAATTCCATTACCTTCCCTAGTTTTCAAAAACCTAGTGACCTCTGTAGCCTGAAACTTTTGTGCAAAGCCTTTTCTGAAACCCTGGGCTTGGTCAGGAGTCCATGCTCTGTGCACCCCTAGAACACCTTCCCTTTCCATTTTCCTCTCCACGCCAGGCTGCAATTGCTTCACTTTGTCTCCCACTTGACTCTAAGTTCCCCAAGATGACGAGTCTGTGTGTGCCTTGCTCACCACCATCGCCCAGTGCCCTCCTGGGAGCAGCACACACTGCAGACATTCAACCAGTTGGTGTTGGATCAGTTAATTTGGACTCCTAAACTCTCCTTCTGCATACAAGAAACTGACCACAATATTGCTTATGAAATACAACACCTACTAGAAATCTCAAAACAGATGCAGCTCTGCCAAGGAGGATGTAGAGAAAAAGAATGTTAAAGTTAGTGCTTTTTTGAGAAAGGGAAACAAACCATAAGAGACCGTTAACAATAGAGAACAAACTGAGGGTTGATGGAGGGGAGGTGGGTGGGGGGTGAGCATTAAGGAAGGCACCTGTTATGATGAGCACATGTTATGTAAGTGATGAATCACTAAATTCTACTCCTGAAATCAATATTACACTATATGTTAGCCAACTAGAATTTAAATGAAAATTTGGAAGAAAAAATTAAAAAGTGATACACAGCTATAAAGAATAAATAAAAGACAGAAAAAAGAAAGCCAGTGCTTTCTTGAAAGCAGTCACTAGATATTGCACCCAGAGAGACATCTTGGAAAAAGTAGGACCATTGAAAGAATGAAAATACAAACCAGAGACAGAGGGAGGATATTTGCAAAACACACACCTTAAAAAAGGCCAGCTTCCAAGATACACAAAGAACTCTTAAAATTCAAAAATAAGAAAATGAAAATAAACAGTTAAAAGATGGGCAAAAGATCTGGACATCTCTCCAAGAAAGATATACAGATGGCAAATAAAGATATGAAAAGATGCTCCACATCCTGTGTCATCAGGGAGTTGCAAATTAAAACTGTAATAAGATACAGCTACATGCTAATTATAATTAGAACAACCAAAATCCAACACACTGGCCACAACAGAGGCTGGCAAGAATGCAGAGCAACAGGAACTCTCATTCATTGTGGGTGGGAATGCGAAGTGGTACAGACAGTTTGGAAAACAATTTGGCAGTTTTTACAAAGCTATACATACTCTTGCCATACAATCCAGCTGTCTTGCTCATTGGTATTTACCCAAATGAGTTGCAACTGAGGTCCACACAAGAACCTGCACTCAAATGTTTGTAGCAGCCTAATTCATAAATGCCAAGCAACAAAGACGTCCTTTAACGGGTGGATGGACAAACAAACTGAGATATATCCATGCGATGGAATATTATTTCATGATAAAAATGAGCTGTCAAGCCACAAAAAGTTCTGAAGGAACCTCAAAATGTATATTGCTAAGTTTAAGAAATCAGTCTGAAAAGGCGACATACTGTATGATTCCAACTATATGACATTCTGGAAAAGGCAAAACTATAGACAGTAAAAACATCAGTGGTTCCCAGGGGTTTGGGAGGAGGAAGGAAAAATTAGGGGAGCACAGGGGATTTTGAAGGCAGTGAGACTGTACTATTTGGGAATAGCCATTTTTATAGGGATCATTTTACATTTGTCGAAACCCCTAGAACTACAAGATAGAGTGAGCCCTAATGTCAACTACTGACTTTAGTTAATAATATGTCGATATTGGTAATATATTGATATACGTACCAGGCTATCACAAGATGTTACCAGTAGGGAAGACTAGGGCCGAGTTGGGGGAGGTGATATGGAAACTCTGTACTTTCAGCTCTGTACTTTCTAGAAGTCTAACATTTCTCTAAAAAATAGTCTGTTGATTAATATTTTAAAAGAAATAGGACACAGCAGTTCAGTTTTTGAAGGCCTTCACTCACGAAACCTGACTTCCCAGCACACCATGCACACACCTGGGATCAGATCATGTTGTGGGAATAACACACTAGAAGACCAGGTGGAAGGGGTTATCTTTCTCTTACTTCTATAACTAAGCCCTTGTGGTGGGGGTCTCTCTGGCAGCAGGTGGGACTGAACCCCATGGATTAGCCAGATGAAGAATGGGATGGAGAACAGTCACCGATGGGGGCACTAGAGGCACCCAGCAGGGGGTGGGGGGCAGGAGGAGACCAAGGTCAGATACTTGGACCTGTAGTCACAGCAGCAACAAATTCAGGCCCTTCATTCCTCAACATTTGTTGGTTTTTTTTGATCTGCACAAGCCTTCTTTTTATTACTTACAATATAACTATTCCTTTTCCTGTTACCCAGAGAAAGAACTTTCTGGGTCCTTCAAAATAGCAGCATAATGTTAAGGAACGTAGGCTCTGGAGACAAACTTGAGTCTGAAATTTGAGTCCAGGAACCCTGCCATTTCCTAGCCACATGACGATGTAGAATTTGGTTGAGTACCTCATCTGTAGGATCGAATCATCATGATACCTCCATCAGACAGGGGAATGAGATGATGCATGTAAAAAAAAAAAACAACAACAACAACAAAACTGAGCACAGCAAGAACTCAGAAGCAATAGCATAATAAATGGTAGCTATTATATTTATTATCTCAAACCCTATACTTATTCCACAATGCTGTGAGGTCTCTCCACAGCTGACAGATGGTAATCATTAATGCTGGAAAACGAAGATATTATGCTCTCTGCTGCTGTCACTTCTATTCCATAGCAAACGAACCTGGTACCATGTTAACCCTTCAGCCATCATTTCTAAGGCAATCCAAGCTGTACTTCTCAAATTCTACACTTCCAAACCTCCACCTGGCAGATCTACACCATTTCTTCCACTTACATCTAGCAGTAGCCACCTCAATCTATTTGAATAAAATCAATGAATCTATATAATGTAGAAAGTGCACCAATTTAAAAAAATTAATGTTATGAGAAGGGTTTACCCTGGCAAAATTACAGAGCAAGATAAGTTTGTTTCCCAACTGTTTCCCCATCAGGGGCCTCCCCATCCCTATCCAAACTGGAAGCCTTGATGAGGTGGGAGTTGATAAATGTTTACGATGCTGGGCTTCCTGGTGATATCTTCTCATAAACAGGGCATTTTAAGAACCAAAAGAGCCGGGCAGCCCTGGTGGCCCAGTGGTTTAGTGCCGCCTTCAGCCCAGGCCTGATCCTGGAGACCTAGGATCGAGTCCCACATCAGGCTCCCTGCATGGAGCCTGCTTTTCCCTCTGCCTCTCTCTCTCTCTCTCTCTCTCTCTCTCTCTCTCTCTGTCCCTCTCATTAATAAATAAAATAAAATCTTAAAAAAAAAAAAAGAGCCTTGGATTTTAAAGAATGAATCTAGACTCTCTAGCTATTGCTTGGGAGAAATCTGAGACAGGAAAACCTTTCTGGTACCTTTTATATCCTACCAACGTGATTGTCTGTCTAAGGTCAATCCAGAAAATTTCACCAAATTGCCTTAAAATCCAGGCCAAGAGGGCTATGTTCACAGAAATTTCATTCCAGAAACATAACATTGAAATTCTTCCCAAGATGTCATCTAATTAGTTCTCAGCTTTTGACCAGGATTTCTCCTAAGCACTCTGGCCACGTGGCTGGTGAGCTGATTCCGGAAGGTCTGTGGATAGTTGATTAAGCCCCAGATATATCTAGGGACTACAAAAGCAATTAGAATAGCAGGGGAAGTGTGCTTAACTTCATTATTGCTGGTGCTCAGCCAAAAAAAAAAAGAGTCTCCACACAAAATATTAATGAAAAGTAGTTCCAGATTGGGGAAATGCAAATAACGTTTCAGCTGTTGATTTTTTGTCACCAACCCAGCAAAGCTGAGTTCGATGGCAAATTTTTCTCTGCCAGTCACTTTGAAGTGGCTCAGTTGCCAGGCTAACCAATTGGAACTTGGAGCCAAATTTTATTGTCCCCTGCTCTACCCATTAATAATAGCAGGAGGACAATAATTCAAAATAATTACAGAAGTGAAAGGTAGTAATTAGCAGTACAAATTAGCTATTAAATGATTCAGAAATTTCAAAGTGAGAAGATGACCTTTTCACTTCTTATCTGGCAGTGACAAATGGGGTTCTGATTTGAGAAGAAAAATAAAGCACCTTAACACATTAATGGATTTTCTTCACCTTTCAATGGGAACTGGGCCAACTTAATTAAAAACATGGTAGAAAGCATGAGTTTCAGGATATTCCTTGGTGGCTTTCTCACCTGCCTACCTGGAAGGGTCACCTTCCCTTCCATCCCAACCCTCTGACACCTTTCCTCATAGCTATAAAAAGGAAAAGTGGAAATTTCAACTGCATAATATTTTAGTCAACTAATAATTTAATAAACTTGTGTTATAACATGTCCCACTCTAATTAAAAATTATTGGCTGAATATTCACATGCTGGGTAGTCATTAATTCCTCTAAAAAATCATTTCACTTCACAATAAACATGGCATTGTGGTTCTACTCTTGAATATCTTCCCTCTGAAAGCATTGTCAGGTTTTCTTACCATTTCACCTGCTGAGCAAAATTACATCTATTCCACTGTGAAGAGCTAACCATGCTACTCATCTCTATTGATTATGTTAACCTGAATTCATGCTAAAAACACCTTCAATTGCTCCTCCTCTTGGAAAAGGCACCCTGGGCTCTAGAATTGTATGTTCTTTCCATATGACAAAGTCTTGTTTGTCACTTTGCTCTTGATGCAATTGCAAGCTGGGATATTTTTTTACACATCAAGGTATGAAAAGCCTTTTCTGCACTTTATTTTGAAGCCCAAGATCTTGATGTGAGAAAACACAATGCCACAGGGTTGACATGGACAGAAAGGTGATTATTTCTTTAACTCAAAGCAGCAGGTGAACACAGTGATCCACATTATACCCATTTGGTTTCTACCTGAGAGTAGAACTCAGAAGTACCAAACTTTAGAGGCAAAAGGCATCTTAGACTTAAGTCAAACCCATGCTTATAAAGGAGGAGACAAAGGCTCATAGTAGACATTGGGTTTGCCCATCATCACACAGCTAACTGGGGGCAGAGCCAGCCTGATTCCCAGGTCACCACCGGGAATCCTCCTCTGAGGCTAGAATTCCTTGTTTCCACATGCTACTCTTCAAAGGTCTCCCCATTCCTGAGCTGGCCATACATTGCAAGATTCATTTGCAGATTCCCATATGTGAATTCACCTACTTGCTAAAATTTACTTGTAACCCCCAAATCATTGCAGCACTGTTGTGATTATTCTAATCACTTTTGTGATTATTCCAGGCATGTACAAAGCAGCAAAAAAATTGAGTCACCTGACATGCATGCTCCTAGCATGAGGCTCCCCTCTGTCCCCTTGCTGCAGTTCTCACTACGGCCCATTTAATGCACTTTTTTTTTTTTTTACATTTTTGTGCTTTTTATTGTGATTTCACTGTTTAAAATGTCATACATTATAGTGCTGAAGCACCATCTAGCATTTCTAAGGGCAAGAAAGTGGTGGTGTGCCTTACAGAGAAAATACAGGTGGCAGATAAAAGCTGCCTTCAGGCATGAGGTAAAGTGAGTTGAGTGTTACTTAATCAACAGTATATATTACATAGTTGTCTTTAAAAAGAAACACACATAAAACAAAGTTATATATCAATTGGTTGACAAAAGTCTTGTGACCTGAGGCTCACAGGAACCTAACCCTATATTTCTTCTAGGAACCACGGTTCAGTATTTGCTAATTCACAGCAACTTTATAAACCATGAATTCCATTAATAACAAGAATCGCCTGTATACATGAATAGGACATCAACACGGACAGGAGAACCAGAGAACAAAAGTATTAAAACAAGGCAGGGCAGGTGGGAGGATCACATCCAGGTCATGGGCAGGTGCATCTGCAAAATGAGGCAGAGTGTTTATGGGAACTCTCCTTTGTGAGTGGCTCTTGGTTTATAAGTGCTTGTTGGGTAGAACCAGGTCCCTCAAGTGGGCGTTGTGCAAGTCTATCACATGCCTGCTCCTGAGCAGGAGAGAGGCCAGCATGAGAAAATGTATTATCAGCTCAACAATTATTTCTGAAAGCAGAGGAGCAAGCCTAGGAATTTCAAGAGAGCAGAATCTCAGCTGATGTGTGCATTAGTCTCTCTTCCTCAGACTGTCTTTCATGTTTGGGTTCACTCAGGGCTTTCTTCTGGCTGAGCCTCCTGTGACCCTGGTTGTGGCATTAGTCTTTGATTCTTACAGGAAAAGCAGACTGCAGAGTTCTCTCTCCGGGAAGTCACAGTAAAAAGCAGAGTCATTAAAAACCACATTGATGTTCAGCATTTAAGTGCGTGTTTTCAAAAACTGTTAGTACACACACATAAATGATATTTGGAAGAACATACACCAACTATTAGCCAGTGGTTTCATATGGAGGATATAAGTACAAGGGGTTTTCACTTTCTACATTATTTATTTCTGTAATGTTTAGGTTCTTTATGAAAAGCCTTTATTCCCTTTTGCTATGAACTGAATTATGTTCCCCTCGAAAAAAAATATTCATATGTTGAAGTCCTAACCCCTAGTGTAACTCTATTTGGAGATAGGGACCAATGAGGAGGGAATAAAAGGTAACTGGGGTGATAAGGGTGAGGCCCTAATCCAATTGGGCACCAGCCTCATCAGAAGAAGAAGAGACACCAGAGCTCACTCTCCGCCCTGTGAGTGCACAGCAAGAAGGCAGCCGTCCGCAAGCCAGGAACAGAGCTCTCACCAGGACCCAGATTAGCTGGCATCTTGATTTTGGACTTCCCAGCTTCCAAAATTGTGAGAAAACAATTGTCTTCTGTTGAAGCCACCTAGTCTATGGTATTTTGTTAAGACAGCCTAAGCTAATACATTTTTGTAAGTGGGGGAAAAAATACGTTCACTAAATACTCCTCATTTTGGGGGCTCAGGCAGACACACTCAATACCAACCAATCTGCAGCTCTTTCTTGTCTTGTATTCTACAAAAATGTGATCCCAATAAATATTTGAAAAATATCATTAAACCTTGAAACGTACCATCAATACAGAATTAACAGCCTCTCAGCTTGATAATTTTTGTTTCTGCCTGACGATGCTCCCCTGTGGCAGATTTTTTAAAACTTGAGCACAAACATGTAACGCAGTCAATTCCAAGCCACTCAACAGAGTTTTCTGTGCATTCTCTCATCTTTTAAAACCCGCCATTGGCTGAATGTCAGCTCTGCCATCACCCATTCGGGTGGCCACTCTGGACATCGCCGCATTGGTCATCAGTTGCCCTCCTCTTCCATCCAACACAGGAGGCATCTAGGTGAAGCCTGAGGGCACTGAAGCCAGGCAGAAATGTGTGCTTTTCAAAAGAAATCAATACATCACACCCATTAGGATGGCTACTATCAAGAACCAGAAAATAATAAGTGCTGACAAAGATGTGGAGAAATTAGAAGCCCTTGTGCACTGTTGGTGGGGAGATAAATTGTTGCATCCCCTGTGGAAAACAGTATGGAGGTTCCTCAAAAAATTAAAAATAGGGACACCTGGGTGGCTCAGTCGGTTAAGCGTCTGCTGTCAGCTCAGGTCATGATCTCAGGGTCTTGGGATAGAGTCCCCACATTGGGCTCCCTGCTGAGCAGGGAGCCTGCTTCTCCCTCTCCCTCTGCCTGCTGCTTCTCCGGTTTGTGCTCTCTCTGTGTGTCAAATACATAAATAAAATCTTTTTTAAAAAATTAAAAATAGAACTACCCTATGATCCAGCAATCCTACTTCTGGGTATATATCCAAAAGAATTGAAATCCACATCTTAAAAAAGATATTTGCATGCCCATATTCACAGCATCATTATTCATAATAGCCAAGAACTGGAAGTATCCAAAATGCCTCTCAACAAATAAATGGGCAAACAAAATGTGGTATGTACATTCAACAGAATATTATTCAGCCTTAAGAGGGAGGAGAATTCTGATATACCCTACAACATGGAGGTGCCTTGAGGATAGGGTGTGGTAGAGGTAATTACTGCCAAGTCCTCCTAGGGGAACAATAATGCCCTGATTCTTGGCCTTGGTGCTGGTTCCACAGGTGTGTTCACTCCATGACATTTGTTCAAGCTACACTTAAGGGTATGTGTGCATATTATACTTCATTAAAAAGTTTCTTTGGGAATTCTCAGTGTGAACACTGTACATCAACTGACCAGTGGATCAACTGACCAGAAGCCAGGAGGGACTGAGAGATAAAGCAGAATTCAGGATTTGGGAAGATTTGAGCACTTCCAGATTTTCAAATCCTAGGTATAGGTGCTTCGGTGCTGTAGAGTGAGTGCCGAGAGCTCAACCAGCTGCTCTCAGCCCCAGCTGCATGTTGGAATCACCTGGAGAGAGCTTTTACAATCCCCGGTGCCTCGGCCCTGCCTGTAAACATTTTGCTATAATTGGCCTGATAGCAGCCCTGGCATTGGGATGTTGAAAGGCTTCTTGGGTGTTCTAATGAGCATCCAGAGCTGAGAGCTGCACCTCCAGGGACTAGGTTAAGAACCTACATCATTACCTCTAATCTCTTGACTCCCTACAAAATGAGGCTCTGAGAGACTGTCATGTTTCCAAGACCACAGAGAGAATAAATGGCCAACATGGGTTAGAAGCTCAGTCTGCTACCTCCAAAGACTGCTGCTGCCTCCATAATATTCCCTAGAGTTATCCAAATGCACGAGTTTTTCTTATAACTGGTTTGCAAATTTTCCATGTGTTTTTCATCTGGCTCCCTGCTCTTCCCACTGCCAGATTCAAATGGTCTCCTCTAGCATTGTCTCCCACACAGAAGGTGTGCTTCTGTCCATTCCGGCTTTGCACACACCCCCACCCTTGTGGTCATTTCCACTGCAACTGAAAATGGCCCAGTCATTTCTTTCTTGGTTTGTTTTGTCTTTTCCCTATTCAAAGGGTAACCTCCAGGAGGGCAGGAATGCATCTATCTTACTCCCTAATGAATCCCAACACATAGCTCAGTGCCTGACATTCCCTAAGGACTCAATAACTCACTGTTGAATGCTAAATAAATGAACCATTCAATTAATATAAAATAGTTGTCCTTACCAATGTGTTCTCTCTTGGCAAGAGCCCTGCATGTCACTCAGAGCCTGTGGGCAGCCCCCCTCTAGTGGACCCTATCCATCAACCCAGAGACTTCATCATTGGTACCTGAAAGACCACAGTCCCAATCCTGGACACTTCTGCTCCAGAAATTACTGCATCAGTGTGAAATCTTGCATGCAGAGATTTACCTTCCTCTCCAGCCAGAGCACAGAGCTGACTTCTCCAGCCTGTGGTATAAAATCAGCACTCTTGGCTTTTCTAAACAATTGGCCTCGGCTTTCAACCTCCCATTGACTTAAGCCCACTATTGAAGCAAGAGGCTCATTCTGCGAGATCTAGAAAATAAGGATTTCCTGAGAAAGGATCACAAATACAAGCCAAAAGTTCTCCTGTTTCTGCTTCTCTACTTTTCGGTTTCTATTATTTATGTTTTATGTTTATAAACATAAATGTTTTATATTTATAAATTTAAATTTATATTTATAAAGGCAGCTGATAAAATTATAAATAAAACATTTGTCTTTATGCTTTCTACTTTTCTAACTGCTTCTACTATTTTAATACTGGAAATTCTGTTCTATCTCTTTTATGTTCATTTCTACAAAACCCCATTTCTGCCATTTTGCTGAGAAGCATCTGTTGTCAGATCCAGGGCATGGCTAAATGAAATACAGTCAAGTAGACTCTGAATTTACAGAGGGCTTCAACCCAGAGCCTATAATTACTAGCTCACAAAAATAATGCCTTTCCTATTTCTGAGCTCAGAGAAGCAGACTGGGCAAATAGAAATTTTTTAATTAAAGAAATTTGATATGGAACAGTTTGATTTCAAATTATAGACTTTAGGGCCTAGATGATTTTTCAGGCTTTCAGTATTTCATGTGAAATATTTTCATTTTCAGATCATGTTAACCACTGTCCAGGGCTTTCAGCACCAACTTACACTGCTGTGATTATAAATAAAAATTACAACTGCAGAGCAGAAAGGTGGCACAGTCATTGCTTTGTCTCTCCCACATGCCGATAGCAGATGTTCCAAACCCAACTGTTTACAATTTCCAAATCCATTCAACACAACTTTCCATGCAACTACCACCAACCGATCAGAAACCACATTCTAAGATTCAATCCATTTGTCTTAAGGAACAAACTCTGACAATCCCAGGTGACATATCCTGAACTCTTCTGAAATGCCCACACTCGTTTGTTTTTGCTACCGCTCAGATATGTAATGTATTCATTGATAAAAAGGAGAGAATACCTGCCCACAGAGCTATTGGAAGAATAAATGGAATCACGTGTTAAATATCTAATGATGCAGTTGGCCAAGACGTCTCACCTTCTAAACTGTATTCCTGCAAGCAACCCTTTCAGCCCAACTAATTCAACCTCTATTGCTTCAGTAGAATTAGGAACCGCTTCATGCCAGGGAAGTTAAGGTAATACTTAAAGGGCTAAATGGTGGGTATTGTAGCTGCATGTATCAAGCATGTGCCAGTATTGATGTTCCTCTATAGACGGGCCTTTAGAGAATACTGCAAATCCTCCACTAGTCTTGGCCAACGAATCAGAGTACTTCTAATGTCCCCCAGAAGCCCATCGAAATGATTGCAGACCTCCACAAGAACACTCTGGACAACCCAGGGTCATCCCTGAGAACACAGAGGAGACAAGAAACAAACAAAAGGCAGAGATGAAAACCTAGGGGTGAAGGCAGCACACAGCCAGCCCCACTTTATCCTGGCTGAAAGAAAGGCTGGTCTTCTCTGTAAGGCAGAGCCCAGGCTCTTTCTTGCCCTAGATCATGTAACTAAAGGACATGCAGCTCTGCAACACCTACGATTTGGGGAGATGGTTAAGAGAAATATAGAAAGACGTGATATGGAACGCTATGCTGAAGAAACCAGCAGTGAATAAGATGCCCATTTGGCACCAAAATAGATCGCAAACAAATAGCATTGAAGAAAAAAGGTGAGCAACAGCACGGAATTTATGACATGGTAGCATTTAGGTAAACCAAAACATATACAAAATAATATTAAATATTTCCAAGGATACATCTAAATCTATCACATATATAAATCTGTGAGAGCCAGTGCCTAGATGGGAAGGAATGGGGGGAGGGGGGAGGGAGAGGGGGGAGGCAGGCGTGGGAGCATGCAGGCCCTTCCAACACGGACAGTGGCAGTGTCTACAACAGTCACAGTGAAGAACACAACTCAGAGCTGTACCTGAGGCCCAAAAGAGAGGAGGGGACATTGACAACTCAGAAGTCCCACCCCCGCAGCTCCGCAGGAGGAAAATATAAGAAGGTATTTGTTCTTTTATGATCATTTTTTTATTTATAAGTGAAAATCACTGCAAAGGGACCAAGTATCAAGAAAAAAGCAATAAACACCTGAACCCCTGGAAGTGTCCAAATGTATTAACTAACCTAAGGCCCAAACTGAAGAAACAATTTGGCACAAGTCCCCGGAACTGTAGACACAGGTGTGACAACAGCCCCCTGCCTCCCCAGGCACCGCTCCGTCAGCCACCGTTGGCCAGACACTCTGCTACACAATACCCGTATTACCTTTTTTTTTCCCCGAGTTCTCCCTTTCTGAACTTAAATACCTACTTTAGCCAGGCCCTAAAATAACATGCATGAAATCATGATTTTGGCGTGCCAGATTTATCTTCCTCTTAAACATGGAAACTAACATAAAACTATTAAAAATTTAACATGTCACTTTTACCATCTCAAAATGCCTTACCTAATACATTCCTTAGGGTAATGCCAACTAACATACTAAAGCAACGCAGTGGGCTTTATGGCTTGTTCGAGTGACAGTCCTGGGCAGGGGAAGTCCTGGGCAGGGGAAGTGGACGGCGGGACCATCTTCCTCCACACAGCCCTGCTGTGCCCTCTGCAGCACCTGGCTGCTGAGGTCACCCTGGGGGTCATGTCCAGTCCAGCCAGCCTGCAAGGGAGAAGGACGTGGGGGAGCATACTGGGGTTGTCATGTCCAGGCCGGAAGGAGACCCCCCATATCATATCCACTCTAATTCCTTGGCTAGACTTCAGCTGTGTGGTCGCCCTTACCTTCCAGCAGAGGCTGAAGAATGTGATATAGCTACAATCTGGGAAGAGAAGAGGAGCAACCCTTTTGCATGTAGAAATCTATTCCTCACTAGTGTCTGCACATTTTGAGGAGCGGGGAGCAGCCTTTTCCTTTTGGTAACCACTCGCAGGTGCCTCACTGTAGCTAAAGATGCATGTGTCGTGCAGCTGATACAACAGCCCCAGGAGTAAGTGCCCTTTCAGGATACCTACATTTCAGTCAATAGCAGAGAAGAGGTGTTCCAACCTTTTGCTGTTACAAGAGCCAATTTAGTGAGAATCAGGAGGAACCATTAATATCCAAACAGCTCCAAGTAAGACCAGATTCTGTCTCCTGGGGAACTCTAGTCTTTGTTAAGCCAAAGCAAAATTAAGAAACATCGTTACACCTGCTCTCCAAGAACTCAGGGGATGGTACCAGTGATCCTCTTCTGGGAATCAGGGAAAAGAGGTTGGGAAAAACTTCCAGAAGGGTAGAAAAGTGCTCACATTTGGCAACAGGGAAGAGCAGAGACAAACGGATTCAGAATAGACAAGGCAACTTCAAAAATCAACAAATTCCATTTTTGCACAATTAAAACACAGCATAGAAATGGAGAGGAGAGGGAAAAGTAATTTTCTGGTAAATCACTAAGTCTGGGGAGAGATGAAGTATTACATAACAACATTTCAAATGGTGTCCTGGGAAGAGGTTAGTAAAAATAATTTATGAAATGGAAATTGAACAGAGGGGGAAAAAAAGGAAAATGAATGTCCCAGAGCAGACTCTGTCTGGAGTGCTGTGAGGAGTCAATAATTATTTACTGTTCCGCAATGACACGGTGATAGACAGCTGACGATAAATGCCTGATAAGCCTATCAGTGTTTATGACAGGAGTACTTGTTGTCAAAGCACTTCTTAGCCCAGACACGAGACAGGAGTAAGTATATCCCTTCAACAAATGGTTAGGGTGTGCTCTCTGCACCAGGAGCACTGGAGATTATATCAATTTTCTACTCCCCCTATAACAAATTATAACAATTGCAGGACTTAGAACAACACAGATTCATTATCTTAAGGTTCTGCTTATCAGAAATCCCACATAGGTCTCCCATGGCTAAGGTCAAATTGTCAGCAGAGTGCACTCCTACCTGGAGATTCTGGGGAGAATCCGTTGCCTTGACTTCTCCAGCTAATAGAAGTTTCCCACATGCCCTGGCTCATGGCCCCACTCCTCCATCCACAAAGCCAGAAACACGAAACAGACCCTGTCTCTCTGATTCTCTTTTGCCTCTTCCTTTTTCTTCTAAGGACCCATGTGATTATAAACAATCCAAGAAAATCCTCCAATTTTAAGGTCAGCTGATCAACAAACTAATTCCATCTGCAACATTAATTCCCTTTGTCTTGTGTTATGGACTGAATGTGCCCTCCCATACCCATCCTGCAAAATTCATGTGTTGAAGTCCTAACCCCCAATGTGATGACATTTGGACGTGGGGACTTCGGGGGCTGATTGGGTCATAGAGTGGAGCCCTGATAAATGAGATGAGTGCCCTTATATGAAGCGGCCAGAGAGCTCTCTTGACGCCTCTACCATGTGAGGATACAATGAGCAATCAGTAGTCTGCAACCCAGAAGCAGATCCTTAGTGGGACCTGATCACGTTGGCACCCTTATCTTGGGCTCCCGGCCTCCAGAACTGTGAGAAGTAAATGTTTGTTGTTCAAGCCACCCAGCCCATGATCTTTTTGTTTTTTGCAGTTCAAACTCACTAGGATAATATATAACCTAACATAATCACAGGTACTAGGCATTAGGACATGGGCATCTTTGGGGGGAGCTGTTATTCTGCTGACCACACGGATTATGTTGAATGAGCCATAAAACTTGCTCTTAAGACTTTCAAGCAAATAAAGCAAATGTAACACACTCCACAATAATAATGACCACTAACAGTTATTGAGTACTGGCTCCATTCTGAGCAGCATATATATTAACAAAGGGGTTGGCACACCACAGCCCACCACCTGTTTTTGTAAATAAAGTTTTATGGGACACAGCCACACCCACTCATCTATGTATTGTCTCTGGCTGCCTTCTCAATGCAACGGCAGTGTTGAGTATTGAGTGGTAGTGACAGAAACCATATGATCCATATGAAGCCTAAAATATTCACTAGCTGGCTCTTTACCAAAAAAAAAAAAATGTTTGACAAACCTATGTATTAGGTGATTATATGACATTACATTACATAACCCTGTGATGTCAGTACTCTTATTATGATCCCCATTTTACAGATCAAAAACCTAAAGCACAGAGAGGGAAAGTAACTTACCTCAAACCACACAGCTCACAAGCAACAGAGCCAGAATTTGAATTCCCCTTAATGACGCCTCTCCAGAATAACCGTAAACTCAAGCCTGGTGTATACGTGCCAGTGCAGAGGCTGCCAAACAAGAATACCCAGAGGATGGAGAGGATGAAGTGCTCGCTCATCAGGCTACACAGACGTACTAGGCCCTGTTCTAGAAACGGTGAACACCATCTCATAAGAATCCTACATAGGTATTATCATCTTCGTTGTAGAGAGGTGGAAACTGAGGCTCATAGGCCCAAGCTTGTCATAGCAGAGGCAGAGTTCAAGCCCTGGTCTGCCTGCCTCCAGAGCATCTGCTTCCCTGGCACCACGCAAGGGAGACCAAGCTTCCAGTACAAGACATCGAGGAAGCCTCCCTGGCTGGTTCTGTTTGAGCTGGACTTTGAAGAGTGGACGGGCTTTGGAGCTGCAGGGCCAGGGCTGGAGAAGTGGGAATTATTGCAGGGGAAAGGACAGCAGGCGAGAAATCTTGGAGGAGAAAGAAGAAATCACTGTGTGTTCGGTGAGTGGGGAGGAGGCCAGTTCGGCTGGTTAGAGTTAAGAACTTTAAGGGAGCAGTGGGAGGTCGGATTGAATCGATGAGAGAGCCCAATTAGGTAGGATCTTGAATGCCAAACTAGGGAGGGTGATGTTACCCTGAGAAAAGAAATTTGGGTGGCAGTTTATTTGTCCAAGTCTAAGAAAAGAGATCTAGGGTGACATAGGAGGGCTCTCTGGGACGGAAAAATCAGAGAATGGCCAAATGAAAAGAAAAAAAGCAAGGAAAACAACAGTCAGACAGGGGGCTTCGAGTCAGATGCTGGCTGAACTGGGTGATGCCATGGATGGAAATAAGGATTTAGGAGAAAAAGCTCTCTGTGGAGGGCAGATGACAGATAGTTATTCTGGGTTTGATTGTGCTATGTGCAGGGTCATAGCATTACCTCCGGGTGGGAATACCCAGGAGAGAGCTAGAAACACAGAAATAGAGTCAAGGTACATCTTGGCAATAGAAAGAGAGGTCTGCATGTGGAGTGACACTATGGAGCTGGGTGTCATTTAAGGCTCAACACACATTCTCTAGGATCTTTGCAAGGGCACATGGATTCCGTGGGTTCTCACCAGCATTGTCTTTGGTTTCAGGAGTAGAGACCAAGACCACCGACTAACATGTTTATAACATTTTACAGAATGGCCAAGCCACTTACCCAAAGTCCCCAGTAATCCATGCAAACTTGTGAGAGTACCATCAAGGACTCCCCTTCTAGTGCCGCCATCTCTATATTGACCCTAACCCTTGCTAGTCCTTCCCCCCAGAAGCAAAGTTTAGTCCTTGCAATTGGCTAATGCCATTCTAGCCGGAATCCAATTTGCCCCACTTAGTGTTGGCAAGCCTTTTTCTTTTTCGTTTTTTAAGATTTTATTTATTTATTCATGAGAGACACAGAGAGAGAGCCAGACACATAGGCAGAGAGAGAAAGACAGAAGCAGGCTCCCCCAGGGAGTCTGATGTTGCACCCTATTCCAGGACCCCAGGATCATGCCCTGAGCCAATGGGAGAAACTCAACAGCTGAGCCACCCAGGCGTCCCTAAATAAATATTTTTTAAATGCCCAGGTTTTCCCATTCAAAAAAAAAGTTATTAACAATGTGTTAGCATATTCCATTTATATCAACGTGCACTTAAGTATGTTATCTCAGCCTGGCCTTGTGTTGCAAGGGTGGATATGGGGCCACTCCAATTTCACAAATGAAAATAAACTGAAGCCAAGAGTCTCTATCACCTCATGTTCTGTTCTTTCCTTTGTGCCAGAATTCCCAAATCAGCTCCAGAGGGGCAATGAAGTAGACTGAGCATCTGAGCGCTGATGAATTATCCAGTGCTACGTGTGAGTGCTGATGATAACAGGTGCTTTTGACATGTGCTGGTCTATCAATAAAAAAAAATGTTTTAAAGACCAAGACCACAAAATCCTAAAGGGAAGATTTCAGTCTGGCATTGATCGACTTGTGAGCTATTCCCTGTTGGCATGAATTTAACAAGAATAAAAGTTTTATACCAAATGCAAGATTTTGTATTTGCATTCCCTTGGGTTCTTTTTAAAAACGTCCTTCACTTATGCCAGTAATAAGAACATATGTTCTAAATAATTCCCATGTGGACAACTGATCAGAAACAACTAACCAGCATAATAGCATGACAGTGGCTTCAAAACGCATTGACTTGGGAAAAAGACTTTAAGGGGGGAACGAATTTTCAAAGGAAATCCTGTTCTAGTCAAGCAATCAGAAAGATTTATGAATCCAAGCCTTCTGTGTTTAACAGATGGCTTCCACGCCTTCAAAGTGAACTCACTCATGTCTACCTCACTTTAGGCAAAATTAAGTAAATGGAGATACAGAGTGAAACTCAAGTAATATATGTCAATGACCAAAGTGTGGATGAGGAAACACAAATTTACCGACTCAGAGTCCCAGCGATCAGCTGGCATCATCCCTTGACCCAGGACAGCAAATGGATTGTTGAGGTCAGCTCTCTGACAGTCAGGTTGCCTAAAAATTAAGGGGGCCCCCTCTTAATTCCTTCTCATTGGAAGTGTTTGGGCTCATCACACTTGCTCTCAGGATAATTCAAAACTTAGAAGCTGGGTCCAGTAAACTCAGGAGATTCTGGTATCACAGAACCTCTCTGACTTGAAGGAGAAAGAGGTCCTAAATGTGTGGTTCTCAAGATTCTTTTGATCTATGTCCGCTTTGTTAGGGAATCTCTGGCCTCTGGGTATCCAGGGCTATGATTTTAGAAAGAGATGTAATCATTTATCCAACAACATACACTGAAAACCTACTGTCTTCCAGGCACCTCTTTGACTATTGCTTCAAGAAAATATTTATTGGAGCTTTAGCACATGCCAGGCATTGTACTTGGCCCTGGCTACAGTGTGCTGCTCACGGGTGTAAGGCAGATACAGGAATGGAATAAGTTTCAATATTCGTAAGTATTATTAATAAATTAAATAGGGGGATATGATAGGGCAGCAGATGATTGTGGGGCTCCTTTGGATTAAAAGCCGGCCTCCTCGAGGTGGTTATCTTAAGGCTAAGAAGTGAAATGTGAGAAGTAAACATCTTGAAGGCAGAAGCCACAAGAAGAAAGAGCAAGGTCAAGATGGGAGGGTTTGTAAGAAGGGCAGGATGGCTAGGATGGAAGGAAAATAAGATGAGCTCTGCAGGGGTAGCAGCCAGGTCAGGAGAGGTATGGACTATGGTAAGGAGCTGAGACTATTCAAAGTGAGGTGGGCAGCCTGAAGAAGTTTCCAAGCAGAGGATCATACCAACTCCTTCACTTGGGATTTCATGAAAGATTGTGCAGAGGTGCTTTGAACTTGAAAATAGGTAAAAGGAGCAGATCTAGTAACAGTGAGAAGATGAGGTCATCTCAAGCCTGAGCAGAGGGGAGTAGGGAGGTCTTAGGGAAGGGCTGGGAGAAGACAGGAGAGTCACTGTCTTCTCGGGGAGAAAGACAGTGACAGTGAACACAGCCCTGTGTTTAATCGGCGATCAGAGATAGCTCTGCACTGAGGCAGAAACACAGATGAGGGAAGGAAAAACTGACCCAGTTACTCAGACTGGGTCCAAAGGTAGAGAGCGCTTTGGAAGGATAGCCACCTCTCCCCAGCCAGCCATTCCACATATCCTTTTTCTCCCTTCCAATGACAACCTGATGGGGACAGTGCCTGATCCAAGTGCCTTGAATCGTAACCTCTCAATTTTGAAGCTCCAGAGTCCCTTCAGCATGTTTGAGATCCTTTTAATGGAGGTCACAACAGGGGGAGAAATCACTGCAGAGGGAAGTCCAGAGATGTCCCACATCACCGCTATTCCTTAGCCACCAAAAACATTCCCCCCAAATGATGGCTAGAGTAACTGTACCAACAAGCCATTGGCCCTTTACTTGTTAGCACAAAGGAATGTGCATCTGCACAGCTGATCAAGAATAGTCCTGACAGCAATACTGTGATTAGTCATAGACGCAGTGGTGCTTAGCCCCGTGGACCCCTTGGAGATGCACAACAACGGAAGGAAGGAGGGCTGCACATCCGGACAAGCTTGGGTTTGCACGTGGAGCTGGACAGCTGTTTGACCTTGGACAAGGTGACTCCAGCTGGCTGAGCTTTGGTTTCTTCTTCTATTAAAAGAGAATAATAACATCAGTTCTCAGTGTCGCTGTGTGGACCGGAGGACCCATGAACTGGCACAGTGCCCAGGACAGCATAGCTGCTCAGTAAAAGGTGATTCCTCTTTGGTTACGTTAACTTGTCCTTTCCCTCTTTCTGCAGACATTTTGAGGCGGGTGAAGGTGAAGAGACCCCCTGGCATTAGCTATGCAAAGCAAGGTTGAAAAATAATGAACTCTTCATGCCCGGCAGAGTGCCAGGTGCAGAGTGAACTCCAGCAAACAGTGGTGTGTTTGTTTATCATTGCCGTTGGTGCTGGCGCTGAAGGGCTAACGTGGAAGCAAGTCTTCAGACCACAGTGAGCTCTTTCTTACCCTGAAAACATCTTAAATTTAACCAGGAAGCCTACACTGAAGACCTAAGCAGAACTTTCTTCATGGGAATACACCACTCCCAATTACGCTGCTGGCCCCCTGAAAGTTAGCATTTACTTCCCATTTCCCTCACTTCCAAGAATTCTTGAGAAACCTTCCCACCCCCTAATTAGGAAGTTGGAGGCAGGATTATGCAATTAGATCCTGACACGCCCAGATGGGAAGGTGGAAACAGCAGAGAGGACACTGGAGACCACAGAGACTTTCCCATCACAAAACCCTTCTGCATTTGTTCGTTTCATAGAACTCAACGCCAGATCCTACTGGCACCAGGATCTCACTTTGCACTCCTAGGCAGTGAGGTTAACCAATCTAGAGAAACATCTCCTGCCAGCACCTGTGTTTTCCAATGCTGGTCTTGACCAGGTGAGAGCCATCAGGCCCTCTCAATGATGTCCGTATTATTTGTCAGTGTTGAATTAAACCACAGAGGGGCAGCTTCTGCAGGATCTTCCTTATTTAAAAGCATCAAGTTAATAACAAACAATGGAGGGAAGAAATTGCTGGCAGATTGCAACCGTGAGCCCTGTACTCATCCCGCTACAAAATGAATGTTGGAAAGCATATAAATTTTAAAATCCAAGTGAAACCAGTATCTTGCACAATGAAATACAAAGGAATTCCTCATGGATAGATCAAGTGAATGACAGGATCTTATTTCTTTGCAAAATAAGGGAAGTGCCTGTTTTACCACACTTGGGTTATTTCCTTAAAAAAATTTCATTTACTTCACATTCTGTGAAGTCATTCTAGAATAGGCTGTGGTAGAGGCATAGTAGAGATAAAGTTACAAATGTAATCTGCAGTCGGTGCTAGGATTTTGTTTGCATATCAATCTTGGGGGATTTTCAGGCACCCCAGACTATTCCTGAATCTTATATGCTACCCCATACGTGTCCCTGAGACCTATCCGTTGGGAAGGAGGATCAGGCAAGAAAATAGGTGAACTAAAATCTGGGACTTGTGCTCTTTTCAAAAACTGAGTTCAGGCCCTACCAAGGAGAATGATGATTCTCCCACACGGGGGCCCTCAGATTTGTGTTTGAGCGCTCCCCTGTGGATGCCAGCTACAGAGATAACCCCTGTATCTTTGTCTCTCCAGCCCCACTGCCTCCTCCTTCTAGTACTAACGCCCCACCGCCCCTTTCTGGGTGGAACCCACTGTGATACAGCCCCTCCCAACCCACCTCACCACAATTGGTGACATGAACTCAAGTTGGGGCAATTGGTTTTCCCTGGAATGTTGCTGCTGGTGCTGTAGGGGAAGATTGTGTCTTTGGGGATCACTAAGCCAACAGGATGTGCGTCTCCAGGCTGTGGATGGCCATCTCACCCATCATGTGGAAGAGCTAGTCTAAGGGGTGGGAGAACAATTCCTAGTAACTATTTAAGCCTCTGGACCCAACCAGACCTGAAGGTAGATGCACTCCTGGACTTGCAGGTTATGAGAGCTAATGTATGTCTTGTATGCTTAAGCAATTTGAGTTTGGTTTTCTTTACTTACAACCCAAAATATAAAATTGACCCTTGTACCATAGACTGGACCCTGAAGGAGCTGTTTCAGATGAAACACTGAGTGGGGTTTCCAGGCAATTCAGGAAGCCCTTGAAGATCTGTCCTCTGTCAAATTTGTGATCAACACCAAGGTGGTCCTAAAGAGTTCCCAATGCAGAGCTACTTGGAGCTATACTCTGGACCTGGTATTGAAGAAAAAAAAACATTGCATAGCCTGCATCTAAGCTCCTGAATAAGAAAGGGAAGGCCACTATGGGAGCAGCAACTGGAATCCCCAGGTAGAAACCAACCAAATGGCTCTGTAGTTTCAGGAAAATAAAGAACCAGGCCAATTCATTGGCAAGTTCCTGCAGCATCTAGGTGTGTCTTTCTAGTAAGGCGGAGCCCGGTGACAAAAGACTCTGGCAGTAAGTGGAAGCCCCCAGTTAGCATCAGTTTGGAAGCAGAAAACCAGGCACACCCAGGATCTGGAGTTGAAAGTTGCTCTCCCTGACAGAGAAGATCAGAAAACCTGAGGACTTCACTGTTAGAGCAAAGGGGATACTGAAGTCAGGGGCTTTGGTTCAAGTTCCAACTCTGACCTGTATAAGCTCCATGATCTTAGAAAAGCAGCCCATCTCTTGCCCAGAAACTGGGGGTGTTGATTATAATAATTACAATTAATATATAAAAAACCTGCATTGGTTTTTTTTAAAGATTTTTTTATATTTGTTTATTAATGAGAGACACAGAGAGGAAAAGAGAGAGAGGCAGAAGGAGAAGCAGGCTCCATGCAGGGAGCCCAATGTGGGACTCGATCCCGGGACTCCAGGATCACACCCCAGGCCAAAGGCAGGCGCCAAACCGCTGAGCCACCCAGGGATCTCCCCTGCGTTGGTTTTTATATCTACTATTAGTGTTCTGTGCTCTTTGAATGGGGTGTCATTTATATGTGTATCTCCTAAATTCAGCTCTTTAAGAGCAGAGACTGTTGTCCTCATCTTTTTATCCCTCCTTCTTAATACCCTACTCGAAACTCAAAATTAGGCACATAGCAAGTTAACAAAATTAGACAATGCATAGAAAAGCACCTTGTACCTTTCTGCATATAATACCATTATATAGAACCACCAGAAGAAAACAGCTATCAGAGACATGGACATATGGGACAAGACGGAACCAAGTTACCAGACTGGAATATGCCAGCAGGGATCACATGGAGGAAGACAAGAGTCCTGGACCCTGGCCATGTGACTTAATGCTGTATTCTGAGATCTAGGAATCAGAGCCTTCGTCAGTAGGAACCAGATTGATCCCATACTTTAGAGACTTAAGTCCTCAACTGGAAATATATCATGTGTATAGAGAATGGAACGGGCACAGCAGTCTAATAAACAACCATAAATGCTTAATGGCCATTGAAAGACCACAGCTATTAGGAATACCTGAGAACAGATTATGGCCCAAATGTCTCTATTGTCCTGACATTAAATCAACATAGAAGAAGGAAGTGCCAGTTTCCACTGGAGAATGTGGAATTATTTATACTTTTTATATATTCTTCTCTCAGGAGAATGAATCAGCATCTTCCTCCAAGAATATGGAAGATGTTGAACTAAGAAGCCAATGATGGACACTTAATTGAGTCACAAACACAAGCAATAATATGATCTTCAGGCTCTCAACCAGGAAAAGAGGGTTATAACATATGGAAACCACTGAATAGTCCTGCCTGAGATGCACAGTTACTAGTTTTTGTAATACAAGTTCAAGACCATATCTTCTAGGGCGCCTGGTGGCTCAGTCAGTTCGTCAGCTCAGGTCATGATCTCAGAGGTCTGGAATGGAGCCCAGCATTAGGCTTCCCGCTCAGTGGGGAGTCTGCTTCTCCCCCTCCCTCTGCCTCTCATCCCCCCCACTTGTTCTCTTAAGCACATGAGTGCTCGCTCTCTCTCTCAAATAAATAAAATCTTTTTTTAAAAAGACCATATGCTTCCAGGGTTTAAAAGTTACTAGGTTTTATGAAATGTTCAGGCATTTTGTATTATCCTCCATCCTGTTTCCAAAATCAATCACAACAGAATTCTATCTATCCAAAGTATGGAACCAAATAAGTAGCTTTTAATATTGCAATAATTTTTTCCATAATTTTTCATCTAGTTCTACCAGACAGTAAAAGTTCATGATCTTTAAGCCTTAATAGGATTGTATTGGATGCTCTGAACAGGATCAGATCTCAAACACAGGTGGCTACCCTTGGTATTTTTCTGCTTCCTACTTGTATAATGATACACTCATAAGGCAATCTGAAGACAATGAATTATGGCTTTTGTTAGTACAAAGAATCCTTTCCTTGCTTCTTTTATAGAGTTTGATTTACTTTCTAAAGAACATCCTGAGATTATAACGAATTGATCATAAGTATTTTAGTAATTAATGTCTTTCTTAGATAAGCATGCTATTGCTATTGGGAAGAGACAATGACAAGAGTTATAGAGCAAAGTTGGTAAATGAAATCCAAAAAACTAGAAAAATAAAAATAAAATAATATTGAATTTCTGTGTATAAAGAGGCTGCATTCCAAAGTTAATTGCCGGAAATATTTGTGCAAGCAAGAAATGAAAGATATTCAAGGGGAAAAGATGATGAAACCAGAAATTTAAGGGAAATAATAGAATGGATCAGAAATTTCTAGGGGCCTGGGTGACTCAGTCAGTTAAGCATCTGCCTTCGGCTCAGATCATGATCCCAGAGTCCTGAGATGGAGCCCTGTATCAGACTCCCTGCTCAGCAAGAAGCCTGCTTCTTCCTCTCCCTCTGACCCTCCCCCCACTCATGCTTGCTCTCTCTCTATCCTCCCTCAAATAAATAAAACCTTTTTTTAAAAAAAAAGAAATTTCTCAGTGAAAAAGTCAATTGCAACTATCAAAAAAAAAAAAAAAACCAAACTGGTGTATTTCAGGATTTTTATTGCTATTTTTCTCATTAAACTTGTTTTTAATCGGTCTTAAATTCTGTGACAGATTTTTGGTCAAGTTGTTTCCATCAAAAAGCACTGATTTTAAAAACTAATAACTTAAAACTGCCACACGCAAAAAACCCAAATGGTCCACAAAACATTCTCCTTTCCTTCTGAAGCTTTTACAATGAGATCAGGCAATGCTGCCATTGTTAATATGATTCCTGGCAAATCTATGTATGGCGAGAGCTTTTCTCAAGGACTGTCCTCCTCAGAGCCATTTCCTTCTTCGTGACATGAGACAGTTAACTGTGGGTGTAATCGAAGCAGTGGACAAGAAGGAAGCTGGATCTGGCAAGGTTACCAAGTCTGCCCAGAAAGTTCAGAAGGCTAAATGAACATTATCCCCAATACCTGCCACCCTAGTCTTAATCATTGGGGGAAGAACAGTCTCAGAACCGTTTGTGTCAATTGGCCATTTAAGTTTAATTGTATTTTGTTTTTTAAGTTGATATACCCCAAGTGCCAAGAGAGTCCATAGAAATAATTATATTCTTTAGCTTTAATTTTTGTCTTCTCTGCAAAATGGGGACATCAATCTGTTCCCAGCCTACTTTGAAAACCTGTGAGATGACATCAGCCTTAGCAGCATGTGCCAGAATGGTTTGCAGCAGTGTTTTTGGTGTTGGTTTTACCAAGGCACAAGTGGGTCGCTGTGGGCCACAGAAATGTTTTGTGTTGATTAAAGCCATAGAGGAAGATTCGTGTCAGCCTTGGAGTTGTGTCTACTGCGGTGAATCCACCACCACTTGGCTGACTTTTAAAGTATAAGACTGTCGCTAATTGACTCTTTGAGGTGTAGTCACCAGAGCAAGGTATCATTGACCAGACTGGTTTAGATTCAGTTTGGTATTCAGTTGATCATAGCTTTATGACTGAAACCAACCGATTAAACAGATTTAAAACTAGATGTAGTGTCCTCTTCCCAGCAACAATATAAAACTCTAAATCTTTTCCTGGCAGTAGAAAGTTTGCAGATTCTCCATTTGGGTCCTTCTTGAGCCAAAGCTGCATGAGAGACCACCATGGGTTGTCCAGACCCTCAACACTGTTGCTGAGGCCTCCTAAGACTAAGTTTGTTTGTGAAGTCTGATTTTTAGTCTTTGATTAATACCACTTCATTCTGGTTTTGTCTTTGAATTTGTCTCAAACTTTTGGTTCTCAAAACTTTTAAATTCTTAAGGAATATCAAGGACCCCAAAGACCTTATGCTTATGTGAATTATATCCATTGGTATTTATTGCATTACAAATTAAAACTGAGCAATTTTATAAATATTTACGTGTTGATTTAAAATAGCAGTAATGAATTCATTACATATTAATAGAAATAATTTACTTTCAAGAAAAAAATAACTATTTTACAAGACAAAAACATTTAAGAAGAGTGGCATTAGGAGGCTCCTGGGCTGCTCAGTTGCTTAAGCGTCTGACTCCTGATTTTCAGCTCAGCGTCATGAGATTGAGCCCCACATCAAGCTCCTCGCTAGGCATGGAGCCTACTTGGGATTTTCTCTCTCCCTCACTCTGTGCCCCTCCCACTGCTCAATAAATAAATAAATAAATAAATAAATAAATAAATAAATAAAGTCTTTATTTAAAAAAAAAGGAAGGGTGGTATTAGTTGTCACTTTTGCAAACTCTTTAATGACTCGCATGTTAGAAGACCATTGTATTCTCACATCTGCATCTTCATTCAATTTGCTGCAATATGTTGTTTTAGTTAACGTATATGAAGAAAATCTGGTTTTTCTTACTTAAAAAACTCAAAGTATATGAGGTTAAAGTATATGAAACTTAAAGTATATGACGTTAAAGTATACAAAAAAACTTAAAGTATATGAAGAAAAATTTCATATAATTGTGGGCTTTCTTTTTTGATATACCAAACTTAAAAAGTGGTAGTTTCTTAAAGGTTAATTGCAGTGTAATCTGACACCATATCAATAAACTTTTCATACTCTCCTGCATTAAAACTCATTGATCTATTCAAATGTTGAATGAATATTTTACTTATACATGATCTTGTCATTTCATGTATTGGTAATTTGGAAAACATTGGTTCACTGAGTAATACAGATATTACAAATGTTAGCACATTTAATCATACAATACCAAAAAAAAAAATCACATTCACTAATATCTCCACCAATCCCATCAGAAAAGTCTGTAAGAAAAAAAAAAAGAAAAAAAAAAAAAAAAGTCTGTAAGTTTCGGGAAGCTGGCAAGCTCAAGGTGACAGATACATCTTTTCCCAAATTCTAATTTTTGCTTGAAAACTGAAATTTTGTCACTGATAGAAAATTCTGTTCATTTTCCCTTAAGAAACAAACTCCTTTAGTTTGTTTTTGAGCAAATATATACCAAATGCCCAAGTCAAAATACTACAGCTTCTCTACCAGTTATTTCTTTTAATTACATATGATGTTCCCCCCAAAAAGCAGCTAAGTTAACTCACAGCTCAGTCATGCGCAGGCATTTCCTGAAACAACCATTCTACTTCAGCAGAACTGCAAAAATGCATGCTTCTCATTTTGTCACACTGAATATTAAACAGATGTGTAGTCAGGGCTGAGATCTGATAAAATTTATCATTCTTACTTCCACTTAAGTACAGACTCAAGGGAAAATGACCTTTTTTCTAGCAGCATGCGTGACAGCGAAGAATACGACTGCTAAACAGTTTGGTGCCACCACGTTGGCTCCAGCTAAAGCCCCAGCAGTGTCACCCACCATCTCCTCTGCACCATGAGTGCTTTTCAGACTTTAACATTGCACTCTGGGGCATTTGATGTTCTACAGCAGTAGAATCAATGGTAGATACAGTTAGTGGTAACTGTATTAACAAGAAAGCTGATTTTGATCTTGAAATCCTTAGATAATTCCCCATGGAGGTTTAGAGGAAGGAGAAGAAATGTGGGCGCTAATGTTTCCCTCGGGTGGCACCATGTTTGAGCTTTTGTTCCTTGGCTAATATGGAACATTGGTTCTTCTAATTGCCCTTCTGCTGGCAAATCCCTACGGGTATCTTTATTCATCAACTCTCAGTCCTGTTTTTTGTCCTTATTTCAATTATTGTACCTGGAGATCCAGAAATTTGTTTTCAATTTTAGCTTGTTTATTCTCTAAGATGTTCAGCCATATGTAGGAGATCTTTTAAACTGGCAGTTATCCATTCCAATTTATTTATGACTAAATCCTTTATTTTGGGTCTAAATCCATTTACAAAGAGGGAGGACAAGGCTCTCTTTACTTGGGTCACTGGGTCCAGCCAGAACTGTGCCTGAAGATGTCCTGGAATCTATATTTTAAGTTTCCTATTAATTCACCCTCATTTGGTTTGCAATTTTGAATTTTTGTCAAATCTCCTTTTGGAGGCATTTGCCATGACCTAATGGAATATGCTGCCTACTTTTCTTGCCCTCCCAAAGCCGCTATTAAATTATCTACCCCAAGGGGCTGGCTCAGCTGGAAGAACAGGCGACTCAATCTCAGGGTTGTGAATTTGAGCCCCACTTTGAGTGTAAAGGTTACATACATACATATATACATAAACACCCCCAGGTTATTTAAATTCTCTCCTTGTCTTTCCTGGCCCGTGTTTTCACATTTTCCCCATCTGAGGAGGCTAACAATCAACTGAACTGGTTGATACAGATCTGATTGTCCAGAACAGCAAGTACCTAATAAAATCTCAAATTCTGTAGTAAATTTCTATCTGTTGCACTAAGGTTTGAAACTGTTTAATTATAGGGGCACTTGGGTGGGTCAGTGGTTGAGCATCTGCCTTTGGCTCAGGGCATGATCCCGGGGTCCTGGGATAGAGTCCTGCATCAGGCTCCCTGCAGGGAGCCTGCTTCTCCCTCTGCCTATGTCTCTGCCTCTCTTTCTCTCTGTGTCTCTCATGAACAGATAAAAATCTTTTTTTAAAAAAACTGTTTAATTATAGTCCTTAATTCAGCTCTATACCATGGTTTAAATTCAGCTTCTATACATTAATCTTTTGGTTTAGGAATTTCATAATGTGATAAAATGTGAATGTTCTTTTCCTAAGAAAGCCTAAAGGAAAGGATAACTCATTTAGGGGGCCAGGGGAAAGAACAGAAGGAAGAAAAAGACTGTAAGGTCAGTGCTGAAGATAACACAGAGATCAGGACGTGTCAGGAGGATGGGTCCCACCTGTCCTGAATAGGAGAGCGATCTAGAGCTTCTTTGAGAGAGAATAATCTCAGCATTCTGTTGTGTGGGCTCCTTGGCTTTATTGATTTTAAAGAAGCTGACCCTTAAAACTTTGAATGTTATTATTATTTCTTCATTTTTCTAGAGTTCTTATGTATTAATACTGACATGTCAAAAGTTTCCCCAAATGACCATTGTTATTCTAAATCAGAAATATGTTTGCCATTTACCATGGTACGTGCAAAAGTTATGATTACAGAGCAGTTTCATGTAGGAAACCAGCTCTTCTCAAAAAGAGGGAAACTTTTAGGGTAACTGGGTGATGGGCATTATGGAGGGCACATGAGAGATGAGCACTGGGTATTATACTATATGTTGGTGAATTGAATTTAAATAAAATATAAAAAAATAAAAATAAATAAATAAAATATAAATAATAAAACATTTCTCTGAGGTGTGTGAAAAAAAAAGAGGTGTGAAACTTCAACATAGATTAGTGAGGAAGAGGCCTAGGAAGAGCTCATACAATAACTACCTTATCATTATTGATGCCGGAATATAAACTAAGTGATCACCAATTGATAGCATCTTTATGAAGATGCTTAAGGATTTCCAAGGCAAAGTTTAATCACCATTGCACAAACTGGCCCACGGATCAAAGAGACCTCTAACATTTGTTTTCAAGGTTGGCTTGGATTGGATAGGAAACTTATTGGGCCTGGACTCATGCCCATTCTCTGTGGAGCAAATCTTTATGTATTCAATGGACACAAGACAATCCAGGAAGTAACAAAAACACATTAGACATTACTGTAAAAATAGTCAAACAATTGCAAAAGTAACACAATCAATGGAAGAAGCATATCAATGACAAAAATATTTATGAAATAGTGCAAATACAACCTAAGACTGCCTATGATTTCATACATATACTTAAATCTGAAGTGTTTTTTTATTCCAGTATAATTAACAACAGTGTTGTATTAGTTTCAGGTGTACAATGATTCAACAATTCTATCCAGTACTCACTGCTCATCATAATAAGCATACTCTTAATCCCCTTTCCCTACTTCACCCACCCACTCCTACCAGCTTGTTTTCTATAGTTAAGAGTCTCATTTTTTATTTGTGTCTCTTTTTTTCTTTGTTTGTTTTGTTTCTTAAATTGTACATATGAGTGAAATCATATGGTATTTGTCTTTCCCCCACTGACTTATTTCAACTTAGCATTATACCCTCTAGATCCATCTATGTTCTTGCAAATGAAAAGCTTTCATTATTTTTTATGGCTGAGTAATGTTCTACTGTGCGTGTGTGTGTGTGTGTGTGTATATGCACACACACACAACAATAGGGGCATATATATCTTTTCAAATTAGTGTTTTCATTTTCTTTGGTTAAAAAGTCTGTAGTGGAATTACTATGTCATATAATAATTCTATTTTTAATTTTTTGAGCAATCTCCATATTGTTTTCTACAGTGGCTATACCAGCTTGCATTCCAATCAGTGGTATATGGGGGTTATTTTTCTCCACATCCTTGCCAACACTCATTATTTCTTATTTTCAATTTTAGTCACTCTGACAGATGTGAGGTGATACTCATTGTTGTTTTGATTTGCATGTCCCTGATGATTAGGCATCTTTTCATGTAACAGTTGGTCATCTGTATGTCTTCCTTAGAAAAATATCTATTCATGTCTTCTGCCTATTTTTCTATTTGGTTATTTGTCTTTTTGGTGTTAAGTTATATGAGTTTCTTATATATTTTTTATATTAACCCCTTTTTGGATATATCATTTTCAAATATCTTTTCCCATTTGGTGGATTATCTTTTTGTTTTGTTTATTTCCTTCATTGTACAAAAGCTTTGTATTCTGTGTAGTCCCAATAATTTAATTTTGCTTTTGTTTCCTTACCAAAGGAGACATATCTAGAAAAATGTTGCTATTGGTAATGTCAGAGATTACTGCCTATGTTTTCTTCTAGGAATTTATGGTTTCAGGGCTTGTATTTAGGTCTCTAATTCACTTTGAGTTTATTTTTGTGTATAGTATAAGAAAGTGGTCCGATTTTCTTTTGCATATAGCTGTCCAGTTTTCCCAATACTATTTGTTGATGAAACTGTCTTTTTCCCATTCTATATTATTGATTCTTTTGTCATAGATTAATTGACCATATATTCATGGGTTTATTTCTGGGCTCAATTTGTTTCCATTGACCTATGTGTCTATTTTTGTGCCAGCACCATTAAGTCTGACTTTTTAAAACAAATTATGTGCCTACAAACCAAAGGTCTCATTTTCTTAAATTAATTTTTTAAATAAATCCTAAGATACAAATCATAGAATATCAAAATAAAATCAGTAACCAAAGTTAACTGAAATAAGTCAGAGATTGGTTACAAATCGTAGGATAAAATTAATTGAGCAAAAGAACACTGAAATGTGTTAGAAACCAAATTATTGTGAAGACAGACTTACCTGGCAGCAAATGCAAAGGACAAACAAAATTTGAGCACACATGGCCCAATAAATATGTCTTAGGCCCAAGGAACCCATGGAATGGCTGCCAAGTGAAGATCTTCAACATTATTTTAGTAGAACCTGAGAAAGGACGTCAAAGGATGAGACCCATCATTTAAAATCTGAATCTAGAATGCTGAATTTATTACCTACTTATGTAAGGGAGACTAATGCTAATCACATGAGACTTCATTGAGTAAAGCTAACTATTGATCTTCCATAGTTTGGGGAAGATGTAAGAGTAAGAAGATGTCAGCCTTAGAAATGTGAGCTGGTTGCAGATGCTGGAGTGGATTGACATCAGTCCAAGAAGTATGCTCACTGAGGTGAGCCCATTGTCAATTGACTGACTTTCATAGCATAAGGTTGTCACTGATTGGTTGGCTTTTAGAGATATGCTCACTGAAGCGAGTTGTTGATTGATTTAAAGTCAGTTCTGGTGTTTACTGGTTACCAAGGCTATAAAACTGTCAGTCTTTTTTTTTTTTAAGAGTATGGGGACTTTTCATTCTCAACCTCTGTCACAACCTCTTCATTAGATTCACAAAGAATTAAAGGGAGAGAATATTACTAACTCCGAATACATTATACTCATCTCTTCTCTTTGTCTCTGTGACTGGCCATTATTTCCAAAGGAAATGAAATAGACCAGGCTGGCTTGCTTTCCACAGAACCACATCGCTTGCTTTGTTGTTTCCTGCAATCTCCGTTGATTGCATGTTAAATTAATAACTTTGTTCCGATTTTTACCATGCTCTTAGGAACAACTGATGATAAAATACATAGTTTTTTGTTCTCCAGATTCACCCTTTCCTTTCCTTTTTCAAAGGACAAGTTTTTTTTATCAGTCCTCTTCGATTTCTACTGCTCTTCTTGGCTTCTACTAAGTAGTGGCTAGTGCATTTTCATTTGAGGGCTAAATCAATGAGACTGTAAGTCAAATAATTCTGCTGTTGTGAATATGCCCAACTTTTCAAAATGGGGACTTGCTGGGTGAGAAACAGGACATATTCTGGCAAAATAACTTGCAATGCACAGTTACATGTTTTCAATGCCAAGGGAGTTCTACAGACATTAGATACTAAAGGAGTTCAGAGTTGAGAGTGACACTGCCCTAAGTAATTAGGTGAAGCTTCACCGAAGAGATGGGACTTAACCTGGTTCCACAAAATCCCCTAGTATGTTAATAGGAAAAAAAGAAGAAACATTAAACACAGATACCAAAACATTCTAAGAGGTCAAGGTGGGAATTTATTTGGTATATTTGAAGATAATATTGAGCTGTTCTGCTTCTAGATGCTATGTAGAAAGTTGTAAGAAACCATTACTCTTTGTCTAACAACCAAACTAGATGGATAAGCTATCAACACATAGTGAACTAAACTTTGACTCTAGATAATGACCAGCCTTTCAGATAAGAAAGAAACCCATGGCTGCTCCCCTCTCTGGCTGAGCAGCGAGAGAAAAATGAATCCTACAAGGATAGGAAAAGGGGGAACCGGCCAAACTTTGAATGAACTTCTAACAGGCATGTGTAAACCAGAATGACAGATTAGAATTCCAGGAGCCCTAGCCCCAAAGCAGGTCTGCATCAACCTACCCATTCTTTTACACAGGTCTTTAGTGAGTGGTATACTCAGGGCAGTACACCAAAAGCTGGGGGCAGAAGAGTACTGAGATATATTTCCCTCAAGGCACACAAGGCAAGAGGGCCAATCCCTGAAAGGTGGGAATAAGAACAGAGTAGCATAGAAAAGGCAATCCAAGACCTAAATTGTTTTCCATTAGAAAGAGCTGGGGGCAGGAAAGAGAAACTGGGAGAAATCTCCCTAAAGCAGAAAGAAATCTCCCTAGGTGCAAAATGCCTAGGGTAGTGCTGGAGAAGAAAGTGAGCTATCTAGAAGCACTTGGACTGAATTATAAAACAGAGAGAATGCTCCTACAACTAGGAAAGTGAGCAGGTCAGCTATATAGTAAACATAGAGATCTCCGAATCTCAACAGTGGTCCGGTCCCAAGACCTAGAAAAGAGAATGCCCTAGTCCTGCTCTCAAAATATTTAAAACAAGTGGTGAACTAAATCAAAGTTGCAAAAAAGCCCAGACTTGGCTCAAGTACAGGTGAAATTGACTCAACCATCCCATTCTAGAAACCCAAAACAACAAAGGAGGCCCTTTTCTGGGGGTAAATTGTATTTACTTTGGTCTCTACTGTTCTTTTTACACAAAATATCTAGAATACATTTTTTTTAAATGCAATACACACAAAGAAGCAAGAAAATGTGATCCATGAACAAAAGACAAATAGTCACTAGACATAGAGAAATAAGCTAGCAAGTGAAATTGTCAGACATAAACTTTAAAATAATTGTTACAAATGCCAAAGGATCCAGGTAGACAACATACAAATATTCTTCAGCTTTTCATCATCTCTCACTAATAGTTTTTCTTCTCTTTAACTTAAATCAGCTTCTTTATTTTATGTATTTTGAAGATTAATTTTAAAAAGCAAACATTTCTAAGAAGTCAAGGAAAATTATGTATGCTGGATTTAAATCATGTTGGTATACAAGTTAGATATTTTTACAAGTTTTAAAGTAAAAACATTTGGACCTAATGCAACTATACCTAAATTACTGTAATGAAACAGAAATATGCCCAACCCATAATCTCTGTATCCCACATTTACAAGGAATTGGTAGCTCATGTCTTATCACATAAAGTAGCTCATAACTAAAAAGAAAAAAAAAGTAGCTCATAACTCCTTTACATAACTCTTGTTTATTCTTTCAATGATATATTGGCAGCCACATAACTAGTAGTTATCACTTGGAAACAAATAAATAAGTTTGTTATTAATATGCATACACTTTCTCTGCTTTGCTAATAACTAATATGCAAAAAAAAAATGCTCTCCACTTGATTTTATTTTTTAATCTAAAATAAATTAGGGGGCACCTGGGTGGCTGAGTTTGTTAAACAGCTGTCTTTTGATCTCAGTTCAGATCATGATCTCAGGGTTGCGGGATCAAGCCCCACATCAGAGGAGCCTGTTGGAGATTCTCTCCTTCCCTCTCCTTCTGCCCTGACCCCCGCTCTCGCTCTCTCTCTTTCTCTCTCTCTCTCTCTAAAATAATAAATAAATAAATATTTAAGAAAAAGAATAAATTAGAGAGCAAGATCATCAAACTTTGTTCTGCTTTTTTGCAGAAGGAAATCACAACTTGGCAATAGTTAAATTTACTGAGTATAACAAAGATTAATTAACTGGCCATGTTTCACTTCAAGTGAAGACCATGTTTCACTTCATTAAACTCCGAACTTACTGATGATAATATTCCAGGCCAATGATTCTTATGTCTTCCTCACCTAAAGGCCTTTAGAAGCTTTATTACATATCAATCCCATGCTGATCAGTCATATTTTTCTTCCAGAATTCACAAAGACAGGTTATATTTCACTGCATTTTTCACTTTGCATCATCTTTGCATCTACCATTCCTAAAAGGAATTCTTTCCTTCTTATTCATTCTTAAAAAAGTCTGATGTAAAGAGTGAAATAAACCCACCCCCAAAATTTCAAAGCTGTTTTAAAAGCCCAAACTGACCTTGGTATTTCATTAATCATTGTATAGAAAGAATTTCTCCAAGATCATTATAATTTATCATTATAATTTATCATTATAATGATCAATTTGATCATTATAATTTAAAGAAAGTAGGAAGAAAAACCTCAAATGTCTCAAAAAACAAGTTAGCTTTCAAAATGATTTACAAAATCTAATTTTGCTGAACATTCTCAGACTTCTTAGTGTCATGAAATGTCTTTTAGCGTTACTTTCTGTTTCATGCTCTAAATCAGACCTCTCTTCTTATTCCACCTCATCAATGTACCTCCCAGGCAACTGGGGCAGCCACTTGCTGAGAAAACATTTTCCCTCTGGTCATAGATATATTCATTATGACAGCTTCCATTGGGCGACCATTGGTGTCCTCTCTACAGGAGAGAATGAGGAAGACAACAGTCTCCAAATCATTTTTCCCTACTACTGTCTGTCTCCCTGGGCTGCCACTTGGTAAGAATATCCCACATTCAATGCAATGACATGAATTTCTCTTGGGCTGTATGAAAACTGAAGCTTGGAAATCCCAGAGGTGCTCCAGAAATGACTCAGGTGGAGTGAGGGAGAGGAAAGGAAGGCCTTGCAGAGGGAATGGAGATCAAGAGTGAGATAGAGGCAGACAGCACAAGAAAGAGAATGGCCTTCTCATTAAAATCGGACCCCTGGAACACTTCAAAATCTAAATTATAGGTTAGTGTATTCTTAGAAAAGGGAAATTTACTTACATTTTTCCCATTTCAAGATGTTTACCTATGTCCATATTATTCCTGAAACCATAATCACAATACGCTTTTAAGAGAGGGATAAGCTGAGTTATCTACTGCTGTCAAATACTTCCTCTTCCTCCTCTCAACGGGTAACATTCTTCAACAATTCATATTTTATTCTATCTGAGATAAAGAAGGGGAGAATGCCACTGAGGTGGATCCAAATATTAACTGTCAGAGACAGTCCTGAGTTCAATAAACCCTGGAAGACTGACCAAGAATGTCCCTTTGTGTCCAGACATTTGTCAATGGGTAAATATTTTGCCTCCTATCCTCCCATGCCCACCCAACTCATCATAACACCCATCAAGTCGCCCAGGTCATGCTAATGGACTTCCTCACACTTCACTGCCCTTCCCTCACCATAGTAATGCCACTGCCATGACTGAAGACTCTTTCTTGCTTCTGACTTTCAAAGGAAGGATGTGGGGTGGGGAAGGACAGAGAAAAGCAGAGAATGCACGAACGTAGGTGGCAATAGATTGGGCTTGAGATTAGAATCTGGAACAGAATCTTCTACTTTCATACTGCTTTTGTAGTTAAGAATCTGGGTAGGGTGCTTAGAACTCAGAGTGCTGAGGATGGGCCTTCTAGCATGTAAACTGGGGGCATCGGACCAGAGTGCTCCTCTCATGCTAATACTCCAACATTCTAGAATGCTTTTCTCCACATACCCTGGTTCAGATTTTGGCATTTAGTATATGGTTTCCAGAGTTAACAAATAAAAATACAGAAAAATCAATTAAGTTAGACTTGCAGATAAATGACAAAAAATTTTTAGTATAAGTATGTCCCATGTAATATTTGGGATATACTCATACTTTAAGAAATCATTATTTAACTGAGAGTCCTGTATTTTATCTGGATATCCTAATTTAATGGATAGATGATAAGAAATCTTTACTATAGCCACCACTTACTGAGCACTGCCTAGAATTTGTAAGAATTATCTCATTTGATGCTAACAGTCTTAGTAGGGAGGAAAAGACAGAAGCTTCCAGAGATAGAGTGCTGAGCTAAAGAACAGGGATGGTCCAGGACTGGCTGGTTGCATACTATTTACAAGCTCTCATTCAGAAACTGCTATAGTATTGAAAATGCATCAAATACCTTTTGAACAATACACACAGAACTCCATTTGTGTTTAGAGGGGAACTGACAATCAGAGGCGACAGGGAGAATTACTTTTCATTGCTTATTTTTCATCTGTACTGTTTGGATTTTTCTTAAAAACAATGTACATGGGGGGCACCTGGGTGGCTTAGCAGTTGAGCATCTGCCTTCAGCTCATGTCATGATCCCAGGTCCTGGGATCGAGTCCCACACAGGGCTCCCCGCAGGGAGCCTGCTTCTCCCTCTGCCTGTGCTTTTGCCTCTCTCTCTGTGTCTGTCATGAATAAATAAATAAAATCTTAAAAAAAAAAACAATGTTCATGGGTAACCTACATATTTTTCATTTAAATAAAACTAAACTAAAAATAAAGATTGTTGCAATACACAATTTTAGTAAATAGACTTTTATCAACCTGAGTGCTTTAGCAGTAATAGTGGCAATGCCAATTATTATAAGTATGCTGATTTTATTTCTTTTTGTTAGGGGTATATCCCTTTCCAGAGCATGATCTTCAGTTATAGACTGCTAATAGACAGTTTTACTTTCCCATTCGAGGACCCTAACTAGTTAGATAAGAAGAAAATGCCCACGGAGACTAAGAAGTCACATTTTCTGTGAGCTCCACTCTTACTCCCAAGGCAGAAAGCAGGTCTTACTTGGACAGAAACTTACCCCATGGAGTGTTGTTTTCTAGAAAGTGTGCGGCCTCCAAGGCAAGAGCAGAAAGTCTCTCCACTGCATTTTATACCCACCAAGCAGAGCCCTCAGTTTGACTCCACTGACAGGAGGGAGGTCTTAGGAAAAAAAAAAAAAAGGAGGGAGGTCTTGTCGGTGGTTCCAAATGTCAGCTACCACATCCCCTCAGTCCTAAAGGCTGTGGTACAAGATGAAGACCCAGGGACTCTGCCCTAGACAGCCAGGAGGTAGAGATAATTTCATGAAAAGGGATGCTATGGTGACAAAGTGGCTTCCTCCTAAGTGGGCTTCAACCCCTTAGTGATAGTTAGCTCAGACACACGTTTCTAAAATAGAGAAGAAATCATCACTTTTTTGAAAACTCCCTGCTTGCAGCCAATCATTCCTCATAGTTTTTGTGAAGTCCCATTCTCATTCTTAAAAACCAGACTGCTGGCCTTGAAAGGTAAGAGAGCTAAAGGGAAAGGAGCATCCGTTGAGGCATGTGGGTGAGTGTTGCTTGGCAAGTCTGTGCCATGTAGGCACGCTCAGTGCAGGCAGTAGGCAGCTAGGTTCCTGTGCATGCAGGTGTGAGGCGGGCTCCTGCAGCACCAGGCACCCCCCAGGCCCTTAGGAAGGCCAGTTCCATAGGAAGCCCCATAAGCAAGCTTCCTTCACAGTCCGTGGATAAAAATTAAACCCCATTGATTACAAAAAGGAAATATTCAATGACCACAAAAACACCAAATGGCAAAATTACAGGGAGTATTTTGTGTATAATATTTATAGTTCAGAATATAGAGCTGAGGGGGGGGAGCATCTAGGGGTTCAGTTGGCTGAGCGACTGCCTTTGGCTCAGGTCATGATTTCTGGGTCCTGCTCAACAGGGAGTCTGCTTCTCCCCCTGCGTCTCATGCTCTCTCTCTCTCTCTCTCAAACAAAAACTCTTTTAAAATGAAACAAAGCAAAAAAAGAATATAGGTGGAGAAGAGAATGAGAGAAGAAAGCACCTTCTCCGGGACAGCTGAAATTGTATTTAAAGCATAGAAATACGGCCCAGACTGCTCTCCGAGTTTGTGCTGGTGTATGTGTGAAGTGAGTGAGTTGGGTGTATTGTGCACTAAAATTTTCTGATAGAGGAAGCCTGATGGAATGAACCATGCTAAGGACTTATTAGATCTAGTGCGTTCTCCATTTAATAATTATATGCTATTTCTATATTTTCATCTCCTGCCGATCACCTGTCTTGCCTTTTTCATTATTTTATTATGAAACTTGTGTAAATACAATTTTGTTTCTGTGCTTTTTTGGTATAACAAAAATCTGTGAACTTGAAATTTTAATCTTGTGTTAGAAAATTTGTCTGTTCTTTGTTTAGTCTTGTCTCAGATTTTATTATGTAAATCCCATTATTCAAAGTTGCCTAAATCCATTTGAAAATCTTAAAAAAGAGAGAGAATTCTTAAAGTGAATTTATTGCCTTTTCTGATCCAGTTTGTTTGGACCAAAAACCTGTATTGCACAAAGTATTAAGCATATATTTTTATATTTACTGAAGTGGACTGTGATAAATTTGGATAATAAGGAAAAGTTTAATATTAAACCCATGTTTGTTACAGTATAATTAACATGTTAAACCATGGGATAAATGCCATCAATAAAAAACTATGAAATTAAAAAATAAATTCTGAGGATGCCTGAGTGGCTCAATGGTTGAGCATCTGTCTCTGGCTCAGGTCATGATCCCAAGGTCCTGAGATCGAGTCCTGCATTGGGCTCCCTACAAGGAGCCTGCTTCTCCCTCTGCCTGTGTCTCTGCCTTTCTCTTTGTGTCTCTCATGAATAAATAAATAAAATCTTTTTTAAAAAATCTTATGGTGTCAGAGTTACCACTCAGGAAACAGGAGACCTGGCTTCTCTCCCAGCTGTGCCACCACTTCCCTGGGGGGTGCTGGGGCAATGTACAGAAAAGGAACCTACTTTCATGCGTAAAATCGTGACCCTGTCAAGTTTGGTCCTCCTTCCCTGCCTTATGTTCTTCATAGCACTTGCCATATCACATGTTTATTTGTCTCCTGTCTATCTCACAGCGCCCTGTTCATTCCCAGAAAAGTAAAAGCTTTGCTTTGTTTACTTCAAAATCCCCAACTGCTACCACCTGGATCATCCATACATATGTGTTGAATAAATGGCTTCATCCTTGCATCCAGGGAGCACTCATCAGGCCCCTGGGGATTTTGCTAAGTGATTCGCATACAACTGATGAATGATAAACAGAATATGGTATATCCATACAATAGAATATTTGGGGGTTATAAAAAAAAGGGCAAAGTACTGATCCATGCCACAATACGGATCAACATCGAAAACATCGCGTAAAGTGAAAAAAGCCAGACTCAAAAGGCCACATATTATATGATTCCATTTAAATGAGTTGCCCTCAATAAGCAAAATAAAGACAGAAAGTAGATTAGATGAGTGGTTTCCAGGTGCTGAGAGGTTGAGGGGTTGAGTGGATACAGGATATTGACTTAAGGATACAGGGTTTCTTTTTAGGTTGATGAAAACGTTCTAAAATTGACAATGATGATGGTTGCGTACTTCTGTGTACAGACTAAAACCCACTGGATTGTATATTTTATTTTTTTAAGATTTATTTATTTATTGAGAGAGAGAGAGAGAGAGACCACAAGCAAGGGGGAGGGGCAGAGGGAGAAGGAAAGAGAGAATCCTCAAGCAGACTCCCTACAGCACCCAAAGTGGGACTCAGTCTCATGACCCTGATGGGCCAAAATCCCCAGGGGCCTGATGAGTGCTCCCTGGATGCAAAGATGAAGCCATTTATTCAACACATGATCCCTGAGATCACGACCTGAGCCAAGATCGAGAGTTGGATGCTTAACGAACTGAGACACCTCAGGCACCCCTGAATTGTACATTTTAACGAACTGAGACACCTCAGGCACCCCTGAATTGTACATTTTAAAGGGTCAAATTATATAATATGTGAGTTATATCTCAATAAAGCTGTTATAAAAATAATAAATCTGACCTAATCATCACACAAAACCCACAAAACCCCTGACTTCCTTTGTACCCCACCTCCCATCAGATTACCTTTTCTGGGAAAACCATACTAATAGAAGTGCTCATGACAGTATATTTCTTCAACCACTCTCTCATTTCTTCTCATCAATCCCACAAAGCATGAGATGGCTCCAGCCAGGGATCATTGCCTCAGGTGAGTCACCGTATCCTCACCTTCCCCTTCCCTCACCTGAAAGATAGGAGCTAGCCCAACATCTCCAACATAAGAGTAATATGTTTATACCTGACTGTCACAAAGGAAATGCAGAACATAAGACTTGATACTCTTGGAAACCTAGAATTTCCTGGCCAGGGAAGCATTATCATTTTAGCACATGGAAAATTTAATTTGATCTCTAATCCAATTGGTGAGCAAGTGATGAAATGTTGTCAACCGTCACATTGCCAGCTAAGTTTCCAAAAGCAATAAAATAACACCACCACATTAATTATTTTTTTGAATGCAGAGTAACTCTTAAACCTAAACCCCTGTAAGACCTTCCTATTCTCTGCACTCTGCAGTCCCTCTGTAACATTTTTTAACATCGACCCGAGCAGAATAACAGCTTTGCATCACACTCTTCTCTTTACTCTTCTAGCATGATCTACAGACATGGGCCACCCCCATCTCTCTGAGAGGACAAGACAAGGCCCTACAAGAATCCCAAACACTCCAACAACAGTGTGTTTGTGTCTTATCAAACAAAAGCTTCTGGAAGTCTTGGAAATAGAAAGAAAGAAAGTGCTTGCACAGTGGAAATATAGATTTCTGTAACAAGATTATTCAGTTTTACTGACTTGTAAAAACTCAGTCATTTTTTTTAAAGATTTATTTATTTAAAAGCGAGAGCACAAGTAGAGAGAAGGACAGAGGGAAAGAATCTCTGAGCAGACTCCCCACTGAGCACAGAGCCCCACATCACATGGGGCTCAGTCCTAGGACCCTGAGATCATGACCTGAGCCAAAATCAAGAGTCAGCTGCTTAACCAACCAAACCACTCAGGTACCCCAAAACTCAACATCTTTACTAACAAAAGAAAAAAAAAGCTATTTTGCCTTGTTTTCCTCATTTTTGCACAAAAAAATAGCTTATTTCCTTTTCCATAGGCATGAGAAGTAACTAACATTGAAAAATTTGGGAAAACATCAGTTCCAAAAGATTCACATTGCTGTCTTGGTAGGATCAGAAGAACAGATCAAGTCATACCTGTGACTGTGGAATCCCAGAAGGCAGTGATTGTGTCTCACTGAAAACATCCCCAAGGATGCCATGGGCACTCAGCTCTGTGCTAGGCACTGGACACTCCACGTGCTTAGAAGCAGCTCTGCTGCTATGTTCATATTCATGTGCTTGCTAAACTATGGTTTGACACATCCATGACCTAACATTAGAGCTGGCTTTCTCAGCCTCAGCATTGCTGATGCTCTGGGTCAGATCATTCTTGTTGTAGGGGCTGCCCTGTGTATTGTAGGATATTTAGCGGCATCCCTGGCTCCTATGCACTGTGTGCCATTAGTGCCTCCCCAGCTGTGACGACCAAAAATGTCTCCCAAAATTGACAATGTCCCCTAGGGAGCCAAATCACATTGCATTAGAACTATAATAAGGGTACATGTAAAGTTCTGGAAGGGTTCAGAGTAGTTAGTTAAATTTAAGAATGGGGGAAAGCAATGTACTCCCCTGTGACCTTATTCAGAGGCCCCCAAGGACAAATGGGGATCAATAAAACTTCTCACTGATTCAAAGAGAGAACAGCCAAGAAAAGATGTGTATTATTCTGAAGAACTACTGGAATTAATAAGCTACTGGAGGCAGCTAAGACACAAAAGTGTTAGAGCATTTCAGTGGTGCAAAGTCTGTTGACGGTTTGGCCTAGCTTCCAATGGGTGAGAGTCAAGAGCCAGAAATGCAGGAGACTCATCCCACAGATTGGCGCTGGGACTGAGAAACAGTTAAGCTTTCCTCTAATTCCAAGTTTGTATAATGTGACACTTTCTACCTTTTCCAAATCAAGCCGTGGTACTACTACGGACCTGGAGGGGCCAGGTTCAAGATGCACAACCATCACTATCTGTGCAGAGACAGGTGCTTGCAAAGGCGGGTACAGAATGCAAAGGGCATAACTTCAGAAAATGCCACCCCTTATGTGCAAAGCCCATGGGCTCCTAACATCTAAGAGCAGCCCTGCTCTCAGAGGAAAGAATGTCAAAATTTTATATTTGAATTTACATTCAGTGCCTTGAATCTTTTCCTTACTACTTAAATGGAACAACCAAAGGAGGGGAGTCCAGACATCAATCTTCAACTCACAAAGAAAATACGTAAGAAAGCAAGGTAAGTGCCTGCTCTCCTTTTTCCAGAACGGCCTCCAGGGTGGAGAGAGTAACTGAACAAACGTTCCATGCACAAAGGCTTGTGTTATATTAGAAGGGCGGTTTAATTCATTCTTATGAACACACAAGAGATCTACATCGCTGATCTCTAGGGTAATAGAACGAGGTGGTGAATGATAAAAGCATAATTTAGCCAGCTCGGTGAATGAATAATCATTGCAAATGAAGCAGTCACACCAGGTAATTAAATAAATTTGTCTCATAGACATGATTCACCAATTCTCCACTGACAAAGTTGCCTTCCTAATTTAACTTTTACTTTTGGATCTTCCTTGGATGTTCAAGTTACTTCTTAGCTTCTTATTCTCAGGTAGCCAAACTGGATATTTTTCCAGCAATCAATCATTCAGCAAGTACCAGGGCTCCTAAGATATGTTAGGCTTGAAAAAAAAAAAAAAAAAAGATGAAAGAGACAGGTTCTTGTCCTCATGCTGTTGCAAGTCTAGCAGGAAAGACCAACGTTAAATGCCCGCCAGTGTGTTGGATGCAGTGATGAGAAGAACAGATTGCTACAAGAACATCTATCCAGGAGACCTCATTTAGTCTGAGAAAGTAGGAAGGCCTTCCTGAAAACAGAGACCTAGAGATAAGCAGCTGTGAGCTGAATAAAAGCAAGGGAGAAGCTGATCCCAGGTGCAGGTGGCAATATGGAGCAAGGCCCAGAGTTGAGGAAAGCATGGCATGTATAAGATAAGAAAAGTCCAAAATGCCCAGAATGATGAGAGTGTGGGAGATCAGGGCACGAGCTGAGGCTGGAGAAGCAGACAAAGCCGACATCATGCCAGGCCTTACTTATCATGGGTCCTTGAAGGGCCCAACCTCCAGCCCCAAGAAGTTCACAGGCCAGTGGGAAAGACAAAGATTAACTATTACAATGCAATAAGATGAAGGTGTGATGGGAATACCAAGAAAAAAAAGAATAAGTTGGCCCACTGAGGCTAGAATTACAGGAAGAGGTGACACCTGAGCTGGTCTTGAAGGATGAGCACAGGCTTCTAGGTGGCAAGGGGAAAGGGAAAGGAGAGGCATTCCAAGCAAAAGGGAAATTGAGTACAAAGGCATGGAAGGCAGAAGGAAGATATGGTCGGGCAATATGAATGGTTAGGTGTGACTAAGGAGATGGTGAAACCCTGTGAAAAATTAAACCAATTAAATTAATGATTAAATATCATTCTTTGGTATTTTATGGTCATCATAAAATTGAAAATATCTGAGCTATGCTGATAACCTTATGTTTTATGCTTTATTTTCAACAACCCTTAGCAATTTAGATCATGTTTATCAAAAAAAGCTACATTTCTATCTTTTGAGAATATCTAGGACCATGAGATTCCTCTCTAGGATATTTGCAAACATTCCTTCCATCATTGAGACCTGCAGTAGAAGCCATATACCCAGTAGTGGACTAGAACCAGTTTGCACTGGCTCTTAAGAGATGAATGTGTGCTTTTCCCATCTCTTCATTCAGTGATATCTCAGTGGTAGGTTGAAATCAGTCATAGAGGAAGTATTTACATAATAGAAATTGACAGAAGCACTTTTTTTGGGGGGAAGGGGAGGTGGTTGCTGAACATTTACCAGCAAACCACTAGACATATCTCACTAAGACATTCTCTCCTAAGAACTAAATGGGAATTCAAGGAAGAGTCTAATCAAACTTGTACAACATTGTTGAAATCAGGACAAAGAAAGCAAATTATAACTGTGGGTCTTCTTTTATGGTTTTAATTCTACTCTACCCCATTTAATAAGACAAATTTCTCTCTGAAACACACATCCTTCTTCTCTCCTTCCAACATCCAATGTAAGCAAGTGCTAGAAAGTAGGAAAGGACTCATATCCATAGATGGATTTGACATATTCTCATTAGAGAAGAGCCCTCTAAATTGTACCCCACCCCCAAGAAAGGGTTTCTTTACAGACTAAAATCCCCTTATCTGAGTTCAGTCTTTGGAGGACAACACCTTCTTTTTTTTAAAGCATAAATACAGGACCACACATTCAATGATTGGACTTCTGCTGTGAGGGCATTCAACAGTTCATGCCAGATAATCCACTCCAGGGGAGGAAACCATATGGAACCAAGTTCTTGGTGGGAGAAGAGGGTTCACTTGGAAGAGGTGTGAAGAACTAGAGACTAAACTTCCATCCTTCACCTGCACTGCCAGCCTTGCCAGGTCCAATGGCTAGAATGTAGGGACCATTTCAATCCTATTTCTTCACATCTTCCCCTGCCTCTTTGAACTTTTTCCCCTGCATTTCTGAGTTAAAACTGCAGCTGCTTTATAAACTTGAGGACTGGAATGGAGGAGGATCAGGAATGAAGGTTACCTAATATTATCACTATACCAAATATGTTCATAAAACCTCAAAGATCTCACTTATATAGAGATCAGAACAAAATTAGAAGGGGAAAAAATACGTCTCTCTCTGATTTTTTTTTTACCAGAGGCTCAAGAATCCCATAATTAGATTTTTTTTCCTATGGCCTGGAAAGAAAGGTACACTCTGTTAACCACAAAATATGCCTCCTTGAAGAAGGCATTGCTGCTAATTGACAGGCCGACAATTACAAGACACAAATGTCTTCTGGTGTGTGAGCCATGGGACATTGAAGGCTGTTCACTGATGCTACTCTTACATCAAAAATTGCTTTCACAAGACAGGGCACTCAATATCTTTTATCAAACTAATGACCACTTATAAGTTATGGTATATTTTTGCTGCTGTGAAGAGCTATTTGGCTGAAAATTCAGGATTTATAGAGTGCTGATCCAATAAACACACATTATGAAAAACAGTATCTAGGCAGCTAATGTGTCCTAAGGTTTCAGGAACAGTTGGTCTAACCTGACTAGTCAACGAGGAGTAACTGATTTACTTTTCAGGGGCACATTAACCCAATTTGGACCGCATGGAATGCCTGAAAAATAATTCTCCAGTACATTAAACAGTCTCCCAAATCTACTAAAGTGCACTTATTCACATTTAGGATATTATATTGCCTGGTTTTGTCATTGCAATATGCTACTCAGATTTTTTTTAATGATATTGTAAAATGGAAGACATTTTTAAAGGGAAAGATAAGAAAAAAATACTTTCCAAAGGAGACTTACAACTCTCTCTCAATGCTTTTAATCTGGCTTCTCCCTATCTCACCCTCTGCAACTGAGCTCCCCAAAGACAGCCCCCGAGATCTCCCAAACTTCAATTCAAAAACCCACTTTCCACCATTACCCTCCTGAGTCTTTCAGCGGCATTTGGAAGAATTTACACATATGCGTGCACACACGTGTGCATGCTTCTGGAAATTTTCTCCTCTTCTGCTAGCTGGTTTCCTACCTCTTTGCACCGTTTCTCTCCTTCACATTATTATTCAATTTCCCTGCCCTGCTTTTTACAGGAAGGCGTTTCTACCTTAGGTCTGACCATGGACCTAATCATTCTCACTGGACTCTCCCAGTTCACTCCTAGTTCACTCCCACTGCCTTAGATCTTCCCTAGAAACCCAGTGACAGTTGTTCCCAATGTTTCCTCAGCCCTTAAACTTGATCTATGCAAGCCCAGCTCGTTGCCTTCCCTTCAAACAGCACGTCTAAGCTTCCTGATCTCTGCCCTATCTCCTCCCAGATACTCAGACATAAAACCCTGCATCTAATGAG